>NC_135325.1:76733698-78008073 GCF_048772815.1 Callospermophilus lateralis | reverse complement strand
GTATATATATTCAATGTAAGTTCTGAAAATCATCTGTATTTCAGTGGTGTCCATAGTGATATTTCCTTTTTCCATCACATATTTTAGAAATTTGGGTTTTGTCTCTCTTTCTCCTTGTTAGTTTGGCTAATGGTTTATCAATATTCTTTATTTTATTAAAGAACCAACTTTTAGTTTCATTGATTTTTTGGAAGTTTTTCTTTCAATTTCATTAATTTTTGCTCTGATTTTTATTGTTTCCTGTCTTCTACTGAATTTAGTACTGATTTGTAAACCAGTACTAAATGCAGTACTAGGGCTTTGAGATGTAAAGCTAGGTTTTTGGTTTGTTTTGTTTCAATATTTTTTTTTAAGTTGTAGAAGAACACAATACCTTTATTTTATTTATTTATTTTTATGTGGTGCTGAGGATGGAACCCAGTGCATCACATGTGCTAGGTAAGCGCTCTATCACTAAGCCAAAACCCCAGTCCTAAATTTAGATTTTTTATTTGGTAATTTTCTGTTCTTTCTTTTGGGGGGGGGGGATACTGGGGATTGAACTCAGGAGCACTTAACCACAGAGCCACATCCCCAGCCCTCTTTTGTTTTTTATTTAGAAACATAGTCTTACTGAGTTGCTTAGCACCTCACTTTTGCAGAGGCTGGCTATATACTAGCGATCCTACTGCTTTAGCCTCCCAGGTCACAGAGATTACCAGCATATCCTACCACACCAAAAGTTTTCTGTTCTTTTAGTAAATGGGCTCAATGAACTTTCTTTTTTCAAACTTTCTTCAGAGTGGCCCAGATATTTTGATAGGTTATTTTGCTATTCTTATTTACTTCTGAGAATTTTTAAAATTTTATTTCTGATTTCTTCAGCTATCAATTGGTCATTCATTCATGTATTGTTTACTCTTCAGGTGTTAGAATAGCTTCTTTTATAATTTTATCATTAATTTCTAATTTTATTCCAATATGATCTGATGGAATGCAAGGCACTTTCACTATTTTTTTTTTGTTTTTTCTGAGAGTTGCTTTGTGGAATAAAATATGGTCTATTTTAGGAAATATTCCATGTGCTGATGAAAAGAAAGTGTATTCATTCATCAACGTATGAAATATTTTATAAATGTCTGCTAATTCTAAATTATTAATTGTATATTTTTGTTCCCATGGCTTCTTTTTTTTATGATATTTTGAACTTTAATCGATTTAACAGGACCTAACCCCACAGTAAATCAAGGAGCACTTATATTTCAAATACTTTGAGGGCTCTGCTCAGCCCTCTTGCCCTCAGCATACAGTTCAGTCTCTCAACCTGGTTTTCATGTAACTCATAGGCTTGCCCAATTTTAACATGTCAACCTTATTTGCCACTTCTTTCCAATGCCAAACATCAGCTCTTACTAGTTGGAGCATCACTGTCCTTCTTAGATGACATGCTCCTTTATCTTGTTCCCTTTTGTTTATACTCTGCCTTTTAGAATGCCTTTCATGCTTCTCTGACCTGACTGCACTTTTCAAGTTCAAACCTTGATCTGATCTTGTTATTTGAAGATCTATTAATTGATGAAAGGGGTGTGTTGAAGTCAGCCTGCAATATTGTGTTGTGATCTATTTAATTGTTGAGATTGTGAATGATTTATTTTATGTATATAGATGCTCCATTTTGGGCGGCACAAATACTTAAGATTGTTATGTTTTGTTGATGTATAATTTGCTTAACCAGTAAGAAATGGCCTTCTTTGGCCCTTCTGATTAATTTTGAATGAAGTCCATTTTATCATATATGAGAACAGAAACTCCTTCTTGATTGTGAGATCTATGTGAATGCAAGTTTTTTTTTTTTTTCAAAATTTTCCATTCAGTTTGTGGATGTCTTTCCCTATGAGGTGAGTTTCTTGGAAACAGCATATTGTTGGGTCTTGTTTGTTTGTTTGTTTGTTTGTTTGTTTGTTTTGTGTGTGAGTGTGTGTGTGTGTGTGTGTTTTGCCAGTCTATTTCTTTAAATTGATGAGTTTAGGCCATTTACTTTCAGTTTTATTATTGTGAAATAATTCTTAATGTCATTTTGAATTACGTTGGGTTTTTAATTTGAAATAGCTTCTTTAACAATTGACTAGTCTAGTGTAGTTTCTTCTTTGGCTGGATTTTATTTTTGTTTTTTATTTCTTTTTCATGAAATATTTTGTTGAGAATGTTTCCTTGTGCATTCTTTTGGTTGTAAATTATTTTAACTTTTGTTTATCATGGAAGATTTTTATTTCATCATCAAGTCTGAATCATAGTTTTTCAGGGTATAGTATTCTTAACTGGCATCCATTTTCTTTCAGAGCTTGGTATATATTCATCCAAGACCTCCAGCTTTAAGCTTATGTGTTGAAAAATGAGTTGTAGTGTGAATTGGCTTTCCTCTAAATGTTGCATGATTTTTTTTTCTGTGACAGCCTTTAGAATTCTATCCCTATACTCTATGTTAAGTATCTTCATAATAGTATGACTTGGCTTGGGTCTTTTGTAATTTTATATATTTGTCATCCTGTAAGCTTCCTGTATTTGTTCATTTTATTCCAAATGTTTGGGAAATTTACAGACATTGTTTTATTGAAAATATTTTGCATTCCTTTCTTTTGTATCTCTGAGCCTTTTTCTTTCTGATATACCTTAATTTTGGTCTTTTCATATTATTCCATATTTCTTGGAACTTCTGTTCATGGTCTCAACATTTTTTTCTTCATGCTCAACTTTATTTTCAAGATTATATATTTTCTGTTTATTGTCTGTCTTCCAGGTGGTCTAGTCTGCTGTTGATACCTTTCAATTAATTTTTATTTGGTTTATTGATTCCTTTATTTTTATTTTTTTATTCAGAATCTCTCTTTATTGAAATGATCCTTTGCTACCTTTCTTTGCTCCCTTACATCATAATTTAACTCTCAGATAAATTTAATTATGAGCATTCTAAATTCCTTCTCTGACATTCCTTTCATTATGGTACCTATGGATTCTGTTTTTGATGTGTTTTGCTTTGTTGGAAGCAATTTGTTCCCTTGCTTTTTCAAGTTGTTTGTATGTCTATGTGTAATAGTTGGTTGTGAGTCAGAAGGGATTCTGCCTTGGGGAATTGTGTCCCTGACGGTTTCTGGTACAACACAGTTTAGGGAGAGACAGACAGTAAAAAATAGTAAAAACTATTATGGGCCAGGTCATATGGGTAAGGACCAAACAGACTCCTTTTTGCCTTGAGACTCCACATCATGTAAGAAATGCTTCTCCCATGGAAAGCCCCACATCTGTACCCATAAACAGTTGCTTAGCATAGTGTGTTTGGCAACACAAAATGGCAATTCTTTTTTTTAAACTAAGAACTTGCTTGTTTTTAATTTTTCACTCATATTCTCACACAGTTAAGGTGTGTGGTTCAGGGAGCATAAACAGCAAGTGGCTTCTCTAAGAGGTAATTGTGGATAAATTTTTAAATTTTTATTTATATGTTACAGTGGAATACATTATATTCCTTATCGAACATATAGAGCACAATTTTTTATATCTCTGGTTGTATACAAAGTATATTCACACCAATTCGTGTCTTCATACATGTACTTTGGATAATAATTATCATCATATTCCTCCATCATTTACAACCCTATGCCCCCTCCCATTCCCTCCAAACCCTCTTCCCTATCTAGAGATTGTATATTCCTCCCATGCTCACACTCCTTATCCAACTATGAATCAGCATCCTTATATCAAAAATAATATTCAGCTTTTGGTGTTTTGTGAATGACTAACTTCACTTTGCATCACCTTCCCTAACTCTGTCTATTTACCTGCAAATATCATGGTTTTATTCGCTTTTATTCCTGACTAAATTACCATTGTGCATATATGCCACATTTTTTATACATTCATCTATTGAAGCTCATCTAGATTGGTTCCACAGTTTAGCTATTGTGAATTGTGCTGCTATAAATATTGATGTGGATGTGTCCCTATAGTATGCTGATTTTAAGTCCTTTGGTTATAGACTGAGGAGAGAGATAGCTGGGTCAAATTGTAGTTCCAGTCCCAATTTTCCAAAAAATCTCAATGCTGCTTCCCATATTGTCCAAAACAATTTGCAGTCCCACCAGCACTGTATGAGTGTACATTTTTTTTCTACATCCTTGTCAACACTTATTATTGTTTGCCTATACTCCTTGTGCACCACTGGAAGACCATGACTTTTATGTGCCAGTTTATTGGACCAAAGAGCTTCTGGTCCCACCCAAGGTGGGCTACCCCTCACATCTTGGGGTTCCACAGGCCAAGATACTCCAACACTTACAGATCTTCTCAAACCTTGTATTTTTCCCCACTGCCAGTTCCAGACTAGAGCTAAGTTCTAATTCTGTTCCTCAGCTTTTTAAATGTACCCCAACTTTTTCAGTGTTAAAAGCTTTCTGTCCTTTATTGAGTATCAGTGGAGTATTATTTTTTTTTCATTTCACTCACCTGCTGGAGAAGTAGTTTCCACACTGTTTAAGTCCCAAGTCAAAGATCTGTGAGAACTGCCACTTCCTACTAATCTGCCATTTGTCTCCACATTGTAAGGCCTTTGCTTAAAATAAAAAATAAAATGAGCTGGAGATGTAGCTCTGTGGTAAAGCATCCCTGGGTTCAATCCGCTGTACCATAAAAAATAAAAATGCACAAATAATGTCTATTTTACTATATCCTCACAAGCACTTGATATTATGATTAAAAATAATTGTGAATTCAATAAGTAAAAGTTTATATATAATGTAAGATATTTCTCCAGCTCATTATCAACATGTTCATCCTATTCTCAACATGTTTAGTGCATTTTCCCTGAATTTATATGTCACTTGTTTTAAAATTTTAATTATATTTACATTATATTTGGGTACTGGGGATTGAACTCAGGAGTACTCAACCATAGAGCCACATACCCAACCTTATTTTGCATTTTTATTTAGAGACAGGGTGTAACTGAGTTGATTAGTGTCTTGCCATTGCTGAGGCTGGCTTTGAACTCACAATCCAGGTGCTTCAGCCTCCCAAACTCCTGGGATTATGAATGTGTGTCATCATGCCTGGCTTATACTTCCATGTTAATGAAAAATTCTTCCCTATTATTTTTTAAAATTATTGTAAAGTGCACTTAACAAAAAACTACATGAAATCATCTTAACAATCTGTATGTGTGCAGTTTGAGATTACCGAGTAACTTCACATTGTTGTATAACCAGTTTTCTAAAAATTTTCATCTTGCAAATTACTGTCTATTTCCCCTTTCCTGAGCCACTGTCAAACACCAATCTATTTTGCTTTTATAAATTTGACTACTCTAGATATGACCTATAAGTAGAACAACAAAGAATTTAAATTTTCATGTCTAGCATATACTACCTAGATTGATATCCTAAAGTTCCATCAGTATTGTGGAATGTATCATTAATTTTATTTCTGTTTTTTAGGCTTACTAAAACCCCTTATATGAATACACCATATTTTGTTTAACCATGCATGCATTGATTGACACCAGAATTGCTCCTGCTTTCTGTTTTTTTATGGATAATACTGTTATAAAGATGGATGTACACATATCTCTCTTTGATATACTTATTTCAATTTTTGAACATATATCCAAAATTCATACTGTGGAAGCACACAGTAATGTTACCTTTAATTTTCTAAGGAAACACCATCACCATAGTAGTTTCCATAGTGTTATACAATTTTACATATCCACTGGCAGTATACAAATGTACAATCATCCTTACCAACATCCTAAACATTCTCACTAGTTTCTGTTATTTCTTATTTTTAAAAAATATACCCCTCTCACATCAGATAGAGCACTAATCTCAAGGGTATATAAAGAACTCAAAAAGCTAAACACCAAAAAAAAAAAAAAAAAATGATCCAATCAATAAATGGACCAAGGACAGGAACAGACACTTCTCAGAAGAGGATATACAACCAATCAGCAAATATATGAAAAAATGTTCATCATCTCTAGCAATTAGGGAAATGCAAATCAAAACCAATCTAAGATTTCATCTCACTCCAGTCAAAATGGTAGCTATTATGAATACAAACAACAATAACTGTTGGTGAGGATGTGGGGAAAAAGGTACACCCATACACTGCTGGTGGGACTGCAAATTGGTGCAGCCAATATGGAAAGCAGTATGGAGATTTCTTGGAAAATTGGGAATGGAACCACCACTTGACCCAGTTATCCATCTCCCCAGTCTATACCCAAAGGACTTAAAAACAGCATACTACAGGGACACAGCCACATCAATGTTTATAGCAGCACAATTCACAATATCTAAACTGTGTAACCAACCTAGATGCCCTTCAATAGATGAATGGATAAAAAGAAAATGTGGCACATATACACAATGGAATATTACTCAGTAATAAAAGAGAATGAAATCATGGCATTTGCCCTAAATGGATGGAGTTAAAGAAGATAATGCTAAGTGAAGTTAGCCAATCAAAAAAAATTCAAATGTTTTCTCTGATATAAGGAAGCTGATTTATAGTGGGGTAGGGAGCAGGAGCATGGGAGGAATAGACAAAGTCTAGATAGGTCATAGGGGTTGGAGGGGAATAAAGGGAGCATGGGGTTAGAAATTATGATAGAATATTATTGACATTATCATCCAACTTACAGGTATGAAGACACAGATTGGGGTGAATATACTTTGTATACAACAAGAGATATAAAAAATTGTGCTCTTTATATGTAATAAGAATTGTAATGCATTCTGCTATAATATATTAATACAAACTTAATTAAAAAGCAAAAAATAAAATATTACACTTAGGACTCTGAACATAATATCTCATAATTTTGATTTTCTTTTTCCTGGTGATTGGTAATATTAAACATTTTTTTCTTTTTTTTTACTTGATTTTTTTCTCAAATTTTATTCAATACATAGTTTTCCATCTTTTCAATTTGGCCCAAATGTATTCGCCAATTGTTGTTTTTCTTTCTTTCTTATTTATTTATTTAATTATTTATTTTTGACATTGATGGACCTTTATTTTATTCACTCACTTATATGTGGTGCTGACAATCAAGTCCAATGCCTCACATAGGTTAGGCAAGTGCTCTATCACTGAGCCATAACCCCAGGCCCAATTGTTGATTTTCTTAATTAGGATCATGTGGTGAATTATTTTCACATTTGTGACTAGTTGAATTTAAATAGCATGCTGTGTTAAAATAACTCAAAGTATGGATAATTTTGGCATATGTTTAAGCCTGCTTCAAAGATATTTAAATTACTAGTTGAAATATGCATTGAGACATGGTCTATAAAATAACTTACAACTTAAAAATTAAATGTTTATTATTTTATTGTACTTTCTATTGAAGCTTTTCTTAATACAAATACTTTCAGAGAATAAAGTAGCAAATTCTTGTATCTGATGAAAGAACAAATTATTCCTTCAGTCATCAGCTATAACAAAATGATGTACACAAGGTGGCTCACATGGTAAATAAAATTTATTTCTAATAGGAGAATGAGTAATTCAAGATGAAAGCACTGGAAACATTGGTGTCTGGTGAGAACCCACATATTTTTTGACTGAAATTTTATACTTTTACTATACAAATGAATATTTAAAACAAGCAATTGCTTTATGTTTTTTAAAATGTAAATTTAGCAAACATTTTATATCTGTGAAATGTTAGAAAATGGATAATTTTATGGTCTTGTTTTTTCACTCAGCATTGATATCAAAATGTACACAAGTTGGTATGCAGAAGTCTAATAAAATGATTTAAAAATATATATTATTCCATTGCATGAATGAAGTATAATGAAATATATAGTGCCCTGTTTAAAATTAACAAAAAATGGGCTGGGGTTGTGGCTCAAGCGGTAGTAGCTCGCCTGGCATGAGCAGGGCGCTGGGTTTGATCCTCAGAACCACATACAAATAAAGATGTCATGTCCACCGAAAACTAAAAAAAATAAGAATTCTCTCTCTCTCTCTCTCTCTCTCTCTCTCTCTCTCTCTCTCTCTCTCTCTCTCTCTCTCGTAATAAAATTAACAAAATGGCTGGATGATGTGGTACCTGCTTGTAATCCCAGTGGCTTGAGAGTCTGATGCAGGACGATTGCAAATTCAAAGCTAGGCTCAGCAGTTTAGCAAAACCCTGACAAACTTAATAAGACCCAAAGTCAAGTTAAAGAAATAAAATGTGCTAGGAATATGTCTCAGTGTTTAAGCACCCCTGAGGTAAGGATGCTAACCAAAATAAATAAATAAATAAATAAATAAATAAATAAATAAATAACTGACTATATGCAAAGGCATTCTTTTGGTTTTTAAAAGAAAAACCAGGGGCTGGGGATGTGGCTCAAGCGGTAGCGCGCTCGCCTGGCATGCGTGCGGCCCGGGTTCGATCCTCACCACCACATACAAAGATGTTGTGTCCGCCGATAACTAAGAAATAAATATTAAAAATTCTCTCTCTCTCTGTCTCTCCCTCTCTCACTCTCTCTTTTAAAAAAAAAAAAAAAAAAGAAAAACCAAAAATTAAGACACAAGCAGCTCTTATCCAAAAAGGTCACTGTTCAATTATGGAAAGCAAATAAATAAATAATGCCAATTTGTATTTCTTTATAAAGGTAGACAAAAAAACACATTATACTAGCACTCTGAAAATGAATCTTTTCATATTATATTGGAAGTCTATTAGGAATGGACACCATGGTTTTGACATATTTTCCCATCCAAAATTCACATGATATAACTTAACACCCAAGGTGAAGAAATTAAAGAGTGATACCCTTTGGAAGTGTTTAAGTTGTCAGGACTTTGCTTTCATAGAAAAGGTTAATGTCCTAATATATTTGAGGGACCTAACTCCTTGTTACATCATTCTGGTATCCAATATTTAAATGGCAAAGAAACTGAACAGACACTTCACAGAAGAACAATTATGATTGGTCAATAAATACATGAAAAAAAGCTCAATATCTCTAGAAAATAGAGAAATGCAAATTAAAATTACACAGAGATTTTACTTCAGTCAGAATGGCAATTATCAAGAAAACAAGTAACAATAAATTTTGCTGAAGATGTGGAGAAAAAGGTACACTCATACAGAGCTGGTTAGACTGAAAATTGGGGTAACCATTCTGGAAAGCAGAATAGAGATTCCTCTGAAAACTTGGAATGGAACCATCAGTTGATCCAGCTATTCCACCTCTCAGTTTATAACCAAAGAACTTACAATCAATATACTACAGTGACACATCCACATAAATATTTATAGCAACTCAATTCACAATAGCCAAGCTATGAAACCAACCTAGGTGCCCTTGAACAGATGAATGGATAAAAAAAATGTAGTATGTATGCACAGTAGAATATTACTCAGCTATAAAAAGAATGCAATTATGGCATATGCTGGTAAATATGTGGAACTAGATATTATCATGGTAAGTGAAATAAGTCTGTTCCAAAAAAAACAAAGGTCAGATGTTCTTTCTGATATGCAGATGCGAACATACAATAAGGGAGGCTAGGGAAGAATAGAAGTTTATTGTAATAGATAAAGGGGGGATGAAGGGAAGAGAGGAAGATGGGAATAGGAAAGGCAGTAGAATGAATTGAGCATAACTTTCCTGTTTTCATATCTAAGTACACCAACAGTGTAACTTCACATAATGTACATCTACAAGAATGGGAAACATATATTTCCATCTATATATAATATATCAAAATATCCTCTACTGTCATATATCTGAAAAGAACAAATAAAATAAAATACAATGAATAAATTTTAAAAAGACAACTTTATGGTATCATCTAGAATGAAATTGTCCTCACCAGATAACAAACCTTCTGGAACTTTGGATTTTTTTATTTCTGGGAATAAAGAACAAATTTCTATCAGTTGTATATTTTTCCCTGGCCTTTTGTTATTAAACAATGAACAAGTAAGACAGAAATGATACCAAGTCTTGGGGTATTGCTATAAAAATATTTGAAAATGTGAAAGTGGCTTTGATTTAGGTATTGGGGAAGAATAATTTTGAAAGTGGATACTTGAAAATTCTAGATTGATGCAAAAAGAAAGGCTCTGAGGAAAATATAAAACTTATTACAGATTATTCACATGGTTGTGATTAGAATGTTGGTAGAAATTTGAATGATAACATCAATTCTGATGAAGTCTCAGATGTAAATGGGGATATGGTATTAGGGAAATTAGAGGCACATTCATCCTTTGTGATTCTGCAATCTGTATACGGGGTAAAAATGGGAGTTCATAATCCGCTTGAATCAAATGTATGAAATATGATAGGTCAAGAGCTTTGTAATGTTTTGAACAACTAATAATAATAATAAAAAGTGGTGAAGAGTTTGACTTAATTGTGCCTCTGTCATAGTGATTATGGAAGGCAGATCTTTTTAATCATGAGCTAGAATATTTGGCGGAAGAAATATCTAAAAGGGTATTGAGAGTATGGCATGACATCTCTTAACAGACTATAGTAAAATACAAAAAGAAATGAATTTAAGATGATACTTATTTTAAAAAAAATGCTAACATACAATAAGGGAGGATAGGGAAGAATAGAAGTTTATTGTATTAGATAAAGGGGGATGAAGGGAAGAGAGGAAGATGGGAATAGGAAAGGCTAGGGTTGTGGCTCAGTGGTAGAGTGCTCCCTTAGTGTGGATGAGGCACTGGGTTTGATCCTGAGCACCACATAAAAATAAATAAATAAATATAAATGTATTGTGTCCATCTACAACTAAAAAAGATGTTTAAAAATTTAAAACTGTAAAAAAGGTCATGTGTCTTAGTCTGTTTTTGTTTTTGTTTGGGGGATAATATTATTAATTATTAGTATTACGTTTCTGCAATTTAACAAACTATCTGACACTTATAAGAGATTTATTTCTTACATTTCTGAACATTTTACTTACTTATTTATTTATTTTTGGTACCAGGGATTGAACTCAGGAGCACTTACTCATTGTGCCACATCCCCAGCCCTCTTTAAATATATTTTATTTAGAAACAGGGTCTCATTGAGTGTTTGAGGCTGGCTTTGAACCTGCAATTTTTGTGCCTCAGAACCCAAGCTGCTGGGATTAAAGTTTTATGTCACTATGTCCAGCAGTTATTTTTTAATTTTTTTTAATTTGTTCATTTTAGTAATACATGACATTCAAATGTTACATTTCTGAATACTTGGAAGACCAAGTTCAAAAGGACCTTCTTCTTGTGTAATCATATTGGAGGAGGCAAAACAGCAAGAGGACATGTGTGAAAATAGAGAAAGAAAAGTTACCAAACTCATCCTTTACAAGAACTCACTCCCTGAATAACTATCCAGCTCAGCATTAATATCCCCACATAACATAATCAGCTCTTGAAACTTCTGTCTGTCAACACTGTTGCATTTGTGGTTAAGTATCCACTTTGTGAACTTTGGGGGAACATTTGAGAGTTACATTATGTAAATAATTTTTAAAAAGTGTGCACAAAACTGCCTATTAAATTCTTTTAAGCATACATTTCTATTGCTATTATGGTTAGGATTTGTATTCCACAATTTAATTTTTTAAATTTTTGTTTTAGTTGTAGATAGACAACATGCTTTCTTTTATTTGTTCATTTTTATGTGGTGCTAAGGATTGAACCCAGTGCCTCATGCACATTAGCCAAGTGCTCTGTCACTGAGCTACAGCCCCAGCCCTCACAATTTACTCTGTGAGATAAATTATGTTAATAAATGTCCAGGCTTGATCTGGGATGTCATTCTGTGGTAGAACACTTGCCTCACACATATGAAGCATTTGGTTTGATCCTCAGCATTACCTAAAAATAAATAAATAAAATAAAAGTATTGTGTCTATCTACAGCTAAAAATAAATAAATAAATAAATGTCCAGACTTCCACTCCTAGAATTGGTATTCCTTATTCATCGTGTGCTATTCATTAAAATACATATGAATGCACTGTATTTAACTTTATTACTCAATTTTGTGTCTATATTCAGGGATATAATAAGGATAAACATTTTGTTTTTACATTATAAAAAGAAGAAGAAAAAAGTGCTTTTGGAAAGAAGTATGTTCCAGGGACACTTTGATAAGATTAACAGGGACTGAAAGAAGTCATGTGTTATTTATTTATCAAGACAATGAAAGAATGATCCCAAACATGTATTTGAGATCATTAAGATTTCCTATCTTTTCTCAGCCTCTGAATGCAGAGAACTTGGTGGCAAAAAGTTTTAAACAACGGACTCAAAGAATTCGCTTGAGGATTGGGGCTTACTTCCTAATGCTGTCTAAAGTTTCTGCCCTCTGCTTTGCAGCACAGTACAAATAGCCATTGTGACTGAGACTCAACTGGGATGTGTTACTGAGCTTTTTGTTACTGTGAAAAAATACCTGACAAGAAATACATTGAGAATTAAATACTTATATTGGACTCATGCTTTAAGAGTTTCAGTTCATGCCCAGCTGATTCCAATATGAAATATCATAATTCTGATTCAAAACTACAAGGGACTGAGGTAAGGCTGTGCATCATGATTAAGAGCATGTCTGAGGAAAATTGCTCAGTTGGTAGCAACTTGGAAGCAGAGGAAAAAAAGAGATGGAGAGGAGAAGAGAGGAAAGGAGATGAGAGGAGAGAAGAGAAGAGGAGCCAGGGACAAAATATAAACTTCGAAGTCATGCCTCCAGTGATCTGCTTCCTCCATCCACAACTCATCTGCCTATAGATATTACAAAGCACAGTAGTCCTTTCAAATTATTAATTCATCATATGGATCAATTCAATGATTAAGCTACAACTTTCTCTTATTTAAGCAATACAGTCTTTGATATTTTATTATGTTAGTCCTAGAAATCCATATATAGTTCCACAATGCAGAGAAGGAAAACTATAAAACTCTTATTTTATAGATCACATAATAGTCATACAAAACCTGAAAAGCACATGAGATCAAAACAAAAACACAGAACAGGGCTCGGGATATAAAGTTCAGTAATAGAATGTTTGTCAGAAATCACTGAACTTGTGTTCTGTACCTAGCACTTCAAAAGAAAAGAAGAAAGGAAGGAAGGGCAGGAAGAATAAGGAGAAAAATAAAATATAAAACAGAAAAAAATTCAATCAGAAGCAAAATCTGCAATAATTACAAGTATTTATATATATTATAATTATAATCTTATATATTACAAGTGTTAATTAAATATTTAATATTTTATCATTCTAATATACAAATACTCAATGAGTATCAAATATAAAATGGGAACAACAGAACAACAGAACATCATTATTTTGTTGCTGTGATCAAAATACCTGGCAAGGACAATTTAGAGAAATAAACATTTATTTTGGGCTCACATCTTCAGAAGTCCAGTCCATGGTCAGTTGAAAATATTTTTCTGCCCAAGGTGAGGCAGAACATTTTAAGAAGGTCATGACAGAGAAAACCTGTTCAGCCCATGGCAGGAAGAAGGAGAGAGGGGGGGGGGGGAGAGAGAGAGAGAGAGAGAGAGAGAGAGAGACTGAGATAGACAGGCGGAAAATCCAAAGAAAAAATATAATCCTCAATAGCACACCCTCAGAGACTTACTTCCTCCAACTATATCCCACCTGAATACAATTACAACCCAGTAAACCAGTCTCATTATTAATCAATCAAAGAGATGGAAGAATATGATATCCTCTCCTCATATTTCCCCATTGCAACAGTAATTTCACAGTCATACAAAGATAAAAAAAAAAGTGCTTTCTGGGAATGTTGGGATTCATGGGGGATATTCTGAAACAGCAGGGATGCCCATACTTGGGGAGAGCCATTTTTGGAGGTCAGACTCATGACCAGGTGGTAGATTCACCAATCATGTTCCTTCATCCAGACACAAAAATGACTCCATTTCCCTGTAGACTTGATTATAGCCATGTTCCATTCTTATCCTGCTACCCAGACTACCTGCCTTGGAACATGGTAGGGTCCACATACACTAGTGCTTCTTGAGAGGGATTACCAACCTCAAACACACCAAAATTTTGACATGTACTTCAAACTCAGCTCCAGACCTTGTCAGGTATAGTCTGAGAGCAGTTGTGCCTGGAGGTATACAAGCCTGTTAGTGACCACAGAGCCAACTCACCTTGGCTTAATTGTATATCCTTAAGTGACAATGAATAAAACACTTAGGAAAACATTTAATCAAGCTAATAAAAGATATGTACACTGTAAAAATATAAGGTATTGATTAAAGATACCAACAAAGACACAAATAAATGAAGAAAAATATTCTGTGTTAGCCGAGTATAGTGGCACATGCCTATAGTCCAAGCAGCTTGGGAGGCTGAGGCAGGAGGATGGTGAATTCAAAGCCAGCCTCAGCAACTTAGTGAGGCCCTAAGAAACTTAGCAAGACCCTGTATCTAAATAAAATATTTTAAAAAGAGCTGAGGATGTGGCTCAGTAATTAAGTACCCTGGGTTCAATTCCCAGTACCAAAAAATATATTCTCTGTACATGGGTCAGAGGTATTAATATTGTTAGAATGCTCATATTATCCTAATTAATCTCCAGATTCAATGCAATTCCTATCAAAATTACAGTGGAAGATTTTACAGAAGTACAAAAAAGAAACTTGTAATTCTTATAAAATCAAAAACTAAAGTAATCTTAATGGGGAACAAACCAGGAAATATCATAATTCTGATTCAATGCTACAGTAATAAAAACAGCATGACACTTGCATAAAAACTAAAACATAGACCAAAGGAATATAATAGCCATCCAAAAATAAACCTAACTTAATACAGTCAAATTAACTTTAAGAAAAGGTCAAGTATATTCAATGTGGAAGGGAATGGCTTTTCAATAAATTCTGTTAAGAAAACTGGATATCCAGATTCAAAAAATGAAAGTAGACATTTGTTGTACACCATATATTAAAAAACTAAAAACATAATAAATATTTAAACATGAGATGAAAACCATGAAACTTCTTGTCTTAATCTAATTTATTAAGCTATAACAGAATACATGATGTTGAATAATGCATACAAAAAAAATATTTTTCATAGTTCTGGAAGCTGTCAAACATCAATATGTCACATCTTGTGAAAATTACTTGCTGTATCATAAAATGGCCAAAGGCATCACATGATGAAAGCTGATCAATTGCAAAATTGGGTTTTTCGCTCTTCTTTTTAAACCACTGTTATGATAAGAGCCCTATCTTTATGAACATTAACTAAAAGTTATCTCCCAAGATCTCCACACCACATACTATCAATGTATGAATATGGGAATAAGTTTGTAACACATAAACTTTTGGAGGACAAATTCAAACTATAGAATTCTATATTCAGTCTCCAAACTTCATGTCCTTCTTATATGCTAAATACAGTAATTATATCCAAATAGCAAAAAAAAAAGAAAGAAAGAAAGAAAGAAAGAAAGAAAGAAAGAAAGAAAGAAAGAAAGAAAGAAAGTCTTAACTAATTCCAGCACCAAATGAAAAGTTCAGTTTCTTGAATCTTATCTAAATCAGGCATGGGCACAACTCAGGCAATATTCATCCCAAGTCAATTCTAAGACATCTACTGTTACAGAAAAAGCAGAAGCCCTAAGAATATAAATAACTGTGCATGAAAGGACACATTTAACAGAGAAAGGAAAATTTCTCTCACCAGATGCACAAGTAGAACTCTAAAATCATGAGGAAGCAGGCAAACAACCACCCCACTCCCGATTTACAATCCACACAGGAACACACAGATATGGATGTGAATGAAATTCCAGAGAAAAATTATTCAAAAAACAGTAATTAAATTTTCAATTACCTAAAAAATATCTAAGGAATAAATTATGAGAGTACACACAAGAGGTAAAAGAAAATTTCAATAAAGAAATGGAGACTGTGGGAAAAAATCAATCAGATCTCCTGGAATAAAAGACATAAAAAGTTAACTTTTAAAATGTATTTGAAAGTATCCCAAAAAAATGAAATTGCATAGAATGTAGAAGACCACGGAAACAGAACTTCTTGCCTTGAAGACTGGTTACATGATCTTTAATCCTCAGTACATATAAATGGGTAAAAAAGGAAACCATGATAAAACTATGTAACAACTCTGAAACTAATATGAAGAAACCAAACTTGAAAGTCAATGGGATAGAAGAAAACATGGAGATACAAGGTAGAGGTATCAAGAAACTTTTCAGTGATATAATAGCAGAATTTTTTCCTAATTTTAGAAATGTGATGGGCATCCACATACAGAATACTTATAGAACTCCAAATGAACACAAAATGTCTAACATAAGAATGGATCAAAAATATGATATATTAATTACCAAAAAAGTGAAAAATAGTTTTACTCAGCCATAGAGAAGGATGGAATACTGTCATTTGCTGGTAAATGAATAAAACAAAGAAACCAGTGCTAACTGAAATAAAACAGACTCAGAAAATCAAGGGTTGAATGATTTCTCTCATATGTGAAAGCTAGATAAAATAAGGGAAAGAAGACAGTGTGGGAGGACATCAAATATCACAAAGATACAGGGAAGATCAGTGCTGTATAAGTAAGAAACTGAGAGGGAAAGAGGAAGGTAGGGAAGGGATAGGGGAAGAATTATAAAATGACTCTCTCACTATATATAATATGTTTTTGATTGATATTTATATGTATATATATAAAGGATTTCCTTTATGTATATAAAGTGCCAATCAAAAATAAATCAGTAAATGTGTGAAAGGAAGATAACTAGGGGAAAAGAGAAAAAAAGGGTAGTGAGAAGGAAAGGCATGATAGAATGGGGATTGAAATAAATATTTTCTTCTATGTATAATTATGTTAAAAGGAACCCACATACCATCTAAAAATATAATGATATAATTAATAAATTGCCTAACTTAGAAAATAGGGAAAGATTATTAAAAGCTGAAATTGAAAAATATCAGGTCAAGGAGGACCTGCAATGAGATGAGATATTCCAAGCTCTAAAGGAAAACAATTGCCAGCCAAGTTTTCTATACTTAAGAAAGATAGCTTTCAGTATCAATGCAGAAGTAAAAAATTCCATGATAAATAAACTATTACTAAATTGAAATAGTTCATGAAAGCTAATGCAAAACTACAAAAATACTTAAAGATATACTAGACAAAGAAATACTCAAAAACAAGCCTGAAATGACCTAAATAGATGATGTTCTCCAGAAGAATACCTATCTAAATGAAAATCAAGACCAAAGTGTATATAGCAAAAAATGAAAAGGGCAGGATATAAAAAAAACATCTATCCATAATAATGCTAGGTGTAGATGGTCTCAACTTCCCAACTAAAAGACATAGATTAGAAGAATGGATTAAAAAACAAAAGACTCACTCTTAGGCAAAGACAAGAATAGATTAAAAGAGAAGTAATGGAGAAAAATATTCTATGCAAATGGAATCCAAAGATAAGGAGGAATATTCCATTTTCAAATATGACAAAGCAAATTTCAAGCAAAAAAATTAATCTGGAGAGAAAAGGAAGTGCATTTAAAGCATGTTCTTAAACCCCAAATGTTGAGGTATCTAATTACATTAAAAAGATACTTATTGACATTAAATAACAATACAAGGAATTCCAATAGATTAGACAAAAGTTTATGTGGGTAACAAGGATGGGTAGGATCAAGGAGGACCTGGGAAGTGAAATTGAGCAAATTAAAATTCCATACACTTATGGTTATATCAAATTAATATACAAAATTATAATGCACTCGTAAAAGCATTTTTTAAAAAAGAATGTCCTATATTCCAGTTTTCAATACATTTTTTCCTTGCATTTGAGACCTCATTAGTTTGGCCTTTACTATCAATATTTGTACTAGCATTCTCATCACAACCATGCAAGTTATCTTCAAGAAGTTTCAAACTTGCCTTAGTGTTTTTCTTTTGAGCTCTCACTGAAATTACTGTTAATGCTCTATTCAAGTCAATACAGATACCTCTGATTTACTCCTCCACATTCTTCTAACCTCCACCTATTATCCACTTCCAATGCTATTGCCTCATTTTCCAGTGTTTGTTAGAGTTACAACCCACCTCTCTCATACCAATTATCAACCTTAGTCCATTTTTGTGGTTAAAACAGGATACTATGCACCAGGTAACTTATAAAGAAAATTCTTTTGTTCTCGAAGCCAAAACACTATAGGTCAAGGGGAAACATTTCTTGGAAACTTTCTATTATATATTTTTCTATTTCATTGATTTCAGCTTGATTTAAATTATTTTCTATCTTCTACTAATTTTGGTGGTTCTTTGTTGTTGTCATTGTTGTTTTTCTTCTTTTTCTAGGTCTTTGAGAAGAATGATATATTATTTAATTTTTATCTTTCTATTGTTTTTATTTTTAGTTGCAGTTGGACACAATACTTTTATTTATTTTTATGTGGTGCTGAGAATTAGACCCAGGGCCTCCTACGTGCTAGGTGAGCACTCTACTGCTAAGCCACAAACCCAGCCAAGTATCTTTCTATTTTTTGATGTATGAACTGAATGGTATTATTTTCCTCATGGAACTGAATTCACTGTACCAAAAAAATTGATATGTGGTATTACTATTCTCATTTAATTCTAAGAATTTTTTAAAATTCTTCCCTGATTTCTTCTGGTATCCATTCATCATTATTCAAAATTGTATTATTTAATATCCAGGTGTTAGAGTTGCTTCTGTTTTTTATCTTATCATGGATTTATAATTTCATTTTATTCTGATCTAATAGAATGCAAGGTATTATTTTTATTTTTCTCTTGTATTTGCTAAGATTTTCTTTGTGACATAAAATGTGATCTATTATAGAAAATGTTCCATGTGCTACTAAGAAAAAAAATGATGGATGGCTGACATCACTCATGGATGGCTGACATATTCAATAGATGTCAGTTAACCTTATTTTCTGACTTATAATGTGGTAGAAATCATCACATGGCAAGTAAACAGTAATATGCAAACTCATGTCTCTCTTCTCTTATTATAAAATTATTGTACCGACATGGAGTCTACCAACAAAATAAAAAAGAACTTGTGCAATGAAAAAAATTCAGATCAAATGACAAGGAATTAATATCCAAAATATAAAAGTAAATCACAAAACTTAATACTTGAACAGAACACCTGAATACACATTTTTCAAAAGAATACATATAATTTGCACATATGTATTTGAAAATCTGCTCCACATCACTAATCATAGAGGAATACAAATCAAAGTTACAATGATATATAACCCAGACCTGTAGGAAAGATATTATCAAAATCACTAGAAATCTTATGCTTTGGAGAGTGTTGAGAAAAAATTGTGTACAGTTTTTTAAAATGAAAATTTGTGTATCACTATGAAAGACAGTATAGAGTTCTTCAAAAACATTAAAACTGGAACTACCATATGACCCAGAAATCCCAGTTCTGTGTAAATGTGCAAAATAAATGAAATTATTATGTCAAATAGATATTTGTATTTCCATATACATTGACTTCCACTCATGGAAGCCAAGATGTGGAATTTATCTAAGTGTCCATCAATGGATGAATGGATAAAGCAAATATCTGTATACCATGTATATCATGTGCACACACATTATTTAGCCTTGAAACAAAGAAATCCTTTAATTTTGACAACATGGATGAAATTGAGGATATTATTCTAAGTGAAATAATACAAATAGAGGTGTAAAAATACTATGTGATATCATATGTTGAGTGTGAATACATTAAACTCCAAAGAATTGTAATTGTGTTTAGCAAGATATGGCAAGTGGTGGAATTGAGAAGATGTTGGTCAAATGGTAAAAACATTCTGTTATAACCTGAAAAAGTTCTAGAAATCTAGTGTATGGCCTGGTAAATCTAGTGAAGTATGTGTTAATTTGATTGTGAAAATTATTACATAATTTATATATGTAAGTATTAAAGCACATGTTTTAGAGCTCTAAATATATAATTTGTCAATTCAAAAAATAATCCATATTATAATTTTAAAAAACCAGATAAGGGCTGGAGTTGTGGCTCAGCGGTAAAGCACTTGCCTATCATGCAAGAGGCATGGGGTTCGATCTTCAGCACCACATAAAAATAAAATAAAGATTATGGTGTCCACCTACAACTAAACCAAAATTTTAAAAAAATGAAGACATTTAATACAAGTCAGAATCACCATGTAAATTACTTATTTAAAAAATTGTTAATAGCATAGTAGTAGTGTGATATCATTTTATGAGCTCCAAATTTAATCAAAAACAAAACCCAGCATGATTGTTTTTAAATTTTTTTCTATAATTTTAGTGGTATTTGTATACAATACCTTTATTTTGTACATTTTTTAAATTTTTTTATAGTTGTAGATGAACAGAATGCCTTTATTTTATTTTATTTATTTTTATTTGGTGCTGAGGATCAAACCCAGTGCCTCACACATGGTAAGAACACTCTACTACCGAGCTACAACACCAGCCCTGTAGCATCATTCTTATTAGTAAAACTCTTGAAAGAAGTTAAGCAAGAATGTTCTTTACCACCACCACCAGCGTGCTATTCTGTAATCACCAAATATTACCACTACACAAATAAAATAAAAAGGGAATAAATAATTACAAAACTATGAATAACAATTTTTAGATTGCATGATTGTATTTTTGAATATTAAATTTGGACAGTATTTGAAATCAATAGTGTAATTAATTAACAGAGCTTTTTATAAAATTTATATAGAAAATTCAACAGATCTTCAATATTGATTAATTAATTACAGAATAGAATACAAGAAAATACATCATTTATATCAGTAATACATACAAATTTCTGAGGAACAAACTTAAGAAGGTAGTTATACGACCTTTAAAACTGAATGGATATATTAATTTATTTTTGATTGGGATTGTAAATGGATCAGTATTGTAAAGATATCACTGTTCCCTAAATTAGTATAAAACTCATATGAATAAGCACACAAAGTTAATTTATTAAGGGTCCCCAAAATTATTAAATTGTCTATATAAGTTAACCAATTATTTCTGCTATCGGAAGAATAGCATGTTGTGATATTTTCTCGTATTCTAGATTTTAATAGAAGACATGATTAATAAAAGTGTTTTGTATTTTTCTTGAATCACTAATACATATATATGTATATATATATATATATATATATATATATATATATATACATATACACACACATATGTATACATGATTTTATATGTATATAGTATTAATTTTGGCTGAAGTCCAGTTGAATAAACTTTCTCCTTATGATTTCTGGGATATGAGATATTTATAAGAAGAACCAAGAATTCTAAGGCAATGAAAATGACGTTTACCATGTTCATATATTTATCCAATTTTCAATTTATTTTAGTCCTACAAGTGCTATGATAAAGTAAAAATATGAAACTATTTAAATGTAAATAAAATATACCATGTTTTACCTATCAAAACACTAATTATTCAAAAGTTTAACAAAGTCCACTGTTGAATAAAGCATGGGAAATTAATACTTTGACATTTTTCAGTTTGGAATATAAATTGGTGCTTATTTGAAGGGAAGAGAGGGAATCTCACAGTATCAATTGAGAAGTAAAATGCAATACTTTTTTGAAATATTCCAAATCTAGAAATTTCTTTTTGAGTTTGTATAAGCCAAAAGATTAATACACTGTTTGTTCCAGTATGTGTGTGCTTATAATTAGCTATTTTAAGAAATCTCTCTCTCATATCTACCAATTTATTATTTGTGTCTGTAAACTTGGAATGTTGTAAATACACATTCAAAGTTTGTTAATAGTGTCTATGTGCAGTGTAATTATAGCAATCAGTGGATATCAGGGTATGTAAAATTTTTCACTCTATACATTTCTCTTTTTTTTATGTTGGTACTGGGGATTGAACCCAGGGCCTCACACTTGCTAGGTGAGAGCTCTTCTACTGAGCTGCACCCAAAAATAAACTTTCCATATTTATTTTTTCCTGTGAGAATGTACTTTTATTATTAAAAACTTTAGTTAAATGCGGTTTATATAAATACCAATATGTCATGCAATATTGATCAAGATTTGATATATTAATGACTTATTCAGTAATGTACCTAAAACACAAAAAGTAGGATTATACATTTACATAAAAACTTTTTTCACCAATAAAATAACTAATTTCAGCATTTTTATTATATCCATGTGTCAAAAATTGTGTGCCTATTACAAAGTTTTCTAAACATGCCCTCTTCATAAAATAAATTATATTCAGAAAAAATCTGATTTCATCCAGGTAAAAATTAAATACAAGATCCTTCAGATCTGAGTTTTAAAAATAATCAAATAGACAAAACTAATAAATTTATACATAAAAACACACACATAGATATAATACAAATATATTCATATGTGTGAAATATCTATAATACGTATATGTATATTCAACATAGTTCTTTCAAATATTTCTCTAATAAAAACATAAAAATTAATTTTGTATTTGCTTTGGAAACTATTAATAAATTTCTCAATGATTTTTATTATCACAAAAGTTGATGTATATTGGAATAAAAATATTTTGCTCGAATAGGATACATAAGGATACAGTGCCGCAGTCTGGCTGGGCACAATTCAGGAGCCACTTGTCAAAAGAAAGGAACTTTACTTTTAGAACACATACACCAAACCACACAGCTCTTCAGGAAAACCTTCAGAGCCCAACTGCCACCACTGGCTTCCCACAAGCCTCTCCATCTCCCCCACTCCTCCTGCTCTTGAGGCTGTTTGACTGGGTCACGTGGGCAGAGCCAAAAAAAGCCCCCTAATGAGCAGCTCCCTGGTCTGAAAGGGCGGGGAAACAGCCCAATGAGCATCACCGCAGAGGAGCCAATCAGTTGGCAGCTAGAAGTTTTCTGGGGCCACTGTGAGCTACTCATCAGCTGGCAGCTGGAAGTTTGCTGGCGGCTGGAACTTTGCTGGCAGCTGGAAGTTTGCTGGGGCCCCTTTGGCTGTGGCTCTCAACAATACAGTACTTGATATATGTATTGAAATGTTCTTTTGGAATGTGAATTCAGACTCTATGAGTTTACTTTTTGTTTACCAAATTTCTACAGTTTAGAATATACCCTTATTCAAATACTTCTACAGAGCTGTTGGAATTGTTGTATGATTATAATTTACAGTTTTTGAATTAAAATCCAGTGATAACCTGCAGATATATTTATATAATTCTGGACCTTTCATTTACTTAACAGTTCAGAAAGTTAGAGTCTATACTAAATAATATCTCAAAAATATACATGTGTTTTTAGAGAACTATCTTTTTTTTTCACCTGAATTCATTGAATCCAAACATTTACTTAACAAAATTTTCTATTTCTAAGGATCACAGTTCCCCAGTGTTGTCAGCGTACTCCAGTGCATGTTGTACAGATAGGTTATAGACAGAATTATTACAAATAGGTAGCATTTAATCACTAGCCCAGAAGATATTTTAGAACACTGACTTTTAAATATTTTCTTAGATCTGTAACGACTATTTAGAAAATGAGGAGTTAAATGTAATATATGTTCATTTTGTATTTATGTGAGTATTCTAGTATTCTACAGCCAATATTTTGAAAGGAGTTTTTCTATTGTACTTTTTTTTTATATTGGTACACCATAAATAAAGAAGAAACTGAGGGCTATTCTCAATCCACTAAAATATCAGAACATGGTTTTAAAAAATGGTAGTAGTACATGTAAAAGAAAGAGAAAAATGAAAAAAAAGGAAGAAAAATGAAAATGAAGCAGTTAGACATAATTTACACAGCTGTCATAATCTTGATGTTTTTAAGTTTTAAAATGGTAGAGATTTTTAAGTTTTAAAATTTTTAAGTTTTAATATTTAAAATTTTTAAGTTTTAAAATTTAAAATTTTTGAATTTTAAAATTTTTAAGTTTTAAAATGGTAGAGATTTTTAAAATGGTAGAGATTTATTTGTCAGAATGAATCCCTATTACAATAATAGGTTGTTTTAACTGACCATCTGAAGTCAAAACCAACAATCAAACTAGTTCTGAAGGCAAGTGAAACTTTCTCACAGATAGTTGCAGAAATTTGAAAATAAGATGACTAAATATTGGATTAAAATATATTTCATAAAATTAACACATGGATGAAGCATTTGTTTGAACATTATAAAATCAGAATCAAGAGCATCAGAAAAATTTATCAGCTTGAGATAGTTATGAAATTAGTCAATTGGATATGAGAGAAGGCAAACTAAGTCAATATGAAGTTGATATGTATAATCTTTTTTAAACAAGTTTCGGAAGAGATTTGTAGGAAAAGAGAATACCAAGGTAAAGTAAAATTCTGTAGATATAATGGGAAAACTTCATGATTACAAAAGAAAAACATAGTAGTTACAGGAGAAAAAAAGAGTACCTTAAAGTCAGGAAGAGCTTCTTTTAGATACAATTTTCATATATTCCTAACAAAAGAAAAAATATTTTGAAGCAATCAAATGAGTCAGGCAATGAATATGTAATGTAACACTTTTGAACATATATTTTTCAAGATATAAGAATTTTTCATTTTATGTAATAAGAAATAGAGAAGATTAGGTTTGTCACAAAGTGAGGGTTACTCAAATAAATTTTAATTTCAAATTAACAATAAGTTATTTTTGAGATAATATTTTAAACAATTTTTATGCTAAAACTATTCATTGTTTATATAAAGTTAAAATTTGGTTGAATATGTTGCATTTTTATTTGTTAAGTCTGACAAAATTGTAAGTGAAAAAATAATATCTCTTCATTTTCCTTTAACTGCACTAATAATTTTCTCTGCTATGTGTATCCTACTATCTACATCAGAATGTTAATTTTTAATATATGTTTTGTTTTTAGTTCTACCATTTTAATTTTGTTTATTTGCTATTGATTGCATTTCTACAATGAAAATCTCTTTTTTAAAATTACTTATAAATACTAATTATATCTTTTATAAACATGTTACTGATAGCTTTGATAACTTCATCATATTTTCTAGATTCATTCAATTTTCTGTCATTTTTACTACTGGTTTTTGATCATTAGTTTCTATTTCTGACAAGGTTTTTAAGGCTATGCATGCTGTTTGAAAAATGTTAAGGACTTTCAATGGTGAACTTTAATTTTGCCTCACCAGTACAATTAGACTGCTATAATCTATATGCTGTTGATTTCATTTTTTCTTACATTGAATGTAGAATTGAAAATACACCAAGGACAAAAACAATGCAGATTATGCTTTATTATGTTTCTTCATGTTTTTGGAATTTCTAGTTCTTTAATTCCTGTTTAGTTCATTGTTCATTAGGCTCATTTTGGCTCATTGTTTTATGTTTTCCTTAGAAGTTTCTTAACAGGATATGATTTGTAAATATTTCATTCTATGTTGTGGTTTCTTTTTTGCACATTCTTGACAAGATCAATTGAAGCATGAAAGTTTTTAATTTTGATGAAATTCAATTTATCTACTTGTTTCTTTTTGTGTATATTTTTTTGTGCATCACATCTAAAAAAAATCTTTTCCAAATTTAAAGTAAGGAGTAGTTAGCTCTGTTTCTTCTGTGAATTTATAGCTCTTCATTTATAGGTTTAATCCATATTGAGTTATCTTTTGTATAAGTTGAAAGGTAAGGGTCTAACTCCTCTCTTTTGCATGTGACACTCAAGTTGTCACAAAATTGGATGTTGGAAAGTCTTGTCAAAATGGACATGCTTTTTCATTTCTATTAAAAATGAAAATGTGTCTAAACATAATCTTGCACATAAGTGTTTATAGATGCATTTTTACAGAGAAGAGATAAAAGATAACCGAATATTTGACGTCTAATGAATGAATAAACAAAATGTGGCATAGGTGTCATTGTGGAATATAAAGGAATAAAGTACTGATATATAACAAATTAATTGTGATAACATCATGCTAAGTAAAAGAAATCAGTCACAAAGAACACATATTATATAATTCATTTATGAACTTTCAAGATTGAACAAATAGTCTCTTATTTTTCCAGAGGAATTTTATGATTGCTTTTTCATTTATATGAGGATTGCCATTGGGATTTTGATTGAAATTGCATTAAATCTGTATATTGCTTTTGGTAGTATGATAATTTTGATAATATTAATTCTGCCTATCCAAGAGCAAGGTAAATCTTTCCATCTTCTAAGGTCTTCTTTGATTTCTCTATTATGGTTCTGTAGTTTTCATTGTATAGATCTTTCACCACTTTCATTAAGTTGATTCCCAGAATAGCTAAAGCAATCCTTAGTGGGAAGACCAAAGCAGGTGGCATCGCTATACTTAAACTATACTATAGCTAAATTTAAACTAGACTACAGAGCAATAGTAATAAAAACAGCATGGTATTGGCACCAAAACAGACTGGTAGACCAATGGTACAGAATAGAGGACACAGAGACAAACCCACAAATTACAATTATCATAAGATATATCATAAGATACATTAGACAAAGGTGCCAAAAACATGCACTGGAGGAAAGATACGATCTTCAAAAAATAATGCTGGGAAAACTGGAAATCCATATGCAACAAAATAAAATTAAACCCCTATCTCTCACCATGCACAAAACTTAATTCAAAATGGATCAACAACCTAGGAATTGAACCAGAGGCTCTGTGTCTAATAGAAGAAAAATTAGGCCCTAATCTTCATCATGTGGGATTGGGCCCCATCTTCCTTAATAAGACTCCTATAGCACAAGAATTAAAACCAAGAATCAATAAATGGGATGGATTCAAACTGAAATATTTCTTCTCAGAAGAAGAAACAATCTGTGAGGTGAAGAGAGAGTCTACATCCTGGAAGTTAATTTTTACCCCTTACACATCAGATAGAGCAATAATCTCTAGAGTATATAAAGAATTCAAAAAGCTAAGCACTATAAAAACAAATAACCCAATCAACAAATGGGCCAAAGTCCTGAAAAGACACTTCTCAGAAGAGGATATACAATCAATCAACAAATATATGAATAAATGTTCATCATCTCTAGCAATCAGATAAATGAAAATCAAAACTACTCAAAGATATCATCTCACTCTAGTCAGAATGGCAGCTATTATGAAGACAAACAATAAGTGTTGGAGAGGATGTGGGAAAAGGTACACTCATACATTGCTGGTGGGACTGCAAATTGGTGCAGCCAATATGGAAAGCAGTATGGAGATTCCTTGGAAATCTGAGATTGGACCCATCATTTGACTCAGCGAACCCTGTCCTCGAACTATACCAAAGGACTTAAAAACAGCATACTACAGGGACACAACCATATCAATGTTTATAGCAGCACAATTCACAATAGCTAAACTGTGAAGCCAAACTAGGTGCCCTTCAGTGGATGAATGGATTAAAAAATGTGGCATATATACATAATGGAATTTTACTCAGTAATAAAAGAGAATAAAATCATGGCATTTGCAGGTAAATAGATGGCGTTGAAAAAGATAATGCTAAGTGAAGTTAGCCAATGCCCCCCCCCAAAAAAAATGCCTAATGTTTTCTCTGATATAAGGAGGCTGACTCATAGTGGGGTAGGGCGAGGGAACATGGGAGGGATAGATGAATTGTAGATAGGGAAGAGGGGTGGGAGGCAAAGGGAGAGGGCAGGGGATTAGTAAGGATGGTGGAATGTAGTGGACATCATTATTCCAAGTACATGTATGAAGACACGAATTGGATTTCAACCTACTTTTACACAGAGATATGAAAAATTGTGGTATATATGTGTAGTAAGAATTGTAATGCAAAAAACCAAAGTACATGTATAAAGACATTAACTGGCATGAACACACTTTATATACAAAGATATGAAAAACTGTGTTCTATATATGTGATAAGAATTGTAATGCATTCCACTGTCATGTATTTAAAAAAAAATAAAATCAATTAAATAAAAAAGATTGAATAAATAGTGTAAAAAAGTAGCTTAGTCTTTTCCTAGCATTGGAGAATGGGAGAATGTGAATAATAAATAAAATGTAGAATGATTTTTTGGAATCATTAAAATATTATCAAAATCACTGTGGTGACATTGGTGCACATCTGTGTGTATTACAATAATGATTGACTTATATATTTTAAATGTGTTACTTATTTGGTGTATGAATTGTATCTCACTATAGCTTTTTAAAATGTTTTCTCTTTGCTGATAAACTTTTATTTTATTTATTTATATGTGGTGCTGAGAATATAACCTAATGCGTCACACATGCTAAGCAAGTGAGCTACCACCGAGCCACAGCTCTATCCCCTTTCACTATAGCTTTCATTTTTACAAAATATATGGAGGTTTTATAGCTCTTATCAGTAGAAAGTTTAGACTGATGGCAATACTTTGAAAGAGAAAGCATACAATTTGTTCTTCGTAAGAGACATCAATAAAAGCCACTAGGAGAATTATTCCAAATGAGAAGTCTGAGATTTTAGAGATTGAGAAGATGTTCTCTGTACAAAGAATTTTTTCCTTATCTCTTTTTTTAATTTTCGATCATATATACCTAGATAGTCACTAAGATGAAAGAATATTTTACACATAATCACCATTTAATAATAATAATAATGTTAATTATAGTTGAACATTTTGCTTTTGATTACCGAGTTCAGGTCCTCTTAAAAGAGTTATAGTTTGTGAGAAAAGTAGTGGCAAACCAGATGCTATGCACACAGGGCTGAGAGATATCTATTCTCTCCAAGTTCTTGGTCAATAATTGCACATTGGATACTCTGGGGGAGATGATGTGAGGTTTATGAAAGAGCAACTGTGATAAGATTAAGAATGTAACAGGGATTAAAGAGTTCAATTATTCTTTAGTCATTTGGGGCAGCTAGAGACAGACTTTGTAGAGTACAGAGACCATTTTTAATCCAGATTAACTCTTAAGCATATGTCACCAGAAAAAGCTAAAATGGAAGGGTCATGGGGACGTTGTTTGTGGCTCAGTGGTAGAATGCTTGCCTAACACCTGTGAAGCATTGGTTTCAATCGTCAGCACCACATAAAAAAACTAAACAAATTAGAATATAACACAACAACAAAAAGTAATACAGTATTTATACTTGCAATAATATATGAATCTGTAAGGAATTATGCTAATTGAGAAAAGCTAATAAAATCACACTTTGCATGACTCTAGTTAGAAGATTTCAAGGATGGTTTTCTACATAGTGAAGCTCTATGAAAATGCAGGGCACTTTGTGCATAAGTTCTTAGGAAAATCAAAGCATTTTCACAGAGCAAGTATAAGATCCTTCCAAGATCAGGACCATTTCTGACTATATAGGATGTACAAACATGGTACCAGGCTTAAATTGTATTCTCAAAAACTCAAAACAAGCATGATAGAGAACATAGGATTTCTTGGTAGGGATTACGTTGGAGTATAGGATAACTAAAAAGGCAAGACAGGAGGAAATTTTGAGTGTGATAAACAATTTCATGTTCAGATTATTGTATTGGTTACCCAAGTCCTCACATGTGTTAAAGTTCATATAAATACATACCAAAATGTCAATTTACAGGATGTTAATTTTTTATGATATCTAAAAGATGAAAACAATATAAAATAAACCACTAATCTAAACCTAAAAAATACATCTACTAAATTGATAAAGGAAATCATGAGAGAAAATCCGTGTGGCCTTTGAGAAGTCAAGGTTACGTGGACACACACAAAATGCATAAAAGCAAAAATTGATATTTTGGACCTTAGGATTAATTAATCCTTCAGCTCTCTACAAAGCTCTTTCATTTATAATTCAGGATTGATCTTCATAGTTCTTCATATTTTCATTTTCATAAGAAAATAAAAATTCAAGCTTTCGGGTAAAAAAGAGGGGGAGTGGATGACTAACTTCCATTGTATACTGGTTGCAACACAATTGAATTGAATCAATAGTTGTGTAGATGTTTAGAGAAGAAAAGCACTGATCAGCAGAAGCACAGGAATAATGTTTTTTTTTTTTTGTATGGATAATTGCCTTATTTATTTATTTTTTGTTTTTGTAGAAGTATAAGAGAATTTGGGACAGGGAATAGTGTTGTATGGCACAAGGCATGCCTGTCTGCTGAGTGGTTAAAGGGAAGACCCCTTTCAGAATTCTAGGGGTAGAAAAGGACAATCTAAAGAACTCCAAACATCATTGACACCAATATGTGAACATTTGACAAAATAAGAGGTTCAAATATAGCACAATAAACCAGAGAGATTCAGGACAAGTTTATATTCCACTGGAGATTGTGAATTGGTACCAGGATCGATCTTTGCAGAAGAAATTTTGCATGCAGGGAGGTAAGGACAAGGGATCTCCCAACATATTTTCTGTCTTATAATATTTTTATATACTATTTTCAACAACTACAAGATCAGACTCCAACAGTCTCCATCTTTTAATTTATTTTTTTTTCCTTTTTCTCTCACTGGAAGCATGGGTTTTCAGCTCAAATCTTAGTTCAAAAACAGAATTATCTGTGGCATACTTGCACGGGAAGCTCTGGACTACAATGAGCTGAGAGGCTGAAGGTTCAACAATAGAATTGAATGGTTTTCCACCAGAATTTTCCAAACACAGCACCCAGACTGACAGATTCAAAGGTACAGAGTTTAAGTTAGGAAAATTCTTCTCAGGACTCTTAGAGCCATATTTGCTACCCAGGAGAAAGACTCAGAGAACAAGAGATGAAATCGTGCTTGGAGTACAGCACACACAGTTTGTATTCACAGTGACATTGCATGATTTTACAGCTGCTTACTGTAGGACATCTACTGCAGCACTGGAGTTGAATCACCTGCCAGAGATTAAGCATTGAAGTCTCTAAGTTCCATTTTGACACACCATAGAACATCAGGACACTAGGCTGCAACTATGAAGAATTAGTGTTTAGGAATAACAGAATCATGTCAGCAGACAGTTTGACCTGGGGAAATGTGCAAATGATCCCATCTACTACACCTGCTGTGATTCACTGAGTCTATTACATTCACCCACCCTTGAATCCCCCTCTAGGAGAAGGGAATGGCACCATTCTCAACTGAGAAGATCCAAGATGTCAGGTCCCTCAGACCTATCCCCAGAAAGGAAGGGGAAAGTTAGCCCCTGGGACGAGCCTTTCCACTCAGAAAACAAAGCTGCCCTATCAGCCTGAACAGACAACAAGGCTAAAGGTGCTTGAAAGTTTCCAAAAAATAATCTTAAGACCTTCTGGTTGCTTAGTAATGCCACAAAAACTCTAGCCACATAAGCTCATGCCAGTGGCAGACAGTGAAAGGCAGCATGGAGAAATGTAAGTAGTTAAGTCTAGGAATGCTTTTGGAGAAAAATCTGATATAGAAATTTCTAATAATAAACATACTATGGAATGGAACTGTGCAATTTGACCCCATACCAAGAATCACTCTGAGATGATAATGTGGAGGCCTGAATATCTACTATACCTCCTAATTTCAGATGTAATCTAAAACAGGACGTCTCACTAAGAACTCTATCCATCTCAAAATTATTGACAAGAAAAAATTTTTGATTCACTAATGTGAACCTTATATTACACAGGTCTAGCTATATATATTGATTTGATAGATTTCCCCATTATATTGGAAATTGTGTTTCTTAATTCTTCTGTATGCATTCTTATGTATAATGCTATAACATGTAAATTGAAGATATCCATACTATTATTCTCTATTTTCTTTATATTCTGTTTCCCCTTTTCTCTCTCTACCTGCTGTTACCTCTCTTCTCTACACTCATTCCCTATTTTTGTTGTTGTTGTTGTTGTTATCAGGGATTGAACTCAGGGGCACTTGACCACTGAGGTACATCTCCAACCCTTTTTGTATTATATTTAGATACAGGGTCCCACTGAATTGCTTAGCACCTCACTGTCACTGAGAATGACTTTGAACTTGTGATCCTCCTGCCTCAGCCTCCTGAGTCACTGGGATTACAGGCATGCATCACTGCACCTGTCCCCATTCATTTTTTTTTAAAGAAAGTCTCTCCTACATAGTTGCTTTATAATAATTGGTTTGGTTTCGTTTCATTTTGATGGGAGATATGGGATTGAACCCAGCTACACTAGGCAACCTATTTAACCATTAATGTTGAAGCAGCATCTTACTTTGTCACCAGGAGGTTCCTTGGTTCTGTAATCATAATATTTCAGCACTCAGGACAGGTGGAGTCTCAAGTGGGTGCCTTTACCCTTGTGTTTTCACGAATTTATGTATATTTTTGTATTAAGTGCTTGTACCCATTTTGTTTCATTTTTCTCTCCCAACTTTATCTTAAAAATCTCACTTTCTCTTTTCTCAAACATCATTTTTCTACTTTTGGCCTCTATCACTTTCCTACTCCTACCATGAGTTATTTTAAGGTTTTGTGGGGTTTATTTTGTGTATGTGCATGAATGTATGTGACGTTCAGTTCTTGAAATAATGCACCAACAAAAATATGGAAAAATTCAATGGAAAGTATCATTAATGTATTAAGATCATGCAGAAAACCCCAAAGGAAAGTTATACAATCTCAGAAACGTATTCAACAATAAAGATGAGAAAATTCAGAATATTCAGAAAATATAGGACACTATGAAAATATCAAATCTAACAAACATTGGCACTAAGAAATAAAAGATCATCTGCAAGACATGCCATTATTAAAATTCCAAATAGAACAAAGATAGAATCTTAAAAGCTGCAAGAGGAAAACAGAAGATCATATATAAAGATAAACAAATATGGATCACTGATCTTAATGCACAGCAGACTTTAAAAGCCAGGAGGGATTGGAATAATATTTATCAATTTCTGAGAGATTATAATTATTATAACCAGTATAACTTTATCCAGGAAAACTATTCTTCAGATTTATAGGATAAAAATGTGCTTCCACAATAAACACAAATTTTAAAAAAATATATATCATGACTACTAAACTGGTACTACAGCAAATACTTAAAGAAATATTTCATATAGAGGAAATACTAGTACAAACTAAGGGATAAAATGAATTTACATACCTGGAGGAGTAGCTTAGTAAAGTCAAATAAAAATAAATCATTAGACATAAATGAAAATGATAAAAATAATAAAATCTCTATAAAATAACATAATATAAATGGTCTCAAATCTCCAATTAAAAGACATAGACTGACAAAGTTGATCAAAGTACAGGAGTCAAACAAGTATAGAAGTCAAACTTGATGTTTAAAAAAGGTTCTCCTTACAGGCAAAGGATTCATAAGCTGACAGTAAAATCTTTCAAAAAGATATACTCTGCAAATGAAGACCAAAAACAAGCAGAAGTAGCTTCTCTCAAATCTGAATAAGAAGACTTCAAGCAAAATTAATCAGAAAAGCAAAGTCACTGCTAACTAATAAAGTATTATATCCAGCAAGAATAAACAGTGATTATGAATATGCATCAGGGCACCTACATAAATAAAACAAACACTACTCATAATAAAGTTGAAATTGTACTCCAATACATTAATACTGAGTGACATCATCACACCCTTTCACCAAGAGATAGGCCATCCAAATATAAACTAAATAAATATCATCAGATTTGAAAATACTATTAATTGAATGAACCTAATAGATATCTAAATAACATTTCATTCACCAAATTCACTTTGTTTTAATTCACTTTCTTTCTCTACTGCACATGAACCATTTTAAAAAATGATCATATTTTAAGGAACAAAGCAAGTCTTAGCAAATTTTTAAAAAGTCAAGATAATTCCTTGCATATTATCTGATCATAATGAAATTAAATTGGAAATAGATACCAAAATAAAAAACCCAAACTATTTTAACACATTTTGAATAATACATTTTGAGAAATGAGTCAGAGAAGAAATCAGAGGAGAAAAAAAAATAGAAGCAGGCGAGAACATAAGTAAAAATGACCAAAATTTCTTGCACATAATAAGGGTATTTCTAATAGAAAAGTTTATAGTATTTTAAGAGTCTATGTAAAAGAAAAAAAAAAGAATGATACCAAGTAAACAATCTACTGTAACATCTCAAGGCTTCTTGAAAGCTAAAACAAACTCTTTTGAAAGTCAGTAAAAGGCAGGAAATAGGTAACTTTGGAGCCAAAATTAATGAAAGTTAGAATAAAAAACAATGCAAGGGATCACTGCAACAAACAGTATTTTTTCTTTTAAAATATAAACAACACTGTTAAAACTGCATCCAAACCAGCCCAAAGAGAGAGAAATAAACTCAACAAAATTAGAGATTAAAAAACATATTAATATAGACATTGCTGAATTCCAGAGGATGTTTATCAACTATTTTGTAAATTTATAATCCAATGAAGTAGGAAAATCTAGAATATAATGGCAAATTTCTAGACACATGTAACTTATACAATTTAAACCAAGAAGACATACCTCAACATCATAAAGGATGTAAATTACAAACCTAAAGCCAACATCTTCTTGAATGAAAAAAAAAAAGTTGAAAGCACTTATTCTAAAATCAGAAAGAAGACAAAGGTGTTTACTCTCACCAATCCTATTAATATAATTTTTAAACTCCAGCCAAAGCAACGAAGCAAAAAGAAGGAAACTAAAAAATAGTAGTGGAAAAAGAAGAAATCAAATTATCTCTGTCAATGACACAATTTTATATTTAGAAGACACAAGATGCTCCAACAAAAGACTTAAGAGCTAATAAACAAATTCAGAAAATTAGTAGAATACAAGACCATCATACAAAAATCAATAACTTTTTAATCCTCTAATAATGAATCCACTGAGATTAAAATGATAAAGAAGGGCTGGGATTGTGGTTCAGTGGTAAGAGTTCTCGCCTAGCTCCTGTTAGGACCTATGTTTGATCCTCAGCACCATATAAAAATAAATAAATAAAATAAAGATATTGTGTCCAAGTACAACTAAAAAATAAAGAAAACATACCCACCAACAATATACTCAAAAATAATAATGGAGTTGGGAATAAATCTAATCAAGGAGGTTTAAGAATTCTACAGTGGAAATTATACAACACTCTAAAAAAAATTAAAGAAGAACTTAGAAGATGGGAAGACCTATCATGCTCTTGGATAAATAACTAACATTGTTCAAAATGTCCATACTACCAAAAACAATGCAGATTCAATGCAATCCTTAATAAAATATCAATAATACTAATGATGTTGTTAATGGAATGATTAAAAAATCCTAAAATTCATATATAAGAATAAAAGACCCAAAATAGCCAAATCAGTACTGATCAATAAGTGGATGCTGGTGTCATCACAATACCTGATCTCAAATTATATTAAAAAAACTATTACAAAACAGCATGGTATTGGCATCAAAACAGATATGTGGTTGAACAGAACAGAATAAAATAAGACACAGAGACAAATCAACTCAGATATAGCCATCACATACTATAGTGATTCAGGCATAGCAATTTTAGAGCAGCACAATTCATAATAGGCAACTTATGGAACTAGCATAGGTATTCCTCAGTATACAATTTGATAAATAAAATAGGTTATATACATATAACAGAGTTTTACTCAGCTACAACAAAGAATGAAATTATATAATTTTCTGGTAAATGGTTGGACCTTGAAAACATCAAACTCAAGTGTTGAATATTTTCTATTATACGCAAAAGGTAGAGAGAAGTAAGGAATTAATAAAAAGGACCTCATGAAAGTGATCTCATGAAAATAGAAGGGAGGTCATGACAACAATACCCCCACAAAAAAAAAAACAGCAGGAAGTAAAATTTTTATCAAGTCCTTGAATTTTCTGAGAAATGGTTAAGGCACTAATTTTAAAATGGTAGTGATAGGTAAAGGCATGTTTTAATTTTTAGGGTAAACACTAAATGGTTCATAGAAAACTGTATGTTTAAAGAGGCCATGCTGTGTTGCACCTCCAAAATCCCATTCCTTCAGGACTAAAACAATAGTTTCCACAGCTAATGAGATTGTTAGTTGCTGATAGTTGTGGGAATTGCTTTCACCTGAAAAGTTACTACATCCAAAACACTGTCTGCATCTAATGATGGTAAAATGAGGGGATATATAGGCCCAAATCTCTCTGCTGTAATATGAGATAAGTCTGTATGGCCATCCTCAACTTCAAATCTCCTTGTGGAATTAGCTGAAGGTTTTTGTCACTATTAAACTTCTCTCATTACTCAATAAATCCTTCACTTCTTCTCAAGGTTGTTGATCATCAGAATTATATCTCAATAAAATTTCTGGGTGCAAATTTTCTGTCAGTCTTTCTTAGAGAATCTAATTTATGACAGTTGATCCCAGGAGTGGTTTGAGGAAGTAACCAGAAGCTAGATATTGGTAGCTGGATCATTCACTTGCCAGCCATAAATGAGAGCCCCATCACTAGTATTTTATGAAACATGAGTAGGTGCTAGAATGTGGTAGTGATGCAATTGCTAACTTTACTCTTCAACAAATTCACTGGCATGTTGAGATGTAAAAAGACTAGTTAATTACATGTCTTATAGTGACTATTGTTGGGGAAATTGATGTTTGGACAAAAACAATAAAAGGCTTATTATGTTTGTGGCTAAGTGTGAAGGCTCCAGGACCTCCTTTGGTGCATGTAATGAACATTTTATGTCTTATAGCCATAAGAAAGATAAAAGCCAGAATCAGGCTGAGTAATTATTTATAATTATAATAGCAGAACTCTAGGGGAGGTTAAAGTATCAAAAATCATACCAAACCTATTATGCTCAAATTAGAAACCTGATTGGTAAGATTTGGACTGAGATTTTGAATTAGAGCATCAAGACTGATGCACTACAAAGTCTGCAATCTACAAACTTTCACTGAAACCTATGAATGAGCTGAATTTTCCAACTCTTTCTTCCTTGTTAAAGAATGATTTTTTTTTTTGCCTTAACATGAGGGATTCCTCTACTCTGCATGATAGTACATGCATCCCAACAGGACCTCCCTCATCTCTCATGAGGTCCTTGGCTCAAGATTGCTCTAAAATGTGGAAAGTTATTCAATATGAGAGACCTCTACTTAGATGTAAGACAAAAACAGCTTTGTAAGGACTCCAGGATACATGGTTAAATGTACTGCTTAGGTGGATTTTATAAACTGGGTCAAAGAAGGGCCCATTGTAGGTAATGTGGAAATGCCAGACCTGTAATGAAAATATTGGAATAATGGATTTAATGGTTCAGAGAAGAGGGCATACTAGAATAGATACACTGTGCAAAATTGGAAATTCCACAATATAAATATTTTCCTTAAGAATATAACAGGGATCCTTCATCTACCAATGGAAAAAAAAAGTTGTGCTGCAAAATAGGGCACCAATATAATGAAAAAGATCAATGATACACATATGCTGTAGGAAAAAAGTTGAAGGTAGGTAATGCTGCTATAGAACTAAGGTTTATTTATAACAGTAAATAGGGACAAAATATCCTCAAATAATAGCATATGGGTAATAGTTATAAACTGTCATAAGAAAGGTAGGAAGAAGTATCATAATGAGTGGCAAGGTTAAAGTGGAAATCAGTCCTGATTCTTCAAAGAAAATATGTCAATAATTAAAAGAATATGGTGGTGATAATAACAAGGTGGATGGGCAGTCAGAAATAATATTGCTCAATCTATTTAAACAAAAGAAATCAAGAATATATGATCTAAAGTCAAAATTCCTCATCTGGCTTCTAGATCTCAATTAGTATACAGACCTGGAACCCATTGACTGAAGAAGAAACTAGCTCTCTAGAGGAGAGTGGACTCTAAACTATAGTGGCTAATGTATAGGCAACAATTACCCAGTCTTTACTCAAAGAGATTTAGAGTCCCAACATTTGTAGGACAATTTGCTTGAGGATTCAAATGGATATCCATGTATATAAGGTACAATAATGGCCCTGATGTTACAGTTATAGGGTATAGGAGTCAAAAAGAAAATAAAGTTCTGTAAGTCAGATCAAGTTCAATGAGTCCATCAACCCACTCAGTGATCATTTCTGTAGTACCTTAATATATAATTGGAGAGATCATACTTGGTAAATTTATACATCCTTTACTTTGGTTCCTTGGTCTGTCAGTTAAGAGCTACCATCTTGGGGAAGGAGAAACAGAAGTCTCTGAACTTCAATCCCAATACACTGCAAAAATGATAGTATTTTTTTTTTTTAAATATTGCATCCTGGTGGGAATGGTAGAGATTAGTGCCCATCTATTTTTCATTTGTTCTTTTTAGATATAAATGAGAGTAGATGCATTTTGATATATTATACATGCATGGACTATAATTATTCAAATTAGGAATCCATTCTTGTGGTTGTACATGATGTGCACTTACATTAGTCGGGTATTCATGTATGAATATAGGTTATGTCTGATTCATTCAATTGTCTTTCATATTCCCACCCCCCTGCTTTCTGTCATTTCCCTTTGTCTAATCCAATGAACTTCTATTTTTTCCTCCATCCCTTATTGTGTGTTAGCATGCACATATCAGAGAGAACATTTAGACTTTTGGGGGGGAATTTGCTTATTTCATTTAGCAAGATAGTCTCCAGTTCCATCCATTTACAGCAAATGCCATAATTGAATTTTTCTTTATAACTAATTAATATCCCATTGTATATATACCATGATTTCTTTATTCATTCATCTGCTGAAGGCCACTTAGGTTGGTTCCAGAGCTTGGCTATTGTAAATTGAGATGCTATATACATTGATGTGTCTTCATCACTGTAGTATGTTGATTTTAAATAATTTGGGTATAGACTGAGGAGTGGGATAATTTGATAAAATGGTATTTCCATTCCAGATTTTCTGAGGAATCCCAAAACTGCTTTCCAGAATGTTTGCACCAATTTTCAGTGACACCACCAGTGTATGAGTGAACATTTTTCCCCACATCCAGTGCCACTCTTATGGACCTAAATCACATAAGTTGATGGGCCTAACCTCTACAAAACATACCTATCTTGGAGGATGACAGCAACATACCAAAACTGAATTCATTAATAGTTCACACTCTCAAACATCATATGTGATAATTTTGATGGAGTAGATTAATATGCCTACATAAATGTTATGTGAGATGGATCTGTAAAATCCACCCCATTTAGAAAATTTGATCAAAAATGTTTATAGTTGTGCATAGGGGTACTAGCCTGTAACCACAACTACTTAAGAGGCTAGGGCAGAAGTATCATAAAATTGAGGCTATCCTCAGCAATTTAACAAGAACCATATTCAAAATTAAATACATAGATGGATAGATAGATAGATAGATAGATAGATAGATAGATAAAGATGTAGCTCAGTGGTGGAACATCCCTGGGTGAAATTCCCAGTAGAAAAAAATAAAATGTAAACTGCTTCCATTCATCTATATATTTATGGTTTGTCCCAAAGCCATAACTCTACCATTTTAAGAACAATGTAGCTTGAAAAGATCTTTACCTTTTGAATGTTGTACACTATATCAAATAAGTTATTTGGTAATTCTATCAAATTATTTCTTATGTTGAATGCCATTCTAAATAAGCAAGAAGTAGAAAGTATATTTTAAGTCTCTATAAAACATATGGGATCAGTAACATTGCTATGCCAACACTTATTGAACATGAAAATAAAGGTAAATAAATAATACTTTTATTGTTATATTTCTGCAGCTGTTAATTTGATCCTCTTAGATATGGAGAGATAACTAGATTATTAAAAAATTACACTAAAATATTTTATATATTGATTCTGGAACTTTTTGCACCTCTTTAAATTTGTCCTGTGGTAATTCCTTCACTGGCTTTATCTTAATCACAGTCCTGCACAGACACAGCTTATTAGTGTCCAGGAGCCTGCAGTCGATTATGACATCCCCTTCAAAAATTAAAACTGTTTCATGACTCACTTCCCACCAACAAAATAAAATTATAACCTCTGTTAGACATGTTTGGAAACTGGAAACATCATATTTCCCACTTGAGACTTCTGTTCTTTGTTCTGTACCTAATGACGTGAAAGTTACCATCTTTGAATGAGGACTAGAGAAAAAAGGGCTCTACAACTTGTCCAGGATGCAGTGTAATGACCTTTACTGGTTATTTCAGATGATATAGAATACCTTATACTAATGTCATTGGTGAGACAAGATGTCACACAGAATTTATGGTAAACAGTATTAGGAAAATAACAACACAGATTCTCAGCATTCTAGAGATAGGTTATGTTATCTATAGTAGATATTTAAATTGACTTTTAGCATAGATTCAGGCATACTACTGGTCTTTGATAGGATGGAAATCAAGTACCTTTTGATGATATATAAATTGTTTATAAAGAGCTGAGTTTTTCAGAATTATGGTAAGTGTATTACCTATTTAGGGTATTATGACAAAATACTATAGAATGAGAATTGGTGGCTTATAAACACAAAAGGAATTATTTCTCATAGTTCTGGAGATTGACAAGTTCAAAATCAAAGCACTAACACATTTTGTATCTGGTAAAGACCACAGAGAGTGTGTTACATACATAAACTAAATAGGTATCTCTGTAGGCTAAGAAAATTATAGCAAATAAAACAAAAAAATAGAAGAAAAGAATAATGATAAGATCACAGATCAGTAATGAATAATGTGTTACAACTATAGAATATTTTTCTAAATTTAAACATTCATTTTTTCTTTGGAAGAAAGGAAATTCAATAATATTGAATAACATTAGAAGGAAAATAGATGGACATGTTATCAATGGTAGAAATAAAAATACATTTATTGATTAAGTTTATATTAGTTTATTATGAATTATTTTATAGCAGCATATTAAAATTTTTGGATTAATTTAGCCAATTTCTATTCAAAAATGACTTCTTCAACATGACACAAAAGATAAACAAATCTTATGTGTTATGTAATTACTATAAAATTTGAATCAATAAATGAAAACCATTCTTAAGAAAGGAAACTTTAGGTACAGTATCTTGACCAGTGAAATCTTCCTAACATACATGGAGAAAAGAGCATTAATCTATCTCAAAATCTCCCACTGAACACTAAATCAGGCATTCAATTTTATCATTTATTTTATGAAGATGGCATAATCTTTGTAATATAGAAAAGTCTCAGGCTATTATCATCATAAATACAGGTGCAAAACTCATAAATATAAATTTTACCAATTGCCTGCACTGTGTTATATGAAATTTATGGAAAATATATGACTTCATAGTTGGGCATATTTGTGGTTTGTTAGGTAAAAAATATCAAAGGATCATATATCAAATATCAGAGTATCCACCAAATAATCAGAAAGGAGAATAATATCATATGATCTCAACAGGTACAGGAAATAATAAAATTCAATGATCATTCACTTTTAAATCTTTTAGTAGATCAAGACTATTAAAAAAATCCTATAGCAAATATAATGTTTTATATTAAAATATTTAAAACTTTTCTTTTGGAATGAGAAGTGAGACAAATATATGTGCTAGCACAATATTATTCAATGTTGTATGGGAAATTCTGAGTACTGAACTGGGAACAAAATTCATAGAAAATTAATATATCTATAGAATGTCCAAAACTGTCTGTACATAAACTAACAAAAATAATAAGTGAATTCAGTAAGTCACAGAGTGCAAAGTCAATATAAAAAATCAACTGTTTTATTACATTTAGCAACAAGAATTAGAGAATTAAACTGTGAAAAAGGAGTCTTTTATATTAGCATAAAACTCATTCCAATTACTTGGGAACAAATGAAACAAAGGCAGTCATAACCTATACATAAAACCATAACCAAATCTTTTTATAGAAATTAAAGAACTGAGTAAATTGTTTAATGGCTTGGAAAATTCAAAATTAATATCATTTATTCCTGACTATATATTCCAAGTGATCTCCATAAAAAAATAAGCATTTTTTTCTTTTAAAGATGTTATTTTTGGAAATGAGAGGACCTAAAAAATAAAAAAAAAATAATAATTATAAAATAATACCAAGTTGGAAGATTTAAGATATCAATGTATAATTGTACATTAATTAAAGGATCAGTTCCAATAATATTTTGTAAATGGTAATTTAGGTTTTCAATTTTGGTAAACGATAGTTGACATAAGTTATGGTATAACTACATGATATAAAACACTACAACCAGTAAAATGCATAAAGATTTCATTCATTGATGTTGATATGGAGTTTATGAATGTCCATTTTTTTATACTATATGTTAATAAAAAATATTAAGTGATATGACCCAATTTATTTAATATATTATGTTCATGTACATAATAGAATAGAAGGAATGTTTCCAAAATGTATGGGAACTAATGTAATAAAATAGAAGACACAGAGAATAAAATGACACCAATAGGGTCACCTCATCTTTGACAAAGGTGCCAAAAGCACAAGGTAGAGAAAAGCCTTTTAAGGAAGTAGGTATTGGAAATAGACATTTGTAGAAAAATGAAAATATATCCCTATCTGCCACCCTGCATAAATGGCAACTCAAAGTAGATAAAAGACCTAGGAGTTAGATGAGAAATTGTGTAACTGACAGAAGAAAACATAGTGTCAATACTTCAAGGTGTAAGTGCAGGCACTAACTTCCTTAAGAAGACCACTAAAGCATAAGAATTTTAAAACATCAGTAAGTTGGGTGGTATCAAATAAAAAAAGCTCTGCACAGCAAAGGAAACAATTAATATTTTGAAAACAGAACCCACAGAATGGAAAAATAAAAACATTTTCAGTTATTCTGTCAGAGGATTAACATCCAGAATGTATAAAAAATTTTAAAAATATCAACATTAAAAAAAAACCCACAAAAAATAAATGGGAAACAAACTAAACAGATATTTCCCAAAATGAATAATACAAATTGTGAAAAACATATTTATTTTAAAAAAGGTTCAATCCGTTTAGCAATCGGGTACATAAAAATAAAGACTACAGTGAGATTTCATCTCACTCTACTTAGAATGGCAACCAATATTTAAAGAGTAATTTGATATGGGCAAGGTGATTTAAGAGAGAGGTTTACTTTTCTGTAAATTTTTCTCACTTAATATCATAAAAATATAATTTTATTTTTAAGTTTGAAAAAAAATAACCCACAATAGAATGCCTCACTGTATGATAGATGGCAGGAAAAAATCTCACTTTAACTATTCACTAATTATGCCACCATTCGAGGCCTAGTCTTGGAGCACTAGACATAAGTTTCCAGCTTCATGTCAATATTTTCTGGCATGCCAAAAACAAAAACAAAAAAATTCACACTGTAAGAACAGAAGAATATATTCAAAGTTTACCATTTTAGTAAAAAAAAAAAAGATTCCTTACATTAATATTTGAGGAGAAGAGAGAGAAGAAAAGGGAGGAATTGGAATTGGAAAATGTATGTGTGTTATATGCACAAAATGAATAATTACTCAGGCATTAATAATAGTGAAATATGGCATTTGCTAGTAAATGAATTTATGGTGCTAAATGAAATAAGCCAAACTCATAATATCAAAGATTGAAAGTTTTCTGATATATTTAAGCTAGTCCAAAATAAGCAGGAGAATAACTGGAGAAAAAAAAATATTGATAGAGAAGTTAAATTTTCATATTGCTGCTGTTTGTATGATTTACAGGTTTTAAATATAAATTTCAAAGATTTAAAATTTTATGAACTGTTGTCTTGATTAAAATCTGTAGGTCTAGGATGTAGGAATAAGTTCTGAATTGCTTTTTGTTATACACACACACACACACACACACACACACACACACACCAGGAATTGAACCCAGGAACACCTAAGTACTGAGCCACATCACCAGCTTTTTTGTATTTTATTTAAGGGCAGAATCTCACTGAGTTGCTTAGAGCCTCACTAAGTTGCTGAATCTGTTTTTGATCCTTCTGCCTCAGCCCCCTGAGCTGCTTGGATTATGGGCTTGAGCCACTGCACCCAGCTGCTTCTCATTTCTGGCAATAAACTGAGTTCTGAACCTCAATAGGTTCTATATGTCATTCACTTCCAAAGAGGAATTAATTTTGCTCAGAATTTTGAGAAAACAAAACAAGAAATAATGTATTGCAACTATTGAGTTGAAATGTGATTATTATAAAAATATAGAAAACAATCCAAGTCATATTTAGATCATGCAAAAATGGTATATCACTCCCTAATTTTTAAATGATTACTTGCAAATAAAATCAACACATATTTTAATTCTTAGCAACACATCACGTGTAAGGGGAAAAAAAAACTATGGGATGATTTTTTCAAGTGTCTAGCATTGAATAAATGTTGAAACATCATGTGCTTGACTCCCTGTCTAACAGTTAACAGAATGTGCATAATCACATCCCTAACTCCTCCTTTATATATATAACACACTATTATCTAGTCTTTTTTATTGGAGACTGAGATCATAAAGCAACCATAGGGTTCTCATCATCCCATTCTTGTAATTTTTGGTGTAATAATTTCAAATGAGACTCACAAGTTGTAGGAAGGAGTTTATTGAAAATATGGAGAATACAGATGTTCATGATGGACTGGGAGGTTGATTCAGGACTTACAAAGTTGAGATTTTTTTAAAGTCTTAACTTTCTTGGAACGCTTCTTCCTTTGAAATTGGAAGATGTAGATATTGCCCCAGATATTCTGCTTCCTTTGACAAGATATGAAGGCTCACAAGTTTGAAAACTTTAAAATTTTTTATTTTGTTCAGATGAATCCAATCCCTCTTTCTAAAAGTTCCCTTCCTCCCTGAGCATTTGAACATGTAAATTTTGGAACAATGAATTGTTTTCATCTTTCCCTAAATCTGGTTTTCCTACCAATTTTATGTTGAATTTGATTGTCTCTGGAGCACACAACATTACAGATTACCTTCCATGCTACCCAGACCAGTATTAGAACTGCCCAGTAATAGTTACTTTTGTTCTTGCCTTCTTTTTAGTTGTCTATTATCCCCAGTTACATGACCCATGGCTACACTTTGATGCATATATTTGATTTTATCCTTGTCAATTATTATCATATCCCTACCCACCTTGTGTCTGGCAAACATATGTACACTGATTATATTGAGCAATATCAGTAATTAATAATATTTGAAATGAAATGTAATACATAAATGCTATTGTGAATGCAAATAAATTGCCATTTTTACTGATATTCATGTGCATGTCAATAAATACAAATGGTTTTAAAAATTCAAAATGTTGAGCTTTTTAAGTTTTTTGTTGTTTTCTTTTACTTTTTTTTTTAAGTTTTGGATGGAAAGAATACCTCTACATCATTTATTTACTTTTTATGTGGTGCTAAGGATGAAATCCAGCGCTTCACATATGTTAGGCAAGCACTCTACCACTGACTTACAATCCCCCGCCCCATTGCATTTTTTACTAATGCTTTTTTTTTTTTAAACTCTTTCAGGGAACTCTTTTGGATTTTTCCTTTCCAGATCTTTGTAATATGTGTGTTTGGCATGAGAGGTTGAAACAATCCTAACAAAATTAAACAGTATGTAATATTGGTTTGGGTTCTTTCCCTTTTCTCTTTCATAAATACTATTTCTGTTTTGGTCCCATCCACAAGTCCTTGTTATCTAGATATTTTCTAGAACTCCCTGCTTCTCTGCCCAGAATTATCTCATCAGCACAAAAAGAGGGGTTCATCAGCACACACACTTTAATTTTAATATTGTTAATAAACTGTCCTTCCCTTTTGGAAAAGCAAATACAGAAATATCTAAAGTTGGAACTTTAGAAATTGTACAACAGGGAATTCTGAAACTCCTTCAAGTTAAAACATATGTACCACTGCCTACTTTGTCTATGCTTAGGTCTAGTCACTTGTAATTACAAAGTAAGTCACATAACCTATGAAGCTGTTGTTTACTAGAACAAATAGAACAGATTAGGACTGAATTGGAGAATGGGGCAATAATTTTAGCAGCTGCTGTGTCCATTCATACCTAGAGGACATGACAAAGCAGTGTGGAGGCAGAATTAAATAAATAAGTCTCATAGTCTCTGTATCTTTCTTCCCCTGGAAACTGAGTCTTGTCACACCCCTTCTAGTAACCAGAGGAGCAGAATTATCCAAGGACTTCCACATGTAGGATTTTTTTCTTTGATGCTAAAGCCAGCAAAATGACAGACTGCTTTTTTAGTTTTTCCTCACAGCCATGAAATGTTTTGTCTGGAAATCTTCCCTGAATGACTGAATACCAGGTTTGAGAGAAACACTTTTATAAAATATGTGCCCCTGTGGGATGGATCTGGTTTGTATATTAACACACTACTACCCTCACCTATAAACATTAGCTCATTTCTGACTTCTTATACTCATTTTCCAACATATAGATGTGTAGTGTTAATAATAAGAAACATAAATACGTTTTCAAAATCCTTGAGGTATTATTCCCTTTTTAGTATCTTTCCACTTCTGATTAAGGTTAACAAAACATAGCAAATGTAAATAAAAACAAAGTAAAGTAATTAAATTAGATTAAAAGGCCAATTATTGCTTTATAGCATTTTACATAAAGTTTTCAATCATTCCTGCTTCATAGTTTACTTTATCTTCATACTGTAAGAGGAATTTATAATACCTAGCACAATTTTATACTAAACAATAGAATCTATAGATTTTTAAATTAGTGATATGAATCACAACAGCTGCAGATTAAGTGATATTAATATAGTTGTTTCTGTCAGTACCATCCCTGAGATCTCAGAGAATGAGCCAGTTATTTGATCTCTTTGCTTCAGGTTCCCAATTTGTCAAATTGCTACAATTTTCTTCCTGTAGATTGTGCCTACTTTATTTAAAGGACCTCACAGTTCATTGTATAAAATATAAACTGCAATTATAATTTTATAGGAAAATTTGATACTTAATATACCCTAAGATTCAACTGTTATTTTCTCTTAATCAATTCCGTAGAAAATTGGAATAACATTACAATTTTATTTGGAGTCCAAAATGTCTAGATATTACTTAGAGAATATAATTGAATCATTAGAAGTTCTGATATTTTAAGGCTGTTCTGTTTTTCAAATGTTTTCTTTTTAATTGAAATATAACAATTGTACATGCTTATGGGGTATAGTTTGATATATTGATATAAGTATATATTATTTAATTATTTAAATCAGGGCAACATGAATAAGCATCCCTTCCATTATTTATTTGAAGTGAGAACATTCAAAGTTCTTTCTTATAACTTCTTTGAAACTGTTTTGTTCAAGATAATTTTCAACAAATTGTGGTAGAATTGTCTTCAGAGTGTATTGAATTTAAAAGTCCATTCATCGAAATATGTATTTGAATTAAGACATATTACAATACATAATAAAATGTTTGAATTTTAAGAAAGTGAGAGGTAAAACAATGCTGAGACAGATGCACATCTATCCTTTGAGATTTATGATCTATTTCTTCCATAAACAAATTATAACTTTCAGTTTTTCTCTTTGAAAAGAATATTTATTCTATGTACACAAATATCTTAAATAAAAAAATATGAGGGTGACACCTTAATTGTCATTTGTATAGACCCTTAACTTTTTAAGAACTATCCCTAAAATACATCTAGTGGTTAAATTAATTTCTAAATATGAAGACATTAATAATATTCTTCATAGAAATAGAAAAAATTAATTGAGAAATGGTCGCAGAACCATGTACACAAAAACACACACAAAACCTAAGAATAGCTAACGCAATCCTAAGCAAAATAAAACAAATTAAATATGTTAGATTAAAAGAAAGGTGCAGTTCCAGATGCTCTAAGGTTTTGGATTCAGGCAACTGCTTCTCAGTGAAGTGGGTCAAAGTTGGATCACACTAGAATTTAATGTGGACAGTCAGAGTGTCTTTGAGACTCAGAAAGTTGCTTGTATTGAACAAAGTATAAGAAAGAGTACTTTGGAGCCAAGCTGGTTGTGGCAGTTTCACCGTTACCAACAATAGCACTGTCTTATCAGAGAGAGGGTGGATAACAGAGAGAGAAACACAATGGACAGATTTGGTAGATCAGAAAAGCAGCCAGAACTTGTCTCATCCAGAGGTTGTGGCTTCAACCAGTGTTTGGAAATTGTTCTGTATTTTTCAAGTGGCAAATGGAGAGTTGAGACAGGAGCTATCTTTTTGTAGTCACACTGCAGTTTGCTGTTACAGGAGCTGGGATCACAGCAAAAATTGCCACACTGCCCTGGGAATTGACTATTGTGTGGTCTAAGTTGTACATAACAGACATGAGTGAAACAGGCACAGGGAAGATTGTACCCAGTAAAATCGAAGTAAGAAAAAATGAAGATGAACCTAACTGTCTTGACCAGCTGATAAGGATCAGCAATTTGAACAGGCAAATGTGAATACATTCAAGAACTAATCCAGAGAAGTCTGAATTCATGGGTGGCAAAGTGTGTGGAGGATCCACTCCCCTGACACACAAGTAGAATGATTGGGAGTTTATTGAGACTCAAATTCCCACAGTGCTTAACTTCTGCTGGGTATTGGGGAGTGTATTGATTTAATCTCTGTAGGGTAGATACCACCCAACAAAGTTGTAAAGGCCTGATTAGACCTATATTCCAGCAGCCTGAACTCCCCTCTTAGAACCATACATCAGCCCCACCCTGGAAGTGCATTGATATAGTAAGTAGTCTGTGCAAGCAAACGTTTAATCAACAGTACTTCCCATTCCATCCTATGTTACAGTGAGGAGAAAGAAGCTGAGAGGTATTTCAACCAGTGTCATTTTCCACATTAACTGGAAGCTTGGTGAGAAACACAAATATAGAAAGGAATGAGCAACACCCATTCCTTATGAGATATCTCTCTCTCTCTCTCTCTCTCTCTCTTTTTCTCTTCCCCCATAGGTCAAGAAGAAAAGGAAATATGAACCATTGAACATAGGCAGTAACCATGCTTTCTTGTTAATTGTTTTGACACCCTCAGTGGAGACAATTCTTTAGTTTTTATTTTTATCTTTTTAACTTTTCTTTTTTTTTTTTTTTTTTTTTTTTTGCTACCAGGGATTGAACTCAGTAGTGCTTAACCACCAAGCGACATCCCCAGGCATTTTTAATATTTTCATTAGAGAAAGCATCTCGCTAAGTTGCTTATTGCTTTGTTGTTAAGCTGCTGAGGCTGGCTTTGAACTCACAATCCTCCTTCCTCAGTCTTCCTTGCTGCTAGGATTATAGGCATGTGCCACCATTCTCAGCTTCATTTTTCATCAAGAATCTTTTTTTTCTCTCTCTTTTTTTTCATTTTTTGTGGTGTTCTTAATGTGCTTATTCATACACACACACACACGTGCGCACGCGCGCACACACACACACTATATATATATATATATATATATATATATATATATATATATATATATATGTTTCTTTTTTCTTATTTTTAGTATTTTAACGTAGTTTCTCTTGCCTTGTATTTCAAGTGTTAGGGTTTTTAAATATTTTCTCTTTTTCTTCTTTCTTCTCCTGCTAAAGGCCAAATTCTCTTCTTTTCTTTCTTTATTTCTATTTTTTTCTCCTCCTTTCTTATAATAATTTCCAGCTACACCTTTTATTGATTCTCTCTGTTCACATTTTGAACATTATAATATCTCTTTTACCTTCCAATCACATTTGCTTTTCTCTTAATAAAGAGTATTTTTACTCTTTTTTTTTATATCTAATTAGTTTACATAACTCCTTCCCCCTCCCTTTCTTGGAGGTGCTGGGAACCTACAAGGATACTACCAGCTCATATAGTAGATGTCTTCTGCTGAACAAAACTTAGCCAAAAGATACCACCCCTTACTCAACACACAAATCAATGACATCAAACAGCATCTCTACTTTGATACAAAGAATATAAGAGACAAATACTCAAACTAATAACCAGGCCCAAAGTTCGAATAGCTAGGGTTGGGCTCTCAGGTTCCACTCATGGACATGTACTTCTACATCAAAAACACAGAGAATTACAACAAAGATTTTGGATATTGACATATGAGGGCCTCTAAATGCAGATCATGCTATGACAGTGGCAAGAGAAGGCACAACATTATCAATGTGCACACATAAGAGTGTAAGAGAAATCTATATCAATTGATATATAATACCTAAACATAGAAATGCAAGAAATGTGAAAAAATATAACACAATGCCTCCTAAATTTCATAATACATTAGCAAATGACCCCAAAGATATTGATGAAATATCAGATAAATAATTCAAAGAGTGATTATAAAAATGATTAATGGGGTTGGGGATGTGGCTCAAGCGGTAATGTGTGGTAATGTGCTCACCTGGCATGCTTGGGGCGCTGGGTTCGATCCTCAGCATCACATAAAATAAAATAAAGATGTGTTCACCAAAAACTGACAAATAAATATTTTTAAAAATTTTCTCTCTCTCTCTCTCTCTCTCTCTCTCTCTCTCTCTCTCTCTCTTTAAAAAAATGATTAATGAATTCCAAGAGAACACAGAAAAATCACCAAGGAATTAAGGAAGTCAGAGTAGAATGTAAATGACAGATTTAATGAAGAGATAGAGATATCAAAAAAGAACAAAAGAGAAATATTGGAAATGAAAGACAATAAATCAAATATATGTTCAGTTGAACACCACTCTAACAGAGTAGACCATGCTAAAAACAAAGTCCCAGAGCTGGAAGAAAAAGTGATCAGCCTTAAACCAATTGAGACAGTATTAAAGAAAATAAGTAACCATATTTGGAATTTATAAGAATGTTGAGACAACATAAAGAGACCAAATGAATTAACACGGGAAATGAGGAAGATGGTGAGATGCATATTAATTAATAATTTACTCTGGGAAACAATGGAAATTTTTCCAAACTGGAGGAATAAGATATATATCCAGATACTGGCAGGAAGAAACTTTCCACAAAAAAAATCATAATTTAAATGACTAACAGAACAAGGATGTAATTTTAAAAGCTTCAAAAAAAATTGTCAGAACACATTAAGAGACAAAGCAATAAAAAATTACCTGCATTTTTTTTAGCAAAAACACTAAAATGCTTTTAGTTATATGTTCCAAGCCCTGAAAGAAAATAACTGTCAATGAAGATTGCTATGTTCAGCAAAACTATTCTTCAAAATCAAAGCAGAAATGAAAACCTTTCAAAGATAAAAATAAACTAAAAGAATTCATGACTACTAACTCAGCACTACAGAACTTACTTAAAGAAATGCTCTACAAAGAAGAAATATAAAGAAACTCCAGGGCTAACAAATGAACAATTCTTATTTGAAAAATAGCTAAGCAAATGAGAAACAAGACCAAATTAAACATTGGGAATCAGAATGTCAGAAATCAATAAACCCCTCTCTATAGTAACATGTAATATATTGGTTTCAACTCTCCAATTAAAATACATAGCCTGGAGAATCGATTAAAAAAAAGACCCAACTATTTGTTGTTTGTAAGAGAGTCACCTTAGAGGCAAAGATAAGCCAGAAACTGAAAGTAAAATGATGAAAACAGATATGCTATGCAAATGGACCCTGAAACCAGGAGAAGTAGCTACACTCATATCTGGCAAAGCAGATTTCAAAGCAAAATTAAACAAAAGAGACAAAGAAGGTAGCTTTAATCTGGTAAAGATAAACATTCAACAAGAAGACATAAAGATATCAAATATTTATGCCGCAAATGTGTGTGCAACTAATTATGTAAAAGTGATACCACTTGAATTAAAAATTCAGACATCAACAAAATAACAATAGAAAAAAGTACCAATAGATAGTTCATTAAAGCATAAACTCAGTAAAGGATCTTTATGGGTCTTAAAAATATTAAAATCAAATGGATTTAACAGGTATAGACTATGTATTCCAAACATTTCTTTTCAATGTTTCATGGAACCTTTTCCAATATAAATAATATTTTATGCCACAAAGCAACTTGGAGGAAATATATTAAAAAAAATTAATACAATCCCTTGCATTTTATTATATCATAATGGATAAAATTAGAAAGCAACACCAAAAATATACAGAAAATAAATATATGCATGGAGATAGAACAATACATTTTTGAATAATTAATGGGTTATTCAAAAAACTGGGGAGAAATTTTGAAATTCTTAGAATCAAATGAGAATAATGACACAATATACCAGAACCTCTGGGGTATAGTCAAAGCAGGTTTTTTTAATCTTTTTTTTAGATGTTGATGGACCTATATTTAATTTATTTATTTATATGTGGTGCTGAGAATCAAATGCAGTCCCTCATACATGCCAGGCAAGTGCTGAACCACTGAGCCACAACCCCAGACCTCTCTCAAAGCAGTTCTAAGAGGAAACTATATAGCTATGAATGCCTACATAAGAAAATCAGAATGATGTCAAAAACTGACTTAATGATGTAATCTCAAGACACTTGAATAATGGAAACAAACCAATACTAATATTAGTGGAAACAAAGAAGAAAATAAATACAGAGCCAAAATCAATGAAATTGAAAATATGAAAAACAATACAAAGTATCAATAAAATTAAGAGTTTGTTCTTTGAAAAGATAAAAAATACGCCCTTAGTCAATCTAAACAAAAGAAAAAGAAAGGAAACACAAAAAATAAAATTTGAAGGAGAAATTACCACAACATAATACACTTTCTTCTCAACGTTTCAGAGAATCATTAGGGGTTATTTTGAAAATTTATACAAAGATATTGGAATATCTAGAAGAAATAGATGCATTTTTTGACCCATAAAATCGGTCAAATTTTAATCAAGAGGATATGGAGAACCTAAACAGATAAATAACTAACAAAGAGAGAGAGGAAGCAATAAAAAGCATTCCAACAAAGAAAATCTAAGGATCAGATAGATTCATATGAATTCTATCCGACCTTTAAAGAACTAATGCCAATGCTTCTCAAATTATCCTATGATATAAAAATAAATGGAACACTTCCAAATTCATTCTATGAAGTCAGTACTACACTCCCACAAAAATTAGATAAAGACATATCAAGGAAAGAAAAAATGCAGACCAATATTCTTAAAGAACTTAGATGCAAAGTACTCAACAAAATATTAGCAAACTATATTCAACAATATATTGTATATTTTTGCTGCTGTGACCAAAAGAAATTACCAGAAGAATTTAAGATGAGAAAAAGTTTACTTTAAGTCTCAGAGTTTCAGAGTTCTTAGTCCATAGAATGTTGGCTCTAATCTTCAAGGTTTGAGGTGAGGCAGGACATCATGGTGGAAGAGTATGGTGGGTGGAAGCAGCTTACATGATGATCAGAAAGCAGAGAGAGAAGTGTCCACTTGCCAGATACAGATATATACCCCAAAGCCATGTCCCCAATCCTCACCTTCTCCAGCTACATTCTACCACTTCAGTTATCACTGTTAATCCCTATCAGGGCATTAGTTCACTGATTGGATTAAGACACTAACAACCCAAACATTTCCCTTCAGAACCTTCTTGCATTTTCTCATATGTGAACTTTTGGAGGACACCTCACATCCAAACCCTAACAGTGTCCAATTTAGTTTCATCCCAGAGATACCAGAAAGGTACAAGAAGTTTAGTTCATCACATAAATAGAAATAAAGACAAAAATCACTTAATTATCTCAATTACTACAGTAAAATCCTTGAAAAATTTAGCACTAAAAATACTGAATAAACTAGGAATAGAAGAAACCTGCATTAATATCAAAAAGGATATCTATGAATGACTCAAATCTCCTAGTAAATGTGGAAAAATTGAATTTTCTTTAAAATCTGGAAGACAAGGATATCCACTCTCACCACTCTTATTCAACATAGCACTAGTAATTCTAGGCAGAGCAATTAGACAAGAGAAGGAAATAAAAGGGATAAAGCTAGGAAGGGAAGAAGTCAGATTATTACTGTTTGAAGATGATGCTCCACCAAAAGACTTCTAGAATGAATAAACAAATTCAGCAAACTAGCAGGTTATGGATCTAACATACAAGAACTTATAGTTTTCCTATATACCAACACTGAGTCTACTGAGAAAGGAACCAGTGAAATAATCCAATTCATAGTAGGTTCAACAAAAAATAAAACTGGGAATAATTCTGAAGAAGGAAATGACCAGCGATCACCTCAGGAAAGAAGAATTGCAAGTTCAAATGCAGCCTTAACAAAAACAAGGTGCTAAGCAATTATCTCTAAATATAATACAAAATATGGGTGGGGATGTGGCTCAGTGGCAGAGTGCTCCTGAGTTCAATCCCTGCTACACCCCACCACCAAAAAAAGAAGAAAAAGAAGAAGAACAACAACAACAACAACAAGAAAAACAAGAAGAACAAGAAGAACAAGAACAAGAAGAAAGAAAAACCTTATCTACAATAAAAAATATAGAACATTAAAGACTGAAATTGAAGAAGACCTCGAAAGATGAAAAGACCTTTCATATTCATGAATAGGCAGAATGAATACTGTTAAAATTGTCATATTATCAAAAGCAATATACAGATTCAATGAAATCTCTATCAAACTACTAAAGACATTCTTCACAGAGATAGAAAAAAAGTTCTATAATTTATTTGGAAGGATTAAAGACCCAGAATACCCAAAAAAAATTCTAAGCCAAAGAAAGTAATATTGGAGGCCTCACAATATCTGAGTTCAAATTGTACTATAGAGTTAAAATAACAGAAATTTCATGATACTTGCATTAAAATAATATACATAGATCAATGATACAAAATAGAAGACACAGAGACATCACATAGTACAATCGTCCAATTCTTGAAAAAGTTTACAAAAATATACATTAGATAAAAGACAATCTTTTAAGCAAATAGTGCTGGATATCCATATGTAGATGAATGAGATAAACCCTTATCTCTAGCTCTACACAAAAATTGATTCAAAATTGATCAAATCTACGAATGAGTGCAGAAACTATACAACTCCTATAAGAAAATGTAGGGTCAATCAAGCATAAAAGCACAGGTAATGACTTTCTCAATAGGACCAGTAAAGTTCAGAAAATAAAGCCAGGAGTTAATGAGTGGGATATCATCAAATTTAAAATTTCTACACAGAAAAAGAAACAATTAAAATGTAAAAAGAAAATATATAGAATGGGAGAAAATGTTTGCTAGCTACTTTTTTTAGCAGAGGATTAATATCTAAACTATATAAGTAATTCAAAAAGCTTAAGACGAAAACCAGAAATAACCTAATTAATACATGGGGCAAATTAATTAAACAGACACTTCTCAAAAGAAAAAAATACAAATTGCCAAGAAATATATGAAAATATGTTCATCATCATTAACAATTATGGAAATGCAGGTCAAATCTCAACTGAGATCTCATCTCACAAAGTTCACAATAGCAGTCAACAAGAATATATACAATACTAAATACTGGAGAGAATGTGGAGAAAAGGGAACACTTTTACAATGTTGGCTGGATTGCAAATTAATGTATGCACTGTGGAATTCAGTATGGAGGTTCCTCAAAAGATTAGGATATATCTACCATATGGCCCAGTATACCACTCCTTGGTATTTACTTAATGAATTAAAGTCATGTTACTGTAACAATGTATATTGTGCTTCTAATACCCAGGTTTTAGCAGCACAACCCATATTAGCCAAACTATGGAACCAATCTAAGTGTCCATCAATTGATGAATGAATTAAGAAAATGTAGTGTATATAAATATTGTAGTTTTATTCAGCCATAACAAAAAAATAAAATTTTGTTATTTCCAGGAAAATGGATGAAACTTGAGAATATTATGTTAAGTAAAATAAGCTAAATGTAGAAGGTGAATCATTATATACTTTTTCCCCTTATATTTGGAATCTTAGAGAGAAAAAGGGAAAAAAGGGGGGGTAATCTCATGAATATCAAAAAGAGATAAGTAGAATAGTGGAAAGGGATTGGGGATGGGGGAGATAAGGGAAAGAGGGAATACTGTGGAATAATATTGGTCAAATTACATTGTTATATTGTGTGCACGTATGAACATGTAACAACCAATTTCATTATTATGCACAACTCTTATGCACCAACAAAAATGTGGGAAAACAGAAAACAAAAAAGGAATCATTATACTACCTAATTTCAATAGATACTATGTAATTATAGCACTCAATATGGTACAGCAATTTCATAAAATCTAAAGAAACAGTTAAGCATCCAAAAGGCAATTCCACTCATCTATAGCCAATAGATTTATAACAAAGTGACTGGGAACTTATTGGCAAAAGTACAATCTGTCATTAAATGGTGCTGTAATATTGGATATCCACATGGAAAAAAATGAAACTAGATTCTATCTCTCATTATATGCAAAATCAAATAAGAATGGATTAAAGACTTAAAATGAAATACCAGAAATTGTGAAACTATTAGAAAATAACACAGAGGAAATGCTTCAGGGCATTTAAATGGATAAGGAATTTTTAGACATGACTTCAAAAGTACAACAAACAATAGCAAAAATACTCAAATGTGATTACGTCAAACTAAAAAGCTTCTATAACAAAGAAGATGATCAGCAGAGTTAATGAACAGCCTAGAGATTAGAAGAACATGGTTACAAATTATACATAAGATAAAGAGTTACTATCAAGACTATAAGGAACTCAAACAAATCAATAGCACAAAAGCTAATTATCTGATTTTAAAATAGGCTATATGTCAAGGTAGACTTCTGTATTTTAAAAGGCATACAAGTGACTGCCAGATGCATAAAAAATGCCCATGTCACTAATTAAGGCAATACAAATCAAAACCCCAATGAGGTATTACATTACCCATTTTAGAATGGTTACTAACAAAAATAGAAAAAAATAAGTGGGGCAAGAATGTGGAGAAAAGGGAACACTTATATAATATTAATGGGAATGTATATTATAGAAACTGTATGATAGTTCCTCAAAAAAATTAAAAATGTAAATATCATGTAATACAGGGCTGGGGATGTGGCTCAAGTGGTAGGGCGCTCGCCTGGCATGCGTGCGGCCCGGGTTCGATCCTCAGCACCACATATAAACAAAGATGTTGTGTCCGCCAAAAACATGCATGCCAGGCTAGCGCGCTACCGCTTGAGCCACATCCCCAGCCTGGACAATGGAATTTTTATTTCACCTTTTTCTTTCTTGATTAAGGGACTATAAATGTATACCCATAATCATATTTTGAGCAGACATTGTTTGCTTGTAGTTAAGGGAATTATATAAGATCTGACAAAAGTGAGAATTTTTTTTTAATCAAAGTTAATGCTAATACTTTTGAAAATAATATCCTTGTGTTTAGTAAATATTAAAATGCTATTAATTTCACTATATCACTGAATATAATTTTGGATTGTCAAGCTATCTTTTAAAGCATATAAGATCAACCATTCCATTCCATAATATATAGCAATGGTCTGAATTTCATATATTAAATTTAATGCATTATTATTTTTTATTTTAAATTTTAGAGTATTATTATCCATTGTATAAGGTTCTAGGTATCACATATTAGAAATATGATAGTTACAGCCTTTCATTGTCAGTAAGAATTTAAATTATTTTTTTTATGCAGTTTACTTTATCAACATAGGAATTTTGGCTTCACTAGTAACTTTTTTCTTTTTTGAACAGCAGAGCTAAAGTTTTCTTACTAAGCATAATTCTAGATAAAATAATTATCTGATTGCCTCAAAAAACGTCTATATAGCAAAGCAACTTTCATACAACTCAATATTCTATCATTTACCTCTAAGTTAATAAAGAGAAAATATGTTTAAAAGTGTCTTAAATACAGGCTTAGCTAGGATTTTTTTTCCCTCAGGTCTAAAATTGCAAAGTAGAGGGGGCTGAGTTTGTGGCTCAGTGACAGAGCACTTGCCTAGCATATGTGAAGCACTGGTTTCAATTCTCAGCAATATATATATATATATATATATATATATATATATATATATATATCTCCATTGTCAATTAAAAATGTTTTTAAAAATAACAAAGTAGATTTAAAAATATGAATTAAAATATTCTATATCATGGATACTAGTACCTAACTAAAATATGAATGATTAAGATCATAATTTTACTAAAACATTCCACAGATTTTCAAATGCAAAATATCTATAAAAAGATTTTTTACTTATTTTCTTTTTAGAAAAAAAGAAAATATGGACTTATAGAAACAAAAATATCCTACTGATGAACGTAATACCCTAGAATTTAGAGAAACAGAGAGATAAAATTGTGAAAATGAGTGCCTATTAGCACCAGTTGGCAAAGCTCAATAACTATCTTATATTCCCTCTACTACATCATTAATATAAAGCTGAATGATAAAATACTCTATTAGTATATCTGAAAATCTGGGATACATTGGGAAATAAGAAACTGAGTACTCCCAGGCAAAACAAGGCATATATTTTCAATATATATTAGGCTTCTTCTAAATGCCTTTCACTGGTGTTTGTTTAAATATGTTATATATTTAAATCCTCACAGTCACAATGCAAGTTGGTCATTTTTTTTAGAAAAAAAGAAAATATTACTTTCCTTTATTTTATGTTTAGTAAAAAGCTAATAACATTTTTGACATACTTATTGCACCTGGGGGCTAACGCCATAAATTTAAGTATCTCTATAGCTCAGGCCATATAAAAAAGAAATATAAATCAGAATAGCTTAAAATCATAGATGACAGTGAGGATTGTAAAAAAATCTCAGCTCCAGCACACACTGTATTTGAGATAATAAATGTTACAAACTACTTCTGAACCAAAATTGTTTTTGCTTATTAAAATGCTAATAAGAACCACCTTGTATTATTACTGTGAAGATTTAAGTATATAATGTATTTAAACAGAAAATCACCACTGAAAGGCATATAAAAGCTTTTGATTGTTTTTTTTCTTTGACTTATGGTATAAAATACATGATAAATATAATTGATGATTATAGACAACAAAACTTCTAAATAAAACCCTTGCAAAGTTAATTAATAACATTGTTAACTCTCATCATGTGTTGATATAGAGATACATCTAACATAATCAGAGTCCTTTTATGAGTAACTTCGACTGAATCCTTGTTTGATTTTAAACTTCTGGTTCAGAAAGTCTTAGGACAAATCTATAGTTCAAGGTGACACAAGTTTTGGGTTCATTAATTCATACCCTGGTTAGATTTAGATTTCTTAGGATTAGTAATAGAAAGACATACATAAAGTAGGTGGGATGGATAAGCAAGGAATTCCAAAGAGAGAATATTAATGTTATTATTTATATTCCTGATCATTACCATTCCAACTGGAGGGAGATTAAATCTTGATGTAATTTTGATTTATATTTTACTGATTGCTAGAAATGTTGATTTTTTAATATATATTAGAAATTTGTGGGTTTTGATGGATGTCTGTTTAGTTCTTTTCCCATTTATTGATATGGTTATTCTTTTGGTGTAAAGTTTATTGAGTTCTTCATATTCTCTGAATATTAATCCCTTTGAAGTTATAGCTATCAAAGATGTTCTGACATTTTATAGATGCTCTGTCTCTTCATGTTATTGTTCCTTTTCCTGTGCAGAAGATTTTTAATTTGTTGCCATACTACTTACCAATTCTTCATTGTTTTCTTGAGCTTTGGGGATCCTTTTAAGAAAGTTGTTATTTGTATCAATATATTGGACTGTAGAGCCTTTGTTTTCTTTTAATAGTTGCAAAGTGACTGGTATAATTTCTAGGTTTTGATCCACTTTGAGTTGACTTTTGAGTAGGGTAAAAGAGACCTAATTATAGTTTCCCATATAAAATTATCCAAATTTTCCAGCACCATTAGTTAAACATGCTATTTTTCTCCCAGTGCATGTTTTTGGCATTTTTGTCAAGTATCAGAAAAATTGTCTGCATGGGATTGTCTCTGTGTCTTCTATTATATTCTAATGGTCTTTATGTCAATTTTGAGGAAAATAACATGCTATTTTTGTTACCATAGCTGTGTAATACAAATTGAGATCAGCTATTATTATGCTTACAGCATCACTATTCTTGCTTGGATGTTTTGAGTCTTATATTTTTCCATATAAATTCTATAAATCTTTCTAGTTCTTTGAAGAATATCATTAATACTTTGATGGTGATTACATTGAATATGTATATTTCTTTTGGTAGGATGGCCATTTTGATAATATTAATTCTGCCTATCTGAGAACATGTGGGGTCCTTCCATCTTTTATGCTTTTTAAAGTTTTTTTTTTTCTTTAGCATTCTACAGTTTTCATTGCAGAGGTCTTTCACCTGATTGGTTAGTTTCATTCCTTAATTTTTTTTTAGATTACTCTTCATGTGACAGTTTTCTTGATTCTTGTTCAGCAGTTTCAATTATGGAGTGTAGAAAATCTATTGGTTTATAAATGTTGATCTCATATTTTGTTACTTTGATATATTTGCTTTTCAGTTTTGGAAATATTTCAATACCTTATTTTTTGTCTTATACATATGTGATCATCAAATAAATGTTTTAAGTTTTTTTTTTCTGTTGCTTTGTATCCTTTTAGTTTTCTTCCCTTGGCTGATTGCTCCTGCTATGTTGAATACAAGTGATAAGAGTAGATATCTTAGTCTTGTTTCTCATTTTGAGGAAATGCTTTCAATATTTCTCTGTTCAGTATCATATTGGCCTTGAGTTTTTCAGAGATAGCATTTATAATATTGATATAATTTTCCTCTATTCTGAGTTTCTCCACCATTTTAAATATGAGTGGTTGCTGAATTTTGTGAAAAGACTTTTTTTCTGCATCCATTGAGGTGATAATGTGGTTCTTCTGCTTAATTGTATTTATATGGTGATTTATATTTATTGATTTGTGTATCTTGAACAAACCTTATAATACTGTGATGAAACCAACTTTCTCACTGTGTACTATGTTCTTAATGTCTTTTTGAATGTAGGTTACCAACATTTTATTGGGGACATTTATGCCTGTGTTCATCTGGGGAATTTGTTTGAAATTTTCTTTCCTTTATGTGACTTTGTTTCATTTTCTAATTTGGGTAATATTTGCTCAATAAAATGAATTTGGAAATTTTGCCTACCTTTTTGTTTCATGGAATAATTTGAGGAGGGCTGACATTAGTTCTTCACTAAAGGTCCTGTAGAATTTTCCTGACAATATATATTTCCTTGGCTTCATCTTTGTTGGAAGACTTTCAGTTATTGCTTCAATCTCATTGCTTGATTTGGAAAGTTTTGATTTCCTGTATCTTCATTACTCATGTTTCAATTTGAGTGGTCATATTTGTCTGGAGATTTGTCAGTGTCTTCTAGCTTTGAATTTTGTTGAAGCCTTTTTCTACATCTATGTAATAATCATCTTTTCTTTTTTAAATTCTTAGTTCTATTATATGGCATGCTAAATGTGTTGATTTTCATATGTTGAGCCATCATTTCAGCTGTGAAATGAATGACGGTGTATAATTTATTAATGTGCAGTTGAATTCACTTTGCAAGAATTTTATTGAGAAATTTTGTTGTCCTCTAGATTTTCCAGTTTATTGGAATACAAATTTTCAAAACAGTTTCTAATTATCCTGTGGATTTCAAAATGTCTGTGGTGAAATCTATTTTTTTATCTCTAATTTTGATGAATTGTGTCTTCTCTCTTTTTTGGTTAATTTTGGTGAGCATGTATCAATCTTGCTTATCTTTTCAAAGAATTAACTCATTGATTCATTAATTCTTTGTATAATTTTTATTCCAAATTTCACTAATTACAGCTCTGATCTTAATTATTTACTGTATTATACTGATTTGGGAATTAGTTTGATCTTTATTTTTTTGGTAGTCTTGAGATATAACATTAGATTATTGTGATCTTTCTATTTTTTAATGTAGGCACTCAATGCTATAAAATTTTTATTAGAAATATCTTCAAATTGTCCTAGTTATTTTGATATGCTATATCTCTCTTCTCATTTATTTCTAAAATATTTTTATTGCTCTCTTGATTTTTCCGATGACCCATTCCTCATTCACATTTGAATTGTTTAATCTCTAGGTGTTCAAATGTTTTCTGTTTTTTATCTTGTATTGATTTCTAATTTCATTATATTTTGTTCTGTTAGAATGCAAGGGATTCTCTATATTCTTTTTTATTTGTTAAGACTTTTGTCTTGTCCTAAAATATGGTCTATTTCAGAAAAGGTTAAATGTGCTGCTGAGAAGAAAATGAATTTGGTTGCTGAATGATTAAATATTCTTTAAATGTTTATTAGGTCAATCAGATATATATTCACTTTTAGTTTTGTGAGTCTTTCATTAATTTATGTCTAAATGATCTGTGTTGAAATAACTAAATATTACTGTATTGGGTCAATTCAATTGTCATGTTTAGCAAAGTTTGTGTTATTTGCATGGGTACACAATTGTGTAGTGCATAAATACTTATATTTGTTATATCTTATTGTTAGATAATTCCACTAAACAGTTTGAAATGACCTTCTTTTTATCTGTGATTAATTTTTGATTAAAATTTACTTTGTCTGGTATGACAGTGATTACTCCTGGCTACTTTCAGTCTTCATTTCTATTGTATAACTTTTTCCAACCTTTCACTTTTATACCATAGATGACATTGCCTGTAAGGTGAATTTCTTTAAATAACATATATTTGGGTCTATTTTTCAATCCATTCTTCCATTCTGTGTCTTTTGATTAAAGATTTTAAACCATTTACATTCAGTGTTGTTATCCAATATTTTTTATTTCCTGTCATATTTGTTCATTTCTAATGCTTAAATCAGACTTGATTCTCCTTCTTTTGACTAATTGACTCTTTTTCTGTTGAGATTTATCTATAGACTGACTCTGGCTTCTTTTTAATTTCTTCTGTGTAAAAAAAATCCATTTGGTATGTTTTGTAATGCAGGCTTATTGGATATGAACTGTTTTATTTCTTGTATATCATGGAAGGCTTTTATTATAGTTTATTCTAAAGTAAAATTTTCTGGATATGGAAATATTTGTGAGCATTGATTTTCTTTCAGGGTTTGGTAAATATTATTTTAAGACCTCCTGACTTTTAAGTTCTAGTATGATAAATTGGTCAAATTTCTAATTGAGTTTCTTCTGAATGTGATCTGCTCTTTTTCTCTTGTGGCTTTCAAAATTCTATTATTATTCTGTGTATTAAGTATTTTAATTATAATGTGTCTTAGAGAGGATCTTTGTTTTAACTTGCCAATTTGGGGTTAAACGCCTCTTGTATATGGATTTCCTTTTTAATTATGAATTTTGGGAAATTTTCTTATTATTTCATTGAAAATTGTGCATTCATTTAGTTTGTATTTTATTGCCTTCTTCTACAGCAAAGATTCTTAAATCTGGTCTCTTAATGTTATCCCATATTTCTTCAATATTCTGGTCACAGTCTCTTAACATCTTTTCCTTTTTATTGATTTTATTTATGTATTCTCCAGTTTGCTGAAAATGTAATAAATTGTTGAAGTGTTGTGGCCTGTTTGATGTGGTTTTTTCCCTTGCCCTAATATATTGTTTGTATGTCTAGCCATCTGCTGGTATAGTTTGACTTCTGTGCATGGGACTATTTATAAGCTACTTTCTCTTAAATACACCAATCTGGTGAATATCCAGGTAATTATACTTTGCAATCAACATATATCATTTGCTATGCCCAGTATCAGCAACATTTTGAGGTAAGATACTTAACCTATTAACTGCAATCACTTCAGAGCAAAGCTATGTACTAATAGACATTAGGGGGAAATGTCCACAGATCCTCCAATCTTCATCAAAATTATAGGAATGTTGTATAATAGGTTGAGAAAATATTTATTCAAAATAGCAAAATTGCTTTTACATTACATAGGAGCTGAAAGGGGAAGTGAGAAAAATTAGGAAAGGGAAAAAAACAAATAAAGAGAAAGTAAAATGTAGAGAAGAATAACACAAACTAAAATGAAAAGAACAAGATGGAACGGGGTAGATTTGAGGCAGAAGTAGGTAATGCAAGAGGGGAACGAGGGAATAAAAAAAATAGTGTAAAACTGAGTTAGGAAAATAAAGAATGATTCCAGTTAACGATTTAAAACATTAGAAAAAAAATTAATGGGTTGAGGGCACAAAATTGAATATATTTAGTATGAAGTTGAGTATTTGCAAGATCAGTACTGACATTAGAGCTATTAATGATGATCCATACTGCCGCAGTCTGGGTGGGCTCAATTCATGAGCCACTTGTCAAGCAGGAACAATATCTTTAGAACGCACGCCCAACCACTCGAGTTATCCAGGAATTCCCTCAGAGCCCAACTGCGACCACCAGCTCTTCTGGCGAGCACCTCAACCACTCTTGAGGCAGATTGGCTGGGTCGCATGGGCGGAGCCAAAAGAGTCCCCCAGTGAGCAACTCCGTGGTCTGAAAGGGCAGGAAAACAGCCCAATGAGCATCACCGCAGAGGAGCCAATCAGCTGGGAGTTTGCTGGGGCCGCTTAGGCTGCGGCTCTCAACACCATACAGAGATAGAGAAATTTCATATTGAGTCTTCCTTATTTGTATTTCATCACGATTTTGAACTTTTAGAAGATGCTCAATATTCTTCAGCTTTATTTCTGGGTTTCCCTGGGTATGGAGGTGGTGATTATACTAGCTCACCTCTAATACAATTCTAGGGGGCCCTCTCTGATCTTTGCTATGTCTAAATACCTACTAGCTTTCTGTTGGGTCAGAGGAAATTGTCCCTAATTGTCAATTATTTTAAAGCCAAGTTTTTACTTGTTAAGCTGTATAGTCTTTTGTGCCCTCCTGAAGAAAAGTTCCATGTATCCATACTATAAAATTGAGTATGGGCTACCCCATCATATATTTTGGAGTGTGTAGGATGTGGAATTCTAAGGTAGAAATATTGAAGACTGTTTGATGTGGGTCTAGGTGACCCACAAGTGGGGTTTTTGGACTGCTGCACCCTCTGGAATACACAGATCACAGGTCACTGGGCTAGTATCAGAGCATATTGGGTTGTGGCTGGTGAATATTGGATGTTCCTCTGTAGGCCCTTTTGTGGAGTGTACTACCATTGTGTATTCCTGAGGTTTGTCGGTGGCTACTTGGGGTTATCCTCAGGAATTACCTTCTGTGGTTCCATGTATTTAAATGAGAATAGAGTTAACTTGAAACTCTGAAATACACAGTTGTAGATCTTTCTAGAGGTGCTAGGGTATAGAAGCTACTTTTGTGATTGATAGGGTTTTCTCACCAAGCAGTTCTTGTTAGTCATCCTAGGGCCTGAGTATGCATTCCTGGAGAAAGTTGTGCTACATCTGCCAGTTGTTGGGTGTGTGGGCACAGGATACAGGCCTCGAGGCTGACTTTGACTGCTGTTGGATGCTGTTCACTTACTTCCCTCCACAGGGTCTTCTTTAAAGTTTCACAGAGCTTAGTGGCTGCTACAATTATAGGACCCATGTCTATAGTCTGTGTAGGTGATCTATTGTGTAGAAGCCTCTACCATGGCTGTCATTACCATAAGTAGGGTAGAGTAACAGTTGGCCATCCTGTGTCTGAGCTCCTACTGCTAGCTGTTGTGAATTGCTCCATGCCTGCTCCCCTCCAACAGGACTTCTACAGAGTGGTGCTATATAAGCATTTGGTGGCTGTCTACAACTGTTGGGTCTCTGGTGCAAGCTCTCTGTGGGTGGTCTGTAACACAGAAACCTACACTCTAGCTGTTGCAGATCCCTGTGGATTTAACCATCTCCATTATATGGTAGGGTGTCAGTGGGCCTTCCTGCATCTGAGTTCCTACTGACAGTGATTGTGATTCATAGATGCCCACTACCCTCTTTTGAGAATTCTGTGGAGAGGCTCTAAGAATAGGTGACTATCTGCAGCTGTGTAGCCAATGGTGCAGGCTCTCTATTGGTGGTCTATGGCACAAAAGCATCCACCCTAGCTGTTGAAGATTGCTGGGAATTCTATTTGCCACCATGAGATAGCTAGGATATCAGTTTGTCTGTCTTTGTCTAAACTCCTGAGGAGGCTGTGGTGTATTTTGTGTTGGGGCTAGAATTCCCTGAGAGAGATTTGTTCTTGCATCAGCTCCACCCCACTCACCTGTACTGAAGTTTTGGACAGGGGGTTTCAGTAAACTCTGGCTAGTAGTGATTCCTCTGAAAGCTCCTTCTAGATAGTTTACTAAGATAACCCATTTCAGAGGTATTCCCTCTGGTTATATTTGTTACTATCTGAAGATGAGGATAAGCTGTATTGTTTTAATTTCTTCTAGTGAGCTGGCTATCAATAGAATCTACAACATGGCTGCCATTACTGGCATAGCTTTCAGTCCACAATTAATGCTAAACTGTGTGATCCCCTTGATTGTCTTTTCTACTGTCTTGTATTTACATCATCTGTTTTAATTTTGAGCTGTTAAGAAGTGAGATAATGTGATTTTACTCTCCCTACTTCTCTCTTGTTATTCATTCTAAGTGATCCGCCCTTGTCAGGGTTTGGGGGATTAATGGATTCTGTCCTTATTGTCTTCTCTTGTAACCAAATTTCACTTCTCTAAAAGTCTCAAACTATACATTATTGAGTTTTAGAGTATTTATTCTGTCACTAACCTTGATGGTTAGCTGTAATTTCACTACTTAATTTCTGAGTTGTGGAGGGGTTGAGGGTTGCTGCCTAGATCTGCTCTACCATTCTTTTGTTTTGAAAATTTCTGAAGACAAGATTTGGATAATCTGCTGAAAAAAAAAATAGATGTTAAAATCGAATATGTTTAGAAAGTTCAGATAAGGAATATTTGAGAAAAGTCACAAGAATTTCAAATATGACTTATTTCATTCCCTCATTACTTTGAACCTTCCAGACAAATATCCTCCTTTCCAATTTCTTCCTCTTTGACAAGTCATTCACATATCTTCAAATTGTCCTTTCATAACACAAAAATCTATGTTTTTCTCTCTATGATTCAAAATTCATTTACCATGAGGAACACAGAAGAAAAAAATTACATCATTTTTAGAAATGTATAATATACTTACCCCACCTCTAACATTCTGTTTCAGAACTTATCTTGAACTCTTTACCATCTCTACTTGATGTTCAATACTATTCTGTAACACTATATTTTTTGCTCATTTTCAGAATATTTCCAATATATTCTTTAAAAAATGATTTTAGTTTCCAATGAATCTTTTTTATTGCCTTTTATTTTATTTTTTTTACATGCTGTACATCTATTAAAATATATGCAAGGTCAAATACTTTTTTTTTCTTTTTATTTTTTTCATCTTTCATACATTTGATTCAAGTGAGTTATGCATTTCCATTTTTACCCCAAATACAAATTGCAGAATCACATCAGTTACACATTCACAATATTTACATAATGCCATACTAATGACTGTTGTATTCTGCTGTCTTTCCTATCCCCTACTATCCCCCCTCCTCTCCCCTCTCATCTTCCCTCTCTACCTCATCTGTTGTTGTTCCGTTCTCTCCCTCCCCCCCTTTCCCCTCACAACCTCATATATGTGATTTCGTATAACGATGAGGGTTTCCTTCCGTTTCCTTGCAATTTCCCTTCTCTCTCCCTTTCCCTCCCATCACTCGTCTCAGTTTAATGTTAATCTTTTCCTCATGCTCTTTCCCTCTGTTCAGTTCTTAGTTGCTCTCCTTAAATCAAAGAAGACATTTGGCATTTGTTTTTTAAGGATTGGCTAGCTCCACTTAGCATAATCTGCTCTGATGCCATCCATTTCCCTGCAAATTCCATGATTTTGTCATTTTTTAGTGCTGCATAATACTCCATTGTGTATAGATGCCACATTTTTTTTATCCATTCATCTATTGAAGGGCATCTAGGTTGGTTCCACAGTCTAGCTATTGTGAATTGTGCTGCTATGATCATTGATGTGGCAGTATCCCTATAGTATGCTCTTTTAAGGTCCTCAGGGAATAGTCCGAGGAGGGCGGTAGCTGGGTCAAATGGTGGTTCCACTCCCAGCTTTCCCAGGAATCTCCATACTGCTTTCCATATTGGCCGCACCAATTTGCAGTCCCACCAGCAATGTACAAGTGTACCCTTTTCCCCACATCCTCGCCAGCACTTATTGTTGTTTGACTTCCTAATGGCTGCCAATCTTACTGGAGTGAGATGGTATCTTAGGGTGGTTTTGATTTGCATTTCTCTTACTGCTAGAGATGGTGAGCATTTTTTCATGTACTTATTGATTGATTGTATGTCCTCTTCTGAGAAGTGTCAGTTCAGGTCCTTGGCCCATTTGTTGATTGGGTTATTTGTTATCTTATTGTTTAATTTTTTGAGTTCTTTGTATATTCTGGAAATTAGGGCTCTATCTGAAGGATCTTTATTTTATTGTTTTTATATGCAGTGTTGAGAATCAAACCCAGTGCCTCACACATTCTAGTCAAGTGCTCTATCACTAAGCCATGATCCCAGCCCCACAAAATATACTTTTATACATCTGCCTTTTCTCAATAAAATAGCTCACCCAAAGACAAACTACTCATATACACGTTGTAATGTTTTACTCATCCTTAAAGGTCCAACTTATCTAATACCCTGCTCTCAGCATGCACTTGTTTTCTTATAGATTTCTTCACCTTTCACCTGATAAATCTGTTGCATACAAATTGCCCATTAAGTATACACTCCTCAGGAGAACATATATTTTAGTTTGTTTTGTATCTTCACTGTCTAATCCACTGGAACATAGCAAATTGTCCAGACACCTTGATACCCCAGAAAATTGACTGTAAAATGTCATAAGACACTCATAATACAAAATAATGATTAATGCAACATTGATCTATGACCAAACAATCCAATCTTGTTTATTTATGCACATTCAAATACTCATTCATTTATCAGTGTTTAAATTTAAGCTCTTGTATTTATAGTTACAGTTATACACCCATATATTTCCAAAAGATTATTTCATAAAGTGTGGATCTGTTCTTGTATTTGCCACTGCTGTAGAAATGCATGCATCAGTCTAGTATAGCCTAAAATGCTCACTAACATTAGAAATATTTTGAAATGCCATCCATTATAATGCTTTTATGTAATTATTTTGATCTGTACTTTTTTTCTTTTTAGTTAAACATGACAGTAGAGTCTATTTTGACATATTTATACAAACATGGAGTATATCTTATTCTTTTTTTTTTTTGGTTGATCTAAAAAAATAAATGACAGAAGAATGCATTACAATTCTTATTACATATAGACAGCACAATCTTTCATATCTCTGGTTGCATATAAAGCATGTTGACACCAATTTGTGCTTTCATATATGTACTTTGGATGATGATATCTATCACATCCCACCACCCTTGTTAATCCCCTGTGTAGGGCATGATGTAACATGCAGGGTGTGTTGCATCAGAAAAGAGGAAACCTAACTTGCTGGCTGCTAACCGCTTCTTGGTCTTGGGGCCGCACATGGCTAGGATGGCACCACCCATGAGTTGTGATGATAAATCAGACCACCTTTAGGATAGGCTCAGAACCCTTCCGCCTTTGTGGACAGCTCGTGTCATCCATTACTGCCTATAGGATGGGTGTACATGTGAACTCTCCCCACCCTGCTGAACTTTACCCTGATTAGCTCCTGTACATTATATTAGCTGTGTGTGGTTTCTCAGTAAACCAGCTCTTGTTTGGACTGGTCTCCCTGACGTGTCTGATTGTCCTCCAGTGAGGGAGGGTTGGGTGCTGGCAGTAAATAGGCCCTCTCCTTTCTTGGCTCGTCCTGCTCTGGGTGTGCTCTCCCCATCTCTCCTGCAGGGAATGAGGGGTAAAAACCCCAACACTCCTGCCCCCTCCTTTTCCCTCCCATCCCTCTGCCCTATCTAGAATTCATCTATTCCTCGCATGCTCAACCTCTCTACTCCACTATGAGTCACCCTCCTTATATCAGAGAAAACATTCAGCATTTGTTTTGGGGGGATTGGCTAACTTCACAAGCATTATCTTCTCCAACTGCATCCATTTACCTGCAAATGCCATGATTTTATTCTCTTTTATTGAATAGTAAAATTCCATTGTGTATATATGCTACATTTTCTTTTATCCATTCATTTACTGAAGGGCATCCAGGTTGGCTCCAAAGTTTAGCTATTGTGAATTGTGCTGGTATAAACATTGATGTGGCTGTGTCTCTGTAGTATGCTGTTTTTAGGTCTTTGGGGTACAGTTGGAGGAGAGGGATAGCTGGGTCAAATGATGGTTTCATTCCCAGATTTCCAAGGAATCTCCATACTTCTTTTCATATTGGCTGCACCAATTTGCAGTCCCACGAGCAACTTATAAGTCTGCCATTTTCCCGACATCTTCTCCAACACTTATTGTTGTTTGTCTTTATAATAGCTGCCATTCTGACTGGAGTGAGATGATATCTTAAAGTAGTTTCGATTTGCATTTCTCTGATTGCTAGAGATGATGAGCATTTTTTCATATATTTGTTGATTGATTGTATAACCTCTTCTGAGAAGTGTCTATTCAGGTCCTTGGTCCATATGGTGATTCAATTATTTGTTTTTTTTGTGTGCTTAGCTTTTTGATTTCTTTATATACCCTAGAGATTATGATCTATCTGATGTGTGAGGGGTAAAAATTTGCTCCCAAGATTTAGGCTCTCTTTTCACCTCACAGATAGTTTCTTTTGCTGAGAAGAAGCTTTTTAGTTTGATTCCATCCCAATTATTGATTCTTGGTTTTAATTCTTGCACTATAGGAGTCTTATTAAGGAATTTGGAGCCTAATCCCCCATGATAAAGATTAGGGCCTACTTTTTCTTCTATTAGACACAGAGTCTCTTGTGGAATTTGATGGTCATCATTATCCAATGTACATGTATGAAGAACTGAATTGGGTGTCAACATACTTTATATATAAACAGAGATACAAAAAAATGTGGTATATTTGTGTAATAAGAATTGTAATGCAAAAAACTAAGTACATGTATAAAGGCATGAATTGGCATGAACATACTCTATATACAAAGATATGAAAACTAGTACTCTATGTGTAATAACATTTGTAATTCATTATACTGTCATGTATTTAAAAATAAAATCAATAGAACTAATTAAAAAATAAAATAATAATGGTATTGTGTCATATTAGAAGAGACCAACCGCTTTCACCAGTCCTATTTTCAGTGCTCTTATACAAACTTCAAATAATTGTTTCTCTCCATTGATTTTAATTTTAGGACATATATCAAAGCTAATTACCTAACGCATATAATGCAGTATTTTCAAAAGCCTAGTCAATTTAGTAGTGATGTATTTATCAATATTTTTAATAAATTTTTTATTTCTTGCTACAATTTACAGCCACCTATAACATGATACACTTAATGACATGACAAATTTTACAGATAATGTGGGATATGCACAATGCAGAATTTAAATGTTACTTTTATATTGTAAACATATATAAAATTAATCTAAAATTAAGCTATGGAAAAAATTACACACAACTAAGTATATACCTAATCCAATAAAAAAGGTTAAAATTATTATTTGTTAGAGAAAGACCTTATTTCAAACAGGTATATCTGTACATTTCAACAATAAAGTTTTATCTAAACTTGCCAGCCCCAATAGAAAAAAAGTATATTTGGAAAAAGTAGCAAATTAAGATCACATGAGATCATTTTAATTACAATTAAAATAATTGCTATGAAAATATTATTTGAAATTATTTAAAATAATAATGTTTCTTCTAAATTTTATTGTGAAAATCATTTGAAGCAGAAAAAGAAAAATGTATTGTTTTGTGCAGAGCAAATTAATTCTTTAACATCACTTCAATATTTAAAAATTCCAAATTAATGCAGGAGATAGTCAGCTGTACAATGAGCTGAAATCATTTTAAACCTGTGGACTGAGAGAGTGCTCTTTCTGAAGAGTAATATTACCTCTGTGTAACGAATTGCAACATGAAAGAGTTCAATTTTTTGCCAACAACCCTTACCAATAATGTTTCTTGCACTATCAGACAAGAGGCAGTTCAGGTACACACAAGTTAGAAACCAATAATTCCTAAAAAACTCAAATTTGCACTATGCTCAAAGGAGTTGTCATTTAATTAGTGCATTAATATAGAATTCCTTGAAATAGTAAGATACCTTTTTGTATTAAAACAGGGTATGTTTTAGGGAAAATTTTCTCTCCAATATTTCAGGAACATCTTTTGTTATGCTACTTTTTAAAGTTGTTACCAAGCAAGATTATAAGAGATTTCAGATTCTTTTACACTGTAGGCAAAACATACTGTAAATCAAAGTCTTTCTACATGATAAGGAAAAAAGCTCAGAATGAATCATTATTGACACCTTTGTCTTGGACTTCCATCTATCATAACTAGGAAAAAATAATTGCCACTGTTTAAGCCCATGGTATTCTGTTTTGGGTACAAATAGTAGCATCTAATTAGACCATAAATATTTTTCATATTACTTGAGAATCTATTTTATCCTCTTTTTAATAAGGCAATTAACCTATTGAAATGTATTGCATTGCATTATTGCAAATGGTTAAAAGAAAAAGCTCAGTTCTTCACTTTTTCTTACCTATACCTTCAAAGTAAAAAGAACACTGGCTCACATTGCTTCAGTTGCCTTTAGGTGGGTTGAAAGATCAGCTTCTTTTCCTGGGTCTACTACTACAAGGGGAGTGGAATCAGATGATTAATTTATGCTGTACTGTTGCTTTCAGACTGGGGAAGAAGCTCACCTTCCCACTCACACCATGGAGGGAGGGAGAAGTGGAATATTAATGAGCCTATATGCCTACCACATTACTCTTTCATGTTGATACCAAGTTGTAGATAGGGTTATTCATCCCCCTTGTTATGGTTTGGATGCTGGGGTGTCCCCCAAAATTTCATATGTGAAACAAAGCAAGAAGGTTTGGAAGAGAAATGATTGGGTTATAGCTTCAACCTAAGCAATTAATTAATCCCTGATGGGATTAACTGGATGGTTACTGGAGGCAGGTGGGGTGTGACTGGAGGAAGTGATTCACTGAGAGTGTGGCTATGGAGTATATATTTTGTAACTGAAGAATGGATTCTCTCTCTCTCTCTCTCTCTCTCTCTCTCTCTCTCCTGATCATCATGTGAGCTGCTTCCCTTTGCCATGATGTTGAGCCTCACCTTGAGCCCTGAGTAATGGAGCCTGCTATCTGTAGATTGAGACCTCTGAAATCCTGAGGCCCGAAATAAACTTCTCCTCCTAAAATTATTCTGATCAGATTTTTTCATCACAGCAGTGAAAAGCTGACTAAAACACCCCTGGACATCACTGAATTCAATATGATGGGGAAAACTGTAGTGATAAATTGTACCAACTTATACCATTCATACAGTCTTTATGAGAAGAGACTCCTTTTTGGCAATAATATTTTTAAATGATTTAAATAATTTTCAATGAATTAAAACTAAACATGTTTTCAGTGCATGTTTCATAAAAGAAAATTTTCAAAAAAAACAAGCAATAAAAAATAACCAGAAGAAAATTATATGACTCAAAATTCAATTTTTGAAAATGAAAACTTGAAATAAATTGAATAGAAAAATGATTATATAAAAGTAAAACCGAGTTGGATTCAAGATATATGTGTAAAAATTATTTAAATTGAAAAACATATAGATTAATTGTAAAAGAAAATTCTCATAAAAACTTTAGATGTTATTGAATGTTAAAATATATGTTAAATTTGACTTCAGAACAACAGAAGGAGAAATTAGAGATAGATAGATGTATAGATATATGGATAGATAGATAGATAGATAGAAAGAATGGGGTGGAAAATTAATAAAGTAGAACCTGAAAATTTCTCAGATTTGATAAAAGACAGATTTTCAGGTACAAGATGCTATGAATTTCAAAGAAAATCATAGGAAGAATCCCAGGATGAATAATATTGTGCTCAAACTATTGAGAATCAAATAAAAGCAGTCTTGAAAGTAGCAAGATGAAAAAATATACTATAGTAGAGGGGAGAAAAATTATACAACTAATAGGTGTCTTCTTATTAGAAACCATGGAGGTAAGAACAGAGTGGAAGAAAATTTGAAAGTATTGTGAAGATAAAAGCTGTGAATTCAGAATTCAGTAGGCAAAAATTCCATTCAAGAATTAAAGTGAAGGTTGGGTGCAGTGGCACATGCTTGTAATCCCAGTGGCTAGTGAGTTCAAAGCCAGCCTCAGCGAAAATGAGGTGCTAAGCAACTCAGTGAGACACTGTCCTTAAATAAAATACAAAATAGGACTGGGGATGTGGCTCAGTGGCTGAGTGCCCCTGAGTTCAATCTCTGGTACCCCCTGCCCCTCAAAAAAAAAGAATTAAAGTGAAAGAAAGACATTTTAAAATAAATGACTAAATTTTTGTCACAAGGAAGTAATCAATATTTGAGAATATATAATGAGGGACATCAGCAATATTCAAGTATATGAGTTTCAACTAAAGACATTTCTTTTGGTTTTTCCATTAGTTTCTTCATAATCATGTAAAGGATTTTAAAAACTGAGATTTATCCATTCTACTGAGAGGTTTCAATTCTTAGGAACAGTAGAATGAATTGGATAGAACTTTTTTTGGTGGATGTACTGGGAATTGAACTGAGGGCACTTGACCACTAAGTTACATCTCCAGCCCTATTCTGTATTTCATTTACAGGCAGGTTCTCACTGAGTTGCTTAGTGCCTCGCCATTGCTGAGGCTGGCTTTGAACTCAGGATCCACCTGCCTCAGCCTCCCAAGCCTCTGGGATTATAGGCTTGTGCCACCGTGCCCAGATCTGGATATAACTTTTTTTATGTTCATATATGAATATGCCACAAATGAAACTCCACATTATGTACCAAATTAAGAATGGAATCCTAATTATAATATGTTATATTCCATGTATATATGTCAAACATACTCTACTGTCATTTATATCTGAAAAGAACAAATAAAACTTTTTTCAAAAATTGCATGATGTAGCTAAAACAATGCTTAGAGAGATAGTTATAACTTTTAATTGTATATTAGTAAAGAATAAAGCTGTTAAAAATAGGGCCAAATATATTCATGCAACCATATAAAACAATAAATTCAATCTAGATTAAATAAACAAAATGAAATGATAATAAAAAGAAAGGATTACTTTAATTAAAAACAGAAACATTACAGCATTAATAAAGCCAAAATCTGATATTTGAAAATTCACTATAAGTAATAAAAATTATCTATAGTATCTTCAATAAAAACAGAGAAAGCCTAACCAACTAGTATGAAAAATTGAAGATGATGTATCATTGCATACTTTTCAGACATTAAAAAGAAAAGAAATCTGGGGGGTGAGGGGGCTGGGGTTGTGGCTCAGTGGTAGTGTTCACCTCGCACATGTGAGACCCTGGGTTCGATCCTCAGCACCACATACAAATAAATAAGTGAAATAAAGGTTTTGTGTCTAATTACAACTAAAAAATAAATATTTAAAAAAAAAGAAACCAAGAAGTTTAACTACAGGGGCATTGTAAATTGTTCAAGACTTGTTAGTTATTATGAAGAGGCTACTTTTTGCACTAAAAAGTTACAGAGCTAGAAAATTTTTCAGCTATCCTGCTGGACCCAGAGACCACATTGTACTGGAATATTTGATAACTTTAGCATCAGAATTGAGTTTCAAGGCTGTTCAAATCCTTGCCTTTTGGCAAGGAATTTTTCCCAGGCCTGGCTTTTGCAGACACTGCAGGATCTCCTGATAACTGAGGGTTCATGTGCTCTGCACAATGAAATTATGCAAACAAATTTGACAACCTAGAAGAAATGGAAAAGTTAAATGAGAAATATAAATTACCAAAAGTGTCTCAACTTGTGAACCTTATACAAATTAAAAAGAGTCCAGTTTTCAAAATGTTTTTCGAAGTGCATTATAGTTGTACATTAAAGTGACTTTGTTTTGATGTGTTCACAGATGAATACAGCATAGTTTCTTTCATTTCAGGGGCTAGTCCTTCCCTTTTTATTCCTTTCCATACTCTTCTGGTTCTTCTTTCCCTAGTCCATAGTCTTATTTGTATTTATGTTTATATTAATTTGTACATTACAATTATATATAAAAGTGGAATGCATCATGATATATTCATTCATGCACATAGCAACATTTGATCAACATCACCTCCTTTTTTTCCCTTTCTCTTACCCCCTCTCTTCCTTACTCCCCCCATCACCATCCTATTATCTTTCTTCTATTTTCAAGACATTGTCATTTTTAATTCCTTTTATCTCTCTAGCTTCTGAATATGGCAGAAAACTTTCAACCCTTCACTTCCATGTCTGGCTTTGTTCCTTTACTATGATCTTCAGTTCCACCCATTTACCAACATGTAATTTAATGATCCTTTATGGCTGAATAGAAACCCATTGTTCATGTATACCATATTCTATTTAATCATCTATTGAGGGATACCTAGGCTGGTTTCATAACTTGGCTATTGTGACTTGTGCTGCTATAAGCATTGATGTGACTGTATCAACATAGTAGGCTAATTTTAGCTATTTGGGATAGATGTCAAGGAGTGGGATGTTGCCATCCCTAGTCTTTTGGGGAATCTCCATACTGCTTCACAAAATGGTTGTACTAATTTGAAGTCCCAAAAGAAGTACATAAGGTACCTTTTCCCCTAAAGCTTTACCAGCAATTACTGTTACTCTACTATTGATGACTCTCATTCTAACTGGAGATAAATAAAATCTGAGGGTAGTTTTTATTTGCATCTCTCAGGTTGCTAAGGGTAGTGAACATTTTTTAACATTTTCAACATTTTTGGCCATTTGTTTTTCTTTTGAGAAATATCTATTTTGAAATTTTGCCCATTTTTTCAGCAGGCTATTAGCTTGTTTTTTTTTCAGTTCTTCATTTATTCTGGCTATTAGTTACCCACTGGAAGAGCAGCTAACAAAGATGAATTTTACAAGTATTATTAAGTAATTTGCTTACTCCACCAATATATTGGAATGTTGAATTAGTTTTTTTTTCTCACAGTTCTGATGGTGTTTCTGGTTTAATTCATAGATTTTTGATACTTTATGAGTTCGTTTTTGTACAGGGTGGGAGATGTGTATCTAGTTTAACATTTCTGTTTATGGATATTCAATTTTCCTAGCATACTCACTAAAAAGGACTTCTTTTATTCAATGTTTGGTTTTGGCAATTTTATGAATGTATCTTGTGGACTTGCCTCTTTGTCTTCTATTTTATTCCATTTCTCTTCCTATCTTTTTGTAATGCTAATACCATGCTCTTTTTGTTATTATATCTCTGTAGAGTAATTTGAGATCAGGTATCGTGATGTCTGCAGCCTCCTGCCTTTTTCTTGTTCCCAAAAATTGCTTTGTCTACTCAGGATCTTTTATTCTTCCAATCAAATTTTAGTACTGTATTTTATATGGCTTTTAAAAAAGTATCTTTGAATTTCATGGGAACTGCATTAAATATACAGATTATTTCAGGGAATATGGCCATTTTGATTATATCAATTCTGCATATTCATGAATATGGTAGGCTTTGCCATGTTCTAATATCATATTCAATTTGTTTCCTCAGTGCTCTATATTTTTAATTGAAGAGTTCTTTGTCTCTTTAGTTATATGGTAAAAAAAATCAAAACCACTATAAGTAATAATTCTCACTAAAATAAGAAAATTAAAATAAATTGAAAGATTAATAAAGAAGTCAAAAAGAAAAATATATAGTATATCTATATACCACGTGCAATAAAGCAGAATATAATTATCTACAAAATAGATAATTTAAAAATGTCATGCTAAAAGAAAGTAAACACAAACAGAATACACAATATAATTCCATTTACAATTTCCAATCACTTAAGGTTATAGATACCTTCTGAGAATTGAGTAATTGGGCAATTTTGCATTGTGGAAATATCATAATGTGCACTTATACAAACTCAGTTGGTGTAGATCAGTCTTTCAACAGCCTAATGATTCAAATTAGAGATTCAGTAAACTTGAAATCTATGAGGTTGCTGCTTGCATAAAACAATATACATGTTTACAGCCAGTATTTGTTCTCATTAGTAAAAGGAAGACAATCTAAAATAACAATACAAAATTTAGTATAGTATATAAATAAACATGTAACAGTCATGTTATCAGTATATGGTATTAGGTACTTTACATAACTAAATGTGCTACAATATTAGGTAAGTAACAATACACACAGTAGGTTTATTTGTGCTGGCTATATCACAAACCTTGCAAATAATGTATTAAACCATATTAAATGTCTGAACCTCCAGTAAATGATATGGATTTTTTCAACTTCATTACAATATTATGGGACCACTATTGTATAAATACCAAGTCACTGACTGAAACATCAATATGTGGTACATGACTATATATGACGATTTAGAAAAGTCATAACTATTGTGACAGAAAGCAGATTGCTTTTGGTCCATAATTACAGAAGGATATCAAACATGAAAGGCAAAAGTAAATAGACAGAATAGAGTAAGAGAAAAGTTATAAAATCTATTTATAGAGAAAGCTACATGATTATATAAAATTATAAAACTTCAATAAATAATTCAATTAAAATGTGAATTTTATTGTATGCAAATAAAGCTTAATTGAAAATATATATTATGTCAAATTATGTCAAATAACTTAAAACTGATTATAGAATTACTTGTACTAGTTAAAGAAAATCCTGAAATTTCTATTTCTGTTTTCATATCATCCACTAAGCCATACTTACTCTCAAGTAAAGCTAACATTTTGGGGAAGAGGGTACCAGGGATTGAACTCATGGGCACTCGACCACTGAGCCACATCTGTAGCTCTATTTTGTATTTTATTTAGAGAAAAGGTCTCACTGAGTTTCTCAGTGCCTCACTTTTGAGGCTGGCTTTGAATTTATGATCTTCCTGCCATAGCCTCCGGATCTGCTGGGATTTCAGGTTTGTACCACCTTCCCCCACACAAGTAAAGCAAATATTTTTGAAGTGTTATTCCTTCTTGAATTGTTCTTTAGAGCATTTCAATTAAAAAAAATGTTAACGAATCCCAAACCACACAATAATATGAAATCCCATATAGTGAGTCAGAATTTATATTCATAATGTAAAATTGTCATTATTAATTTGGATTTCAAATTATCTATATTATTATGACAACACATCTGCCTTAAAACCAAGAGAAAGTATTATCAAGATTGTTCCTTTCTATGAACTTATTTTTAAACAAAGTGTATTAGAATATTTATAAAATATAAATTAATGGTTTCTTTCTAAAATCTGAGATCCTCAACAATAGCAGCAACATAGAAAATATCTGAAAAATCAATATATAAAGTCTGTTATTTTTTAAATGTTTCACTATATTCATTGTGATACAAAATTATTACCAAACTATTTTTTTCCAATTTTACATTAAATCTTTTATGAAACATTTCATTAAAGAAATTCTGATGATTTAATCAGGGTGTAAAGAGATTGCTTAAGCAGTAAACTCTTAAAAGTACAAAAAAAGTGGAGTTGAGATATCAGAACATTTTACAAAAAAGCATAAAGATACACAAAAGTAGTAACTGTTTTAAAACAACAAAATAGCTAAATCCAAGAGGATCAGAAGGAAAAAAAATAAAAACATATTTTCATTGATAAATTTTGTGAAGGTATGGGAAATGATATCACAAGATACCTTGAGACCCAGGAGAAATACATTGAAAAATTAAAAAAAAAAAGAAGATGTTTTTTTCCCTATCTCACATTCTCAATCATTCAAGCAACTTTCCATTCTCAATAGACACCTTAACTCTTGTTCAGTACAACATTGTAGGTTTACATTTTGAAAAACATAAAACATATATAACATATATGTTATAAATTATAACATACATATAGCATATGTGTATATATATATGTGTTATAATTTATAAATAATATTCTTTTGAATATACTGATATTATATATTTTTTTCTTCTCATAGTTACCAGTTTTTTCCCAAGAAAACAACCCAGGCAGATCACCCTGGTGTGAAAATGGGAAAGAACAGGGCTGGGGATGTGGCTCAAGTGGTAGCGTGCTCACCTAGCATGTTTGAGGCACTGAGTTCGATTCTCAGCACCACATAAAAATAAAATAAAGACATTGTCTCCATCTAAAACTAAAAAATAAATTTAAAAAATGTTAAAAAAAGAAAAAGAAAATGGGAAAGAACAGTTTCTACTCATATGCACAGAACTTCTACACAGATTTTTAATGGCCAGGTTTTGATAACAAAGTTGCTATTTCACCAGATATTCTGAAATGTTTAATATAATAGAATTTAATTATACTAAATGTTTAATATAATAGAATTTAATTATGTTTAATTTAATATAATAGAATCAACAACTGAAAAAAACAGTACTGAAAACACAAGGAATATATATACAGAGAAAAATTAAAGTAGGAATATTAATCTCAAAATATAAGAATGTTAATTTTTATTATTTCAAATAGGCAAAATGCTAATATTTAAAGAACCAAGGGTTATTCATATAATTAAAATGTTCAGTTAGGAAAAATTTTATGAAATAAATAAAATTTTATGAAATAAAGAAAGATTACAAAGTTGCATGATACAAAGTCAAACAAGATTCCCTACTATTTCCACAGACTAATAAAGCACTACTGAAAAAGAAATTAAGAGGAAAAATATCATTTATGATATCTACAAAAAGTAAAATACCTAAGAATAAATTCAAACAAGGAGGTGAAAAATCTCTGCTGTGAAAGAAATTCAATGTAATCCCCAAAGAAATAATGCCATGCCTACTAGGTATAAAAATAATATTCAATTTGTATGGAACAACAAAAGACCCTGAAGATTCAAAGCAGTGTGTATAAAAACAAAAACCAACAAACCAAGCTGGTGGTATCACACAACATTATTTCAAAATATACTACAAGACAATAGTAATTAAACCAACATGGTATTGACATAAAAACAGATTCAAAAAATGAAATAAAACAAAGAATCCAGAAATAAAACCACACATTTATAGCTAACTGATTTTTGACAAAAGAACAAAGAATATATGATTAAAGGACAATCTCTTCAATAAATGATTATAGGAAAACTATATATTCACAGGCAAAATAATGAAATTAGATTTCTAACTCTTACCAATTAGAATTATCAACTCCACACAGATTCAAGATGTAATGTAAGAGGAGAAACCATAAAAGTGTTAGAAAAAAATATAATGGAAATTCTTCAGGACATTTGCCTGAATAAAGATTTTTTTTTTGGATATGACCCCAATTACACAGGCAACAAAAGCAAAATTTATAAATAGGCTTGCACAGGAAATAAAATAACAGAGAGAAGAAATGACCTACAGAAAGGAATTAACCATTTTCAAAGTATACATTTCAAAATGAGTTAATATCAAGAACATATAAAGAATTTAAATAACTCAATAGCAAAAAGAAAAAATCCAATTAAAACATTGTCTAGGGGCTGGGATTGTTGCTCAGCAATAGAGTGCTTGCCTAGCACATGTGAGGCCCCGGGTTCCATCATCAGCACCACATAAAAGTAAATAAATAAAACAAAGGTATTGTGTCCAACTACAACTAAAAAATAAATATTAAAAATGGCTAAAGATTTGAATATACATTTTTCAAAAGAAAAGAATATACATTTTTCAAAAGTAAGAGGTATATGAAAAAAAGCTCAACATCACTAATCAAGGAGGAAATTCAAATCGTACCACAATGACATATCACCTCATTCAATTTAGAATGCTAGAATTAAAAAGACTAAAGAGGACAAGTTATGACAAGGATATGGAATAAATGAAACCCTTATTCACTGTCATTAGGAAGTAAATTAGTGCCATTATTATGGAAAACAATATGGTGTCTACTCTCATGTATAACAAAACTGAACAATTTTTTAACAGGAAAGAAAAAAATAGCAACAACAATATGGTACTTATTTTAAAAAATAAAATCAGAAGTACCATATCATCTATCAATCCCACTACTGGGTATATATCCAAAAGAAATTTAATCAGTACGCCAATGATTTATATGCATTCCCAGGTTCATTGCAATACAATTCACAATAGTGAAAAAATATAAATAACCTGTTTCTTGATTGATGAATGTTTAAGTAAAATGTGGTACATGTACACAATGGAATACTATTCCACAATAAGAAAAATTGTGGCATTTATACACAATGGAGTATTACGCAGCACTAAAAAATGACAAAATCATGGAATTTGCAGGGAAATGGATGGCATTAGAGCAGATTATGCTAAGTGAAGATAGCCAATCCCTAAAAAACAAATGCCAAATGTCTTCTTTGATATAATGAGAGCAACTAAGAACAGAGCAGTGAGGAAGAGCAGGAGGAAAAGATTAACATTAACCAAGACATGAGGTGGGAGGGAAAGGGAGAGAGAAGGGAAATTTCATGGAAATGGAAGGAGACCCTCATTGTTATACAAAATTACATATAAGAGGTTGTGAGGGGAATGGGAAAAAAACAAGGAGAGAAATGAATTATAATAGATGGGGTAGAGAGAGAAGATGGGAAGGGAAAGGAGGGTGGGTAGCAGAGGACAGGAAAGGTAGCAGAATACAACAGTTACTAATATGGCATTATGTAAAAATGTGGATGTGTAACCGATGTGATTTTGCAATCTGTATTTGGGGTAAAAATAGGAGTTCATAACCCACTTGAATCTAATGTATGTAATAGGATATGTCAAGAGCTTTGTAATGTTTTGAACAACCAATAAAAAAATGAAAAAAAAGAAACATTAAATATTATTATGTATTATTATGTATTTTATTTAATTATTATGTATACACAGAATAATTACCTCATATTTTTCTAAAGTAATCCCAAGACAACGGATATATTTTTCATGAAAAAAAAATATTTTTACTAAGTAAAATTATGTTGTTCCATGTATCATACTTTTTTATGTAGTATATGTTAGGCCTTAAAATTAATAGAAGTGAATGCCTTGATGGGGCTGCCAAAAGATTTATATTATCTTGTCCTGGTGAATATTGTGGAAGAATATATGGAGGATGAAGCAGAAGATTTCTGAAATTGTGTATTTTTTGTGGCTGGAAACTGTTGAAAGGTACATCATTGTTATTAATGAAAAAAACTTACTAAAAACAGCAATGTTCTTTAAGTGTACATATGTGAACAAATTCTTTGTTAAGCAAAAATGCCCTGTGTAGCCAGGGATGGCTGAAATACACTATACTTAGACTCTGGTAATCTCAGTTCTTTTTTTTACGTCTAACTAGTAAATTTTTCCTAGCTCAATAAATCTCTCTCTATTCCTATTCTTGCTTTTAAAACCAGAGGAGCAATACTTGTTTTTTTTTAACTCTCTGGATTGTTTCCCAACTTGACTGCAATAAAATATGCAGAAAACTTTTGGAAAATATTACAAAGCATACAAATGGAAGTTAATAATCTTTGCTTACTTTGTGACTTGTTCTTTCAAATGCTGTTCTAGCTCAAAGTGGGTAACTTATCTCTCTTCAATTACCTTTAACTGATTTTATGTCCATTTTTTCCCCTATCATTTGGAAGCCACACTTCATCCACTATTGGTCTCTTGCTTAGGTCTTTACAAGTTTTTAAATCTATATTGTTGTGTGTTGATCCAATTGATTTTTCTTCTCATTTAGTGTAGTTTCATGTATAATTAAATTGTTATAAATATGTCTATATTGGAGAGTGTACAATGTCCTCAGACCTTGTTCTTAGGCATATGTTGTTGTAAACTCAGTTCTTCATGAATTATATGTAATGTTAATAAAATTGTGAATGATATTCAAAAAAAGAAAAAATGAGATATCGTCACTTGCTACAATGTGAAAATACAGGGAAGATATATTATTAAGTAAAATCAGTCACACACAGAAAAATAAACACTGTATGAGCTTACTCAGATGTGAAATCTAAAATAAAGTTGATATCCTAAAAGTTGATAGTAGAATAATGATTACAGTAGATAATGGAGATTAGGTGGGAAGGGAATGGGAGAGATGACAGTCAATGGGTACAATGGTGTAGCTATGGGTAAAATGGTTTCCTATGGCATAGCAGAGTGAATATTAATTATAAGAGATATTAAATTAGAAAAATTTAGAAGAAATCTGCAGTAAAAGTTTTAGAAAACTGAATAAAGAAATTGAAGTAGATCTTAGCTTATGGAAAGACTCTACATGCTTTAGGATAGGGAGCATTAATATTTTCAAAATGGACTTATTACCAAAAGCAAGATATAGATTCAATGTGAGCCACATAGAAATACCGAGGGCATACTTCATAGGACTAGAAAAAAAATCCTAAAGTTCTTAGGAAAGCATAAAATATCCAGAATAACTAAAACAATATTGAGCAATAAGAATGATTCTGGTGGCCAGAAACACAGCAACTGCTGGAAAAACATAGAGGCAACACTTCAACGTATTTGTGCTGGCACTGACTTCCTTTATAAGACTCTTAAAGCATAAGAAATAAAGCTAGGAATAAATAAGTGGAACAGCATCAAATTAAGAAGCTTCTGTACATCAAAGGAAATAAGAGTTTGAAGAGAAAACCTGCAAGCTACTCTTCTGACAAGAGATTGATAACCAGATTTAACAACATGTGGTATTTGTGGAAATTTCTAACAATTTCCCTTAATGAATGGGCGTATGGACTAAAACAAACATTTATCCAAAGAAAAAATAAAGATGGCCAATAGGGAGATGCAAATCAAAAACTACACTAAGATTTTATCTCACTCTGTTAACAATAGCAACCATCAAACATAAAAATAATAATAAATGTTGATAATGATATGGGAAAAAATGTACACTTATACATTGTCAGTGGAACTTCAAATTAGTACAAATACTTGGGATAGCTGTATGGAGATTTCTCAAAAGTCTAGGAATGGAAACACCAATGCATCAGCTATCCCATAATATGGTATCTGTCCACAAGCATTGAAATAAGCTTACCATGATGATACATGCATACTCTTTTTCATAGCAGAACAACTCACAATAGTCAAGTCATGGAAATAGCCTACACATTCATCAACAAATGAATTAATAAAAATATGTGGTATATATACACAATGAAGTTTCACTCAACTATAAAAAAATAAAATAAAATAAGGGGCTGGGGTTGTGGCTCTGCAGTAGGGCACTCGGCTAGCATGTGTGAGACCTTGGGTTCACTCTTCAGTACCACATGAAAATAAATAAATAAAATAAAGGTATTTTGTCCAACTACAACAAAAAATATATATTTTAAAAAATGAAGTTATGGACTGGGGATGTGGCTCAAGAGGTAACGTGCTCAACTGGCATGCGTAGGGCGCTGGTTTCGATCCTCAGTACCACATAAAAATAAAATAAAGATGTTGTGTCCACCAAAAAACTAAAAAATAACTCTCTCTCTCTCTCTCTCTCTCTCTCTCTCTCTCTCTCTCTTTAAAAAAATGAAATTATGGTATTTGCTGGTAAATGGAAAAATGAGAACATCCTGGGGAGTGAATTCACACACAAAGATAAAGATCAAAGGTTTTCTCTTAAACATGGAAGCTAGAGATAATAAGGAATTTTTACCAAGAATGAAGGAATCTCATGAAAATATAAGAGAGAGGAGTGGAGTAGAAGATGGGGAATAAACAAGAATAGTGATTGAAAAGGAGAGGATCAGCCAGTTGTGGTTGCACATGCCTGTAATACTAGCAGATTGGGAGACTGAGGCAGTAGGATCTTGAGTTGACAGTGTTAGCAATGGCAAAGTGCTAAGCAACTCAGTGAGACCCTGTCTCAAAAAAAATACAAAATAGGGCTAAGGCTGTGGCTCAGTGGTCAAGTGGCCCTGAGTTTAATCCATGGAACTAAAGCAAACAAATAAATAACAAATAAATAGAAAAGGAGAGGATCAGCAGAATGACATTAAGTAAACTATGTCATATGCATGTATAAACATGCATTATTTACTCAGCCATAATGGACCAATTAAAAAGTAAATCAATTACTTAAAAATAGAAGAAAGGTTTGTGAATGTGCTCATCATAAAGAAAGGTAAACTAAGGCACTCTGGTTTTGACTTTGTTTATAAATTGGCTTTTATTCATAGATTGCATTTAAGTCTCCCCAGAATTTCTTTCATCACATCTCTATTAATACTTTAAAAATGAATTTTGTCAAGGTAACAAATCTGGGAATTTTGCATGAAATTATAAATTTTAAACAAAAGATATTTTGTTTTTGTATTTTTATCTTTCTATTTCTGATCAGTGCTTTCTGAATGAAAAAGAAGTATACTTGCCTCTATTATTGAGTACCAGCTATTTTCCAGATATGTAATTGGTAGTGGAGTAAGGGGAATCTATATGGTCTCTTCTAAACAAGACAAATACTGCCAGGTGTGATGGTGCACACCTATAATCACAGCAGCTCAGTGAGACTCTGTCTCTAAATAAAATACAAAATAGGGCTGGGGATGTGGTTCAGTGGCCAAGTGCCCCTGAGTTCAATCCAAGATTAAAAAAAAAAAAAAAAAAAACCATCAAAAGTACAGAGGGTATGGATATCCCTGTTTGATTCTGTGCTCTACTTATAACAGAGCCTGTAATGACAAAATAAATACTTTTTTAAAAAACGAATTAATATTTATAACTATACAGGAAATATATAGTAGTCCATGTTCCCATATCCATGGGTTTTGCATCTGCATATTCAACCAACCAAGGATCAAAAATATTTGAAAGTATCTATATTAAACATTTATAGATTTTTAAAATTATCATTCCATAAACAGTAAAATATAACAACTATTTGCATTGCATTAAATATTATAAGTAAACTAAGATGATTTATAGTACACAGAAGAACATTTATAGGTTATATACACATACTTCACTATTTTATTTAAGAGACACTTACTTCTCTGAAATTTGATATCTGTGGGGAGTTCTGAAACAATCTTCTGAGACTAGCAAAGGATGACTAAACACCACTGGCTAGCTGTAGATTTGAATTTTTAAAAAATGGAGCTAGAATTTCATTAAATTTTACTGCTATAATAAATAAAGATAGTAAGTAAATTGTGTTCTGTGATAACTTTTCTGCTTGCTAAAGTGGAAATTTACCTATTTTCAGTGTATACACACACACACACACACACACACACACACACACATAGTAAACTCACATTTTTTGCCATGGATAATTTCTATTACATAAATAATATAAAATTTTAATATGTATGTAATTACTGCAATCATTTCCTCTCATGTTAAAAAAAATGTGTGTGTGTGTGTGTGCATGTTTGTGTGTGTGTGGCTTCTTTAGAAGCATCCCTTTATTTTGAATTCATGGGTCATCAAAGTCATGAGTCATTGTATCAATGTAGTTACTGGCATGAACAATTTAAAGTTAAATGTAGCATTATGGTAGTAAGAAATTCCCAGGAATTTTGTAACAAATGCCCATATACTAGTATATTTAAAATTGACCTGATTTTATATATATATATATATATATATATATATATATATATATATATATATATATATATCTGTTACATTATAACAAACAGAATTGTGTCAGATAATTTTCAAGTATGACAACAAATTTCCTCTCCATTTTTATTAAAAATGAGTTTGCTGAAGGAGTTTCATTGTAAAGACTATAAAACAATCTGTTAATGTTGTGATTCTTGCCACCTAAATTAAATATGCCTAGGAATCCAATCTTTAAAACATTAAGACATGTGAAGGAATTCTCATTTCAGAAGGTATAAAAGTAAATAATGAATCAAAGAAATCACTATGACAAACTTGCTACTGGGGATTTAAAAATTTACCCTAAATTAGTATTTCTACTGATAGATGATTATTTGTATTTTAAGAGATAAAGGCATTGTATTTTAAAAATATATTTGAAGTAAAAGTCACCTATTAATTTTATAATGGAAATAGTATAGTTAAGTGACACTTCTAGAGTAAAGGAAAAAATGTAAAATATTCAGTATTCCCAGTGCAAATAAGTTACAAATTAGCACCAAATATTGAAAAATAAAATAAAACTGAGGGAAGAGGCCAAAAGCAATCTTATACTTCTTTAAAGTATATATATATATATATATATATATATATATTTAGTTGTAGAAGGACACAATACTTCTATTTTATTTATTTTTATGTGGTGCTGAGGATAGAACATGCCTCCCATATGCTAAGCAAACACTATATCACTGAGCTACAACCCCAGCACCAATATTATACTTTTTATTGTTTTTCCTAAATATCATGCAAAGACACCTATTGTTTAAATGAATCTCATGACATAGATTACTTTAACATACTAATACTTTCCCTGCTTTGTGCTTGATAAAATCTTATCATATGTACAATTTCATTGATTTCACTAGAAAGAACCAGGGATGTAAGCTCAAACAGAATGATTACTCTTAGAAAGATCACATTATTTGGTGAGTTTCTATTGCCAAGGAATTTCAGAACTCATTTTTCCAGGCAAAGTCACATCTTTCCAGGGTTGGTTTAGGTGTGGTCTAAATGTGCAGTTCAATTGACCACTCAAGGTCACGTCTATATTTAAGAGCTTGTAAAATTTCTTAGAGCCATTTCTTTTCCAGGCTCCACTACACTGATTCTACTTTCCTTAACTGTCATGAAAAAAAAAGTTTTTGTTCATTCTTGAAGATCTCTGAATGCTGTATTTTGAGAACAGTTGAAAAATTCAGAAGTCTTCTAATTGAAGCAGAAGTGCTAAGAGTAATCCTCCCAATGTGTTGCTCTAATGTTCCTGTCTAAGCACTATAGGGTAGATTGAAACATACTCAGCTCAGAAAATTCTTTCTGAAGCAATTAGGACCCATTGAGATTTTAAACCCCACCGTTGTGTTTTACCCTCTGTTCTGCAATGGTCCAGAGAGCAGGATTCTATAATTTTAGCCTATAGAAATAGACCTGTTTTCTTCTGTATATTTGCAGACAGTGAGAGTTGTCTCAGGTGAATGTATGTCTACGTTAATCACAAATCAGAATTATAGGGGTTCTTGTTGTATTTCAGTGGTAGAACACTTGCTTAGCATGAATGAGGCACTGGGTTTCATCCCTAGCACCTTGTACAAATAAATAAATATAATAAATGTGTTCATCTACAACTAAAAAAAATATATTACTACAGTGACACAGTCACATCAATGTATATAGTAGCTCAACTCACAATAGCTAAATTATGGTACCAAACTAGGTGTCCCTCAACAGATGAATGGATACACAAAATGTGGTTTATATACACAATGGAATACTAATCAGTCTTAAAGAAAAATGAAATTATGGCATTTGCTGGAAAATGGTTAGAGCTGGAGAATATCATTCAAATAAGCCAATCCCAAAAACCCAAAGGCCAAATATGTTTTCTGATATATGGATGCTAATTTTAAAAAATGGGGGCAGGGTCTAGGGAAGAATAGAGTTACTTTTGAGTAGGTAGAGGGGAGTGAAGGGAGGAGAGAAGGTATGGAGGTAGGAAAGGCAATAGAATGAATCAGAAATTATTACCTTATGTAGTTATATAAACTATATGACTGATGGGATTCTACATCATGTACAGCCAGAAGAATGAGAAATTATACTCCATTTATGTATGATGTGTGAAGATGCATTCTACTTTCTTGTATGACTAATTATTACAAATTTAAAAATAAAAATAAAAAATCAGAATTATAACTTTTCCCCCATGAACTGTAACCAATATTTGACTTGTTATTAAAAAATCCTAGTAGACTGACATAAAAATGTCCTGACACATTTCTTCATCAAGATACAATTGTGGCTCACTCAACTATTTCCAGAAATGCTATTGAGTTTAATCTATAATAAAGATCATTTACATATATTATTGGCAAATACCACTTATTTATCTTTGGAATATCCATTTAACTTCATGTAAGCGAAGAGTGTTGCCTATAAATTACTACATTTTTATTGTAGAAATTTTTATGAAAAAAATCAACATTCTCATTACTTAGGTTAAAAAGATACCATATCAAAAATATAAATCATGGGGCTGGGGATGTGGCTCAAGTGGTAGCGCGCTCACCTGGCATGCGTGCGGCCCGGGTTCGATCCTCAGCACCACATACAAACAAAGATGTTGTGTCCACCGAAAACTAAAAAATAAATATTAAAATTCTCTCTCTCTCTCTCTCTCTCTCTCTCTCTCTCTCTCTCTCTCTCTCTCTCTCTCTCTTAATATATATATATATATATATAAATCATGGAGGGAGAAGAAAGCCCATTAAAGGAAAATTGTACTTCCCAGAAGTTACTCAGCACCGGACATAAAAAGCAAAGAGACTGCTCCTCAGTGAGGTGAGTTACTAAGGAAAATCACTGAAACCTAATACTGAACTGTAAAAAAAAAAACAGAGACACAAAAAGTCATGAACTTTTAACATAATAATAATAAGGAAATAATGCTGTAGACACATGCCACTTTGGGCTGGTGGCAGCTGCAGCTGAGACAAGGAGGGAGTGCAGACAGAGAGAAAGCACAGTATGGCAGATATTTTTTTAAAAGGCTTGGGGTAACCTGTGGAATTTGGAGGGGGTCTGATCTTAATAGTCCCAGAGTTATGGGAGAAAGTGGTTCAGTAAAATCCAACTAAAAAATCAATGTGCCCATGGATGCATGCTTCAGCAGAAATCAGAGATCTCCAACATGGAAAGCTGTCACCAGAACAGGAACCATCTGTAAGTTCTCCGTGGCAGAAAACTGACAGGAGATAGGGACCTCATATAGAAAGTAGCCAGCAGTCATCTATTATGATCCTCAGAGAGTGACTGAACAAGAGTGAATGAATTAGGTGCAAAGAAAATCATGCCTTTAACATACAGCCTTCTGATATCAAGGAAAGAAAGTTCCCTTTGTTGATGCCCAACTTAGTTTAGCTGTCCAGAGCTATTGCAAAGTCACCTAAAATGGCAACACAGGAGATTCTGCACTCCAGGGAAGATATCTGGTAATTAATATTAATATTGGTGATTATGAAACGTGGGTATTTCATCAGTATGCCTTAAAAGTGGATTTTACAGGAGGCCCCAGTGACCAAAACGCCCATCAGAGACCAGCATCTCTCCAGCAATATGCGGTGTGAATCAAATCTCAAATATCCACCATCAGAGTCCCAAAGGTCAGCCAAGATTAAACCCTAACTACTAGAATTTCCAATTTAGAATTTGCACCAACCAACTACAGGAATATACAGTTTTTCAGCAATTTCTAGTCCATCCCACCCTGTGGGAGGCTGCCACATCATGTGACCAGCATTTTTGTTTCCTGATTGGTGAGGCTCTTCCCATGATCTGGCCACATCAAAGTGGCCGTGGACAGTGGCCCCATTATTGTAGGTCGTAAAAATGTCACCAAATGTGTCTTCATGCATGAGTATACCTTCCTACAACCCCAGGGTTCAAATTACGTTACCTGTCTTTGTAACCCCACCCCTCTTGATCTTTATTGGATGGAAATTCTAAAGTATGAGAGTTCCTTGAATAAAAGACCACTCCTGAACATGCTTGCTGTCTCTTGTCAGCCTCTTGTGACATTCCTTATGCTCCCTTTAGGGGAGCTTGAGAACTAGTGCAAAGGAGCCATCCTGGGGCTTGAATGAAAGGTAAATTGTTTGTTTGTGTTTTATTTAATACCTTAGGAAATTCACTGGATGGAACTTAGTTTAGCTGCCCACTCTGGTTGGGGGCAGTGCCACCCTATAATAGGAGATTTGAAGCTTAGGGCTACTCCTAGCCACAGTGGTTGGCAGCTAGGTGAGAAACAAAAAGACATTGGATTTAACAATCTTTGGTCCTTTATTCAAAGGTCACATAGACAAAAATAAAAGTGAAGAATAAAAATCCATTCCTGACAACAGTTTTGACCACATCAGCAGATCAAGTATTTTATTTCTCACTAAGGTTTTGTCTATGTTTCTCCTTTTCCTCATCTCTTTCTTTTCTTTATTTCCCCACAATCTGAACATTTTTTACTTTTTTTTTTAAATTTTAAGTTTTCAAAATTTTTTCAAATACTATTGCATTATATTTCATTAATTTTTTTTCTTTTTCCATTCTGCAAGATTTGGTGTGACTGAGGGGGGGGGGGTTCACTGTACAAAAAGGCTTAAGATGCTTTTTCATATAACTTTAATTTCATTTCAAATTGCTTTCTTTTGTATCTGTTTATTACTAAGCCTCTGTTTGACTTAAGTGCGGTATAATTATACATGGTTTTTAGCAGTTTCGGTCTTACATTTTATTATTTGCTTGTATATTGACTTTTGTCTCTCTTATTTCCCCTTTTTCACTCTTTTTCAACACAAATGACCAAGTTTTCCTTCTCTCCCTTTCTCCCTTTTTTGATTGCTTTTACTTATTTTTTTTTACTCTTTCTTCTTTTTTTATTTGTTCTGATTAGTTATACATGATAATAGAATACACTTTGACACTTCATACATAAGTGCAGTATTCTTTCTCATTCTTTGGGTTGTACATGATATAGAATACTCTTCTTTCTTTAAAGCCAAAATCTGCTCCCTATTTCCTGATCCTTCTCTGTTCATTTTTTAAATGCCTTCTTAGCCTCTCTTCATTTAAGGAACTGTAATTACTCTAATGGAATTATATAATGTATGTAATTACTACCCTATTCATTTTGTTGTGACTATTAATAAAGTGGACAACATGGTAGACATGTCTGATCTAGTTCACAGATCTAGTTCACAGTCTGATCTAGTTTTATTTTTGATTAAATGCTGACCAAAACTTTTCTATATAGGAGGCAATTAGTGTTAGAGATATCAAAGTAGATTTTGCACATTTATCTTCATACTGTACATCTGTTGCTAACCTTAATACTATTCCTGGCTCGTCCTGCCTCTAAGAGGGGATAGAATGTGATTTGGATTCTTCAACTTCACAGAGTAGAGATTCAGCCTCACCTGAACCTCAACATTACTTCAACACATAGAAAAGGGAAACAAAAACTCCAAACAGCAACCAGGCCACAAGAAGAAAGAAATGAGGGAACTTCAGGTCAAACCCCTGAATATCTACTCATATAACAAATAAAGAGAGATATCCAAGAACAATTGATGGGTAAGTCCAAGTCCTCCATAAACAAGATGAAACAAGCAAAAGAAAATCTCCCTCAAAATTTATAATCCCCCCAAAAAGCATACCACAGATATGGAAGTGGATGAAATTCCAGAGAAAGACTATTAAAAATGATTATAAAAAAGTTCCCAAATAAATGAGTTTTAATTCTATACTGAACTAAAACAATATCTAAAAAATGAATTAAGAGAACAAATACAAAAGATAAAAGACAATTTGAATTAACAAATAGAGATAAATAGAAACTAAGCAGAACTCCTGCAAATGAAAGACACAATAAATCAAATTAAAATTCTCTTGAAAGTATCACCAATAGATTAGTTCACATAGAAAATAGAACTTCATATCTTGAAGACAGATCTTCAGACCTTGAAGACAGAGTATATGGACAACAATATTCAGTATACAATAAATGTGAAAAGTAAAAGAAACAGAAAAACAAAACCAGAATATATAAGAACTGTGGGACATCATCAAAAGAAGAAAATTTAGAGTCATTGGAATAGAAAGAACATGGAGATAAAGACTAAAGGCATTCATAATATTTCCAATGAGATAGTTAAAGAAAAAATTTAATAAGAAATGAGATAAGCATCCACCTTTAGGAGGCATATAAGACCCTACATAGACAAGATCAGAAAAGAAGTTCTATAAGACATATCATAATAAAAATGCTAACATATAAAATAAGGAAATGATCTTAAAAGCTGCAAGACCAAAATATCAGGTCACATTCAGAGTCATGCCAATTAGGTTTATTCCTGAATTCTCAGCTCAGAACCTAAAATCAAGGAGAGTGTGTAAAGTGATATTCTAAGCTCTAAAAGAAAACAATTGCCAGTCAAGATGGCTATATATAGCAAATCTGTCTTTCAAAATTGGTGAGGAAATAAATTTTTTTCATAACAAGGATAAGTAAAAAGAATTCATTATCACCAAGCCAGTACTATAAGGAATAATCAAAGATAGACTGCACAAGGAGATACCCAAAAATAAACCCCAAAGCTCACAAATAGATGAAGATCACTAGAAGAACAAGCAACTAAATGAAAATAAGACACAATTAATTAACTGGTTTTTTAAAATCAGAAAATTATAAACATATTAACACTGAATATAAATTGTCTCAACTCCCCAATTGAAAGATTATCAGTTTAAATAAAAAAACAAATCCAAATACATGTTGTTTTTAGGAGACTCATGTTGTAGGCAGATACTCACAGGATGAAGGCTAAAGAATGAAAATACATTTTATGCAAATGGAATTAAGAAACTAGTATGAAGAGCTATTTTCATATCAGACTAAACAGATTTTAATCTAAAATTAATCAGAAGACATAAAGAAGTCCAAACATCCTGGTATATGGATCCATCAAGAAGATATCACAATTGTAAATAAATATGCTTCAAATGTCAGTACACTGCATCCTATTTTTTAACATTAAACCTCAAATAGACACTGATATAATAATACTGTGTGATTTCAACACACATGGATCACCAATAGACAGGTCATTCAAATATAAAACTAATAAAGATATTTCTGATCTTAATAAAAGAATAAATCAAAAGGGCCTAATAGAGGGCTGGGGCTCTAGCTCAGTGGCAGAGCACTTGCCTAGCATGTGTGAGGCACTGGGTTGATCCTCAATATCACATAAAAATAGACAAATAAAATAAGGGCATTCTGCCCATCTACAACTACAAAAAAATTTTAAGGGTCTAATAGATAGCTACAAAATGATTCACTTCATAAAATGGTGTATGTAGGGGTTGAGGCTGTAACTCAGCAGTAGAGTGCTTGCCTAGTATGCGTGAGGCACTGGGTTTGATCCTCAGTACCACATAAAAATAAATAAATAAAATAAAGGTGTCCATCTACAAAAACAAAAAAAAAAAGTTTAAAAAAAGCTGTATGTTCCTTCTTCTTAGGAGCTCATGACACCTTTTCCAAATTAGACCATATTCTAAATCATAATGTATGTCTTAGTATATACACAAAATATGAAATAATTCCTTTCATTCCATCAGACCATAATAAATTAAACTGAACATCAACTGCCAGCAAAATAATAGAAAATGCATAAGCATATAGAGATTGAACAGCATGCTTTTAAATGAAGAGTGGATCATAGTAGAAATGAGAGCAGAAATCAAGAAGTTCTTAGAAATGAATTAGAACATAGATGGAGCATATCAAATTCTCTGGGTCAACAGGAAAGCAGTTCTAGCTGCTTTATAGCATTCACCCCTACATTTAAAAAAAGATTAAAAAGGAATATGCTAATGCTCCACTTCAAGATCTTAGAAAAGGAGTGGCAAACTAATTTTAAAATCAGTAGAGGACAGGAAATAATTAACATCAGAGACAATTTAATAAAATTGAGAAAAAATACACAGTAACAATGCAACAATGAATTGGTTCTTTGAAAGATAAATTATATATATATATATATATATATATATATATATATATATATATATATATATATCAGCATAGATAGATTTATCTGATACTTGACAAAGGTACCAAGAGTATATTTTAGAGAAAATATAACTTTTTAAACAAATGGTGCTGGCGAAGCTGGACATTAGTATGAAGGAGAATCAAACTAGATCTCTCTTTCACCCAGCACAAACTTCAAATCAAAATGAATTAAAGTATGAGGAATTAGACCAGAAAATTTTTAATTGCTAAAAAAAATGGCGTTAAGACTCAAATCATATTGGTGCAGGCATCAGCTCCCTTAACAAGACCCTTAAAGCTCAAAAAATAAAACTAAGCATCAATAAGTGGAATGTCATCAAGTTAAAAAGCTTCTGCACAGCAAATGAAATAATCCAAAATGTGAAGAGAAATCCTACAGAATGGGAAAGAATCTGTCAAACTGATCCTCTGACAGGGAGTTAATATCCTGAATATATATAAAACTCAAAATAAAACTGAACACTAAAGAAAAATTAACTCAATGAATAAATGGGTCAAAGAGTTACACAGACATTTTTCAAAAGAAGAAATACAAATGTCTCAGGAATATCTCTAGCAATTAGGGAAATATATATCAACATTATGCTAAGATTTTATCTCATCCCAGTAAGAATGGCAATTCCAGAGAATACAAATAATAATAAATTTTGGTGCAGATGTACAGGAAATGGTACTCTCATACATAGTTGGTGGGATTCAAAATTAGTACAACCACTCGGGAAGGCAGTAGGTAGATTTATCAAAAAACTAGGAATGGAACCATCATATGTCCCACTTCTTGGTATTTATCTCAAAGAAGTAAAGTAGCATACATTGGACATATAGTCATCTCAATGATTTCAGCAGCACAATTCACAAATCTAAATTATGAAGTCAGTCCAGATGTCCATCAATAGATGAATGGACAAGAAAATGTGATATATATATACACAATGGGGTTTTACCCAGATATAAATTATGAAATGTGGCTTTTGCAGGTAAGTGAATAAAAGCCATACTGAGAGAATTGAAATGAATGGTCAAATGTTTTCTCTCTTTTATTAATGCTAGAGTAAAATGAGAAAAAGAAAGTAGGGTGTGGATAGCATATCATAAAGATATAATGAAGATGAATGGAATGGAATTAGATTGAGAGGGAGGGAGAAGGGATAAGAAAGGGAAGGAATTGAGTAATCAATTTTTTAAAATTAACATTATGTACATATATAAATATACCACAGGTAATTTCCACCTTTATTTATATGTAGTAAACACCAATAAAAAGTAAAAAAAATAAATAAGTGAAAGGAGGACCTGTCGAGACAGGATAATAATGGGAAGGAGGAATGGAATGGAACAAAGGGAATGGGGACTGAAATGAGGTAAATTAAATTCCACGCCTGTATGATTTTGTCTAAATTAATCCAATTTCTATGGATAATATTTTAGTCAGCTTTTTCACCACTATGATGAATGGACCTTACAAGAACAATTGTAGAGGAAGAAAAGTTTATTTGAGTGATCACAATTTGAGAGGTCTCAGTCCATGGACAGCCAGCTTCATTCCTCAGGGCTCAAGATGAGACAGGATATCATGGTGGAAGTACGTGGCAGAGGGAAGCAACTCATATGATGACCAGACAGCAGAGAGAGAGACTCCACTTACAGGATACAAATATATATCCCAAAGTCATGCCCCCAGTGTTCCACTTCCTCTGTTCACACCGCACCTGACTTCAGTTACCATTCAATTAATCTTATCAGGTGATTAATTCACTGATTGTCTTAAGGCTCTTGTAACCCAACCATTTCTTCTCTGAATTTTTTTTGCATTATTTCTCATATGAGTTTTGGGGGCACCTCACATTGACCCCATAATATTCTGCCCTGACCCCCAAAGCTGACCCTCATCTGACAATGCAAAATACATTTAGTCCATTCCCAAGAATCACTATAGTCTCAGGAGCTCTGAGATCGCTCAAGTTCAAGTCTAAAGTCTTCTCTGAGGCTCAAGGCCATCTCACATTGTGATCTCCTGTAAAATTAAAAGCAATTCCCAAGTATCCAATACATAATGATGCAAAGTAAATATTTCCATTCAGAAAAAGAGGCATAGAAAGAAGGAGTAGAAGCAAGACAAGAATCAAATCTAGCTGGGCAAATAAATCCTGTCATTCTGTATCTGGCATCTGAAACACATGGCATCATGATTTTCTCTAGATAATACTCATGTAGATTCACAAGCCTTCACTTGGCCTTGTTGGTTACAGTTCAAGTGGCTTTTCTGTTTCCTTATTTCTGCTCAATTCCTGCAGCTTTCCTAGTCTAATGTCCCGTGTTACTGGCATTTCTTAATCTCCGGCATCTCCACTGCAGCTTCAGCTTCCTCCTCACATCACCTGTCTTGCCCTCTCATCAGCTGCCTGCAGGGTTTCTGACCCTGCTGCACCTTGCCTGGCCTCCCAGGTCTTCCTTTGAAATCTTGTTCAAAGTATCCATAACCCCGTAACTCCAGAATCCTCCATTCCTACAAAACCAGCACCACGTGGTTGATGCCAACATCTGTTGTTATCTTGAGCCATAAGTAGTAAAACCTCCAGGTACCCTGGCTGCAGCAGCCTCTGATTGCTTGTTTGGCTGAGCACTGAGGACCTCTTGTTCAAGAAGGATACCCCACTGGTCTATTGTCAAGATAATTTTTACTTTTACTTCTTTGAATCTGAGATGGAAATTATCTTGCCAATTCCTTTCTCATTATCTCTTTGTAAAGTCTTTAGCATTTCTTTAGTGGTGGGGTAATGTCTTTTTCTGGGGGTGGGGTACTGAGAATTGAGCTCAGGGGCACTTGCCACTGAGCCACATCCTGAGCCCTGTTTTGTATTTTATTTAGAGACAAGGTCTCACTAAGTTGCTTTGCACCTCCCTATTGCTAAGTCTGGCTTTGAACTGGAGATCTTCCTGTCTCAACCCAATGTCTTTAACAACTGCAACTTTCTTGGCCGCAGTTTTACTCTTGCCTTTTAAGTCCTTTTTTTTTTTCAAATCTTTCTGCTCCTGGTTATCACAATAAATTCGGCAAAAAGCTGCCAGCAATATTCATGCCAACACCTGAATGCTATGTTGCCTAAACATTTCTTCCTCCAGATTAAGTAGACTGCCACTTTTAAAATCAGATTCACAGATTCTGAGGACATGGGCAAAATGCAGACAACTTCTAAACCAGAACGAATGGCCTCTACTCCAAATTCCAATAGAGTCCTACTTTTCTGAACCCACATGAACCCTGTCTGCAATGTTCAGAGTCCTATTGGCATTCTGATCTTCTGAGCTACCACCAGAATCATTCATTAACCTCTGCTTACAACAATCTAAAGCATTTCTAGCTTGTACTGTTAAGCATCTCAAAAAATGTCCCACAAATTCCAAAAAGCTCCAAATACTTATGAACCACATAGCCAGGGTGGTCACAGCAATGACCCCACTTCTTGTGTAATGTAAATGAGTATATTATACATTTCTGTTTTAGCCAGGATTTTTTTTCTTTTTTTTTTTCTGCTATGACTAAAAGCACCCAACCAAAACAACAGTAGAGGAGGAAAAGATTATTTAGGGGCTGAGGGTTTCAGAGGTCTCAAAACATACACAGCAGACTGCATTCCCCAGGGCTCCAGGTGAGGCTGAACATTATGACAGAAGAGTGTGGCAGAAGGAAAAAACTCATATGATGATCCAGAAGCAGAGAGAGAGAAACTCCACTCACCAGATACAAAATATATACCCCAAAGCAATCCCCACCTCCTCCAGCCACACACCAACTGCCTTTAGTTACCATTTAATTAATCCTATCAGGCAATCAATTCACTGATTAGGTTAAGGCTTTCATAACTCTGAACCTTCTTGCAGTGTCTCACATGTGAGCTTTTGGGGGACACCTCACATCCAAACCCAAACCAATAACTACTATGCTCTAATAATAATGTAAATCACTGTCTTTTTAAAACATATCCAAAATTATTTCAAGATAATTACATAACTCCAAGAATATTGGCAACCCACCAAAATTTTGTGGTTTTAATCTTTATTTAGTCTTAAGAAAGGCCACTGTGGCATAAATAAATGGGTATGCTTAGATTTAGTAGTCCTAATAATATAAAACCAAACTGGAAATCATACACTTTTTTAATGTGAATATCATAAGATTTTTTGTGTAATGTAAATGAGTATATTATACATATATGCTGCATATGTATTATACATATTCACAGGCATATGTACATGAATACATGTCAAGAAACAGAACATTACAGCCTTCCAGATGTTTCCTGTTTTTTCCTTCCATTTGCTGCTCCGTGTAAGATTTCACTTTAAATAAAAGAATATTATTAAATATATATCACAGGTCTAGGGGCTAGGCACCTGGAACTGGGAGGTGGGTGAAGAAGCCGGTGGCCGGAGGGCTGCGACGCGTGGTTACCCATTGCGGCAGGCTCCGGAAGAGAGCTAGCACAGGATGGGAAGGAGGGAGTACTGGACCAGGTGGTAAGACCATCAGGTGCTCCGGGTGCCAGCAGGTGGGAGTACTGAGGCGCCTCAGGTTGCTCTTTCATCTCGGCTGCCGATTCAGTTTGCCTCCCCCCCCCCCCAGCCATTCCCCTAGCTAGCCAATGCCCCTTTTCCCAACACTGGAGGCCAGCAGCTTTCCAGGAGCCGATGCCCTGTCCCATGGAGGCTTAGGGGAATACGGGTGATCCCAGAATAAAGTCGAATGTAATAAAAAATAAATAAACAAAATAAATAAATAAATAAATAAATGAATATCACAATTTTAATATATTATAGAAAACATATATACACACTTAAAACAGTAATTATGAACTATACACTTCTGTAACTACTACATAGCGGAAAGAACAGGACACTTGTGTAACGTAGAAACATTTAGTATTTCTGCTGACTTTTGTAAAAATCTTTCTTTTTTTTGATACTTAGATTATCTTTATTTACACCTCTTAATACAATAGTTTTGCCTATACCTAAAGTTTTTCATATGCAAACATGTATTAGCTACTTCTTTTATCAATTCAGTTTCCAATACTTCCCCTTTTCCCTTCCTCCTCCCTTCTTACCCTGGGGAATAATACATTAATAACATAATGTATTTTCTGACTAGATCAAAGCATCTTCACTGGCTATACTGAGAATAGAATATATATATATATATATATATATATATATATATATATATATATATATATATATCAAGGAGCTCAAATAGCAGTCAACGAATATAGTCTTAATGTATAAGTCATAATATAAATGAGTATATAGGAAAAAGTAGACATAGTGTGATGTCATCATGAAATGTCTGTTTTATACTCTGAGAATAAGAATGCTCAATACAAGAGTCATACTGCCATATTTGAACTAGTTAATAAATATTTTAAATCTCCTTCTGGTCTGATTAATGTTTTTGTCTCTTCCTCATTAATTTAAAAAATGTTCTAAGGTACAAAGTTAATCTTCTCATTGGGTAATAGTGTCTATCTTCACTGACAATTAAGATATTCTTTCCTATTCAGTGTGAATTCAGGGCAAATGCTAGGCCCTTGTTCCTAAAAACTTTGAAAGTAATAAAATAATTCATATTAAGTCTACTCTTCCCCAAATCATTTCAGATTATAAAATGTAGTTTAATTGGAAGAAACACATATGCTAAAAACTTTTATTTGCTTTAGGTTTCCAGGGTTTTCTGGTTAGAAGTAGACACTTTGTGTCAGGTGACTTCTGACCTAAGTTCCAATCCAAATGCTTCTTCTGCTTGGTTACTGTCTTTGTTGTTTTGGTGCTGTGGATTGAAAACAGATCCTTGTACATGTTAAGTCAGCACAATGCCACTGAGTCACACACTCTCAGCCCCCAAACCCTCTTTTTTAGAAAGTAATTTATGCTGATTTCAATGCTTGTCTGTCACCTAGAAAGTGTAACTAGATTCAAGATCTATGAAACCAAACATTTTAGCAATGTTTCACTCGATCTGAAATTTATACAATCTCATTATTCTTGTTCAGGTTACTTCAGCTATATATCTTTATGGTACCTATAAAATAAATCTATAATAAATAAATAATGTGATTTGAATACCTACCTAAAAAAAGAAAAACACTACCTCTCATCATATTGTACACCTTGTATAAGAATAAATATGGCAGAACTAAAGGATTTTACTTCTCTTAAAGAAAATGTCTTTTTATGTTGAAAAGATACCTGCAGAAATGTACAAAAAAAATCTTTGTATGGCAATTGTTTTCACTCTAAAATGTTTGCTTTACATATAAGCATTTTAAAATAAAACATTATGGGGACTAAATTCATTAATAAGTCAATCACTCAGACATTTCAAGTATTTCTCAAAAAGTTTAATTAATGTGTAATCAAAGCTCATCACTTTCACACACACACACACACACACACACACACACACACACACACATGCATACTCAGATATAGGGTATCAAGCAAAATTTAAAGGGTAGTATCAATATTTACATTTTAATTTGATGTAGAGTCTTTGTTTTGCTCCTTGTAAGAGACATTTCCTATCCAGTATTCTTCTTTGAAACATTTTTGCTAGATATGACCTTTATGTATTGTAGAAGTAATTAACTTTCAAATTTTAAATTTATTATAACAAAAAAATCTATCAAGTCACCCAGACCATCTGACACCAACATATCTTTAACTTTTATGCTTTTAAAATATAGGAATAAAATGTATGAAGGAATTATTTCCTTGAAGATAAATCTAGGTTAAAATTGATTTAAACTTCTTAAATATTAAACTCATGTATAATCTACTGAAGATGCACACTCATATATTTTTTCAGAAAACATTTTATGAAAATTATAGTGTGTGTGAAAATATAAAGAAGAATTTTGTTAAAATGTTAGTTATCTTTATATACAAAACTTATGGCACTGAACTCTTGGTCAGAAACTCATTTGTACTTCACACATTGTAGATATGGGTCTTCTAATCAGCTATTTTTGTTACTTTTACCTGTATAAAAATCTTATAAATGCACCTTCCCTCACCATAGAACTTTGTTCTTGCCCTGTAACATTTGATTTAAAAAAACAAAAAAAAAAAGATCTTATTTTTTTCTTTAATATGGGAAGAGCAGTAGAATGTTAAAAATAGTGCAAGTTAACTGTTCCTTTTCCAACTTTCAAATGCATCATGTAACAAAAGCTTTCTCCATATTTTCCTACTTTTCAGAGAAGAAAATAAGATCTGAATTTAAAAATAATATGGAATTTACTACACAATGTAAAAAGAATGCCTTTCACTTTCCCCAAGTACCTGAGACATTATAGCCATTTGACAGGTTAACCATATGATACCTATAAGGCAGTAAAAATACACTCTCCTTACTAAATATCTCTGCTTCATTGAACCTAACTTTTTATTATCCATTCTCTTGCCTAAGATATTGGTGGTTCACATTAGGGAGTAACAATTTTTTGTCATACTAACTTGCCAGACATTGCCACAGGTTTCTAAAGGTTGAAGTAAATTGAAATAGAGATTAAAAAGAATGTATGTGCTGAGTGTTTAATGCCATTGTAGATTACATAGGCAGACAGGGAAAAGGAGAATATTTGAATGGAGGAGAAGAAGAGAAGGTAAAGGGAGAATATCAAGATAAATTAATGTTATCTTATTTAACAATTTAAAATAAGAGAAGCTTCTTTTTTTTAAGCATGAGCCCTAAAACTCATATTCATCCTCACTCACTTATTTATATTTCTTTTTTATGTTCAATTAGGAAAAGTTTAGACTAAAACCTATACTTGATTATCAAATAATGACTATGTTTAGTTGACAGAGATGGCTTCAATCAAAATGAATAAATAAATAGATAGATGAATAATAAATCCAGTGATTTTGTTCAGCCTGTAATGTGTTAAAAAAGGAAAATCTCTACAATTTCCTTTGCATGGCAGATTTAAAGTTAAGTTCCTTACCACTACGAATGTTTCATATTCTTTCAGGTTCACTTATTTAATTGTCTAAAATCTGAAAGTATTTGTCTTTCTTACCATGATTTAACACTTCTGATGCATGTTATTGATTAGCCTCAGAATACAATATTCTGGAATATAGAAAGAAAGGTATTATATCTCTCCTCTGTGAACATGTTTTCTTCAAAAAGCCTCACTGTTCAGGGTGTCTTACAACTTAGATGTACTGTAGACCATATTCTTAAAACATGTTTGTATTTCTTATCATGCTGGACCCTTGATCTTTACATTGTCCCACTTTCCTCTCTCTAATTAGGCATCTTAGAAACACTACAAATTGCATTATCCGAAGTGTCCCATTCCCCCCACTCCACCCCAGGTAATACAAAGGGTTAAATAACCACACTTTGCTTCTTCTTCTTTTTTTTTTTTTTTAAGAGAGAGTGGGAGAGAGAGAGAGAGAGAATTTTTTAATATTTATTTTTTAGTTCTCAGCGGACACAACATCTTTGTTTGTATGTGGTGCTGAGGATAGAACCCAGGCCGCAAGCATGCCAGGCTAGGGAGCTACCGCTTGAGCCACATCCCCAGCCCCCACACTTTGCTTCTTAAAGTGACAAAATAGTGCCTAACTCCAAATGTTTTGCATTAGCTGACCTCTCCAATAATGTTTTGATTACTGCCCAGATATTCCTCTTATACCTATGGCCTCTGGGAATGCTTAACTAACTATTGTAGCAATTCAAATGAATGAGTGTTCCACCATTATTTTTATATTTTCAGAAAATCAATATATTTCATGCAAGTATAAAAATGTTCCTTTTAGAATCTATAGTTTAAATATTTTGTAAATACTGCAGGAGTGGGAAAACTCCATCTTCATCTTCTTGGGGTCCTTAGTGTAGCTAAGTTTGTAGAGAAACTTTGGTTTAGTTTAACAAAGTTGGTTGTACAGAATTCTCATTTGTTTTTTCAACCTCAGTCATAGGAATATTTTTTTTCTTCTTGTCTAGGGAAGACATCTTTTACATGGGACTTTCATCCCCAGTTTACTAGAAGCAGAAGAGAATTCTGAATGATTTTGCACCTACAGATTTTCTTCTATGTGCCTTATTCAAAATTGTCAATATGCCAAGACTGTGTATTTTGGGATGACATACTCTAAATTCTTCCAAAACAAATCTGTGTAAATAGTAAAGTGGTAATAATTCAATTTAGGACTGTTAAATTTATCAAATGATGGTTACTTACAATGGTGATTATAGCACAATGTATAATAAGCTTCTCGCCATAAACTGCCTATGTGACAGCTCTCTGCTATAAAATTGTCTTCTATATATTTAATCTTTTACCTATTCTGGTCAGATTTGTACTTCTGTAATGATGGATTATTATCTCCTTAAGTACTATATTGCATATATAATTCTGTGTGTTCTGTGGAATATTAGTTTCATTTGTTTCTTTCAAATTAAAGTAGATGATATGGAGAATTATTGGCTCTGTGGCCCAAGAAACGATGTGGAATTTCACATGCTTGTAGCCTAAAGTTCTATGATGACATATTTTTTTCCACAGCAGAATTTCACAACTTATTGAACCCAAAGTTTTAATTTTAAGTAATACATATTAATATCCACATCACTTCAGTAAATACATTATTCAGTGACATTCTTTCCTAAATAAATATGGGACGATTATGCTTTGATTTATGAACTTTTTAAAACTGGATAGGATTTAAATATCCATCTACTACAACTTATTCATTTTATAGGTAAGGAAAATGATTGTAAAATCAGTTTTTTGGTTGAATATTTAATTTGTTTAAACTTTATACAGGTACTGTGCTGGGTGCCTTACAAAAATTATGTCAAATGATTCTTATAAGAATTCATTGTGAGAGGTATTATTATCATTATACCCATCTTACAATAGAAAAATGAGACTTAAGGAGTTTGAGACAAATATTCAGCACTAATAAATTACTGGGAAACGAAGAATGGTTTAAAGCAAAGATGTCTAACATTATAACAAATATTTTTTTTCAGCAGATGTATGGAGTTAAAGTTTACTTACCATAATTTTACCAATTTAAACCATACAATTAAGTAATTTTTAGTATATTCACAATGTTATCTAACACTTCTATCAAATTAAGAACATTATAAAAAGCAACTGTATATCCATTAACAGTTACTCCCAAGTGTCCCCACCTCACCTTTTTCTCTTTACTAATGTAACATTTGTCTCCAAATATTTTATTCTAGATATTTTATGAAAGTCATCCTTTATGACTGTCTTCTTTCATTTAGCACATTAGCTTTAATTAGCCATAATTTATTTATTCATTAATCAGTTAATTGAAATTAAAATAGCTGGTAAAGATATTTATATACAAGTTTATATGTGGACATCTATTTTAAGTATTCTAGATGTGGAATTGTTTGAGTAACTGCCATATTGTTTTTCAAAGTGACTGCCCATTTTTCAGTCCCATAAACTGTATATTAGTGTTCTTTATATCCTCCCCTATACTTGTTATTATCTGAATTTTTAATTCTAAATATCTTAGTGCATTTGAATTGTTATGTCATTGTGGTTTTGATTTGAAATTTCCTTGTGGCTAATGATGTTGTGTGTATATTCATGTGCTTATTGTCCATTTACAAATATTCTTTGCAGCAATATTTATTCAAGACTTTGGTATTTGAAACAATGGATTGTTCTATGTTGTTTAGCTGTAAGTTTTATATATTCTAGACAAAAGTCTATTGTAAAATACAAGGTTTGCAAATCTTTTATTTAATTTTGAAAGTTGACATTTTGTACTTCCTTACCGGTACTGTCTGAAGCACAAACTTTTTAAAAAATTTTGATGTTGTACAGTATTTCTGTTTGTTTTGTGTTTCCATAATAGAATGCCTAAATCTGGGTACATTAAAAATAAAAAAGTGTATTTTTTCCACAATTCTTTTGGCTAGAAATGTGGCTCTGATGTCTGGCAAGGGCCTTCTGACTACATCACAACATAGTAAATAAGCAGATGCATGTAGAAGCATATGTTTGTGAAAGACTAGATGCAAGAGAGAGAACCAGTTTATAACAGCCTACTCTCACACTAACTAATACAATCTTGTCCCACTCCTTTGGGATGGACATTTATTTCTTCTAAGGTAGCCCCATGACTTGATAACCTTCCTTTTGACCCTCTTCTTAAAGATCCACTGCCCCTCAGTATTATTTCTCTTAGGAATCATGCTTCAAGCACTTCAACTTCTGGGGGACAAATCATAGTATATAGTTATGATTTTTTTATTTTGTTGTTTGTATTTTCAATGTCATATTTTAAAAAAAAAACATTTTTGTGTTCCAAGGTTAAAAATATTTAGATCCTGTGTTTTCTTCTAAGCATTTTATAATTGTAGTAGTGTGCACATTATGGATTTGTTCTGATTTATTTTAGGTAATTTGTACATAGTGTGAAAGAGGGGTCTAACTGCATTCTATGTTTGTGCGTGTGTATGTATATGTGTATATGTGCTCACATGCCTGAAACCATTTTCTGAAATACTGTTCCATTCTATTTGGAAATAAATTTTAAATATTTATTTTTCAGTTGGACACAATATCATTATTTATTTATTTTTATGTGGTGCTGAGGATCGAAACCAGTGCATCGCACATGCTAGGGGAGTGCTCTACCACTGAGCCACAACCCCAGCTCCTCTATACATTTTTAAAGTATGAATTTCCTAATCTATATCAGTCAGTTGATTTAATAGAAGCCTTGAGACTAGACACTAAAATATATGCAGTGAAAATTTCTAGTTATTTAATGAACTCTTACTGTCTATGAAAAATATTTATGATAATTATCTAACTTGATCCTTACAGTATCCTATTGAGTTTTAGGATAATGCTCCAATTTTTTGGATGAAGGATAATGAAATTAGAAAAGGCAAGTGACTTGCCCAAGAACATATTATATAGTTAATGGAATCACACTTGACACCATCTATTCCATGGCCAATGTTACGCCATAGTAAAATAACCAGAGCTTCACTCATGCAAATACAAATGCAGAGTGTTAAGAAAAAAAACTGTCAACATTTTAATTTCACTCTTTGCCAAAAAATTAATATCCTGTGTAGAATTTTAAAGTCAAAGGGAAATATTTATTACTCAGTTAACCTACTATAATCCTACAAATGTGGTATCATTTTAAATGTATTTCAAACAGCAGTTTTGAGATATAATATAATAAAAAAATATATCAACCTGAAGAAAAAATTACTAGTTAATTATTGAGTTCTTATATTGTAACTGACACTGTTCATACACTTTACATTGAATATCTTATTTAATATTCACAAAAACTCTTGAAGGAGTTGTCAATATTAAGATTTTTATAGAGAGAACATATGTGATTTCTAGGTTATTTTGTGTTGAAGTCAATATAATACTAAAATGAATTCTTAAAAGTAAATAGAGACCATTTAAATTAAGTGGACTTGATGATGACAGAGCATGTTGATATGAAAAGTTTTAAAATGGGTCATTTCAAAATTTAAAAAGCCGATATGATTATGTCATGTTTTAAACCCAACGCCAAAACCCTTCTCAATAATCTCATTTAATATTCAAAGCTTTGTGATAGTTATTATTATCTGAACAGACTGAAGCTCATAAATCTTAAGTGATTCTGAACTAGCTCAAAGTACTTCACTCCAAAGGTCCTTCACTTTGAATATATCTTCATGTTCTATTTTGTTATTCATATTTTTCTACTTTATTCTATTCTCAGTCATTCAGTGTCATATTTCAAGATTTCCTATTCATTTATTCCTTGAACTTTGTTGATGATTCTGTTCACTTGTAAGTCAGAATTTTAAAAAATGTATTACTTGTAATACTTTTTATAATATCACTTCAAATCACATACTATGTTTGGAGGACATATGACAAAATATTTTGGGCCCCACAGAGTAAGAAATATAGGCCAGAAACCTAGGCTAGGTATGCTACTGTAACTTTTATCTATTCTCCAAATATAAAGAAAACAAATTTTATATACAACTCAATGATCTTCAAAAACATTTTGATTGTTAAAATGTAAAGGGACTAATATTGAATTCCTGACAACTGTGAAAAATCAGCTTACTATATGTATATTGGTCTTGAAGCATGAAATAAAGGAGCATGTTTAGAATGGGAGAAAATGAAGTGTATCATATGCACAATAATGATAGAGGTTTCTCCCACAGCACTTGAATGTTACAATTTGTTTTGTAGCCCTTTTAAAGGTTTTCACTAACTGCTTTAACTGTCCTTGAGAGACAAACTAATGCTCTAATTACATCAGATTTTTTTAGGCTCATACTAACTGTGCCTTTTAATGTTTCATCTTAATTTGTTAAATTAATTGATTAAGGTTAAACCAGATTTAATTAAAAGGGAGGATTAAAATTAGTATTGCTGAAAACTTGCTGACTTACTCATCCAGTCTATTTAAGCACATCACTCATATACTTAGGCTTGAATATTAGCTAAATGAAATTTTATGAACTTTAGAAAATAATAGCCACTAAGTCTAAGGGTATTTCACATACTAAAAGTAGTCTTTAGATCAATGGTACCCTTGTGTCTAGTAAATGGGCCTGACTGTTTAAATATTGGCTCATAACCTATATCATGTGTAGCTAGATCATGAAACTAATTTCCTCAGTAAAGACTTCTCAAAATAGATCTAACTAATTTCCCACTAGGTTTAATATCTACAATGATTAAAAAAAGTCCTTAAGAGTATATAGCACCATTCAAATGAAAAGCTTTAAGTTCTTCCTAGGCATCATTTCATTTACTTTCACCGATTTCCAAGGAAAAAATGTGATTGGTACTGAACTGAGGGTGGGAATCTAAAATTGACTTATTTTGCTTCTGCTTCCCTACCTCTAAGCTTATTAGAGGACAAGGTCATATGAAATTGAGGAGCAAGCTCTTTTTATTAAGTAATTCATGCTTTCATTGAACAAAGTCATATATAATACCAGACAGGGTACTTTGCACAGTAGATACCAAACAAACTTACACATAAATAAGATTATATAATTATTACTACATTACAAATTATGCTAAGATAATGCTGAGAAATGAACTCAGAAGTAGAGACATCAAAGTGCAGCAGAAGACTTGTACTTAAACTTGAACTCTGTCATTTATTTATTACTTTCATAAACTTAAGCACATTTTTAAAATTTTATGTTTTGTTTTTTAGTTTTAACTTAAGTAAAAGAGGGACAATTGTCTCCCTAAATAATTTACTAATATTTAACATAGAGCCTGTGGTATAGTTTGGATTTTGAGTTTTCCCAAAAAATCTTCTTTTTTAATACAGGAACTTTCAAAGGTGAAAAGAGGAGTTTATGAGAGTTCTAAACTGATCAGTGGATTAATCCATTCAATAAAATTTGAATATCCAAACTGGTTGTGGTACATGGTTGCAGGAAATAAGTCACTGAGGGCATGCCCTTGGGGTTTATATTCTGTCCCTGGAAACTTGCTTGTTCTCTGCTTCTCACCTTCTAAGAGCTGAGCAGTTTTTCGGTTGTTGTTGTATTGTTTTGTTTTGTTTTGTTTTCCTGTCAAACTTTTCTATCTTGATATGTTGCCTCAACTTGGGACCCAGGGCAATAGAGTTGGTGTACTGTGAAGTGAATCACTGAAACCAGAACTGGGGATGTGGCTGACGCTGTAGAGCTCTCGCCTGGCACGCGCTGGGCACTGGATTCAATCCTCAGCACCACATACAAATAAAATAAAGATGTTGTGTCCACTGAAAACTAAAAAATAAATATTAAATCTCTCTCTCTCTCTCTCTCAATCTCTCTCTCTCTCTCTCTCTCTCTCTCTCTCTCTCTTTAAAAAATCACTGAAACCATGAACCTAAAATAAAATTTTCCTCCTGTATGTTGTTGTTCTCAGATATCTGTTTACAGTGATAAATAGCTCACTGTTACAGAAATTGGTACCTGTAACTGGGGTCACTGCCATCACTAACCTGAACATGTAGATCAAAAGCCTTTGAAACTGGTTTGCAGGAGTTCTTAAAAGTTTGAAGATGCAGGCTATAATGCATTAGAATGTTGTAATTCTAATTAGAATTGTTGTTCAATGGGTGATTCTAGTGGAGGCTAAGAAGACCAATGTTTTAGTCATTTTTTTTTTGATGCTATGAAAAAAAGATCTGGAAAGAATAATTTTACAAGAAGAAATGTTTATTTGAGGCTCAGGGTTTCAGAGGTCTGAATTCATAGATGGCCAACTCTACTACTCTAGGCCCACGATGAGGCAGAACATTTGGGCCAAAGGGTATGGTAGAAGAAAGAAGCTCAGGACATGACAATCTGGAAGAAGAGGAAGACTCCCCATACCACAAACAAAATATATATTCCAAAGGCCCAATTGCAAAGAATAACATCCCCCAAACACACCTTATCTGCCTAAAGTTACCTCATAGTTAATCCTTACCAATAACCTAATGGTTAAGGCTCTCATAACTCAATCATTTCACCTCTAAACTTTCATGAATTGTCTCACACAGGATCTTTTTGAGAACACCTCCTCTCTAATCCATAACAATGAGAATTCCCACAGGAATGCAGATAGTAGAGTATCCTCTCAGGTTTCAGAGTGGAATGAGGACTCTATTGTAAATTAGACTATAGGCCATTTATGATATATCCTAACAAAGAAATTTTCAACATTTTGCTCATGTCCTGAGATTTTGTGTGAGACTAAGTTTTAGAGTGATGGACTAATTAAACCAGTGGAGGAAATTTCAAGGCAGCACAGCATTCAGACAGGGACTTATGTATCACTGGTAGATTTTAGCCAGGTTTACTCTTATAATGGAAAGCAGAAAGCAGAGAAGAAAAATTTCAACAACATGTGGTTTGACCAAATAAGTACATGTAAAACTGGGTCCAAGGAAAATGTGGTTGCTCTAGATATTACTTTCACTAAGAGAACCTATGTATGTTGCAGAGACAATGGGAAAGATTCCTTAATGACAACTCAGGAATCAGCAAGACAATATCCATCTCAGGGACAAGGGTACAAAAGTAAAAACTAATCTATTAGACCATGGGGGAACCCTGCTAGCACAGAGTTGGCTAGAGAGTTATTTCACCAAGATCAGTCACCCAGGCATACATAGTCTGATGCAACAACGATCCAAGGGGTCTTGACTCAAGCTGGTGGCAACCTTGGAGTCTCCCACATGGTGCTGGATCTTCAGGATGGAGGATGCTTGTATTATGGTGTCATGAAATCTTTCATGAAGATTTCAAAGGGAATCCTGGGAGGCCAAGCAGAGTGTAGCAGGGTTGGAATCCCTGAGGACAGCCAATCATAGGGAAATGTGTGAAGCTGTGAGAAGGATGCCAAAGAAGTGAAGACCATTGGGATTAAGTGCAAATAATGTGGAAGGTCTGCTGAGGAAAGCCACTGACTGCAAAGAGAAGCAGCATAAAAGAAAAGCCATGTGGATGGCAACCAGCTAGGCTAGATGTGTGAGACTGCCCAGGTAACTTGAAGAATGCATCTTGCTGCTATGTCCCTCAAATACTGGATGTGGGTTTGCAGGACTTGTTTGCTCAGCTGAGTTTCAGCCAATTATTGTCAAATATGTCAAGTATTATCAAGTCCATCTGTTCATAACAACATTTGAAAACATTTCATTTGAAAAGTACCATGGACCACCTGTGAATTAGGCACTACCTAATTATTTTGAAATCCCAGGTCCTGATACTTTAAGATATGCAATTAAGTGTAAGGGTTCTGAGTGTGGGAATGTATAGGACAGCTGGTTTTCTCTGGTTGTGGAGAGAAATGACCGAGTATGGGAGAGCAATGTCTGAGATTGGGGCCTCTGATGGTTTTTATGACTATGACATGCTTGGTGCCTGGGAAAGTTTGTGTGCAAAAGTGCAAGATGCCTAGCTGCTATGGTAATACCCACCATGAGTAGGGTCTATGATAGAGTCTTTATGATAGAGTCTTATCACCGTTGACCTAGATCTTAGACACAGCTCCTGGGAATAAAGGAACTCTCTTGTTAAGACAGTCACAATGTTTCACAAAGCTCCACTGCTCCTGAACCTGTCCACATGAAAGTAACTTTAAACAATGGACTTTGTTGAGAACTACACAAAGCTCCTAACATTGCACATTGCAACTATAGTATGTAACTGAGGAATAAGATTCATAATGTTGCTAACTCTGTAACCTGCCTAATGATGCAATCAACAATAATGTCCTACAGATGCCAGTGACCTAATGTAACCTATTGATATAAATAAAGCCATCAGCTCAGACGAGCAAGCCATTTTGCCTCTGTACCTTGCCTCTCTCTCCTTTTGATTTCTTTACATTTAAGAATTTTTTATTGCTTTTATATACACTCTGTATCTAAATATTATCTAAGTATTATCACATGCTAGCTGAAGAAAATAGTGTTTATATATATATATATATATATATATATATATATATATATTGCATAAATCACAAATCCACTATAAAGAGTTAGTGTTCCTGACAGAAATAAGACAAAATAATATAGGAAAAGCAAACATATATATATATATCTCACTCACAGTTTGTTGCAGCAACAATCTAAAGGGTCTTGGCTTAAGCTCATGGCAACTTTGGAGTCTCCTACATGGTGCTGGATTGATCTATCTATCTATCTATCTATCTAGCCCATGTGGTATAAATTGACTACTCTTACAAAATTTTTAAAAACACAAAAGCTGATAATAATCTGTGTGTGTGTGTGTGTGTGTGTGTGTGTGTAGTATTTATATGTGTATATGTATAGATTACCAATATTCTAATTAAGAAAACTTGAGACAATATTACAGAGAAGCAAGACTAGAGATTGGAAAACTCAACTGCAAAATACCCGGATTACTACAATAAAACAATAATAAGAAAAAGAGAGGGAGAGAAGAAGAGAAAAAGGGAGAGATAATGTTGGGGAAAGAACCCAAATATGAAAGCATCTAAATGTTTGAAGTCTTAGAGTAGATATTACCAATCAAAATGGAATGATACTATTTGGATGAAAACTTTAAAAGTCTTTAAATATTATAATAAAATGAGATAAATAAGAATGCTGATTGGATATTTGTTAACATTTACACATTATTTTTAGTACTGCAAGTGTGATAATAGGATAGTTTGCATTTTTAAATAATACTTTCATCTTGCAGATAGATACAGAAATAAGTACATATGAAATTGTACAGTGTCTTACAACAATATGGCAAAAAGAAGAAACTAAGTGTCCAAGTTCAGTGACTTATATGAAGTTCCACATCTATTGTAAAGCTGAGATTTTAACCCAGAAGTCAAACAATAAATAGATCCTTGTGTAGTTCCAAGTAAGGAAAAGGGAGTGAGAAAATGGCCTACTAGCATTATCATATCACTAGACTAATATCATATCAAACTGGATTCCATGTTGAAACCTGAAAAGGGCAGTTTATCATTGGAGAATAATCAAATGATATAATCTATAACAAATAAGGCAACTATATATTTGGTGAATATGCCAGATATATCTTTCCTCATTCAAAAATGAGTAAGTGTTATAAAAAATAATAATATGTTGTAGTCTATAAAATAAATCTACTAACATTAAGGAATCTTTTCCACTTAAGAAAAATAAGAACTATGAAAGTTATTTGCAAAAAAATATATATGTATTAGACTGCAATGTTCTGTTCTCCATAAAATAAATGAAATTAAAAATACTACAAAAAAAACTGTTTCAAATGAGAAGAAAAAGAGACATATACTTAAAGATTGAATAGAAAATAAAATCTCTAGATGAATTGAAATCTGTAACAAATTGCTGAAGAAGACTTCAGAAGCTTAAAATGATTATGAGTATCATGACACATTTCTACAAACTAGAGATACTTTTTCAGAATGTGGAGGAAAATTATGAGCATAAAGGGCATAAATCGCACATCCACTATAGAGAGTTAGTGTTTCTGACAGAAATAAGACAAAATAATATAGGAAAAGCAAAAGCCAAGCAAAACCCATGAATTTTTTTAACAATTACAAATTTGGTGTAAGTCAAATTGATAAAAATTGGTCAATGAAATTATATATGCAAAAAGTGGATAAGAAAAAATATTTAACATTGGGGACTGGGTTTGTAGCTCAGTGGTAGAGTGTTTACCTCCCATGTGTGAGGCACTGGGTTCAATACTCAGCACCACATAAAAAAAAAAATAAAAGATATGGTATTGTGTCCATCCAGAAATCAAAAAATATTTTTTTAAAAAAATATATTTAACATAGAAGTATGTGAGTACTGCAAACTATAATATGAAAGTAACAAATGTACTTTTGATCATCATAATAATTGATTTTCTAAAACATATCAAAATGTGAATTATAAATCCTAATGATAGCTCATATAAATTGATATGATTGAAGGCCTACAGTTGTAAGATACAAATATCATGATATAATTTGGTAAATATCTCCAGAATATTCTTAATTGATATTACATAAAACAACAGCACTATATACTAAAAATTGGTTTTTGAGATTTTCTAAATTTTATTTTTTGGCAGATAATAACTATAATTATATTTATGTGATAGAATTTCATGTTTTAACACATAGAGTGTCATTGAGACTTTTAGATAAAGTATGCAGCTTAGAACAGAAATTCATCTTTTCTCATACATGAAATCTAGAAAATAACCTGATATGGGAGTACAAAAGAGACTGTTATGGAAGTGTAAAGGGATAGTGAGAGGCAAGGAGAAGGTAAGGAAGAATAATGTTGAATTGATATGATCAATGTAGGTAAACTGCAAGTACAAATATGACACAAAGAAACCTATTATTCTGTATAATAAAAATGGACTGAAAAAAATTTCTCCACTTAATTTTTGACAAATGGAAACTGAATTGAAATTTTAGTAACAGAAGAGCAATGCTTAAATGAATGTCTTTAACCCCTGAAGTCCCAAGATTTTAAATTCTGTGAATATTTCAACAAAATTGAACATATATATGTGTGTGTGTTCTAGATTATTATTTCCAACCTATTTCAATTCTGTATGTGTATATATATATATATATATACATATATATATATATATATATATATATATATATATACACACACACACCACACACTCACACACACACACACACACATATATATATATATATATATATATATATATATATATATATACATATGTTTTTAATTGTATTGTTTAATTTTATTTTATATTCCATATTATATTTAGGTTTTCATATGTGTTACACATCTGGAATTAGAGGACAAAATGGGTTAAATATATCAATCATTGAAATAAAAAATAGTTAAGATTCTGTGACTTTCTCTGTAGGTTTCACTTTGGACTATCTATTTCAACAAAAAAATATAACGTCATTTCTGTTTGAGCTAAACAAATATCCAGTATGTTTGGTGTTTTAGTCAGCTTTTTCACCGCTGTGTCTAAAGGACACAACCAGAAAAAATGTAGAGGAGGAAAAATTTATTTTAGGGTTCACAGTTTCAGAGTTCTCAGTCCGTATACAGCCAACTCCATTCCCTGGGGCTCCTGGTGAGGCTGAACATCACGGAAGAGGGAAACAGCTCAAATAATGAACAGAAAGCAGAGAGAGAAAGAGATTTCCATTTGCCAGATACAAATATATACTCCAAAGCCATGCCTTCATGCCCCTCCTCCTCTAATCACATCCCACCTACCTTCAGTTACCACTCAAGTGAGTAACTCACTGACTGGGTTGAGGTTCTCATAACCCAGTAATTTCTTCTCTGAACCTTCTTGTAATTTCTTACATGTGAACTTTTTGAGGACCCCATATATCCAAAGCATAACATTTGATATAAATTCTGAATTGATACATTTCCTTTTATTCAAAATAACATTTGTATTGTTCGTTTCCTCTGAAAATTAATTTTCACATTCTTTGTTTTTTTTGTTTGTTTGTTTGTTTTAATTCTGAGTAATTACATACATTAGACAAGCATTTGAGCCACAATGCAAAGGTCACAATTTACAGAATTCTGCTAACCGTAGTATTTTCATTCATCTTTATGTCTTATCATAAAATATATTCATCAAAAGCTTCCAGGCTTTAGTAAAATATTAAAAGTTTTATTTTATACCACTTTTCTTTATTTGTGGTTACTTTACACATATTTTTCAATTTTAGCAATTATAGCCCTTAGATTGTGGGGATGATTATTTATTCATTCTCAATATTCTTTTGATTAATGTTAATGACAATTATTTCCCCCAAACCAACTTTAACTACTTAAAAAAGCATATTTTGAACTATGGACTGTACATGCTATAAGTTACAGAATTTTATTAATGTGAAGTAATTACATTCCTCGTTATTACTCACAGAGGCTGGATTATATGTAACTAAAACCCCTGGACAAAATAATGAAAGCTACTACAAGAGTAATATAAAAAGTAAATATATAATGAATGTTCAAATTATATTATGTATATGTACAAAATAATGCACTATTCTGTGTAAATATTATGTACCTCTAAAATATTATATATATATATATATATATATATATATATATATATATATACACACACACACACACACATATATCTGTGTGCAAATACATATATATAGGCAGACTGAGCAGGAAAAAGAAACTTTCTATGATTATGTAAGAGTGAGTTTCCTGTGTGTTGTTTTGTGTTTTATTTTTATTTTATTTTAATTTGCCTCTAATACCTTCCAGTTTAGATTACCATCATATGTACTAAAATCATAAACAAGAAAAAAAGACAAAGCAAAAAAAAACATGTCTTTAGTCAAAAGAGTAAAATTAGCACCCCATATAAGAAATAATTTGTGTGTTTTGCTGTTGTTATTGTTGTTTGTTTATTTTATTCTCCAGACATTTCCCAAGAATGTAGCACCAATCAGATGAATATATCTGTGTCAATTTGTCTTTCTGTTTTCTATTCAATTCCATCAATAATTATGCCCTTTTTTTATGCCAATACCATACTGTTTTCATAACTATTGCTCTGTAGTATAATTTGAGGTCAGGTATTGTTATGCCACCAACATCACTTACTGCTTAATATTGCTTTGTATATTCTAGATCATTTATTCTTCCATATGAATTTTAGGACTTTAAAAAAAATTCTGTGAGTCCTTTCATCTACTTAGTGAGATTTATTCCCAAGTATTTTTTGAGGATACATGACAGAAATATTTTCCTGATTTCTTTCTCAACAGACTCAATGTATTATTGGAAAGCAACTGACTTTTGTAGGTGGAAAGTGTATCCTGATACATTGTTGAACATGTTTATAAGCTCTAGAAATACTTTGTTGGAGTGTTCTGGGTCTCCAAAATATAGAATCATGTCATAAAAAAACAGAAATTTTGACTTATTTTACTAATTGCATTCCTTTAATTTTGAATCACAGTGGTGAGAACGAATATCCTTCTCTTGTTCCTGATTTTATAAGAAATGCTTTCATTTTTTCTACATTCAGTAGAATGATATATGTTAGTTTGTTTTATACAGGCTTGAGGTACATTCCTTCATCCCAAGTATTCTTACTGTTTTTAACATGAATGGGTGCTGTATTATATGGAAAGATGTTTCTGCACTGATTGTGATGACTATATGATTTTAGTCCTTGATTCTACCTATGTGATAATTTATATCATTGATTTATATATGGTGATCGAAACTCATATCTCTAGAATTAAATCAATATGATCATGGATTACAATCTTCTTACTTTTGTATGAATGTGGATTGCTGATATTAAGAATTTTTGCATCTACATTCAGCAGGTATAATAAACTATACTGGTTTTAAACAGTTTTTGTATCACAGTGATATTGGCTTCATAAAATTAATCAAGGGGTGGTTTCATCCCTTTATATTTCCTGGAAAAATTTGAGTAATATTTGCATTCAGTTTTTTTTTGTTGTTGTTGTTATTGTTGTTTGGTTTTTTTGTTGTTTGTTTGTTTTGGGTTTGTTTCATACTGAAAACTGAACCCAAGGTCACTGAACCACTGAGCCACCTCCCCAGCCCTACTTTGTATTTTATTTATACACAGAGTCTCACAGAGTGTTTCTTAGTGCCTCACTGCTGCTGAAGCTGGCTTAGAATTCATGGTCTTCCTGTCTCAGCCTCAAGAGCTACTGGGGTTACAGGCATGCACCACAGTGCCCAGTGGCATTAATTCTTCTTTAAAGGCCTGGTAGAACACATATGATACTCCTCCTGACCCTGGCATTTTCTTTCTTAGGGGTCTTTTTATTACTGATTTAATCTCTTTGCTTTGTGTACAAATGCATACAACAGTATTTTCAGTTTTCTCAAACTATCAGCAATATAAATATTTTGTACATAAGTGTATATAGCAGTTTTATTCATAACTTTCAGAATTTCAAAATAAGTAATAAATCTTTCAGAACTGGACAACTGTGGTACTTCTATGCAATGGCATACTATTTTGTCAAAAATAAATAAATAAAATAAGGAACTCTTGAAACCCTCAATACATGGAGAAATTACACAAGTATGTGTTGTAGTAAATTAAATAAGCACATGTTATATTTAAATGTTATATTATGTGATCCCATCTCTATAATATTCTAGAAAAGAGAAATAATTTAAGAGATGAAGAAGAGAGGAGTGATTTCAGATATTAGTGCTGGGGGAAAGCCTTGGCTACAGGGCAATAGTATATGTAGAGTTTTTAGAATTAATTCTCATTCTCTATTCTGTATAATTTTTGACATTTGTGAGTATACACTTGTATACAAATGCTAAGACTCATAAAATTTACAATATAATTATACACTTTATTCCATGTAAACTATTTAAATTTTTTAAAATATAATTCCATAATAAGAAAAGGGGCTGGGGTTGTGGCTCAACAGTAGAGCACTGGCCTAGAAAGTGCAAGATCCTGGGTTTGATCCTCAGCACTGCATAAAAATAAATAAATAAAGGTATTGTGTCCAACTACAATTAAAAAATAAATATTTAAAAAAGAAAAAGAACGCTATATTTGGTACTCAACTTTATTTGTATTAGCTATAAGGAAATTTGGATAAACCATTCAACTATGAATAACAAAAAAATCTGAGATTATAATCTGTCACTTAAATATACTGGGGAAACCAAACAAGGCAAGGATGATTAAAAGTAATAGGATCTGAAAGTAAAAGAACTAAAAAAAGGAATCACATTTTTGGATTTTTTTTTCTTTTTTAAAAAAAGTGACAGATGATTCTTATGGGGTTGTTCATAATCTAAAAAGCTAACAAGTACAATCTAGACACTTCATGTTGATTTTGACTGAAACAAAGAAAGATTAAGTTGTTGGGGAAGGAAGAAGTAGAGTTTATATATCTTTGTGACTAAAGCTCATCTGTGACTCTTTTTTAATGCCAATGTTTGTATGTGTAGTATACAGATTTCAACAAGCTCATTATTCCTAAATGATAAAAACACTGCATATGTTAGGAACAGAAGTGTTATACCTCAGCATAATAAAGTTGTGAAGTGAACACCATATTGAATAGGGAAAAACTGAAGGCATTTCCTCAAAGATCAGGTACAATACAAAGGTGCCCATTCTCAATGCCCTGATTCAATATAGTAAAATATATTTTTACTAGAACAATTAGGCAATAGAAAGAAAATCATATTATCTCTGTTTGCAGATGATACAATTCTATACATAGAGGAATCTAAAAATTCTATCAAAAGTCTATTAACCCTGATACATGAATTCAGTAAAGTAGCAGGATACAAAATCAATACACAAAAATTAGTAGCTTTTCTGTATACCAATAGTGAATTTATTAAGAAAGAAATAATGAAAACATTCACACTCACAGTAGCTACAAGCTCATAAAATACCTAGGAATAAACTATGTGTCATATCTGTAAAATGAAAATTACAACACACTGATGAAAGAAATTGAAGAAGACACTAAATTGTTGAAAGTACTCCTTATTCATGAATTGGAAGAATTGATGTTTTTGATATTTCAATACTACCCACAGGGTAGTATTGACATTCATATTATTATCGACATTCTTCACAGAATTAGAAGAGACAATCCTAAAATTCATATGGAAGCATAAAATACCCCAAGTAATCAAACCCATCTTGAAGAAAGAGAGAAAAGAGGGAAGAAATTAAAATGTCAAATTTTAAGACACATTATAGTGCCATCATAGCCAAAACAATGTTAGTCAAAAAGAGAGATGTTGTCTTGAGGAACCTATAATTTGGGCACTTTAATGGTACTATTTATTAATGAAATTAATGAAGACCATATTAGCCTAAGGATTCTGAGACTGACCACAACACCAGAAACATCTTGAGATTATTAGACCTATATTATTCCTACATAACATTCTGTACCCATCCCTCACCAAATTTCCTTTAAAAGAACTGGAAACTCTATGTAGTGATCACAGCAGGTTTCTGTAAAAATCACTCTGCAGAACTAAGTTTACTTTGTGAAGAAACAGTTACCCACTGAGCCAGTGAAATGGAATGTCTGTGGGGTCCCAGAGATGGGAATATATACAGGTTTCTGACCCCTAGAGAAGTTCAAATTCATAAAATTTGTCCCTTCTCTCAATAGCTCTTGGCTAAAACACCTTGGAGTCTTGCTGTGAGATCTTGTGAATTCCTTTTCCAAAAGAAGTCTACTATGCTAACTTCAGGTTATTGATCTGTTTAACTTATAAGCCTATTAGGGATGTAAAATTTTCCAAAAGCTAGGATTGCTAGTATCCTGTCTGATAGTGTTTTCTGAGGCTCTCTTTCACCTTTATTCCTGAAGAGGAGAGACTCTCACTCCCACAGTTGTGGAGCCAATATGAGGGTGCCAGGATATTTTGTTTTTCTTACTATGCTGTTGTCCCAGGTATGTGGATCTTACAAGGTTTCTGTTTTTCTCCTATTGATTCCCTGTGTTTTCTCATGATAATTCTCCTTAATACACAGGTATAGACCTTTTGCTTTGATTTTTCTTTGTGGAAGGACAAGTGAGCATTGTATGCCTCTATACAGCCATCTTGAAGAGCATTGTTCAAATTCTGAACAAGCTTTTTCAATATTAGTCATGCTTCTTAGATACCAAGATCTGAGTAAATTATAATTTTAAATAACTAAGATTTATGGGTTCTGAACATACTTGTCTTAGAAGCATTTTCTGAAAAATATAGGGTTTTGAGTTTAAGTATATAGATAATATGGAAATTTAGGATAGTAAAAATAACAGTTAAAAAAAATTAACAAAGTATTGGCATTATCATGAGTCACTGTTGGTGTAGCAAACCCTTGAATAGCAATAACTTTCTTATGCTCTTTTTTGGATCTACTAACAAACTGGAATACCTTGTAATTAATATTTTATTATTTAATCAATCAAGTACAATAAATGTAATAGAATTGAAAAGATAAAGCAAATATTCCTCTATGTATGGTCATTTATTATATATAAATATTTACACATTTTTCTCAGAAAATTACAGATGGAAAATTTTTTACAGATAATTTGTTAAATTTATGTATTTATGTTTGTACCAGGAATCGAACACAGAAGGCTTTAACCACTGAGCCACATACCCAGCCCTTTTTTATATTTTATTTACAGACAGTGGGATTACAGGTGTGTGCCACTGCACCATGGAGTTTATTTTTTAAATCTTTTAATATGTCTTTTTAATTATTTGATTGCCTTAATATGATTATAATATAAATATCATAACAATTCACTGTGCATGTTAGATAAAAGAAAATGTGTTACAAAGATAGGGAGGATTAAGGCTATATTTACATGTGTGGAATAATCAGCCTTATCTAATTTAATTGATTTGATCAACACGTTAAGATATTCATTCTGTAATATGTTATATAAAAGGCAGAATACTTCTGAGAAATATTTATAGTTTCTACTTGTTTTGTAAATTCAGCCTTAGACAATGTTTTGAGAATATATGCCTAATAAAATTTTCTTTATATTTGGATTTGTTCATCCACTAAATAAATTTTATCTTAATAATACACTTGTAAAATATCTGACTGGGGATGTAGCTCAATGTTAGATTTCTTGCATAACATGTGCAAAGCACTGGGTTTCATACCCAAAACTAAAAAAAAAAAAAAGATAGAAAAATTAAGTAAAATAATTATTGAGTAGCTCTTCTATTACACCATCTTATTAAATTCAAAAATATACTATATATATACATATATATATAATATGTATATAGTAGAGATATTATATATAATATATATACAAGTATACTGTATATATATATATATATATATATATATATATATATATATATATACACAGTGCATACCCTCTTTATCTGTTTCACATTTGATGACTTTTAAGGAGGTGAAACTTCCTCAGTATTCCATTTAATATTTACTAATCAATTTTATTAATATAAGTAAAATTATTAAATATGTTGCAGTACATTATGAATCTAGAAATACAAGCAAAGTTCTACAATACACAGGACACAGATAAAACTCTTTCCTTTTATCCAACTTAAATTGTATATTTAACAAAATTTCCCATTGAAACCCAATTCTGAATGAATGTAACTTTGATAATGGTTTCCTTATTTACATATAATTTTGTTACTTGGCTATTCAACAATACAAAGTTACCTTTGAAAAGTAGATAATGTGGGATTAATTTAGTAAAACTATGCATTGTTTAAGTCCATGAGCACTCTTCTCAGACAAAAAAAAAATATTGAGTGTGAAAATATTCTTAAGTGATTAAATATCAGCAATTACATCCTGCCTAAGCATACAGGAAATACACAAGCCCCCCCCCCCCAAAAAAAAAGTACTCCCTTAAATGTTATTTTGGCAGCAGGTAATATTTCCTGAGGAGAAAGAGAACTAGAAGGAGACAGTTGGCATAAACTGCAGGTGGCTGCTGAGGGGGAGGTGTCATTGGGGAAACACAGTAGGTGGTTTAGACTCCTGAAAAGGAGGTGACAGTTGGAGACTACAGCAGGTGTTTGTTATGAGGAAAACAACCTCTTACTAGATTTGTAATTGATTTTCTCCCAGTATTTTCCCTGCAATATTCTGGTATTTGGTATTTTATTTGACAGTACCAGAGATGCCTAAATATAATTAAAAAGCCTAACATTTTTAGACTAAACAAATTTCACCATCGTTAGTTTTCCTACTGATTGACACTAAATCTCAAAAATAGACAGAATGTCAAAGATGGCATTGTATTTTTTAATGAATTTTTAAAAATCAAAATTCCAAATATTTAAAAAAAATAAATATTTGAATGTGAAAGAGAGAAAAACAAATTTAATTAATCGTAAAGATCAGTGAAGCAAACAACTAGTTACTACTCAAATTGTTTTTATAATAAACAAGTACCAAAGCATTATGACCATTTTCACTGTACATAAATTATCTATGTCATGATATTTACCCATAATCTAATTTATAAAGATGTGACATTTTTGTAGTTAACCCGAAGAGATCTGATTATAATTTTTAAGACAATTCAAGTAGTTTTTGTGAGTAATGTTCAGATATTAAGAGTTCAAAAGACTGAAAGTCTTTCAATAAACCAGAATCAAAGTGACAACATGGGCAATATTTCATTTTCAGGTTTTTCCAATTTATTATAGGATATCAGTAGAAACCCAGAGGTTCATAGAATACTATGAGTATGCTCCAAAGGTATGGACATTCATTTTTGAACAATTACTTATTCTGTCATGATTAATTCGTTTTTCAGTTCAGATCAGCATCTATAAATGGCAAATAGCAAAGAAAAATGAGCTAATGCAAGAACTAAGATCTGCCACTAACCAGCCACCTCCTTTACTGTTCTCTAAAAGCAGAGACTATATTATGAAATTCCAGCATGTAGAGACAGAGGATAGGCTGTGATTTATATAAATTCTTATGTTATAGTTACTAAACAAAAGGGGTGTTTTCATCAGCTTTCCATTGCTATGACATTGTACCTCACATACACAAAATAAGGGAAGATTGATTTTGACCCACTATTTCATAGGTTTCAGTCCACGCTTTCTTGGCCCCACTGCTTTGGACCTTTGGTTTGACAGAACTTTGTGACATGAAACACATTGTAGAGCAGAATTGCTCACATCACAGTGGCCAAGAAGGAAAAGGAGAGAGTAAGGAAGGGCTTGCAGACAAAATGTACCCTTCAAGAACATTGCCACAGTGACCTACTTCCTCCCATCTCCTAAAGTATCCACTGCCTCTCAAAACAGCCATCAACTAAGGGTCAAGCTTTCAACACATGAGATATTGGGGACATTCCACATCCAAACAATAACAAGGGGACACTATTTTGAAAGTTTTGCTTGAGAAATCAGTGGTATTTCTGGATAACAATTTGCACCACAGTGTGTAAATATTCACACATTTATATATAACATACAAATAGAAATTGGAAGAAGCAGAAATACAAAAGGAAAGGAAGTAATAAAGAGTAAGAAAATATAATGTATATTTTTATATTTTCTTTCCTCATTCCATTCAAAATTTTTTGATAGAAGGGTGCTTCCATTAGTCAAGATGAATTTAAATAGACTAAAACAACATATATGACAAAATAATTGTTCTTAACAGTGATGTGGATGAAAATGCTTTGTGTGTTGTTTACAGATGAAGTAGTAAAGAAGAAAAGTACTATGCATGACAAATATAAAGCTCTACATTTTCTAAAAGGTCTTACCATACATTTACTTTCCAAAAGCAATGTGCTTATAATAAAAAATTCACACATTTCAATAGTTTTTTCTTAGAAAATTGAAGGTGGCATGCAAAGAAGTAAAATATAATATGGGGACTTACATCTGTAGAGAGATTACTTAAAGTAATAGAACAAAATTACTATTCCTCAGGTTCTTAGAATATCAAGAGTACTAAGTGATCTTTTCATTTGGTTTACTCTGCGAGCTTCTCTTCAATGTGATGAATGCTTTCTACACTTCAGTAGAGATCATATTGGAAAAAAGCCTTTGATGACTACAGTTTGTAAACATGTCATGCTCAAAAATGGAATATGTGCTATTTGATTTAAATTAAGCATACTTATAAGCATACCTGTTGAGAGCCACAGCCGAAGGGGCCCCAGCAAACTTTCAGACTGCCAGCTGATGAGCTGAAGGGGCCCCAGCAAACTTTCAGACTGCCAGCTGATAATTGGCTCACAGCGGCCCCAGCAACATCTAGCTGATTGGCTCCTCTGCAGTGATGCTCATTGGGCTGTTTCACTGCCCTTTCAGGCCACAGAGCTGCTCATTGGGGGACTTTTTTGGCTCCGCCCATGCGACCCAGCCAATTGGCCTCAAGAGCAGGAGGATTGTGGGAGGTGGAGAGGCTGGTGGTTGGGGGAGTGGCTTGTGGGAAGCCGGTGGTGGCAGTTGGGCTCTGAGGGTTTTTCCTGAGGAGCTGTTTTGTTTGGCATGTGTGGTTCTAAAAATAAAGTTAGTTTCTTTTGACAAGTGGCTCCTGAATTGTGCCCTGCCAGACTACGGCACATACCAATTATATACTTTTCACCAGAACAAAACGATATCTGCACTAGCATTGCACAAGATATTCCAAAGGAGAACCAGTGTCTCTACACTATAGAAAGCAAAAGGATTAATAGATAATATACTATCCAAATGGAGAAATAATTTTTCCAAAGGTTATGTTTCCAAGTACAAAGCTTTGATTCTTAAAGGCAAATAAATTTATCATAGTGAAGTCAGTAGGCATTTCAGGCATGCTGTAATTTACAAAAATATTATCATGTAAAGTAAGAGAAACAGGTATAGGAGATCAATTCCTCAGAGACTGAAGAGATAAAAATGACTCAGCATAGAGGAAATGTTTTTCTACAAAGCAAGCAAATTAAAAATCCAATGATTCCCAAACTTTATAGCAAATATGGCAGTACTATTATATATTCATATTTGAAAATGTGAGTGTAGAGGGAAAAGGGAGAAGAGAGTTAATAGGAGAGAAAAGTGATACATCCCTTTAAAAAGTCAATTAATTTTCACCAAAAGACATAGCTTTATTTTAAATACATATTCCACAAAACTCCCTTAGAGATAAACTAACTGTATAAAATTGGTTAAATGACGAAACCTCTTTGTATTTCAGTTTATGTACTTTACAAAAAGGGATATCAGTGTCTATATGATAAAGTTTCTGATAGTTATAAATGAGATAATGCATACAAATTTTAGTACTTGTAATAATCAAGACCTTGGTACATATTAATTATTATTTCCTACAGCATGAGGTTATTGTCAAAGAATCTTTGGGAAAGGAAAATAGGAAGCTTCAAAATAAAATATTAACTAATGGAGCATTTTATTTTATGCATGATAGTTGCCATGCTAATATATAAAAAGAGCTTACATAATTTGATTTATATATAAGCTCAAATTTGTTCTAAACTTGTATCATATTTCATCTTTATAAAGTAAGTTAAAATAAAAATGTCTGCCTTTTATTAAATGACATAGGAATTAAATTAAATTAAAGTTAGGCTTTCAGATAGGAAAGCTTCCAATAGGAAAGCAACTAATGTGTTCTCATATATTATTCACTCATGTTTTATTTTTTCTGTACATAACATGGTGCATATTCTGTAGCTCACAAAGAAGGAACAAAAATAATTTAATTAATTAAGTGGTAGTAATTTTCCCATTTCAAATCTATGTGTTTATTTGTTTGTAATTTCTCTTTTCTCATTTTACCAAATGGGATTACTTATGGATTCTTTTGTTCTTTTAAAATTAATTCTAAACTTGGCAATATTAAGATATCACCCCATTTTCTTTTTCAAACAACTATATTCACATTTAACTGGGCAGATGGAACAGAAAAACTCTGATGGTAAAAAGAGAATGTTTAAAGTGAGGCTGTTGGATCATTTTACTATAAGTCATATTTAGTGCCTGCAAACTAAGCACCAGATTTAATAGCCTCAGTAATGCAGTAAGATTCAAAAGTCAGCCAGAGTTTCCAAAACAGAGGAAGATTCAATATCTCCTGGCTTCTAGTTAGTTTTTACATTACTACATCATTTCTTAATCCTCCCACATTAGGGAAGAATGTATAGGCAATCTATTCATTCACACATACACATTTTGGTGTAATGTGTATTTTGAATTGTCAGTGTTTTGAGGTCTTTATTTGTCTCAAGATAGGAAGTGTGTTTATCCCTGGTTAATGGGAATTTCCTTCCATCCCATTGTTTCCCAAAATTAAGAAAAAGCATTTTTATTTTTTATACAGGATTTAATTGCTAATGAAGAAAATACACACATGAAGAAACTACAATTTATGATGTAAAATATTTATTCCCATTGTTTTATCATGTGCTTAACAAGTATTTGATTGAAATAAGTAAACTAAAAATACATGATAAGGAAAACTGATCACTCTAAACTACCCTCACATTCCTCATCCACTAACTCCTTAATTTCACTTTTTCAGATTAGAGTGAATTGAGAACTATAGAGAATGGTTATCAAAGTATGATAATAATAGTAAAATGCAGTTTTAATATTGAATATGTTTGATACCTCTGAAGTCACCTCAATTTAATACCATTGGTAAATCATATATATAGTATATGTATATGAATGTGTGTTTATATATATCTTTTGTTCCCATTTGCTTTATAATCAGTGTGAATACTAGAGCATAAAACTCAATACTTTGATCAAATTAATCATATCATTCAATCCATGCTTCTTGGCTATTTTTTAATTTTATTTATTCTTATTAGTTATATATGACAGAAGAATGCAATTCAATTCATATTACAGAAATAGAGCACGATTTTTCATGTCTCTGGTTGAATACAAAGTAGTCACACCATTTGTGTTTTCATAGATGTACTTAGGGTAATGTTGTCCATCTTATTTCACCATTTTTATTATCCCCATGCCCCAACTTTCCCTCCCTCCCCTTTGCCCTAACTAAAGTTCCTCTATTTATCCCATGCTCCCTGCCCTGCCAGGAGCTGCCACACAAAAGTGAACATGGACCCTTAGCCTTGAGCAATGGAGGTGTGGAGACTGGTTTCTGTTGTGCATGGAAACAGGTAGATCTCACCTCCACTCATAAGGGGAGGATGTTCTGGGAGCGGGCATCACCCAATGAGACTGGGCTACACTCCCCTGAAACCCAACCCCTTGACTCATTTGGGTTGAACTTTCTCGAATGTCTTTCTCCCCAAGAAATAGAGGATTTTAAGATGGCTTGCTCTCTCTTTCCAATGGACCCTTAAGGTTGAGAGCCTTCCTTGATTATTGCAAGCAAAAGGTATTTATGTGTATTTCATGCTTCTTTCACTGTTTTCTTAAGTTATTGGTGCAGCTAGCTCTTGTGAACCCAGCTCAGGTTGCCATCCTGACTAGATGGTGATACTGCCCCATCCCCATTATGAATCAGCATTCTTATATCAGAGAAGACATTCAGCATTTGTTTTTGGGGGGTTGGCTTACTTCATTTGGCATTATATTCTCCAACTCCATCCATTTACCTGCAAATGCCATGATATTATTCTCTTTTAATGCTGAGTAATATTCCATTGTGTATATATATGCCGCAGTTTCTTTATACATTCATCTACTGAAGGACATCTAGGTTGGTTCCACAGTTTGGCTATCATGAATTATGCTATGAACATTGATGTGGCTGTGTCCCTGTAGTATGCTGATTTTAAGTCCTTTGGGTATAAACCGAGGAGTGGGATAACTGGGTCAAATGGTGGTTCCACTCTCAGGTTTCCAAGGAATCTCTATACTGCTTTCCAGCAAATAATCTAAGTATAATAAAACAAGCCTTAACCTTGGTGGATAGCAAATTTGGTTATTTAAATAACTGAGTCCTCTATTCTGTACCATTGGTCCACCATCCTGTTTTGGTACCAGTACCATGCTATTTTTGTTACTATTGCTCTGTAGTATAGTTTGAAGTCTGGTATTACTATACTGCCTGATTCACACTTCCTGCTTAGCATTGTTTTTGCTATTCTGGGTCTTTTATTTTTCCATATGAATTTCATGATTGCTTTCTCTATTTCTACAAGAAATGCCGTTGAGATTTTGATTGGCATTGCATTAAACCTATAGAGAACTTTTGGTAATATCACCATTTTGATGATGTTAGTTCTGCCTATCCATGAACAGGGTATATTTTTCCATCTTCTAAGATCTTCTTCTATTTCTCTCTTTAGGGTTCTGCAGTTTTCATTGTATAAGTCTTTCACCTCTTTTGTTAGGTTGATTCCCAAGTATTTTATTTATTTATTTTTTTTTTTTTGAGGATATTGTGAATGGAGTGGTTGTCTTCATTTCCATTTCAGAGAATTTGTCGCTGATATACAGGAATGCCTTTGATTTATGCATGTTGATTTTATATCCTGCCACTTTGCTGAATTCATTTATTAGCTCTAATAGTTTCTTTGTAGACCCTTTTGGGTCTGCTAGGTATAGAATCATGTCATCTGCAAATAGTGATAATTTAAGTTCTTCTTTTCCTATTTTTATGCCTTTAATTTCTTTCGTCTGTCTAATTGCTCTGGCCAGTGTTTCGAGAACTATGTTGAACAGAAGTGGTGAGAGAGGGCATCCCTGTCTTGTTCCAGATTTTAGAGGGAATGCTTTCAATTTTTCTCCATTCAGAATGAAGCTAGCCTGAGGGTTAGCATAGATTGCTTTTACAATATTGAGGTATGTTCCTGTTATCCCAAGTTTTTCTAGAGTTTTGAACATAAAGGGATGCTGTACTTTGTCGAATGCTTTTTCCGCATCTATCGAGATGATCATATGGTTCTTATTTTTAAGTCTATTGATGTGGTGAATAACATTTATTGATTTCCATATATTGAACCAGCCTTGCATCCCAGGGATGAATCCTACTTGATCATGGTGCACAATTTTTTTGATATGTTTTTGTATCCGATTCACCAGAATTTTATTGAGGATTTTTGCATCTAGGTTCATTAGAGATATTGGTCTGTAGTTTTCTTTCTTTGAAGTGTCTTTGTCTGGTTTAGAAATCAGAGTGATGTTGGCCTCGTAGAATGAATTTGGAAGTTCTCCCTCTTTTTCTATTTCCTGAAATAGCTTGAAAAGTATTGGTATTAGTTCCTCTTTAAAGGTTTTGTAAAACTCTGCTGTATACCCATCCGGTCCTGGGCTTTTCTTAGTTGGTAGTCTTTTGATGGTTTCTTCTATTTCCTCAATTGATATTGGTCTGTTTAGGTTGTCTATATCCTCCTGACTCAATCTGGGCAGATCATATGACTTAAGAAATTTATCGATGCCTTCACTATCTTCTATTTTATTGGAGTATAAGGATTCAAAATAATTTCTGATTATCTTCTGTATTTCTGAAGTGTCTGTTGTGATATTGCCTTTCTCATCCCGTATGCTAGTAATTTGAGTTCTCTCTCTTCTTCTCTTCGTTAGCATGGCTAAGGGTCTGTCGATTTTATTTATTTTTTCAAAGAACCTACTTTTAGTTTTGTCAATTTTTTCAATTGTTTCTTTTGTTTCGATTTCATTAATTTCAGCTCTGATTTTAATTATTTCTTGCCTTCTATTTCTTTTGCTGTTGTTTTGCTCTTCTTTTTCTAGGATTTTGAGATGAAGTATGAGATCATTTATTTGTTGGTTTTTTCTTTTTTTAAGGAATGAACTCCAAGCAATGAATTTTCCTCTTAGAACTGCTTTTAATGTGTCCCATAGATTCTGATATGTTGTGTCTGTGTTTTCATTTATCTCTAAGAATTTTTTAATTTCCTCCTTGATGTCTTCTATAACCCATTGATCATTCAGTAACCTATTGTTAATTCTCCAAGTGTTGCATGATTTTTCCTTCCTTCTTTTATCCTTGATTTTCATTTTCATTCCATTATGATCAGATAAGATGCATGGTATTATCTCTACTCCTTTATATTGTCTAAGAGTTGCCCTGTGACATAATATATGATCTATTTTTGAGAAGGATCCATGTGCTGCTGAGAAAAAAGTGTAACTGCTTGATGTTGGGTGGTATATTCTATATATGTCAATTAAGTCTAGGTTATTAATTGTGTTATTGAGTTCTATAGTTTCCTTATTCAACTTTTGTTTGGAAGATCTGTCCAGTGGTGAGAGAGGTGTGTTGAAGTCTCCCATGATTATTGTAAGACTGTGGAATCAACCTAGATGCCCTTCAATAGATGAATGGATTAAAAAATGTGGCATTTATACACTTTGGAGTATTACTCTGCATTAAAAAATGACAAAATCATAGAATTTGCAGGGAAATGGATGGCATTAGAGCAGATTATGCTATGTGAAGCTAGCCAATCCCTAAAAAACAAATGCCAAATGTCTTCTTTGATATAAGGAGAGTAACTAAGAACAGAGTAGAGACAAAGAGCATGAGAAGAAAATTAACATTAAACTGGGATGAGAGGTGGGAGGGAAAGGGAGAGAGAAGGGAAATTGCATGGAAATGGAAGGAGACCCTCAGGGTTATACAAAATTACATACAAGAGGAAGTGAGGGGAAAGGGAAAAATAATACAAGGGGGAGAAATGAATTACAGTAGAGTGGGTAGAGAGAGAAGAGGGGAGGGGAGGGGAGGGGGGATAGTAGAGGATAGGAAAGGCAGCAGAATACAACAGACACTAGTATGGCAATATGTAAATCAATGGATGTGTAACTGATGTGAGTCTGCAATCTGTATACAGGGTAAAAATGGGAATTCATAACCCACTTGAATCAAAGTGTGAAATATGATATATCAAGAACTATGTAATGTTTTGAACAACTAACAATAAAAATTAAAAAAATAAATAAATAAATAAATATCTGCAATATATCAGATATTCTTCCCGTGGTTGTTTTTTTTTTTTTTTTTTTTTTTTTTTTTTTTGTCAATAAAGAGTATGTATGCACAGGTGGAAAAGCAAGTGCAATTCAATATGATTAAGGGACTGAAAACTCATTTTTCCAAATATATTAATCATTCTAGGCTGTCTGCACTAGGGTCTGAAATTCCATTGACACCACAGTATAGGTTTAAAGGGTATTGCTTCCAGAATGCACTATATTTGTTAAAATACAGAAAGCAATATTATGGTGTGATTTTGATTGTTACATTATAAGTTGGTAGAAAGTAGCTCAAAACAGAGATAAGTGAAAAAATACTGATTATATACATTTAATTTGGGGTAGGAATGCAGAAAGAGAAATGTCTTGACCTTGGGTATTTGCCATCAGGTGAAAAAAAAGAAAAAAACCTTAAACATCTGTAATGAAAGACCTAGGACAAACAGGAATAGCATTCATTGGAAAAAGATTTTCCAGGTGTGTTTTCATTTAGCTATACTTAAATATATGTAAATAGCAAAGTATGAATTTGGCAGCTCCCTCACCACTTTAAGAATTATATCTACATCTACGCAGATGACTTGAAAAGTGTTACAGTATTTTACTTCACTTTTACTTGCAAAAGCTTCCTCGAATTATCAGGTCCCAAAGGAAGTTCATTTTCTTTCATTTACTACAAACACACACACACACACACACACACACACACACACACACAAGTATCATGTGTTAATCCCCTGTTTTCATCAGTACCACACCAAAGTTAACCTGAATTAAAATCATAGAAACATATTTTAGTATTTCTTCTCTTTTATTCTCGACTTTCAAATGGTCTTAGCCAAAAGGCAAAGAAACAATATTCTATCTACAATGCCTTAATATTTCATCATTTGTAAAGTCTCTTGAATCTAATGTTCTGTCTTCATTTTCACTTATACTGTTTTTTTTTACCCTGATTGAACTCAGGGACCCTTGACCACTGAGCAACATCCCCAGCCCTATTTTGTATTTTATTTAGAGACAGGGTCTCACTGAGTTGCTTAGCACCTTGCTTTTGTTAAGGCTAGGTTTGAACTCCCAATCTTCCTGCATCAGCCTCCCAAATCACTGCGATTACAGGCACGTGCCACTGCATCTGGCATGGCTTATTTTTAGTCAACTTTGCATCACCGCATCAAAAATACCTGACTAGAAAAACTTAGAGGAGAATAAGTTTATTTTGACTAATGCTTTCATATGTTCAGTCCATGGAGGAACAACTCCATTACTCTGGGTTCAAGGTGAGCCAAAACATAGCAGAAGGGAATTGTGTACTAGTGCTGCTCTGTTAATTGCAGCCAGAAAACACAGAGCAAAAGAATAGAAGGGGCTGAAAAAAAGAAGATCGCTTTCAGGGCATGCTCCTAGTGATTAACCTCCTCCAGCCATGCCCCATATGCTTTCACATAAAATTAGGTTGAACTGTTTATTTTAAATCTTTCAAAATCCCATCATTTCACCTCTGAATGTTCCTATATTCACTGAGGAGCTATTGAAGGACACCTCATATCCAAACTATTATGTTCCACCCATGGCCCCCCAAAAGCTCGTGTCCATCCCATAATGCAAAATTCATCTGTCCATCACCAAGTGTTTTATAGTATTTTTTTTTATATGAGGGATTATATCCATGGGTATTTAACCACTGACCCACATCCTCAGCTATGTATTTATTTATTTAGAGATAAGTTTTCACTAAGTTTCATAGAGCCTCACCACGTTGCTAATGCTGTTCTTGAATTTTCAATTCTTTCAGCCTTCTGAGTCACTGAGACTACAGACATACACCACCATGCCTGGCTCGTACTCTTTACAATTAAAGCATTATCCCAAATTTCAAGTTCAGAGTCTCATCTGACACTCAAGACATTTTTTTTTCTCTGAGTCCCTGTAAAACTCAAAAGCAAGTTATACATATTCAATATACTGTGACACAGAGTACTTGTTCAGAAAAAGGAAGAATAGAAGCATAGATAGAAGGGATGGAGTCAAAAGAAGACTGAAAATCAGATGTTCAAATAGATCCCATAACTCCATATATAACATGTAGGATACATGGTGGTGAGATGTGCTCTCCAAAAGTCTTGGGAATTTCCTTCCTTTTGGCATTTTCCAGTATAACTCATATTTACATTTAGTGTGAATCTTCTCTGTATCCAGCTGCTTTCATCAGTAAATGATCCTTACTGGCTTCTCATAATTTGTGAGGATTCTTATCCAGCTTCAACTTCATCTTAATATCTTTATTCATCACCTACTCATGGGAAGCTCACAGGAATTCTGACCCTGCTACACTTTTCCTGGCCTTCCTGATGTTCCTTTGAAATCTTGATAGAATCTTCCATGACTACCTAACTCCAGCATTCTGCATTCCTGCAGAACCAGCACCATGTAAACAATGTCATAGACTTCCAATAGCTTGTGCAATATTCAAAGCCAGTGTAAACATGGTTATAGGATCCCCTGAGAGTATGGGGATGGGTTATATGTGGTGAAACAAATTCCTACACCACCCCCCACCACTATAGAGTTTTCCCTTATATACCCTTGAGGCTACAATGAGTATGATCTTACAAATTCTTGATATTCCTCAAGCCATTTTTTCTATGGTCTCTATGCAAAACCCTTAGATTACCTTTAATAGCTATAATCTCATCAATAACCACCAATTCCTTGACCAGAAATTTACATGCACTTTTCTTGTAACACTACAGTGATTTTAAATCTTTTGTCTCTGATTTCTGCTCCTGAATCTCAGTGCAAATTTGGCTAAAATCTTCCAGAAAATCCATGCCACAGACTGAATGCTATGCTGCCTCAAAATTTCCTCCACCAAACCAATCAGTCCATCAGTTTATAAGTCAGCATCACACAAAATATTAGGACATGGAAAAATGTAAACAAGTTCTTTACAAGAATATAGCATCAATGGTCCCCATTCCCCTCTGAAACCTCATTAGCACAATCTTTACTCTCTGCATTCTTATCAGCATTCTGATTTTCTGAGGTTCCAGAAGAATTACCCATTAAGTTCTTCCTATAACATTCTAAGCCTATTCCAGCTTGCATCTCCTAGGTTTTGCAACCTATTTGTGTAAACTATGTCCAAATCCAAATGTTTCTGAACCACATGATCAGGTCAGTCATAGAAATGATCTCACTTCTCAGTATCAATTTCTGTTTTATTCATCTTTGGGTAACTATGACCAAAATACCTGACAAGAAAAGTTTAGATGAAGATTTTTTATTTTGTCTCGATTTCAGAGATTCAGTTTATGGTATGTTATTACTTCAGACCCAAGCTGAGTCAGAACATTATTCTGGAAGGTTTTTTGGAAAGAGTGCTGCTCTGTTCATTGTTGCCAAGAAGGAGAGAAAGAGAGAGAAAGAGAGATAAAGTGCCTACAAGAAAGTTGAACTCTTCAGGTTATACCTTCAATGACCCATTTCCTTCAGCCATGCCTCACCTGCCAACAGTTACCACCCACCTGGTTCATTCAACTAGGACAGACTGATTTTGTTATAGCTCTCATAACCATATCATTTTATCTCTGAATATTCATTAACATGGAGGTTTTGGGGGAACATCTCGTATCCAAACTATGAGCAATTATCAAGTCTTTTAGTAACTAAATAATTCTTATAATCTTTCCCCATTCATCTGTCTGAAGCTATTAGCATCAGCATCTTTTTAAAATAGCACCACTAAAGGTTTGGTTTTCTTAGGCACTAGCTATACAGTGGGCATGCTAAAGGTCTTACCAATATTATTACATTATTTGTTACATTTCCCTTATGAGATTGAACTATTTTCTTGATTTCATTGATGTAATTCTAAGCCTTATAAAGTGGAGTCACAAAACTATAAACAGTGGAGAAAATATTTGAACTCAGACTCTTTGATTTCAGAAAAAAGTAACCTTATCAACTATGTTACACTGTTTTGTGAAACAGTTTCAACATACTAATTCCAGCAGCACATGCCCACCTTGGAAATTGAATAAGACATCCTTTCATGGGCAGCTAATAAATAGTTTACATTTACTGTCAATCCAATATTGGGGATTGTTTTATTTAAACTTTATAATGGCCATATAAGTTAAATTTGAAAATACTTTCAAAAAATAAAATTGACACAATTATATTCATGTTGTGCAATTTAATTTTTTGATGCATGTATATATACATTGTACAATAATCAAATCAAGTTGGTCACTATATTGATCACCTCATTTATTTGTCACTTCTTTTGGAGTAACATCAAAAAGTAACCTTTCTTTAATCATTTTGAAATATACTATACCATATTATTAACTATTATTATTCTACTGTTCAACAGAACAACATTACTTATTCTTCCTAAATTGTAACATTGTACATGTTGATGACCCCCTTTTCATTATTCTTCATTTAACCACTCACCAGTCTCTGATAACCACTCTTCTACTCTTCACTATGTGACCAATAGTTTTTTTTTTTTAATTCTGCATATGAGTAGGATTATGTAGTGTTTGTCTTTCTGTCTGACTTACATCACTTAATATAATGTCCTCCATCTTTATCTATATTGTCATAAATGACAGGATTCATGATTTTTATTATTGAATACCTTTCTATGGTGTAGATGTATCCCATTTTCTTTATCCATTCATCTGTTATTGGATATTTGGGTTTATTTCATTTCTTGGCTCCTGTGACTAGTGCTGCAATAAACAGGAGAGTGTTCCTATCTTTTTGATTTATCAATTCCATTTCCTTTGGATGGATATCCACCAGTAGTAGTTTTGGATCATGTGGCAGTTCTATTTTCAATGTATTAAGAAACCTCCATATTGTTTATTAATTTACATTCCCACCACCAGTGTGTAATCGATTTCTTTTCTCCACATTCTCATGAGCACTTACTTGTTTTCTTTTGTCCTGTGGTAATAGTCATTCTAAGTAGAGTGAGCTGGTGTCCAACCATAATTTTTATTTTAATTTTTCTGCTGAGTACTGATATTGAATACTTTTTGTTTTCCTTAAGATTAATGTTCTCTTTTCTATAAAAGTTAAACATGTAGTTGGAGTTTCCTAATATGTAACAAAAATGTGTTTGCTGTAATCTAAACCATGTGGTTGAAATGTAGCCATTTAGAGGCCCCCTCCCAAACATATCTTTGTCTTCAGTCTTCTAATCATAATGCCTATGGTGTAGTGAGTGATCCAAATATAACTATAGCTCTTTCTCTTGCCCTCCCCAATTTTATATTAGTCAGCCATATAGATTATAATCCTGAACTCCTCCTATTAGAACAAGGGCCAGTTCTGCCTTAGGGTTAAAATCCTGGGCAGACTTTCTGCCCAATGTGCTTGCTTATCAGAGTTTTTGGTAGCAGCAGTAAAATATGTCTTGCTGAGTAATTTTTGAGTAAGCATCTGATATCTTATGGGACCCCAATATTTCTAACAATTTTTTATTCTATCTGGAATAATTACATTGCTCAGTAACCCCTCCTTAGTGGAGACATGTCCCAGTGCCTTATAGCAGTTGCTTCAGAGTGGGTGGGGGGAAATGCAACCCCTGAGGCTGACAGTGAAATCTAAACCAAAAGTTGATTGTCAATGCAGGGAAAAGGCCCAAGCAATAAAGCATCTAGGCAACCAGGTAACTGTGTTCTTGGACCAAGGTAAGAAAATCTACTCTCAAAAATAATATTTCCTTGGTGGTTGGGGAATATCCTGAAGGCTGTGTGAGTGTAACTGAGATGTGAGTGTAAGAAACCTCCAAAAAGAGGGGTTGAGACTTTTCTAGGAAACAGGAGACTACACCCAGGGAAGTGGGATGGGGAAGAATGCAGGAAACCTCAAGTTCATGTAGTTGAGACTCTAAGTTAAAAAAAACAAAACAAAACACTAAAACTCTAAAGAAAGTGTAGAGCAAGACAGCAAGAGAATAGAGGAAAAGACACCAAAATTCCCCAGATAACCCTCTGGACCTTATGTTAAAATATTGGAAAGATGGTTCTAGGATGAAAGGGTAAAAAAAATCAAAGTTGATAAAATACTTTGGTTGTGTTTTAACCCAGGAATCTATCCTAACGTCTTCAGTATTCTGGCTCAAACTTTTGGCCTCCTCAAGGCCAAAACTCCCTAACTTCTGCTTCTATGAATGATGACAACAATGAGGGGAGAGAAGAATCTAAGCCAGCTTCAGTGGCTCCCACTCTTCCATCTGCTCTGTGTCCTTCACTGCTAGGCTATAGAAGGAATTAACACAATGTCAAAAGATATACAGGTTTTATTTTCTGGGGAGGAACAAGGGATGATTTGAAGAGCAACAATGGCAACTTGGGAGTAAATACAGCCATGTCATTTTTTTCCAAAATCTCTGTCTTGTTTTTGTTCATGGATTTTGTTGTAAATTTTGTTCTTTGCATCTAAATTAATATGTTTTGTTCCAATTAGTCTTTTTTTGTCCATCTGGAGTTTTTAGTCCTCTGTTTTTCCTGCTGTCTTATTCAGAGGTCAATTATTCAAGAAAAGCCCACAAAATTTTTGTTTCATGTTAGTTTTTATGTATGTTTGTGAACACCTGTGTATTTTATGTTGAATATATATGTGCTTATGTCTATCATTTACATGGTATCAAAATTATCATAGATAAATGAGAGCTCATTAAAAAAAGAAAAGAAATTGCTTCCATTTCTGTTAGTTCATGGGACTTAAAACTTTAAGAAAAAGTTCAACTTAAGTTGGTTAAAAGATAAGAGTAAAAGCCTTGAAATGTTAATTAGGATTGTTCTTCATGGGTAACCTTAGGTAAAAATGGGTAAATTAGACTAACATAAATGAGAATAATTTGCAAAGTTAGAATACAAAAGCATCACCTTCAAAATATAAACTCACATACTCTTGGCTTCTTAAATTCTGTAAGATAACATACATTTGGGTACATTTAGTGTGATTTTATGAACTGGGAAATAAAAAGGCAGTACAAGATTGCTTTGCTTTTGGGTTTTCACTAAAAGTAAGACTATTAAGACTTAAAATTCCAACTGGCATAATTCTATATGCAAATAGTACAAAATGTTCAGCTGTGTTTTGATTAAAGTACTTTTAAAAAGTAAGTATGTTATCTTTTAAAAAGGAGTAATTGACAGAAATATTCAGAAATTGTATAAGGTTTCAAAATGTAAATTTAAGATTTACCAACTAAGAAAGAGGTATAAGAAATTGTTTTGTATGGTAAAGTAATTTTTTGTGCTAAATTTCAAGGTGGAAGAGAAGACAAAACTAAGGATATAACCAAGTTATAGAGGGCCTAATAAGTTACACATGATTTGTAGAGAATAAACCTCAAAAAAGTTTGTGCGTGATTACGATGATTATAATTAGCACAATAATTTGAACACATTTAAGGTACCCTCCCACATCAATTTTAATGTGCTGATAGAAACCAAAATCTAATTCTGTATATATTGAAGTAACAAAGTTTTTAAAAACATTGATTTGTTCTTGTCTATAAAGATAATTTTTGTGCCCATTAGTGTTTATTATTGAGAAAAAATGTCTTAAATAATTAGGGTTTGTACCTACTTAAAAGGCTTTTAAATAGTTCCTTCATAACTGGTTAAATAACAACTGTTACTTTAGGTTATTACATAGTTACCACTGTAAATATATGTGAATATATATATATATATATATATATATATATATATATATATATATAGTCAAACACACCGGAGATCTAAATATGTTTGTCTATATAAAAGTTTGTAAAAATGAAAGCTATGTAGGTTTAATACAGGCAAAGGGACCTGTTAAGTACTCTCCTTTATACATTGTATCTGACATAAAAAGGGCTACATTGCTACTTAAAAACCTGGTGTGTGTGTGTGTGTATTTCATTAGTATAAAAATGAGTTACATCAGATAAAAAGTGTATTTCTGATCATCAACACTCTTTCCTAAACATGTAAGAAAGTTATAGGTATTTTTTAAAGAAAATAAGAGCCTGGTTTGTTTGAATATTGACAATATGGAACATGCAGACATTTTGCCAACTTTTCCACATACACAAAACAAATATTAAAATCTCTCTTAATACCAGTGTCTCCTGCAATGTTTCTCACAGCTGCCTTAGCACTCCTTGGGGTGGGACTGGCATGCTCCTCTAGCACATTATAGCAACAAATGTTGTGTGCTTCCTGAAGGGTGATGCCCTGGCGCAGTCTGGCTGGGCACAATTCAGGAGCCACTTGTCAAAAGAAACGAACTTTATTTTTAGAACACACACACGAAACCACACAGCTCCTCAGGAAAAACCTTCAGAGCCCAACTGCCACTACTGGCTTCCCACAAGCCTCTTCACCTCCGCTGCTCCTCCTGCTCTTGAGGCTGAGTGGCTGGGTCACGTGCGCAGAGCCAAAAAAAGTCCCCCAATGAGCAGCTCCGTGGTCTGAAAGGGCGGGGAAACAGCCCAATGAGCATCACCGCAGAGGAGCCAATCAGTTGGCAGCTAGAAGTTTGCTGGCAGCTGGAAGTTTGCTGGGGCCCCTTTCGGCTGTGGCTCTCAACATCTCCCCCTCTCTGTTTAAACAACAAGCATGTGGCTTAGGGACCGTGCCTGAGTTAGGTAGTCCAATAGTACATATGGTGCTTACCCGTCATCGAATGAGCTGAACTCAAGGTGTCAACCTCCTGTCTTAGGTTGGTACCATTGCAATTGGATCTTACCCGTCATTGACTACCAGTCCAGCATACAGCCACACCTGTGGATAGGCCTTTTTACCAGCAGGGGGGTGAGGTTCTTTGCCACACCTCTGTTGGCCCCCAAATTTTAGCTGAACAACCATCACAAGCAGAAGAGAGGAGGAAGATACACCAAGCCAATTGACGGCTCCTTTTGGAAAAAATGTACCACCGATGACACTATCAGCAAAAATACCCCAACACTACCACAAGTCGCTGCACCAACAGATAGTTCACAATGCATACAAGTGAGTTCACAATGTATACAAGTGATACATAGTCCAGGCAAGTTCTGTAAGCAGTTCAGTGATGGCTATTGCAGAAGCTGTAGATTGGTTTTATCTTTGTCTTCACCGGCACTGGGATGAATATAGGATTTATAGTAATAATGGATAAAGAAAAAATTATGTAACATTCCACTAAAAGAAAACAATTTTCTTAACAATTTACATTATCTTGAACAGAATTATTAAATATAATGTTAAGGAAAGGTGAAAGTAAACAAACATATCTGTTAACCTCCTTTTTTGTTCACATATTAAAACAATCCTCAACAGCTGTTTACCCAATTTAAATTAAACCATTTAAATCACGTGAATAAAAAAAAAATTTGGATCCATTTTTTCATGAGCGCTCATCATATATGATATATGGACATACGTACATACAAACATACAACATAAAACACAAGTGTGCACACATAATATAATACATACAACACATAATATTATAGTAAAGGCCTTATAACTTTTTATAGGTGAAATCTCCATTGCAATGTTTAAAAACTCTATAGTCAAAAAATAGAACTGATCAGCAAAACATTAAGCTAGGTCTGTATGAGCTCAAAAAACAAAATAGAACTTCATGCTGTGGGAAAGGGTAATAATAAAACAGATATTGAAAAAAGCATCCTGGTTCTGTCGCAGATGTAAGGATAGCCAAACTGGAGTTTTGGATATCAGCTGTTATGGATTTGAGCCAAATCATCTTATTTTTGGTCTGTAGATATCGCTTTAGTTAATCTCTCTGGAATCCAAATCGGCTGCTGTTCTCCCTGTGGAAACACACAAACAGACCCCCCGACTCCAGACAATTACTGGGTCAGGACCTTTCCATTGTCCTGTTAGAATATCCTTCCAAAATACCTTGGGCTTATATACGTTTTTTGGACATATATGCCTTTCCGCAGCACTAAGTCCTGATGAATCCAAATTTAAAAAGTTTAGAGAAAAAAGGGTTATTTTAAGTTTATCTTTGGGGAATATATACCGCTTTACAATTCCTTCTTTTGGATTTAATAAGTACATTTTAATAGTTTGATGAGCTCTTTCAACTATGCCTTGTCCCTGTGGATTGTATGGGATTCCTGTTATATGAGTAATGCCAAATGTTGAGCAAAATTGTTTAAAAGAGGTAGAAGTATAAACAGGGGCATTATCTGTTTTTAACTGTTTTGGAATGCCCACAGTGGTAAAATTTTGTAAGCAATGAGCTATAATATCTTTAGTTTTTTCTCCAGCATGAAGGGAGCCCATCAAAAATCCGGAAGAAGTATCAACTGTAACATGCAAATATTTAAATTTTCCAAATTCTGGCAAGTGTGTGACATCCATCTGCCAAATATGGTTAGTTATCAGTCCTCTAGGATTGACTCCAAGATTAACTTGTGGCAAAAAGTTCACACAATTTTGACATTGTTTTATTATTTGTCTACCTTGTTCCTTAGTTATTTTAAAATGCTTTTGTAAAGTATTAGCATTGACATGGAACTTTTTATGAAAATTTGTAGCTTCTTCTAGTGTAGAAATAATATGTATGTCATGTGTAGTTTTATCTGCTAAATCATTGCCCAATCTAAGGGCTCCAGGAAATCCTGTGTGTGCCCTCATATGTCCTATAAAGAATGGTTCTTTTCTGTCCCAGATTAGACTTTGTATAGTGGAAAGCAAAGAGAAAACAGTAGAGGAAGGGGAAATCCTACCAGCATCTTCAAGGGATACTATAGCATTAACTACATACTGACTATCAGAAAATAAATTAAATACAGAATCTTTAAACATCACAAAAGCTTGTAATACTGCATTAAGCTCTACCTTTTGAGCTGATTGTTTGGGTACTAAAAATGTAAAAGTTTGATCAGGTGTAACTATTGGTGCTGTACCATTATTTGACCCATCAGTGAATATATTTGGAGCATTCATGATAGGTGTTTTTCTTGTCATTTTTGGAAAAATTACAGGATGCAATGACCAAAAAGACAATAAAGGATTAGATGGTAAGTGGTTATCAAATGAAACATTAGATTTGCACATGATTATTGCCCAAGTATTTAACTCATTAGCTAACTCATCAATTTGATTCATATTATATGGAGTAATAATTTTATTGGGAGAAATTCCAAACACTCCCTTTGCTGCTTTTATTCCTTTGAGTATTAATTGTCCTACAGCCTCAGGATACCTAGTAAGAATAGTATTAGGAGAATAAGATAAATGTATCCACAATAATGGACCTTCTTGCCAAAATACTCCTGTAGGAATATTTTTTGTTGGTAGTACAATAAATAATAAAGGCAAACTTATATCAATTCTATCCAAATGCATATTTTCCATATATGTTTCAATGATTTTTAATGCCTTTCTTGCTTCAGGCGTTAACATTCGGGGTGAATTTGGACCTGATGGACCTTTTAGGATATCAAATAAAGGTCCCAACTCTCCTGTTGGTATACCTAGATAAGGCTTTATCCAATTTATGTCTCCTAATAACTTTTGAAAGTCCTTAAGTGATTTGAGTTGATCTACTCATATTTGAATTTTTGGTGGACGGACCATGGTTGAGGATAATAGAACTCCTAAATAATTAATTGGAAAATTTATTCGTACTTTATCTATTGCTATCTCTAGATTATAATTTTTTAATAAGTTTGTAAGTGTGGCATAACATTCTAGCAATGTGTTTTTATCTTTATGTGCCAATAATACATCATCCATATAGTGAAATATTTGTAGTTCAGGATTTTGATTTCTAAGTGGCAGGATTACTTTTTTAACATAAATTTGACACATAGTTGGGCTGTTAGCCATCCCTTGAGGGAGTACTTTCCATTCATATCTCTGATCAGGACCTTCATGATTCAGTGCAGGGATAGTAAATGCAAAACGTGGACTATCCTCAGGATGAATTGGAATTGAAAAAAAAAAAACAATCTTTAATATCTATAACTAAAACATACCAGGTTTTTGGCAAAGCAGACAATTGATTAATCCCCGATTGAGCATGTCCCATAATAACCATCTCATTATTAATGGCTCTTAAATCTTGCAATAATCTCCATTTACCAGATTTCTTTTTGATGACAAAATGGGAGTATTATGGGGAGATACAGAAGGTTGTATATATCCTTCTGCTAATTGTTGTTTGACCAGGTCATGGGCTGCTTGTATCTTTTCTTTAGTCAGGGTCCACTGAGTAACCCACACTGGTCTTTCTGATTTCCAAGTAATTTTGATTGTCTCAGTGGTCCTTTCTGAAAATCCAGCCCATGTCTGTCTGTTCCTTGATCTATTTGTATTGGTGCTGCTATACCTTGTTCTTGTTCTCCTAATCTTTTTTCTTTCCTAAAACCTTATCTAGCCTTAGTAGTGGGCACATTAGGATTGATGTTATTTGTTAACATCAAACCTAATTGATCTAGGACATCTCGTCCCCATAAATTTATAGAAAGATGATCCAATACATATGGCTGTATAGTTCCTTCACATCCTTCAGGATCCTTCCAATCTAATACCATTGCACTTCTATGGGGATTTGTCGCCACTCCTAGGCCTCGAAGCGTTTGAGTGGCTTGTTGTAATGGCCAATGTTTTGGCCATTTTTGACGAGAGATGATGCTAAGGTCTGCACCTGTATCCAGTAGCCCATTAAATTCATGTCCTTGAATATTTAGTTTTAGCATGGGTCGAGAATCTAAATTTAAAGAAAGCATTGCCCAATCTACACCTGTGGAGACTAATCCCTTGGAACCTCTTTCTACAGTACGACTGGAAAATTTATCATGTAGGCTGGGTATTAGTAGTAACTGTGCTATTCTATCTCCTGGTGAAATTACTGTTATACCTTTTGGAGGACTGGCTATAATTTTTATTTCACCTTCATAATCTGGATCAATTACCCCAGGACTTATCATAAGTCCTTTTAGAGTAGAAGAACTGCGTCCCAATAATAAGCCTACTGTTCCTTTGGGAAGAGGTCCTTTTACCCCTGTGGAAATGATTTGAACTCCCATCTCTGGAGTTAGTACTGATCTGGCAGAGGCGCAGATGTCCAACCTTGTGCTCCTTCTGGTTTGTCTGATGAGGGATCTAATGGACAATGTGTCCTGGGCACTACCCTGATGGGGTTGCTGGGATGCTCCAGTGCTCCGTATATTTGTGGTTTTGGGGCCCCCGAGCATTGGGCCCCTCTGTCCATTTTTTGGCAATGGAGCCCAATGCCTTTCTCCACGATATCGTGGATAAACACCTGGTCCTTGTTCATTTTTTGATAATGGAGTACCCTCTATGGTGGTTTGAGAACGGCATTCATTAGCCCAATGTCTCCCTCTATGGCATCGTGGGCAAATACCCGGTATTCTACTCCTTTGATACCTAGTTTTGTTAAACCCTCCTCCTATGGGGCAATTCCTTTTAAAATGTCCTGTTTGTTCACAATTGTAGCATGTTCTTGGCCTGGCATCTAAAGCCTGTTTTACTGCAGCTGCCACAATTTGCCCTTGTTCTAAAGTCTGTTTTACTGCAGCTGCCACAACTTGCTCTTGTTCATTAATGTCTCTACATAATTTAATATATGTGTTTAAATCTTCATGTTTCCATGGTCTAATGACTTCTCTGAACCAACAATTCACTTGCTCATAAGCCAGTTGTTTCATTAATGGCATTGCTTGTTCTGTATTCCCAAAAACTCTGGAAGCTGTTTGAATAAGCCTATCTACAAATTCGCATAAGATTCATTAGCTCCTTGTATTACCTTAGATAATTGACCTTGTAAACCTCCATGTCCTTGTAAAGTCTTCCATGCCCTAACTGCATCTGCAGCAATTTGTGAGTATACGCCAGGATCATATGCAATTTGTTGCTGCTGATCCTCATAAGGTCCCTTTCCTAACAACATATCTAGATTTCTCTGAGGATAACCAGCTGCTGCATTTTGCCTAGCCGTCTCCTTGCAAAATTCCTCATTGGCAACCTTCCATCACAGGTATTGTCCTCCATTTAGCACAGCTTTACACATATTAGCCCAATCTGCTGGCTAGCTTTACACATATTAGCCCAATCTGCTGGCTAATAACTTTAGCCACACATATGTGTGCTAGCTTTACACATATTAGCCCAATCTGCTGGCTAATAACTTTAGTTATTACATAAAATCCCCATTGCTTATGACCCTGATGTCACCAAGATAAACCCAAAAGAAACTAGGCTGAACCATGAAAAGAAGTAACTACTGGACTGGTCTGCCTTAACATTTCTAAGTGTGTGTGTGGGTAAGAGAAACATGACATTTGAAAATAAAAGAATCAAGAGTCGTTTCTGAAGAGAGCTAATTGTTTTTCCTTAATGAAGTAGAATCTGACAAATACAGATAATGTGCTAATGGCAGGGTGGATAAAGCTGTCTTCTGCATTCTTCAGATTAACAGAATTTCAGAATCACATCACTGAAATATTTAAATTGAGACCATGCAGATTTATCATTTATTTGTTTGAATATAGACTTAAAAATAAAAATTTATAATAATTTTAAAAAGCATCATGGCATTGGGGCTGTGGCTCAACTGTAGCGTTCTTGTGTGAGGCACTGGGTTTGATGCTCAGCATCACATATAAATAAATAAAATAAAGGTCTATCATCAACTAAAGAACATTTTTTAAAAAGCATCATGCTATTTAAAATCTTACAGAAGAAAAACCACAGTGAAAAAATTACAGAGAGATAGCACAACACTCAAAAACTTTATTAGTGACACACATAAATCTGAAAAAAAATGGCAACACTGTTTTACATAGATTACATGGTTTAGAAAATGCACAGATATTACAATAAATTAGGTATTTTATTTATTTTGAAAGAGACCTGAATTTTGCTGGTAGAACTGGGTATCAGAAAAGTTGTAGCTTATGGATTCATGTGAAATGGTGGAAAGAAGGTTATATTAGATTGGGTGGATGAAGGTGGGTCTTGTTCATAACATACATGATTAACTGAAGCAGTTGGTAGATGTTTGAGATGAGTGGCTGTGTGCTTTTTGTATATTACTTACTACATGGCTCATTTTAGCTGTGTGAAGCTTTCTGCATTCACCTGGTGTTTTGCACAAAAATTTTGCATAAAAAATACAAAATTCAAATTGTTGCCCAGTATGTCAATTGTGTTGTAATAAATTCACATTTTGAAACAAAAGAAATTTAACTTGATAAACATTAAACATAGTAATCTTAAAAGTGTGATTGCGTGACTTCTTTTTAATTGCTTTAAGTATTTATAATGAGAACTGGTATACAATTACTTGGAAAATTTGTAAAATTTTATAAAATTCATTCAATTAAAATGTTTCCATGCTCTCTATTTTATTAGACTTATAATACATGGCTATTAAACTTACTGTCTGAATTTCCCCAATTCTCATTTAAGCCTGTGAATAAACACCCTGTGTATCGATGATATTTAATTTGAGCCTAATAAAGTATCCAAATCAAAATTCTCAAAAAAACCCCTATCTTAGCCTTTGTTCAATTTATGTTTTGATATAATGTTGTATTGTATTTTAAAAAGAGGGAAAGATCAATATTTTATCTAAGGTTGTCAAGAGCCCTGACTCACCTGAGGTAAGACTATGCCTTTCTCCCTACTCCTTATTAGAATGGGCCCAAAGTAGGTTGGACTTAAGATCATTTAAAGTTATTTTCAAAAGATAGGTTTGTGTTATAAAGTTATGTTCAAGATAGACTTATTGCTGTCATGTCAAAATATACAAAGAATATAATACAAAATTTAAGTAAAGAATTGGATAAATTGTAAAATCTATTTAAATGTTATTTTTTTAAATAAAGGAAAACTTGTAAAAGATCTCATATGTGATTGAGTTAATGAATTATGAGTCTTTGTTGAAGCAACATAGATACAAAAAACATATTAGTGTTATTATAAAAGTTATTGTTTCTTTATTTATAGCTATTATACACATTGAATGTTTTTTCTTTTGTTAATTTCAGTTTGTATTTTTCTTGTAAAGTTTATAACTGTTGTGTATTTGTGCTCTACAGAAATATAATTTCCAATAGAACAAAGTGAACTACTTTTAGACAGTGAGTCATAATGTCTAGGATAGACGGAATAAAAGGCTGATTTTCAGTACTGATACTGACCCCTATTAAATGGAAGAGATATTGTAAAATTATAGACATTAAAGTTAAAACCCAATACTCCTACTTCAAGACTCAAAACTCCAATTTCTATATATACTGGATATACACACACACACACACACACACACACACACACACACATATATATATATGCATATATATATGACATATTCTCTACTTTATCATAACTTAGATTAAAGAGACTCCTTTCTCAGACTACTCTTTTAGAGTTCACAATTCATCCCTTCCTTCCTGGAGACTTCATTATAATCAAGATCTGAAAAGCAGACAAGCTTCAGCTGAACTGAAAAAGACCCTACCAAGTCATACTCACAGCTGAAATACCAGGTCAGGAAGTAGAATGAGGTTAAACTCATGACATTTAATTAAAGGGAATTCCAACTCAAACTCCTGATTAGAAAGAAAACTGAACTGCAGTCCAACACCCATTCTGTACAATGTTAACTTTAAATAGACTACATTAATACTTACAACCCTAAGGAGATAAATTGCATATTAACTATCAATATTATCAAAACTGTATGTCCCCTCTCAAGTTTGATGCATGTCTAGTTTTCCCTTGTGGAAATTTACATAATCAGAGAAGTTATAAAATGCAGGAATATATATTTACTAAGAACCACTCTTTGGAGGACTTTTCCAACACAGTGGTTGGAGGAATACTTTAGCCCCCATGTCTGTATTCCCACCAGTTGGAGGATCAAATCCTCCAACTGTATGAGATCCATCTTTCAGGAAAGCCTGACTTAGGAAAATGAGTCTTTCAACACCCTGATATTGCTGTTCCTGGAAATATAAGCATCCTAGACAACAGCCCCCAAAGGCCATCCAACCTCCTTTTTTTTATGAACCAATTATACTTCATGTCTCTCTATGTTTGGGTGTGGAGGCAGAGGGGAACAACTCTCCTTCCTGGGAAATGTATCTGGATGCAATGAGAGTCAGTCCTTTGAGGAGTTGTCTAATCACATGGTACTTGCCATAGTCTGAATTGATGTCTGGCAGTATAGTGAAGGGCCATTAATTGAAACTTTACCTACCAATTGGGATGAAACTTGTACTTTGGCTCAACTGGCTATACACATGCCATTTGTCCAATCAGATCAATATCAGTCCCCTAGAAGAAAAAGTGATCTTTCTACTCCAGATGGGCCATTTGACCCCCATATTTATATAGGTTCAATTGGAGTCCCTCAAGGGGTTCCCAGTTAATTCAAGGCCAGAAATCAGTTCGCAGCAGGTTTTGAGTCAATAATCTTTTGGTGATGTAGGGTAAACAAAAAAAGTATAGGGGATCCATTACATTTATTATAATCAACAAAGATTATTAATTATACTAGAGGTGCTCTCATGAAAATTAAAGAATAATTAGATGCCAATAGTAAAATGAATTGGAGAAATAGAATGGGTCTAGATATATGCTAATAAAAACCAAGAAATATGTATAAAGATAGGGCCCCAATGTGGTAAATTCATTCCAAATAACATAGTTCCAGAAAGAACAAGTAAGAAGCTTTACAAGGCCTCACCTCACTGGCCAGTAAATTAGAGGAAATTCATGAATTGATGATCCTTTCACTAACCTAGTGGAACAGTAGTTTGGTAATTGAAAGGACTAATAACATCTATTATTTCCCCATTTATTATTGTACTGGGTGGGAGTCGTTACTACAGTGAATGTTGCATGACTCCATGTGTAAGGGGGCCACAAGAAATCAGACATTTACTCAAAAATTACTCAGCAAGGCTAATTTGACATTTTACATCTTATCAACAATTGATAGGGACAGTTCTCACCAACAAACCTCTGTCTCATATAAAAATAATCTTCTTTTATTAGATATATTTGAGCAAAAGAGTCAAATGATGTTATCCCGATTTAAATACTTAAATATTCCTTGATCATATAAGAGGGAGGATTATAAGATTAACGTTCTCTTTTCTGTCAAAGGTAAACCTTTAGTCTGAGATTCCTAATATGTAACAACAACAAAAAAAACATGTTTGCTGTAATCAAAACCATGTGGTTGAAATTTAATCATTTTGAGGTCCCACAACACATCCCCCTTTGTCCTCAGTCTTCCTATCATAATTCCTATAGTGTTGTATATGATCCAATCATAACAATACCCTTCCTTTCCCTCTCTAATTTTAAATTAGGCAATTGCATAGATTGTAACCCCCAAATCCTCCTATCAGAGCAAGGGGCAGTGCAGCATTAGGGATTAAAAACTGGGGCAGACTTCCTGCCCAATATGCTTGTTTACCAGATTTTCTGGTTGTACATCATTTAGCAGAAGTAAAATTAGCCTTGCTGAGTAACTTTTAAGTAAGTGTCTTTTGTGGCACTCTGATATTTATAACAACTTGTTGGCCTTTTATAAGTCATCTTTTGTGATATGTCTATTCAGGTATTTTGTCCATTTTCTAAAGAGTTTTCTTTGTTTAATGTAGATTTAAGTTACTTCTATATTTTGGATATTAATACTTTGTCAGGTGTATATTGGCAAATATTTTCCTTTATTCTATAGGATGTCGCTACATTCCGTTACATAGATTGCTTTGTTGTGCAAAAGATTTTTAGCTGGATGTTATCCACTTTGTCTATTTTTTCATTTTTTGGAATATTCTTTTGGTAATATTCCCCCAAATCTTTGCTTACTTCAAAGTACTAAAGTGCTTTTTTTTCTGTTTTCCACTAAGTTTTCAATATTTCATGTTTTACATTTTGGTCGTTAATTAATTTTGAATTGATTGTTATAAGTGCTAAGAGATAAAAGTCCAGTTTTAATCTTCTGCATATAGATATACATTTTTTTTTTCCTCTGTTTCCTGTTCTTTTTTTTTTCCTCCAGGGATTGAACTCAGGATGACTAACCACTGAGCTATATCTTGAGCCCTATTAATATTATATTATTATTATTATTACAGAATCTTACAAAGTTGTTTAGGATGGCTTTGAATTCATGATCCTCCTGCCTTATCCTCTCAACCTCTGGGATTTCAGGTGTGCACCACTGTACCAAGCTTAGGTAACTAGTTTTATCATAATTTATTGAAGATCCTGTTTTCCCCCCAATGTGTGCTTTTTGCCCTTTTGTAGAAAATCAGTTGGCTTTAACTATGTAAGTTCATTACAGATCTCTCTTTTTTTGTCAAAACTTTCAATTTATTTTTGAGAGAGAGAGAGAGAGAGAGAGAGAGAGGGATTTTTTAAATATTTTAAAGTATTTTTTAAATATTTATTTTTTAGTTTTTGGTGGACACAACATCTTTATTTTATTTTTATGTGGTGCTGAGGATTGAACCCAGCATCCCACGCATGCCAGGTGAGTGCGCTACTGCTTAAGCCACACCCCCAGCCCAAAATTTTCAATTTTATAGAGCAGGAAATTCAGGTTCAGAGACATGTTTAGAGTCATATTATTAGTTATTGGAGGATTTGGGATTCAAACCCATGTTTTTCTTAATTCCAAAATTCTCATTCTGATTTACTGCATTTTACTTCTAACTATAGTAGAACAAATTCCAAACACCTTTATGACTTCTTCTATTCAAATTTCCATATAATATTTATTTTATATTTTCATTTATATTTCAAATCAAACAATTTGGAAAGGAAAGAAGTCTCCAGTATGAATACAATTCCATATCATACTTTTTTAAAGCTAAAATCTCAAATCACTCACACACACACACACACACACACATACGCACGCACACACACACACATACGAGCGCGCACATACACACACACACAAATGTCCCTAATATTTTTCCTTCCTTGGTAAGCACTATGAATCCTTAATAAATCTTAATATTTAAACAAGCTAATGCTGGAACTTCTTTAAAGTTTATGCTATCATAATCCTTTGAAATAACTCTTCTGAAGGTAAATTGTGAGTATAAATAATGTTTTCTCTTTCAAAATATTATGATATTTTTCTTCAACTTTCTGAGTACTGTGAGGTCTGTGCTATTGACTAGAGGTAATTGCTAATCATCAAGTTGTATACAAGTATGAAAGAGTTTCTAGTTTTGATGAGTTAAGAAACTAGGGTATGGTAGTCTCCATATTTTTCTAGTGTGCCTTTCTTCTGTGATAACATTATTACAAACATCTATGTGTCATTTTTTTATTTTTTTGTATTTATTTTTTAGTTGTAGTTGAACACAATTATTTTATTTATTTATTTTATGTGGTGCTGAGGATCAAACCCAGGGCCTTGCACTTACTAGGCAAGCACTCTACCACTGAGTCACAACTCCAGCCCCTCTATGTGTTATTTTTAAAATCTAAATCTATATACTTTTAAAAATAGAACATTTCAGCCATATTATTGTAATTATATCCCTGCATCCCAGAAGATAGTTGCAAATTTCTATTTACTTTTTATTGCTTTTAAAACTACTTTAACATCTGTGCATAAGCAAAAACACTGAGCCCACAAACCTTTCTCAAAATACATATAAGGAAAAAAAAAACATTGTCCTACTGAACTCAGTAGCATACTTGGGGATTTTTACCATGAGTTTGATGTATATCATACAATCTAGGAATCTTCAGAGACTAATGGATATTTATTGATAATATATTCAACATTTTATTATTATTTTTTTATTTTCCTTTAATGTTTCATCTCTCCAATTCCATATCATGTGGAATTCAAGGACCATATTCCTAAAACATTTTGTTATATTCAGTATTTACAAGGACAGTGGTATATCATCTACCATAGTGATATATTTACCACTTGTTCAATGGAATAATACTTGTGAAATAAACATTTTGAGATATGTTGATGAAACTTTTGTGCAAATCTTAAAATGAGTGTGCTTGAGAACAAGATTGCCTTTGTTCTTGTGTGTGCAAAAATTATCACAACAGCATTTGTGCCTTTTTACAAACTCCTGGCTCTACCTGCAGGGATATAATGAATTAATAAATCTGGTTTGGAAACTAAATATATGCTTATTTAAGATGCCCTTTGGGTAATTTTATGCCAGTGTAAATTACATAATTTATTTTTCAGAAACAATGTGTTTTCTAATACAAATGACCCAATATTAATTTTATTCTAGGATTAGATGACAAATATGTGAAACAAATCACTTGATAAATTGATGAGTTATGATTATTGCCTCAGGTAAGATTGAAAGAACTCATCTCAATGAAGAACCACATTTCTCAGTATGATCAAATACCTTTTAGATTACAGACTCTGGGTCTTTCTACTACTTCTTGTATGCCTTAGTTGCTTCATTTGGTTGTGGACACAATTACATTCATGTACAGGTATTGTTACATTGGTTACATCTAGAATACAACACCTTAGAATTTAGAAGGTTGAATAAAATTACCTGGAGATTATTCTTATCAGAAAGAATAGGAGTCCATTTTAAACATACTCATTCAATTTATAAGCATTATTCACCATTTGTCATCATCAGGGAAAAGAGAACTATAGAAAATATGACATTACTTCTCTCCATGAGCCTTAGTTCTATATAAGTCATATAAATTTAGACCACATAGCTGAAAAGTATAGCATAAGAAAACTTACTTTTTTTTCTTAAAATGTTTTCGTGTCAACTCTTTCTTACCACATTTCTTGCATTCACCCTTCATTTTTTTTTTTTGAATTGTAAGTTAGGAGCCTCCATAATTGTTTGAATATCTGCTTTACATGCCAACATGTGGGACACTTCATGAATATTAGAAATACATAAACATAAAATTGGTAATGTTTATTTATTTTTAAAATATTTATTTTTTAGGTGTAGATGGACACAACACAATACCTTTATTTTTATGTGGTGCTGAGGATTGAACCCAGGTCCCACCTGTGTTAGGCGAGCGCTCTACCGCTAAGCCACAATCCCAGCTCCTTGGTAATGTTTATAATGACAGTAAAGTAGAATGAGGACGAACTTTCTGAATCAGAAAAAAAAATGTAAAAAAAAGAAAGGGGTCAAAACTAAATACAGGGTAAAGACAAATGGAACTAAGTGTCTTAGATCCAGATAAATTATGTTTATTTTAAAATATAAAACAACTACCTCTGGTATCATGCTGAATACAACAGAACTGTGATATAGCAGATGTGTATGTTTATGGAGGATTGACTTTGTGTGGGTAGTTATTAGTTTTTTAAATTTTTTTCTCTAAAATTTTTTTTAACTGTGTTCTAAAGTATTTCCCTCTTATGTTGAATACCAATGTTTGAAATATTCTATAACATTTCTAGACTATTTAAGTTAATTAAGTTTTAAACTTTAATTTAAAAATAGCTAAAACTCATTTCCTTACCACCCTGCCACCATGAGCTTGAATTGTCATCTGGCCTTTAGGCCACTTTTCACTTTATAAGATCAAGTTTCTCCTGTGTGTGGAAGTATTAAGGAAGTAAGAAAAGGGGAGGGGAGTCTTACTTTCTGACTGGCACAATGTAATCTTTCCATGATAAATTATACCTACCTATATGTGTAACATCAGTTATCAAAATGTTGACTCCAACTTGTATGAGGTTTTTAAATAACCACAGTTAGGAGAAAAATGTTTCTCACAACACATTTATATTTCTCAAAGACTAATGATATTAATGACTGTCTCATCCTTGTCATTATTCTGGGGGATGGGTAATATGGATTGAACTCAGGGGCACTAAACCACTAAGCCACATCTCCAGCCCTATTTTGTATTTTATTTATAGACAGAGTCTCACTGAATTGCTTAGCACCTTGCTTTTGCTGAGGCTGGTTTGAACTTGCAACACTCCTGCCTCAGCCTCCTGAACTGCTAGGATTACAAGTGTGTGCCACCAGGCCCACCTATTATTTTTCTTAGACAAATTGGGAAGACAGAATTTGGAATTAGTGGTTAGTATCAGTATAGCAAGTTCTGTGACCTCTTAAGCCCTGAGAAAATGTGGTTAGCTCCAAATGGCAGTTCTCTGCACAGCAGTAGTTTGCAAAGTGTGCTTTTCAGAGACAGTAATTATCAGCATAACCTTAGGATTTTTCCCAGATGAATTGAGTTAAAACTTTGAGGTGGGGCCTAACAATATGTTTTTTAGCAAACTCCGAAGGTAATTCAGATGCACAACTTTTGAAAATCAATGCTTTGGAATGTCAGATATTTAGCACCAATGCTTACTTGAGCTATAGATAGTTCTTAGTTAATAATGTATGAGAAGCAGAGTAAGTCCACTCAACATTTTGTTTTATGTATATACAAACAGATATATATCCCACAGTATAACAAAGAGTCATATTATTTCAAAGTGCAAAATAGCATATAATATTAATAATTCTTTTTTATGTCTTCTATTGAATGGACTAAGGAAATTGATAGGATTAAATTCATTGACTAAATAGATATAACTATATAACATCACTCCATTATCACCATCAAAGAACAATTTGAATAAAGACCAGGCCAAGTTATCTCAGTAAAAATGTCCTTAAAATTCTTTCAAATATGTAATTCAATTAAACATGAACACAAGATAATGTCCCATTGGACTACTATAGAATTGCTTTTTCAGTTTTACTTTGACATTTCTCAGTCAAGACAATGAAGCCTTATAAGAATAATCCCTATGAAATTTATAATGTATAAATATTGAACTTACACCAAGGTTTCAATTTTAATTATTAATACATGCAATTGAGAAATAATGATTTTAGAAATGAGTTTCCTACTATCTTAAACAACCTATTTTTAATAATGTTTATTAACAAGTATAGGAAATTCTCAATTACTTAGGGCAATCTTTACCTAGATAAAATAAGACCTTCTTAAATACACTGTTTTAACTTTGATAAAAAGTACTGTCTTCTCTCTGATTCATGTGGTTTTCTTCCCTGCCCCTTGACCATGAAAATTTTCCCATTCATGGGTTTGATACACACCATCAGTCTTGTTAGAAGTTTCAACTCTTCTCTCCATTTTAATTTTGCTAGCAATGAGATGCCATTCTTTTATGCATTGCTTCTTATTATTTGGCTAGAATTTAGTTATATCCTTGGAATAATCAAGGATTTTGGTCAACTGTACAACAAATATTTAGATATATATATTTAAAAGTCAAATATATGAGAGCTTTTTCATAATAAATTACAGATTTCTATAATAATTGCTGTGTTCAAATAACATATATGATATTATTATAATTAATTATGTAAGGAAGTCAGAGATTGTTTATTATCCTTCTTTCTCCAATCTTTTTGTCTCTCTCTACTACTATCTGAATAATTTTGTTGGCTATAATGCAGTTAATCTGTTATTTCTGTAGCTATGGATAATTTTATGATAAAGCTACTTTATATCTCCTGATTAATTTAATTGTAACTTATTTTAGTTTCAGAAATATATTTTGTCCTTTTTAAAAAACAACTTCTACCATTTCTTGTTTCTAGTTTACTGATAAAATTGTCAGACTTTAATTTTATTTTTTAAAACATAGTAAGCATGTTTGTTCATATGTCCCCATTAGTAAGCATAACTATAGTATGGTGGAAGTATGCCTTCTTTTTTCATTCTTGATTTTAAAAATATGTATCAATTTTTCCCCATTTATTATGGTATTGGTTTGGATTTATGATTTATAGCCTTTATTATATTGTGTGCTTTGTTATGGTTCTTCCACATCTAGTTTCTTCAAGGCTTGTATTATGAAGGGATGTTAAATTTTGTAAGAGAATTTTTCTACATATATTGATATTATCACATGACCTTTGTCTTTGATTCTATTGGCATGATCAAATGATTTTTTTTCCTTGACTCTATAATGCAGGATATTTATTGATTTTCATGTATTGAACCATTGCTTGGCCAGATCAGCTGAACCCTGGACACAACACATGAAAATGCAGAGACAAAGTTGATCTGAAGTGGGGTGTCAGGGAACTTCACCCAAGATGAAGGGAAGTCCCTGGCTGACAAGCTCCTTCTTTGACTACAAGAAGTAAAAAATAGTGTGGTGTTCACACAGAACTAGAGATAAGATGAATGAGAGTACATGTTCTCAGGAATATGGAAACAGAGATATGATTCAAAGTAAACATGAATACTGAGTTGCTTAATTTTATCCATATGAACTGGCAGGAAATCTAGATTAAATTAAAATGGAATGAGCACACTATTTTTGCAAATAGCTGAGGGGAGTCATCTGTGTTTCCTTTCTTCTCCTGAGGCACTCTCAGTCAGCCTTAGACACAACATTTGGTTTTCAGGATATTTTGATTTCAGGGGTCAGCAATATTCTGCTTCTCCGGCCAAGGCCACCTAAGCAACCTCTAAGCAGGTCAAGGGCCTCCACAACTCCCCATTTCTTTTTCTTTTAAAAGTTGTTCAGTGACCCATACCTGGTGGTGTCTCTAATGTCTTGGGCAGTGTTCATTCTGACTTTATAGACTAAACAGAAAAGACAAAGTTCACAAATTAGGATTGTGATAATAACTACCATTCTACAGTCTGTGTCTAATTGGTGTTGTAAAGTTTGAATGAATTGGCTGGTGGAGATTTGTTGTTGAGAGGCCAGAACAGTGACCTGATTTCGATTTTGGAGGCAGACAATGTCCATAGTTATGTTATCTATAAGGGAGCCTAGTAGGTGCTTTTTAAAATTTTCCCAGGTATGAATTGATTTGTTCTTTGTTTGGGAGTTACACACATATATTTGTATTGCCAATCACAAGTAAGGGTACCTTAGAAGATTGTAGCATCTACTCAGTCTCCAAAAACTCAATTTTGGACCCTACTAGCTTGAATTGAGAGGGAAGTTCATCTATGTCATGTTACACTGTAAAAGCTTAGATAAGATTTTGGACTACTGTATTTATATAGAAAGCAGTCTTAACTGAGTGACTTATGGTAGTAGCAGAGGCAAGAATTAGTCTGGAGGCAACTTTGGCCCCTATAAGCATGGCTACAAAGCATGTGGGTCAATACAATACTGCAGGGCCTGTTTTCACATAGTTCGTGCTTGGGAAATCCTCCCAGGATTGTCCAGTTAATGGGCAGAAAGATATGAGTCTTCCTCTGAAGAAATAAAAGGGATTCAGACATGGTAATAGCTGTTTTAATGCAGGCTACATAAGTTCAGTTGTTAAAGGTGATGTTAAATAGTTTTTTTATTGTGGCCAATCTGAAGAGGGTCTGACAGAAATACATATGGATGCATAGTGCAAATTTTTACTATGTCATTAGGGTTTGAGTGAAAAGACATGATAGAAATATTTGAGGATCTAGTATAGGAGACTCTCCATACTCAGAGCAGAAAGAAAGGGAAGGCCAATCTCCAGATAGTAACCTTAATGGGCCCTCCTTCCAGAGCTGGTTGAGATTGAAAGAGGCCTTCTTCTCCTACTATTATGGAGTCATTGCCATATATGATCAGATCAGAGAAATTGGAGGTGTGAATGAAAAGAGAATGGTTGTGCAGATCATGAAGATACATCCAGGATCTTCCAACAAATAATGAGGTGTCAGAAATATTAATAAATGAGTGATGTGGCCTCAGCCATCTTCCCAAATGATCTTATAAATCTTAGTGGACATGTCTGGCAAAGTGGCAGAGGAGTTGCTAGGGCTGAGAGTGATTAACTGTCTAATTAGAATGTTGGTAGCTGCCAAGTGAGAGGATCTTCAGGCCATTGGGACCAAACTGGAGGTGCATCCACACCTGATTCATAGGGAATAAACAGGAAGGGTCATGATCCATACATAGGAGAAAGTGTGAGACCATAGAGTTAGGTTGTTGACAAAAAAGGAGGCAAATTTAGTTATTAGAGGCAGTTCTACATCTCCCACCCAGAAGATAGCATTATCTAAACACTAGGAAGTTGGACTTCAATCAAGTGATTGGCTGCCTTGGTTGGGAGAAGCAAATCAACTATTATCACATTGCTGACAACAGCCTTCATGGCTAGAAACAGGTATTTAGAGATTTTAATGTTGACCTGTATGGGCCAGGACTTCTTTAGCCTTTTGAATCAGTTTCTTCAGGTTTTCCCAAGTCACCAGAGCACTCTGAGTTGTCACAAGTAAGAAGAAAGGGAGATAGCCCTTTGGTTCCTTGAGGTAAAGATTCTGAAACTGAAGGATTGAGTTGTTCTCTCTGTTAGCTACAGAAAGGTATCACCTAATATGCTAGGAGCTACCAGGGTCCTTCCTGCAAGCGTATCCTCATTCCCATATTAGTAAGGGTATAAAAACAATCCACCCTCTGGTGTGTGAGTCTTTCTACAGTACCTGAGGATTCTCTTTAGGGGGAAGCATCAATCCCCAATGGCATTCAGCAGAGGTGCAGCTTTGGTCATTGACACTGAAAAAATTAGAGTTATTAGTACTTTATATATCTCCTCCTTCTTGTTTTTGTAACGTGTTTGAGGATGGTGTGAGCATACTCTTTAAGAGCTTGTTCTTTTGGTTAGTAGAGAATGCCAGTGTGATAATTTTATATTACATATTTTGTAGAAATCTCAGAAGCAGGCACTAGTGTAAGCAGGGCCATTGTCCATTCTAATCTGTTTAGGGATTTTTGTCTGGGCAAAAAACTGAGTTAGTAGTAGATAAGATGTGAGGTCATTTTCTCTTTGTGGGCAGTGGCATGGAGGACATGAAAATTAGTGTCAATTGTGATGTCAATTGTAGACAAATGACAGAGGTCTAAGTTATAAGATGTGAATAACATCCATTTGTCAATATTGTTGGCTTTGAGCCCTCTAGGGAGGGGACCAGCCTAAGTCACCTGTTGACAAGTGGGACACTGTTAGATTTAAGTTTAGCTCCCCAGTAACTTCTGAAACTGATGGGGAGCTCAGGATGAAACCCATCTATAGTAGTAAAATAAGGTGAATTTGGAGCATGTATCAACTATACATGAACTCCTCCTAGGGGGAAAAAAACAGAGTGATCAAGAAATTGATCAAGAAATTGATCACTCTGTTTTTTTCCCCCTAGGAGGAGTTCATGTATGTGTGTGTGTATATATATATACATTATTTATATATATACATACATATATATACATTTATCTTTATATATATATATATATATAAATCTCGCCCCCCCTAAGGGGAGGAGTTTTTATATATATATATATGAAATCCTGGTGGATTGAGTAATTTTTTGGTTTGGTTTAATTGCTCTTCGGGTATATATGGTGTATGTATTTTTTAAGGTGTGTGTGTGTGTGTATGTGTGTGTGTGTGTGTGTGTCTGTGTGTGTATGTATGTATGTAAATAACATGTCTTTTAAGGACTAATGAGTATGTAAAAAGAAATTGTCCTTCATATGCAGTTAGGGCAATTTATTAAAAGTTTTCTGGAATCGTCAGAAAATCAAGTTAATTTCAATTTATGGCTGGGAAGATAAAACCAGGATCTCTGTCAAATATGGCTTGAAAATGATTTTTCATCATTTAAAATTAAGTGTGACTTTTGTATATAATCTAATATAATCATTGTTTGTATAGCCAGAATTGCATAAATGTGAATTCCTTTAAGATTAACTCTTCTACATAAACCTAAAGGACACAAGAAATTATCTTGATATATGAGTAGATACATGTTTTAAGAAACCCTTGTAACTTCAACACATAGAGATTACATTATGACTTTATATATGTACATTAAATTTTGACCTTAGGAAACACCTTAGATAGCTTTAACTGATTGCTAATTATAGCCAACTTCATCACATACAAATATTTGTTTTATTATTGATTCTCCACAAACTTTCTGTAACTTACTGAGACATTCTGCAGCTTGTTTACTTTACCAGAAAAATATTATCTCATACAGAAACATTTCTTCTTCATTCTAATTCTTACATTAAACTAGATTTTATATCTGTAATTTTCTTATATTTCTCTTTTAGTTGTTCATTTCTTTTTAAATTTGTATTTTGAAACAATCTCTAAAGATTTCTGAATTTAGAAAATTACTACATTTTATTAAGATAAAATAGTTTGTTATTTACAATACCTTATAATTCAAACACTGCTGAAACCTTTGTACATTTTGTATATAGAATGACACCTGTTAAAATCTTAGTAAACTAATTGGGGTAAAAATATTCATGTAATATTAGATAATTTTATTAATTTGCCTTACAGTTGCTGTTAAAATATTTGGACTTAAGTGAATATGTACCCATAATGGGAGGTTAGCATTAAATTGAGAAAGGGTCCTGGGATTTTGTTTTATTTGTTTGCTTGTTTTATATAGAACTATATAGGTAAGTAAAATTTTAATCCTTAATCATCTTCTTTTTGGAGAAGACCAAGAAACAAATCCATTTTATTTATTTATTTATTTATTTATTTATTTATTTATTTACTTACTTACTTACTTAGTTTGTTGGTTAGTTAGTTAGTTAGTTAGTTATTTTGGGTATCTGTGATTGAATTCAGGGACACTTCACCACTGAGCCACAACTCCAGCCCTAATTTGTGTTTTATTTAAAGACAGGGTGTCACTGAATTGCTTAGTGACTGGCTTTGCTGAGCATGGCTTTGAACTCACTATCTTCCTGCCTCAGCCTCCTGAGCTGTTGGGATTACAAGCATGCGCCACCATACTTGGCAACAAAGCCATTTTACATTGATTTTTTATTTACCAGTGATTTGTAAAAACAATTTAAACAAGCAACAAAATATGTTGTATTATAGAATTTAAGAAGCCAAAAGTATTTAAAATTAAATTTAGTAGTTGATGTTTTAATATTTTAACTTTACAAAATTATTCAGTGTTTTTAACATATTAATGAAGATTAATGTCATTTATGTTAAATTTAATTTATGTTTGCTAGTCATTAATATTATGTTACTCATGAAAACCAAGGTATCAGAGAAGTATAATTAATTTTAAGTCAGTTATTGTTGTCAAAGAAAAATCTTTAAAATTAATGGATTATGTACTTTAAATATTTTATAGATACTAATGTTTATTTTCTTTGTAATTTCCTAGCCATTTAGAAAAATAAATAGTTTAGTAAATTTAAATAATTTTTTTTCTTTTATCTTTTTAATCAATTTCAATTATATATTTTGAAAGGCATTTGGATCCATTATTGTTAAAATTATGAGTGATCATTTATCTATATGTTGATTTTGGTGTACATGTATACATAAAAATCAAAGAGGAACAAAGATTTTTGACAGCCCTTTTTTTAAATATTAGAAAATAACCAGAGAACTAGAACCTTCAGTTAGAGAAAACCAGACTAATTCGTGTAGGACCAAAGATGAATTTATCAGAAAGGCTTGAGTTTTGAATAAGACAAAGACTTTGATTAAAAAAAAAGGACACAGCTGTAATTACTTTATTAAAGGAACATATGAAACAGGTAGGATGCAAAAGGGTTACACATATTTAATTATACAAACTTCCAGATTTAACTCCTTAGAAATTAAAATAGAGTTTGTCACAAATCTTTGCAATTTAACTAAGCTATAGGACAGGCCTGTACAGTTGTGGACATTAGGAGTAGACTGTTATCCATGTTGGACACTGAAATCAAAAGTGAAGGTGGCCACTCATCCTACATGGGGGCAGATTTATTTTCATCATATCTATCTATTATTTATTTTAGTACTATTCAAAGGAGACATGTGTTTATAGTTAGTCCCTAAACAACTAGTCTCTGAATGAAAACAGTAGGAAAAAACCAGGCTTAGGTGCAGAAAATTATTAGCCTTTTTCCTTTTAGTGTTTGAATATCTTTTTAAATGCAGGCTAGCGGCAGGTTTTATTTTTGAGGTCAGTGCTACCACATGAATGAAAGATGAATGAAAGAGAACAGATTATGGGTGCCTGCACCAAGAAAACTATCTTTTTATCTAGGGGATGTCAGGGGAGTAGGTTACTTTAAGGACTTGCCTACAGGTAGAGTCAAAGGCCATAGATGTATAAGAGGAGGAGGAGGAAATAGAAGTGGCTCCTTAATCTCTTTCTGATTTAAAGGAAGTTGGTTTTACAAATTCCCAGGTGACCAACCCAGACATGAGGACATTTTGCTCTTGATGTTGAGCTCTCCTTAATTCTGATTTACATGGACCCATTGGATGAATGTCAAGTGTCCCCTTATCTGGAAACCAAGAGTTATGTTTAACCACTGGCTCTAGGAGATATCAGTTGATCTTCAGACACTTTTGCATCCATGGCCTTAAGAAGCTCTTTTAATAATTTTCTGTAAAATTTTTGTTCTATTGTTAATTATTGTTCTATGTTACCCTGTCTGAAAAGTTCCAAGGATGTGGAAAATTCTCACTTAGATGATAAACTAACAGAGCACACCACACAGTTTCATGCTCCCTTGACTTGGCTCCACATAGTCACTGTGGCATTTTCTTCAGGATCCTTTTTGGGTGCCAGTTGTTAGAGTCTGTAAACAAGTCTGGATGGCGCCTGGCAAAATGCCAGAGGGAGTGGTTTGTGATGTAACGCCAGCAAGATATTAAGTGTGGAGATTCCTTATTGGTTGACTGCTGTATCTATTTTATGTTAATTAAGATAAGCTGTGTGGAATGTATAAATACCTCTGTTGTCCTACAATAAACAGCTCCCACTCCTGCTGTATCAATCTACACAAGTTGCTCATCACCCCCCGGTTATTTTGCTGCAGCCAGACTGCGGCAGCCAGTTGTTGGAGACATACCATCTTCTTTTTGTATTAGGAGGAATGAAAAATGGTGTGATATTCACACAGAACTAGAGGTAAGATGAACGAGGGTACACGTTCTCAGGAACACAGAACCAGAGATACGATTCAAAGTAACCATGAATACTGAGTTGCTTGATTTTTATTATTTCAGCAAGCAGTTATTTATGCCAACTGGCAGGAACGCTAGATTAAATTAAAAGGGAATGAACACAATATTTTTGACAATAGTTGAGGGGAGTGATCTGTGTTTCCTTTTCTCTCCTGAGACACTCTCAGTCAGCCTTAGACAGAACATTCTGTTTTCAGGATATTCTGATTCTGAGGGTCAGCAATTTTCTGCTTCTCCAGCTAATGCATTCCAAGCAACCTCTAAGAAGGCCAAGGGCCTCTACAAACCACCCTTGCATACCTGGAATTTAACAAATTTTGCCATGTTATACGACTTTTTAATGTATTATTAATTTTATTTTCAAGTATATTTTGAGGATTTTTGCATCAGTATTCATTAATGATACTGGTCTGAAATTTTCTTTCCTTTTTTTTGTGCCCTTATCTAGGTTTGGTATGAGGTAATACTGGCCTCATAGAATGAATTTGAAAGAATCCCTTCTTCTTTTTCTAGTCCATGGAATAGTGTGAGGAGCATTTGTGCTTGCTACCTTGTCTTTAAAGGTCTGGTAAAATGCAGCTATGAATCCAACTAGTCCAGGTTTTTTTTTTTTTTATTTTTTGGGAGACTTTTACTCATTGCTTCAATCTAATTAATTGTTATTGATCTGTTTAGATTTTTAAAAATATTTTCTTTGTTCAATTTCGGTAAATTGTATTTGTCTAGAAATTTATCCAGTTCTAGAGTTTACAATTAGGGGAATATATAGTTTCAAAATAGTCACTAAAAATCTTCTAGATTTCACTGATTATTTGTGTAAATATTCTTTTTGGCCTATAACTTTATTAATTTGATTCATCAGCCTTTTTTGGTAGTTTGCAAAGGGTGTATAAATTGGCTTGGTACTTCTTCACTACCTTGTTAAGTCTTTGGTGATCATTGGAAGAGGATATTTGTAGTATGTTTTGCCTTTTATTTTAGTTTTCCTCGGTTGGATGGTTGGTTTGAGTCACTGTGGCTTACATTACTAGGACTAGAAGTACTAATCTATTTTGAAATTTTTTTGTTGTTGTTGTTGTTACCACGGATTGAACGCAGGGGCACTTAACCACTGAGCCACATCCCCACCCCTTTTTTATAGTTTATTAGAGACAGAGTCTTGCTAAGTTTCTTAGGGATTCACTAAATTGCTGAGGCTCAGCTTTGAACTCATGATGCTCCTCCCTAGCTTTCTGAACTGCTGGCTTTACAGGCATGAGCCAGAGCACCTGGATCATATTTTTTTACATTTTGAGAAAAGTACAATCATGTAACATTATACTCACAGAGTCATAGTACAGAGCTAGAAACTGACCCCTTTCTCCATATTGTAAAATCCCACCCCTTGCCCCATATTTACCAACTATACTGTCAATATGGTATAGTCTGTATCAAAATAGACTGTAATGTCCTAAAGAGAAATATTTTTAATAATTGTTTCCTAAATATTAGTATAATTTGCAACATGGATGAAGTATTTGATACATAAATACATAATTGCAAAGAGAAAAGCCATGGGAGTATTAATCAAAATTGTATTACTAACGTGAAGTTCATGAATTCTATCGAGTTCCTTTTTTATCTTAACCAAACAACATTTTATATCTGTTTTCTGATACTATATTTGCTACAATTTACAATAAAATTACTATACAGAAAATAAAATAAAATTTACCATATTTTCTATTTGACATGAGGTAAAATCTATCATTTCTATTCCTGATTTTTTCAAGGCTATTCAAATGGTATTTATAGTAATTCTGTTAAAGAGGTTAAAAAAATTAAGAACACTTTCAGGAAATTATTATGCTTAAAAAAAAATCTACTTTTCCTGATTCCTCTATAGTGGATTAATTGAGATGTAATATTACTATCTCCTCTTTTCTTTTTTTGTATTTTATGGACTACTTTGTGTATAATTTTAAATGAATAATATCAGTTTCAATAGCATGAAAGTGTCACAAAATATGTATTTATAAATTATATTTTTGGATAATATAAATTTTATTATTGCACTTCATTTTGTTATATTGACAGAACAGAATTTTTTAAAATATCATATTAATTTATTTATATAAACTGTCCATGTATGAGTTTGCTAGGGTTGCCATGATACTACCACAGACTGGGTATGTAGGAGGCTTAAGCAATATAGATTTATTTTATCACAGTTGTTGAGGCTGAAAATGTTAGTTCAAGGAGTTAGTAGGGTTAGTTTCTTCTGAGACCTCTGTCCTTGACTTAGAAATGGCCATCTCTTCCATGTGTCTTCACATGGCCTTCCTTAAATAAAATTTCTTATTTTTTAATTATTTTTAATTTGTTCTAATTGGTTATACTTGATAATAAAATGCATTTTGATACATTGTACACAAATGGAGGACAACTTTTCCTTCCTCTGGCTGTACATGGCACAGAGTCACTCCAGTAGTGTAGTCATACAAGTATATAGGGTAATAATGTCTGTCTAATTCCATCATCCTTACAACCCCCAAACTCCTCCCCTCTGCTCACTCTCCTCTGCCCAATTCAAAGTTCCTCCATTCTTCCCTATCCCCGTCCCCATTATTCATCAGCATAAAGATTTGGCCTTTGGTTTTGGAGATTTCATTAATTGCACTTAGCATTATATTCTCCAGCTCAATTAATTTACCTGCAAATGCCATAATTTCATTCTTTTTTAAGGCTGAGTAATATTTCATTGTGTATATGTACAACATTTTCTTTATACATTAATCTGTCAAAGGGCATCTAGGTTGGTTCCATAGTTTAGTTATTGTGAACTGAGCTGCTATAAACATTGATGTGGCTGCATCTTTGTAGTATTCTGATTTTAAGTTGCTTGGTTATAAACTGAGGAGTGGGATAGCTTGGTCAAATGGTGGTTCCATTCCAAGTTGTCTGAGGAATTTCCATACTACTTTCCATAGTGGTTGCACCAATTTGCAGTTTCACCATCAATGGAAGAGTGAACATTTTTCCCCACATCCTCAACAACACTTATTATTCCTTGTATTCTTAATAATTGCCATTCTGACTGGAGTGAGATGAAATCAGTGAAGTATTTTTTATTGATTTTATTTTTTAAAAAAATACACAACAGCAGAATGCATTACAATTCTTATTACATATATAGAGCACAATTTTTCATATCTCTGTCTATAAAGTAGGTTGACACCCAATTTGTGTCTTCATACATATACATTGTATAATGACGTCCATCACATTCCACCATCCTTGTTAATCCCCTACCTCATCCCTTTCCCTCCCTCCCCTCTTCCCTATCTAGAGTTTATCTATTCCTCCCATATTCCCCCCTCCCTACACCACTATGAATCAGCTTCCATATATCAGAGAAAACATTTGGCATTTTTTTAATGGGGATTGACTAACTTAGAATTATCTTCTCCAACGCCACCCGTTTACCAGCAAATGCCATGATTTTATTCTCTTTTATTGCTGAGTAATATTCCAATGTGTATATATGCCACATTATTTTAATCCATTCATCTATTGAAGGGCATCTAGTTTGGCTCCCCAGTTTAGCTATTGTGAATTGTGCTGCTATAAATACTGATGTGGCTGTGTCCCTGTAGTATGGTATTTTTGAGTCTTTTGAGTATAGACCAAGGAGAGGGATAGCTGGGTCAAATGATGTTTACATTCCCAGATTTCCAAGGAATCTCCATACTGCTTTCCATATTGGCTGCAACAATTTGCAGGCCCACCAGGAGTGTTTGATTGTACCTTTTTCCCCACATCCTCTCCAACATTTATTGTTGTTTGTCTTCATAATAGCTGCCATTCTGACTGGAGTGAGATGATATTTTAGAGTAGTTTTTATTTGCATTTCTCTGATTGCTAGAAATGTTGAAAAAAATTTTCATATATTTGTTGATTGATTGCATTTCTTCTTCTGTGATGTTCATTTATTGATTGGTTTATTTGTTTTGAGGGTGTTAAGTTTATTGATTGGTTTATTGTTTGGTTTATTTGTTGTTTTGCATGTTAAGTTTTTGAGTTCTTTATATATCCTGGAGATCAGTGCTCTATCTGAAGTGTTTTGGGGTAAAGATTTTCTCCCATTCTATAGGCTTCCTTTTCACATTATTAATTGTTTACACTGCTGATAAGAAACTTTTTAAAATGAATCATCCCATTTATTTTTTCTTGATTTTACTCCTTGTACTTTAGGAATTTTGTTAAAGATGTCATATCCTAAGCTGACATGATGAAAATTTTGGATTACTTTTTCTTCTATTAGGTACAGAGATTCTGTTCTATTGCCTAAGTCTTTGATTGACTTTGAACTGATTTTTTTCACAAGGTGATATAAAGGTTTAATTTTATTTTACTACACATGCATTTCCAGTTTTCTCATCACCATTTGTTGAAGAAGCTATCTTTTCTCCAATGTATGTTTTTGGCACCTATGTCTAGTATGAGATATCCTTATTATGTGGATTTGTCTCTCTCTATTCTCTTCTGGACCATTGATCTCTATGTCTGTTTTGGTGTCCATTCCATGCTGTTTTTGTTAATGTGGCTCTGCAGATTAATGCCTCCTGCTTCACTCTTCTTGATAAGGATGGCTTTGGCTATTCTGGGACTCTTATTATTTTTTTACTTTTAGTTGTCAATGGACCTTAATTTTGTTTATTTATATATTGTTCTGAGGCTAAGAATTAAACCCAGTGCTTCATACATGCTAGGCAAACAGTCTGTCTCTGGCCACAACCCCAGTCCCTGGGTATCTTATTTTTCCAAATAAATTTCATGATTGATTTTTGTAGTTCTATGAATAATGTCATTGGTATCTTAATAGAAATTGCATTAAATCTGTACAATAGTTTTGGTTGTATGGCCATTTTGACAATACTAATTTGACCTATACAAGAGCATGGGAGATCTTTCCATATTCAATAATCTTCTTCAATATCTTTCTTTAGTTTTCTGTAGTTTTCATTGTAGAGGTTTTCCACCTATTTTCTTAGATTGATTTTTTGAAGGTGTTAGAAATGGGATAGTTTTTCTAATTTCTCTTGCAATGGATTCATTAGTGATGTATAGAAATGCATTTAATTTATAAGTATTGATTTTATATCTGGCTACTTCGCTGAATTTATTTATTATTCTAGAAGTTTTCTGGTGGAATTTTTTGGATCTTCTAAAGATAGAATCATGTCATCAGCAAATAGTATTATGTTGAATTTAAGTGGTGAAAGAGGGCATCCTTGTCTTGTTCCAGTTTTTAGAGGGAATGTTTTCAATGTTTTCTCCATGTGGAATGATTTTGCCTTTAGGCTTATCATAGATACCTTTTAAATATTGAGGTATATTCCTACTATACCTCAATAGTGTTTTTATAGTGTTTAAAAAGTGCTATTTTTGCCAAATGATTTTTATGAATCTTTTGAGATGATCATATAATCCTGTTGATGTGATGAATTGTGTGTATTGATTTCCATATTTTGGACTAATCTTGTATTCCTGGTATAAACTCTACTTGATTGTGGTGAATTATCTTTTTAGTATGATTTTGTATGTTATTTGGTGGAATTTTATTGAGAACTTTTGCATCTATTTTTTTTTTAATCAAGGATATTGGTCTTAGGTTAGTTGTTTTTTTTCCCCCCTTGATATGTCTTTGTCTGGGTTTGGTATCATGGTGATATTAGCCTCATAGAATGAGTTTGAAAGGGTTTCCTTTTTTATTTCATGGAATAATTTGAGGAGTATTGGTGTTAATTCTTCCTTGAACGTTTTGTAAAATTTGGCAGAGAATCTGTCTGGTCTGGAACTTTACTAGGTTGGTAGGTTTTTAATGGTTTCTTCTATTTCATTTCTTTAAACTGATCTTTTTAAATTGGGTGTGTTATCTTGATTCAGTCTGAGTAGATCATATGTCTCTAGAAATTTGTTGATGTCTTCTAGATTTTCTATTTTATTGGAGTATAAATTTTCAAAATATTTTCTAATTATCTTCTGTATTTCAGTACTGTCATCACAAATTTTAGTAATTTAAATTTTGTCTCACTCTCTCTTCATTAGCATAACTAAGGGTTTATCAATTTTATGTATTTTTTAAAAAGAACCAGCTTTTATTTTGTCAATTTTTAAAATTTTTTTGTTTCAATTTCATTGATTTAGGCTCTGATAATTTTTCTTGTCTTTTACTGTTTTTGGTGTTGATTTGTTCTGTTTTTTTTTTTTTCTAGGATTTTGAGATATAATATTAGGTCATTTACTTTTTTTACTTTTATTCTTCTTTTTCCTAAAATACTTTTATTGTATTTATTATTTATTTTTATGTGGTAGTCAAGATTGAACCCAGTGCATCACGCATGCTACACAAGTGATTTACCACTGAGCTATAACTGCAACCCCTAATTTTTTATAATTTTTATGAATGAGCTCAATGCAATGAGCTTTCTTCTTAGCACTGCCTTTTTAGTGTCCCAGAGATATTGATATGTTGAATTAGTGTCATCATTTACTTCTATGTATTTTTTTATTGTCTTCCTAATTTCTCTGCTTTCCTTTTGTCATTCAATAGTTTGTTATTTAGTCTCCAGTTGTTGAAATAGCTTTTTTTTAAATTTTATTATTGATTTCTAGTAGTTAAATTACTTTATGGTCTGGTAGAATGCAAATAATATTTCTATTTTTTTTGTATTTGCTAAGAGTTGCTTTGTGGCATAATACATGGTCTATTTTAGGTTAGGATCCTTGTGCTGTTGAGAAGAAAGTGTATTTTCTCATTGATAGATGAAATACTCTAAATGTGACCATTAAATTATTGATTGTAGTATTGAGTTCTATAGTTTCTTTATTTAGTTTTTGTTTGGAAGATCTAGCCAGTGGTGAGAGAGATGTGTTCAAGTCATCTAGTATTAATGTGTTGTGGACTATTTGATTTTAAAAATTGAGAAGTGTTTGTTATATGTATGTAGATGCTCCATCTTTGGGGCATAAAGTATTATGTCTTGTTGATATATTATTCCCATAAGCAGTATGAAGCATCCTTCTTTTTCTCTCCTGACTAACTTTGGCTTGAAGTCCACTTTATCTGATGTGAAAATGGAAACCTCTGCTTGTGTACACATTTCATGTGAGTGATGTTTTTTCAACCTTTCACCTTCAGTCTGTGGATTCCTTTTCCTAGAAGGTGAGTCTCCTGAAGAGACCATATTGTGGCATCTTTATTTTTTTAAAATCCAATTTACTAGATTGTGTCATTCAATTGATGTGTTTAGACTAATAATACCCAAGGTTATTATTGAGGTATAATTGTATTCCTAAACATTTTCAGTTATTTTCGGTTTTTGACTTAGTTTCTACGTTGATGGAATTTAACCTTAGTGTAGTTCCTCTCTTTGCTGATTTTCATTTTTTTTTTAATTTTCTCCTCACAGAATATTTTGATGAGAATGTTTTGTAGTGCAGCCTTTCTACCTTCCTAATCATAAATTCTTTTTACTTTTGTTAGTCGTGGAAGATTTTTATTTCATTTTCAAATCTGAAACTTAGTTTTCCTGGATGTAAAATTTTTGGTTGGCATTCATTTGCTTTCAGAGCTTGATATGTATTATTCCAGATCCTGCTGGCGTTTAAGGTCTGGGTTGAAAAATCAGCTGAGATCCAAACTTGTTTGCCCATACGTCATTTGATTTTTACCTCTTGCCATCTTTAAAATCCTATCCTTATTCTGCTTGTTAGTCATTCTCTTTGTAATGTGCCTTGGTGTGTACATTTTATACATTTGGAGTCCTTTCAGCCTCTTGTAGTTGATTTTCCATTTTATTCTTTAGATTTGGGGAACTTTCTAATACTATATCATTGAAAAGTTTGGGCATTCCCTTGGTTTGTACCTCCATGCCTTCATCTATGCCAATAAATCTTAAATTTGGTCTTTTCATGTTACCCCATAATTCTTTGGAAGTTCTGTTCATGGTTTCATACCATCTTCTCTGTATGGTAGACTTAACTTTTAAGAGTCTGTATTTTATCTTCATTGTCTGAATTTATGTTTTTCAAGTGATCTAGTCTGTTGGTGATACTTTCCAATGAATTTTTAATTTGGTTTATTGTTTCCTTTATTTGATGGATTTTTACTTGATTTTGCTTTTATAATCTCTTCCTCTTTATTGAAATGATCTTTTACTTGTATTTTTCTCTCTGATACCATACTTCATTTCAAAGATCAGTCTAACTATGTACCTCCTGAACTCCTTCTCAGACATTTCTTCTACTGTATTGTTAATGGATTGTATTGTTGGAATATCTTGGTTTGTTTAAAGTGCTTTGTTCCCTTATTTTTCCAGGTGTTTATGTGTCTTCCCATCTAACAGTATGAATCTGAGGAAGTGAAATTTCTACCATGGGTCTTATAGTATCCCTGAAGGCTTCAGGTACCTCACCTTTAAGAGGGAGACCAATATTAAAACACCCAATGAAAACAATATACAGGCTTAAAATATATAGCTCTGATTAAGGCACTTAGTTTTTTCACACACACACACACAAAAAAAAAAAAAAAAAACCACAGGTGATACAAAGTATTGCAGCCTAGTTTGTGAATGCCATAAAATGTTAATTTATGATAATTCTTTATTTATGAACAAATACAACTTTAAAGTGTCAAACTAAGAAAAAAATGACATTATTTGGCATAGAAATTTCCTTCAAAAATTCCTGAACAATTCATGAAGAAAATAACATTTTTCTAAGAATAAAGCACTTGAAAGAATCAAATCAACTTTTTCGATGTTTATTGGTGATTTATATTTCCTTGACATTTACAAACAGTAATAATAGGGACTTATTCCCACAAAATATAAAAGAGAAATGAGCTTAAAGTCTAAATTGTTGTGTGTGAACTTCCATTAATCCCAATTTTGTAACATTTGAAGTTTCACTATTTCAAATGAAGGTATTCACAACTAAACTGTTAGACCAGGATGCAAGAAAAGACCACTGACTCCAATTAAAATCAAATTAAAGCAAGCTTATTATTTCAACCGACAAGGCTGCCTCTCCCACCCAAAACCTTGGGAACAAGACAGCCACCACATCTTTCCTGCAGCCCAGCTTTATAGCCCAGAAAGTTACACAAAGGGGGGTTACAGATAACAAAACTCTGAGGAGCATAACACTAATGGTAGTTTATGTTTTTTGCTGGCCCCAACATCGAATTTATGAGGTCCATTAGAGCCTCAGAGAGGGTCCTTATCTGGCCAGAGAAGGCCAAGATTTGTGAGGTGTCACTAAGGTTTCAGAGAGGGCTGCTATCTGGTCAGAGAGCCAGGCATGGGTGAGTTCAAAGCATGGGCAGGCATTCCAAGCAGGTTCAGAATTTGCAGCAATTTATAGTAAAGCCAAAATTAGCTTTTCAAGGCTTTGTCAGGTGAGATGGCTCCCAATTTTTTGAGAAAATCAGGTTGGGTCTATCATAAACATGTAAAACTATTTTTGCAGGTATTCTTTTATTGTATATTAGTGTAATCCTATTAAACTTATAAATGAGAAAAACTGGGAAAATTATTTTCTTGAAGCTAACTCTAAACCACAGATGATTGACACAAAGATGACTTTATCTCTTTGAAATGTTAATCCATCAAATATTGATTGGCAAATGTCCAGGATTGTACTGTCAGTTTTATAATTTGAGTAATTGAATGCTTGATGATAGGTAAACTGACCTTTAGAAAACACATTGTTTCATAAAATCAAGAAAATAGAATGATAAGTCTAGTTTTAAAGACTGAATGATCATATTTGTGTTAAATTTTTCATTTATCAGAAAAGACATCGAGTGTCTTAGAAAAGTATTAAATTAGACTACTAATATTTCTGCATTCTGTTCTCTTCTAGATATCTAAAATGTAAGTTTAAATCACTTTCCTTAACAAATCCACTTGGACACTTCAAATTTGGAAGGAGAATACAAAGTAAATAATTATCAGAAATGACTAATACTTAAATATGAATATCTGAAAGAGTTTGCTCCCATTGTTCATAATTTCTTTGAAACATAAAACATTTGTTGTCAATTTCAGCAGGATATATTTATCTATTTCATAATACCTGTTTTCATTTTCTTACCTAACTAATAACCCTAAATAGTTTTCATTGTTTTTGTCTTTTGAAAATGTATGATCTATATAGATGCCTGTGTAAGAATTGTCATTTGTCCTCCATGTATTTTTTCTATTCCATTTTATCTGTTTAGATTTCCAACAATGAAATATTTCAAATATACTTGTCCATCATATCTAATATGAATTATCCTTATGCATACAGTGTTAATAACTTTTAAGCCTTCTCAATATGTTTGTTTCTGGATGTGTAAAGGCTACATTTAAAAGAAATTTAGATTGGTTTCAATCTAGAATTCTTTACTCAGTAGCCCATCATGTCACTTGTGTTAGCCATTATTCAAAAGTTTCCTAATGAAACATAGTATCTGATATTAAGAACTTATAGAATTTCTTATATTAGTGAAACTGGGCTGGCTATGTGTAGCAAATAGAATATAGAAGTAACAGTGAATAACCTCCAAGACAAGGTGATAAGAAGTCTTATAGCTTCTGCATTGCTCCTTTCAACAAACAACTGGGGGAAGCCAGACACTGTATAAGAAATCTCATTACCTTGAAAGTTCTGAATAAACTCACATTAGCAATGTGGAAAGGACATGGGGAAGATGAGATACTGAGACTATTCTTACCTCTTCCAGAAATCCTAAGATGTTAGCCACATGTATAAAAAGGACAACTTCAATGTATAGTACAGTTAACTTTTGTATGACTCCAGCCCCAGCTACCATCTTACAGTTATTTTATGAGAACTTTTAAACAAAATAATCCAGCCAAATATATTAAATACACATAGATGTAAGTAATTGTTTTAGATAGCTTTCCTTTGCCATGACCAAAATACCTGGCAAGCACAATTTAAAGGAGGCAAAGCTTATTTTTGTTCACAATTTTAGAGGTTCAGTCCACTGATGGCTGACTCTATAGCTTTGGAACAAAGTAAGGCACAATATAATGGTGGAAGGACATAATAGAATAAAATAGATCAGTAAATTATGGCCAGGAAACAGAGAGAGAGTACCCCTCATCAGGGACAAAATATATACCCATAATGCATGCCCCACTGACCTACTGTCTCCAACCACATGCTACCTGCCTACAATTACCACCCAGTTAATCCACATCAGTAGATTTATTCACTGATTTACAGCTGTCATAACCTAATAATTTTACCTCTGAACATACTTGCAGTGTCACACACATATGATTTTGAGAAACACCTTTGATCTAAAGTGTAATAATCTGGCCCTGGCTCCCACAAGATAATGCCCATATCACAATGCAAAATACATTTAGTTCACCTCCAAGAATTCCCACAGTGTTAACAGTTTTTGTATTAGCCAAAATCCAAGTTTCAAATCTCATCTAAGACTCAAGGCAAACCTTTCATTATTTTCCCAGAAGAGATCAAAAACAAGTTATGTATATTCAATATATTGCACAGGGTAAATGTTTCAGTTGCACAAGGAAGAAATGGTTATGGGATAGAAAAAAGTGATGGGACCAAAACAAAACTAAAATTCAGCTGAACAAACAGTTCATAAAGTTCCATGTTCAACATCTGAGGAACATGACATCATATTTTTTCTCTTCAAAGGGTTTATGTAGTACCACCTTGATGGTTGAAGCTCACACGGACCCTCTCTCTTGGCTTGTAAAGCATGATTTCTGCAATATTCTTCATTGTATGTTTCACATTACTGTCATCTGTTAATCTCTGGAGTTTCCACTGCAGGAGTTTTCTTACCATACTTCATTCATCAACATCTCAGGGGATGACTGTAGGAATTCCAACACTGCTACAATTTTCCTGCCTGTCAGACCTTCTTTTGAAATCTCAGTGAGATTCTCCATTTTGCCCTAAATCCAGATTTCTGTATTCCTGCAGAATCATGCTTGATGTCAAAATATTTCAACATCTCCAGCAGTAGTCAAATCACCTGCAGTCATGGTTGTAAGAGCATCTGTGTACCTGGGAAGCTCATGCAGTGAAAGAACTTTTTAAACACCCTTATACAATCAGGGTACAAAATGTTCTCTTTTCAAAGTAACTGTTAATTTTTCAACCTTGACCTGACTGAGATGGATGTGGTTTTACTAATTTCTGAGATACCTTCAAATTGTTTTTCCTATTGTTTTTGGTAAGCGACTTAGCACTTCTTTAGTGACCATAATCTTTTTAACAACTACACCTTTCTTATCTCCAGCTTTACTTGAATTTTTTTTTTGAAAAAAAAATGCAAGATTTTTAATTGTTTTTGCCCTGATCTCTGGTCCTGATTTTCACATTGAACTTATTTAAAAGGAGTCATCAATATTGATGCCTTACCCTGAATTCTATTTTGACTTCAAGTTTCCTCTGCCAGGTTAACAAGATGTTGACATTTAAATTCAGCCTCACAGACTGTCTCAAGACTTGGAAAAATGTCGAAAAGTTTTTTTTGTCAGTATGTAATATGAATGTCCTCTGATGTAATATACTATAGATTCCTCCTTCTCTAAAATCTCATAAGCCCAATCTTTACTGTCCACCATCCTATTGACATTCTGGTCTTCTGAGATCCCACCAGAATCATCCATTATGCTCCACTATAACATTCTAAGGCTTTTCCAGCATGCACTTCTAGACTTTTCATAATTCTTCCAACAAACCAGCTCCTAAGCTTTTGGACCATATGGTCAGATTAGTAATAGCAATAACCCCACTTCTCAATAGGAATTTTTGTTTTAGTCAGCATTTTGTCACTGTGAAGAAAATATGTGACAAGAACAACTTAGAGATGTAAAAGTTTACTTCTGCTCATAGTTTCAGAGGCTTAGTCCATTATTTATTTACTTCATAGCACTCGGCCTAAGGTGAAGCAGAATATCTTCATGGCAGGGAATGTTAGCCCTACAGAGAGCTCTGTTAACAATGAACAAAATATTAACCCAAAAGGCATTTCTCCAGTGTCATAGTACCTCCAGTCTCATCCACACTTGCCTACTGTAACCACCCAGTTAATCAATACCAGTGAATTAATCCAGTTATTAATTCACAATTGTCATAAACTTACCTTTTCACTTCTGAAAACTCTTGAATTGTCTTATATATGAGATTTTGGGAGACATCTCATATCTAAACCATAAAAGAATTGTTTTTTTTTATTTTAAATCATTAAATTTTGTGGTTATGATTTATAACTTCTGGAATGTAAGCCAAACAAGTTGTTTAAGAAAGTCAACAGCCTACTTGGGAGTGTCCACTCCAGTTTGAATATATTGGTTGCAAGAAATGACTTGAACTTGAAAAATAGAACTATTGTATCCATTTATGGAATTTCATGTTTTATCAAAAATTGAATTGTTTCAGCAATTAAAATAATGTCCATTTTTTCTCCTGATATTAATAACTGAGGCAGCCTGAGTAATATAAATAAATACTATCTTAAAAACAAAAAACAAACAACTAAAAAATGTGGCTCAGTGAAAGAACACCCACTGAATAAATAGATTCAATCCCTAATACTGAAAGAAAAAAAAATAATCAAAAAAGGTTAAAATTAACTATTCAGAATAAGTTTTACAACCAGAAAATGATTAAACTAGAAACGTATATCAAAGAATTACTATAGAAGAATATTGAGTGTACATAGTGGCACCCAACAGTAATCCCAGGAATTTAGGAGAATGAGGCAGGACAATTGCCAGTTCAAAGCCAGCCTCAGCAAATTAGCAAGGCCCTAGGCAATTTAGTGATTCCCTGTGTCCATAAAGAAAAAAAGGATGTTACTTTGTGGTAATGTGCCCCTAGTTTCAATTCCTGCCACCAAAAAAAAAAAAAAAAACACTAAGTACATGTGAATGTAAACAATTGACATCTGAGGAATTCATACATGCTACAGATATCAAAATGAAAATTCCAAAATACTTTAAGACAAATCACAATGACTGCACAACATATTCACACTTGTGGGAAGCATCTAAAGCAGCATTTTTTTAGAAAGCTTTTTAACTATTTAAGGTTCAAAATTTAATACACATATTTGAAAATAAACATGAGTGTAATTTAATGATTTATTCTTCCAGCTAAAGAAATTAGAGAAATATAAGCGAAAAAACTTAAGAAGGATTTTTTAAAAATTATAGATAAAACAGAAGTCAATAAAACAGGAAAAATTTGAATTACATAAAATGTAGAAACACTAGCTATTTCCTAGAATGGTTATAAAAATATCATAGTTTGTCCTGAGCAATAGAAAACAAGGATAGATAATAAATGTTTCCTAGATCCAGAATAAAAGAGTCAGGCACAGTGGTGCATGACTGTAATCTCAGAGGCTCAGAAGGCTGAGGCAGGACGATTTAGAGTTCAAAGCCAGCCTCAGCAAAAGTGAGACCTTAAGCAACTCAGTGAAACCCTGCCTCTAAATACAATTCAAAGTAGGGCTGGGAATGTGACTCAGTGTTCGAGTGCCTCTGGGTTCAATGCCCAATAGCAAAAAACAAAAAATAAAAAAAAAAATAGAACATAGTTACAAACTAGTTAATAACAGAAAAATAAAAAGACACTGTCAACAACATTATGACAACTCTAACAATTAGGGTTTTATAAGTTCCTCAAATTTGCAATGTACAAAACCTAATAGAAGAGAAAAATATTAATATCCAAATATCCATTAGGAAAATTTAAATTCTTCATTAGAAAATTGCCCCACAAATATCCCAAGACCAGATAACTTTAATCATGAATTTTTCTGTTTAATAAAGAAATAACAAGAACACAGAAAAAAAAAACTTCCTTGAGAACAGGAAAGGCAGGTATACTCCAGCACATTTATTAAATAGGGGAAGCATAACCTCTATTCCAAAACATGAAAATGATAGTAATAAATAAAAAAAGTTAGAGCAATCGTCCTCATATAAATAGATTCACAAATTCTTAAAGAAATTGGAACAAATTGAATACAGTGATTTATTGAAGAATTATGCATTACAACCTCAAATTTTACTTCAATTAGTCAAGATTGATTTGATATTTAATAATCAGTTAATTCATCATATGTTTAAAAATAGGCAAAATCATAACATCATATAAATAAAAATAAAAAGATATAATCATCTCAAACAATTAAAAATATAAGCACTCAGAAATTTTGGTATCAATGCATGATTATATTTTTAATGACTCTTAGCAAATGTGAAATTAAATATCACATATTCTGATGAAGAATATCAGTAAATGGCTTGTCATGGTAATCTAGAATTTTTAATCATTATAAAATTAATTTGGGACTGGAAAGGGAAATGTGGCATTAGGCCCTCCAAACATTTCTGCCCCTTAATTTCTCTGGTTTTTCAGATCAAGTGGGTTTCATGCAAGTTTGTTTCCACATGGAAATCACTAAAAGTAATTCACCACATGAAAAGAATTAAAGACAAGAAGCACATGATTATCTCAATAGAGGCATAAAAAATATTTGACAAAGTACAGTACTCATTCATATTTAATACTCTAGAAAAAGTAGGGAAAGAAAGAACTTATGGAACTCACCATGCTACTGAAAGTTATATTGTCATTTTTTTTTAACTTGGAGCACTTGTGTTTATTAGTTTAGTTCCCAGCTATATAGAAATTGGACAGTTTCTTGAAGTTCAGTAGATAACCTCAGAGTCAGCTCCATTGGGGTAGCCACCAGTAATGACTTCCTTTTTCACTCTCCATTTTTATTATACATTTTCAACAAATTTATGAATGCTTTACATCAACAACAAATTCACTTTCCATTGTCACTGAGAAAGGAAGACACATGAGTTAATGATGGAGACTAAAAATACATACAGAATTTTCAATAATATTGTGATTATTCAAGGAAACATAAAAGCAATTTTTCTCAGGCAGTTGTACTTAATTAGTAGCAAATACATCATAATAATGATTAGAAATAATATGCAAGTTTAAAGAGAGTTTACAAATTCCATAGGCCTCATGTATTTTCAACCTGCTTTACAAGTATCAAAAAATTTGACTTCATTGATAATTATTTGACAGAATATTAATCATTACATGTAATTTCTTCCATTTCATTAATATCTTTTTACCTAAAATTCTATTTGTTTTTTCACAAAGCTGATTGGGTAAAATTGTTCAAAACATAAAATGACAAGTAATAACCACTATAAAATGTTATTTAATTCTATAAATCCAGAATTTTTAATCATTATAAAACTAATTTTGAACTGGAAAGGGAAATGTGCCATTAGGCCCTCCAAAAACTTCTGCCCCTTAATTTCTCCTAATAGCATTTAATGTGTTAGTTGCATATTATCCTTATATATCAAAAATAATGCATTCTGAAAAATTTTGCCCAATAAAATTTAAATATTTAAATGTTTCCACATATAAAAATTTTAAAAGATGTTTTCTTTAAAATATTCTTAAATTGGATCTTTTATTATTTCACAATTTTATGTAAATTGATCAATATTCACAAAATATTAGTTTAAAATAAAGTGGAATATCCCAATATACTAATATTTCTAAAAGAAAATGTATTTATAAAGCTTTTCCATTGTCTTTAAAGTACAATGATTTCTATACTGAGTCCCAAAATATACAAAAATTTCAATGTATTTGTTGGATACTCTGCTGTATTTTGTTTTTGTTTTGCTTCTTTTGTTTTTGTTTGTTGGGTTAGCAGTCATAGAAATCCCAAATGCACTAACAATAGAAAATGGAATTCTGTCATTCTGACATTCTGAAAGCCTCAGTATGAATAATACATATGCTTAAAGAACACTTAAGGCTGGGTGTGGTGGCACAGGCATGTAATCCCAGCAGCTTTGGAGGCTAAGGCAGGAGAATTGTGAGTTCAAAGCCAGCCTCAGAAACTTAGTGAAGCCCTAAGCAATTCAGTGAGACCCTGTCTCTAAATAAAATATGAAATAGGGCTACGGATGTGCCTCAGTGTTTTAGTGCCCCTGAGTTCAATCCCTGGTACCAAAAGAAACAAACAAACAAACAAAAAATACGTAAAAAATGAATACTTGGGCTGGGGCTGGGGCTCAGCGGTAGCACACTTGCCTGGGATGTGTGAGGCACTGAGTTCGATTCTCAGCAGCACATATAAATAAATAAAACAAAGACCTATCAACAACTAAAAAATAATTTAAAAAATGAATAATTGTTTTCTGGTAGCATATTATGTTGTTAAAGTTGTCATAACATGGTGCAACACACTGAGTAATTTTTAAAACATATTTTTTTCACAGTTCTGGAGGGTACAAATTGAAGTGCAAAATGTCAGCATGGTTTCACTTAAGCCTCTCATTAGCTGACAGATGGCCATCTTTTGCTTTAATGTGGTCTTTCTTTTGTGAATATGTGTTTTAGTATTCTCTCATCAATTCCTTGTACCAAAAAAATGAAATAAAATAAATAAAAATACTTTCATTTTTATAATTAAATCACTATTGTATAATACTGGTTCCATTGGCATTTATATTAAAGGCTTCCAATTGATTATATTGATAATATTGTACTTTCATCCTATTAATTTTCAAAAACAAATATTTGAAATCCCCTGAGTTAAGAGCTTTGTCAAAAAGACAAAAAAAAAATATGTGGACCTCATATCATGCTACTTTTATGATGTGATCCCCATCAAAAAACCAGTGATATTCAAAAAAAAAAAAACAGAAAAAAAATAGTTCTAAAATCCATATGGAAGAGCAAAGATCCAGAATATCCATTGTAATTCTGAGAAATAGGAGTGAAGCCAGAGGTATCACAATATCCAGTATCCAGTTATACTTAAAGCATTATAGTAATAAAAGCAGCATGGTACTATTTAAAAAAAAAAAAAAAAGCAGACACAGATAAAGGGAATTGGAAAGAAGGCACGGAGGGCTGAGGTTATGGTTCGGTGGCAGAGTGCTGGCCTAGCACTTTGATCCTCAGCACCACATAAAAATAAATAAAACTATTATGTCTATCTTCAAATATTTTTTTAAAAAAGAGATAAATCCATATAGACATAGTCATCTGATCACTGACAAAAGTGCAAATAATATATGTTGAAGACAAAATAGCTTTTTCAATAAATGGTTCTGGGAAAACTTGATGTTCATATGCAGAATAACAAAAATAGAGCCCTCTTTCTCACCCTGCACAAAAAATCAACTCAAAGTGCATCAAAGTTCTAGAAATTATACTAGAAATACCACAAGTGCAAAAAGAAAACTTTGAAGCAACACTCCAACATATTGATGCTGGCACTGACTTCCACAAGAATCCTAAAGCTCAAGAAATATATCTAAGAATCAATAAGTATGGCACATCAAATTAAAAACTTTCTGCAAAGTAAAGGAAACTATTAAGAGTATGAAGAAAGAGACAACAGAATGGAAGAAAATGTTTGTCAGCTACTCATCTGATAGAGGATTAATATCTAGAATACACAAAGAACCCAAAAAACTTAACAACAACACTTTATAATATGACAAGCCACATAACAATTAATAATGATTATAATGTGAGTTTTGAAAGTATATTTTTTTCAAGTCAACTCTCAAGAATGTTCGCAATTTTAAGTTGAGGTTATTATATTTAATTGTTAGTCAACATTTACCTTACTTTGGATTATAAACTATGGGAACAGTCATATTTGTTTCTTACTCTAAGATTCAAAATTTGAAACAGCTCAATAGTGAATATTCAATTGTGCTTGTTAAATAAATAAGTTGCATAAAGACATCTAAATAGTTTCATTAATAGCATATAATTGTCAAAATGTTTCATTGAATTGACAGGAAATGATATATCCCAGTCAGTTAAACATGAATGAGTTTCACTTCTTTATTATGAATATAGTCCACTATAAATAGATAATAAAATATTCATAATCAATATTTTATAACAACATTAAAGCCAAGTGTGATATTGCATGTCAAAACTATTTAACAATTGTTACCAATCTCTTCTAAAATAATTAATCTCAAAATTTGGCTAGAGATTTAGTAAACTTAATGGTTTCTTGATAAAATATTTTTGTTATTAACGTTGGCAATCTAGGTTTAAAGAAACATTCAGAAATGATGTGGATGTGTTGAATTTTGAAACAATTTACTTAATAGAAAATAAAACCACTCTGGGATAAACAATTTTAAATTCTAATTATAAATAAAACATTAATTTTCTTAATTTGCTGTGTTTTGGATATTTCCCCAAATCCCAGCTCAAATGTTCTATAGGCTGAAAGGCTTAAATATAATTCAAAATTCTCAGTAGGTAGATTTGCGACCTTTAACAATTCAAATTAATGCATATTGTTGATGAGAGGCAACAGGCTATTTTTTGAACTATTGATTTGATTTATCCCTTAATGCCTTCTATTTTGATTCAGTACACTATGGTTTAAGTGATTTCACATTAGTAGAACTTTCTCCCAAGTTCCCTTGCAAGAACTAAATGTCAGTGCTTTTTCCTACTGAACTATTGCCTTAAATGAAATACCAAATAATAAAGAAGCAATCAGTAACCTGAAAAATTTTACAAGCCTCACATTAATACACATACTTCCAAAATGTCATAATGAAAATTTGGCATATTTCTGCTAAAGTTCCACAATAAAATGAGATTACTACATTTTCAAAACCAAAATGTATCATTATTTTGATGTAGTAGTCTAACGTGAAGGACAAAATTAGACTATAAAATTATTTTATAATTTTCAGGAAAGTATCAAACAGTGACAGACAGATATAATTATACAATTATTCAATTCAAGTATGTTAACTTAAACATACTGAACAATGTATTTTAATGTGCATATTTTGGGGGTATACAGCTATATCCTGCTTTTCTGACTTTAACAGAATAAATGATATATCAAATAACTGCATAATTTGATAATATAAATTTTTGGAGAAATACAGACAATAACTCATGGTCAACTAAAATTTTATCCATTTGTGAACTTGAAACATTCTCTTTCATAAAACTAAAAGTACATTGGCCTTCATTTAGGAAAGGACCATCATTGAAAATATTTGCATATTTAGCATGGAGTTTAATCAAAGTAAAATGTCTTGAATGAGAAAAATTTTAGGTAAAGCCTATAAATTTTAGTCACAGAAATGAAGGCAAGCATTTTTTTTAAAACTGATGGTTAATTTGATTCTTAAGGTTGTAGAATAAGAGAAAATTTATTTTGTTCAGAGCTTGCTTGTAATAGAGTTTGGTGGAAACATCAAGAGAATAATCCTTTTATGGTATGTATTAAATGTAACTAATTAAATAGGTTGTCTTTCTGAGGTCTTGTTTTTCACTGTTTATGAAATGAAAGAAAGCCAATATTTTATGAAAAACTTGGGCAAAGAATCACTCATAAATATGTCATGATCTAATAAATAAGTTTTGATAGAACAAAAGAGTCAACTGCTTTAAATTTACTGTTTGTTATTCTTAAAAGTATCAATATGTATGATAAATGCAATAAATTCAGGAAAGCATGTCTGTTAATCAAAATTCAGTAAATATAGCTTATTTTATCATTATTTTATAAAAGAAAAATATATTTCAAAATCAGGATAAGGATATTAAATTTTAAATATAACATTAATAATTTACTTAAAGTAAATGTTTGCTTATTATATTAACCATCTTTTTATATTATAGTAGGTGAATTGAACAGAGACTTACCCCTTTAACAAAATTTTCAGTGTATAATATGGCATTGTTAATCATAGGTACAATGTTGTGGGCTCACTGGGTCCAGCTGAAGCCCACCTCCACAGAATAGCTGAGGAAGGTGTGGCTAGAGTCTAAAAGAAACCTTCAGATACCAGTTTCAGAGAACTTGATCCACATAATTATTGCATAGGCAAGCTTTTTATGCATAGCCTGTTATTGGGCAAATTTAGCTGAGAGTAGTAATAATCCAATGAACTAGCAACATCCTTACGAGTGGCAACCATGGGCTAAAAATCAGTGGCAAAAAATCAGAAGGAAGGGAACATGCTGTGCACTTGGGGGTGGCCAGGTTACCATGGTGATTGGGCTAGTGGTGGTCAGTGCTTCAAACCACAAATATCTGGACCTGGTGTGCTGAGCTTGAGAAGCTCCTTACATAGGCAACACAGGCTGCCTTCCAACTAACAAGCCCAACACAATGTTGTACAGTTTATCACTAGAATTAATTTAACTTGCATAACTGAAACTTTTGAAAATCACAACTTTTGAGTTATGCAATAAGTAATGGAGATAGGTCCTATAATTATCTTAATTTAGAGGTTAAGGAATTCAAGTATAGGTAGGAAATTAAGCTGCCAAATTTCTACAACTGCTAATTTCTGAAGATAAGAATTTTTTAGAACATGAATTTGCCCATCCATAAAAACAACAAAAGTGCTAGCAAAACTCACCCAAATAAAAATTCCCACAACTCTGGATATTAACCAAAGGCTTGCAAAAATCTGAGAATCATTTATTTGAGAAAATTTGTTGGTAAGATAAGTAGGATTAGTGTCATAGTAACTTGACACATTCCATTGCTCCAAAGCCAGTCGACTTGTTAGAGTGGACAAAACAGGTTTGGATCTCCACAAATATGTCCCTCTTAAGGGCCTGTAGTATAGATCTATGCCTGGAGGTTTTTGTTTTTGTTTCTTTCTTTTTTTTTTTTTTTGTAATTTGACCTGACTAGGAGTTTGTTCTTTGGTAAAACTGACTCTGCGGGGTGATTTAAAAATAAAATCAATGGCATGAAACATACATTAACCAGGTAAAATGTATTTAATATTCCTTTTTATGAAGATATAGGAAAGAGGATCACACAGGGATGTTTGAAAATTCCCACATTTGTGGTTATCTAGAATCCTATTCACATGTGCAGGGTAGTAGCATGTTTAAGAATGTCTTTAAAAGAATTCTAACTTATCCCATTTGACTGACCATGGGGTTTACACTAAGAAGACATAAAGGCTATTCTTTTTAAAATATCCCAATGCATGTGCACACGCGTGCGTTAACACACACACACACAAACACACACACAAACACACACACATCCCCATGGTAGAAAAGAAAATCTCACTGTTTCAAAATATTTGGAAAAAAAATGTTCAATTAGTGGAACAGTAAGGTAATTGAGCAGACACACTTGACAATGAATAGAGGCCCTACAGAGTGAGTACAGGAAAGTCTTTAAACCAACCGGAACAACTATAACAACTTCAATAAATTTTTTTTAAAAAGTGACAACAGACCCTGGGAAGGAGATGATAGAAAATTTAATTTCCACTGTTGCCAAAGTACATTATTTATAATGTCCAACTTTCACAAGAATTTTAAGCTATAATGTAAATATAAAATAATGACAAATACATAACAAAATTGTTAATAAAAATATTACTGACACTTTCAGGAATCTCTGAATTGAATTTATACAAAGACAAACTGACTTATGGAAAGATAACCAGAGTAGTAAAGAAGAAATGTATAAAGAATTAAGGTAAAGAAAATATAATGATATCTCATCAAAAATGCCAATATCATTATTGAGGATATTAATAAATAGAGAAATCATACAAAATAGAAAAGGAGAAAGCTTTGTGATGAAAAGCCAGGATTTAGTTATTAAAAAGTTAATACGGAACTCAATAACAACTGTGTATTGATCTAAGAAATACCAATTGAGTTTCCTAATCTAAGAAAGAGGGGGAAAAAAACAAGAATGAAGAAAATGAAGAGTTTAAAAGATCTGTGGAGCACTTATTAACAATACAAACATACACATAATAGGATTTCCAGGAGAATAGAATGGGAGAAGATGGAAATAATATTTGAAGGAATAATAGGTGAAAACTGTAAAAATTCAATGAAAATATTATTCTATACATGCAAAAAGCTCAAAAAAATAAGGAGTGAAATTAAAATATATTTCTATACCATAGTCAAATATTGAAAGCCAAATACATAAGTAGAAATTTGAAGGTTTTGATAGGGAAAACATGTATTCATGATGTGCAACATCCTCAATTAACATTTATCAATACACGAAAAACCATGAGATTAGAGGCAGTGGAGTGACATATTAAAATTGCTTAAAATTCTGTCAATGAGGAATATTAAATTCAGCATAAACTTTGTTCAAAAGTGAAGAAAAACTATATGAAAAATTGAAAGAATTTATTAATAATAGACCTGCCCTAAAAGAAACAGTAAAGACACTACAAAAGGCCAAAATTAAAGAACACTAAAGTATAACTTCAATCCACACACACACAAATAGTGAAGAACAGCAATAAAGAAGTACCTAAGAAAAATATTAGAAATACATACTTGTTTAGAGCACTTTCTTCTATGAGAATGAGTAGAAAAATGCATAAAGCAATACATACAATGTTTACAGTTATCATATAAAATATGTTATGTGGCAAAAATAGTACATGGGGGTGAGATGGAGCTGGAACAAACTGGAGTAAAATTTCTGTTTATCACTAAATTAAGTATAAAATAAGATTTTTTAAAGACATCAATTTTAGAAGTAATGTCAGCAAAACTGTGGTTAGGAGGATACAAGCCCTGGGTCCCTCACAGAAATAAGAATCAATCAGCCAATAACCTTATTGGAGCTCTGGAAAAATTGTCAAAATACCACAGTAGTGTAAATGTCCAATTAAGTGATTACCACATTAAAAGTGACAAGAAATTTCATTGTGTTTTACTTTACATTAGTTCCTCCCCATCACAAACACTGTGCAGTTTTGGTGTGGAAGAGATGGCCGTCTAATTCCAATTTTCTCCCGAAACAAGAAGGAACAGAGCAGACATCATTTGCTGCCTTGTACCTCATCTTGGAACTGATTTAAAGATTGGTTTTCACGTTTTGCTCATACCAAAAGCAGATATAAGCAGTAACCATTGCTCATTGAAAGCTCTGAGAAGTCTAGAGACCCAGGAATGCCTGGAGCAATGGATTATCCCTAAGGAGAAACTGGAATAAAGTTCTTTGGGAAATTAAGATAGTTTAAAACACAGACGTATGAGAGAATTAAACACGAAATCATGGTCACAGGCAAGAAGCATCCTTAGGACGGCGATGGGTGAGGAGGGGACACCAAGTGGCTACATGCAGTTAGCCAAGCCCCAGGAGGCCGGTTGTATCCAAGAAGCCACCAGCCTGTGAAGAGCCCAAGGCTGCAGGAGAAGGCTGAGGAGGTCTGGTCCAGCCCCTCCACCTGTGAGGCACTCTCCAACTCCAGTCCTGGTAGGCCCAAGGAGCAGGAGGCAGTGCTAGTGGAGGAGCCCCCAGCAGCCTGTGCCTTGTCTGCCCTCTCAGCCCACTCATCAGAGAGGCAGCATAAGAGCAGTCCAGAAGTACCCCCAACAAAGGCATCAGAGTAAAAGGGAGAGCGAAAGATTGTGAGATAATCAAAGAAAAACTTTCCTATTTGTCTGTTGGAGTCATGCCAGGTACTGGTTTTGGAGAATTTGTCTACAACCAGGGATAGATTTTAAAAATTATTAATTTTTTTAGCATATTTTGTTCTTTTTTCTACCTTCCCACAGAATCCCAGAACCCATCTCAAATCATTCCAATTGGATGAGGAGAGCTTAATACACCTTCCTCTGCCTTCTTTCTTTCTTTTTTTTTTAACTTTTTGTATCAGTATTAAAGTTTTTCACATACTTTGCATCATTATTAAAAAAAAAAGTAAGTTTTTTTTTTTTTTTTTTTGTCAATCTGTGTACATGCCCATATATGAAGGAAATGGATGGGTCAAACAGGGATATCAAATAAAATTATAGGGTCCACAATGGAGAAATTGAAGTGGTACATGACATTGCCAAGATAATGTGCCACTAGAAATAATGGTGTAAAGTCTTAGTTTTTTTTTTTTTAAAAGAAAAGTTTTTAGGATGTATTTTTGAGGCAGGTTTACAGCACTACAAGTCTTGATTAAAAAGGAAGGAAAAGGGTTTGGGGTTTGGCCTCAGCAGCAGAGGGCTTGCCTTGCACGTGTGAGGCACTGGGTTCAATTCTCAGCAACATATAAAAAAATAAATAAACAAAATGAAGATACTGTGTCCATCTACAACCATATATGTGTGTGTGTGTGTGTGTGTGTGTGTGTGTGTGTGTGTGTGTGTGTATATATATATATATATATATATATATGGAAAGAAAAGGAAAAAATAACACCAATACTCAGATTTTTTAAAAATATCTGGTCTTAGGAATTCATTTAAACCATGGGAGCTTTTAACTTATCTCATGTTAGCTGTACCAGTCAGTGGTTAAAGAGAAGTACAAGTTGTATAGACTTTATTGTTTCTTGCTAGTTTATGACCTTAATAAAATGTAACTGTGCATTATCAGTAGGGTATTTTCAACTGTTACTATTGTATAAGAACATATCTTTATATCCAAACTCACATGAAGTTTGCAACTTTCACCCTGCCCATTTTAAAAAGCTGCAGTCAGCTTGGACCTTTTAAACACAAACTTTAAACTCAACCAAACTGTGATAATTGGAATGGTTACTGTTTATTCTGTGGTATGTTTTTTGATTACAGAAAACAATGCCTTGTTTTCCAGTTGTCTTTGAGAATGAAAGGGAAAAAAAACTTCAGATGAAATGCTTTTGTGTAGCCTCTTGTCTAACATGTTTTGTAAATACTGGAGAAGCTTGACCAATTTGACTTAGAAATGGAATGGAATATAACTTTGCTTACAAAAATTGCTATTTATCTCCTGTTTAAGGTGTTTTGTTTTGATCAGGTGTATTTGGGGTCCTGTATGTGTGGTATATGTGTATGCATTATCTTAGTTTTAGATAAAGTTTTCTGTAACAATCTCCTTGTAAACATTCTTATTGCCTTTAGCTTGTATCTTCATGTTCTATTCTTTCCTATTGATTCTATGTTTTTAAATTTTTTCCCTCTATTGCATGCTGAGTATTCAAGTTCATAGACCCTATTGTCAAGGTCTGAAGCTCTGTCTTAAAGGAATGAAGTTCAGTTTTCCTTTTTTTTAAAGTATTTTAAAGTTTTCTTTAGAAACCAACAATGAGGACAGTTTCAACTTTTACTATGATGTACAGATATTTTGCTCAGTTAAGTGGTAAGTCTTTGAATCTAAGTCTAGCAATGACATATTTTTGTCTCTACAAATTGAGTATACCATAAAAAGGACACAATATCTGGAATAATAGGAATACTTTTATAATGACTTTTGTAAATTAAAGCAGTCAACAAATTTCTTAAGATAGTTGTAAAATAGCTAGTTAAATTACTATTGTTCTAACTGATCTTGTTTTTTTTTTTTTTTTTTTTTTTTTGTACCATGGATTGAACCCAGGGTTGCTTAACCACTGAGCCACATCCCCAGCTCTGTTTCTATACAATCTAACCTATTGATGATGCTTTAAAGATAATTTTTATTTGATTCATTGTGTCTAGGAGTTCTGATTACTTTCTTTATTGATCTGAACTTTCATTTTCTGTATTTGCTCCCTTAAAATAAGTCCTTAGATATTCTTTGAGCTTGGTGAACATTTTAACAATTTTTTATAGATTTCCTCTGGAATTTCCATATCCCGGTGATCCATTTAGGGTATTATTAATTTGGGGGGATTTATTTCACTGTTTCTTCATGTTTTTAGATGTCTTGGGTTTGCATATCTGTTTGGATGGATTTCCCCTCTGTTTAGTGGGTAGTTACCTTTTTTTTTGTCTGGGAATTCTTTGTTTTTAACAGATTGGTATATGTCAAGGAGAGTAATCTGAGGTCACCCTCTAGATATTCCTCCTTGGGGTTCAGTTGTTGGTATGTGGTTTTCATCTTCTCTATTCTTTTTGCTGAAATACTGTTGAGGCTAGAGTGGGTCAGATCATGTGTGGTGAGATTCACTGTTACTTGAATCAGGTTTGAGTATTGCTTGACAGAAAGATCTATATTCTACGAACTTGAAAATTTCCAATAAATTTCCAGCTCTTCTTTGAGGAAAAGGAGAGCCAGGAATAACACTAAAATTAGCAACAGAAGTTCCAATGATGAATGCCCAGTGTCTACTTTGACATCTGCAACACTAATTCCTACCTGTATAGGAATGGTGGTATCAGCATTTAAAATCTGAACCAACAATAAAGAATTCTTAGCTAGATCAGACATTAAAAAGCAGGTGTATACTACATTATCCACAATATGAATTTAGTAGAAATTACATAAACTACATCAATCTATCAGATAATGAGTTTACAGTTTCTTAAATGAAGATAAAATATGGTAGGAAGGTAAGAGAGAGTTTTAAATATTTAAAAAGTGAAAAAAGGAGAAGTAGCAGATAAATAGCAGATGACCACCATAAAAGAGTAAAAAAATAACTAAAATTAATTTTTAAAAAAGAAAATAGAGGAAGATACAAGAGAAAAATTTAACTGTTAGCCAATATTCAAATGACAAATGGGCAAGAAGAGGGACAAATTCCAAGGTATGAAAAGAACACAATAAATTTAAGATCTAAACAACTCAAGATTCTCATGTAATTTTACCTCATCTTAGTCAAACCAAAACTAAATAGTAAACAGGTGAAGAAGGAAGCAAATAAAAAAAATTATATGTATATATACTTTTCAAACATATCCACACAGTGAGAACATACACACATACTGAAGTCCAACCACACACATCCACACAAATACACAATCTCCCAGAATGGAAAAAAATGAATACATTAAAATTAAATCAAATTTGAAAAAAAATTAATTTAAATTTAAAATGTATTGAAAAATGGATAGAAATATGAGAAAAAAATCTTTTTTAATATTTATTTTTTTAGATGTACATGGACACAACACAATGCCTTTATTTTTATGTGATGCTGAGGATCGAACTTGGGTCCCGCCAGTGCTTGGCAAGCACTCTACCGCTGAGCCACAATCCCAGACACAAAAAAAATCTTAATATGAAATAAAAGTCTTATTTCTACTGAGGTGATCAAAACTCTAGGCAAGGATGAATTTTTATTCTTTTTGTTTTGTTTTGTTTGTGTGGCTCTGTAACCCTTCAGTCAAGGGTAGGGGTTTTGTTAAGTTCAGCAAGTTTGTGTTCCTCACTTAGCTGCCAAATGTGATGAGAACCCAAAGCTGGTTATAGTAATTCTCAGCTTCCCACTTCCCAGCATAGGATGGAATAGACTGAGGATTCCTGCAAATTATATATTTCATGAGTAATGGTGGTGCAGAATTCTAAATTGGAAATTCCAGTAGCTGGAATTTAGTCTTGACTGACCTTTGCAACTGTCAGTGTTATTTGATATTGGATCCACACCTCTGTTGCTGGGGTGATGCTACTTTTTGCTAAATGTCTGAGTCTTAGGTGCCTCCCTTCAGTTCCACTTTTAGGGAATAAGATTTAAATCTCCATCAGTTGCACCTTCACTTCTATGGATATAAGTTATCCAGTATCAGACCTGAAGTGCTGATGACCCTGTCTGGCCAATATTAGCATATTCTCAGTAACTCTTAGGAGGAAACCAGCAACAAAGGAAGTTCTTATTCCTTGGTATTCCAGCCTAGAATGCCTTAGTCTCAATTCTCATTGCACATATTTCAGTCATACTAGTTCAGGAACTCTCACAATAGGTGATTTCTGACACAGGATGGCATCTTATTTTAGGAGTTCCTCAGCTTTTGCCTCTGTTAGCATCTGTACAATGGTTATAAATTTTCCCATGCTTGTGTCCCTGTTTCCCAATGAATTATCCACTTTCTGCATGAATGATTTTGCTTACTTTTAATTTAACAACTTCACCCACTGACTCTAGGTATATTAAGATCAACCTCTCTCTCTATTCCACAGATTACTCACAACCAATTATTTCTCCACTGTGCTTTTCTCTGCTTTGCCTGTGTTTCCCCACCCCTCAGTAGCTGAGGTTGCTACCAAAATGGCCACCAGCCAAGCTGGCGCATCTCTAATGCGTATTTTCTCATATTATGTTCAAATTTTCTGACTTTTTGTCTCTATGGTTTCTTTTGCTGTCCAGTATTGAATTTCTGTGAGTTCCCTTAGTTACAAAACTCTCTGAGGAGCAGTCTTCCTGCTTTTTAAGTCTGGAGCTAAGGAACTACTGGAAAATGCATTCTTTCTCTAATGTGTCATTTCTTTCACTCTTACCCAATGAATTCTGACAAAGGTATAAGATGAATTTAATATGAAATGAATTGAATTTTCTAAGAATGGTACTGAAGTTATTATATATCTATCACCAAAAGCTCATCTTATAACATATTGTGCAAAAATCAACCCATAATTGATCATGTTCTTAAAGGTAAAGCATAGAGATGAAATAGTTTTAGAAAAATACATAGAATATATATATTTTTTTGGCCCTAGGACTTCTTAAAAAGTCCTTAGGTCTGTCACTCAAAGTATTACCAAAAATGGATAAATTCTATTTTATCACAATTAATACTCATGCTCAGAAAAGACACTGATAAAAGGATAGAAGAAAGAGAAGATATAGTATGGGAAAATGATTGTAAATTGCAAATCTGATAAAGACTATTGTATAGAATTTTTTTCAAAATTTAAAAAAGGATGAAAAAGAAATACATTAGAAAGTGGCAAAGATATGTAAAGGTATTTTAAAGAAATTTATATACTCATGTCAAATACACACATGAAAGTTAGTCAAAATTACTAGCAATTGGGAGCATGAAAATTAATAGCATACTGAAATATTGCTTTTAGAACAACTCAGTTTTTTTATATTAGACAGTACAAAATGCTGGTGAAGATGCAGGGAAATGACCTCTACTATAGTGATGATGAAAATGTAAACAGCACACCATAAATAGCTTAGCAATTTCCTTAAAGTCCTGAACATATGCTTATAATATGACCCAGCCATCATTTTCCTCTACATTTATCCCAGAGAAATGAATCCTAAAATCTACACAAATATCTGCACACAATTGTTCACTGCAGCTTTAATGTTACTAGTCAAGAACTGGAAGCTGCAAAAGTGCCCCACAAAGGTGAATGAATAGTGACACATGGAGACTATATTATATTACTCAGCAATAAAAAAGTAACAAAATATTGATGCACACAATAAACTTTGCTAGATTCCAGGGGAAATTGTTCAGAACGAAATAATTTTTGTAAAGTTTACATGGTCTATGAACCCATTTCATTAAGATTTTCAAAATGACAAATTTGTAGACATAGAGAATATAATAGTAGTGGTTGCACCTTTAAAGAGGTTTAAGTATAAAAGGAGAGACTAAAAAAAGATTTTTGTTGTGCTGGAATAGTTTTGTGTATTGATTATAGAAGTGAATACAAGAACCTATCAAAATTTGATAGAATAATAAACACTCATTTTTTTCTGTACCAGCAGAAAATTCCTGGATTTGATAATACACAACTGTTATATGTGGTACACTATTTTCATTTCAAATTAATTATGCAGAAGTCCTGAAAAGTGCAACAGACTAAATATTGGAGAGGAATAAAGAAAATATTTATACTGTGAATAGTCAATATCCATGGAAATTCATGGAAAATCTAAAACAATCCATACAAAGCATATTGTAAATGATTAAGAAAATATATTTTGGATTTGAAGTAAATAGACAAAAATGAAGGTTATTTCTATAAAACTAACAATGAAAAAAGAAAATGAAGTTAAAAATAATAATGGTAAAAACCAAATGTTTGTGGTTTTATAATGCATAAAACCAATAAATGAAAAGAAAAATTATTGAAAAAAATACTTTTACTATGTGAGGCCTAGTATGGTGGCACACGCCTGTAAACCCAGTGGCTTGGGAGGCTGAAGCAGGAGGATAGCAAGTTCAAAGCCACCCTAAGCAATGGCGAGGTGCTAAGCAACTTAATGAGACCCTGTCTCTAAATAAAATACAAAATAGGGCTGGGGATGTTGCTCAGTGGTCAAGTGCCTCTGAGTTCAATCCCCAATACTAAAAAAAAGAAAATCTTATACTATGTTAATTGTTAATAAATTGACTTAAAAAATCGGTGCAAGCAAGAGTATAAGCTAAAGTTTACACACTGAAATACTGAATATGAAGGGAAATTCCTTTTCCTTGCAACACATTTACCCAGAGAAGAGACTTATACTGAGTATATCTATATAGTTTTTCAATACATCTACTTCCTCCTCCACTGAGGAGGAATTTTTATGATTATTCAATTTAGTTATAATTATTGAACATTTTAGCTTATGTTTGCCTTGGAAATAAGCTATTTATGAGCATTATAAGTAATTTTCTGCCACTCCACACCATCATGCATAACAATGATAGTTTTGATTGGGTAGGTCTTTTATGTTCTAAAGTTCAGAATCAGTACTATAATTTGTCCACTGATATGATCAAAGTCTGCCAACATAAACTCTATCAGTAATAAATGTGACCTTTTGTCCCAGACAGCTAAAGCTAGATTTTAATTGGTCTTTTTCATATTTATGCAAAGATAAAGCTGTTAGCAATTGAGTTTACTATCAGAGAATGAATTCTACATATACTGAAAAAAATGTAGCAGCGTATAAACAAATCATTTGTATTTTAGAGAATCACTAATTTTATGATTTTTCTACTCTAATTATCAATAAAAAGATTACTTTATTATTATTGCTTCAATAGCCAGAGTAAAATTGACTATTAATATATATAACTTTGAATGAAAAATATTTCACCTTTTATCAATCCTATGACTCCATACTAAATATTTATAGCATTAAAATTTTTAAGTGGAATTTCAATCATTATTTTCTAATAACTCATGTAAACTGGCAAGTTTTAAAAACATTCAAGTTCATCTGTCATTTGAGAAAGTGATTCAAATTTTTGAAACTGCAAAAACAATAATCTGACTGAGAAAACATTTCTTAAATTATAGAGTTAAAACTGAGCATTCATGAAGGTGTAACCTCAGGCAATATTTTACAAACTCATTCTTTAATTGAGACAAGTTAGGTATGAATTAGTTATGTGTTTTTTAGGTGCAAGACATACATTTAAATATTATCAATACGTACTTGGTATTGTGGTGGACTTATTAACAATGAATTATGTTTGTATGCTAATTTACAAAAGACCCTTTAAATAATTAAAACCAAAAAGATAATTTCTTATTTCCTCAGTATGTTTAATTTCATATGCATTATTTATCTACCATGTAATTGGGCACAATAAATACAACATTTAATAAGACATGGTTGTCATCCTCAATAAATTTACACCCATTTGATATCTTGACAACTAAGAGAAGAGAATCAAGTTAGGTTAAATATCTTAGTGAAGGAATGTTGCTCCCTGCAACAAGGGTACATGGGAGACAGGCAGGACCAGCCTGTCATCTCCAAGGGGCTGAGCGAGAGGGTAAGTGTCTCGGCCCAGTCCCCATGCCAAGATTGGGAAGAAACCACACTGAGCCCGGAGTTGTGTCAGCCATGAAGGCGCAGCAAATCTCAACTTTATTGTGTCAGGGACAAGGTTATATAATGATAGAAGGAGGGGGTAAGAAGAGACAGTAGCGAGAACCAATAGGGGGCAGTTACGTCACTATCACTAAGGGCCTAGGCAAATTTCAGGTTAAACCATTAGGCAGGGCTAAGGTCAAAAGCCCACATGCGCCAATCCAGCCAGGTCATGTATTTGGAAATGCTCTGGAAGAACCCATGAGGCCACCTCAGCCAACACCCAATAATAACCAAGGTCCCAAAGGAGGTAAAAGGTTCCAACAAAGGAAATTTTTTAAAAATCATAAAAGTAGAGATAGAGAAGGATAATGTTAGGTCATTTTTGGAGGTATCACACTTATGTCAATGGGTCTCCAGTATATAACATATAGATGCTAAGTCTGCAGATTAGGCAAATATATGGACAAGGATATGATATTAAAAGATGAATGATGGGCACATAAAAGAAGCTGAGAAAGAAAGCAAAAGACTATCCATTGACTTTAGTTTTTTATTAATAAATGAATTTCCATTGGCTTTATGAATTTGCTTATGTATTTAAGTGTATAGTTCCCAAAGCACAGCCTAAGAATGTTTTCCTTTTTGGTGCTTATTGTTAATCTTAGTCATTGAAGCGCTGAGAAAAGCTCCAGTGAATCCACCAAATTGTACAAATATTATTCCCATTTCTATGATATGAGAGAAATCCTATCTCCTCATAATAGTCCCTATATATTATTAAGGGCTGCATGTGAAAAAAAAATTTTCACCTACTAATCCACTAAGATGAGAAGTTAAAAAAAAGTGATGACTAAGACAAAGTTTTTGGGCCTCCTGGTGGAAATGCTTCCTCCCTAGAAGTCAAGACATATAAATCAACAGAGTACTAAGGTTATAGGAACTGGAAATAAAACTTCTAAAAGTGAGTCAGAGAAGTGATGAGTGATGATAGGAGGGACAAATTTTTGATACATAGAATAATATATTTTACCATTTGGTCAAAGAATGACTTGTCAGTCACTGGTTTAATGTTTATATTGCAGTCTGTAAACATATCAGCCATCTCAGGATGACATCCATAAGCTTCTGCCTTGAGTGAGCCTTTTATAAACAATTTAAAAGGTCTATCAAGCCAAATATGACCAAGTGTTACAAGATATTGGAAACACATTATTATTCAGAATGATTATTTTTCAAAACAAAGTTGGACCTTTGATATGAAGCAATCATATGAGTGGAACTCAGAGAGACACTGAAGAAAACTAAGGCAACCCCAGTCCCAGAGTAGACACCTATCTTATTTATTTCATTTTCTTTTTTTATGAATAAAAACGTTTATTTTGTTTTATAATTTTAATATATATTTGAGGGCCCATATCTGTTGATGGTCATTTTGGTGGCAGATTTCAAGATAGCACAGGGCATGACATGACAAGTTAGTGAGCTGGAGAGTCCTAGACAAAATGGTTTTATGGAAGGCCCACTGCAGGGAAAGCCTATGTTTTAGTCAACTGTTTTCACCACTGTGACTAAAAGACTTGACAGTAACAATAAGAGGAGGAAAAGTTAATCTGGGAGCAAACAGTTTCTCAGGTCTTAGTCCATATTTAGCCAACTCCATTTCTTGGGGGCCTGAGGTGAGGCAGAATTTTGGCATAAGAGTGTGTCAGCTCAAGACATGACACCAGCAAGCAGAGAAACTCCACTGACCACACACAAAATATATATCTCAAAGGTATTCTCCCAACTACCCAACTCCTTCAGCCACACCCTACCTGCCTTTAGTTAACAGTCAGTTAATCCCTATCAAGGGATTAATTCACTGATTAGGCCAATGCTCACAATCCAATCATTTCACCTCTAAGCACTCTTGTATTGCCTTGTGTGTAAGTTTTGGGGGGACACTTCACATCTAAACTATAACAACCTATAAGAACATAAATCCATTAATTGCATGGATGAAGGCAGAGCTCTTATCACCTTTTAAAGATTTCATTTTGTCCCACATCTCAATATCTAATAATGATATTTCATTTCAGCATGAGATTCAGAGGGGAAAAATACGTATTTACACCATAGTAACTGTATTTCTTTATTTCTTCAATACTTGGGACTGAACCCAGAGTACACTTTCACTAAGTTCTATCCCTAACTCTTTTTATTAATTGCTATTTTAAGACAAGGTCTCTCTGACAGTCTTAAGTTGGAATTGAACATGTGGTCCTCTTGCCTCGGCCTCCCAAATAGATGATATTAAAGAAATGCAACACTGCACTCAGCTGCAACATCAATTCTTAAGTATTGAGTGAGTAAATTACTGTCTCCTACAGTATAGAAGGAGTCAGATATAGTTACTTCAAAACCAAGTACTGGATGCTCTTATTGGTGGATATTATAGCAAGGTGCTCAGGAAGGGTCTCTACTATCAAGAGGACACATATTCATAAGGACTTATTACATTAGCCTTAATGATAGGAATTCCAGGCTTTGTAACCATTCATATTTTCCAATCATGTCACCATGCTCATCGTGCAAACATTACTATAGCTAAGTTTGCAGGATGGTGGATGTCATTGGAAAATTGTCTAGATTTGTGTATCATCATACTCTGTGACAATCATTCTTGTAAGACAAAAGTCTCTGTTCCAACTCTCTTAGTTTCATCCAAAAATTTATCCAAGTCTACATTGTTTCCAAAATCCGTCATTATTGCTGCTAACAATCCTTTCTCAATGAGACAAATCATTTGACATGTATATTTCCACTTTGAGCAGCTTCTTTCTTGATATAAGATTAATGTCCAAGTTTATTAAACAATTAAGCATGCTACAATTTTTTCCATAATCATTAGGAAGATATTTTTAATAAAAAATTTACATGTGGGCTATTGTCAAAACTAAATGCCTAGGGGCTGGAATTGTGGCTCAGTGGTAGAGCACTTGCCTAGCATGTGTGAAGCACTAGGTTTGATCCTTGGTGCCACATAAAAATAAATAAATAAAATTAATAAATAAAATTAAAGGCAGCCCAGACTGCTCACATCAGCCCCTGTAGGACCTAGGATCACAGTAGGCCCGGGCCCACCCCTACACTTTCGGGACAGGAACTCACCAGAGCCTAGCTTCTGACACAGGATAAACCCTTCTGATTACCATGTAAAGTCAAGCCTGTTGGCTCAGATCCACCCAAACCTGCCTGTATGGGGCCCTGGCTCACACTAGGCCTGGGTCCATCACTCCACCATCAGGCACCCACAGGAGCCCAGCCTCCAGCACAGGACCGCCTCCTCCAACCAGCAGACTACCATAGGAGTCCACGCCCGGCTCAGATTTGTCCACACAGACTTATGCAAGACCCAGGTCCAGGGTAGGTCCAAGTTCACCCCCCCACACCTGGGAGCCTAAGCCTAACCCACTTCCATCTTAGGACACTGAAGTCATCACCGTAGCCTTCCCCACACAGTATCCCCTAACTTTTTGACAATGGACAGGGCCTACAAGGAGCTGAATCTCAGAGCAGGCATTCCAAAGGGAGTGTAAGGCCCACCTTTTCAGCCCCATCTCTGTAAGACATTGCTTCCAACTGGGGCACCTTAACTATTATCTTGAGTTACCTCAGCTATTGCTGCCACCAAATATAGATGCAGTAGCATATATTGAGGGACACCCATAGGGTCTGGAAACCCAACATCAAGGTGAGGTACAGACAATCTGCATGGGCAGTACAAGAATATAAGGAAGAAACTGTAATATCTCAGACCCGCACTGCAAGAAAGGAAGACACATAGACAACATGAAAAAACAAGGGAGAAAAGTGACCCAATTCAAACCAGGATACTGTAATAACAGAACCCATGGACAGCAAAGTTGATGAAATGTCAGAGGAGGAGTTCAGAAGGTTCATAATTAAAATGATCTATGAATTAGAGAATGACCTAAATGGGCCAATACAGGCAGAAATTGATCATTCCAAAAAAGATATAAGAGAGCAAATACAGGTAACAAAAGATTACCGTAAGAGAGAGATAGAGACTCTAAACACACACACACACACACACACACACACACACACACACACACACACAGAAATCCTTGAAATGAAAGATACAATGAATCAAATAAAAAACTCAATACAAACAGACTAGATCACTTGTAAGAAACACATCAGGTAATGAAGACAAAGAATACAATCTGGAAAATAAAGTTGGCCACACAGTGAAGATAGTAAGAAACCATGAACAGAATATCCAAGAATTATGGGACACCATCAAAAGACCAAATCTAAGAGTTATCGGGATAGAGGAAATTATAGAGTTTCAAACCAAAGAAATGCACAATTTCATCAATGAGATAATACCAGAAATTTCCCAAGCATGAAGAAAGAATTGGAAAACCAAACACAAGAGGCTTACAGGAAACCAAATGTACAAAATTACAACATATGTACACCAAGGCACATTTTAAAGAAAATGCTTAGCATACAGAATAAGGATAGAATCTTAAAAGCCACAAGAGAGATGAATCAGATCACATATAGGGAGAGACCAATTTATATCTCAGCAGATTTTTCAACCCAGACCCTCACAGCCAGGAGATATTGAAACAACATATACCAAGCTCTTAAAAAAATGGATGCCAACCAAGAATCTTATATACAGCAAAACTAAGCTTTAGATTTGATGATGAAATAAAAATTTCCATGAGAAACAAAAGTTAAAAGAATTTACAAGTAGAAACCCTGCACTACAGAAGATCCTCAACAAAATATCCCAAAAAGAGGAAATGAACAACAATGATGAAAATCAGTGGAGAAAGGTATTACACTAAAGGAAATCTAATCAGATGAGAAACCAAGTCACCTTAAATACCAAAAATAAACAAACATGACTAGGAATAAAAATCATGTCTCAATAATAACCCTGAATTTTAATGGCCTAAACTCACCAATCAAAAGACATAGACTAGCAAGTTTGATCAAAATAATAATAATACAGGGTTGGGGATATGGCTCAAGTGGTAGCGTGCTCGCCTGGCATGCATGCAGCCCGGGTTCAATCCTCAGCACCACATACAAAACAAAAGACGTTGTGTCCGCTGAAAACTAAAAAATATATATATATATATATATATATATATATATATATATATATATATATATATATATTAAAAAATTCTCTCTCTCTCTCTATTTAAAATAATGATGATAATAATAATAATAATAATAATAATAAAGACCGAACAATTTGCTGCCTCCAAGAGACTCATCCCATAGGAAAAGACATCCACAGACTAAAGGTAAAGAGTTGGAAAATAACATAACACTCACATGGACTGTGGAAGCAAACAGGGGTTTCCATCTTCATATCAAAAAAAAGTAGACTCAAATTAAAGTCAATGAAAAAAGACAAAGAAGGACACTACATACTGCTCAAGGGAACCATACACCTACAAGACTTCACTTTCATAAATATATATTCCCCAAGCAATGGATCATCTATGTTCGTCAAACAAACTTTTTTCTAGTTCAAGAGTCAAATAGACCACAATAAAATAATTTTGGGTGACACCTCTTTTATCACTAGATAAATCTTCCAAACAAAGTTGAACAAAAATCTATAGAACGCAATAACACAATCAATAACTTAGACTTAACTGATATATATAGTATATTTCATTCTTCAATGAGAGAATACACTTTCTTCTCAACAGCACATGGATTCTTCTCTAGAATAGACCATACACTATGCCACAAAGCAACTCTTAGCAAATATAGAAAAGTAGAGATACTACCCTACATTCTATCAGATCATAATGGAATTAAATTATGAATCAATGATAAAATAAGAAATAAAATACATTATAACACCTGGAGACTAAATAATATGCAACTGAGTAAACAATGGGTTGCAGAAGATATCAAGGAGGAGATTAAAAATTTTAGAGGTAAATGATAACACAGATATAACACATCAAAATCTCTGGGACACTATGAAAGCAGTTCTAAGAGGAAAGTTCATTGCATGGAGTTCATTCCTTGAGAGAAGAAAAAGTCAACAAATAAATGACTTAACATTATATCTCAAACCTCTAGAAAAACAAGAACAAATCAACATCAAAAGCAGTAGAAGACAGGAAATAATTAAAATCAGAGCTAAAATCAACGAAAATTGAAACAAAAGAAACAATTGAAAACATTTACAGAAATAAAAGTTGGTTCTTTGAAAAGATAAATAAAATTGACAGACCCCAGAATCCCAGGGATTCAAAGTTGGTTCAACATACGGAAATCAATAAATGTAACTCATCATATCAATAGACTTAAAGATAATAATCATATGATTATCTGAATAGATGCACAAAAAGCATTTGACAAAATACAGCACCCCTTTATGTTCAAAACAGTAGAAAAATTAGGGATAACCGGAACATATCTCCACATCATAAAGGCTATGTATGCTAAGCCCCAGACCAAAATCATTCTAAATAGAGAAAATTTTAAGGCATTCCTTCTAAAAATTGGAACAAGACAGGGATGGCCTCTTTTACCACTTCTATTTAATATAGTTCTTGAAATACCAGCCAGAGCAATTAGACAGAGGAAAGAAATTATATGGATACATGTAAATAAAGAAGAATTCAAATTGGCACTATTTGCTGATGATAAGATTATATATGTTGAAGATCCTAAAAGTTCTACTAGAAAAATTTTAGAACTTGTAAATGAATTCAGCAAAGTAGCAAGATATAAAATCAACACCCATAAATCAAAGGGATTTCTGTATACTAGTGACAAATCCTCAGAAAGGGAAACAAGGAAAACTATCCCATTTACAATAGCCTCCAAAAAAATAAAATACTTGGTAATCAACAAAAGAGGTAAAAGATATATAAAATGAAAATTTCAGAACCCTAAAGAAAGAAGTCAAAGAAGACCTTAGAAGATGGAAAGATCTCCCTTGCTTGGAAAAGCAGAATTAATATCATCAAAATGACCTTACTTCCAAAAGCACTATACAGATTTAAGGAAATTCCGATCAAAATCTCAATGACATTCCTCATGGGAATAGAAAAAGGAATCATGAAATTCATCCAGAAATATAAGAAACCCAGAATAGTTAAAGAAATCCCTTAGCAGGAAGAGTGAAGCAGATGACATCACTATACTGACTTTAAACAATACTACAGAGCAATAGTATCAAAAACAGCATGGTTTTGGCACCAAAACAGATTGGTAGACCAATGATACAGAAAAGAGGACTCAGAGACTAACCCACAAAATTACAATTGTCTCGTATTAGACAAATATGCCAAAATCATGCATTAAAGAAAAGATAGCCTCGTCAACCAATGGTTCTGGGAAAACTGAAAATTCATATGCAACAAAATGAACTTAAACCCTTATCTCTCACCATGCACAAAACTCAACTCAAAATGGATCAAGGACTTAGGAATAAAACCAGAGACCCTGCATCTAATAGAAGAAAAAGTAGGCCCCAATCTCCATCATGTGGGATTAGGCCCCAACTTCCTTAATAAGACTCCTGTGGCACAATAATTAAAATCAAGAAAAAATAAATGGGATGGACTCAAACTAAAAGTTCCTTCTCAGCAAAAGAAATAATCTGTGAGGTGAATAGAGAACCTATACCTTGGGAGCAAATTGTTACCATCACACATCAGATAGAGCACTAATCTCTAGAGTACACAAAGAACTCAAAAAGCTAAACACCAAAAAATCAAACAATCCAATTAATAAATGGGCCAAGGACCTAAACAGACACATCTCAGAAGATGATACAATCAATCAATGAATATATTAAAAAATGTTCATCATTGCTAGCAATTAGAGAATTGCAAATCAAAACCACTCTATGATTTCATATCATTCCAGTCAGAATGGCAGCTATTATGAACACAAAGCATGATAAGTGTTGGTGAGGATGTGGGGAAAAAAGTACACTCATACACTGCTTGTATGACTGCAAATTGGTGCAGGCAGTATGGAAAGCAGTATGGAGATTTCTTGGACAATTGGGAATGGAACCACCATTTGACCCAGCTATCCCTGTCCCCAGTCTATACCCAAGGGAACTATAAACATTATACTACAGGGACACAGCCACATCAATGTTTATAGCAGCACAATTCGCAATAGCTAAACTGCAGAACCAACCTAGATGCCCTACAATAGATGATGGATAAAAAAATGTGGCATATATACACAATGTAATATTACTCAGGAATAAAAGAGAATAAAATCATGGCATTTGCAGGTAAATGGATGGAGTTAGAGAAGGTAATGCTAAGTGAAGTAATCCAATCCCCCAAAACCAAATGTCAAATGTTTTCTTTGATATAAGGTGGGATAGGGAGAGGGAACATGGGAGGAATAGAGGAACTCTTGAAAGGACAGAGGGTTTGGAGGGGAAGGGAGGGGCATGGGGTTAGAAATTATGGTGGAATGTGATGATCATTATTATACAAATTCTGTGTATGAAGACATGAATTGGTGTGAATGTACTTTGTATACAAGTAGAGATATGAAAAATTTTGCTATATATATGTAATAAGAATTGTAATGCATTTGCTGTTATGTATAAATAAAAAATAAAATAAAATAAAGGTATAAAAATGATGTACCTGTTTGCAAAAAAAATCACTAATAAAAAAAAAACAACTAAATGCCTAAATAAGACCATTGAGCTCACCTTATATTCAATAAGAATCAATACATCTCATTTGTCAATAGAAATAATTCACTAAAAATCCAAATCAGGCTATCCTGAGTTACTTTCTTCTGTCACACCCTAACACCATGATATTTTGCCTCACCTCAGGTGGAGAACAATGGAGTTGGCCATCTGTGAACTGAGACTTCCAAAACCAATGAAAACAAGGTGAACCATCCATGACTGGCAAAACATAACTGAGAAATATCACCAACAAAATTATCCCAAGCCTATCAATTCCTGTGTTTTCATCAACAATTTGAACACAAACATATTCAAGAAAGTTGGTATTTTTTTTTTTGATGGTGTGCCAGACCCCACACAAGGCAAGACAAGAAAGTTGGTATTGAAGACATTTTTTTTCAAAATATGTGCAATATTTGGATGCTTGGTTCACAACATTATGCATTTATTTTTTTATTTTTTATTTTTGTAAGGGAAGTTCTAAATATTGATTTAACTAGACATTTGATGGAGGAAAAGGGGGGAATAATAGGAAAGACAAAGATAAAAGATAAAAAGTATAAATCAAGAAACAGCAGCGCCGCTTAGACCATGTAGATTTACTCATTAGTTGTTTGAGAATCACAGAGGCATGCTTCCTGGGTGAATTAACTGTACTAGTGAATTCTAAAATTGCATTAGGAGGGCCAACATTCAAGTCAATATTACCATATGTGACCACCTTTACACATCATCCACTCATAAATTTTCAAATGTATTAGTTTGGATCTTATCCTTTCCTTTCAAATGAGAACAGTTAAGTGAGGGTTGTGGTTGTAGCTCACTGGTGAAGTGATTGCTTAACATGTGTGAAACACTTGTTTTGATCCTCAACATCACATAAAAATAAATAATAAAATAAAGGAATTGTGTTTACCTACCACTAAAATAAAATTTAAAAAAAATAAAGAATAATTAAGTGAATATCCTATTCAATTCAGAATAAAGGGTATATTGGAAAGGTAGATTCCAGAGTTCTCCAACACTCCCTTAGTCTTTTTATAGAACAAGGTGGTCATGAGCACAGACAGTGGTGCTAGAAGAAAGGAATGGAATCCTAACTCTACCCTTGTGTGTGATACTTACAGCAAAGTTGTTTAATCCCTCCTATATAATTCTCAATTTTCTCTTGTTTAATGCTGACAATATCTACTTGATTAGAATCATGTGCATTAAATGAGATAATATTCACAAAATATTGAACACTGTCACCTGCATATGTTAAATGATTATGAATAGGTAAGTAACCCTTAAAAAAGCAATCAACCATGGCAAAGTGACAGTTTAGCTTTTATATGAAAATTGGTACCTAGACCATTATAGGGAACTTTATTGCTATAATGTCTAAATTAAAGTCGCTGTCCATTTGTGGCATTTGTTTCACAGAGGTTTCCCTAAGTGTCTTAGTAGGGGATTTCACAGAGGTTTCCCTAAGTGTCTTAGTAGGGGATTAAATAAACAGTGCATTGATTAACAGTGAAGCTTAACTGCAACTTAATGACATCTGATAGGCTGTTTTCTATTTATTTAACCTCAGAAACTTCTGTGAAGTTACAAAGTCAGATATGATCATTTTTCTCATTTGGAATATTATCTAAACTCTAATTAGCACTCCTTTTGATTAACCTTTATGTATTTTACATATACCACATTCCCTGATTCCCACATATTAGATTGTTGCCAATTTCTGGAGTGTTTGGTCTGCTTGTTGAACAACTATAAATTAGGATATTAAGTCTATCTCTCATTTGGATCCATAATCTGTGGAGACAAATTGTAGTTGTTAACAAAACTATATAATCAACTTATGTAGAAGTACATAGAAAGAGATTATTCTTTAATGAGAGTGAAGAGAATCAAGCTGCATTGAACTGGCACTACCTTATTTTCCATTATCCAGGGTGATGCCTGGATCCATCCTCCTATTAATCATAGAAACACAACTCCACCATAGACCAAGCATGAATTTAAAGCAATGCTATGTTTCTGATGGAAAGGCTACCACTGAGACTCCTTTAAAAGATGGTGTGATTTTCTTACAGTTTTAAGACCTCACTGCATACAGTTATGCCTATTTTCACTCCTTTTTATCGATTATAACACACTTTATAGTCATCTCGGAGCTAGTAAAGATTGTTCTCTTATTTTGAGCTCTTTTTTAATATTACAGTATTTCTGTTTCAATATAATTAGACAAAATAGTATCCAGAAATATTTTTTGTGGATCTTGGAACTTGTCTGTGTGAACTGTTTGTCTTTTCAGATCAATTCATCTGATAATATTGCAACTTTTGCCAAAAAAGCTTCTGAACTATTTGTTGAAAGCCAAAATTGTCGATGAAATAAATAAGTGTGCTTCCTAGCACCCACAGGAAACTGACATTGATAAGTATCTGAACAATCTTCTCAAAAATCAACTCAGAGATTTCTAACTCTGCATATTTCACTTCCTACATACCTAATTAAGGCAGTTTATTCAATGACTATTCTGTCTCTAGGAAGCAATCATACCCTCTCAACCACTCCCTTGTTAGGGAGTGAAACAAAATCACTGTGAACAATTTTTTGTCATGCTGCTTCTTTCTCCCCTCTAACAATAATTTCATGGTGATATGGTTGGCATACCTCCAGGTGTCAGCATGGCCAGGGAATAGTTAGTAGATTCAACACAATTCTTGTCAGTTACTTGAATTTTCTTTTTGGACGGATATGATCCTAAAGTATAATGATAAAGATTGTGTGTAAAATGCACTATTTATTGAATCCCCTACTATAATCTATTTGGACAAAGCAGGGGGGATGTTGGATCTCTACAAATTTCATAAAGTGTCTTTATTCTCATTGCACCTGACACATTTAGAGTTGTAGGTATGAGTAAGAGATAATTAGAAAATCAGTGTAGTTACATATATTGGCATGATGTGGTAGTAGAAACAAGTAACTGCCCCTATATCTGGGGAGATAAGCACTTAGTTTCTGGTGTGACAGAGGAGTAAGGATGTTAATAATATTTATTCACTGAAAACAGAATCACTTCTTAGAGGTAGTCATAAGAAACCTTCAAGTGCTAAATGAAACATCACCAGTAGGTCAGATAAGCCAAATATGATTGTAGAGAATTATCCAAAATGAGTATAACTTTAGTTAAACTGACAAGATTTCTAAAGAGCTAATGAACAATAAATACATTATTAAATACATGCTGTACACAGCTTTCACTAAAACTTGGGTGATCAGTAACACCACCCGAACTCCAGAAAGTATTAAGATTAGCCTCAACTTGGCCAGTGTTGTAATGGGATGGTCACAACCTTTGTTCCTGGCAGACCCTATGTGGCAGCTGTGAAATGTCTAATACAACTTACTGTCCCTGAATTAATTCTTCTAAACATGTAGCCAATATGGAAATCTATGGAGAAGGCCACGTGGCTGCTAAAGATAAACCTTGATTTTTAATGACATTTTTTAGCTAAATGAGGAATACTAGGATATTTGGTTGAACTCATTGCTACAGGTTGACTCCATCCTTTTGCTTAGAGTCCTGTAGAGAATAACCTGAGCACACCACCTGTATTCCCAATGACTTGGGAAACTGAGGAAAGAGGATTTCAAATGTGAGACCAGCTTCAGCAATTTAGTGAGACCCTATATCTACATTAAAGAAAATTTTAAAAAAACCTGAAGATGAGGCAGAATAGTAGCATGCTTGTAGGTTCAATACTCAGTACTAAAAAAAAAATAGAATTAAAGCACAGCAAGGGACAAATTGAGTGGATAATTTCCAAACTTCAACTGAGCATAATTTTCAGTGTTATTAACAAAATGCCACACACAGGAAAATTCTTGAAGAGCCAAGGCAGTGTAGAAATAAAGAATTGATATTGTTGAGATGAAATCATCCATCATTCTCTCATGTTTCTTTATATCTTGAACTTTGCCTTATTGTACCTGCTCTTTCAAAGATGTTTTTATACTAAAGAGTCATGGAAAAAATAGAGAATGTTTTCATATAAAATGAAAGTCATGTATGTTTACATAGTAAAACAAAATGTTTCTCTCAAAGAAAAGATTAGGCAAGCTTACATAATATCATAAAAGTTTGGAATTCTTACGTGTAAAAATTCTTTTCAATAACAGAACCTACTTTTCATATTGATTTATTCTCAGTTTCTTGTGTGAAGTAGGGTGCAGGATAGTATAAGTAAAATGGATAATATTCTGACTCCTGCTATTTCTGTACATAGGAAACTACTGTTCATCTCTGATGAGTTTCATGTCTATTGTCAATATCAGTGAAACACATTAATTTTTCATTTTACAGGTAGAGTGAAAAGTCAGAATATTTACAAATTTTAACAATGTAATATTTTCAGAAATTTTTCAGAAATTTCTTTTCCAAAGGAGAAATTTATGTGAAGAAAATTGAAGTATATTTTGAATAAATAGTGAAATAAGACTAATAACTTGCTTTGTAAATGTGCAAAACCTTCTTAAAGCTCAGATCAAGAAAAGTCAAGCTGAAATACCCATTTTTAAAGATCTTTCCAACGTTTTCTTGCTTTCTTCTCTTTTCTTTGATCTTGACCTTGGCAGTTTATAGTAATCTGCAGGAATAATAAATGCTTAACTAATACTTCAGAGAGTAAGATGATCTTGAAGATGTAACAGAATAGCATATAGTAAGAACAAATATTTTATCGACCAAGTAGTGAAGTAAGAATGGTTACTTTTCTTTCATCACTCACCAATTTGGCACTTCTTACTAAAATTAGATAAAATGTATGTTATTACTTTCCTCAGTTCCTTTTTGAAATGTTTTGGGGATCATCTCCTTTTAAATTGAGAAAGTAAGATCTTACTTGGCTAATTCCTATTCACAAAAACATGTCATTTTATGAAGTAATAAAAAAGCTTATGAGTAAATATCCTAATGAACAGAAAATCCATTCTTATTCTCCTGGTTTAATTTAAGCATTCAAGAGGTAAAAATATAAATCAATGATTATGTCATTTTCATTAGGTTTACAGAAAGATCTATACTGAAAAACAAATATCCACTTCAACTTTGTCTATACTTATTAAGCATACTTGATATAAAATGTCAGGATCAATAGGAAATGAGTGGAAATAGTTTTAATGTAAAAGATAATTAATCTATGGTTTCAATGATGTGGACATTTAGTTATACTTCAGGAATATTAAACATTTCAGAATTTTTTTTAATTTCAAGCCAGCTCTCATTCTCTAGTCTTATAGACTTACATTCTATTTGTTCAGTAATATGTTCAGCACTTTGAACACTAACAATAAATATATTCATAATCTCAGGAGGAAAAACAGCATCATTTCTAAATCTGTGTAATTCTTAGCAGAAAGCATATGAAATATTAATTTAGTAGGATTAACATGACTTTAATTAACAGACAACTTAAAATATGTGAAAATAATACAGGATGCAGAAGCACACTGCAGCTACCAATGACACAGAAACATTACTGTTCCTAATTCTGAATGGTTAAAGGAGGGATAGGTATAAGGACATATAGTGAGGTCTCAAAATCAGGTCGCTGGATAGGGCTAACAGGAACTGTGGCCTTTCATAGAGGTACAGTGTTCCTGCAAAGCTGTAGTCTGATATGGAAGGACATAATACAACCCTGGCATTGAACTCTACCAATTTTCAGCTACTGACAATATCTCCAAATGACCTTGCCTATGCTGAAACCAGAGGATTAAACAAACCTGCTTGATCTGATTGATAACATTCTATTTTTTTCTGCAGCACAGAGCAAGGAAAGAAGGACTATGAAAGGATTTGGAGGAGCACTCAGAAAATATTAAGAAAAAATTCAAATACTGGAAAATTCAGAAAAATAGTCTTATTTTACTAGCTACTTGTGGGGTCCATCATATCTTAATAACAAAGAATAAAATGAGGAATATTTTATCTGAAGACATCAGAAAATTACTAAAAGCAACAAAGAGGATTAATTCTCTCAATCAGGGAGGAAGACATTTGTTCCTTACTGTATGAGATTAAAAAAAAAAATTGTAGGTTTGTTGATTGTTCATTCTGTCTTGCAGATAGTCCATCTCTCCCATTGTATTAAAAAACCTGAGAAATAATATATAAACAAATGTATACAACTATATTGAAAACAAACTTTATTTACAAAAAAAGCTGTAAGCTCACATTTTTTTTCATTGCTCTTTTGGCAGGAAGTTAACACCTGTAATCACTTTGGGGTTGTTATCTATTTATTTATATTTATATTTATTTTATTGGGGACTGAATCCCAAGGAACTCTACTGCTGGCCTAAATCCCCAATTCTTTTTTCTATTACTTAATTTTTAATAGGTGATTTTAAAATTATTTTTAAGTTGTAGATGGACAATTACCTTTATTTATTTATTTTTGTGTGCTGCTGAAGATTGAACCCAGTGCCTCAAATGTGCAAGACAAGCATTCTTCTGTTGAGCCACAATCCTAACCCTATTTATTAATTCATTTTTAAATATTTATTTTTTATTTGTAGGTGGACACAATAACTTTATTTTATTTTTATGTGGTGCTGAGGTTCGAACCCAGTGCCTCACGTGTGCTAGGTGAGTGCTCTACAACTGAGCCACAACCCCAACCCTTATTACTTGATTTTATCACTTCATTTTTAATACATAATATTAGGGTTCATTTAGACATGATTATACAAGCACAGAATATAATTTGCTCTAATTCACTTTCCAGAACTTCCCTTTTCCTCTTTTACTCCCTCCCTGTTACCTTCCTGTAATCTATGAATCTTTGTTTATAGTTTTTTTTAATTAGTGCTTTTGGATGAATATGATGGTGAGATTCACTGTGAGATATATATATATATATATATATATATATATACACACATAGGAAATATTGCTCAGATTCATTTTACTGTTTTTCCAATTACCCATCCCTTCTTTCTCCCCCTCAATCCATTTTCTCTACTTCTTTTCTTATGTAAATTTTTAAATTATATATGACTGCAGAATGCATTACAATTTTTATTACACATATAGAGCATAATTTTTCATATCTCGGGCTGTATACATAATATATTCACACCAATTTCTGTCTTCATATATGTACTTTGGATAGTAATGATCATCACATTCCACTGTCATTAATTCCCCCATTTCCTATTTTCTTGGAATCTCCTCTCCCATTTGTTCTTTTCTTTTCCCCCTTATTTTAGTCTAGCTTCTTCATGTCAGAAAAAGAATTCAACCTTTACCTTTTGAGTCTGGAAGCATGATGGCTTCCAGTTCCACTCATTTACCAGCAAATGCCATAATTTCATTCTTCTTTATGACTGAGGAACACTTTTCTTCATCTACTCATTTGCTTACAGGCACCTAGGTTGGTTCTATAACTTGGAAACTATGACTGGTGCTATTATAAATATTGATTTGGCTGCATCCATATAGTATGCTTATTTTAGTTCTCTTGCATATATACTGAGGAGTGAGATAGCTGAGTCATATGGTGATTCCATTTCTATTTTTTTTTTTGAGGAATCTCCATATATCTTTTGAGAGTGGCTGCACTAATTTGCATCCCATCAACAATATGAGTGCACTATTTCGCCCACATTCTCACTTGTTGAGAGCCACAACCGAGTCAGGATGGTGCCTGGCATTTTGCCAGAAGGAGTGATTGAGAGGTAACACCAGCGAGTCATTGGGATGATGATGATTGGGTTGAGCTGTGTATAATTATTAAGATAATGACTGATTGCTGTAACTGGATGATGGTAAATTGAAACAAGCTGTGTATTCAGTTGTGTGTATAAACCTCTTGTCTGGCAATAAGGCGGATCCTGCTACCTCAGGTGCCCGCTACTGTTGAGTTCCCGTTGGTTCTCTTGGAGTTTCCGTTGAGTTCCAGGTGTGTTCCCGTGGGGTTAGGGGAATAAAGTAGTTCCTGTTTGAACCTACAAGTGGCTTGTGACCTCCCGGTTATTTTGTGCCCAGCCAGACTGCAGCACTCACTACTATTTATTATTTGTTTTCTTGATAATTGCCATTCTGTCTGGAGTGTCATGAATATTGAATGTTGTTTTGATTTGAATTCCCTTGATGTTGAACATTTTTATATATTTATTTTCCATTTGTATATCTTCTAATGGGAAGTTCTTGAGATGTTCTGTTTAGTTCTCATTAATTGAGTTATTATTATTGTTATTATTATTATTGTGTTACGGTTTTTGTGCTATTTATATATTTTAGATATTAGTCCACTATCTGAGGAGTAGGTGGCAAAGATCTTCTTCCAACACTTTGGGCTCCTTTTTACATTATTAATGGTTTCCTTTGCTGAGCAGAATTGTTTTAATTTGGGGCTTCTCTCTTATTGATTCTTGTATTTATTTCTTGCAATTTAGGAGTCTTTTTATGGAAGTTAATGCCTGTGCAAATATGTTGGACTGTTGAGCCTAAATTTTCTGCTAGAAGTCATAATTTCCTGACCTAATTCCTAGGCCTTTGATCCACTTTGATTTAGCTTTTGTGTACAGTGAGAGACAGGCATCAAAGTTCATTCTTCTATATATGGCTATCCAGTTTTCCCAGTTATATTTCTTTAAAAGACTATCTTTTCCCCAATGCATGTTTTGGCATCTTTTTTAAGAGTCTGATGGCTGTATTTATATGGGTTTGTCTCTGTGACGTCTATTCCATTTGTCTTCATATGTTTGTTGGTGCCAATATCATGTCGTTTTTGTTACTCTTTTTTTGTTTTGAGGTCTAGAGTTGTGAAGCCTGCATCATCACTCATTTTGTTCAGAATTGCTTTGGCTATGCTGGGTCTCTTATTATTACAAATGAATTTCAGAACTGCCTTTTCTAGTACTGTGAAGAATATCATTGGGCTGGGGATGTGGCTCAAGTGATAGCATGCTCGCCTGGCATGTGTGGGGTGCTGGGTTCAATCCTCAGCACCACATTAAAAAAATTAAAAGAAAAATAAAGATGTTGTGTCCACTGAAAACTAAAAAATAAATATTAAAAAATTCTCTCTATCTCTCTCTCTAAAAAAAGAATATAATTGGTATTGGTATTTTTTGGTGGGAATTTCATTGAATCTGTATAATGCTTTGGTATTATGGCTATTTTGACAATATTAATTTTTCCTAAAAAGAACTAGAAAGACTTTTTGATCTTCTAATATATTCAATTCCTATATTCAGTGCTCTGTATTTTTCATGTAGAAATCATTCACTTCACTTAGATTGATTACCAAGTTCTTCTCTTTTTTTTTTTTTTTTTGAGGTTATTGCGAATGAGATAACTTTCCTGATTTCTTTTTCAGAAGATTCATTTTTGAAGTATTGGAAAGTGACTGATTTATATATGTTGATCTTATATCCTGCTATTTTACTAAATTTGCTTATAAGCTCAATTAGTCTTTTGGTGTTTTCTTTTTTAATCTTCTCTAAATAAAATAATGTCATGTCCTGAGAAAACAGATTATTTCAGTTATTTTTTTCATATTTGTGTCTTTTTAATTTCCTTATCTTGCCTGATTGTTCTGGCTAAATTTTCAAAAACTATTGTGAATAGGAGTGGGAAGAGTTGCCATTTTTGCTTATTCCTATTTTTAAAGGAAATGCTTTCAACTTTTCTCCATTCAGTATGGCATTGGCCTTGGGTTTGTCATATCATACCTTACAATGTTTAGGTAAGTTCTTTATATTTATATTTTCTCCCATGTTTTAAAACATAAATGGATGTTGAACTTTGTCAAATGTTTTTCCACATATATTGAGATGATAACATCATCTGTTCCCTTATCTCTATTTAATATACGATAAAATACATTTATTGCTTTATGTATGTTGAACCAACATTGTATACCTGCCATGAAATCCAATTGATCATCATGCACTATCTTAATGTGTTTTTGAATATGGTGTTCAAATATTTCAATTAAAATGATTGTATCTGTGTTCATCAAGGATATTGGCTTGAATTTTTATTTTCTTCTTTTTTCTTTTTCTGGTTTGGTATCAGTGTGATATTGGCTTAATAGAATAAATTTGTCAGTGTTCCTTGAATTTTTATACAATGGAAAAATTTTTGAGAAAAACTGGTGTTAGTTTGTCTTTAAAATTCTGGTAGAACTCAGCTGAGAAAAACATCTGGTCCTGGGTTTTGTTTATTGGAATGATTTTAATATCTGTTTCAATGTCCTTGGTCTTTTTAAACTTCATATTTCCTCATGGATCAATTTAGCTAGAACATAAGCCTCTAGGAATTTTTTCAATATCTTCAAGATTTTATAGCTTATTGGAGTACATATTTTCAAAATAGTTTTTAATGATCCTCTGGGTATCAGTAGTGTCTATTGTAAGATTTTCCTATTTATCTCTATTTTTTTTTAATTTGTGTCTTCTATCTCTTTCTTTTGGTTAGTTTGGCTAAGGGTTTATGAATCTTGTTTATGTTTTCAAAGAACTGTTTGTTCCATTGATCCATTATATTATTTATTCCCAATTTTATTGATTTCAGCTCTGATTTTGATTATTTTATATCTTTTGATTTTTTTCTGTAAGTTTCTTCTTTCTATTGGGCCTTAAGGTGTCATGCTAGGATAATCATGTTATATATATATATATATATATATATATATATATATATATATATATATATTTTTTTTTTTTTTCCTTTCTTTCTTTTTTTAATGTAGGAACTCAGGCTATGAACTTTCCTCTTAGAACTACCTTCATACAGTACCACAGAATTTGACATGTTTTATCACTATTTTTTCTAACATTTTAAAAACTTCTTCCTTGATTTTTTTGCTATACATTCATCATGCACAGTGTATTATTTAATCTCTAGCTCTTAGAATGGTTTCTGTTTTTTAACTTCTCATTGATGTCTGATTTTATTCCATTGTGAACTGATGGAATTCTAGGACTAGTTTGTGTCTTTTTGTATGTTAAGATTTTCTCTGTAGACTAAAATATGTTTTATTTTACAGAATGTTTTATGTGCTGCTGAGAAGAAAGTGAACTCAGTTGTCAGTGGACAAAATAGTCTATAGATGTCTGCTAATCCATGTTGATTATTTTTTGTTGTTTTTGAAGAATCTCTACTTAATTTATGTTTAGATGACCTATGTAGTGATTAGAAGGATATGTTCAAACCACCCAGTATTATAGTATAATTTTTTATACTGAGAAGGGTTTGTTTTACTTATGTACATAAATGTGCCATGGATTGGGGAATAAGTATTTACAACCAGTACATTTTGCTGTTGCATGATTCCCTTGACCAGTATATTGAACCTTCTTTGTATTTTTTGATGAATTTTGGCTTGCAGTATACTTTGTCTGATATGAGAATAGCTATACTTGCTTGTTTTGGGCTACTCTTTGCATGGCATATCTTTTCCCATCCTTTCACCTCAGTCTATGGATGCCTTTATCTGTAAGGTGAATGCATTATAAACAACATATTGTTGGGTCTTGTTTTTTTTAATTTAGTCCAATATACCAATCTACATCTTTTGATTGAACAGTTTAGACCATTTATATTCAATGTTATTATGTAGAGATTGTTTATTTTCTGTAATTTTGATTTATTTTGAATGCTTAATTCATAATTGAGTATTCTTTATTCCTCTTTCTGTACTGAACTTAATCCTTAAGCTTGTTTTTATTTTATTTTTTTACTTATTCTGCATGAAATATTTCATTAAGTATGTTTCATAAACTGATACAGGCTTACAATTATGAATTCTTTATTTCTGCCTATCATGGGAGAATTTTATTTTATATTCAATTCTAAAGGATAATTTTGCTAAGTATTTTAGTCTTTTTGAGCAACCATTTTATTTTAGGCCTTCACATATTTTATTCCAAATCCTCCTGGCTTTTATTAGAGTTTGATTGAGAAATTGTTTGAAATTCAAATGACTTTATTTCTAAATGTGACTTGTCATTTTTCTACTGTGGCCTTAAAATTTATTCTATCCTTATTCTGCATATTAGGACATTTTATTATAATGTATCTTGGATAGGATTTCTTTTGATTATTTACTATTTGGAGTTCTATATACCTTTTTTATTGGAGATCTATCATGATTCTAAGACTCATAAAATTTGCTAATATTATTTCATTGAAAAGACTGCACATTGTTTAGTTTGTATTTTAGAGCTTTCATCTACCACATTAATTTTTAAATTTAATCTCTTGATATTATCTTTGATTTTTTTTAATATTCTGGCTATAGTCTCAACATGCTTTCTTTATTGTTGACTTTATTTTCCAAGTTATATATTTTTTCTCAAGCCTGAATAATCTATCTTCAACATGGACTAACCTATTGGTGATATTTTTCACTGAATTGTAATTTGATTTATTGAATGTTTTACTTTGTGGATTTTCATTTAGAACTTATTCAGAATCTCTGTCTTTTTATTGAAATGATCTTTCACTTCCTGCATCTTGTCTCCACTTTCTCAAGTTTTATTTTTTTAAATCATTGAATATTTTCAATATGAATGATTTTTAAACTTATCCTCCATTTTGGTGTCAGTGGAGTCAGTATTTTAATTGTCCTGGGATGTTTGGTGTCATTTATTCTCTTAACTTTTTGTACTGCTTTTATGTCTAACCATCTGTTGGTATGATTATTATTTCTTATTTTATACTAGGGTCAGTTTCATGAGATTCCTTCTAGTAAGAGCTCTGGGCTAGGCAAATATCCAGGTATTAATACTTTAATTCAGTATGTGTCCTCTGTTATTCTAAGTATCACTGCTAATTTTAGAGAACATACTGAACACTTTTTACAACAATCACTTCAGAGCAAAGCCACATACCATTGAATCTTATAAAAATGAAACAAATTTGGTGATGCTATTGTCCACAGTTTTTCTAGCCCAGGTATAAACTTGTAGTAAATTTCAGGATTAGGTTGAAAAATTAGTTATTAAATATAGTAAAAGTGTTATAATATTATATAGGGTCTGAAATTGGGTGGAGATAAAAATAAGCAAAAGAGAGAAAAAGGAAAGAAAAGACAGAATAGATTAATACACACCAAGGTAAAAAGAAAAATATAAAAATGAGGTTATTTGAAGCAGTAGAAGACAACTATAAGAGAGAAAAGAAATGGTAAGAGGAACAATTGTAAATTTGAGCTAGAAAAAAAAAGAATGATTCAAGTCAATGATTTCAAACATTAGAAGAAATGCATTTAAACTCATTGTGAGCAATGTTAGATAATTAGGTTATCACCTGTAAAATTTTTTAAAAAGATTGATATGTAAGAGCGTGTGTGTGTCTGTGTATGTGCATGCATGCATGTATGTCTGTGTCTGCTCAAATTTTATGTTGGCACTATTTATAGTAATCCATGCCAAGGTGGAGAAAATTAATTTAGAGTTTTGGTTTGGGTTTTATTTAGGCTCTTTAGAAGATACTTATTTCTCTCTTCTCTCTTTTCTCTCTTCTCTCTTCTCTCTTCTCTCTTCTCTCTTCTCTCTTCTCTCTTCTCTCTTCTCTCTTCTCTCTCTCTCTCTCTCTCTCTCTCTCTCTCTCTCTCTTTTGGTTAGGAATCCATCCAGAGATTCTGTGACACATGAGACACTAGTTGCTATGGAGTGCTCACTGGTTCTCATTTGTCATCTTAGAGGAATGAGGCTAGCTGTTCAGATAGTATGATCTCATATCTGTTAGCTGTTTTTGTCATGTGTAGGAGATGGGGATACAGGTCTCTGGGCTGTTTTTCTGATTGCTTTGTTCACTATGCACCTGATCCCCTCCACATGCTTCTTTTCAATATGACATAGAGCCTCTTGGATGTTTACAAGCATGAGTCCTGTGGTTGTATATTCCCTGTGTGTGGCCTGTCCTGCAGATGCAGCTAATCTGACTGACAGAGCTCACCAGGATTCTATCCCTACTACTGGGTAAATAGACTCAGCTAGTTCTACCAGGTTCTAGCTTCCTCAGCTCAAGGTTGTAAACCATGGACACCATCCCTCTCCACTGCCTGAGACATAGACTGCATCCTGCTACTGGATAACCCACTACTGGATAACTGCAGCCATATTCTGGGCACATTCCCTCTCCACTGCCAAGAACTGAGACTGTCTTTCCTCTTATATTTGAGCTTACTTTTTGCTTTGAATCATGGGCTTCTTCTCCTTCTCTTAATTATTGGTTTTAAAACAAAAATCTGAAAATAACATCTTTTCAACACTGGACTATAGCCATAGAACAAAGAAAACAGCGGGGATTTTATTAGATGTATAGATCAACTCAAACATCATATTTTTCCCTTAAGAAATTTGCTATATTCCAGGACTGTTTACATTGTGTGGACAAGGGGAATAAATTTCTAAGTGTAAAGCTTCTGTCTAATGGCAATGTATTTTAAGCAGTTTTTGGAGTCTTAGATGAAAATTATAATTTGGGACCCACTTGAGGAAGAGCTGCAATGGTATCATAAATTGAAAACTCCTAGTTTAAATTGAAAACACTTGAGCATAAAGACCTAGATCTTAGATGGATCTTTCAATCCTGACACTCAGCTTCAAGTCAGTATACTATGGGATGGGTGTAGAGTGAAACAATTCATAGCTTGTATAATTAATTCACAACATGGAACAATTATTGTTTGTATCAAATGTCCAACAAAAAGATCATGTTTTAGGAATGCAGTAAGTTCACAGAAGAGATGGTTAGATTATGAAACTTTTAATCTCATTGGTGAGTTAATCCACTTAATGGATTATTGACTTGAATGGAATAATCTATAGAAAATTTAGAAAAATTGAGTGTGGCTAGAGGAAGTAGGTCACTGGCAGTATAGTCTTAGAGATTATATCTTGATCCTGGATCCTCATGATTTTGTGCTCTCTTCTGCCCCTTGATTCTAGGATGCTATGAGCAGAGAGGCATTGCTTCGCCATGCCCTTCCATCATGATATTTTTTCTCACCTCAGATGAAATTGGCTGCTCATGGACTGAACCTCAGAAACCCTGTGCCCATAATAATCTTTTCCTCCACTAAGTTGTTCTTGTTATGTACTTAGTCACAGTGATGAAAAGATGACTAACACAGCAGCATTAAATCAAAACTATATATATATATATTTCCTGAATCACTATTGTATGCTGATTTTAAGTCCTTTGGGTAAAAACCAAAGAGTGGTACAGCTGGATCAAATGGTGGTTCCATTCCCAGGTTTCTGAGGAATCTCCATACTGCTTTCCATAGTGGTTGCACCAATTTGCAGTCCCATCAGCAATGTTTGAGTGTAGCTTTTCACCACATCCTAGCCAACATTTACTTTTGCCTGTATTCTTGATGATTGCCATTCTGACTGGAGTGAGATGAAATCTTAGAGTAGTTTTGATTTGCATTTCTCTAATTGCTAGAGATGTTGAACACTTTTTCATATATTAGTTGATAAATTGTATTTTTTCTGTGAAGTGTCTGTTCACTTCCTTAGCCCATTTATTGAGGTTTTTTTTTTTGTGTGTGTGTGTGTTAAGTATTTTGAGTACTTTATATATCCTAGAGATTAATGCTTCATCGAAGGTGGATATGGTAAAGATTCTCTCGAAATCTGTAGGCTCTCTTCCTCACTTTATTGTTTCCTTAGATGAGCAAAAGCTTTGCAATTTGAATCGATTCCATTTATTAATTCTTGATTTTACTTCTTGAGCTTTAGGAGTCTTGTTAGGGAATTCAGAACCTAGGCAATAATTAACTCACAATTCTGTAGGTCATAAATTGTGGTATAGCATGGCTTATTTCTCTTTTCAAGATATCAAAAGATGAGATTAGGAGAACAGGCTGCATTCATTTCTAGAAGTTCTGTAGTAAGTACCCACTTTTAAACTTATTTTGGTTATTGTGCTAATTCAGCTCCAGGGAATAATATCAGACTCTAGGGGATGTCTGTATTCCTTGCCACTTAACTTCCTCCATATTCAAGACTAGAAATGAAGAAACTACTTTCCTCAAATTTCCCTCTGGCTTTGTTTCTTAGTTCCTCTGTCTTTACAGATAAGCAAAAATATAAATGCCCCATTTAATTAGGTCAGGCTAACTCTTACAGATAATACACAGCGTGCATACCATGGACAGGAATATTAGGGGGTATTGGAGAAATTTATCTTCCATAAGGCATATTTGTAATTTTAGTCCTGAAAATTTAAAAGGGACATAAAGAAATGGTAATCTTTGAAAATTTACTTCCAAAACTGATAAATGGATCAGTACATAGACAAAATAAGCTCAAATAAAGTTTTCCAAAAGCAAAATATGACTATAGACTTCATAGTATAACTGCTGGTAGAACAAATATAAAAATATTAAACAAAATAGGAAGAAAAAAGATGCATGTTAAAAAAGATACAAGACCAATAGCTGAATATACAATATAAATATTGAAAGATAAAAGACAACAAAATGCTATTTTTAAAGAATTAAAGTCAAAATAACTGCAAACATGGAAGAATTCTATATCCAAACGAAATAATCTTTTAAAATAAAGATTAAGCAAAGAGTTTTACTTAGATAAAATTTGAAATAAACTAAATATATGCTCTAAAAATGACATTAAAAGACATGCTTGGGTACGGAGTCTTATGAAGCAAGAAAGAACAAAAGATGCTTAATTATATATACATTATATACACACTCACACAGTGACGTGATATTAGTATAAAACAATAAAATTTTGTGACATTTGAAATACTGAAAGTTAAAATGTGTGACAAAGATAATGCAAATGCTGAGAAGGTTGTGGATACTAAAAAATATTAAGGTTGTAATGTTATTGAGTATGTTGTAAAGGAGATTATTTGTATTAGATTGCATTAAAGCAATGGAAATTTCAAGGGTAGGCATTCAAATAGTCATAATAGAATGAATAATGAGCGAATTAATGAAAAAAAGTTAAGTGATTAATCCAAAGTGTGTCAGCAAATAACAGAAAAATAAACATAAAATGGTTTGGCAACAGGGAGGATTATGGTAAAGAATTTTAAGAAATGAAGTGATTTCAATAATATAATATTGTCTAATATAAGTTTCCTGAATATTACAGTAAAACATTAATATTCAAACTGAAATAAAATATTAACTATAAGATGTTTACCGAAGACCTATGTTAATGGGCTGGGGTTGTGGCTCAACGGTAGAGTGCTCGCCTAGCACATGCAATGCCCTGTGTTTGATCTTCAGTACCACATATAAATAAATAAAATAATGGTATTGTGTCCAACTACAACTAAAAAAATAAATATTAAAAAAGAAGACCTATGTTAAAAACATAGAGTAGTTACAAATAGTATAAGGAATAAAGATATACTTTATCAAAACTAACCAAAATAAATTTTGTATACTACATTTTTTTGAAAAAACAATATTTCTGGTGTCAAAGAAACATAGGGCTCAGTCAACAAGAAAGATATCAAAATTCTACACCTGAGTGCACCCAATAATTGCCTTTAAAATATGTCTAATACTTGAAAGAAATAATATTTTAAAAAATGAGAAAATATATAATGTGAGAGACACTAAAAGTCATCTTTAAAAAACTAAGAGTATAAATTAAAAAACATCAGTAGGATCATAAAAATCTTAAAGGTATAATTTAAATGCTTGAAATGATATATAATGTTTTAACAGTTGTTATAGTTTAGAAATTAGATATCCCCAAATAGCTTTTGTGTGGGATAATGCAAGAAAGTTTAGAGGTGAAATGATTGCTTTATGAAAGTCTTAACTTAATTGGTGCATTAGTCCCCTGATAATTATTAACTGTGTGGTAACTAGAAGCAGGTAGGTTATCTCTGGAAGATATGAGTCCCTGGGGACATGCCTTTGGGGTATATATTCTGTCCATGGTGAGGAGAGTCTGTGTCTCTCCTTCCTATGCCATATCCCCAGCTGTTTTCCTCTGTCATAAACTTACTCCATGGTATTCTGCAGCACCTCAGGCCCCCATGAAATCAGGTGACCACCTATAGATTGAGACCTCTGAAACAGTGAGCCCCCAAATAATCTTTTGTTTCTTCTAATTGTTCTTGTAAGGTCTTTTGGTCACAGCAGCAAAAAAGCTGACAAAATAGTGTTGAAAGAACACAAATTCATTTTAAGTGCATATGAAATATTTTCCAGAACATTGGGTTTATAATGAAGCTAGGTTCAACAATTTGACGCAAGATCGTTCAACATAAATTCTGATTGTAGTGGAAATAAACTATAAATCATTTAAAATACAACCAGAAATTCTTTGAGAATTTATAAATTAAGTAATATATGGATAAGTGCATCAAAAATAAATAACAGCTGGGCATGGGGACACAGCTTGCAATCCCAGAGGCTCGGCATCCTGAGGCAGAAGGTTCATGAGTTGAAAAACAAAAAGCAAGGCCCTAAGCACTTAGTGAAACCCTGTCTCTAAATAAAATACAAAATAGGGCTGTATATGTGGCTCATGGTTGAGTGATCCTGAGTTCAATCCCCAGTACCCTCTAAAAATAAATAAATCACAATAATGTTACTAAAATAAAAATGAATGATAAGAAACGTGTCATTTCAAATGCCTAAAGGAATGTCTGTAAAAAATTGCATAACTGTATTCCAAAACAAGTAAAAACTAAGGAAATTTTTCAACACCCACCAGGCTTAGAAAAGAAGCTTAAGAAATTCCTACATAAAGAAACAAACAAAAGAAAACAACAATCAAGAGAAGCTAAATTATAAAACACACACAACAGATAAATCGAAAATAATTAAAATTTAAAAATACAATAGCACAAAAAATACAAAATCACATATATTAACTAAAGTGGAAGAGAAGAACAAAGAATACTTAAAAATTTTAAAGAAAATTAAACAAATGATAGGAGTATATCTATATATAAATAATAACCTTAAAAGTAAATTTACCTGTTAAAAGATAGACTGAGCCTGGACTGGTGGTGTATCCCTGTAATCCCAGTGACTCCAGAAGATGAGGCAGGAGGATTGCAACAAAGCCAGCCTCAAAAATTTAGTAAGGCCCTAAACAATTATATATATATATATATATATATATATATATATATATATATATATATATATATATTGTGTGTGTCTATGTGTGTGTGTGTGTGTGTGTGTTTTAATGGCTGGGGATGTAGTTCAGTGGTTAAGCTTCCCTGTATTCAATCCCTAGTACCAAAAAAAGAAAACAGATATATACTGGCTGAATTGAATTAAAAAAAAAAAAAAAAAAAGACCCAACAGCATGCTGCCAAAGAGACTCATTTCACCAATAAATACACATGGATTAAAAATGAAACAATAGAAAGGTATATTCTATAAAAATGAAAAACATAAGTAAAAAGCAATATCTATAATTTTATCTTTCAAAATAAATATAAAACCTGTAAGAATAGACAAAGAAGGTCTCTATACAATACACAAGCACCCAATTCACAAAGACATAATAGTTGTAATAGATATGGGCTCTTTATGGTGGAGCACCCAATTTTATAAAATAAACACTACTAGATCTCAAAATCTCAAAGCCCAGTAGGGCTTAGTTTGTTGAAAATATAAATAAGATTGAAAAACACATAGCCAAAATAAACTAAAATCGGAGAACAAGAACAAAAATTGACAAAATCTCAGATGAAAAAGGAGATATTATAACAGATATTCTTGAAATACAGAGGATCATGTAGGGTCTGTTTTGAAAAATTCCATTTCAATACATTGGAAGGGATGAGTAGGTATCTAAATTTATACAACGTAACAAAATTGAACCAAGAAAGTATAGAAAAACCTAAAGAGAATGATAAGCAATGGTATCACATCAGTAATGGAAAGCCTTCCAAAACAGAAAAACTTAGGACTAAATAGATTCACAGTTGAATTGTACCAGATCATTAAAACGAACAAGTGACAATGTTTCTCATGTTGTCCCATGTAATAAAAAGAAAGGTAATAATTCCAACTTACTATATAAAGCCAGTTTTATTCTGATTTCAAATGCAGATAAGGACACTTCATGGGAAGAAAACTTCAGATAAATATTCTTGAATAACATAGAAGCAAAAAACCTCTATAAAATATTAGCAAATCAAAATCAACAACACATTTTAAAAGGCATAAAAATGAAGTTGGTCTCATCCCAGGAATAGAAGTAAAAAAGAAAATAACATAAGAAAATCACAAACTAATGCACTATATAAATAAAATCAAGGAAAACAATCACAACACGATCTCAGGGGATGAAAAAATATCTTCCAGAAAAATTATGACTCCCTATATAAAACTCTGAAGAAACTATGGATAGAGGGAACTTACCTCAAAATAATAAAGATCTAATTATCATATCCCAAATTAATACCATACTGAAGGAAGAGAAACTGAAAAAATTTCTGCCAAAATCAGGAACAAGGCAAGAATTTCCTCTCTCACTTATCTGACTTAATGAAGTATTTGAAACTGTAGCCTGAACAATTACACCAAGTTAAAAAAATAATAACATAAATTAAAACAGATATGAATAGGAAAGAAAGAAATTGAATTAATGCCATTTTCATATAATAGGATCTTAGAAGACTCTGAAAGTTTCACCAAATACTTCAAAGTTAATAGTTTCATCAAACTACCAGAATAAAATATCAACATTCAAAATCAATAGCTTTTTTTAATAATAATGGAAACACTAAGAAATAAATTAAGAAAATAATTCAATTTACAAGATATTCACAAAAATAAAATATTTAGGGATAGATCTAATCAAAAAAGTAAAATGCTTCTGCAAGATAATTTAAGAATTCTGAAAAAGGAAGTTGAATAGATACCAGATGTTAGAAAGACATTGCATACTCACGAATAGGCAGAATTGATAGTGTTTAAATGACCATATTACCAATATCAATCTATAAATTCACTGAAATCACCATTAAAAACACTAATGATATTTTTTTCACAAAACTCAGAAAAAAATCCTAAAATTCATATTCTGAACAAAACACATTGAATAGCAAAGCTAATTATTAATAAAATGAGCAAAACTAGAGAAATCACAATTACCAACTTCAAATTATGCCACAGAGCCACAATAAAACAAACAACAACAACACAACCCAGTATGGTACTGGCCTAAAAATATATAAGTAGACCAATAGTACAGAATAGAAGACATAGAGAAAAACCCACACACATACAGTCATATTCTTCTTGACAGTAGTGCCAAAACTTATATTAGAGAAAAGGCAGCCTCTTTAACAAATTGTGCTGGTAAAACTAGACATCCATATTCAGACAAATGAAAGCAAATCCATAGCTCATCCTGTACAGAGTCAACTCAAAATCAATCATGTACCTATGTATAAAATCAGAAAATTTGTGGCCATTAGAAAAAAAAATTAGAGGAAACACTTCAATATATAGGTACAGTGAAAAACTTTCTGAATAGGATAGGTATAGTTCATTTAAAAATAATGAGCAAGAATCAATAAATTGAATGGCATTAAATGAAACACTTCTGAATAGCAAAGAAAGTAATTAACAGATTTAAGAGACAGTCTACTAATGGGAGAAAGTTTTTACCAACTACTCTTCTGACAAAGGATTAATATTCAAATTATGTAAGTAAATAAATACATTCAACATTAAAAAATAAATAACCCATTCAATAAATGGACAAATGTTCGGAACATATACTTCTCAAAGGAAGGAGTACAAATGGCCAACAATTACATGAAAAAAATTATCAACATCTTTAGCCATAAGGCAAATACAAGTCAAAATTACTCTGAGATTTTATCTCACTCCAGTTAAAATTCAGTCATTGAAAATACAAAAAAAAAAAAAAAAGATTTCTTAGGAGGATACAGGGGAAAGGAATTCTTATACATGGGTGGTGGGAATGAAAATTAGTAAAGTCACTATGAAAATCAATATGGAGATTCCTGAAAAACTAACAATGAAACTTTCATATGATACAGCTATGCCACTCCTTTGTATTTATACACAGAAATTAAAGTCATCATACTTTAGAGATACATGCATACCCATGGTTAAAGCAGCACAATTCACATTAGCCAAGTTATGTAATCAGTCTAGTTGTCTGTAAACACATAACAAATTTTTAAAATGTGGTATATATACAAAATGGAGGTTTATTCATTCATTTAGTCTTCTCCAAAAAGAAGACTAAAATTATATCATTTTGTATGAAATATTTCAAAAGCAGAGGGAAGTATTTTATACTTTACCTTACATGTGTAAGCTAGAGAAAAAAGTGCAGGAAAAAATGAATTGCATAAAAGTGGTAGGGAGACCTTTAAGGTATAGGAAGAGGGCCATGGGGAAGAAGAATGGGAGTGATATTAGAGAGAGAAATTGATCAAATTATATTTCTATATATGTACAAATATGTCACAATGAAACTCACCATTCTGTAAATTAACAGATACCAATAAAAATTATTAAATTTTTTTCTAAAATAAACAAATAAGCATAATGTCAGATCAACATAACAAAAAAAAACAAAAACTTTATGATCATCTGAATAGATGAAGAAAATAATTTCATAAAATTCAACATATCCTTATGATAATGAAATCAAAGAATAAGCATATATTGATGTAACACAGTATAATAAAGTCTGTATAGCAAATATACAGCCAGCAGTACACTGAGCAGGGAAAGCTTTACATATTTCTTCTAAAATTTGAAACACAAAAAGGTGTCCACTCACTATTATTCAGTATATTAAATTAAGTTTTAGACATTAGGCAAGAGAATATATAAAGTTTATGAATAGAGAGTCAAGTCACACCTGTTTGTAGACTATGATACTATATATATAAAAGTTAAAGACTCCACCAGAATAAAATTAGAACTGATAATGATTCAGTACAGTTTCAGGATACAAAGTCAACATATATAAGTCAATAGCATTTATGAGTTTCAGAAGTTTTCTGGTACAATTTTTTGGCTCTTCTAAATATAGAATCTTATCATCTTCTAATAGTGATAGTATGAGGTCATTTCCTATTCATATCCCTTTAATTTCTTTCTCTTGTCTAATTACTCTGGCTTGAGTTTCAAGGACTATATTGAATAGAGGTGGTGAAAGAGGGAATCCCTGTCTTTTTTTCTGTTTTTAGAGGGAATGTTTTCAATTTTTCTCTATTTGGAATATTGTTGGCCTTGTGCTTAGCATAGATAGTTTTTACAATGTTGAGGTATGTTCCTACTATTCCTAGTTTTTCTAGTATTTTGAACATGAAGCGATGTTGTATTTTAGCAAATGCTTTTTCTGCATCTATTCAGGTGATCATATGATTCTTGTTTTCAAGTATATTGATGTGATCAATTACATTTATTGATTCCTGTATGTTGAACCAACTCTGCATCCGTGGAATTATCCTGACTTTATGGTGATGCAATATCTTTTTAATATTTTTTATGCAGTTTTCCAAAATTTTATTGAGAATTTTTGCATTTATGCTCATCAGGGATACTAGTCTGAAGTTTTTTTTTCTTTGATGTGTATTTGTCTGGTTATGTTATCAGGGTGATATTAGCCTCATAGAATGAGTTTGGAAGGATTGCTCATTTTCTGTTTCATAGAATAATTTGAGGAGTATGGGTGTAAATTTTTCCTTGAAGTTCTTTTAGAACTTTGCTGAAATTCTGTCTGGTCCTGGTCTTTTCTTGGTTGGTAGACTTTTGATGATAATTTCTATTTCATTACTTGTAATTGATCTGTGTAAATTGGGTATGTCCTCCTGATTCCATTTGGGTAGGTCATATGACTGTAGAAAATTGTTGATGGATTCAAGGTTTTCTTCTTTATCAGAATATAAATTTTCAAAATAGTTTCTAATTATCTTCTGTATTTTAGCCATGTCTGTTGTGATATTTCCTTTTTCATCATGTATTTGAGTAATTTGTGTTTTCTCTCTTTTTCTCTTCATTAGTGTGGCTAGGGGTTTATCAATTTTATTTATTGTTTCAAAGAAACAACTTTTTGTTTTGTTAATTTTGTTAATTTTTTTCTTTTGTTTCAATTTCATTGATTTCAGGTCTGGTTTTAATTATTTCTGTCTTCAACTGTTTTGGATGTTGATTTGTTCTGCTTTGTCAAGGGCTTTGAGATATAATGATAGGTCATTTATTTTTTTAACTTTTATTCTTTTTTCCCACAATACTTTGTTGTATTTATTATTTATCTTATCTGGAGGTAAAGGTTGAACCCAGTGAATCACACATTCTACACAAGTGCTTTACCACTGAGCTATAACTGCAGACCCTGAATTTTTATTCTTTTAATGAATGAGCTCAATACAATGAGCTTTCCTCTTAGCACTGCCTTCATGGTGTCCCAGAGATTTTGATACGTTATATCACTATTCTCATTTACCTCTGAGTAGTTTTTTTTTTAATTTTATCTCTGATTTCTTTTGTTATCCATTCATCATTCAATAGTGTATTATTTAGTCTCCAGGTGCTGTAATAGCTTCTATTTTTAATTCTATCATTTATTTCTGATTTTATTCCATTATTATCTGATAGGATGCAGTGTATTACATTTATTATTATATACAAATCAATAGCATTTTGTACATTAATAATGAAATCACTGAGAAAGAAATCAAGAATGCAACTTTTTAAACTATTCTTACAGAAAAATCCCTAGAAATATATTTAACCAAAAGAATGAAAGACTTCTATAATAGTAATTATAGAACAATGTTTGAGAATTTGAAGAAGAAATATTTTTAAAGAAACTGGAAAGAAAATCATGTTCATAGATTGAAATTATTAATATTTTTAAATGTCCATAATACTCAATGACTTTTTATAGTTTCAAGGTAATCACCATTAAAATACCAATGACATCTCACAGAACTGGAAAGCACAATGATAAAACTCATATGGAAGCATAAAAGATTGTGAACAGTCAAAGAAATCTTGACCAAAATGAACAAAGTTGGAGGCATCACAATATCTGATTTCATGAACTAATGTAGACTCTTAGTATCCCAAACAGCAAGGAACTGCCATAAAAAAATAAATAAATAAAACCAGACTCATAGACCAATGAACAGGATAGTGGTCCCAGAAATAAACACATTTATAGCCAAATGATTTTTGGACAATGTGCCCAAAATAAACACTGGGGAAAAGATAGTGTCATCAAAGTATAGTGCTTGGAAACTGAATATCCATATGCAAATGATTGAAACTTGACTGCTTTCACCATGTACAAAATCAACTCAGTGTGAACTACATGCATAAATGTAAGACCTGAAACTATTTGAAGAAAACTTAGGGGAAAATCTCCAAGGCATTGATATAGATAATGATTCTTGATTTTATGGCCAAAGTACAGGAAACACAAGCAAAAATAGAACAATACGATTGTATCAAACTAAAAACTTCTTCACAATAAAAAGAATTCATTAAAGTGAAAAGAAAATGAGAATGAGAGAACATGTTTGCCAACTATTCATTTAACAAATGATTAATATTCAGAAATACATAAAAAATTTAAAAATCTTAAAAAAAGTAATTCTATTTAAACATGGGCAAACTGTTTGAGTCAATACTTCAAAAAAGAATAAATCAAAATGTTAAATAAATGTGAAAAATGCTCAATATATTTGGTCATCAAGGGAAAGAAAATCCAAATTACAATACAATATGATCTTATCCCAACTAGAATGGCTAAAATTAGTATGTAAAATATGGGGGAAAAAAGAATTCTTATACACTGTTAATGGGAATATAAATTAGTAGAGCCTTTGTAATAAGTGAATGGCAGCTTTTCAAAAACTAAATGAAATTTATCATAAGATCCAACTATTCCACTTCCTTTTATTCAAAGGAAATAAAATAAGCTTACCAAATAGATGCTTACTTGTCCAGGTATAATGTAGCACTATCCAAAATAGATACTATAGAATCAACATAAATGCTCATCAACAGATAATGGGTAAAGAAATATGATAGAGACTATATAATGTTATTAATGTATAATGAAGAATAAAATTTGTGCCATTTGCAGTAAAATGAATGGAAGTGGAGGAAATCATATAAAATGAAATAAACAAGACATATAAAGACAAATACAGGAATTTTTCTTTTATTTCAAAGTTTTAAAATTGCACCTGAATGTAGAATAGTGATTACTAAGTATTAGAAAGAATGTTAAGTCAAGATGGTGGGAAAATTGGTGGTTGAACAAGATCAGAGTATGCTGTATGCATGAATGGAAAAATTACACTGAACACTCTTAATATTCATGATTAATATTTTAATGCAAATGAATTTAACCAGATCACCTGGTCACAGATAAATATTAAAGAAGGAATTATGTTTCTCTATACCATCAGAAAAACAAAAAAATTACAAAATTATCAATGATAACTCCCAAGTATACTTCAGAAAAGTTGTAATAGGGTCTGGAGATAAACCAGGTTGAGGGAGGAGATGGATGATTTCCTTATTATTGATCCTTCAAGCCTGTTAGTGGAAATTAATAAAATGATTATATAATACTGGTCATCGGGGAAAAGATAAAGTGACACAATTATGAAAATCTATCTTTTCAGGTAAAGGAATAACCCAAACAATAAAATAAATCACAATGACTGGTTCTTTATGTACTCTCAACAACCCCCAGGGAAACAGAAACCACTTCTTGTGTCCAAAGGTAAATGACATGGCTTTTCTGGGACAAGCCTGGCAAGTGGACTTTAGTTAAACACCTTCTTGCCAAGGATTTAAATATCTGTTGTTATTCATTGATAAAATTACATAAAAGATTGAGCCCTTTCCCACCACATCAGAAAAGGTTATACATGTAACATGATTTAGTCTCCCATGATCTATGAAAAGTGATAGTGTTCCCTCTTTCGTTTCCAAAATTATCAAACAAAGGGAAAAAGCATAACTCCACTCTTCATGGAGACATCAGTCCTTGGAGAAACTAGAGCTAATCAATCATCAAAACTATGTTTGAATAAATTATGTCAGGAAACAGCCTTACCTTGGAAGAAGGTTTTCCCTATTGCTCTACTTCTTATAATAACAACTCTCAACACATCTCTAGGCTTGAGTCCATAAGAAACTTTATGTGGACATTATTTGCTTTAAATAGATGTGATGATGAATGTAGAAAACTCTGTTATTATAAAATATGTGATCACTTTGAATCAATATCAGCAGATTAAGATTGTTTGGCTCAAGATCTTATCACATTTTGGGTAAAAACATCATCCTTTATATGAACCTCGAACTCTATTGTTAATTAAAATGTATAGGGATTATATAAGCCTTAATTACATGTTATATATAATTCATATTAATTATATGGAAAGATACATTCCCTGTTCTTTACACTTACACAGTCATAAAAAAATAAACAAAATTTTCAGTTGGATACACTCATTTCAGGTGAAACTTTGGTGTCTTCAGTTGATTCCTAGGGAAGTCCTTCCCTTTGCAGAAACCATGAAATATACTCCTGTATTCCAATGGAAGATCTTAAAAATCTGCCATAAAGTCAATGGTTATATGTAAACGTTTTTTTTATTTCTCTTTTAGTTTTATGAAATAAGCTCACTGAAACTAGCTGTTTTCTAGACTGATCTCAACAGCACACAAATAGTTAACAGAATGCCTTCTGAGTACACAAAGTATTATCTTTCCAGCACTTCTGGGATAACCTTATGGCTGTCTCCCTTGTGAGAGAATGACTTAATCAAATTGCAATCCTTAATGCAGGGAAAAAAAGAGAAAGGAATGTAGTCATTATGAACAACTAGTCATGCAAGCATTACATTATGGCCTAGAAATGAGAAATTTTTACACCCAAGTCATGAGAAAAGCTTCTCATTAGAGCAAATTAACTTTCAAAATTTTGCAACCATCAAGTAATTTTTGAGTCTATTTGTCCCTCATTTCTCACAGTTAATTCCAGAATGTGAAATATATAAAGATGGTTACTGTCAAATTTGGATGAATACATATGGCTTACACCCATAACAGAGCCCCAACCTACTGGGAGCAATGTAACTACACCTATCATAAATGGTCTAATTCAACCTAGGAGTTAGGGTAGACAGCAGAATATCAATGTCAACATTGTATTTTTACAGGTTAATGATTGCTTTGGGACTAATTAATACTTCAGGTCTGTTATTAGATGACTAATACCCAAGAACATATAATGGATTTGTGTAACAAATGTATGGTCCTGGCTTCCACCAAGATGAATTGGAAAAGTACTATATGCATGAATGCAAAAAAAAGTGTATACAAAACTAGGACTACCTGATAACCTCCTCAATCTCAAGCATAGATGAGGATGGTCTGTTTTTTATCAGTATGATCATTTAGCTTCACTGTTTATCCCACATATTGATCTAAAAGATATAATCTGGCACATGGAAATCCTGACAAATTGTATTCAAAGAGCTCTCAGTGACACTACACAAGGTATCTCTTTCCTTATCACAGAGGTGACACTCCTGAGAAAAGCTTATTTACAACAATTAATAGCTTTGGATATTCTGACAGCAGCTCAGGAAGGTACTACTGCTATCATGCAGAATGAATGTTTTATTGTCCTTCCTCATTGCTCTGACAATTTGATTGAAGTCCTCAAAGGTTTGGGCTCCCAACAGATGCTAAGTCCTCACTAGACTTATTGTAGGGGCAACTTGTTATTGTATGGTTTTCTGGCACTTCCTGGTGGAAAAAATTGATGGTATCTATAGTCATTATCATAATCATTGATGTATCCAGGTGTTGCTGTGCCTATTCTATATATCTTTTTCCAATATTTTCGTATTCTTATTTTTCTCCTAGGCCATCTATTCTCCAAACTGGCTTTACAATATGTTTCTACTGAATCAGAAATTGATCATGACCCCTTGTATAGACTTTCCTCATAATTAAAGTTCTTCACTGACAACTAGCAAGTATTAGAGATAATAGTCATATAGGCCTACACACATATCAGCAGGAAGTAGTTAATGAATTTATTTATTCACTCATTTTTCCATATATAATGTATAGTCTCCAAACTTTGAGGGGTAAAATGTCAGATAGTAGTTTGTATTGAGCAGTAGAATGCAAACCAATAACAGAAGGGTCACAGGGTTTCTTTCAATTGCATTTGATGAATAATTAAGTAACTAGTAGAAAAAACAACAAGTGTACTAACCCTGAAACAAACATATGGAAACAAAAAGGTTGTTAAAGTGCACTAAGAAATGTATCAGGGGCTGGGGTTGTGGCACAGTGATACAGCGTTCTTCTAGCACGTGCCAGGCACTAGGTTGGATCCTCAGCACCACATAAAAATAAATAAATAAATGTCCAACTACTATATATATATATATATATATATATATATATATATATATATATATATATAAATGAAAGATCAATGGGAATATCTCCTAACAGGATTTACTAAGATCATTGTAAAATTAGGTGTGATGGTAACAGATTTCTCAGTGAATCTCAGAAAGAAATTTTTATTAGTAGCACAGGCACACTAAGACCAAATTTTGCTGGTCATAGACTACCCACATTTACACATTAACATAGGGTTGACTTGTAGATGAAGTCCTCCTAAATGGGATGGTCAACATGATAGTTCCAGAAAGAAACAACTAAGGTCAAAATCTCTCCCTCCCAACATAAAGGAGGAGTTAAATATTGGATTGGTGAAGAATAAGAACTTCTCATGTCAAACACAGAACTGTAATACATTTGGAAGTAGCATTCAGTTCCCTTTATTATTCTCTGCATGGAGATTATCCACTCTCTTTCACTTACAACAAAATGCCTGACTTTAAATTTTGTTTCATTGGGATGTAATAACCAAGTCTTAGCACTCCAACTTCTCATTCTCCTGTGATAGTTTTGGCACAAATATAGAAAAATGAACAAATAGAATAGATTTCAGGACTGACTTTCCATATAGATTCATTTGCCTTATGACAAAGATGATATAGTCCTGCCTATGTAAAATATATTCTTTTTATCTAAATAGGGCCCATTCAATTTGAAGAATTTTGATCTCTGTCACACTATACACATTTTTCAATTCATGATGGACTGTTAATCTAAATTCAAAATATTTTAGCAGTAAATTTTGTGTGAAATAATATTAAACTCTCTTCATGGAGTGGGAAAGATATGTTTAACAGAACACAAAAAGTTTGAGCTATAAATGAAAAACTGATGAGTTGAAATTGAAAATTACTACTTGTGAAAATTACTATAAGAATGTTAAAAGGCAAATGTGAACTGGTGAATATATGTAATATTCATATACTTGACAAATAACACATATCCACAATATGCAAAAGACCACAATTCAGCAATAAATACTGGTCACTAAAAGGGAGAAAAAGGAAAAAAATTAAATGGGCATGACAAAAGAGGATATTCTATGATTGATAGACATATGATATCATATTCAACTGTATTCATCTTTACAATTCAAAATAGAACCTGATATTCATCATAAAATAATGAAATGGAAAATTTATAAATACCAAATTCTGCTATTGGTATACATTAACTAAAATCATGTATAAATAATAATGCATAGATTAGTGTACTGTTTAGGGAACTATTTGACAGTATCTACTAAAGCTGAGTATGTATATAGTCTTTTGCCTTGAAATTATGCTTCTAGATATGCACTTAACAAAAATGCATGCTTATTTTTACAAAAAGATATTTTCAGTAACTCATTGTAGCACTATGTTTAAAGCCTGTACAACCCAAACTTCCATCAAGAGTATAAGAGGGAAAATACATTTTAGCCTATTAAATAAATTAAAATCTATAAAGGAATGTAAATAAATTAAATACATTGCTGGGCAGGGAGGCACATGCCTGTAATCCTCAGGATGCTGAGGCAGGAGGATCATGAGTTCAAAGCCAGCCTCAGCAAAAAGCAAGGCACTAAGCAATGATCTCAGTGAGATCCTGTCTCTAAATAAAGGATGGGGATGTGGCTCATTGGTCAAGTGCTTATGAGTTCAATCCCTGGTACCATAATCATCATCATCATCATCATCATCATCATCATCATCATCTTAAATAAATAAATTAATGCTGATTGATAGCACAAATTTAATTTGGCACAAGAGACAAGATACATACACTCATAATGGTTCAACTCACAATTTTTCAACTTTACAATGATGTGAAATTAATACACATTAAATTGAACCTCCTATACTTTAAAATTTGAATGTTGATCTTTTCCTGGACTAGTAAATTATAGTACAATACCCTCCCTTGATGCTGGTCAGCAGCAGTGAGCCATAATTTCCAGTAAGTTTAAACAACTGTCACTCTAAGTGTACTGTGTTGACAAGACACAATATTCAGTAGGTTAAGTATAATTAAATTCATTTATTAGTTATTATATTTTCAATTTGTGATATGTATAGGCATACACACATACCAACACATATACATATTACATGTGTGTGTAAATTTATATAAATTTCAAAATAGGCAAATCCATTGTCTGCAGATAAGTCAGCATAATGTTTATTCTTAGGAAGCTGGAGGCAAGGACAGAGATCAATTTTAAGGAAGCGTAAGGAAACCTACTAGGTGCTGCTAATGATGCTTTTGTCCTAGACAGTGATTACCTCAAAGTTTTCCCTTTTGGAAATTTTTTTAAAATATAACTTTTCTGAATGTTCATTTTTCTGAATGTTCACTTATGCTTCATCAAAAGCTAAAACCAAAATAAGAAAAAGTAAAATAAATGTCATAAAACTTAAATAGCTAAAATATTGTTGGAATATTCTTTATTTCTTATAAATAGATGTGAAAGAATATGACTATTTCCAGTGTCTAAATTTCATAATATTAAGTCTCTTTTTCTGATTAGTTAACTACCTTTTTTAACTAGAATTTGATTATAATTAACACTGTTGATACATTAAAGTGTCTACATGTTTCAAGATTTTTATGTCTTGGGAATCAGAATAGCCTGATATTTTAAGGGCATATATTATCAAATTATAGCACTTTTTCTTAACATTGAGCTAAAAATTTATTAGCCACTAGACATTATAATAATCTAAACACTTGTATAAACATGTGTGTACAATAAATAAATGACCTATTAAAATTCTTTTGTAGTGAAGAACATGTATATTCTGTGCTAATTAATTTCAGATTACGTGGTAGATAGGTAAAGGCTTCGTTACTCTTTCAAAGCAGGACATTACAATACTTTCAAGCCAGAATAAGCTATCATTTTAATAAGCAGATATTGGTACAATTTTAACATTGAAATTTAGACTGGCAATGAGATGAAATCAGGTCTTCCTTTATGCATATTATCAGCACAAGGGAATGTCTAATGTAAAATGTATTGGCTGGGATTCAGATGGGATTTAGTATATCTAATCATTACACAGATTTTACATATTTCAAATTCCTTTATCTTAGGAGTGTTATTTTCTTAAGATCTTTGCTTATACTATAAGGAAAAGAAAACACACTGAAAAATTACACAAAATGTAAAGATAGAAGTAAATGCAAGTCTTGTTCTATGGCATATACCAAGGGAAAAGAATGCAGATGCAAGCATAGCTCAAAGGAAATATACTATTTGCAATATTACAACACTCAAGGGAATTATGCCAAGCATGATTTCAAAACAACTTAGGGAAGAATATTTTTGATAGTTATTAAAGAGAGAAAAATACTTGGAATAATCTACAAAAAGGGAAAAAACACATTATACAAAATTTAAAAAAAGGATATTAGGAAAATAAAAAGAACACAGCAGAAAGAGAACCTAAGCAGAATTGGGTTCAGAAAAAAAAATCCTGTAAGTAATAAGACAAAAATAAAAATAAATAAGTCTGAATTTCAGAGAATGGATGTGGCCCATATATTCGAGATAACAAGTTCATATAAATTTTATGAAATTAAATAAGGTTATGCCTATGGATAATCAAGGTTTGTTTTCTATTATATAGAAGTGTAATTTCAAATAGTTGTTATAAAACACATATATGTTTGATAATAGAAAAAATGGATAACATTGAAAATGAAGAATTTCCTTCATATCATATGAATTATGCTTAATACAGAATAAAAAAATAAATGTCATCTAATTAATCTTCACTGTTTGGTTTACATCTAAGTCATATAAAAAATAAAACCAATTGTAAATAATGTTTCACAATTGGATAGCTTTATTATGAGCTAAATTTTTTTTAACTCACTGCCCGAACTATATAATGTTAGTAACCCAAGACAAAATGCACACCAGGAAACAAAGGGCACACCCGTGAGACACAAGAAAATTACTTAAAATAATACAAATTAAGCAGTATTTTAACTCATAAGATACAGTGGCAAAGAAATAAGTTTTAAGCCAATGAGGTGAGAGGGTAACAATTTCTCAAACTATAGTCAAGAAAGGAAGGATGCTAAAATATTTCTAAAAATAGCGGGTTGACTTTTAATATATTATATGACCACTCAAGAAAACTAGATTATTCTTATTGTGATTAAAGGAGAAAATTACTTCTATCAACATATACAACAGCAATCACATTAGCTGGGTATATATAATTTTTTACCATACATTTTTCAAAGGAAATGAGCATTAGTCCCTCACTTCTATTACTGTGTTATACTTCTAATTTATTTTCCTAGAGTTGTAGATATGCAGGACTTGTGTGGTCTAATCATACTGAGTGTAGCCATATATTTAGATGTTCCTTAGATAAAAGTTATATGCTAAGATTTTTTTTTTTTTAGTAAAATAGAAGAAAACTACTAAGGCAAATCATAACATTTTTTCCCTAAATTTAAATGAGTTGCAAATATACAATTTCATTACTCAGGTTTATATCAACAGTCTTTAGATTTCAGCTAACAAATAGACAGCCAAGATATAAATTCAGTTTCATAGAAATTGGACCCTGGACTTCACAAAAGGCTCTGTCACAAGAAACTCTTATCAAGGTAACTTCAACCAGGCATGGTGATACATGTCTATAATCCCAGCAACTTGGGAGACTGAGGCAGGCTGATTGCAACTGTAAGGCCAGCCTCATCAACTTAGCAAGAATTTAAGAAACTTAGCCAGACTCTATCCCCAAATTTAAAAAGAAAGAAAGAAAGAAAGAAAGTACTATGGACGTACCTAATTGGTAAGGTAAAGTACCCCTGTGTTCTACTGTCAGGGGGGGGGGAGAGAGAGAGAGAGAGAGAGAGAGAGAGAGAGAGAGAGAGAGAGAGAGAGAGAGAGATACAGTGAGAGAGAGTCCTTTTACTTCACCTCTCCTACTACACACTATTTTACTGAAAATGAAAAATAAAACTCCTTTGTTTCATGTGATACTTTCTCCCTACAAATAATTTTCATCTACATATATATTCACTTCTTATCTTCAATTGACCACAGATTTGGGACAATTAATGACTCTGATAAGAATAAAGCAACCTTGTCATATTAACAATATTACTGACTGACTAGGAATTTTGAAGACATTTATTTTCATCATGAAAATATTGAAAAGCAAAAGCAACTGAACAAAGTGACCCTTTGGTAATCTGTGAAAATGAGAAGATATATAGTACTCTAGCATATAGCCAATCAAGAAAAAACTTCCCCCAAAACACACAGAATACTAGGAGGCAGTAATTCACTTCCAAATTCAATATCACAAATCAGAGGCACCTAAGCAGACCTTATATGCAAAGTTCTAACCTGTCTGGAGCTACATAAAAACTGGACATTATACTGGATTACTTAGAGTTCAGACTGGGTAAAGTATCAGCAAAGCATCAGGTGCTGCTTCTAAAATCTACAGACATGCAGATATCTGAGGAAAGAGATTTTGGATAAAGGCAACAACAGATATTTGATTGTTTTTGTTGTTAATGATTTTTCTCTCTTGTTTTGTGCTTTTATACTGAATCATAATTATACATAATTGTAACATTCATTGTGGCATATTCATATATGCACATAACATAATTTAAATAAATTCAAGTGCAGTATTTACCTTCTCCCCCACTCCACTTTTCCCTTGTGTCCAGTACTTATTTTCTCCCTCCCCTCTTCTTTCCTTTTGTTCCATTTCCTCTACTTTTTTGTTCTTCTTTCTTTTTATTTGCATGTATATATATTTTTGTAAGCTCATTATAATCATATATACAAGTTGGTTTTATTGTAGTGTACTAATGCATGCATATAGCATAATTTGATCAGTTTTATTCTCCAGTTCTTTCCCTATCCCTTCCCCAATTCTTCAAAACTCGTCTTTTTATTCCCTTTTTCTCTCTACCTTCCAATGTGGGGAGAAAGGAACACTTATTTATTTTCAATGAGACTGTAAATTAGTGAAAATCAGTAGGAAGACACCTCAAAAGACTAGAAATGGAATTACCATGTGGTCCAGCTATTCCACTCCTTAGTATTTAACCAAAAAAAAAACTGAAATCAACATACTACAGGGGTACGTGTATTTCAATGCTTATAGCAGCACAATTCACAATGGCAAAACTACAGAACCAGCCTAGGTGTCTATCAACAGATAAACCTATAAAGAAAATGTGAGATATATATATATATATATATATATATATATATATATATATATATATATATATATATATATCCATACATATACATACACACACACACACACACACACACACACATTAGAGTTCTACTCAGCCATAAAGAATATTGAAATTTTGTCATTTGTGGATAAATAGATGGAACTGGAGAATATCATGGTAAGTGAAATAAGCCAATAGCCTACTAAGATCCTGAGGAGAAGCTGGGTTGAGATTCTCTAAAAAAAAACATTAAAAAGTAGTGATGTATATTGGGGAATAAGTAATGAATTACACAAATCCAGGCAAGACACATGATCATAAAACCCCTGAAACAAAATCATAAGCCTTCACCTTTGGGGTTTGGGCTGATCCCAAACCCCAAAGCAAGACCAGCTTTAACAAGAAGATTTCTTTGGCACATAGGTAGTCCTCAAAGACCAGAAAAAGTATATGTTTTTTCAAATATCCAATTTTCAACAATAAATCTTAAGACATACAAAGAATCAAAAATGTGTGGCCTATTTAGTGGGATAAAATGATGTGTCCAGCATCAACATTAAAGAAAAAGAGACATTAGAAAAAAATAAAGAATTTTTTTTTTTAAAAAATGGACAAAAATCAATATGATGAATTACTTTCAAATATCAGAAGGAAAAACCTATGACAATTTTAATTGATGTAAAAATGCATTTGACAAAGTTCAAAGTATTTTCATTAGAGAATGAATCACTCAAATAAATGGAATAAAATAAAACTAAAACATAAAGACCTTAAAAAAAAAACAGCATGACATTGTCATCAAAATAGACATGAAGACCAATTGAACAAAACCAAAAACACAGAGATAAATCCACATACCTATAGCCATTTGATATTTGACAAAGGTGGAAAAATATATTTTGGAGAATAGACCAACTTTATAACAAACTTTGCTGGGAAAACTGTATAACTCTATGTATAAAAATGAAACTAGACCTCTATCTCTCATCCAAAACAAAACTCAAATTGAAATGAATCAAAGTCAGGAACAAGACCCAAAATTTTACAACTACTAGAAGAATACATAGAGTCAACATTCCATCACATAGATGCTAGCTCCAACTTACTTAACAAGATTCCCCAAAGCACAAAAACTAAAATCAAGAATCAATAAATGAGACACCAACAAACTATAAAGCTTCTGCATACCAAAGGAAATGATAAATGCCATGAAGAGAAACATAAATAACAGGAAAAAAACTTCACCAGATACTCCTTCAATAGGGCGTTAATATACAGAATATACAAAGAGCTCAACAAACAACACAAAAAATTCAAATAACCCAATAAATAAATGGGCAAAATAACTAGTCAGAAAGTTCTCTAAAGAAGAAACACAAGTGGCTAACAAATACATGAAAAAAAATGTTCAATATCTCTAGCAACCAGAGAAATACAAATCAAATCTATGCTAAGATTCCATCTCACTCAGTCACAATGGCAATGTTCAGGAATACAAACAATAATAAATGCTGTAAAAATTGTGGGGAAAAATAAACCCTTGTACATTGTTGATGAGACTGTAGAATATTACAGCCACTCAGGAAAGCAGTATGGAGATTTTACAGAAAAGTAGAGATGGAACCATCATACAACCCAGCTATTTCACTCTGTTGTATTTTCACAAAATATGTAAAATCAGCATTCTATAGTGATACAACAACCTCAATGTTCATAGCAACAATATTCACAGTAGCTGAATTATGGAAACAAACAAGGTTCCCTTCAGTAGATAAATGGATTAAGAAATTATATATATATGAAGAATAATATTTTCAGCCATACGAAAGAATGAAAACATGGCATTTGCCAGTAAAAGGATGGAAATGGAGAATATAATGCTAAATGAAATAAGCCAAACTTGAAAGAATGATCAAGGCTCTTCGTCAGAGAAAATGCCCATTTATTGAGGAACAGCTCTGCATATTTATAGAGCCAGGGGTGCTTTGAGAGTTATGACAGTATAATGGTTGAAGGGTTTGACAGTTGGCATGTTGTGTTTTCTGATTGGTGGATAAGGATCATGTGAGCCAGCAGAGCTAGTCTGATTGGTGGGTAAGGATCATATGAGTCAGCAGGGCTCACCATTGGATGGCTCTTCTCCGGGGATGGGGAAGTTAGTCTTTGGAACTGGGGCGACTCCCAACATTCCCCCCTCTTTGTTATTAAATGAGAGTGGGCGTCAACTCATTCTAGCTGCTTCCTGCTGAGATGGGGTGGTATGGGAAATCAGAGAGGAGGGAAATAAGGAGCCCCCACAGGAGGGCAGAGAGGACTGGTATAACTTCAGGAACCAGATCAATGAAGTTTCCACCACCACAGATCCATGATGATGTCAGTCCATTAGGCATAGGTCTCAACTGGAGGTATCATCAGTAGCCAGGAGTTGTTAATTCCTGAGGAGAAGCTGGTTAAAAGCTTGATTAGAAATTTTTTACCCACCTGAGTCTGAATGAACTTTACGAAAAAGGGAAGGAACAGGCACAGGAAGTTTTTATAGCCCAAATCTAATGGGGTCTCTGGGTCTGCAAGCTGCCTTGTTGGCACAAGGAGGGTTAAGTGTTCAGCCTTGAGTGGGGGCTTGTGCATTTGGGCTTGAAGCAAACAGGTGATAAAGAACCAGACAGAGGGTTTGAGAAGCCAGGTCATCCTGCAGCTAACTTTGTTTGGCACGCCCTGAAGACAACTTATTGACCATCAAACACTCTCCTACCTGGGTGTCTCTGAAACCAGCTTGCTTCTCTCATTACCTTTCTCGAAATATCCCAGCTTTCCAAACCAGCTTGCTTCTCTCACTTATCACTGTTCCCAGCTTTCCCTAGTCACACGAAAAAAGCAAGGGCTTTGTAATAAGGAAGGCAGCTTCTCCCACGCTCTGAACAAAGGCAGCCAAGGGAGGATGGTGGCCCATTGTTACCAGATTTCCCATTGAGAGCAGTCTCTCCAGGTCTTATGTGAAACACCTCAACTTTAAATACTGATACTTGAAATTCTTATGAAACTGGGAGGGTAAACAAAACACACATGTTCCTCCTTAGGCCCAGAAGGCAACTGGGGTAAAGTTCTCTCTTATGATAAAGGTAGTTCACACTTATTCAGGGGTCATCTGGACACCAAAGTGGTTTGTCAGAAGGACAACAAACAACAGTCCCACTACCTGCCAGATCCAAGCAAGTAGGGGGTCTGTACGGAGGAGAAGGGGGTCCGGCTGGAGGGGCCCCTTTGGGTCACTTGCTTCTTTGAATCTCCAGACATAGGGCAAAGAGAGGACCCACGAGGGGCCAGAAATGAGGGGAGCATTAGGTATTGGGCTAAGAACAGAGACACTGGAGAGGTGAAGCTTGAGGGGATCTTGTGAGGAGGGATGACAAGAGTACTTAATGACAGGTGATGATCATTGGCTCTTCTGATGAAGGTGTAGGAGCGCCAGGCTTAAGCCTGGAAATGTAAATCTATGGGGTAAGTTGGTTATTAGACAGCTTGAGTTTGGCCGCCGAGGGAGTGTACATAATCACCTGAGCAGGACCCTCCCATTAGAGGGGGCTTTTTCCCTGGTGGGCAATAGTAAACAAGTTTACCAGGTGTTAAGAAAGTAGGGTTTTGAGAGAGACTGGGGTCAGGAAGGAGCCAGTCTTGATAGCGCCAGAGTTCAGAGCATAGATGGAAGAGGAGGAACAGGGCATCTGTAGGCAATCCGGAAGGAACGAGGGGACGGTCATACATGACTTCAAAAGGTGCAAGATTAGAAGGCTTCTTTTGCAAGGCCCTAATGCACAATAAAGCCAAGGGGAGCACCTTTACCCAGTCCAGGCTTAATTCCATGGTGAGCTTGGTGAGGGTCTCTTTAAGGGACAGATTGGACTTTTCAACTTTTCCAGAAGCCTGGGGGCAGTAAGGGCAATGGAAATGCCAAGGGAGTGATAGCGTGTGAGCCAGTCCCTGAGTTATCTGCGAGGTGAATTCTGGGCCATTGTCTGGTTGGATAGAAGTGGGCATCCCAAAACAGAAGATAATGTGAGTAAGCAACAGATCAACTACTGTAGAGGCCTGCTTGCTAGAAGTGGGAAAGGCTTCAATCCATCCAAAAAAAGTATATGACCATGGGCCTGATGAGAAGGGAAAGGTTTAGATTTTAATGGAGTATTGATATTGGTTCTCTGGCAGATCTGAAAAGCGGAAGTGATCTGTTGTAGGAGCGTCTGATCGCTTGGGGAAAGGGTGAAAAAGGAGTTAAGAAAAGTAGTGAGACTCTGTGGACTAGAATAGAATAGAGAGTGAAGAAACTGAAAGAGTTGTTGGGGATCTTTGGGCCAATCCCCGGTGGTAACGAAGAGTAGCGGAGAGGAGGTAAAGCTCTGTAGGGCGGCTGATCGAGCCACTTGATGGGCCTTGGAATTCCCCATAGTAGTATGGGAGGAGTCAGTTTGATGGGCCTTGCAATGGATTATTCCCAGTTGGGAAGGCAGCCTGGAGGCTCGTGGTAGGCCCGAAATAAGTGTGCAATTAATGACTGCTGTCCCTTTCTTTCCAAATGGCTGTGTGGGGGATCAGGATATGGAAGACGTATTATATAGGGAGAGGATTTTTCCCTCCATTAGCTTGCATGCTCTGGTGGCAACTATGAGTTCAGCTTGTTGGTTGGTGGTATTGGGTGGGAGAGGTTTTGCCTCTATGATGGATGAGAGGGAAACGACAGCATAACCCACCCCTTTAACCCCTTTGTGCACAAAGGAGCTACCATCTGAGAACCTGACGAGGTCTGAAGAGGGCAGGGGTCCCTCAGAAATGGTGGTAGGGCAGGGTAAAATCATCTCTAATACCTTCAGGCATTTGTGGACAGGATCTTGTGAGGGAGAAGATGGGTGAGGGAGAAGATGGGAGGAGGGAGGCAGGGTCAGAGAATGAGACAAGGAGGGATAGAACCCTGGAAGGAGGAAGTGACTGTAGCCCCTTGTAAGTGAGGAAATCCTTTAGATGGTGAGGAGATGAGATGGTTAGCCGGGAGCCAAAGGTAAGCTTGTGTGCTTCTTTCTGGAGGTCATGGAACACTGCTAGGGCTCCGAGGCATGGGGGCCAGCCCCTGACAGTGGGGTTGGATACGTAGGCCACTGGTGCAAAAGTGGGGCCATATTCCTGACCCAGAACACCCAGTCTTTGTCCCTGTTTCTCATGTACATAGAGGTTGAAGGGTCAGAAGAGGTTAGGGAGATGCAGGGTGGGTTACAGGGGAGGGCCTTTTTACGGATTGTAAAGGGCTTTTCTGCCGCTGAGGGTAGTGATTCATCTTGGGGGCCCTTGGCCAGATTATATAGCAGCCTGGTGAGAAGGGAGAAATTAGGAATCCAGGCCCTGAAGTACCCAGCCAAACCCAAGAAGGAGAGTATGTAATCTTCGGACTTTGGCGTAGGTATAGACACAATAAGCTGTTTTCTGTCTACTGTAATGGCCTTTTTCCCTTGAGAGATATGTGACCTCTTTACATGCTATTTGGGCCTTTTGTGGAGAGGCCCGATATGCCTTTAAGGCCAACAAATTAAGTAGGAGAATTGTGTCATCTGTTGAGCGCCCTTTGGATGGGCTAGAAGAATTGTAGAGATATGCAAGAGGTGCAGAGAGCAGGATTGGATTGGAGCAAGAAGAAAGCCTGGACATAAGCAATCTCTACCCATTTTTTAATTCTCACAGTAATTGTAGAAATACCTTAGAATGGAGGGATCCAGGGACCCAAAAGGGGCCATCTGCTTTGGTTGTCTAAGGGATAAGTGAGCCAGGCCTGGGTGCTATATTTGATCCAAGAGGCATTATAGGGGAGAGTCGACCAGCAGAGAGGACACATTACCCATGTAAGGAGGAGGGAAGAGGATGCAGAGAAGGAGGAAACTGATTTATTGGCAAAAGGGGCATCCCAACTAGAGCCAAAAAATTAGGAGTGCCTAAGTGGCAGGTTTGAGCTGCAGAGATTGGTTGTCACCAAATCCTGACAGTCGAAGCTCTTGTCCTGTACAGAGCCAGAGCCGTAGGAGACCTTGGACAAGGCTTTTCAGAACTCCTCCTAGAGAGGCCGGATACTCCCAGGGCCGGGAAGAGGGGAGAAGCAAGGCAAGAGAGAGGAAGGGGAGGGTAAGCTTCTCTCTAGCAGCCGAGTCTTAAAGGTGAGGGAACTAGGACTTTAGGAATCTGCCCAAGGAAGGAGTCCCTGAGGGCCACTGTAGCCTTAAAGGCTGTGGTGGGGTGCTTTCCTCCCTGCAGGTGGGCAAAGATATTTGCAGGATGATAATCAACATATTGCAAGAGTGTGGATTCGGGGCACTTGGGGTGAAAAGATTGGAGGTCAGAGGCCAAGGTTTGTCCAAAGAGGTGTGGACTATCTCAAAATCCCTAAGGAAGGACAGTTCAGGTTAGTTGTCAAGAATGTCTGGTGGTGGGATCTGTCCAGGTAAAATCAAAAAGATCTTGTGATTCGGGGGCAAGGGGAATGGAGAAGAAAGCATTAAATCTATGACCAAGAAGTGGGTGGCAGTGTGGGGTAATCTGAGACAGCAGGGTGTATGGGTTGGGAACCAAAGGATGTATGGGCCTAATGGAGGTGTTGATGAGTCGTAGGTCCTGAACTAAGCGACAGAACCTGTTGGGCTTTTCTACCACTAGTATGGGAGTATTGAAAGGGGAATGAGAAGGACAGAGTTACCCCTTGTAAGAAGGTCCTGAATAATAGGTTGTAGGCCCAGAAGAGCTTTTATGGACAGGGGGTATTGAGCCTGATTGGGGAAGGTGTTAGGATCTTTACTGGTGGGCAGGAAATGGTGGAGGGGGTGTGGGTTTCCCATACAATCAGGTCAACCAGGTTCATAGGTAATTGATTGTCTAATTGATAATAAGGCCAATCTTGTGTGTAGAATTTAATAAGGTGGCGTCTGCATGGAGGGAAGAAGAGGCCCCCTAGGTCAGGAGAGGGACAAGGGTGGTTAAGAGAGAGAGAGAAAGAGAGAGAGAGAGGAGTGCCTGTTCTTCAACCCCTCAGTACCCCCCACTCATGAACTGGGCTCCAGAGAGTTCATCGTGACCTTGAAGGTCGTGGTGGGGTGCATTCTCTCCTCCAGATTGGGCATCAGAGGTTTGCTGGATGATCACAGTCAAAGCCCCTGCATAGCCCATCTGAAGTTGGATACCCAATAGGGGAACTCACCTACTGAAGAGACGGTGTAGCGTGAGTAGTAGCAGCGCTTGAAAGAGTGAACAAGGACGGCAAGCCTTGAGAGAGGGGGCCCTCAAGCAGCGAGGCATTCCCCCCCCCCCAGGTTTTGGCACCAATGAAAGAATGATCAAGGCTCGTCATCAGAGAAAATGTCCATTTACTGAGGAACAGCTCTGCATATTTATAGAGCCGGGGGTGGTTTGACAGTTATGACAGTTTAATGGTTGAAGGGTTTGACAGTTGGCATGGGGTGCTTTCTGATTGGTGGGTAAGGGTCATGTGAGCCAGCAGGGCTAGTCTGATTGGTGGGTAAGGATCATGTGAGTCAGCAGGGCTCACCATTGGATGGCTCTTCTCAGGGGATGGGGAAGTTAGTCTTTAGAGCTGGGCAACTCCCAACAAAACTCAGAAACAGAAAGGTTTAGTGTTTTCTCAAATATGAGGAAGCTGGAGTAAAATAATTGAAAGAGGGAGGGAAGGATAGGTTAACATAAAGGGAAGATCAGTAATATAGAAGAAGATTTATAGGCAGAGTGAGGCTATACAAAAGGGGAAGCAATATAGAATTAATTATTTAAAAATCATGTTATGTACATATGTAAATATACCACAGGGAACTTCATAAAAATGAACAATGCTCTCTATAAAAGCAAAGAAACCATATGTGAGTGTTGAAGAAATACTTAGGTGCACTATTAATAACTTAATATTTAAAAGCCAAGTTACTAATTTCAATTTAAATAATCTCCTACTCAAACTCCACTGTATTTCACAAGGTGAATGGGAATGCAGGAAGCATTTCCTAGTATTGGCCCAAATAAATCAATAGATAAAATATATGACTTACAAAAAATAATGGACACTTGCAACCAGTATCACTTCATAGTTTACCTAAACTATTACAACAAATTCAGTAGCATTACTGAAGAAAATAAATCATGTAAATTGTACTCTACAAGGGTTTTCATTGAAAATCTTATCACAATTTTGGATAATTTTTGGTTGATTAAGGATTAGATAACATATATATATATATATATATATATATATATATATATCAACAGATGAACCTATGTCAGCAATATGGTAAAAGATGAACTTTGTTGTTATATATTAAATAATATATATTAAATTATATATTAAAGATATACATATATAAATATATAAAATCTGTATATGTATAAAATAAAGAATACATGTGTTTTCTGTATACATTTGTATTTTAAAGTCATATATCTGCATTTTAATCCTTTAATATCTATATTTTAAGTCAATTTATAGTTTTTGAAGAAAATCTCACATAAAGCATTACATTTGTTTTTTCCCATCATATTGCCATATGATTCACAATAAAATTATACATAAATTTAAGGTATACAATGTGTTTTGAGATACCTACACAATATTTATTTGAGTTAATTAACATACATATTAAAAATCTACTCTTAGCAAGTTTTGAATGTTTACTCGATATTATATTCATCATGCTATCCATTAGATATCCTAGATTTATTCATACTGTATATATGAAACTTCATGTGCGTTTACCAATAGTTCCTTATCTCCTCAATCTCCCAGGCTATGGAAAACACCATTATACTCTCTGATTCTAGGAATTCAACTTTTTAAGATTCTACATGTGAATGACATCATTCAGTATTGCCTTTTTCTGCCTGCCTCACTTTACTTAACGTAATATCCTCAAGGTTCATCCAGTTTGTTGCAAAGGACAGGAGTTTATTTTTTAATACTGAATATCATTCCTATGTGTGTATCTATATATGACCATCAAGTTTCCTGTTCCATATGTCAGTAAATTCTGTAAATAAAAACAGGTTGATTTTGTATCTTGGCTAATGTGAATAATACTGCAATGAATATGAGATGAGAAATACTCTCAGATATTGATTTAATTTCCTGTGGATATATAGCCAGAAATGAAATAGTTCTATCATATTTTTGTTTTTTTAAATGTTTTAATGAACCTACATACTATTTTCTATGATGATTTATCAATTTACATACTCACCAACTGTGTACATAGTGTACTAGCGTTCACTGTTCTCAACATCCTTACTGACATTTGTTATTTTTTTTGTGTGTGTGTGTGGTGGTGGGGATTGAACCCAGGGCCTTCTGCATGCAAAGCAGGTACTCTACCAACTGAGCTATATCCCCAGTCCAACATTTGTTATCTTACAATTTATATTATAGCCCCTGTAATAAGTGGAAGATAATATTTCATTATGATTTTGATTTGCAGTTCCCTGATCATTAGCAATATTGAATATTTTTATATACTTGTTTGCCATTGGTAAGTTTTCTCTTGAAAAAATGTTTACTGAGGACCTTTACCAATTTTCAATTGGATTATTTGTTTTCTAAATATTAATTCATGTGAGCCACTTACATATTTTAGATACATACTTACATTGAATGTATATTTGCCTTCCTTACAAATGGAATATGATAATGGGCCCATTCTTGTGGAATTCACTCATCTTAACACTTACAACAGCATCCTGGAATAGCTATCTTGATAGAATTGTGTTATAGACATTTTTTTTTGGAGGTTTATGCCATTTAATTGATTAAAATTTCAATTCATTATATTTACATGCTTTTTATTTTTAACATTTGTTAACTTAGATAAACCTTTTATAACTTTCTTTTACCATTTTATAGACATTTTAGACTTAATTCCAGTACCAGATATGTGGCAATCCCATGTAGGGATGGGGCAAGATTTACAGAAGGCTGTGTAGATTTTGAATCAGCATTCAATGTATTGTGATATTTCTCCCCTAGCCTGAATTTATGGGTCCAGGAATTAAGGCATGGAAATGAGCGTGACACCATTCATTATAATCCTTAGTGATCTACTAGAAAAAGTTTTACTTCCTGTTTCCTTAGCTTTATGCTGTGTTGAAGCTTTGGTTCTAGGGCAAGATATGCTCTCAACAGGAGGTACAGCAATGATTCCATTGAAGTAGAAGTTAAGACTGCTAACCAGCCACCTAAGATTCTTTATGTCTTTTGGTCAATGGGCCCAAAAGGAAGTTATGTTACCTGGGGTTATTGATCCAGACTGTCAAGGAGAAATTGGACAACCACTACACTGTAGAGGCAAGTAAGAGTGGTTTTTTGAATTCAGAAGATCCCTTAGGTGTTCCTTAATATTATTATGTTCTATAATTAAGGTCAATGTAAAACCATAAGAACATGAATCAAGTAGGACTACTAGTGGAACATACCATTAGGAAATCAATGTTTTAGGCTGGGGTTGTAGCTCAGTGGTAGAGCACTTGCCTAGCATGTGTGAGGCCCTGGGTTCTATCCTCAGCACCACATGAAAATAAATAAATATAACAAAAGATATTTTGTCCAACTACAACTAAAAAATAAATATAAAAAAAAAAGAAAAGAAATGAATGTTTGGGTCATCCAACATCTTAGGGGATATTGAGACTCATTGGGTCATTTTTAGACATTTGAAAAAACCTTATCCAAGTGTTCTTTTCCTTGGCTAATGGTAAAAGACTGCTTTTGGTATTGAGATTTTAATGGCTATATTTTAAAAATATAAATGACAGTTTTATTTTTTAAATGTTTGTATTTATAATATGCTGAAAATTATATTATTTTAAAGATTTTAACACTGAAATCTTAGGGTTTTACTTTTCATTTAACAAGAAATAATTTTAAATATTTGGGCTGGGATTGTGGCTCAGTGGTAGAGCACTCGCCTAGCATGGGAGGGACCCGGGTTTAATTCTCAGCACCACAAAAAAATAAAAAGGCATTGTGTTGAGTCCATCTACACATAAAAAAAATAAATATTAAAAAAATTTATTGATTACAGTGTGACATTTGGATATGTGCATACATTATAGAAAAATTCAAACTAATTCACATATCTATCACCACAGCAATTTGTCATATTTTGTGATGAGAATATTAAATATTTTTCAGAAATTTTGCAATACACATTATATCCAACTGTTTATCATGCACTGTAATAGATTACTAAAATTATTTTTCCAGTCTAAATAAAATTTTATACATTTTTTTAATCATGTTCCCTCTCCCTATCTTTTCTCCTACACTCTATTAATCAGCTCTCTATTATTGTTACTCTATGAATTCCTTTTTTAATTTCACATGTGAAATCATGCAATATTTGTCTCATTCTACCTGGCTTATTTAACTAGAAATACTGTTTCTAGTTCCATCCACATTGTGAAATTGACAATATTTCTTTTTAAGGCCGTGTCATATTTAATTTGTATATATACTGCATTTTCTTATCCATTCATCCCTTGATGAACACTTATGTTGCTTCCATATTATTGCTATTTTGAATAATGCTGAAATGAACATGAGAGCATAGATATCTTTTCAAAATTCCAATTTCCAATTCTTTGTACATACAACCAGAAGTGATATCAGTGATGTTATGGTTTGGATATGTAGTGTACCACAAAAGTTTATGTGTGGGAAAATGCAAAAACACTCAGAGGTAAAATTATTAGATTATGAGAACCTTAACTTCATCAGAGTTTAATTTACCAATATGGATTAAATGGGCAGTAACTATAAGCAGTGTCTCTTTGGGTTTATATTTTGTCTCTGCCTATTGGCTGCCATGTATTAAGTTTTTTCCTCTGCCACAGCCTTCCTCTACCATATTCTGCTTCTCTTGGGAGCCCAAAGGAATGTTGTTAGTAAAAAATAAATTTAACCTCTGAAACAATGAGTCAAAATGTATTCTTAATTTGTCAAGATTTTTAAAATTTTTTTTATTCTAATTTGTTACATATGACAGTAGAAAGCATTACAATTCATATTACATATATAGAGCACAATCTTTTATATCTCTGGTTGTATGCAAAGTATATTCACACAGTTCGTATCTTCATACATGTACTTAGGGTAATGATGTTCATCTCATCCACCATCTATTTTGTTCCCTAGCCCCCTCTTTTTCTCTCCCTCCCCTTTGCCCTATGTAAAGTTCATCTAATCCTCCCTTTCTTCCCCTCCCAACCCCACTATGAATCATACTCCTTATATCAGGAAAAAAAAACATTAGGCATTTGTTTTCTTGGTATTGGCTAACTTCTCTTAGCATGCTATTCTCCAGCTCCATCCATTTACCTGCAAACACCATGATTTTATTCTATTTTACTGCTGAGTAATATTCCATTGTGTATGTATAACACATTTTCTTTATACACTCATCTACTAAGGGCATCTATGTTAGTTCCACAGTTATGCTAATTTGAATTGTGCTGCAATAAACATTGATGTGACTGTGTTGCTGTAGTATGCTGTTTTTAAGTTCTTTGTGTATAGACCGAGGAGTAGGATAGCTGAGTCATAAGGTGGTTCCATTCCCAGTTTTCCAATGAATCCCCATACTGCTTTCCATATTGGCTGCACCATTTTGCAGTCCCACCAGCAATCTATGAGTTTGCCTTTTTCCCCACATTGTCACCAAACTTATTTTTGTTAATAGCTGCCATTCTGACTGGAGTGAAATGAAATCTTAGAGTGGTTTTGATTTGCATTTCTCTAGTTGCTAGAGATGTTGAACATTTTTTCATATATTTTTTGATTGATTATATATAACCTTCTGAGAAGTGTCTGTTTAATTCCTTGGCTCATTTATTGATTGGGTTATTTTTTGTTTTGTTTTTTTGTTTTTGTTTTTTTGTGTTGTTTTTGTTTTTGTTTCTGTGTGTGTGTGTGTATGTGTATGTGTGTTTACTTTTGAGTGCTTTATATACTCTAGAGATTAGTGCTCTATCTGATGTGTGAGGAGTAAGAATTTTCTCCCAAGCTGTAGGCTCTCTATTCACCTCACTGATTGTTTCTTTTGCTAAAAAGAAGATTTTTAGTTTAAATCCTTCCCATGCATCAATTCTTGATTTTAATTCTTACACTTTAGCAGTTTTATTAAAGAAATGTGGGCCTAATCTGATATGATGGATATTTGAGCCTACTTTCTCTTCTATTAGACACAGGTCTCTGCTTTAATTCCTAGGTCCTTGAGTTTTGTGCATGATGAGAGATAGGGTTTAATTTCATTTTGTTGCATATGGATTTCTAGTTTTCCCAACACCATTTGCTGAAGAGGCTATTATTTCTCCACTGTATGCTTTTGATGAATTTGTTTAATATAAGATAACTATTAAAATGTAGGTTAGTCTCTGTGTCCTCTATTCTGTACCACTGGTCTACCAGTCTATTTTGGTGCTAATACAATGCAGTTTTTGTTACTAGTGCTCTGTAGTATAGTTTAAGGTCTGTTATAATGATGCCACCTGCTTCACTTTTCTTGCAAAGGATTACTTTAGCTATTCAGGGTCGCTTATTTTTTCCAGAAGAGTTTCATGACTGTTTTTGTTTTTATTTTTAGGAAGAATGTACCTGGGATTTAATTGGAATTGCATTAAATCTGTATAATTTGGGGGTTAGTATTGTCATTTTTTTAACAATACCTTTATTTTTATTTGTTTATTTTTATGTGGTGCCGGGGATCGAACTCAGTGCCTCATACATACTAGGCAAGCACTCTGCCACTGAGACACAACTCCAGCCTTAGTATGGTCATTTTGACACATTAATTCTGCCTATCCAATAACAAGGGGGATCTTTCCATCTTCTAAGGTCTTCTTTAATTTATTTCTTTAGCAGTCTGTAGTTTTCATTGCAAAGATTTTTCACCTCTTTGTTAGGTTGATTCCTAAATATTTTTTAGGCTATTTTAAATGGGATTTTTTTCTCATTACCCTTTCAGAGGATTTGTCACTGATATACAGAAATGCTTTTGATATATGGGTGTTGATTTGTATCCTGCTACTTCTCTTAATTCATTTACCAGTTCTAGAAGTTTTCTGGTGGAATTTTATGGGTCTTCTAGGTATACAATCATATGGTCAGCAAATAGTGCTAATTTGAGTTCTTCTCTTTATATCTGTAACCCTTTAATTTCTTTCATCTTTCTAATTGCTCTGGCCAGTGTTTCAAGAACAATGTTAAATAGAAGTGATGAAAGATGGCATCCCTGTTTTGTTCCAGTTTTAGAGGGAGTGCTTTCAATTTTTCTCCATTTATAATGATGTTGGCCTGAGTTATAACATAGATCACTTTTACAATGTTGAGACATGTTCTTATTATTCCTAGTTTTTTTAGTGTTTTGAACATGAAGGGGTGCTGTATTTTGTTGAATGCTTCTTCTGCATCTATTGAGATGATCATATGATTCTTATCTTTGAAGCTATTGATGTGATGAATTACATTTGTTGATTTCTGTATGTTGAACCAATCTTGCATTCATGAGATGAATCCCTTATGATCATGGTGCACTATCTTTTTGATATGTTTTTGTATTTGATTTTCCAGAATTTTATTAAGAATTTTTGAATCTATATTCATTAGAGATATTGGTCTGCAGTTTTCTTTTTTTGATGTGTCATTGTCTAGTTTTGGAATCAGAGTGATATTGGCCTCATAGAATGAGTTTGGAAGTGCTGCTTCTTTTTCTATTTCCCAAAATAAGCTGAAGTTTATTGGTATTAGTTCTTCTTTAAAGGTCTTGTAGAACTCAGCTGTGTATCCATCTGGTCCTGGGCTTTTCTTGGTTGGTAGTCTTCTGATGGTGTTTTCTATTTCATTTCTTGAAATTTATGTTTCATTTGTGTATATCATCCGGACTAAATTTGTGCAAATCGTATGACTCTAGAAATTTTTCAATGTTCTGATATTTTTTATTTTATTGGAGTACAAGTTTTCAAAATAATTTCTAATCATCTTCTCTGTTTCTGTAATGTCTGTTGTAATTTGAATTTTCTCTCTCCTTTTCTTCATTATCTTTGTTAAGTCCCAATTTTATTTCTTTTTTCAAGGAACCAACTTTGTGTTTAGTCAATTTTTTCACTATTTTTGTTTCAATTTCATTGATTTCAGCTCTGATTTTAAGTATTTTCTGTCTTCTACTGTATTTGGTGTATATTTGTTCCTCTTTTTCTCAGGCTTTGAAATGTAATGTTAAGTCATTTATTTGTTGACTTTTTGTTTTTCTTTTCAGGAATGAAGTCCATGCAATGAACTTTCCTCTTAGTACTGCCTTCATAGTGTCCCAGAGTTTTTGATACATTATATCTGTGTTATGATTAACCTCTAAGAATTTTTTAATCTCATTCTTGATGTCTTTTACAACCAATTGTTCCTTCAGTACCATATTATTTATTCTCCAGGTGTTGGAGTAGCTTTTAAAAAAAAAATTATCATAGATTTTTAATTTCTTTCTATTATAATCTGATAGAATGCAGGGTAGTGTCTCTACATTTTTGTATTTGCTAAAAGTTTCACTGTGGCATAGTATATGGTCTATTTTAGAGAAGGATCCATGTGCTGCTGAGAAGAAAGTGTATTCATCCATTGAAGGATGAAATATTCTACGTAGGTCAGTTAAGTCTAAGTTATTGATTGTATTATTGAGTTCTATAGTTTCTTTGTTCAGCTTTTATTTGGAGGATCTATTCAGTGGTGAAAGAGGTGTGTTAAAGTCACCCAGAATTATTGTGTTGTGGTCAATTTGACTCTTGAACTTGAGAAGAATTTGTTTGATGAACATAGATGCTCCATTTTGGGGGGCATATAAATTTATTATTGCTATATCCTGTTGATGAATGGTTACCTTAAGTAGTATAAAATATCCTTTTTTATCCGTTTAGATTATCTTTGGTTAAAGTCTACTTTATTTGATATGAGACCAAGACCCCCTGCTTGCTTCTGCAGTCCAAGAGAGTGGTTTGATTTTTTCCAAAATTTCACCTTTAGTCTGTGAATGTCTTTTCCTATGAGAAGAGTCTCTTGGAAGCAGCATATTTTGGGGTCATTTTTGTTTTAAATCCAGTATTCCAGTCTATGTCTTTTTATTGGTGAGTTTAGTCTATTAACATTCAGAGTTATTATTGAGACATGATTTGTATTCCCAGCCATTTTTGTTTACTTTTGGTATTTAACTTGATTTAATTTCTACTTTGATTAGTTTTTCCTTTAGTGTAATACTTCCTTTTTCTTATTTTCATTGCTGTTTTTCAATTCCTTTTCATGGAATATTTTGCCAAGGAAGTTCTGTAGTGTAGGCTTCTGAGTTGTAAATTCTTTTAACTTTTGTTTAGCATAGAAGATTTTTATTTCATCATCAAATTTAAGCTTGATTTTGCTGGATATAATATTCTTGATTGGCATCAATTTTCTTTCAGAGCTGGATATATATTGTTCCAGAATCTTATAGCTTTCAGGGTATAGGTTGAAAAATCTGCCCATAGTATAATTGGTTTCCCCCTATATGTAATCTGATTCCTTTCTTTCATGGCTTTTAATATTCTCTCCTTATTGTGTATTTTAGACATTTTCAATATAATATACCTTGGTGTGAATCTGTTGTGATTTTGTACATTTAGCATCCTGTAAGCCTGTTGAATTTGGTTTTCTAATTCATTCATGTTTGGATTATTTTCTGATATTATTTCGTTGAATAGATTGTTCATTTCTTTGGTTTGAAAATCTATGCCTTCCTCTATCCTAATAACTCTTAAATTTGGTCTTTTTATGCTATCCAATATTTCTTGAATGTTCTGCTCATGGCTTCTTACCATGTTCACTGTGTTACTACATTCTTTTCAAGATTATTACTTTTGTCTTTATTGTCTAGGTCCTGTCTTCCAAGTGGCCTAATCTATCAGTGATGCTTTTAATTAAACTTTTAATTTGGTTTATATTTTCTTTCATTTCAAGGATTCCTGATTGGATTTATTTTAGAACCTCTGTTTCCCTATTAAAGTTATCTTTTGCTTCCTGTATTTGTTTATGTAGCTCTTTTTCAAAATAATCTTTTGCTGCCTGTATTTGTTCTCTTATATCATCCTTTAATTCACATAACATTTAATCATGTACATCCTGAACTCCCTCTCTGTTACTTCTTCTGCTGTGCTGGCCATAGATTCTAATAATGTGATATAGTGTTATGTTTGAGGCACTTTCTTTCCTTGTGTTTTCATACTCATCACCCCTGGTTCTTTGTCCATGAGAAACAGTAAACCCTTTTACAAACCTACTGAGTATACTATAGAAAATAATTGAGTTCACCACTTCTGTACATTGTGACCAAATTATAAATGTCTTAGTAACAAACATTTGTTTTTAGGGTGTACACTGTTTATATTGGGATCTGATAACATTGTCCTTCACCTCAAAGAAGAGGTATTGAATCCCTACAGTAACACTATAAGCCTATAGGGTAAAAATGATCCACAGTGGATATAATGTGGATCCACAGTGCTATAATGGAAAACACACAAGCAATATGAAAACAGAAACCAGGATGTTTTGATTAGAAAATCCTTATCTTTCCTGCTTATCATCTCATCTAATAGGTGGTGTCATCTGTTGTTAGCTGGTATATCCACCCTCAGTATGGTGAAGGTAAGCAGGGTGTCACTGTACCAAGGTAGCAGCTCCTGGGGAGAAGAGGCAGTTGAAACTGGATACCTGGCCAACCAGAGTTCCAAACTTAGAGTTGCCCCACACTGAAGATGGTGATGAAGGTAACCTAAGATGGAGGTGCCTGCTTTCAGCAGTGGACTTTCAGGTTGTGTGAAGGAAGCTGAGCTATGGCATTGGACGATAAGTTCAGAGGGGAGCTCTGTGGCTTGCGGTGTGTGGCTGTCAGCTGACTTCAGAGCCTGTGTGAAGCTCTTGGATGCAGGCAGGCTATTGTGTGTAGTATCTCAGTTGCTGCAGAGTCTCAAGATGGCAGAGAGGAGGAGTGCCTCACATTAGTAGATGGGGGTTCACACAAGAGTGGTGGCCAGAGTTTCTGCATGTGCGAAGCTGCCAGGTGTCCTGTGTGGGAGTGGCGTTGGTGATTTCTGCTTGTGTAGATTGCTGAAAGTTCTGCTTAGATGTTGATGTTCCCACTTAGGTAACTGGTAGTCCTGCATGGGTGAGTAATTAGGAGATCTACTCCAATGCTGAGTCCTGGAACCCTAGATGAACACAGTGGCCGTGATTCCCACACAGCAACAGGAATATTGCTCGCAGAGAAGCAGTATTCTCACTACTTGAGTCCCAGGTCACGGAGCAACATAGAATGCTGCCTTCCTCTGGCCCACCAGCTTGGATCTCCCAAAATGTTAAGTTTTTCTTGTCAGGTTTTTTGGTCTTAATGATAGAAAACTAAATAAAACAATTTGATCTTATTTGAGGAACTCCCATACTATTTCATAAAAGAGCTATACCAGTTTAAATTTCCACAGAAGTGTACAAAGTTTCCCTTTTCTCCATATCCTCAGTAAACTTATCATTTAGCCTTTTTAAAATTATACTAGATATTCTACCAGGTGTGAGGATTCGTCTCATTTTGTTTTAATTTTTATTTCCCTGATAACTACAAATGTTGAGCATCTTTTCATGTATACATTAGTCATTTGGATTTCTCCTTTTAAGAAATGTCTGTTCAGACCATTTTGATACAGTTATTTATTATCTTGCTATTGAGTATAGTTCCTTTGACATTTTGGATATTGGCTGCTTATCAGATGTGCGGTTTGCAAATATTTTTTCCCAATCATGAGTTTTGTCTTTAACCTGTCCATCAGTCTTCTATCATTGTGACAAAATACCTGAGAAAATCAACTTAAAGAAAAGCAAAATTTATTTTGGTTTACAGTTTCAAAGGTTTCAGTGCATGGTTATTTAGCCTTTTTGTCGGTGAGACAGAATATCATGTCATGTGGTGAAGGAAAGCTGTCCATATCTATGACAAGCATAGAGCAGAAAGAAGTATAAACGATGAAGCTGGAGAACAAATGATCTTCCCAAAGTCACACCTCAAATGACCAACTAGATCACACAAACTAAAGTTTCCATCACTTTCCATTTGACCATTAAGCTATGAATTTGCCAATGGATTAATCCATGCATGAGTATAGCTCCCTCATGATTCAGTCACCTCACAATGGCCCCACCTATGGACACTACAGCCTGGGATCCAACCCATTAACACATGAGTTTTTCAGAGAACATTTTATAAACCCTAATACTCTGTTATTGTTAGTGGTTTCCTTTTATGTTCAGTTACATTTTGACTAGCTTGATGTAATCCTATTTGTCTGTTTTTGCTTTGTTGTCTCTGCATTTGAAAACTATCCAAGAAACATTTCCCCAGACCAATACTTTGGAGCTTTTAGAGTTTCAGAACTTAGTCGTAAGACTTTAATATATTCTGAATGTATTTTTGCACATGGTGTTAAAAAAGTGTTCAATTTTATTCATTTGTGCATAGATATCAGATTTTCTATACACTTTTTTATCAAAGGGATTATTCTTCCTCCATTGTATGTTCTTGGAACATTTAAGCATAGCAATAAAGAAAATCATCAAAGCACAAAAGAAAACAGTAAGAGAGGAAAAATACATGTAAAACAACAAGAAAATAATTGACAAAATGGCAATAGTAAGTCCATACATATCAAAAATTATTTTGAGTGTAAATTGGTTAAGTTCTTCAATAAAAATACATTGAGTGAGTAGATGAATGGATTAAAAAATAACAAGACCCAATTATATGCTGCTTACAAAAAATTAAAAAAAATCACTTTTTCACTTTGTGTTGTTTCTACATTGTTTTTCTTTTTTGTTTGTTCTTTTTTTTCTTGGTACAAGGATTGAACTCAGGGATGCTTAACCATTGAGACATTTCTCTAGCCCTGTTTATTTTTTAAAAATATTTTTAGTTGTAGATGGACACAATGCTTTATTTTGTTTATTTTTATGTGGTGCTGGGGATCGAACCCAGAGCCTCACACATGCTAAGCAAGTGCTCTACCACTGAGCCACAAACACAACACACCTTTTTATTCATTTTTTTTTATTTTATTTTGAGACAGGGTCTTGCTATACTGCTTCAGGTATTGCTAAATTGCTAAAGCTGGCTACGAACTTGTGATCCTCCTGTAGCAGATTTCTGAGTCACTGGGATTACAGGCATGCACTACTGTGCCCAGTTACTTTGTATAATTTTATATGAGGATGTCCACAGCTCAGTGCAGATGCTGGCTGTGCACAAAAGACCAACAATGTAATTTAGTATAGGAACATCATAACATCCATTCACCTGGGGGCTGAGATAAAGCATGTGGGCAACATATCCATCATGTCTACAAATCCACTCAACAAAAACCCTAAGCACTAAGGTTTGGGTGAACTTCTCAAGTTGACAACATTCTATGGGTACTGTTCATGCGGATGCTGGTGAAACAATGCATTCTGACTGCACAGGAGAGGAGTGGACCACGGAAGCTCCACATTTGTATTTCCCGAGATTCTGCTTTATGTGCTTCTTGCCTTGGTTGATTTTCACCTATATCCCTTCCCTATAACAAAGCATAATTTTACATATTTAAACAAAGAAAAGAAATTCACTTTGCTTCTCAGGACACAAACAGACTGAAAATGAGTGGTTGAAAATGATATTTTACAAAACAGAAAACAAATCAGAGTGGGGATACATTGGGGTTTTACATGCATCAAAAGAAATAGGCCTTAAGTCAAAAACTGTAAGAAAGAGACAAAAAATGATCATTATCCTAAGGAAGTTGACTCATCAAGAAAATAAAACAATTACAGATACAGATGCACCCAAAAAAGGAGCATCTAAACATATAAAGGAAATATTAGTATATCAGAAGGGAGAGATTGACTATGATATAATTATAGTAGGAGACTTCAATACCTCACTTTCAACACTGCATTATTCTGTAGACAGAAAATCAGTATGGAAATATTGGACTTAAGCTACACTTTATACCAAATGTATCTTACAGATTGTTATAAAGCATTCTATCTCATAGCAACAGAATACAGATCTGCAGTGCATAGGGAAAATTCTCCTAGATAGAACATATGTTAGGCCCCAAAAGAAGGCTTAAAAAATAATGTTGAAGTTATATTTGATATCTTCTCTGACCACAATGTTTTTTGAAACTAGAAGTCAATAATAATAGGGATGTTGGAAAACTCACAAATGTGCAGAATTTAAACATAGTCTTAACCAGTGACTTGAAGAAGAAATTTAAGTAGAAATTTTAAAATATATTGAGTCAAATGAAAAGGAAACGAAACACATCAAAACTTATGGGATATGCCCAAAGCAGTCGTGAGAAGGAAATCTATAGCAATGGATACTTACATCAAAAAGATCTCAAATAAACAAGCCAACGTTGTACCTCAAAGAAGTAGAAAAAAATAATGAAGTAAGCCCAAACTTGGCAGAAGGAAGGAAATAACAAAAATCACAGCAGTAATAAACACAGTAAAGACTAGAGAAAAATAGAAAAGATCAATGAAACCCAAAGTTGGCTTATTGAAAAGACATAACTGTTCAACCTTTAGGTAGATTGACAAAGACAAAATAAGGAAAGACTCATTTAAGCAAAATCATTAATGAAAGAAGATACATTATAACTCATACCACAGAAAAACAAAGGAATATGAGACTACTATGAACAAATATATATCAACAAATTGGAGAACACAAAAGAAATGTATGAATTTCTAGGAACATGTAACGTATCCAGATTGATCAGAATGAAATATAAAATATGAACAGACTAAAAAGTAGTAACAGTATTGAATAAGTAATTAAAAAGTCCACTAGAAAAGAAAATCCTGATACCTAATCACTTCATTTCTGAATTCTATGAAACCATTAAAAAATTAATGCCAATCATTCTCAAATTCTTTCCAAATATTGAAGAGGAGTAAATACTGCCAAATTTCTTCTACTAGGCCAATATTATTCAAATACCAAAATCACACAAGGACATTAGAAGAAAATTGTAGGCCAATTTATTTGATGAACTCAAATTCAAGAATCCTCAAAAAATACTAGCAGTATGAGTTCAACAGCACATTAATAGATACCAACTTTAAAACATGAGAGGATGAATTATTTTTCAAAATCCACTCAGGGAGTACACAAACAAAGATAAGTAAAGATATTTACATAGAGTTTCAATTAGACCATAAATTTTAGTGGAATCTTGGAGCTCTTGCTTTCCATCATTCTCCTCAACCAATTGAAGTTACTTCCAAAATTTGATTCTCCTTTGTCTCTTCCTCTTCAATTTTATAACCATTTCTTTAATAATAACATTTGCCATCTCTTTTCAAGATTGCAAAAGTCTCCTAATTGTACTCCTGACTACTGTTTCCTCTAGGATATTTTCTATATTTCCAGTTCAATGTGATCTATCTAAAAAGCAAGTTCGACAATATTAATGCCCCATAACAATTCTTCTTTAGTTTCCTCTTACATATAAAATAAAATGGTGACTTCATACCACTGTTTGTCAAATGAAAAAAAAACACTAAAAATCAAACAAACAACAACAACAAAAACCCTTTAAGATCTACTTGACTTTCATTCACAATTCAAGAGCCCTTTCTGCAAAATAAAATAAGAGCTCACTGAACAATGACAGAACCATAACTTTTGTAAAGTAGAAACAAAGAAAGGGATAATAAAGACAAAAAAAGAGATAGTTTTCCTTCAGGTTACTTTTTTTGTAATGGTTAAGGTGAGCGGGAACTTTTTCATTACATATTAACTTAGGCAATTGGAATCTTTTGTGGGAGAGAACTGGCTGGGGGCGTTCTACTTCCTTTGTTTGTATGTGTAATGACATTTTAGTTCAGTCTGACCTCCTGGGGTTTAATGCAAGAGGCTAGACCAAAACAATGGCCTCCCATAAATTTGCTTTAAGGATGCATAGTAGACAGAGATCCAATAGGCATCTTCAACCACTGTTGTACAACAAGAAAATGAATCTGGGTCTCAGACTCTAAGAAGCACCACATACTCTCTCATTCACTTAGCATTGAATTTTTATCTGAAAAGAATGAACTTTGATCATGTTTTGAGTTTACTGTCTCATGAAGCAGTGCTCAGTCCAACTTAATTCTAAATAACACAACCTTTCATTATGAGTAAAATATTCATTCACTTTCTTCTTCTAGCACTTACAAATAAATACCATATGACTTTATATGTCTGAAAAGATGCACATCTTATACTTTCCACTAGGAGATCCCTAATTGTATTTTTTATCCTTAGATCAAAACTCAAGTGTCGATTTTTTCTAACAAAAAATATTCCCTGAATTCTCATATTGGAGAGAGGTGCCCTTTATGTTCTCATAACACCTTGTGGATTCTGGCATGGAAATCTCAATATTGTATGTAAATTATCCATCTATGTGTCAGTTCCATGCCCTAGCTTGAAGATGCCTTTACAGAAAGAACCTAGAAATTCATGTCTAATTTTAAATACATAATACAGCACCTGGAACATAGTAGAAACTTAAATGCTTTCAAAGTAAACATATGTATTAGGCTATAAAATTTATGTACACTTCATTTTTAATAAATGTTTTCTCCTAAATTACTCATATAAATAATTTTAGGAAGTAAATGAATATTAGAATTCATGTTTTCAATTTCATAACAAATTCTTAAGAAAAATCTTATGAATAATGTGAACATCACTTTTATGATTTATGTAATATTAAGTAATACATTGTTAAGATCACCGTGATTTCTTGGCTACTTCCTTGTGAGGTTTGTTTCATTTAACCGTACAATATCCTTCTCATAAATTCCTAAAATGCAGAGACTGTGTTGTACCTGGAATATAGTTTCTTCCTTAACATTATAATATTAAATATAGTGCTAAGAAAATAGTGTTGACTCATTTCATTCATACTTAATTGAATTTAATTTAAAAACAGGTAAAATTTTGGATGATGATAATGAAAGTAGCATCACATGTTAATGAAGAAAAGTCACTGAATCAAGAAATGGCTCATTGAGTTTCTTCTATGGATTAACCATAGCAGAGATTTTTTGAAGCTGTATTTAACTTATTTTTTCTGTAGAGTATAAAGACACAATCATTATTTTATAGGATATGTTATTCAGTTGTATTTCCTAGGCCATCTCACTCTGCATTCAGTAAAATTTAATTACGAAAATATAATTTTAATTGTTGATAAATATAAGGTAATTTTCTTTATGATTAATGAAAAGTACATAAAATGTATATTTTTTTATTTTTATTTTTTAGTTATAGGTGAGCACAATGTTTTTATTTTACCTTATGTGGTCCTGAGGATTGAACCCAATGCCTCACACATGCCAGGCGAGCACTCTACCTCTGAACTGCAATCCCAGCCCCCATAAAATATATTTATATTTTAGCATAATAACTTTTAGCAGAGAGAAACATAATTATAATATTAAGTAACATTTAAGGATATAGTTTAAATGAAATAGCCAGAAAACTTGTACTAATGTGAAAACATTGTTATTAGGGAATCATTAAAATGTTAGCAAGTAGGGTTGGGGCTAAAGCTCAGTAGCAGAGTGCTTGCCTAGCATGTGCATAGCACTGGGTTTGATCCTTAGCACTATATACAAATAAAATAAAGGCATTGTGTCCATCTACAATTACAAAACTATTTTTTGAGGGGCTGGGAATGTGGCTCAAGCAGTAGTGCGCTCGCCTGGCATGCGTGCGGCCTGGGTTCGATCCTCAGCACCACATACAAAGATGTTGTGTCCGCCGAAAACTAAAAAAAAATAAATAAATATTTAAAATTCTCTCTCTCTCTCTCTCTCTCTCTCTCTCTCTCTTAAAAAAACAACTATTTTTTGAATGTTAGCAAGTAGATATACAAAAGCTGAAAACGTTTTCAAAAAATCTAAAAATTATTAATTAAAAATTAAAATAAGACCATTGTAGATATTCATGCCCATAATCCCAGTGGCTCCTGAGGCAGGAGGATTGCAAGTTCAGAGTGAGCCTCAGCAATTGCCAAGGCCATCTCAAAATAAAAAATAAAAATAAAAAGTGAAGTTTTGGGGATTTGGCTCAGTGGTTAAGTACCCCAGGTTCAATCCATGGTTTAAAAAAAAATGAAGGGCTGGGGATGTGGCTCAAGTGGTAGCGCGCTCGCCTGGCATGCGTGCGGCCCGGGTTCGATCCTCAGCACCACATACAAACAAAGATGTTGTGTCCACCAAGTACTAAAAAAAATAAATGTTAAAAAATTCTCTCTCTCTCTCCCTCTCTCTCTCACTCTTTCTAAAAAAAATAAAAATTAAAAAAAATGAAAATAAGTATTTGAATTAAACTGAAAAATCAAACTGATATTTTTTTACTTATTATAATTTTGTTGAGGAGGATTAAGAATCTCTACATATACTAAAATGTTAGAATGATTGAGGACTCTACATTTTCAAATTTATGAGTCATTATGGCCACAATGTCATGTTAATGTGAAATTATAATATTTTGAAAATTATTTGGAGCATTAGAATGTGAAAATATTAAAAATAGCATAGATAAAATAAATGAAATAATTGTTCATTTATAATAATCTATATATTTGTATCCCTGGAGATTATTTTAATATATCTGTGAATATATATTAAATGATATGTATATACATGTATATACTCATACCTAGTAAATAAATAATGATTTTATTCTAGTGTCTATGTCCATTTTGTTAGATAATGATTTTATTCTAGTGTCTATGTCCATTCATTTTTATTGGATGTCATTTACTAGGTATGAATATATACATAGGAATGAGTATATATATATATGTGTGTATACATGTATATATACATAATATCTATTCATTTCATCTGTGCACTTTAAACCAAGAGAAAGCCTCGACTATAGCCACTTTGGTTCTAACACAATTCTCTAAAAATGATCCATCAATAAATGAAAGTAGTATTTAAATGAGCATGAGCTACATAGAATGAATGTGAATATATTGGGTCTTTGTAGCGCTAAACATTTGTGCTTTATAGAATAATATACAACTAATTTTGCTTTATGTATTCCTTAGAGAGTTTTTGCCAGGTCACTTTATCCTAGATGATCCTAGATGTTCTCCTTATCTTGAAAGAAGATACTGTTGGTATTTTGGGAGGGCAATGATTTTTTTCTGTTATACTATTCCACATACTGAATGATGTTTACACCTTTTACCTCATGGAACTAAGTAAAAATAGCACCAGTAATTGTAATAACAAAGGCTCTCACACATTTCCATATGAACCCATGCACCCTAAGGAAGATGAATAACCCTAGGTTAATAATTACTGACAGAATATTTTGAAGGTAGTATATTATTAATTCTCCTGTTTTCATAATCAGACTATTTCACAATTGCCTCATTTTGCTATGCATGCAATCATTAAGATTTTCTGAATTCCATTATTTGAAAAAAAAAGTAGAATTAGGTTGAATTTCCATTTCCAGTTTATATAGCAAGATTTAACACATATGATTACAAGTGTGAAAAACTAAAATGTGCAGTCTTGTGACTTACCACAGAGAAAAATCCATGTAATTGCTCCTCACGTCAAAAATAGAAAAATGTCAGATGACATAGTCGACATTTATTCTTCAAATCACTATGCTCCCCTTCACTATCAAAGAAAATCATTATCCTGACTTTAAAGGCAATCTTTGAGATAATTTTATGTCCTTTCCTTCTAAACACACAACTCATTAACACTATATTTGAATTTTTCTTGTTTATATTTTATAGATACATGATGGAATCATATTTTTTCTCCTGTGTCTGATTAATTTCACTCAGCTTAGGTTAATGAGGCCAAATCATATTGATATGTAACTTTCTGTTTACTAATGTTCATTCCTGTGTGTATTGTATTCCATAAATATGTCACAGTGTATTTACTTATTCAATTATTGATAGGTATTTGGATGATTTCCAATTATCATGAATAATGCTTCTACAAACAGTTCTTACAATCCTCAGGTAAAAGTTGTGTGCAGTAGCATATGCCTATCATCCCCACTACCCCAGAATCTGAGGGAGGAAGATTGCTTGGCCAAGGAATTCCATCCTGACTGGGGCAACATAGCAAGACTCTGCCTCTTAACTATAATGTCTTTTTAAATGTATGTATTTTTTATTTTATTGTTTTTCATAATTATACATGACAGTAGAATCCATTTTGATAAATAATGTTTTTACTCTAGTTTCTATGTTCATGTATTTTTATTGGAAGCCAGTTACTACGGATGACATTTATCCAACTTAAATGAATAATCAAATTCTTTAGCAAAGTTAATGCAGTCAACCTCAGCACTGTTGGGAATTCCTTTTATATTCTCTCCATCACATTGTATTTTATGCCTTGTTAATTTTTGCTATTTTGTGGTATTGTAAGTTGTATAACACTGAAGGTTCAGTTTATATTTCCATGAGCACTTTTCATATGCCCCTTAAGCATGTGGCTATTTCATTATACATTGCTATTTCAAGTCTCATTCTCTCTTTCTATTGGGCATTTAAAAAAATATTTTGTCTTTTCTGATTTTTATGTTTTGCAGTGCTAAAAAAGGGATTCCAGCCCCTTACACATGCTAAGCAAGCACTCTAGCACTAAGCTACATTCCCCAACACTATTGAGCATTTTATAGTAGCTAGTTATCGATTCTGAATGAAAACATTTTACCCATTATACTGCAAATATGTTTTCCCATTGTGTGGCACCTTAGTGATGTCTTTATTGAACAATTAATTTAATGTAATAAATTTTTCATATTTTTACATTATGGTATATACACAGTATTTGTAAGTTATCTATATTTTATGAAAAGGTTCTTCATCTTATTCCATGAATTTGTTACCTTCTTGTTGTTAGATTTATACTCCACTTCAAATTTATTGTAGGATATCATATCAGATGAAGATGAATTTTATTTTTAAATATTGATATTTGTTTGCTCTAGCACCTACTTATTGAAAGGCATCATTCTCACCTTCTCTGTAGAGCAGCCTTCATCATCAATCAAATAATCAAATATTATTATGTGCTTGGGTTAGTTACTGGCCTCTCTCTTCTGTACAAATGACATTTTTAAAAATCTTTTTGTCATGATTTCTTTTTTTTTGGGGGGGGCAAGGGAGATCCAGTGACTTCAGGGTCACTCAATCACTGAGCCACATCCCCAGCCCTATTTTGTATGTTATTTGGAGACGGGATCACACTGAGTTGTGATCTCACTTTTGCTAAAGCTGGCTTTGAATTCCTGCCTCAGCCTCTGCTAGCTGCTGGGATTACAGGTGTGCACCACTGCACCCGGCAAGAGAATGCTGACTTTCTTACTATCGTTTTTGAAATAATTCTTTTGAAAGAAACAATGTAGTTATACTTTCCCTTTACATTTCCATATATAAATTTTAGAATAAGCTTGTTGAGTTTCAAAAATAGTATTAGAACATAATGCGAATTGCATTGAATATATACATCATATATTGAAGAGCTAGTTTTATGGCATTGACTGATCCATATATATAACAAGGAATTGACCTCCACTCATTTAAATCTTGTTGTAATTTTTCAATGACTCATTGATTTCTATGTATAAATATGTTTATATATTTTATTAGATGCATTTCTACTACTTTATACTATAATACATCTCATGATATCTAATTTGTAAGTTTCTATTTTGAAATTCTATTTTGCTGGTAAATAGAAATATGATTAACCTTGTATCTTGCAATCTTACTAAATTCAATAACTAATTCTAATAATTTATTTATATTTGTATTATCTACACATGCAATGATCATTTGCTAATACAAGTTACTTTAGTTTCTTCCATTCCTTATATCCTTTGAAAATGTTTTTCTTTAATTACTTCTCTAGCCAGGATAAACAATATAGGTGCAAATAAATTTGATATTGGGTGGGTACCCTTGTCTTATTACTAAATTTGAAGAAAAATCATTTGCTATTTTACGACTGGTATATTGTTATAGTAATTTTTTTCAAATAGTCTTCACTGGGTTAAGGAGCTTCTCCTCTATTTTTAGATTACACGATTTACCAAGGGAAGAATACTAAATTATATCAAATTTAATTTGTATCTTGAAATAATCACTAATTCTTTTGATGAAGTGATTAATTGCATTATTTGCTTTTTGAGATAATATAAACTTTGCATTTTGAAATAAATACATTTGAGCTCTAGGTCACTAATTAAAAATTCTATAATTATGGATTTGACTATTTTTTCTCATACTTCTCTAAATTTTTGTTTCATATATTTTGAAGCAGTGTCATTGTATACTAATTTAAAATATTTCTGTTTTCCTAGTGAATTGAACTTCTCAACTTTTGAAAGGATAACCCTTCAATTGATATGCTTGATTTATTGGCATTTGCATATTATATGTTTTCTATTATTTTGCCTTCAAACTTCTGGTGTCCTCATATTTTAGATATGACCTTTGTAAAAAACATATTGCTGTTATATTTTTCCTTTATAACCAACCTAACTATACTTGCCTATTAAATGGGGGCATTTAGTACACTTATAGTTAAAGCAAATGCTTTTATATTTGGGATTAAAGCTATCAACTATTATGTGTTCTCTATTTGTGTCATCTATGCTTCTTTATCTTTATCATTTTGTCTTACTCAATAGAATGTTACTCAATAAAATGTTCATAATATTTGTCTTTCTTTGTATGGTTTATTTCACTTAACATATTATCCACTAGCCCCATTATTTTACTTCCATTGACAAGATTTCATTCTCTTATGGCTTAAAAATATTCCATCAATGGTGGGGTTGTGGCTCAGTGGTAGAGAGCTTGCCTCACATGTGTGAGGTGCTGGGTTCAATCCCTAACACCACACACAAAAAAATAAATAAATAAAATAAAGGTATTATGTCCATCTGCAACTAAAAATATTTAAAAATATATTCTATAGTATATAAGGACTACTTTATTTTTCTTCATTCATCTGTTGATAGCACCGGGACTGATTGTCTATTTTAGTTATTGTGTGTAGCATGCCACAAAAGACATGAATGTGAAGGTATCTCTTTGATCCACTCTATTCATTTCCCTTGGATATGTACTCAGAAGTGAGAGAGCTGGATCATATGGGAGATGTATTTTTAGTTTTTTGAGAAATCTTTATACTGTTCTCCATAAAATTTGTATTAATTGTGATTTCTACAAAGAGTGTATGAGTTTCTTTTCCAAAACATGCTTACCATTGTTACATATTTTTTATAATGGACATTTTGACAAGTGTGAGATGGTATCTTATTGTAGTATTGATTTGTATGTTCCTGAGGGCTAATTTTATTAAGCATTTTTTATATATTTCTGGTCATTTTTATTTCTTTTTCTGATGTTTATTCAGATAATTTGTCCATTTTAAATTGGATCACTTGTTTTTGTTAATATTTTTGAATTCTTTAAATATATTTTAGAAATAAATCTTTTCTCAGATGTATATTGGCAATGATTTTTTTTCTCACAGTATAGATTGTATATTTCTTCTGTTGTTTGTTTTATTTGTTGTGCAGAAGCCTTTAGTTTGACATAATCTCATTTATCATTTTTGCTTCTATGTCCTCTGTTTTGGGGATCTTATCCATAAAATCATTTTCTATATCATTGTCTTCAAATTTTCCCCATGCCTTTTTATGATTAGTTCCAGTTATTACATTTAGGATTTTAATCAATTTGAGCTTATTTTTGTACAGGGAGAGAGAAAGGAGGTATGTTTTGATTGTTAGCATTTATATCCACTTCCCACAGCATCATTTACTGAAGAGAATGTCCTTTCTCCAATGCATGTCTTTGACTCCTAATCAAGAATCAGTTGACTGTTGATTTGTAGGTTTATTTCTGGTACCCATTCTGTTGCATAAGTCTACAAGTTTGTTTCTATGCAAATACTATGTCCTTTTTCTTACTATGGCTCTGTAGCATGCTTTGAAATCAGATATTGTGGTACTCCAGACTTGTTCTTTTTCTCCAAGATTGCTTTAGACATTTGAGTTATTTTTTTGCTTCTTTGTGAAATTTAAGATTGTTTTTCTAATTCTGTGAAGAGTGATTTTGGTATTTAGATGGAGGAATCTATTTAATTTGCAGAATAATTTGAGTAGTATAGAAGGTTTTTCAATATTAATTCTTACCATCCATGAAAATGAGAAGTCTTCCCATTTTTGTTTTGTGTGTGTTCTTCAATTTTGTTCATCAGTGTTTTGTAGTTTTCATTGTAGAAAATTTTACTTCCTTGATTAAATTTATTCCTAGCTATTTTATGTTTCTTTGTAGCTATTATGAATGCAATTGCATTCTTGATTTCTTTCTCATAGCTGCTATTGATGTATAAAAATTATACTGATTTTCAAGTGTTAGTTTTGTATCTTGATACTTTGCCGCATTTATTTATCAGTTCTAATACTCTTTGGGTAGAGTAATTAGGTTTTTTTTATAGAGAACCATATTATCTGCAAATAGGGCTAATTTGACTTTAATATTTCTTGTTTGTATGCCTTTTTTGTTGTTGTTGTTTCCTAATTGTTTAGGCTGAAACCTTAATTACTACATTGAATAACATCAGTGAGAAGGAATAATCTTGTCTTGCCCATGATTTTAGAAGGAATGTTTTCATCTTTTCTCCATTCAGTATGTTTTTGGCTGTGGTTTTGTCACATATAACCTTTATTATAACAAATTTTTACTATTCTATACCAAATATTTTCAAGACTATTTATCATGAAGGTAAATTATATTAATACTTACCAAAGGAAGAAATAGAACTGATCAACACACATGAAAATTTCTCAATATAATTAAGCATCAGGGAATACAAATCAAAACTATAATGAAATACCATCTCACAGCAGTTAGAATGGCCATGATTCTTTTTTAAAACACTGACATTCTGGTTGTTTAGGAAAGTATGATGCAAACAGAAACTGGTGTGGGGTACTTGCTATTTACCTGTGATTATTGAACCCAATTGGAATTAATGGAGGGTTTCCTCAAGTACTTTTGATGCTAAATATGCTGCTAGTAGATACCTGTCCAACAAGCAGATGATGCAGTCCCAGATGTTGCCTGAAGAAGGCGGAGAGGGAAACTGCAGCCACCTCCTGTAGTCCACACACTCAGCCCTTAAAACAGTATATGGTCATCAGTGGGACCTCTAGGTGGGATGCAAGTGGGAACCATGACATTGCTCTTTGGCTGTACAATTGCAGTACATTCCCTGGAGTGTTTTGGTGTCTGAATCCAGGAAAATTGCTTCTCAGCCCCCTTGGGTATAACCTGGGAATAAGAAATGGCTGGATCAATGGAGCTATTCATGGCCTCTTCCATGGACAAACAACGAAGGAAACTGTTCCCTTTAAGTCTTGTCATCAGCAAGCATCTGAGCAAGATGTATGAGTAAGGAGTGCCAAGAACAAACTGGGCACTTGACTTCAGTCATGGCACTAGTGAAATTCCACATGTAGATGTACATGTCTTGGTTCTCCAGAGAGCAAACACACTGATCAAGCTCTTTTAAGCAGTGCCCCCTGCTTATCTCCCCATCCCAACATCCATACCCTACATGGCACAGCACCTGGTAGACTCAGATCACAGTCATTTTTCTAGGCTAACATAGTTTATGAAGCAGCCATCCACCAAGGCAGATCAGTGTAATGTATATGGGGTCCCAGAAATAAGAATATGAATGTTTCAGACACATAGAGCAACCCAGACTGAGATTTTATTTCTCAGTATGGTTCCTAGCTCCAGCAACCTGGAAATTCACTAGGAGATATGAGATTCTTTTACAAAGTGAAGAAATTGTGCAGAAGATTTCAGGTTGCCTACATAAAAATGTTGCAAACCTGTAAGGACTGTGAATTCTTTGCAGTGGTAAATATTGCCAGAATTTATGCTGATAAAGTTTTCTGGGAATTTTCCATTCACCCTATCACTTGTACAGGGAAGTCCTTTTTCCTTGACTGTGCAGACAAGGTAACGGTTGCCAGGGTGTTTTGTTTCTCTTTCTATGCTCTCATCACATGGGTCGCTAAATCATACAAGTTTCCAGTTTCTCTCTATGTGATTTACAGTTTTTTTCCACAATCACTCGCCTCAACGATGTAACACAACTATGACTTTAGTTCATTTTTGGAGAGGTAAATGTTGGCATCTCTAACTATCTTGAATACTTTCTGTTTATTTTAAAAGATAATAAGCAATTATTTTTGTTGTTTTGTACACTATATTTAATACCAATGCCTAGAAAGCCACCCCCAAATATGGTTAACCTAAAACACAAACCATCTTATTAGGCTCACAGACACTGTAGGTCAGAAATTCAGGAATTCAAAAGTATAGCAGATCTGGCTTGTCTGTTCCAAAATATCTAGTTCTTCAGGTACAAATACATGATGGCTAGAGATGATTCAAAATCAAGAGGATGCAAACTATCTAGAAACTCCTTTACTCATACTTGCTTCCTGAATTAGACCTAAATATGAGAAATTCTGAACAGAGCAACAACATGGTCTTTTCATGTGGATTGATTCCACAGTCTGTTAACTTCAATAGTGAGTCCTCATTAATTTCATCTGAAGACTCCAAGCAACAACATTCCAACAATGTGGAAGTTACATTATCTTTTATAAAAATCTGTATAAATCACACAGAATCATTTTCTTCACACTCTGTTTATCAAATCAATTCCAAGAAAATCCAGACTTTAGGGAATATAACAAATCTCACTCCTTTAGAAGAGGTCTCTCAGGGAAATTGGACAATTTTATGTAAGCTGCTACAGTAAGTTTTAATATATTCATCCATAGAGAGGGTGGAATTATAAGGGTTTTTCTTTTCAAACTCACTCTTTCTCCAATCTTTTCTACTATAACAAAAAGCACCATATTTCATCAAGTCACCCAATCCTAAAACTTAGGAATTCTCCTTGATACCCTTTTTCCCTTGCTCTTCATATTCACTCCATCAGCATTTCCTATCTAATCCACTTCGAAACTACAAATTGTATGCAAACCTTTTCACCATATCCATCATCATGTATTCTCTGATTACCACAAATATCCTCATTAATAAATTTCCACATTTTGTTTTTAACCTTGCTCTTTTCAAACAACATAGCATCCAGAGTAGTTTTAAAAATAAAATTTAAACCTGGAGTGGTGGCCGACGCCTGTAATCCCAGTGGTTTGGGAGGCTGAGGCAGGAGGATCATGAGTTCAAAGCCAGCCTCAGCAAAAGTGAGGTGCTGAGCAACTCAGTGAGACCCTGTCTCCAAATAAAATACAAAATTGGACTGGGGAAGTGGCTCAGGGGCTGAGTGCCCCTGAGTTTAATCCCCAGTACCCAAAAATAAAATTTAAATGAAAAATTTGTCAACATTTATTATTCTGTCCTTTAATCCTTGTATTCTAAACACACTGGACTTTCGTCCAACACAGCAATTCTTCCAAAACACTGAGTTGGTTCCTTCTTCCAGAAATTTGCTGATTCGTGCATGGTTCATTACATCCTTTCTTTAAGGTTTCTGTTCAAAATTATCTCCCTAAAAGGGATATTCCTAGACCATCTAATTTAAAATAACACTTATAAATATTTGTCTATTCCTTATCTTTAATTTTCTTCACTGTTCTTAGCAGTAGTTAAAATTCTATAAGATGTAGTTCCGTATGTGATATATATATATATATATATATATATATATATATATATATATATATATATATATACACACACACAAATATAACGATATGTATGACTTAAGATCATGAACAATATATGATCATATTTTTATATGCTTATACCAGTAAATATCCAGAAAGAAAACAGATGGAACACATAAAAAGGTAACTCGAGGAGAGTTTAATAAAAGGATTAATGTCAGAGTGTGATTAGGATTTAGAAAAATTAAAAAGGTATAGTCAATATCTCAGGGATAGCATCAGTGAGGAAGCATTGCACCCCTACATCTAAAAGGACCATGGGAGAGTGTAGTTATCAAGACACTGAATAGGAAAGCTACATGGATACTGCCATCTTACTAGAACTATGATCATTGTGACATTGGTAGCAGAACACAGCTTACCTCCTATGAACTGACAGTGAGAGAACAGTAGGAAAAAGTATATCAAGTCTGTACTCCAACTTTTCTATGATTTCTTGCCTAACAACACAGAGTCCATTGGCCAAACCAACTTCCTGGGGTAAGGTATTGTCTGTGAGGTGAAAGAAAATTTGTTCACCATTTTATCTCCAGCACCTAGAATAGTCTCTAATACATAGTAAACCTCAACAAATATTTCTAAATGAATTGGATAGCATAGTTAATTCAATAGAAAGCAACACTGTAAAAGATGTGGAAAAAGCCCCAACTCAAAATGCTTTATTTCATATATTTGTATTGAGGAAGTATAATCTATACTATGGAAAGAATTCTAAAAGTTCAGTGGCATGGAGAAGTGTAATTTTATTCCTTGCTCATTTTATATATCCATTACAGGATTGCCACTACTCTTCATAGTCATCCAGGTATGAGGCTGTTGTAGTAGCTAACATTTTACTCATTGTCAATTACTTACCAGAAGGAAAAGAGAATGCTGGATTATTGGTCATTTAATGTTTGTTTTGTAAGTGAAATCTGATCACAAATGATGAGCCACACTATTTACAAGGCTTTATCCAACTACATGAAACCTAAATGCACATCTGACATGTACCCAAAACAATGTCAGAAAATTAACTTAATTTAAATACCAAACCACTGTCAAAATAAGCATATTTTTATTGAGTAGATTATGTAGGGAAAATAATGACAGCTAGACATTAGTATGTATCAAAAAACAGAGCAAATTGTAATTAGAAAAGAGAAAAATAATTAATAAATGTATTATTAAATGTTTTATTAAAGTCCTCTCAATTTATATTCTGAAACAATGTTTTAGTTCAAGTAAGATCTTTGCCTTCCTATAAATTAGCATACTGTGAAGCTTTTATTATAGGTAGGTGTCCTTGAAAAGATAAGTGTGCTATTGACAATCACTTGTGAGATTTATTGAATATATATATATATATATATATATATATATATATATATATATATATATATCTTTCACAGATTCATAAAATATAGCAGTTGAAAAGCATCTGAAAGGATACAATCCCCTTACATTAGAGGTGAAGTAAACAAGATCAAGAAAAACAAAGGGATTTTTTTCTAATAATGCAGTTACTAACAAAGTTAGGACTTAATCATGAGAATAGCTAATACTCTAGGGCTCTTTCCACAGCCTGTAACTGTTTGTTTCCTATTATTATAGTTACTATTAGAAATCTTAGATTAATTAATTTGACACTAACTGTTTAGGAATAAGTGTCAATTAGAAATCTTAGATTAATTAATTTGACACACTGTTTAGGAATAAGAGTCAATTTTAATATTTAGTGCTAACAATTGTACAAATATGCATAAATGATCATCTGAAAAAAGGGTAGCTATTCAATTTTTTAATGGTGCTGTTGTGGAAAAAAGTTGCAACAATTTATTGGAATATTATCTTTACCTACCTATTTGGCAAAAATAAACTCGTTATCAAATATCTTCACAGACTTCCAAATTTTTAAACAATAATCTACAGATTTTTTAAAATTTTTCTGTCACTGAAATGAAAAACCTGCTATTAACATTGATGTGGCAGTGTCACTGTAGTATGCTGATTTTAAGTCCTTTAGGTATAAACCAAGTTGTGGGATAGCTGGGTCAACTTGTGGTCCAATTCGTGTGACTGTGCATCATGTACAATCAGAGGAATGAAAAGTTGTGCTCCATTTGTGTACAATGTGTCAAAATGCATTCTTTTGTCATGTATAGATAATTAGAACAAATTTAAAAAATGAAAAACCTAAAAATCAAAGTCTATGTATCTTATTCAAATGATTAAGTGATAAAAACTGTCTACGAGGATCATTGTTGTTGCTCATGATCCTCTAAGAATCTGAGGTAAACCATACTAAGCAAATAGTTAAATGTCAATGAATTCAAATATTTTGCTACTAAATGAAAATAATGATGGATTTTCTTGATAATTTTATTAGTATAATTGTATATCCATCAGTTTTATTTAAGTAGGTAGATCGAAACAGTTCTTATTAAACTCTATTTCAATAAAAATTCACTGTATGAATAAAAATGAGTAATTTTCAGTGTTTTTATATTCCTGAGAATATTGTTGAAAGGGTAATAAATAGGTTTATACCTCATTAGAAAATAAAAACTTTGTGTTTTTTTTTCTCCTTCAGAGTAGTCTCCAGAAGAATAGCATGCTGTTAACCATTGAGTTTTAAAAATGTTGTTAAAATATTCTTTTCTAGTGATATTATGAACCCCATTCTTGTTTGATATCATTACTTGTTTATTAATTAATCATTTCTTTATAACATGAAAAATAACCACTAAAATAATCAAATTTGATATTCCTTCAAAATCAGTGCCTATAACGCTTGAACATATGTAGTCCTATCTTTTACTAACACATTGTCCAAGTAAAACAATTTCTTACTGTAAAGATTCAGTTTGTAAACAGTATTTTTCTTTTTTTAGTGTAAATATATGAGATTTATTCCTTTTTCAATATTCTGGGTTTTAAAGTTGGTTATATGACACACATTACTGATGACAATTTTTCTATTATTCATGGATTTTCATTGTTTTCCTTACAATTTTGAATATCTTATATATTCCAAATTGCATGAGAGTGAATTATTAACTGTTCTGTCTTAATTTTTGTATCTTGGATTTAAGTTCTAAGTTTTTATTACTTTAGAAATATACCAACTTTTAAAAAAATATTCCTTCTTTGTAGCTCTTTATGGGGTACAGTAAGATAACTTGATATGTGTGCACAATGTGTAATGATCAAACTAGGGTGATTATCACTTTGAGCTCCTTAATTTTTATGGACTATTTTTACCCTACTCTGTGGAAAGTGGTGAATAAAATCATGGCCTCTGACTCTCTCATGGCTATGTTGTGCTGGGTGCTGCCTATGCAGAGGTGAAGGTCAAGATGCCCCAGATACTATGGTGATACTGGCCTGAAAAAGCTCCATGAAAAAGTGCAGAGCTGATATCATTTTAGGTCATGAGTTCAGAAACCAATTTCCAGGAATAGAAGATTCTGAGCAAAACAAGATGACCCTAATGTCTAACCTGTCCTGTATCCTTCAGATTGCCTTCTTTGATGAAACTTTCCCACAAATAACCTTTTTATGAAACATATATAATAATTGTGCTGAGCTAACTCTAGTATCAGTCAAGCCTCATCAGGGCTTGGCTGAACAACCTGGTCCCACCTTTTACTCTCTATGTGTGTCTGTTTATTTTTACTTTATCCCCCATTACCCCTTGTTTGGTTTCTGAATTTACAGTTCAGGCATGAGGCCTTGGCACTACTACTATGCAACACCAGAACTAATTCCTTTTACCTGATTTTTTTTTTGCATCTTGTTTCCTATTACTCAACTTCCCTCTGTCTTTCATCCTTTCTTTTTCTAGCCTCTGGAAACCACTATAGTATCTTCTTCTATGAGGTCAACTTTTTAGCTTCCAAAATGAGTGAGAACATATTTTTTCCTTCCATAGCTGATTTATTTCACTTAATATAATGCCCTCCAGTTCCATCAATTTTTCACAAATAAAATAATTTTAATTTTATATGACTGAATAAAATGTTATTGTTTAATTATACCACATTTTCATCATCCATTCATATATTGAATACTTGGTTTATTAAATACATTAACTATTATGAATAGTGTTATAATAAACATGGGCATGCATTTCAATATCTTTGGTACAGATTATCTTTCCTTTAGACATACACTCAGTAGAGGAATTGATGGATCATATGGAAGTTCCATTTTTCAGACTGTCAAAAACCTCAGTACTGTTCTTCATAATAGGTGTCCAAATTTACATTCAACACACAGTGCATAAAAATACCCTTTTTCCTATTCAAATAACAAATAAGAAAATTTTCTAGAATTTGTTATCATATTTTTGATAATAGCCATACTAATTATGATGAGATGATATATCAAATGGTATTTTAACTTGAAATTTTTTGATGATTAGTGATATTGAGCATTTTTAATGTGTTTGCTAACATTTTATGTCATCTTAAATATCTATTTGAAGCATTTGGTTATTAAGATTTTTCTTGCAGATTTGTTGAGTGCCTTTTGTATCCTGGATATTAATCACTTATCAGATGATAATTTATAAATATTTACTCCCATTGTACAGGTGGTATCTTCATATGGCTGAATATTTCCTCTGCTGTACAGAATCTTCTTTGTTTAATATCCCATTTGTAAATTTTCACATTTGTTTCCTATCCCTTTGAATTGTTTTCAAAATAATACTTTGCTTATATCAATGCCTTGAAGCATTTCCTCTATGATTTCTTCTCCCAGTTTCACAGCTACAGGTCTTACTTTTAGGTCTTGCTTTCATTTTTTCATTGATTTTTGTATTTGGTGGGAGGTAGGAATATAGATTGAGTCTTATGAATAAACACATCCAGTTTTCCAACACAATTTATAGATGAGATTATCCTTTCTTCAATTATGTACTTGCCAAATTTGTTGATAATCAGGTGACTATTAAGTATGTGGATTGATTTGTATCATCTCTATTTTGCTCCATTGATCTGTGTCACTTTTTATTTCAGTACCACGTTACTTTAGCTACAATCACTTTGTTAGTGTGATTTGAAGTCAAGTATTATGATGCCTCCAAAATTTTTCTTTTTGCTAATGATTGCTTTGGTTATTCAGAGTCTTTTATGAATCAATATGCATTTTAAAATGTTTGCATGTTTCTGTGAAAATACCTTTAGAATTTTCATGGAAATTTCATGGATTCTATACATAGTTTGGAGTAATATGGACATTTTTACAACATAAGCTTTTTCAATCAATATAAATGTCTTTTATTTTTTGTCCCCTTCAATTATTCCATTAGTCTTATATAATTCTCACTGTAGATAACTTCTATTTTATTTATTTATTTATTTATTGCCAAGATTGTGAATGGAATTACTTTCTTTATTTCTTTTTGAGTAAGTTTGGTTTTGGCATACACAAATCCTACTACTTTCTGGGTGCAGTGACATATTCCTGTAATAGCTGTAAGTCTAGAGGCTAAGGCAAGTTGGAAGCTAGCCTCTGAAGATTAGTGAAACCCTGTCACAAAATTTACTAAAAAATAGTGAAAGGAGATGGAGATATATCTTAATAGTATACCCTGGTCTCAATTCCCAGAGCTAAAAAATTAATAAAACAAAATAAAATGGGGGGGAGCGTGGAATGAGAAGGACATTATTGCCCTATGTATGGGCATGATTACATAGCTGAGTTAAACCCGACTTTTACATAAGAAATATACATATTACATGAATTGATTCTATGAAACCTGTATAATCTTGATAACAAAAACACACCAAGAAAATTCCAAACAAATAACCTTAATTAACACAGATGGTCAAAGCTTAATAAATTATTTATAAGCTACATCAAAATCACATTAAGAATCTCCAATGTCTTTAAATTCCTTATTGCACGCTAGCTTTTCCATATAAAAGAACACGTGATTTTTAAAATATGGCTTATTTCACTCAGCATTATATTCTAGAATGTCATCCATTTACTAGGGAGCGATATAATTTTATTCTTCTTTTTGGCTATGCAAAAATCTATTGTGTATGTATGCCACATTTTGTTTAGCCTCTCGTCTATTGAGGGATACCTAGGCTGGTTCCATGACTTAATTATTGTGAATTGTGCTGCTATAAATGTTGATATGCATGTATCATCATATTATGCTGATTTTAGATCTTTTCAATAAATGCCAAGGAGTGAGATGGCTAGTTCATATGCTGGGTCAATTCCTCATCCTTTTATGAAACTTCTTACTGATTTCCAAACTAATTTGTTTGTAGATTCAATAATAATATATGAGTGAAGCTTCCCACACACACACATTAATGTCACCATTTATTTTTATTTATATTCTTGGTTATTGTTATTCTAACTGCAGTGAGATGAAATATAAATATCATTTTCATTTTCATTTCCCTGATTTTTAAAGATGTCAACATTTTTTTCACATATTTGTAGGCTATTCATATTTCTTCTTTTGAGAAATGTTTATTTATATTTACAATTTATTGCTTAGGGTTTTTTTTCCTTTGGTGTTAAACTTTTTTTCTTTCTTTATAAGGTATGAATATTAATCTCCTGCCAGAGGAATACCTGGGGAAAATTATCTCCCATTTTGTAGTTTCTCTCTTCATGAATTTAATGGCTCCCTTTGCTGTATGGAAAGATTAGTTTGAAGCCTTCCCATAGATACTTAGTTTTATTTTTTGAGCTTTTGGAGTCCTTATTAAGGAAGCTGGTACCTGCATCAATATGCTGGAGTTTTGATCTTATGATTTATTTTAGTGGTTGCAGTGTTTTGGAGGAAAAAAAAAGTTATTGAGAAGAAATAGGAGATCAAATATTTAACTTAGTATGTTAAGCTAGAAAACTTAATATTGGTAGAAAGCCCTTTGTATTTAGAGACACTTAAAGATTCTGAAGGAAGGTGATATAAATTTAGAATGTGGGTGTACTTCCATAATGAGACAGAAGAGTCAAAAGGACAGGAAACTTGGTGTCCTTTAAGGTCAAGTTTCTCTTCAGAAGGGCTGATAAACTACAAATATAAGCTAGACCTCATCAAGGTCAGGCTAACATACGTGTAAGCAGAAAAAGTGATAGTGAGACATCTGTTGCCTGGTTTCTGGAGCGCCATCATAAAGCGGGAAGGGCACATTAACATGATTGGCCCAAATAGTATGTGAAGAGCTCATGGACACTAAGTTCCTTAACTAGGATTGGGTAAGTATCACTAACTTCCTTAACCCATAGCTCTATATAATCTCCTCAACAATAGTAACTCTCTTGTATCCCTCTCTTGGGATTTGTTCCAAGCAGGAGCTCTGCTTTCTTTAAAATTCTCCAAGAAACCCTGTTATTTGCTCTCAGTTTGTGTCTATAGATTTCATTCTTCACATTTGTTAGACAAAAAAACCCAACCCCTTGCTCCATGCTACAATAAAAAAAATATGAGAATTTTATACAGCTAAGAAGTCAAGGAAAATATTTTAATCCTATATGAAATGGAAAATTGTCCTTTTTAAAGAGACTAGCAACTATGACTATCAAAAGAAAAGCATTCTCTCCAGGATTCAGATATTGGCACTAAAACTCTACATTTTTATTAGAAGTATGGTTACATTTGGTAGAAGAAATATAATGCAAGCTCATTAAGTTAAAAAACTTGGTAACAGGTTGCATTCACATGAAGTCAAATTTAAAATAATTTCTCTCCATCTTTTTTGTTCTACATTCTATTTTGGCTTTATTATAAACTTGGATACCATTTTATGATGACTCCTGTCATTTTCAAGGCAGCAACAAAAACCTTCTGTTTTTCAGTAGATCTAATAAAAGTTTATGAAATAGTGTTATGGCTTATATATAAAGTGTCCTTCAAAATATCATGTGTGACACAATACAAGAAAGTTCAGAGTTAAATGATGGGTTATGAGAGGGTTAACCTAATCAGTGCATCAATCTCATAATACAGATTAACCGAATGGTAGCTTTGGCAGGTAAAGTATAGCTGGAGGAGGTGGATCACTGAGGGCATGTCTTTGGATTTTATATTTTGTCTGTGGTGAGGGAAGCACTCTGTTTCTGCTTCCTAGCATGATGTCCTGAGCTACTTTCCTTTGCCATGCCCTTCTGCCATGTTCGTCTTCACTTCTGGTCCAAAGCAATGGAGTTGGCCATTTATAGAATGAAACCTCTGAAACCATGATAGCCAAATTAAACTTTTCCTCCTATAATTGTTCTTATTAGGTCCTTTGAGCACAGTGGCAAAAAAAAAACACTAACTAAAACATAGGGGGAAAATGTTAAGAAAAAATATACCAAGGTCAAATGGGTTTCATCCCAGAGATGCAAGTTTGGATCAACACATGCAGATCAACAACAAGAATCACATGATCATCTCAATAGATGTAGCAAAAGCTTTTGACAAAATTAAGCACTGATTCATGTTAAAAACTCTGAAGAAATCAAGATAGAAAGAACTTACTTAGTATTATAATGGGTATATGTGTATATATATATATATATATATATATATATATATATATATCTGTGTGTGTGTGTGTGTGTGTATATATATATATACATATATATATATATATATATAGAGAGAGAGAGAGAGAGAGAGTTATATAATATATACACATATATCATAGTTAACTGTAAAACTGAAAGCATGTCCTCTAAAATCAAGACAAGTATGTCAAAACTCAAAACTCTTCTTCAACATAGTTTGTGAAACTCTAGCCATAGCAATTGGCCAAGAGAAATACATTAAAGGAATACAAGTAGAAAAAGATGTAGTCAAATTATCTGTTTGTTGAAGACATGATCATGAATGTAGAATGCAAAACAAACTAACAAAACATACACCACAAGACTTCTAGATCTTGTAAACAAATTCATTAAAATATCAAGATCCAAGACCAACATCCATGAATCAATAAATTTCCTATAAATCAAAAATGAATTTCCTGAGAAAGAAATCAGAAAACCTATTTCCTTCACAATAATGTTAGAAAAGCAATATAAAATGCTTAGATATAAATTCTATCAAGCAGGTGAAAGAACTCTGCAATGAAAACTATAGTACACTGAAGAAAGAAATGGAAGAAGACTTTAGAAGGTGAAAAGACCTCCCATGTTCTTGTATAGGCAGAGTTAATATTGCCAAAATGGCCATACTACCCAAGGTACTATAGAGATCCGGTTCAATCCCATCAAAATACCAATGACATTCTTTGCAGAACTAGAAAATACAGTCCTAAAATTCATTTAGAAGAATAGAAGACCTAGAATAGACAAGGCAATATAGAGCAAAAAGAGTTATTATGGACCTACTACAAGACCTGATTACAGATTAGACTACAGACCTATCACATGAAAAAAGCATGGCATTGGCATCAAAACAGACCTGAATAATAATGGGTTGGAATAAAAGAAATTGAGATGAATATATATATAGGTACAGTCATCTGATACTCAAGAAAGTTGCTAAAACATATTAGAGAAGAGGAGCATTTTTAATAAATGATGCTTGGGATCCTGCATCCATATGTAGAAGAATGGCATAAATTCATACTTTTCACCCTACACAAAAATCAACTAAATCTGTATCAAAGACCTAGGATTTATATCAGAAACAACTGCTAGAAGAAAAGTATTTTGGTCAAGTTTTCCCTTCCTCACTGTGACTCAAATAACTGACAAGAAAATTTAGAAGTGGAAAAGTTTGTTTTGACTCACAATTTTAGAGGTTCTGTCCATGGTTGACGGAATCCATACCTCTAAACACAGGTGAGGAGGAATATCATGGAGGGAGTGTGTGGCAGAGGAAAACAACTCAGGACATGGAAACCAGGAAGCGGATAGACAACTCTGCTAATCCAGGACAAAATATAAAACCCAAAGGCACATCCACAGTGACCTACAGCATCCAGCCACACCCTACCTGCCTACACTTATTGCCCATTAATCCATACCAGTGGAGATTAGGTTATATCTGTCATAATCTAATCATTTTACCCCTGAAATTTCTTGCATTGTCTCACACATAAAGCTTTTGGGGACAAGTAATACCTAAACCACATTATTTTGAATCTGGCCCCATGAATTTCATGTTAATCTCACAATACAAAACACATTTAGTTCGTTTCCAAGCTTATCCATTTTTTTAGCAGTTTCTTCAGTGCCCAAAAGTCCAAGCCAAAAAACTCATCTGAGTCTCAAGGCAAACTCATGGATATTGTTCTCTACAAAAATAAAAAGTAAGTCACATATAGCCAGTATATCATGTTCACACTGTACACAAGAGTAAAATTGGGTATAGAAAGATGGGATGCAACCAAGGCAAGACTAAAATACACCTAGACAAACAAGTCCTATAGCTCCACTATCCAGCATCAGGGCAACAAATCATTATAATATTCTCTAAAAAGGTCTTGTTTAGTTCCACCCATATTATCTCATATGTTGGAGCCCATATAACCTTTCTCTTGGCTTGTCTCTGCTCACTTCCTATAGATTTCCTTGGTAGATATTTTATATCACTGACATCTCTTAATTTCCAGATGTCCACGGAAGCTTTGACTTCCTTCTCACGTGTTCATGCATCACCATCTCAGGGGAAGCTCACAGGTGCTCTGAACATGCTATACATAGTCTGGCCTCCCAAGCTTTAGAAAATTTGATGGAAGCCTCCTTGATCCCCAAACTCATGTATCCTGCTTTTATGCCAAAAAGTAGCATCAAAAATTGCCACCATCTTGAATTTAGGTAAAAATCATGGGAACATGGCTATAGCAACCTCTAAGTGTCTTGAGAGCTGAACATGGGAAACAATTTCCTAGGGCCCCCTGTGTAAACAGTGCCCCCATGGTATCTACTCAAAGTAATTTTTACTTTTATACCCTTAAGCTTGAGATGTGCCTGGTTTTGCCAATCCCTGTGATTCCCTCAAGCCATCTTTCTATTGTTTCTGTGTAAAATACATAGTATCATTGGGTGTGGTGGGGCATACATGTAATCCCAGTTACTTGGGAGGCTGAGGCAGGAGGATTGCAAGTTTGACACTAGTCTCAGCAAGTTAGTGAGGTCCTAAGCAACTTAGCTAGACACTGTCTCAAAATAAATAATAAAAATGGACTGAGGGTGTTTCTCACAAGTGCCACTACATTCATCCCCAGTACACACACAAAAAAAAGACATAATATCACTTTAGTTGCCATAATCTCTTTAACAACCTCATCTACCTTAGCAATAGTATTTTATGACCAAACTAAAAAACTTTTAAACTATTTCTCCTCCTGATCATCACAGTAAACTTAGCTAAAAATCACCAGCAGTATCTATGTCTCTGACTGCTGTGTTTATTTGAAATTTCCTCTGCATGATTAATTAGTCCATCCCATTTAAATTTTGCTTGACAAGAAGTATCAGGATCAGGACATAGGAAAAATGTAGGCAATTTATTTTCCAGAACATAACATGAAAGACCTCCAGCCCAATTTCTAATAAAGTCCCCCTACTCTGAAATCTCATGAACCCAGTCTTTACTGTCTACAGTCCAAGCAACATTCTGGTATTTTGAGCTCCCACCAGATTGACTCATTTTAAGATCTGCTTACAATATTCTATACCTTTTCCAGCTTGCAGCTCTAAACTTTAAAAAATTCCTACCACAAACTTCAAAAATCTTCAGAATCTTCTGAAAATCACACAGTTAGGATAGTCATAGCAGTGATCCCACATTTTGGTAGCAATTTCTGTTTTTGCCAGCTTCTACATTACTGTGAAAAAAACCTGACAAAAACAACATTAAAGAAGAAGTTTATTTTGGCTAACAGATTAAGAGGTTCATTCTATTGTTGGCCAACCCCATACATCTGGGCCTGAGGTAAGTCAGAACATCATGGAAGAAGAGTGTTGCAGAGGAAAGCGGTTTAGAACATAGCAAGAAGGAAGCTGATAGAGATCTCTGCTCATGAATGACTAAAGAAAAAATCCCCAAAACATGTCCAGAGTGACCTACTTCATCCATCCACAGCCAACCTGCACACAGGTATCACCTAGTTAATTCACATCAATGTATTAATATAACCCATAAGAAAAATATAGGTTCCACACTCCAACATAGTAGAAGAGGAACTAATTTCCTTAAAAGGATTCCTAAAGCCCAAGAAATAAAACCAAGAATCAAGAAGTGGGATGGCATCAAAAGAAAAAACTACTTCTTCACAGCATTAAAAACAATTTAGATTATGAAGAGATAACATAGAGAATGGGAGAGAAATCTTTACCAGTTGCTCCTCTGACAGGGGATTGATATACAGGATACATAAATCATTCAAAAACCTTAACAACAAAGAAACAAATAACAAAATCAATAAATAGGTAAAAGAACTAAACATATTTCTCAAAAGAAGAAATACAAATGGCTAACAAATATATGAAAAATCATTCAACATCCATCACAATTAAGAAAATGCAAATCGTAACTATATTGAGATTTTATCTCATTGCAGCTAGGGTGACAATCATCAAGAGAAAAAACTAAACCATGGTGGCAAACAACTGTAATCCCAGCAGCTCAGGAGACTGAGATAGGAGGATTGTGAGTTCAAAGTCAGCCTCAGCAACATAGCAAGGCCCTAAGCAATTTAATGAGACTCTGTCTCAAAGTTGATACATATAGTCAGGTATAATGGTGCACGCCTAAAATTGCAACAACTGGGGAAGATGAGACAGAAGGCTAATGAGTTCAAAGCCAGCCTCAGCAACAGCAAGACCCTAAGAAATTGAGCAAGATCCTGTATCTAAATAAAATATAAAATAGGACTGGGTTATGGCTTAGTGGTTGAGTGCACCTGAGTTCAAACCCCTGTACCAAAAAAGAAAAAAAAAGTATGTATATATATATATATATATATATATATATATATATATATATATATACACACACACACACACACACACACACACAGACAGACAGACAGACACGCAGAGAACTGGGAATGTGTCTCAACAGTTAAGCAAGTCTGGGTTCAATCCCCAGTACTCAAAAACAAATAATAAAAATAATAAGTGCTGCTGATGATGTGAAGGAAAAATTATACTCATATAATGTTGGTGAGACTGCCAAATAGTATAGCAATTATTGAAAGCAGTATGGACATCCCTCAAGAGACTAGCCACATAATAACCATGCAACCCAGCCATCTCACTCCGTGTTTTCTATCCAAAAGAATGAAAATCAGCAGGTTCTAGTGATACAGACAAATAAATACTTATAGCAGCCCACTTCATGACAGCCAAGTCATGGAATCAGCCCAGCTGCTGCCCATCCACACATGAATGAAGAAGGGAAATGTATATATATATATATATATATATATATATATATATATATATATATATACATACATACACACATACACACACACAATGGAATTTTACTCAAACTTAAAGAGGAATGAAATTATGACATTTCTTGGTAAATGGATGGAAATAGAGAATGTCATGCTGAGGAAATTCAAATTTCACTGGATTCCTGATAAATGGATGGAACTGGAGAACATCATGCTGAGTGAAAGTCACATTTCAAATATTTTCTCTCATATATAGAAGCTAGAGAAAAATAAAGTGGGAAAATGAAGAATCCCATGAAAATTTAAGGAAGATCAGTGGATTACAGAAAGGGGATAGATGATGAGGGAGGAGTAATGAAAAAGGGAGAAACTATGAAATGAAATTGACCAAATTATACTATGTACATATATTAATATACAATAAAAATATAACATTTATGTACATCTACAAAGAACCAATTTAAAAGTAACAAATATACAGAGGTAAACCAATAACAAAGAGGAAAAAGTGGAAGTAGGAGGGGAGGGAAACAGAAAGTACCAAGAACTGAAATGGTGCAAATTATATTGTATGCATATGTGATTAGGTCAAAATGACCCCCACTATCTTGTATAACTTTCATGAACTAAATAAATGAAGCATTAAAATAAATAAATAGATACAATAAAATGTTAATGTAAAGCTAATTTGTGCCCACAGTTACTGACTATTCTAATAAACATTTAAAGAATGCTGATTTCTCTAGGAACAAAAAAACAATTCCACATTATCTACACTAGGATGGCTAGAATCTATAAAGAAAAAATTATTTTCAGTATGTGGAGAAATTATAACCCACATTTAATTCTGGTAAAAAGACAAAAATTTGCAGCCACTTTAAAAACTTTCAATGAAATTTCCTCTAAAAATTATATGGCTTTATCTTATTATCCAGAAATTCCAATTCTAGATACAGATCTAAGAGAAATGAAAATATTTTCTACATAAAAATTGTGTGAGACTGATGGTTCCTATTTTTATTATTTTACTTTGCTGTGTTCTTTGGTATTTTGGATTGAATGAAGACCTCATACATGTAGAACAAGTGCTCTACTACTGAGCTACATTCCAACTCCTACATCTATGTTTATAGCAACATTATGATTAATAACCAAATGAAGAAACTAGTACACAATCAAGTAAATAGATAAACTGTGTCATATACTCATATAAAGCAAAAATTATTCAGCCATGGGGAAAGGAAAAAAAACTATTGATATATGCTATAGCTTGACAAACTTTGAAAATTTATGGTAGGTGAAAGAAAACAGTCACAAAAAAACATATACTTATAAATGTCATTTATATGAAATATCCAAAATAGGAAAACCCACAGAGACAAAGAACAGATTGATGTTTGCCAGAGGTTGGATTGGTGAGGTCTATAATTGATAATGTCTGCTAAAAGTGTAGGTTTGGTTCATATTTTAATCCAGAATAAAAGCATCCTGGATTAGATATTTTTACCAATCTGAGAATATGCTAAAAACCATTAAATTGAAAACTTACAGGGGTAAATTATATGTTAAAGTAAATAAATCTCAATAATAATACAACAGTTACTAATAGGGCATTATGTAAAAATGTGGGTGTGTAACCGATGTGATTCTGCAATCTGTATTTGGGGTAAAAATGGGAGTTCATAATCCACTTGAATCTAATGTATGAAATATGATATGTCAAGAGCTTTGTAATATTTTGAACAACCAATAAAAAAATACAAAAAAAGAACCTGTAACTTTAAAAAGAATATTTATTACATGTGGGACACTCTATTTGGCACAGAGGAGCAAGTTAATCAAAACAGAGACCCTGCCTTCAAAATATAATAGTAACTGTAAGACAGGAATCAACTTGGAAAATTAGTGCACTAATATTGGTTAGAAATGAAAAAGAATGGAATTATTAAATCAAAGATGAAGGTGGTAGATTTTAAGAAGAAGCTAAATGTTTGAGTAATTAACAAGAAATATAGAGCCAACAATGCTTTACAGAACATTGGATATAGGAAGGAAGGAATAAAAAATATTCTAATTTGTTAAAAATTGTTACATTTTGTTATTAAAATAATTTTATTTACATGACATATGGATTATAGGAAAATAAGGAGCTTAAGAAAAAAGAAAATTTAGTTTTAGATGTTGAACTTAAAGATGGATATAGAAACTCATTGCATTCACTATCCATTCTTTTCTCATCAGTGACCACTTCCACTGCATAGTAATCCAGTAATCACATTTTATCTGCCAGGGACACATCCCCAAACCTCCAGTAGATACTTAAAACTGTGGATATATCTAAACCTATATACCATTTTTCCTATATGTATGTATCTATAATAAAGCTTAATTTGTTTAACTTATAAATTATGTAATTTAAAAATTATCAAAAAATAGAACAATTGTAACAATATATTGTAATAAAATTGACAACATCTTTACTCCTAGATGTTGGGTACATAGAAGTTAGAGATGTCAGGAATGTAGAATATCTGCAGAGTGACATTGCAGGCAGCAAACAGAGCCAGCCCAAAAGTGTGACCAAATGTGTTCCAACCAGCCAATCCATAATAAACAGGATGCTTGAGCCCTTGGCAACAAACACTCTGTGACAGTATGCCCCAGATGTTGGATAAGGAGACATAGGATCTAATGTTTGTCCTGATGGATTTTGGTCTTGATTTGATTTGATCCTTCTTTTCTATTGCTTCCATTTCTCTCTTTTAGAAGAGGTATATATGGAGGTATATAACTGATTTTTAAAAAAAAAAATTTACAGTGGCTTAGAACTAAGTTTTCCTTGGGTTCCAGAGTAGACTTGGAATTAAATTTTCCCACAATGCTGGAACATTTAAGACTTTGGAGGCTATTGGAGATAGACTGAATGCATTTTGCATTCTGATAAGAATGTAAGACTTGGGGATAAGGGGCATAATTCTATACTCCGGAAATTGATTATCCAAACTTGATTGTCCAAAGAGTTATATGAGTCCTTAGACCCCAGCTTGGTATTATTAAGAACTGGTGGAAATCATTTAGATGTGGAGCCTAGTGGGAGATTTTTAGGTCATTGAGAGCATGCCCTTGAAGAATATGGTGGGATGCTGATCTCTTGCTTTCTCTCTCTGTTTCATAGCAATCATGAAATTATCAGTTTGCTCCACCATGTGTTCCACACAATAATATGTTGTTTGCCACATGCCCAAAAGCATCAAGGTCAATTGGTCATAAAATAGAACCTGAAAAACTGACTCAAAATAAATATTTCATCTTTTAAAACTGATTATCTCAGATATTGTTTTAGAAATAGAAAGTTTGCTGACATGGGACTACCATATCTATCCATCTAACTCGATCAATATATTTCTTACTGAAGATAAACTTAATGCAAAATATAAAAATCTTGAAGAACATGATCTTGAAGGTATAATTTAAAAGATACTACATATAAAATGTATATTATCAAAGTATTTGAAAAAATAAACTTAAAGATATTACCAGTTCTTTTAAGTAAATTAAGAAAAAGAGAGGAAACTAATGGGGAAAAAGAACGTTATAGAAGAAAAGGAGGACATATTTGAGGAAACCCAAAACAAAATGAGACCAGGGCTAAATTTTGGAAATCACAAGAGACTTTCTGTGAGTGGAAATTCATTTATCATCTGCTAATTCAAGACCACCATGGCAATAAAGACTAATCCAGGACTTCCTTTTGAAAGTCAAAATGAGGAATCTTTGGAACAAGAACTTCCACAATGAAGGTCACATACAGGCAAAGAAGAAGTAAGAATCTGTTAGTATTGCCTTCATAGTGTCTCAGAGATTTCGATATGTTGTATCAGTGTTCTCATTTACCTCAAAGAATTTTTAATCCCCTATTTGATGTCTTTTGCAACCAATTGTTAATTCAGTAGCATATTATTTAGTCTCCAGGTATTAGAGTAATTTTTATTTTTTTTTTATTTTGCCATTGATTTCTAATTTCATTCCATTATGATCTGATAAAATTCAGGGTAGTATCTCTACCTTTTTGTATTTACAGACAGTTGGTTTGTGGCATGATATATGGTCTATTTTAGAGAAGGATCCGTGTGCTGCTCAGAAGATAGTGTATTTGCTCATTGAAGGATAAATATTCTATGTATATCAGTTAAATCTAAGTTATTGATTGTATTATTGAGTTTTAAAGTTTCTTTGCTTAGCTTTGGTTTGGAAGATCTAACCAGTGGTAAAAAGAGGTATGTTAAAGTCACCCAAAATTATTGTGTTGTGGTCAATTTTGACTCTGTAACTTGAGAAGAATTTGCTTAATGAACATAGATGCTCCATTATTTGGGGCATATATATTTAGTAATTAACCAGAGAACCTGCTTCTTATAGAAGAAAAAGTAGATCCAAATATTCATCATGTGGGATTAGGCCTCGACTTCCATAATAAAACTACTATAGCACAAGAATTTAAATCAAGAATCAACAGATGGAATGGATTCAAACTAAAAAGTTTCTTCTCAGCAAAAGAAACAATCAATAATGTGAATAGAAAGCCTACATCTTGGGAGGAAATTTTTACCACTCCCACATCAGATAGAGTAAAAATCTCCACGGTACATAAAAAATGCAAAAATCTAAACACCAAATAAATAATCCAATCAATAAATGCACCAAGGAACTGAACAGATACTTCTCAGAAGGTTATATACCTCAATCAACAAATACATGAAAAAAAATTTTCAATATCTCTAGTAATTAGAGAAATACAAATCTAAACTACTGTAAAATTTTCTCTCACTCCAGTCAGAATGGCAACTATTAGGAATACAAACAACAATAAGTGTTGGAGAGGATGTGGGGAAAAAGGCACACTTATTCATTGCCAGTGGGACTGCAAATTGGTGCAGCCAATATGGAAAGCAATATGGATATTCCTTGGAAAACTGGGAATGGAGCCACAATTTGATTCAGCTATCCCACTCATAGTATATATTCAAAGAAATTAAAAACAGCATATTACAGGGACACAGCCACATCAATGTTTATAGCCAGAGAATTCACAATAGCTAAACAGTAGAACCAACCTAAATTCCCTTCAGTAGATGAATAAAGAAAACGTAGTAAATATACGCAATGGAATATTACTCAGCAATAAAAGAGAATAAAATCATGGCATTTACAGGTAAATGGATGGAGTTGGAGAATATAATGTTAAGTGAAGTTAGTCAATCTCAAAAGACCAAATGCCAAATATTTTCTCTGATACAGGGAGGCTGATTAATAGTGGGGTCCAGAGGGGGAGCATGGGAGGATTAGACAAATTCTAGATAGGGCCAAGGAATTGGAATTAAGGGGAGGGGCCATGGAGGTAGAAAAGATGGTGGTATGAGATGGACATCATTACCTAAGTACATGTATGAAGACACAAATGGTGTAAATATGATTTGTATACAACCAAAGATATGAAAAAATGTGCCCTATATGTGTAATGTAAATTGTAATGCATTCTGCTGTCGTATATAACAAATTAGAATAAATAATAATAAAAAAAAGAATATGGTCATTCATGACAAAGTTACTCACTAGATAAAATGCCTTCCACACCCAAAACCCACTTATCTTAGCCAAAATATATATATATACCACAAGTTATGGCTATCAAACTTGGAGAGAGCTGCTGAGATTGTCCCTTGAATAAGTAACCCAGCAGTTACTTGGACTCTTTCACATTCTCAGTACTGGAAATGATGAGCCACAAGCAAAAGGTCCATTTTGATTTGTCTCCTGGATCACTAAATTATTCCTGAACTAGGCCCATTTTTTTTTACTCTACAGTTTGCCAATTACTGAGTTTTGCAAAACAGAAGGTCAAAGGCAGCCAAATGTTAAAGGTAGACTCAAGTCTCAACTCCACCTCTCTGAAAGTCAGATTTGAGAAAATTTCTGGGATTAAGAAGTGGGGTGATGTTGATTATAAGTGAAGTAATCTGTGGAGTACACACACATAATAAAACATAGTGACTTTTTATCTGATGCATGTTCAAAAATTGGCTTTCGCATGATCTGAGGGTGAAGGTTTTTGACTCCTGGCATTAAACGTTCACCCATTGGACATTTATTTTTGCAGGCACAAATCAGGTACACATCAGAAGTGTTATCTACAACAAAGTTAGTAGGAGGTTGATGACGTGGAGCTTAACTGTGTGACCTCAAAAACTAATGGGTTTTAAAGTTAGCTAAAAGCAAATAACTAAATTAAGTGAAACTACAAGATTTATTTTGGTTTTCCCTCAGTTTCAGTATATTCTGCTATTTTTAGTGAAATGATCTTTTAGTACCAATTTGCCTATGTTCTTGTTCAAGCATACTGATTTTTTTCATTGTTTGTTTATGAGGTACAGTGTGATATTTAAGTATATTTATGAATTATAAATTGATCAACTCAGAATGCATAAGTTAGCCATTATATAAACTATAAATAGCTTTTTCATATTAAGAATATTAAAATTCTGTTTAGGTGTTTTGAATTACATGCTACTTGATTATCTGTTTAGATGTTATATCCATTACTGAATGTTGGATTAGACTTTACTAACATCTATCTATTATCTATCTATACATAAACCTACATATCTGTCAATGTTTACTTTTTAAATACTAGAACTCTGATGTTTGGTGCATATATGTTTGTAATTATTATTTCTTCCAGATGAATTCTCCATTTAATCAAAATGCTGATCTTATTTTTATTTACTAGCAGTTTGTTTTTAAACAATAATTTTATTTTTTAATGTGGTGCTGAGGATCCAACCCAGTGCCTCATGTGTGCTAGGCAATCAGTCTACCAATTGAGCTACAGCCTCAGCCCTCTAACAGTTTTTTATTCAAATCATATTTTTTCTAATATTAGTATGGTTACCCTAGTCCCTTTTGTTTACTGTTTGAGTGGAATTCCTTCTTCTGTCCTTTAATTTTCCATATATGCCCTTAGATCAAAAATGAGTCTTTCACAAGTAGCATATATTGAACCCCATCTTTATAATCAAGTCTGCCAATATGCATATTTGATTATGAAGATTAATCCATTTACATTTAAAGTAATTGCTGATGCAAAAACATTTTGTATTCTGATATTTTTTATATCTTACATCTTTTTTACCCTGTTCTTCATTATTGCTATCCTTTGTGTTAAGTTGTGTTCAGTTGAACACATATTGTATGAATATTCTATAAATATTTTATTTGTGAATTCCAGAAAGATTACATAAAACTCCTAAAGTTATGAAAACTTATCTTTAATTTATACTAACTTGTTTCAATTAAAAAATAATTTCTGTTTATATTGTTGCATAGTAATTGTATAGGATGATGCATTCCATTGTAGCATATTTTTGTATATTTGAAGCATAAATTGAGCAAGTTCACTCACCACTAACTCCCCACATCCCATCCCCTCTTCCCCTGATTCCCTTCCTCTAACATTTTAGACTCCTTTATTGTTTCATGGAGTCCACTATTTTTTTTCTTTCTTTCTTTCTTTTTTTTTTTTTTTTAGCTTTCTACACCTAAGAGAAAATGTGATAATTTAGCCTCCAGTTCCATTTTCCTGAAAATTACACAATTTTGTTCTTCTTATGACTGAATAAAATTTGTGTATCACATTTTATTTATCCACTCATTATTGATCTGTTGACAGAAATCTAGGCTGATATTATGATTTAGCTATTGTAAATTGTGCTGCAATAAGTTTGAGTATGCATATATCTCTAAAATAGTCTCACTCAAAAATCATTATATCTCACTCAAAAATCAAAAATCACATATCCACTCCTTGTGTTATTGATATCGCAAATTATGTTTTTTATTACATACACTGTAACATAGATTTACCACCATTATGTATCCTTTTGTCTTTTACATCCTGCTGAAAACTAAAATTACAAAGCAAAATTGTAATATGTGGTTCTTCAGAGATTTTCTAGAGATTTACTTTTCTTCCTTTAAATGGACAATATTTCCCTCTATTTTTATATCCTTTGTGAACTTTTGCTGAACTTTGGACACTTAATAAACATTCAGTCCTCCCATTCTTTTGAGATTTTTATGGAAGATCTTTACTAATTGAAACCCTAAGTCTTGAAATCAACATGGGATAAAATCTTGAGCTCTTTCTGTACTGGGTATTCATTGTTTCTGGAATGGCCTATTTCCTTTTTTAATTTTGAAAACTATGTATTTTTCCTGGCTGCTTTTAAATGCCTAATATCCCAAATATTCTCACCCCAACTCTTCTAGGGACCTTAGGTATATGTCAGATATCTTTACTTTTAATCTCTTGCCATAAATATCCATTTGTCTGCACTTTCCCCATAGTATTCCTGCATCACAGAATCCACCACTGCCTTGTATAGCATCTGGCCTTACATGCAAAGTACATTGCTGTTTCCATCTGACTTTTGATTTATGCAAGATAGACCCATCACTCGGGAAGCCCACACATAGACCAAATTTTGACCAGAAGTTCTATTTTGATTTTGTAAGCCATAGTATTAAAACAGAAATTGAGTCATGTCCTCTTAATGTTGCTGCATCACACTGGGAAAGGGGTAAGACAGAAAGAGTAAATGAAAATTCCATAAATTTTCTATTATTTGAATGTAACCTTTTTTTTTTGATTGAGCAGTACTATAATTTTTGCTATAGGTATTTGAATATGTTCCAGAGCTCCTATAAAGTTGTTTCAGTCAGAATGTATTAGCTTCTTTTTTGTTTCCATGGGAAAAGAAAGGCCTAGAGCTTCTAGTCTGCTATTTTACTGATGTCATTCTGTAAACTGATTTTTTGTGCTTAATACATTTTCTTATGCTCATCCATTGCTATTTCAAATTATTTTATTTGTATGTGTATGTAATATTTTTCACTTTCTCAAATCTGCTAGGTTTTTATAGTCTAACAGTTCTTTCTAAATATATTTATGCTTGTCATTTATTTCCTAAATATTTTTAACACAATTAAAATTTTCATCTGATAACACAAATATATAAAGTATTTGTGGAATGCTTTCTTCTGATTTTTTCTGATATTTATCACAAAGTGTTATATTCTGTTGTGTTTTACTTTTCTGTGAATTTGTTGAATGTGAATTGCTAGTATTACTTGAAAAAATAATTGTTGATAATACATGAGGTCTAGGGCAAAGATGAAACCCATTGAGAGAATTTGTATTTACCATAGTCAGATTCTTTGGGCCACCACCATCATGAAATTACTATATTTTGTTTTGGCTTATCTTGAAAGTATGATTCTGAAGTGAAATACTGCAAGAAGTGATTTTGAGTATGTTCCAGTATCATTTATTTTCAATTCTACACTTCTCAATATTAGCATGCTAACTACAGTGTCTTAGTGCCTATGATGACATAGTTTATTTCTTTTTAAATATCTTTTATTAGAGCTTCATAATTATGCATAGTAATTGTCTTAATTTTGACAAAATCATACATGTAAGGAATTTGATTCCAAGTCCCATCTCACTCTTTTCTCCCCTCTTTCTCCAACTATTCCCCTATACTTTATTAAACTTCCTTTTTTCTACATATCCATAAAAGTGAAATCCCCTTTTGGTGTCTTTAACATGGATCTGTTAAATTAATTTCATTTTTCTTTTATTTCCTTTCATTCCTGCCTCTTGTTATTATTCTGATACTCTGCTCATCTTCCCTGTTTTTTTATGGCATCTGTATCCCTCCCCAAATACCTTCCTTACCTCATTGTGTTCTAGCTCCCACATATGAGAGAAAATATTCAGCCTTTTATTTTCTGAGCCTGACTTATTTCACTTTACATGATGGTCTGTAGTTACATCCATTTTCCTGAAAATTCCACTATTTCAGTCTTCTTTATAGCTGAGTAAAATTAAATTATATATAATATATATATATATAAACACCTAGATTGGGATAGCTGGGTCATAATGTAATTCCATTCCTAGCTTTTTGAGGAATCTCCACACTGGTTTCCAGAGTCACGGTACAAATTTGCAGTCTTACCAACTTTGTAAGAGTATACATTTTAACCCCATTCTTGCCAATATTTATTATTATTCATGCTCTTGATAATTGAGATTCTCACTGAAGTTGATAAAATCTTATTGTTTTTTTTTAATTTACATTTTCTTAATTGCTAGAGATGTTGAACATGGTTTCATATATTTCTAGGCAATTTTTTTTTTCTTTTGAGAAGTTTCTGCTTAGTTCTTTTACCCATTTTTTGATTCGGCTATTTGCTCTTTTGTGGCATTGAGGTTTTTTAGTTCTTTATATACTCTGGATATTAATCCTTTGTCAGATAAGTAGCTAGCAAAGATATTCTCCAATTCCATAGGCTCTCCCCTTACTCTCTTAATCATTTCCTTTGCTGTGCAGGAGGTTTTAAATTTGGTGGCATCCCACTTATTGATCTTTGGTTTTATTTCTTGAGCTTTAGGGGTCTTATTGAGGAAGTTGGTGCCTGCATCTATATGATGGACTGTTGACCCTATGTTTTCTTCTAACAGTTTCAAGGTTTCTGGTCTAATATCTAATTATTTGATAAATTTGAATTGACATTTTTGTAGGGTGACTGTGTCTTTTATTTTTGAAAATGATTTTAGGATTCTTTTTATTGTTCTGTGAAGCATGTCATGGGTACTTTGATGAGCAATACTCTGAATGTGTATGTTGCCTTTGGTGTGTCCATTTTGGCCATAATTCTGGTTATACAAGAACATATGTAGTCTTTCCATTTCCTGATGTCCTTTTCAATTTCTTTCTTTAAGGGTTCTATAGTTTTCATAGTTGAAATCTTTCCCCTCCTTTGTTAGATTAATTTTCAAATATTTTTGAGGCTATTGTGAAGGGGATGGTTTTCCTGATTTCTTTCTCAGTGAAATCATTGTTGGAGGTCAGAAAAGCTAATGAATTATTAGTATTGGCCTGTTTTGTTAAATTCATTTATCAACTTTAGAAATCTTCTGGTGAAATTTTAGATCTTGTAGATACAGGATAATGTCATGAACAACAATGATAGTTTGACACATTCTTTTCCAATTTGTATCCCTTTCATTTCTTTCTCTTGCCTGAAAGACAAAGTCTTTCTGGAGTCTTTGGCTCCAGTTTTGATAACTATATTGAATAGAAGTAGTGAGAAGAAACATTGTTGCCTAGTTCCTAATTTTAGAGAAAAAGCTTTCAGTTTTTCACTAGTAAGTATGATGTTGTCTATGAGTTTATTGTATATAGCCTTTATAATATGGAGGTAAATTCCTTCTATCCCTACTTTCTCCAGTGGTTTTAACATGAAAGTTGCTGAATTTTATCAAAGGCCCTTTTTGCATCTATTAGGATAATCATGTGATTCTTGCTCACAATTCTATTTAATTGGTAAATAAATTTATTGATTTGTGTATGTTGAACCAGAATTTCATTCCTAAGATGAAGACCATTTGATCATGGTGTATTATTTTCTTTATGATTTTGAATATGATATGCTAATATTTTATTTAACATTTTTCAATCTATGATCATCAGAGATATTGGTCTGTAGTTTGCTTTCCTTGATAGGTCTTTGTCTAGTTTTGCTCTCAAGGTACTACTGAATACATAAAATATGTTTGGAAGTGTTCTCTCCCTTAGAATTGCATGGAATAATTTGAGAAAAACTAGGGTTATTTCCTCTTTAATGGTCTGGTAAAACTTTTTTGAGAATCCTTCCGGTCCTGGGTTTTTGTTTGTTGGTAGGCTTTTAATTGCTATTTCAATTTTATGACTTGATATTGGTCTGCTTAGGCTTTTTATATCTTCCTGGTTCAGTTAGGGCAAATTGTATATGTCTATAAATCTGTCAATATTTTCTAAATTTTGCAGTTTATTCAAGTATAAATTTCCAAAATAGTTTTTCTAATGATTCTCTGGATTTCAGAAGTATCTGTGGTAATCTGTCCTTTTTCATCTCTTGTCTTGTTGATTTGGGTCTTGTCTCTCTTTCTTTTGATTGGTTTATGGGTTTTAAATCTTATTTATTTTTTCTCAGAATGAACTCTTTGTTTTGTTCATTCTGTGTATTGTTTATTATTCTCAATTGCCTTAATTTTGCTTTTTTATTCTTATTATTTCTTCTCTTCTACTGATTTTGGAGTGATTTTATATTTTTAAGGCTTTGAAGTCAAGCATAATTGTATTTATTTGTAATCTTTTTTAATGTAGGCACTAAAAGCAATTAATTTTCTCCTTAATACTGTCTTCATACTTTCTAAAGATTTTTATATGTTGTGTCTTAGTTTTCATTTGTTTCTAAGAATTTCTTGATGAATTCCCTTAATGAATTCTCCTTTGTTCCATTCTCTATTTAAAAGCGTATTGTTTTATCTCCATGTGTTCATGTTCTTTGTCTTATAATTTTTCTTGCTGTTGGTTTCTAGTTTTATTCCATTATGGTCCAATAGAAAGAATGGGATTATACCAATTTTTTTTAATTTACTACTATTGGTATTGTGACCTAGAATATGTTCTGTTTGGGAAAAGGTTTCATGAACTGCTGTAAGAAGGTTAATTCAGCAATTTGGGGGTGAAATAATCTGGAAATATCTATTAAGTCCATTAAATGTATAGTGTTATGCAAGTTGCATATATCTTTGTTTGATTTTATGCTTTGATTTTTTTTTTAGAACTTCTGCTTTGCTCCGGTTTATTTGGGATCCTATATTCATGTTGTATGTATATGTTTGTCTGATTTCTTAGATATGTAAATTTTTCTGCCACAATCTCATTGAAAATATTCTTAATGACTTCAGCTTATATCTTCACATTCTCTTCTATCCCTAAGATTGTCAAGTTTGGTCTCTTGATAGTGTCCCAGATTTTTTGTAAAAACTAATTATACCCTATCATTTTTACTTTTATTGTGTTCCCTATATTCAAACTCATTTATCCTGTCTTCAAGGCCTGAAGTTCTGTCTTAGAGGGTTGAGGTTTTATGTTCTATACAATCTAATATGTTTGTGATGCTTTCAAGTGAATTTTCAATTTTTTTTACAAAGGTCAAATCAAATTTTAATTTGATTGATTTAAAGGGTTAATTTCTAGGAGTTCTTATTGGTTTCTTTTTATTATTTATATTTCTTTATTAAAGTTGTGTTTCACCTCCTGCATTTACACTCTGAATTCATTCCTTAGATTTTCTTTTAATTCAGTGGACATTTTAATAATTGGTTTGTACAATCTTATCTGGAATCTCATACACTTATGTTTTTGTGGGATCCTTTGTTGAAAGGTCTTGAGTTTGAGGAGAGGATTTTTTTTGCCTGTTTTCTCATGTTTTCAGCAGTCCTGGACTTTTGTATCGATTGAAGTGGATACACCATCCTCTTTTATATGTGTCCTTACTTTTATAGTTTTTTTCTGTTTATTTTAGTTATTTGATTTCTCTATGTATTTGATAAATGTGTAGATGTCAAGAGGCAGTCAACTGATGTTTCCCTCTAGCTGTCCTCTTTGTAGCCTCCTTTTTGTTTGGGGAATTTTGTCTCCCCCTCTATGAGTTGAAGTTATGTTTAGGCTAAGGTGGGATTACATTTTTTGTGGAATGAGATTCATTGTTGCTTGGCTAATAATAATATCTCAGCAGCAGAGTCTCTTCCCTGTAATGTTGTAATGTCCCAATAACTTTCCATCCCCCCTTAGAGAAAGGGATGCCAGGAATAGCACTAAAGTCAGTTACTGATGATATATAAAATAAATATTCAGAGACTACTTTGATATTTGTTTCTTTAATTGATACCACTTTCCACAAACTTCTCCATTCTGGGCCAATTTTCCTTTTGTCAAAATGATTGCACACTAAGCCTTAGAGTGTGAGAAATTCCATAGTTTATTTCTTGTTGAAACTTTTATATATGGTATATGTACTTGGGTTTCCAAATTTGGGGGAAGAAGTCAAGTCTCCTGTTTGACACCCCAACTTGGGGATGCACTATTGTTGGCTTGAAGTTCCTCAAATCCTTTTGCTAAATATCTCATCTTTGGCAAAAATCTTGGGATAAAAGTACTCATCCACCTGATAATTCTTCTCTGTTTTGTCCATTCTTCCATGACTTTTTTTGAAATTTTGAAGAAATATTTCATCCAATATCTTTATCTATATTCAGGAGGAGTGTGTGTGTGTGTGTGTGTGTGTGTGTATTACTTGCAATCAAAGAATAGTATTATCACAACCACAAGCTCTAATTAGAACAGGGTTTCATTGTGAGATGAAAAAGTAAACAAACAAACACGTTTTATAAAGGTAAGTTTTTCCAATATGTCTCAAAATGGTTTCTATGAATTGTTTGCATCTCAGTTACCCATGATTGTTGTCAAAATAAAGATTCCATTCAATATATTATGGATATATGATGTTTGGCGATGCATTGAAGAAATCTATAGTTTAAACAACCACCATAATAATTTAAATGCACACATAAATTTAAGGTTCATGAATTTTAAAGCACAGTTAAGATAATTTAATTGTGTATCAAAGTCCTCTCATTGAAAAGGTCTAGAATAGAAGGAAATTCTAATATAAAAGAAAAATCAGATGTTTCAAAGATGGCTATAGCATGAAAAAAGAGAGAGAATGGGAGAGAGGTGCAGGCATATAGCTCAGTTGGCAAAGTGCTTGCCTCACAAATATATCCCACCCTGGGTGTGGGGGTGGTGAAAAAATTGGAATAAATTCTACACCTCAATATAAATTTTCAAATAATTAGAGAAGTATAACTCATAATTGGAGATGAGTTGATTAATAAAAACATAATATGTTTAAAGACATCAAATAGTTTTGTTTTTTCAGTGAGATTTTAAATTAGAAATAGAATTTATATGACAAACAAATTGCTAGTCCTGCAGTTCATAGCAGAACATTGTGCAGGAATTCATTTGGCATGCCAAAGAACAATCCTCCTTAATCTTTGTGAAGAGTGTATCCTAGAGTCTGACAAAGAATTTCAAAATATTTAATACATGATAATTCTAATAAGTGAGTATCTATAAATTATGTTTACTTTTCCATTAATGATTTAAAAATCTTGATTTACTGATAATAGTTTGCATATTATAGAACTAATACCAACATGAATGAAGGAATATGATTGACTTGAAAAAATAATTTTATCATCCAAAAACAGGAAAAGTAGTAGTATCTGGAAATTGTCTTTTAGAAACATGGAGAAAATCTACAAATCTTTACTTCCAAAGTGCTTTATAACTATGTTATAAATGTTGTTTTGATGACTGCTAATATTTAATCTGCAAATAAAATGAATTTAAAATATTTAGGTGATTCTTATTATACTCTAGGCATATGTAGACCAGGAGATTATTAGTGGCATAGATAAATAGATGATAGATATACTTCAATATAAACTTTGTATTGTTGAAGACAAGAACATTTTATGAGGCAGACACACATGAAAGTAAATCCCTAATGAGCCAAAACATTACATAAGCTTCTTTCCTCCAGTTTAAACATAGTCTGTGACTTTTTACAAGCAATAGAACACAGAAAAGTTGATAAAATGATGGTCCTTTTATTATGTTACATTGTTTTCTATACTGGCATGTTAAAGTGAAAGGTTCTTGCTAACCCTAAGAGGTGAGCTTGTGATAGGACTAGGAGAAAAAATGTGAAGAGCTTCTAGGAACTGGCTGACAGCCAGGAAGAAAATGTGAACTTCAGTCATATAAAAATAGAGAAAAGCCTTATGAGCTTGGAAGAAGATATTAAACTCCATAATAAAATGAAGCCAAACCAACACCTTGATTGTAGCCTTCTAAGAACTTGAACCAAGGACCCAGTTAAGCCCTGATTAGACCTCTGAACTATAAAAATTGAGATGATAAATGGGTAATTATTTAACCTACTCAAAATGCTATTTTCTATGTTAGTGATATAATCAGCCAAGTTTGACTTACAGCAACAACTTTCAGTACTAATTAAATTTATTACAACATAATTATAAAGCACTTTGAAAGTAAAGGTCTCTAGACTTTCTGTATGAATTGGAAAACAATTATTACACTTTGATATTTCCTTGAGCCTGGCTACCATTTTGCTCATTAATTTTGTGCCTCAAATCCAGTTAGGTCATCTTTAAAATTTAGGTTAATAAGTAAATATGTAACTAATACACAATTGTGTTAGTCAGCTTTTTATCACTGTCAACAAAACACTTAACAATAACAATTTAGAAGAGAACAGCTTTATTTGGGGCTCAAGGATTCAGAGATTCCACCCATGACCTACTGACTCCATTATTCTGGGAACAAAGTGGGGCAGACAGCATGGCAGAAGGGCATGGCAAAAAAACTTTGCTCAGCCCATGGAAATTGGAAAGCAGAGAACAAGGCAGAACAAAAAATGATTCCCATGAGCATGCCCCTAGGGACCTAATTTCCCCTAGCCATGCCCTATCTACCTAAAGTTACCATTAGTTATCAGTGATGCATTCACATTATTAATCCACTAATAGTTTACAGATCACATAATCTAATCATTTAATCTCTGAACTCTCCTGCATTGTCTCACACATGAGCTTACAGGGGATGCATATGCAAACCATAACAACAATCATATTTGTAGTTTTATTAATATTTTACAAAGATTGTGACTATAAGTGCAATGAAAATAAGGCAAAAGTTCATGATTGAAGATACCCACTCTAGACACTGTGATGAATATACTAGTATGGAAATGTCAATCACACTAAAAAATACTCATACAAATCATGTTCAAATTAACATATACAGTGTAAGCTATCGATAGCCACATAACCTGTAAAACATGACTGTCGTTATTCAGATAAATTGTTTACCAAGCAAATTAGAATTCAAAATATCATAATGTATAAGTAAATTGTATAATAATAAATTGGTATAGTCTTCAATTACTTACTAAAAGACGAGAATTACATTACAAAATTTCAAAGAGAAAATTATCATTTTGTAGGTATCATTAACAATATAGAAATCTAAGACTTTATCTCAATACTATTATTATTTTACAAAGCACACAGATTAATTAAACTTCAGTAAAATATACTGTGCCTTTATGTTTAAGTAAAACCCATATTGACTTTGCTTTATTTGAAATTTTAATTTTCAAATCTTTAGCCCCTCCCCAGCCAAATTTTAAACAAAAATTTTTAAAAGACAAGAAAGTATAGAAAGATTAAAACTCAATAATATTCTAGTGATGCCTAAAATTTATGTTATAGCATGCATCAATAATATTGAACATTAGTTTTTATTACACATGAGTCTATTTATCATCATAGTCCTCCTTACTACAATGGAAAAATCAATGAATGCTCTACCTAAAGACTTTTTACCAGTAATTACTTAATAAATAAATTTTAGATATTTGGCAATGCTTCAAATGAAAAAGTCAATAAGATAAAATTTGTTATTGAAACAAATTATTGACTGTGGTGATAGTTAATTTTATGGGTCAATTAGTTAGAATACAGTTTTCAGATATTTAGTCAGAAATCAGTATTGATTTTTCTGTGTAGGTTGTTTTTGATAAGTTAACATTAAAAACAGTATGTTTTTATTAAAACAGATTACCCTCCCTAATATGGGTGAGCCTCACTTTATCAGCCAATGGCCTTAGGGGAAAGAAGATCTATATCTCCTGAGGAAGGGAGCATACAGCCTACAGACTGTCTTTGAACTGAAAATGAACATGAGGAAGTGTTCAGTGTGCTGTCCTACCTGTAAATTTCAGAACTTCAGGTTTTTAAAATTTGTATGACCCAATTACTCAGAATGAATCTCTATTTAATTTTTCTCTCTCTCTCCTGCCGTATATATGTGTGTGTGTGTGTGTGTGTGTGTGTGTGTGTGTGTGTGTGTAGAGACACAGAAACACACATCTATTGGTAATATTTCTCCAGAAAACCCTAAAGAATAGAAATCTCAGTGTCCAGAATATTTCTAGAAGAACAGAACCATAAGGATGAATTTTCTGAATTGATTTGGGATTTCTGAAATTGTTTTCTAATATTATTAGCTTTGATGGCACTAATTATTCTATTACCAATTGGGAAGCAAACACTCATGGTCCATAATCATAGTGTGAGGTTGCAAAAAAAGATATGACTGGATAACTACTGAGATCCAGGTACCCATTGAGAATCCAAGCTACTGTATGTGGATACTTTTTCTGAATAACTGATATATGAGATTTTCAAATACCTTTGTCAATTAAGTAGCATAATGAGATGGCTGGGTATTCCTAGTTTTGTAGGAGAAATGGGGAAATGAAAGAATGAATTCAGGGATTCAAATTCTGTATTTATATATTGTAAAAGTTTCAGTGTCTACCCCAAAGAAAACCCTTGTCTCCTATAGCCACAGAACTGAGTATATCTGAAAACCAATCTCATAATCATATGATACCTGGTATCAACTTATAAGACAAATTGATTCACAACCTTTAGTGTGTCTATTGATAAAGTTAGGACATTGATTAAGAAAGACCAGGAGCCTTAAAGTTGGAAGGAGACATATGCAGATATCGTAATGAAGTTTGAAAAATTGAGCCCATAGATTCTAATGAATCTTTGCCAGTAGAAGTACACCTCACACTCTGAGAACATAAACACTCCTTTAACTGGGGAAACTTTAATGGAATAAAATGAGGAAACATTTACTTCTCCTGAAGTACCCCTGTGTTGACATTGTTAGTTCTTCTCAGGATCTTTCATTCATCACTCTGCTTCTAAACTTAGAATTGAGCCAATGTCCCAAAAAATTCCTCAGGTTGAAGTACAAAGTGTGACCCATGAAGAGGTTTACAAAATTATTTGGAATGTAAATACAATATGAAAAAATCTCTCTCATTAATAGTATGACTTTTTAAGTATTATTTTATTAGTTCTTTTTATATATGACAGTACAATTTATTTTAACATAATTATAAATGCATGGAATATAATTTGTTCTTGAATCCCTTCTATTTTTATGAAAATCCCTTTTATCAATATTTAATGTCCAGCTTCCACACATGAAGGAAAGCATAAGACACTTGACTTTCTGAGTTCAACTTATTTACATAACATCATGCTCTCGAGTTCCATTCATTTACCAGAAAATGACATAATTTCATTTTTGAAGAACTTCCATTATATTTTTGCAAGCCAACACTAGTGGTAGTAAATTTCTTAAACTTGTGTTTGTCTGAAAAAGCTTTTATTTTTTCCAACAGTTTTCATACTACACAATGACTTAAATTCCTTGTCTGATAATTTGAACATTATTGCCATCTGATTTTATATCATACTTTTCAATCTCTTATAACTATATATTTACTTTTTAATATGCCTTGTGTTTTTTTTTTCTTTTTGATGATGTTGTTAAAAGGAGAACATGATGTGCTGGGTAAAAAGGAATTTGTATATATAAGCTTTCAGTAATATAGTGGTAGGTGTGGGGCAAGGTATTGCATTCTATAGTCTTATATTGCTTATCAGTCTTTTGATTAACCTGTGTCCCTAGAATATGAACTTTATAAATACTTCTCAGATCCCCCTTTTCCTGAAGTGGACAGGGTGGCTGAAGGGAATTGCAGTTAGATATTTCCCTTTTCCTAGGTGATAGGAGGGTAGAGCTGGCTAGAATTGGATATTTCCTTTCCTCTGGGTAGGTTAGGGTTACATATAAACCCAGCAGATAAGTCCCTAGTAAAATAGTTTCTCCTGAAGGCAGGGAATATTAAAAGGTGCAGCATGTTCTGGCATATTTCATAATGGTTCACTTTTTCTATTTCCTTTACCAGATGCACAAAGTTTTTGTTTTCTTTTTCTTTTCCCTCCAGTATTCAAAGTGAGGAACTGGTAGAAGATCCTGAATGTAAATTTTACAAAAATATGCAGACCTCCTTATGACTGCATCCCCGTGGAATTTTTCATCTCTCAATCTTGTCCACATTGAGCTTCCAGCAATTTGTCCATTAAAATTTATGTTTTCCTACTTCGGTATGGCTCCCGAGGAAGTTTTGTTCCTGGATTTTTTCTCAGGTAAGTTGCAAGTCAATGCAAATGGATCTGCCCCTATATCTGTGGTTCTCTTTGTGTCCCACTTTGGAGAAATTGTTTTGCCCTGTGACCCAACTTCTCTGATGATTCTTTTTTTTTCTTTATAATTTTGCTACTTATACTTGCATCTTCAAATATTACAGTTAGTATTGCCTGTATTAAAAGAAAAAATATAGACAAATTAAATTTGTCAAATTTTATTTGAGTAATGCATCAGGCAGCACTCCAAACCAGGAGAGGTTAAGGAGCTCTTCCCAACAAGTGCACAGGCAGTAACTATAGAGAGAAAAAGCCAGTGAAGTATACAAACAGCTTGATTAGTTAAAGCTCACGTTTCACTAATTTGAGTGTTGTGTGAAGAATCATCTGCCTTATATGAACATGTTCTGATTAGTTGGCAGTTTGTGATTGGCTAAGAATTGGCTACCAGAATTGACAGATATTCAAACACCACTTATGAGAGAGGAATGAAATTTCTGAGTCTAAGGATATGTATTTATCAGTTTTTGAAGTATTTTTGTAGTTGTAGATGGACACAATACTTTTATTTAATTTATTTGTTTTTATGTGGTGCTTAGAATTAAACCCAGTGCCTCACACATGCTAAGAAAGTGTTCTAACACTGAGTTACAACCACAGACCTGTAATAGTATTTTTATTGGTTAACTCCCAAACTATTTTCACAGTGGTCTTATGAGCTTGAACCCATGGCAGAATATAAAATTTTATAATGTTTTAAATGCTTTTATATTTATACATAATATTGAGGGGGTTTTGACATAATCATATATGCATGCAATATAATTTGCTCCACTTTAGTGCTCAGTATGCCCTCTTTCCTTCTCCTCTTTCCTCTCACTGTACATCTTCCTCTATTCTAATGCTTCTCCTTCTATTTATTTATAGCTTATTTAATTAGTGCTTTATATATATGCTTAAAGTTGAAATTCACTGCAATATACATATAGCATAATTTCACCAATTTCATTCCACAGTTCCTTCCTTTTCCCATTACTTACCTCCCCCTCTTCTTTCCCTTCCTCTACTTCACTGATCTCCCTTCTGTTTTCAGAGGATCCCCCCTACCTTTTCTCAATACTTTACTCTAGTTTCCACATATCTTAAAAGTGGTAGCTTTCAATGTTTCACCACTAAGAATGATACTTTTCTACTTTTTTAATATGCTCCCTATTAGACTAAAGTAATTCACCACTGTTAATAACAACTTAAATGTTTCTAATACAGAATAAACAAGAGTATCTGTAGCAGCATAAAATAAATTTAAACATTATAAATTTCTTCACTCTAGCATATATATAGTGATTCTTTTGTGTGATATTAAATTTGTGTTTTCTTGATCATTAAGTCAGGAACCTCTTTACATATATATTTTGAATTTTGATATTTTCTTGTGAATTCATATTCAAGATTATTGCCCATTTTTAAAAATGAACAATATTTATGTGTATTTTTTTGTAAGTATATATTATATATTCTCTGAGAAATTGTTCAGTGTTGGTTATATATGCTGTGAATATATACCATATTTTAATGCTATTTATGATTTTTAATGAGTGGAACTATTCAAATTTAATATATATTAATTTATCAAACTTTTCCTTTGTTATCATATAGATATTCTCTAATATAGACTCTAGAATGTTTTGTATTGTTACCAATTATACCTGGAATTGATAATGCAGTGATATTTATGTGTATTTTTTGTAAGTATATATTATATATTCTCTGAGAAATTGTTCAGTGTTGGTTATATATGCTGTGAATATATACCATATTTTAATGCTATTTATGATTTTTAATTAGTGGAACTTTTCAAATTTAATATATACTAATTTATCAAACTTTTCCTTTGTTATCATACAGATATTCTCTAATATAGACTCTAGAATGTTTTGTATTGTTAGCAATTATACCTGGAATTGATAATGCAGTGATATTTGTGTGTATTTTTTTGTAAGTATATATTATATATTCTCTGAGAAATTGTTCAGTGTTGGTTATATATGCTGTGAATATATACCATATTTTAATGCTATTTATGATTTTTAATGAGTGGAACTTTTCAAATTTAATATATACTAATTTATCAAACTTTTCCTTTGTTATCATACAGATATTCTCTAATATAGACTCTAGAATGTTTTGTATTGTTACCAGTTATACCTGGAATTGATAATGCAGTGAGTGGTATGTATTGTCTCTGCATATATAGTGTTCCAGAATACCTTTTTTTAATTTAAAAATTGTCTTCTTTTCACATCTTTTCTTCAGCTCAAACTTTGTCCTATAACATCCATAAAGATGTTTAACTTTCTGGGCTTTATGTTCTGTGCTATAATGAACTCACTATCTTTATTATTACAGTTTTATAATAGTTTTTATTATAACTTTGTATACTATTAGTATCTAGTAAAGCTCTTTCTACCACCACATTGAAAAAAAAAATGTTCAGTATTATCCTGAAATAGTATTTTTGGCTCTTTCAATTTCCATATACATGTTAGAATTAGCTTACCAAGATTCTAAGGAAAACAGTTTCAAATTTGGCTGGTAATACTTTAAAGCTATAAATCAATTTGGGATAGTTTATCTCTTTTAATAAACAACTCTTGCAGGGCTCAGTGGCACAAGCCTGTAATTTCAGAGGCTCGGGAGGCTGAGGCAGGATGACCACAAGTTCAAGACCAGCCTCAGCAATTTAGTGAAGCCTTAAGCAATTTATCGAAACCTGGTCTCAAAATTTAAAAAAAAAAATCAATAAAAAGAATAAGAAGTGGCTCAGTGGTTAAGCCACTCTGGGTTCAATCCCAGTACTAAAACAACCAAACAATCAAAAACTATTGTAATCTAAAATCATCATAACTCACTCATCTATTTAGTTCTTATTTCATAACTCAATATGAATATTTTCAAATTTTATAATTTCCTGTTGTCCATTTCCTAGTTACTTGATATTCTTGAGTCATAAACCAATGATAGTTTTAAATATCTAATATTTATGTTTACATATAGAAAGACCAATAAAGCTATATTGATCTTCTGTCCAGCTCACCTTAGAACTCAAATTTTCATCCAAATTATTTGTTGATTAATTTGCATTTTCAATTCGCAAAACTATATTTAATGTGAATGATAGCTTTATAATTTTTTAGTTGTAGATGGACACAATACCTTTATTTTAATTATTTATTTTCATGTGGTGCTGAGTATCAAATCCAGTGCCTCACACATGCCTGTAAATGTTCTACCACTGAGCTACAACCCATCTGTAAATGATAGCTTTGTTTCATTATAATCATTTTACCTTTTATTAATTTCTGAATATACGCATTTATCTATTTGTTTATGGCTTAAGAACTGTCTAAGACAGTTGGTACATGATAGCAACATTTTTGTCTTGGTCCTGTGCTTAGAATATTGATTCAGTTTTTAAATGATTAGGCTAACTGAAAACACAAATTTAATATTAAATTGGAAGGCAATGAGTTCTAAAACTATTAAATTAATTAAACTGTCTATTTTTAAAGTCACCAAATGTATGGCTTGCTTCATTATTTTTGGACTCCTTGCTAATTCTGAAATGGTTTTACTATTAACTTTATTTTTTGTTGTTTTGAAATAGCCTTTCACGCTTACACTTGCACATGCCAAATTTATCCAGCTTTGGGGTATTTTCTAATAATAATTTTAAAAATATATAGACTGAGATACTGGAAACAAAGTTGCTAGTAAGTTTTAAGATTCTGAATGTATTTGAAGACTTAATTATCATGATTTCCTGACATATTGAATGTGGGGCATGAGACAAAGAAAGTAAACAAGTGTAACTCCAAGATTTCTGGCCTATGAACATAAAGAAATTAGCTGATATTTACTCAGATGAAAAAGATACAAAGAGGAACAGGTTTTAAGGGTGAAGACATAATAAGTTCAGCTATCATGTGATGTATAAAAGAATGTTTTAAAATAGTTTTTTTTTATTAAAGAAGTTCTACATTTTTACTTGCTTTATGTCCCACCAAAATCCATGAAAAAATCTTAACTCTCAAAGTGAAGGTTTTGAGAGTAAGGGCCTTTTAACAGGTGATTAGATCATGAGGGTGGGACTTTCACGAATGGGATTAATACCTTTATGAAAGAGGCCCAAGGAAGGGTGGAGGCAGAGCCAGTGAGGATCATTCTCATGAAACGCTTGTTCTGCCATAATCTTGATTTTAGGCTTCCTAGTCTTCAGAAATGTAAAGAATAATTTTACATTTTTCATAACTATCCAGTCTATATCATTTTCTTATAGCAGCAGGAACAGAGTAAGGTGATCCTCTAGAGCAGTGTTTATAGATCAGGATTTAGAAAACTAGAAGTTGAAAGCCAAATCTCGACTGCCTCTTGTGTTGTATAGGTACAAGCTAAAAAAATATTTATAATTTAATACATTTACAAGCGATCTGAGAGTTGAACCCTAAGTAAGTAAAATGTAATCCCTCAAAATAGAACTGTACTATTAACTGCATTACTCTTTTATTGACATTGTAATCACTCTATTTTGAATTTATCAACTTTAAAATATTTGGAGTTTTAAAATTTTATTTTATTGATTGATAGATTAATTAATATGTAAATGCCTCTATAATATACTTGATGTTTTCTCTTGACCAGGAAGGCTGAAATATATGCTATTTTGTCCTTTACCAGAAAATATTTGCAGACCTCTCTTCTGGCTATTTTAAGTGTTCATAAGAATCTCCTGGGGACTATGAGAAAAATGTAGATATTTTCCTTACCCATTATGCTGTGAATATGAGGCTTCCCTCAAAAGTTCATGTGTGAGAGAGGTTAGGAATGTTAAGATGTGAATGATTAGATTGTGAGAGTTTTAACCCAATTATTGTACTAATCCATTTGATGGATCAGTAATTTGAAAGGATTACTATTCTGGATGATAACTGTAAGCAGGTATGGTATAGCTGGGGGGAGTAGGTCACTGGAGGCATGCTTTGGAAATTTATGTTTTGTCCCTGGAACTGTCTCTTTCTGCTTCCTGGCTGCCTGAGCTGACCAGCTAATGCAACACCACTATCACCACTGCTAGATTCATTTTGATTCAGTAAGTCAAGATTGAATTCTAGGAATCTCAATTTTAACAAAAACACCAAATGATTCTGATACACCTTGAATCAAATTTTGGGAAACACAGAATTGTGACTTTCACTGAGTAGGTTTCAGTGCTATCTTTTTACTAGAGTCATATGTAGCTTAACAAGAGTGATATATTCTAGACAGTGTTTCCTTATTAATTTCAAGTATATATGAACATCATAAAGAGTGCTTACACAAAATAGGACCACTACAAAATCACAAGGTGATGTAATCCTTTTGGATTACTTTTATATATCCCATCTGTCATTTAATGAAACATTGTTATGAGGTACATAATTATAATGTAAACCGAACTTCCCCACTAGCACACATAAATATCACTTTATTAAAATCTCTCCAGAGTGAATTGCCACAGGTCTGACATTTACCTTTGGCTCTTTCAGCCAGTCATCCCTTCTCCAATTACCTTATTAGAGCACAACCTTACTTTGGAACCAAAGCCAGTAATACTAATTTGAGCCTATATGATAAAGGATATATTGTTATTCCTATGATCTGTGAGTTTGTTCTTAAGTATCTTTTTATTCCTACTTTATCAATATTTATCATTTATATATGTATATATGCCTGTATATATGTATCTGTCAACCCATCCATCTATCCATTTATCTATATGTCCATCCAATTTCCCTACAAACACAAACATTTTAACTTTACTATAATTACCAGTGTTTTTCACATCAGCTGCCAAGCAAATCTTGATTTTTAATAAGTATTATCTACTATTTGTGCCATAGTAATTGAGGAATTTGCCAATATTCTTTGAGCAATGTGGAGAAATCTGAGTATAAGTAATAAAACAAAGGAGCTCTTAAAAATCAAAACACTTTAGGACATTTTTGGTCACTATTATGAGAAACTAGAAATTCTTGATGGAATACCTTATAATTCTAAGATTTCTTGCAGGTTTTGAGAAGTATTTATAGGATTAAAAAAGAAATAATGCATCTTCAGTGACAATTTCAAACATTAAACACTGATGCTCTTTAATGATGTTTCAACGAGGTGCTACAAGTTCATATTTTTTAAGGGCAAAATGTTTACTCTTTCCTGCATTCTCTTTGTCCTTTGGGCTAACACTGATGGTATAACAGAGACACATAGCACTCCTCTCACAGTTGTGAATAATTTTTGCAGGTTTTTTTTTTTTTTTAACATTTTGTATCCAATCATTACTTGTACAAATTTTGTGAGAAGTCCCCCACTGGGGAGAATGTATTAACAGAATCATAACCTTCATTTTTCCGCAGTAAAATTCATTTTTTTGCATTTCAGAACACATGTATTAAATTTTATTTGAATCTTTTCTTGTCTTTTTTTAATATTTATTTTTTAGTTGTATTTGGACACAATACATTTATTTTATTTATTTATTTTGACGTGGTGCCAAAGTTTGAACCCAGGGCCTCCCTTGCACATGCTAGGAGAGCATTCTACCACTGAGCCACAATCCCAGCCTGAATGTCTGAATCTTTTCTGTTTTTAAATAGTAGATTCAGTTTTTTCTTTCTTTCTTTCTTTCTTTCTTTTTTGTACTGGATATTGAACTCAAGATGCTTAACCACTGAACCATATCCCTAGCCCTTTTAATTAATTAATTAATTACTTTTAGAGACAGTGTCTCACTAAGTTAACTAGGGCCTCACTAAGTTGCAAAGGCTGGATTTGAACTCACAAGTCTCCTCCTCAGTCTGAAGTCACTGGGACTACAGGCATGCACCACTATGGGTATCTTAATAATATATTCTTAATGATCATTTAGGTCATCTACTACAGTGTTCTTAATCATTCACAGAGGTGTAATTTTGATTTTCAGGAAGAGATTCCATACTACTTCATGTATTTAATAACATTTTCAATTTAATTCAGAAAACTGAATGATAAATTTGCCTTTACACATCTACCAGGCAAAGATAGCAATAGTCTAAAAACATATGACGAAATATCAACTGAAACAATTTTCATATCCCCAAGTTCTTGGCCTCAAATTCCAGGTTAAATTTTATGCAAGCAATTATTTATATCAAAAATTGAGCGTTAGGGGCTGGGATTATGACTCAGAGGTAGAGTGCTCGCTTTGCATATGCAAGGCCCTGCATTCTATCCTAAGCACTACATAAAAATAAGTAAATAAGGGCTGGGGTTGTGGCTCAGGAGTAGATCACTAGCCTAGCACATGCAAGGCCCTGGGTTTGTTCTTCAGCACCATATTAAAAATAAATAAATAAATAGATAGTTAAATAAAACTTATTGTGTCAACTACAACTAAAAAAATAAATATTAAATAAATAAATAAATAAAGGTATTGTGTCCAAATATGATTTAAGAATAAATATTTAATTAAAAACTTAGCTTTAAATTATCTTTATGATCAAAACTGCTCTGATAAAAATTTGTGTGGTACTGTTTTCCTGTTTTTATATCATTTTGTAATATTTTAAGGAGATATATTTGTGTGTGTGTGTGTGTATATATATATATATATAAAACAAAACTAAAGATAAATATAGACAAAGTGATCCAATTGTCTGAGAAAATTATTCTGTCTAAAGTAAAATTGTTTTTCTTTTGGATACTCCAGTAGGACGCATACCTGGCTCATACTTGTTATTCACTCTCTCATGGTTTTCTTCACTTGCAGCAATATATAATAAAAGTTTCAAAAGACTGTATCTTCCTCTGTATTTTTATTATCTGCCTAAAATTTTTCCCTTTACTGTTGTGTGTCTTCAGAAAACAAAGCCTGCATATAGATAATTGTATCACCTGTATTGCAACTTGAGAAAAGTTGAGCAGTTTCTCTTACCAATATCTCTTAATATGGTAGGAATATGCTTTTAGGCCTCAAAACTTATTGCACATTAAAATATACATTTCTAGTTGTACTATGCAGTCTTTAGAATTCAAATGTTCTAGACCATTATATGAAACCACAATTCCAGACCCCATAGCTTTGTTGTTGCTTTAATTAGCATCATTGTGAAATGTACATTCTTTGAAAAAGTTTCAGTTAAATACATTCATTCATATGGAAACAGTAGACAAGTTTTCCACCATCTACTGTGGCTTAACATGCAAATTCTGAAAATTTTTTCTTAACAAATTTGCAGTGTCACAAACATGCACATCTAACAGCTACAAATAAATTTTGGAGTTGATGTTTAGACAAATTACATAAACCAGGAATACCCTACATAATCTTGAGGATTTGCAAGGGTGGGGTTCAGTTTGAATGGAGGTAAGAAAGTAGAGGGGTGTTGATTAGCACCAATAATTCTTTAAGAAAACTCACTTACAATGGAAATACTCCTGAGGTTTAATATCACTGTAGTAGTCATATCAATGATAAGATTACAAATTGAACGCAAACTGTGATGATTCACCTTAAAGCAATATCATAATAGGCAGAATTTTAATGGTTTACAGTATTCATTTACATTTCTAACATGTACATTACTATTTTTCTATACCCCTTCTCTCAGTTATTGGTGAGTTGATTTACAAATATCCCACATTTGCATTTCTATAAAACAAGCAAACAAAATTTTGTTTTCTACTTTTTTTCTTTCTCTCTTTAGGAAACAATTTCGTCTTAACTTGCATTGCTTGGTTAATGTTCACATCATAATGTAATAAAACTACCCTCTGTCAGAAAGACTACAGTAAAGTATTTATTCCCTTATTCAAGAACAAATTTTTGTGCAATAAAACCACATATTGACATGGCTTAGGAATTCTGAAATACTGAAAAGAATAGCATGCAATTTACTCTCTGTATTTTTCCATATCATATATTTAGATTGCCCAAATTTCTCAGACACACGACCTAAAAAATGTTTGTGTAAATTAGCTTAAAATTTCTTTTAAATAGCCCCACAGATAGATATATAAACTCGTTGATCTTTCAAAAACATAATTTACCCTTCTAGATGTTATAAATGAATCCCCAAACAATATAAAATTATTTATTTAACAGTATATAAGACTTATTTTTAATTCAATGGTCTCAACATCTGGTGTTTCACTTATTGATTAATTCTAAACCAAAGAAAAAATTGACTCTGATGACTGTAAAAGTCATGCTATACAATATCAGCACTCATACCCCTTTTCCTATATTTTCCCTAAAACTCTGAATACTTTTTTAAAAAATGAAATAAACTGTGAAGACCCCAAATTGTTGATGAGAAATTTAGTGAGAAGACTCTTTTATTTTGTGTGCCATCTAATAGCTATTTATTAAATACATGAAGTAGTGTGACCTTTTGAGGGTGAAAGTACTTGAAATTAATAAGAATTATATATTTAGTATTAGTACTTTTAGCTAGTTAGGCTTTTGTTTCCTCAAATTTCCAATGGCAGCCACATTATTTATAAATACTATGATCCCTTGGAGCCACTAGGGTTGGATTAATCCTCTTGGGGCTCCAAGGAACCATTTGTTAGGTTACATTTCAGGGACAATAAAAAGCATCCAGAAATGTATAAGAATCCATTACAGATGAGCAAACACTAGTATTTCAGGGATAATTGTGGTCATATTGTTCAACATAGTAGCAAGATTGTGCGGAATAATATTGGTCTTGAAACAGCATACCATTAACTTATAAATAAGTGCTCAAATCAAAAAATAAAAAGTTTAAAAAAGTGTTTCTCCATATATAAACTTTTATTTAAGCTATGACAATTACTAGAAATTTTGTGTTTCAGACAGGCAAATCAACCAAGAATTGGACAAAAATGAAAAAAAAAGAGCATGAGAATGAACGCATTAATAAAACATTAACATCATATGAATGAGTCCACATAGCCAAGACCTTATGCATAAGCACCAGTCTATGTGACCAATCAGTTCTGAACTAGTTTTTCATAGGATATTGAATAACATCACATATTATATAATAACATATTTACTTTGATACATATTAAAAGGAAAATTAGGAAGCTAATATCTGGAGGAATATAATTTACATTATGAATGCATTCACTCAACAAGTATGGGTAATTCCTACTACATTTCAAGTATTTTTATAGGTACTGGGAACAATTCTATTACCTATCTTAAGTCATTTATTGATATATTTATCATTACTTATTAAAATAAATGACCTTAAGTTATGTCATTTATTTACAAGGAAGATAGTATTTTTTTCCAATTCCAAGTTTCTCCTTAAAGAAATATGTATTCTTGCCTTTTTACACTGTACTAAAAATATCACTTACACATATAACACTTTTTTCCCCCTCAATCATGGATATTGCATTGGGACCAGTATGTGTGAAACTTCATGTACATAAGATCCTCCCCCCAAATAACCTTGATGATGAAGGTTTTCAATCACAATATTCTTACTTTTCTTAAAGTGGGGCTACTTAAAGTTTGTACAGGTGACTGTCTCAAAAATATAAGCAAAATAAAACTCGTATTATACAGTCCATTTATAACCTAAGCATTCACAGTATATTTTTACTAACTGCGCTAGAAAAAGATAAACAATAAATTTCTTTTTTAATCTTGGCATAATTATTTATAGTCTATGAAATGTCAGCAAAAATAAAACACACAAGATTGAAAAATTATGAAGATTAAATTTCATTTATATTTTCTCTCCGATTTTCACCAAGGGAATTTACAGAGTTTATTCAAATGTTTGGCAGGGACATAAAACACAAGGATTTTACCAGGACTTTGGCATATTTTAATTTCTCCTGTTTTTTTTTAATACGTCTGACCTTTGAAAAATATAAATAATTTAAATACATAATCCCCAAAATTTGCATTAAATACTTATTCTGGATCATTTTCACTTTGTAGACATCTTTCTAGATTTATATTGAATCAAAACATTTGTAAAATATGGAAGCTAACACTGATATTTTACATTTATAAGTTTAAATAAAAACTGGTACTATATATAAAGAAACAGAGAGTATATGTGATAATTACCAATGTAACTATTTAAGTTTTTATTTGGAATGTCATAATGAACACAATAATGTAAAGCAATTAGATTCATAACATATGAGAAAACTGTCTCCTGTTTTATAGATTTCCACTTGTCAATTTAAATGCAGATTATATATTAAAGTTTTTCCTAAATTGTGTTAGATAGATATATAAGATGTGCATTTTAATTTGCTAGCAGATTTAATCTTTTACATCATGGAGATACTTTTTTCTCTGAACACATATAATTCACAATGTTTTTAAGAAAGAGATGTTCATCATGGTATTGTTTATAAATGTAAAAAAATATTGAAAACATATAAACCTTTTTCAACATCAACCTTTTATATACGTTATAGTATATCCACACAATGGAATACTATGCAATCACTAAATTAATATAAATTGATCTTTATTGCCATGAAAATATGATTATGGTTCAGTTTATAATTAAAAACAATATAAGTAGTACAGTGCTTTAAGTAACAAACACATGGCCATACATAGGAAAAAAGATATGACAGATATGCACATACTAAAAATATTAATAGTGGTTATCTCTGAATTGTGATTATTTTACTACCTTCTTTTGCACTGTGTACACTTTTATAATGATCAAATATTATGTTTATAATTAAAACAGTGATTTTTATTTTGAAAATACCTGTTCATGAATCACATTAAATTTGTAGGTAAACAGAAACAGTTTTTTCTCATTATTTTATAGTTCAAAAGGCTAACAAGTGTTAATAAAATTATATATTTATGTTGTAGTATGTATGAAAATGAAGATTTATATATAATGTAATAAAAACCAAATAACAATAGAAACAAAGCATTTTCTTGTGTTTGAAAATGTGGCAGAAGTGAATCAGATTATATAAAACACAGATATTTAAATTTTACATAAATTAGGTATTTATCTCCTTCTCAAATGGATTTGAACTGGTATGCATAAGAAAGGCAATCAAAACAATATAACTGCAATATGGATGGGAGGCAGACAATGAGAAGAGGGAACTGCAAGTGAAATGTGGAGAATTTGTAATCTAGAAGTTGCATGACATAAATAACATCAGTATCAAACAGAAACATTATTTTTTCTGAATTTTCAAGCAGTCACAGACATAAACACAACTGTATCAAGTTAATAGTTCTCACAATAAACGGAAACCAAGAGACAACCTGTTCCATAACTTTGAAACTTCTGTGTTTGTTATCACATAGATACATTCAAGAATTTACAAGGGATAATAATATGCTTAATATATGATCTTTAAAGTAGTTTTCAACATAATTCTATACATTATTTAATATTCACATTGACACTTGATAAAAGATGAAGATAAAATATTAAATCATCTATGGATAAAGGTAATTTAGTGTAGTTATTCATCTTTCTTGTTAATTTAACATTACCTATGTATGTACTAGGGAATTTAGAAATATAAGAGCGGTCCTTACAGTTCTGGAATATCAAATCTTCCTTGAAAGGTTTATAAGATGCAAATCATAATTTAAATAGCCACTACATAAAATGTTAATTTCCAAAGGTACTTATTGTGAAAACAAGGCATGAAGTTAATACAGAACTCCCAACACTACTTAAAGCCAGTACCAATTCTGCAGTATTCTCACAATATATTTAAAAAGGAAAAATACAAATAAATAAGGGAAGAAAAGAAATCTCACATCTTTCTAAAAGAATATTCATATTAAATAATGATTTAAGTGAAATTATGTATATGTTTATTGGATCATATACATTTTCCCCCACTCTGTTGATTTCTCAAACAGCAAGTTAGAAGTTTTCACTGTGATGGACTCAAAAGTAAGGACAATGCCAAGAACATTTTCACGGAAGAAATTAAATGAAGTATTATTGAATAAAAAAGGAAATATACTCAATCAACTGCCTCACCTTGGCTGTTCAGGAAAAATGTGGAATAAATTTTATTCTACACATCACTAAGGATATTATATCAAAAATTGTATAAAAGGACAATTTTATAATTAGAAATTATGTTCACTAAAATGAACAAGGATTTCTAGTTTTACTTTGTTTTCAAAAGAAAGAATTCACTTAAAAAACAACAACAACTGTGAATTGGCATAAAATAACCCCTTATCACAAAGGAGCCTGAACTAGGCACCAGCTAAGGCTGAAACAAATTGAAATTCTGGTTCTCACCACCTGCGCCTGGCCTGGCCCAGGGTGACATGCAGGGGCTTGGAGCCCACTACTCGACCATTCATCTCATCAACTGCTTTGGTAGCCTCTTCAAAAGAAGAAAAGCAGACAACACCAAAACCTTTGCCTTGCCCTACTTCCATCATCACTTTGGCTCTGCTAATTGATCCAAAAGAAGAAAATTCCTCCTTCAGTTTTTCATCATCGATGGTCTCATCCAGGTTTTTAATATAGATAGGCACCCCCGGAGGTCGACTTTTTTCTTTTAATCTCAGCCGTTCAAATCGCCGCCTTAACTCAGCTAGGCGTTCAATTTTCTTCTGTGCTCGCCCTACATACAGGACTTTCCCATCAATTGACTTTCCATGCAGGTCTAGCACAGCCTTTTGGGCAGCCTCGTGTGTCTCATACCTTACAAACCCAAAGCCTTTAGATTTCCCACTGGCATCTCTTATTACCTTTACACTCTCAGTTGGCCCATAGTCACTGAAAAGTTCCTTCAGTTTTTCGTCATCCATGTCATCTCCAAAGTTTTTAACAAAAACGTTAGTGAATGTTGCTCTATCCCTGGTTCTAACTTCAGCTGCACGCTCTTCTGGGAATTTGAATCTACCAACATATACCTGGCGATTGTTCAGCCGAACTCCATTCATGTGCCAGATGGCCCTATTTGCAGCGGCCAGGCTGTCAAAATGCACATAGGCATAACCCTTAGAGCCATTGTCATCACATACAACTTTGCAGGAGAGAATGTTCCCAAAAGCCGAAAACAAATAGAACAGGGCCCTATTGTCAATTGATTTATCCAGGTTTTTGATGAATATATTTCCAACACCAGACTTTCTTAAGCGGTCATCTGGCTGTGACCACATGAGGCGGAATGGTTTGCCATTAATCAAATCAAAATTCATGGTGTTCAGGGCCCATTCAGCATCCGCAGGAAAGCGGAAGTTAACATAGCCATAGCCCAGGGGGCTGCGGGTCACTGGGTCACGGCAGATTCGGGTAAAACGCAGAGGGCCAGCGGGCCTGAACTTCTTATAGAGCATGTCCTCAGTGACATCAGGGTCCAAATCACCCACATACAGGGCGGCCTTGAGGTACTTCTTTTTCTTGCCAGCAGGATTAGGCTCCCCGCTCCCCATCTCTCTTAGCATAGAGAGGAGGCTCTCTTGGGAAAGAAAAAAAAAAAGGCTGTTTTCTCTAATCTATGGGCCAAACAGCTGCTCACGAACAGAATAAGCCAAGGCAGGCGAAGAAGGCAAGCTAAAAGCAGACTCAATCACTGTTGAGGCTGAGGCTGAGAAAATGAAGTTCAGAAACAGCTGGTCAGCAGGCTCAGAACAAACGCATCAGACAAAAAGGTACCCCAATAACGAATCTGTTCTCCCTGAGAGGGCTTAAATTTTTCACCCGTGCAGATTTAAAATCAGTTTCAAAAGCCAGTATTAGTAACGAAAATTCTCTTTCCCCTTTAAATTTTAAGAAATCACCAAGCAGCTGGCTGGTTCCCCACATCTAGCATTGCCAACAGAGGCCTTGAGACCGGTTTTCTGCATAAATATAGGCCTCGAGCTCCTGTTGGTTTAAAATGCTACCAACAAGAGCAGGGGCCGAGTGTGTATTCCTCCGCCGCTGCCTGGCTGGCCGAGGTTTCAGGCGGGCTAGCAGTTTACTAAGGCCGCTCTGCACTCAGCGTCAGCGAAAGGGCATACTAGACACTTGGTGCGTTGGGACCAGCAGGCAAGCTGCTGGCAGCAGATCAGACAGAGAGACAGACAGACAGACAAACGCGCGGGGGGGACCGGAGACCGCCCAGATACCCAAGATGCCCACTGGGTACGGACCGAGTGAGGCGCGGTGATTTCAGAAGCCTGAAGCTCGTGGCAGGTCCGGAGGGACTGACTCACAGACGCGTAGAGAGGGTCAGCTCAGACGCGAGGCGGGTCCGGACAGATGCAGGGCGGAGTCTAGAGAAGGGCAGATGCGCGGCGGGCGGGCCCAGAGGGGATCGGTGGACTGGGGTTGCTTACCTCAGGATAGACCGACCAAGGGACCAAGAGCTTATAGCTGTGGTAGAGAGTGCGGGCGGGGCGCGAGGAAACCCGGAACCGTGCTAAGTAACTTCCCGCTTGCTCTGTGCCAAGATTAAAAAAAAAAAAAAAAAAAAAAAAAAACGCAAAAAAAGAAAAGAAAATCAATATGATTTTTAGATTTTTTCTTTTAAAATTTTTACTTATTTATTTAAAATTTTAAAATATTTTCTTTATGCTGTTCATCCCCAAATCAGGGGAGGTTATGACAATGGCAGAAAGAAATCATAAGATTTTTTTTTTTAACTAATACCCTAAATCATGTTGCTTAGGAAAGCGGATATAAATGCTTTCCTGAGTGCTTTGGAAGTCAAAGTTGATGGCTGGACTGGGCTCCCAGTCTAGTGCTAAATGATCACATGGTCAAATAGAACACCCAAGCCATGTTGTGTTTGGCTTTTATCCTTACTCCATTAATTTCCCCCATAATGGTACCATTATCCCCAGGTAGCAGGCAGAATTCTTTCCTTTGCTTCAGTAATATTATGGTTTTAGTGATTGGAGAGTCATAAAATGGCTTTTGATGGTTTCTAGTGCCAAAAAATGTTGAAGCTGTTAAACTGAATTGAGAATCATAATTATAAAACCTCAGTTAAAGAAAGTTAAAGAGATCTGCAGATTCTGTGCAAAATATATAATTAATATCATAAATAAAGTAAACATGCTAAAGTATTACACAATTATGTATTTGAAAATGAGTTGTCAACTATAAAACATTGCAGAGAAAAATGTTGTGAGATTAGACTCAACTAGAAGTCTTTCCCCAAAAGACATCATCACTTCAGAGTTTTGAGAAATTTGGAAGAAATTTAACTCCCACATTCAAAAAAAAAAAAAGACAAAAAAACATGCCATGATTTATCATGCACAAACTAATCCTTGAGAAGCCCTATGCCCAATTCCCTCCACCACCAAAGAAAACCCAAACAAAACATTTATCAGTACTCTTAGGCTGGAAAAGGTCCTGGGGAAAAAAGAAACCAAGAAAAGGACATTACCTTAATGGATGTTTTCCTAAGAAGTTACAGGCTAAGTTTAGGTGCTGCTTCATTTTTTACATTTTACAGTTTCTATTAATTTGTATATTTGGGGAGCGATGACATTTATTCAGCCTTATTGCTTACTCAAAAATTTAGTTGTTTTCTTTATTGTGTTCTTGTGCTGGCTTTCTAGGGTTCTATGACACATAGTAAATAAAAGTCTATTCTAGGACACAGACTATATGAAAAAAGGCAAATATGAAACAAATATTATACAGATAGAATGATAAAACTGATCTTATAACATGAACACAGTGACCTACATGGGAAAACACTTGTGAACATCTGGTAACTTTATTGCATTTTACACAGGTTTTTATAAACATCTTGTCAGGGCCAGTAGTGTTGCTCAGTGGTAGAGTACTTGCATAACACATATAAGGCTCTGTGTTTGATCCCCAGTACCACAAAAGCAAAATCAAAATAATAAAAAAGCATATTTCATTACATGCCTGAGTATCAATGGATGAAAACTATGGTCTGGTTTTTATTTTTACCTCATTTAAAATATTACTTTATTTTAAATGCTATATTAAAATTAGAAATGCAAAGAATCTTTTCCATAAACTCACCATTGAAACAAATTAATATTTTCATTTGTTTGTGTGACCATATAAATGTTTTCTGTATTCAAATTTAACCATCCATATTTTCTCTAAGATTATAAAATTAGGTCCCTAAATTACACATTTTCAAAATAATTTTCTCTCTAGGCTTACCAGAAATTTTGGAGTCATTGCAGTTTGGGTAGACTAAAGTACAGTGATAAAAGTCAGATCAAAAAGCAGAGCTTTTAAAAAATGTTGTTATTATTAATAATATTATTATTTTGCAGTGCTAGAGAAAGAAGCCAGAGACTTGTGCAGGGTAGGCTATAACATTGATCTACATCCCTAGCCCGAAAGATCAGAAATTTTGACCTGCTTTGAAATAAATGAATTTTAGTAGATTTCTTTCTTTTAAAGATTTTTTTAGTTGTCAATAAACTTTATTTTATTTATTTATATGAAGTGCTGAGAATTGAACCCAGTGCCTCACATATGCTAGGCAAGTGCTCTACCACCGAGCCACAACCCCAGCCCTAGTAGATTCCTTTCTTCTTCTTCTTCTTTTTTTTTTTAATTTTTCTACTAAGTTAAATGTTTTTTTTTAAATTGGTTGTTCAAAACATTACAAAGCTCTTGACATATCATATTTCATACATTAGATTCAAGTGGGTTATGAACTCCCATTTTTACCCCAAATACAGATTGCAGAATCACATCGGTTACACATCCACATTTTTACATAATGCCATATTAGTAACTGTTGTATTCTTTTTTTTTTAAGAGAGAGAGAGAGAGAGAGAGAGAATTTTTTAATATTTATTTTTCAGTTTTGGTGGACACAACATCTTTCTTTCTTTCTTTTTTTTTTTTTTTTTTAATGTGGTGCTGAGGATTGAACCCAGCGCCCCAGGCATGCCAGGTGAGCGCGTTACCACTTGAGCCACATCCACAGCCCTAGATTCCTTTCTTCTAAGCAGAAGTGTAATGCAGAAAAGGAAAGCATTTTCATACATAATTTGTTTAGTTATTTTAACATGTAGACTGAAAAGTCTCTGGAATAAAAGATCAAATACAGAACATTCTTTTGTGATTTTTATTATATTCTAAAGGGCAAGTTTGCAGTGTATATAATCTGATTCACATATTAAAATCCATTAAAAGTCCCCACCCAGATTTCTAAAGTAGTTGATTCAAGCATATCTGAAACTTTCTAAATCTGAAAAATATTTTGCATAACGATAGTGTGAGGAGCAACTGGCATTCTAAGTGCATTCCATCATACATTATTATTTATATGTGATACTAACACAACAGTATGGGTGGAGAAAGAAAGGAGTCAGGAGTTTGTTTTGCCGTATTAACAAACATTTAACATTCTGTTCCTGTATTTAAAAAAAAAAAAAAAAGAAATTCTCAACTGTGTAAGTTGCTATTCTCTTGAATGCAGAGTAGAATGGCTGCACAAAATACTAAGTAAAAACTTTATTACTTGGAATTTGGCCATATTTTGATAAAAAGAGAAAACAATTTGATATTAAGAATATGGTCTAAAAAGACATTTCTACAGTAAATTTGGGAGCCTGAACTCTTTTTTTATATTTCTGAAAAATTTATCCTGAGCCCTGAGAATGTATGTGCTGGATGCTGATCCTGAAGCAACTCGATAAAATTAATCATGACATAAATATTAAAGTATACCTATTTGCTTTCAATTTAAACTGAGAAAGTTACCAAAACCAGAAAAAAATCAATAGAATTTATAATCAAAGAGATTTGGCCTAAACTACCAAAAAAAAAAAATAGACTATCTCATTCACTAATATTTTCTCACATCTCCCGTATTTATTCAAGGGTTTAGCCATAACTTATACTTTTACAACTCTAGGGAATTTGTTGAGAATCAAGAAAAAAAATAGTTTTATAGTAACAGTTAGAACATATTTCAAGAGAAGTTACATAAATTATCAATGAGTATTCAAAAAAATTGCTCAGTATTCCTTCTCATCAGGGAAATACAAATCAAAACAACAATGAAATACTATTTCACCCCAGTTAGAATAGCTGTTTTTGAAAAGACAAAAAAAAAAAGACAAAAAAAAAAAAAAAAAACAATACTGGCAAAAATGTGGAGGAAAGAGAACTCTTATACATTGATACTGGGAATATACACCAGTATAGTGATTATGGAAAACATTATGGATGTTTTTCAGAAAAACTAGAAATAGAACTACCATATGATCCCGGCATGTCACTTTGGGGTATATATCGAAAGGAAATGAAATTAGCACATCAAAGACATATCAGTGCTCTCATGTTTACTGTGGCACTATTCATACTTGTAATTAACTGAAGTGACCACTAACTAGCACATAAATGGGCAAAATGTGATATAACTACAAAAAGGAATCATATTCAGTCATAAAAATGAAATCTGATTATTTGTGGCAAGATGGATGCACCTAGAGGACATTTTGTTAAATTCAGTAAGCCAGGCAAAGACCAATACTCCCATGTTGTTGTTCTTATATGGGAGTGAAAACAAATTGATTTGATAGAAGTAGAGAGTAAAATAGTGATTACCAGAGGCTAGGGGAGCAGGGAGACAAATGGAATGTTAGGGAAGGAGGACCAATTATAGTTACATAGGAAGAATAAATTCTTATGTTGTGTAGCACAGTAGTTTTATTATAGTTCCCCCAAAATTATTATATATTTTATAAAGAAGTTGAAGTGAGGCGTTCAAACGTATCCAACACAAAGGAATGATAAATATTTTAAGATATAGATGTGCTAATTATGCTGGTTTTATCATTATATATTGCATAAATGTATCCAATTACCACATCATACCCATATACCATATATGCAATTATTTAAATCAATAAATTAGTAAAAATATGAATAAATAAAACAAAAAAAGTTTGCTTTTTTTGTATGGTGAATTAAATCCTTTTTGAATTAAAAAAAAATCAAAAATTCTCTCTTTCATGATAAAACTTTCAAAAAAGTAAGTATAGGAGAAAGTTACCTCAATATATTAAAACCTATATATGAAAAGCTCATAAACCCTATATATGAAAAGCTCACAAACCCCATATATGAAATGCCTTGCAAAACCAAAGGCATTTCCCCTGAAATAAGGTTAAAAGAAATATATCCACTTATGCTGCTATTATTCAATATAGAGCAATTAGTCAAGAGAAAGAAGTGCATGCAAATGATAAAGGAAAATTGTCTTTGCAGATAATATGATCTTATCTGTAGTAAGCCCTTATATCTCCACAAAACATTCTTAGATCTAATTAATTAATTCAGAAGTATACAAAATAACATACAAAAAGTTGTGTACAGTTCTATACATTAACAATGAAATATCTAAAAAGGAAATTAAAAAATAATAAAATAAAATATTAATAAATAAACACGACCAAGGAGGAGAGATACACACTAACAACTAAAGGAAAATAATGAAGATGCATATAAAAGCTATCCTGTGTTCACAAAGCTGAAAAACTAACATTATTAAAATGTCCAACTGGGTATGGTGGCATATACCTGTAATTCCAGCTACTAGTATTCTGAGGCTATAGCATCAAAAATTCAGGGGTATATTGGGCATGGCAAAACCATGGTTCAAATTTTTTTTTTTAAAAAAGTGATGTAGCTCAGTGGTAAAACACCTATAGGTTCAAGCCCCAGTAGAAAAAAAAATGTCTGTACTATCCAAAGAGAGCTATAGATTCAATTCAGTCCCAGTCAAAATTGCAATGGCATTTTTATAGAAATAGAAAAACAACCTGAAATTCATATGGAGCCAAAGTCATCTTGAAAAATAAGAAAATGTTAGAGGTACTTCAATTACAAAGCTACAATAATTGAAACATCATCATACTGGCATAAAAGAAAATGTGTATATCAATGGACAGAATAAAGAGCACAAAAATAAATGCACAAATATATACAGTCAACTGATCTTTATAGAATGCCAAGAACCAGAAAGGAGAAAGGATTGTCTCCATAAGGGTGTTTAGAAAACTCAATAACCACTTGCACACAATAAATTTGGACTCTCATTTCATACCTTACACAAAATCATCTCAAAATATATTATGATTAAAGATTCATACATAAGACCTAAAATTATATAATTACTGGAGAACACCTGGGAAAACTTTATGACATCATTCTTTTATTTTTTCATTGGTTCTTTTAAGTTAAACATGACATTGGAATCCATTTTGTTAAAATTATACATGCATGGAATATATCTAATTCTAATTAGGGCTCAATTCTTGTGAGTGGATACGATGCTAGGATTCACTTAGGTATTTTAACATGAAAATATTTGATTTATTTTAATGTCTTTCCTATTTCTATATCCCTCCCTTCCTTTCCTTCCCCTTTGTCTAATCTGCTGAACTTCTCTTCTTTGTCTACCCTGCTTTATTGTGGTTTAGCTTCCACATATCAGCAAAAACATTTGGGTATTTTTTTAAGGATTGACTTATTTCATTTAGCATGATAGTTTCCATATCCATCCATCTACTGGTAAATGTCATACAGTCATTTTTCTTTATGACTGAGTAATATTCCATTGTGTATATATTCCACAATTTCTTTATCTGTTTTTCTGTTGAGGAGCATCTTGGTTTGTTCCATAGCTTTATACTATAAATTCTGCTTTTATCAAAATTGATGGGGCCACATCACTGTAGTATGCTGATGATGGCAATTATCAAACAATACAAGTAACAACAAATGTTGATGAGGATGTGGGGGAAAAGGAATACTCACATTGTTGGTGGAACTGCAAGTTGATGTAACCCCTTTAGAAAGCAGTATGGAGATTCCTCATAAAACTATAAATGGAACCATAAGTTTACGTATTTACCCACTCCTCAGCATATATCCAAAGGATTTTAAATCAGCATACTACAATGACACTTGTCTTGACAATGGATTTGTATGTGACACACAAAACTACATGTAACAAAAGTGAAAATAGAAAAGTGAGACTATGTTAATCTAAAAAAAAGATTCTTCACAGCAAAGGAAACTATCAACATGGTGTAAAGTTAGATTATGGAATGGGGAAAATATTTGCAAATCATAAATCTGGTAAGAGGTTAATATCTAAAACATATAAAGAACTTCTACAACACAATAGAAAAACTAAATACACACAAAAACAGAGAAAAAGAGAAAAAACTTGAATAGATATTTCTCAAAAAAATAAAAAAAATGGCCAACGAGTATATAAAAAGATAAAATATATCAAATATACTGTCATGTATAACTAAAAAAGAACAAATTTTAAAAGAAAATATACTCAACTTCAGTAATTCTCAGGGAAATGAAAATCAAAACCACAGTGAGATATCACCTCATATTTATTTAGGTTGCTATGATTGAAGCATTAAATTATAACAAATGTTGGCAAGGATATGGAAAAAAACTAGAATCCATGTGCACTGTTGATGAGAATGAAAAATGGTACAATTGATGGGATAAACAGGGAGCTTTCTCAGAAAATAAAAAGTGGAATTGCTGGGTATACATTAAAAAGAACTGAAATCAGGATTTTAAAGGGAAATTTTCATTTTCTTATTAATTCTCAGTACTATATAGAAGAGTCAAAATATGGAAACAATGTAAACATTCATTGATGGATGATTGGATAAAGAAAAAGCAGTAAATTACTTGAAACAGAACATGATTCTCCTATAAAAGAAGGAAATCCTGATACATGTGACAACATGAAAAAAACTTCAGACCATTATTCTATGTAAAAAAAAATCACAGAGGAAAAATACTGCACAATTCCTCTATATGAAGTACATAGAATAATCAGGTTAATAGAAAAAGAGAGTAGAATGGTGAGTGCCAATAGCTGGAGAAATGGCAAATGGGCAAATGGAGGAAAGTGTATAAAACTTTGGTAAGGCAAGAAGACAACGCTCTGGACACCTGTTGTAGAACATTGTACCTATGGTTAAATAATATTGTGCTCTTAAATTTTTGTTAAGTGTTCATGTAAAACCACAAGAATGAGATCCTAATTAGCATAAGTTATACTCCATGTATGAATAATATGTCAGAATATACTTTACTGTCATGTATATCTAAAAAGAATAAATAAATTTAAAAAAATAGTTTCGTGTTGATCTTAATTTTTTTACCACAATAAAACACAATCATGCATTCAAAGAAATCTGTGTTATAAAAATTAGTAGAAAAAATTTAGCTACATTTTGGGTTAGTTTGGCTCTTCTTAAGGTTATTTTTTTAATATGAAAATATTTAACTTACCAAGAATGAGTGTATATATTTAAAGTGTACAATGTGATTACTAGATGCACATTGTGTAATGACTATCACAATCAAAATATACAGCACATCTTAGAATTCTCATCTAATTTGATTCTATTACTTTAAAATGATACATAGAATACTACATATGAACTTATGTAATTACTATGTATTCACAATCGAATTTTATATCATATGTTGAATCATCTTTTCTGGTATGCTGCATTGAAATAGGTGATCTTTCTCTTAAAACATCGTGTATACCCAAATCCTTGTTTTGTGCCTAGGAACATACTAATTATCCAGGATATTCTTGTTAAATATGGTGAGACTCCTCTTGCATACCTCTCAGTCATTCCTATTAATCCATATAATAGGCAACAGAAACTGTTTAACCATTTTGTTTCAAAATTAATTACTATTTGGATTACTTTGTTGCATAAGCAATAATTATATTAATCAGGAATTATATTTAAAAGGTAAATTACCTTCATTTTCCATCTGTACTTTAATTCTTTAGTAAATGAATCCATACGATCAAGAGAGGAAATACACATTCTAATTATTTTTTATGTTCCTCAATAAAGAATCATCAGTAATGCTTACCTTGTAAATTATACTATATTTAAAATTAAAATAATTATTCATTGACTTGGTGCAATACCTAAACTCTAACATATTCCCATTAGAAATATAGTCCTCTTTAAATATTTAAATTTAAATGGACTAAAACAACCATAATGTTTCAAATGGGTCTTGGGATAATTAACACTGACTAAAAGTACTCTATGTTTCAATTTTTCCCATTTATTTCTTTTCATAACCTGTTTGCCATTATTTATAATAGACATTGGTTGCTGATACACTCTTGAAATTGATGTACTATTTAGACTAAAAAGCATTCATTAATAATGAGGGAGATGTTTCTCTTTACTAATTTAATTACCTATTTTGGTTCCTGTTGGAACCAAAATGACTTTTAGTATGCTTGGTCACATTATTCGTCAACTTAAGTGAGTTCTGTTTCAATGTGCTAGCTAACCTGTATGCTTCAATTATCTCCCTCAACACAGTATACATTTTTCTTCACATAACTGTTTTTAGAACTTATCCAATTTTCATGACATTTGATATCTGATAATATAAAGGTACATTTTAACATCTATTTGTAGTTTATTGACATATAAAATGTATTTATTTAAGGTCCCATATGTATTAGGCAAATATATACTCATTTATCTTTGTAATAACATTTTGTTAAATTAATATTAATGGAAATTTATCTATAGAAAATTAACACTCAAACATTTTACTTTAATTTTATCAATTCATCCTCTGTTCCCAAAAATTGGATGTATATTCTAAGTAGCTTTATTCTTCCTTTCTTCCTTTCTTTCTTCTGTGTGTGTGTGTGTGTATGTGTATGCATGTGTGATTTTAAGAAAAATTCTGTGAGCTCTTAAGGAAATGATCAGGAAGTGAAAATTGATTATAGTGGCAAATTACAAATTATACTATGAGCTTGAGTCTACATTGACTTTATCTTTCTTCCGCTTTTATGTCCATCCACGTCCTCAGCCTATTGAACCATGCCAACAAAATTCAGGGGTGTCTCTCTCCCTCACTTTGCTGTCCCACGATGCCAGTCATCTCTGGCAACATCTTCAGTGACACACCAAAAAGTCTCTGAATCTTACGCGTGTCTGAATCCAGTCAAATTCACCATCCAGATTAATCATGACAATTGTCACATTATCTTCCAAAGTGGCTATAACATTCTGCACCCCAAATGAAGAGATCTCTTTCTCTACATTCTCATGAGTATTTAGTGTTGTTCTGGATTTGGCACATTCTAATAGTGCTGCAGTGGTATCTCATGTTGGTTTTAATTTGCATTTTCCTAATGACATAATGTGGAGCATCTTTTCATAAGCTTATTTGCCATCTATGTATGATGTTCTTTGTTGAGGTGTCAAGGTTTTGGGCCATTTATTAATCAGATTGTTTTATCATTGAGTTTCAAGAGTTTATTTTATATTTGGATATCAGTTCTTTATTAGATTTATCTTTTACAAATATTTTCCCAAAATCTGTGGACTATCTTCTGTTTCTCTTGACAGTTTTTCTGGCAGAGTATGATTTGGATTTTAATGCAAGACAGCTTATTAATTTTTCCTTTCCTAGATCATGCCGTTGGTGTTTTATCTAAAAAGTGATCATCAATTCTAGGGTCACCGAGGTTTCCTCCTATTGCTCTCTTTGTGTTTTATGTTTAAGTCACATATAATTCTCAGTTAATTTTGTAAAGAGTATAATATTTTTTATTTCTGATTTATGTTTTCTATGTGTACATCTGCTGGTTTCCAGAATCATTTATTGAAATGACTATGATCTCTCTATCATCTCTCTTTGCTTCTTTTTGAAAGATCAGTTGACTATATTTATCTGGGTCTATTTTTTTGCTGTCTGTTCTGTTCATTGATTTATGCATCTATTCTTTAGTGAATACCACATTGTCTTCATTACTGTAGCTTTACAGTAATTCTGAAAGTCATTAAATGACAGCCATCCAGATTTGTTCTTCTTCCTTATTGTGTTGACTATCCTGGATCATTTACCCATCCATATAAACTTTAGACTTGATTTGTAGATATCCACAGAATAACTTTCTAGTTTTGTGACTCTGATATCCTGGAATATATAGATTAGTTTGGGAAGAAATTATATCTTGAAAATCTTAAATCTATTTTTGTCAATTTGAAGAAGTTCCCTGTTACTCATATTTTTTTGAGATTTTCTGTATCATGGATAGATTTTTTATTCTATCAAATTGTTGTCTGCATCTACTGATATATGGTATTCTGATTTTTCTTCTTTAGTCTACTGGTACAATATAATACATTATTTCATTTCAAATGTTGAATGAGAATTGCCTAATTGGAAATATATAATTACTTTATGCATTTCTACATTTGACTTGCTGATATTTTCTTGGTGATTTTTACATTTATGTGCATGAGCAGTATTGGACTTTAGTTTCCCCATTTTGTATAATTTTTATCTGGTTTTACTACAGGATAATGTTCACCTGGATAAAATGATTGAGGATATATTTCATCCCCTTTAATTTTCTAAAAAAGATGGTAAAGAAATGATGGAATTTCTTCTTAAATATTTGGTGGAATTCGCCAGTGAACTCATCTGTGAATAATGCTTTATATTTTGGAGGGCTTTAATTATTGTTTCAATTTATTTAATGGATATAGAAACATTCATAAGATCTATTTCTTGTATGATTTTAGAAAATTATATTTTGGAATCAATCATTCATTTCATCTAGGTTATTGAATGTATGGGCACATGGTTGTTTATTTTTCTTTATTCCTTTGATTTCTATGGTACTGCTAATAATGGATTTTATTTCATTTTTTTATATTAGTAATTTTAATATTTATCCTTGTTTTCTTAGCTCCAGGAATTTCACCCTGGTATTTGAAACAAGAAAGAATAAAGCAGAACATCCTCTTAATTTATCATTCCAAATTATGGAAGAAAAACTTACTTGAAAGCCATACTGCCAATCCAGAAAGTTTCTCCCTTGCCTCAAATTTATTTCTCAGTTCAAATCCTATTGAATAACTGGGTACAAACATTACAGAAGCCATGTCCAAATGGCTACTTTTCTCTCTGTTGGAATCACTAAGGTATTTTACTTCGGTCTTGTTTATAAGAACCTAGTATGTGTTCTATTTTTAAACACATGCCCAGAGATTTATCAAATTTACTTATCTTTTAAAAGAACCAATTGTTAGTTTCATTGATTTTATCATGACTTTCTATTTTTATTTTATTTCATCTCATATACTTGTTATATCATTTATTATACTTCCTTGGGATATAATGGCATTTTTCTAGTTTTGGGAGAGAGAAAATTATTTTATTCATTTTATATATTGCTTATTTTTAGCATATGCATTAAATGGATGGATATATTTCCTCATAAGCACTGCTTTTGTAGCAACTCACAACTTTTGATTAAGTTGTATTTTTGTGTAGTTCAGTTATTTCTTAATTTCTCCTGAGACTTATTCTTTGTTCCATGTCTTTTTTAAAAGTCTGTTGGGGAATTATAAGTATTTTATGGTTTTCCAGCTATTTTTTTAATTTTCATTTTAATTTCATTATTTTCAGACAGCATATGCTCTATGTTTTCTATGTTTCTTATATTGTTTTTATATTCTTTTACTGAAAACATAATGTCTGACTTTCAACAAATGATTACAGACAAACTAAAGACAATACAATAGGAAGATTAAAGACAAAAATGAAGCATCAAAAATAACTAAATCTGATAGTGATTTGGTGATTATCTGGTAGAGAATTCAAATTAATTAAAGTTAACATACTAAAGGATCTACTGGAGAATGTACAAACCATGAAGATAGATGGATAATGTAATTTGAGAGAATTGAAACTCTATGATACTACAAAAAAAATTGCTAGAAAAAGCAATGAAATGAAGAATGTCTTTCATAAGCTTACCATTAACTAGGACAGCCAAGAAATCAATCAGTGGATCAAAAGTAGGACAATAGATTCTTCTCAAACCAAAATGCAGGATGAAAAAGATAAATAGACCACAATATCCAGGAACTATGGGACAATGAAAAATGTGTACCATATCTCCAGTGGGAGTTCCAAAGGAGAATAAATGGGAGAGAAAGAAGAGAAGAAGAAATGTTTAAATAATTTTTGTTGGTATTTTTAATAAATGACACAACAAAAGATCTAGGAAAACCCAAAATCTAACAGGATTAATAACAGAAAAATTAAAACTACTTATATTATATACAAATAACAAATATTAAAGATATGTTTTTTTTTAATCTTAAGTAAAACCAGATGATTTGACCTGAATATCTGTGTCCCCAAATTTATATGTTAAATGTCAATCACCAATATGCTTATGTTAGGAGGCAAAAATTTGGGGAGGTGGTTAAGTCATGAGGGTAGGCTCCATGAATGTCTTTTCCCTGAAGATACGTCATTTTTTTTTAAGAGAGAGAGAGAGAGAGAGAGAGAGAGAGAGAGAGAGAGAACTTTAATATTTATTTTTTAGTTTTCGGCGGACACAACATCTTTGTATGTGGTGCTGAGGATCGAACCCGGGCCACACGCATGCCAGGTGAGCGCGCCACCGCTTGAGCCACATCCCCAGCCCAATATGTCTTTTGTTATATTTTTTATTTACAGTTTTTACTTTGGTACAATTATATAGTTTTCTTATATCTCCTTTGTGTTTAAGGCCTTTGGGTACAATATGTACTGCAGCAGGGTTGTACAGCACCATTGTCTCTGGTGCCACATGGTTATGGGGATGCTAGCAACCCAGACTGGTGTGGGACTAGGAGCATTGATAAGGTGCCCACTGTGCTTCCACTCTGAACTTATGCATGTCTGATTGGTAAACTCTCCATGTGTCAATGTGGCATAAAAGAAGTCCAGCAGATTAAAACTTAATTCTTGTCAATCATCTGAATTTCCTTGTTGGCATAATAATAAAGAGTATATGTTGAGGGTACTGACCCATGAGCCTTTTACAGTGGTATATATGAACAAAGCAGGGGATTTATGGTGTTCTTTGAAATTTTTCTAAAGTGACCTTGTCTTTGTTGCACCTGATCTTTTTAGATTAATATTCTAGCCATGATTATGAGATGATTAGAAAATTAGATGTAGGTACAATTACTGGATTGCAACACACCAATTTTGTGGTGGAGATACAGAAAGTGTTCCTATACATGGAAAAGGAACCACTTAACTCCGAAATAACAGAGGTTAAAAAAATACTAACAATATTTATGTTTTAGAATTTTCACTACACAAATAAAAATGATTGCTTTGGCTCTTCCAGATTGTTCAAAGTATCATTGTGTTAGTCAACTTTGCATTGCTGACTTTTCATTGTTGTGATCAAATACCTGACAAAATAATTTAACAAAGGAAAAGTTTATTTTGTTTTCACAGTTTCAGCTCTCAGTTAATGGTCAGCTGACTCCCCAGCTCTGGGCCTGAGGTGAGGCAACAAACACATCATGGAGGAAAGTCAGGAAGAAGAGAAAGAAAGGAAGAGGCTATAGACTGGTATAGTCCAGGTCACATCCTCAGTGAACTATTTCTTCCAACCATGCTCCACCAGACTATAATTAACACCCCATAGTACATTTAAATTATTAACCAATAATATTGACTAATCTGCTGATTAGGTTACACATCTCATAATCTGATCATCTCATTTCTGAATAACCCTAAATTTGGGGGAGACTTTAAAGATCCAAATCATAACCACCATAAATTTGACTCCTGACTGCTTTCCACCGTCAGACATTTCTGACCAGAATTTGGTCAACATTTCCCTTAGATTTACCATACATCCTATCAGAAACAGCAAAGAATGGTTCCAGCTTCTGCATCTCCAGAGCATAATACATGTTAACACCTCCAGCTATAATTCCTACTATTATTTCCTTATCCATTACTTACTTATTACATGAAATGAGTTAATGACACTTGACTGGTGGTATGGCATAAACATACAAGACACGTAGAATTGATAGTCCTCAAGCATTTCTTAAAATAAAGAATAACTAGAATCAGTTATTTGACCTTAACTAGGAACTAAACTGGCTTGTAAAGCTGGACTCTGGTTTGTTAAACTGTCAGAGTGAAAGATGCTGGGATACATGGTTAAATTCAATTTTAGTTGTTGATCTCCTTACACTATTTAGTATTCTGTAGATAGTTGCCTTAATTAAATGCTATATTAGGATAGCATTTTCAATAAATGCTAAAGCAATTTGATAGCTGTAGCAATAAATGAACCTTAGCTTAAATATCATAGCTTATGCAAAAATTAACTAAAATGGATCAGCATTTTAAATGTGAAGTATAAAGTTATAAAAATTTTAAAATATTATGATGGAGAAGTAAATATCTGGCACAGAGTTTATTGAAGATATTTTAGACTTGATACCAATATATTCTCTATAAAAGTATTCCACAAATTCTAACCTAACAAAATAAAAAAGAAATATTTTCTTTGTAAAAAAAATCTTTTAAGGGATGAAAAGATTAGTTACGGAATGGGAGATAATATTATATTGTACATATTTGATAAGTAATCATACCTAAAATATCCAAATTATTCTAAACATCAATAGTTAGTTTTTTAAAGGGAAATAATCGAATTAGAAAATGGTAAAAGATTTCAAAACATATTTCACAGAGGAGGTTATTCAAGTTGCAAATAAACACTTAAAATCTTCGCTATTGCTGCTGGCAGAAAAATGCAAATAAATAGCATAATGAGATATCACTGTACACCTACTAAAAAGTTAAAATGAATAGTTGTGGTCATAGGCAAAGCTGAAGTGATTAAAAAATAAAACTCTCTCATGTATTACTAGTGAGGATGTAATTTATAAAGATACCATAAAAAACAGACTTTCAATTACTTAAAAAAACCTAATCCTAAGCATACATATTACTCAGTAGCCACACTTTTATCCTTTACCCTAAGAAATAAAATTCCCATCATTACAAAATCCATGCATGATTCTATAGTTTGGTTTTATATTTATTACTCCAAAGTGGAAATAAAAAATGTGTCCCACAATGGCAGTACATTACATCAAGTAGAAGTGGACAAGAAAAAGGAAGAAAATCACTTATACACACAACAGTTGTTTTTTCTCCTGGGCAGAGTAGCTATGAAGGATTGAACTCAGAGGCACTCAGCCATTGAGACACATCCCCAGCCCAATTTTGTATTTTATTTAGAGACAGGGTATCACTGGGTTGCTAAGCACCTTATCATTGCTGGGGCTGTTTTTGAACTCATGTTTTCCTGACTCAGCCTCCCCAACCACTGGGATTACAGGTTTGTGCCACTGAGCCTAGCCATGCAAACATTTCAATGGGTATCAAGAGTAATTAGGCTGAGTGAAAAAAGGCTAATCTGTAAATGTCATGTACTATTTGATTCTATTTATATAAAATATTCTTGACAAAATTATGGCGATGAAGAACATATAAGTATTTGCTTCAGGGAAAGGATTACTTCCTGTGACTATAAAAGGGGTAAAATAGGGGTATATGTATGGGATCATGTGTGGTGATGGAATAGTCTGATATATTGTGGTTTCATGCAGCTAAATATGACAAAAAGATAAAGAACCATATATACATTATGTCAATATAACATTTCTGCTTTTGATATTGCTCAACTGTTATATAAGGTGTAATTATTTGGAGAAACTGGGTGAAAGCTATGACAGACCTCTCTATTCGTTTTGCAATTTCCTGTGAATATATACTTATTTCAGGAAGGCTGATTAAAAATCCAAAACTCTTTCAGTGGAGAAATTCTATTAATTTATTCTATTAGCAAAAAAAAAAACAAAGAAAAATGACTATTTTCAGTAATCCAAAAAGATGTTTAATAAAGATGTTTAATAAAGTTTACCTCACTTTAATTAAAAATGCTTAGCAAAATAGTGATAGGAAATAAATATTTCAATGCCATAAGAGAAATCTACAAAAATTATCCAGCTAAGATCATATTTAATCATTGAACTTGATATTTGGAAGGGGAAATGGAAACTTAGTCCACTTCCATTCAGTGTTGTATGGGAATTCACAAGTAGTGAAATATTGTAACAAGAAACAATGTGATAAGTACAGAAAATTAAAACAAAATTTTCATCCATTTCTATGTAATGTGAAAGAATCCATTGACTACATGTTAGAAGCATACAAAGAATATTTGTCTTTTGTATATAAGATAAATATAAAATGAATTTATTTCCATATACTAATCACAAAAAATAAAAATGATGCTAATTAAATAATCAGAAACATCACATATCCACAGGATTAAATGTTTAATATCTTACAGCAAAAACAATAACATGCTTTTTTGAGAAATTAAAGAAGAATTAAAGAAATGGAAAGAAACATTTATTCAAGTAATAAAAAATTCAAAATTATAAATGTAAAAATATTCTCAAAATTAGACTACAAATTTAGGACCCAATATTCAAATAAAAATACCAGCACTTACTTTAGAAATTGACAGATATTTTAATAGTTACATGGAAATATAAAAGTTTAAGGATATCAAGGCAATTCAGACATAATGAGGAAACAGAGGACATAAACTAACATATATCATAATATATTTTAAGTCTACAGTTGTTAAAATAGTATAAATACATATATGAACAAATAGTCTAACAAAAGAGCAGAAACATATCAACACATATTATTAAACAGTTATGACAATGGTGATACTGCAGTACATTGGAAAAAGTTACAAATATATAAGTTCATAATTCATATATGTATATGTCTATGTATGTATGCACATGTATTTGCATATATAATATATGTTCATACATTCAGATATATAGGTCAATATATAGATCAAACTCATGTCATTCACAAGTGCTCTATGACTGAAATACATTTCTAGGTTTAAAGTACATTTTTAAAAATCTTCATTATATATTTATAAAAAATCGTCCAACTAAATAGAATATTGGGCAAAAGATTTATACAGACACTTAACAAAAAGAGAGCTTTAAAATGGTCAAAAGGTTTTCAGATAATCACAAATTAAAATCACAATAATGCAGTGATATATTTCCCAGAAAATTGCCAAAAATTCTGCGATGCTGATTCTCCAGGTTTAGGTACCACACTTTGAGAATTCTGTTAAGAATAATGAATATAAATGAATTACCTCAACAGGCAAGAGCATCAGTTAACTTCAGATACATAATGTTGAACAAAAGAAGTTTAAGGCACATAGATATGTATTAATTCTTTTATTCCAGTAAAGGTAAAATGTAGGGAAAAGAGTCAGGTTTCAGCGATGACTATGTAGGGAGTAGTATAAGGAAAAATGGGGAAATTATGTTTTGCTATTGTTTTTTCCCTTGATATTGTTGGTACTTTCTTCTGTGCTCACTTTAAGAAATTTCATATAGCTTAACATTTATAATTTATGCACTTTAATTACATGATATAATTTCACTACATTTTCTTAACTACAAAAATATGAAGATTGACAAAGTTGATAGAAATATCAAAAAAAAGAGTTTCACTAAGATGAATAAAATGGAAGCCTGATTACATTGGTTTACCCAATATCATTTATATTTTCAAATATCAAGAAGCTCCGTGGTTGAATTCCAAGAATATACATTCTACATGTTCTACAGCATCTTTTAGATGTTCCTAATGTGCCCAGTCTCAATTATCTTTAGTATGAGCATATTACACTCAAATATCAAAGTGTTATAGTTTGTAAATGATGTATTTCCAAGAAGCTCCTTAGTTTATGCAAGAATATTCGTAATTAAATGATTACATTATGAAAACTATAACCCAATCAGTCCATTCTAATTTGAATAAATTAAGTGGATAGGAACTGTAGGCAGGGGGAATGTAGCTGGGGGAGGTGGGTCACTGGGGGTTTCCTGGAATGGTACATATTCCATGCAGTCCCTTCCTCTTGCTCTCTCTGCTTCCCAACCTCCATAAAGCTTCACCCATCAGCCATGATGCTCCTTCTCACCTTGGGCCCAAAGCATTGAAGTTAGCTGACCATGGAATGAACTTATGAATCCATGATTCAAAATAAATGTTTCCTCTTCTAATTTGGTCTTGTTGGGCATTTTGATCAAAACAATGTAAATCTGACTTAACACAAATCATAATTTTGTCACCCAGACTCTACTAGATCTAAAGAAAGATAAGAAATTGAGTAATTAAGTAATTTTTAAAAGATAAAAATAAAAAATAAGATGTGAATATAGGATAAGCAATTATCAGTGTTTTACAATGTAGGTGATTGGATAAGCAATTAGCTTATTTTACACTGTAGGTGATTATACTGAAAAAAATATCCCATAGTAACAAAATAAATACCTTCAACATAGTCCACATTCAAAATTATGTATCTCATTTCTATAGTTCTGTACAATAATTGCAATCAGTTATGATACTGCCTCCAGCATTACTTTTATTGCCCAAGATTGTCTTGCTTACTATGAACTTTTTGTTCTTCCAGAAATGAATTTTATGACTGTATGTTTCTAGTTGGGTGAAGAATTTCATTGGTATTTTGTTGAAGATTTTCTTAAATCTTCAGATTGTCTTTAGTAATATGACCATTCGATAATATTAATTTTGCTTATCCTTTAACATGAATTATCTTTCCAGCTTCTACTATCTTCTTCATTTTTTTTCAGAATTGTACAATTTTCCTTTTAAAGGTCTATCATCATATTTATTCCTAGGTATTACCATATTTTGAAGCTTTTGTGAATGAGATTTTTTTCCTGAAAAAAATAAAACATAACATGCTACTGGCATAAAAAAAACACACAAACAGAATAGAATAAAAGACACAATGGTAAACCTACAAAGCTACATTCACATGATTTTTGAAAAAGGTGTCATAAACCTATGTTGAAAAAAGACAGACTCTTTGGTAAGTGATGTTGGGAAATCTGGATAGCCATATGAAGAAGACTGAACTAGACTGCTATTTCTCACCATGTACAAAAAGCAACCCCAAAGTGATCAAAAGCCTAGGTATCAGAACAGAAACTTCACAACTTCTAGAAGAAAACATAGGGAAACACTTCATCATATATATACACAGGCAATTACTTTCTAAGTAGGAATTCTGTAGCTCAGAAAATAATAATAATTATCAATATATTGGATGATAACAAAGTAAAAATCTTCTGCACAGCTAAGATGACAATTGACAATGGGAAATGATAGCCTACAAATGGGAGAAAATTTATGCTGGCTATTCTTCTGAAAGAGGAATAATATCCAGAATATAGAAAGTACTCAAAAACCCCACCAAAATAAAATGATCCATTCAATAAATGAAAATGTGACATGAACAAACACTTCTCAAAAATGAACTCATGGACAACAATTGTATTTTTTAAAAAAGTTCAACATAATTAGCCATCAGGGAAATGTAAATCAAAATTACACTGAAATTTCCTCTCACTCCAATCAAAATGTCATTGAGAACAAAATGTCTGGCAAGGATACAAGGAAAAAGAAGCTCTTACACACTGTTGGTGGGAATATAAATTATTATAGCCAGTATGGAAATCAGCATGGATGTTTCTGAAAAAAATACCATATAATCCAGTGCTACCACTCCTTAGCATTTACCCAAAATAATTTAAGTCAGCATACTTTAATTATGTATGCTTAACCATGTATATTGCAGGACTATTCAGATTAGCCAAGATATTGAATCAGTCTAGGTGTTCATTAACAGATAAATGGAAAAAGAAAATGTTGCATATATACACAATGGAGTTTTTTTAAGCCATAGAGAAAAGCAAAATTGTGTCCTTTAAAGGAAAATGGATAGACCTGGAAAATACACTGTTAAGTGAAATAAGCGAGGTTCAGAAAAGTAAGTACCACATATATTCTCTCATATGTGGAATCTGGAAAAAGGAAAAAAGAAAGGGATGTTGTGAATGTAAAAGTGAGAATATTATTGTCGAAGAAGGGACTCAGGTAGAGGAAGGACAGGAGAACAAGAGGCAGCAATGGGGAATGAATTGGATCAAACCATGCTATAAGCATGTGTGCATATGCCACAGTGAAACCCACTGTTCTGTATTATTACACTCACCAACAAAATTTGAAATAAAATTACATTTCTTTGCCCTTTTATTATTTTACACTGATTCTTAACTATAAGTACATTTTACATGTCTCACAAATCTTTGCTTTATAATGCCCCCAAACATTTGACAAATACCTTTCTTCACTTTTTTGTTTATTATGGTAAATTGTTGAGGTAGAGATATATGGAATAATCTATAGTGCATAACCAGGTTTTCAAATAATGTATAGATTGCTATTAAAGAGCTACTCATTCTAAATTGTAAGTCCTGCCTACTCATCAGTGTGGGCACTCTGTGTCATATAATGTCATATATGACAGTCATACGTATTCTTTTAAATATTACCATAATATATAAGTAGAATTTTCAAGTATTATATTCATTGACATACTCATCTACCCATTTATCCACCTTTCCATTAATTTATTTGAGAAATACTCATTGATATCATAATAAGTGGCATATATTGTTCCAGGAGTGTCAGGAGCAGTAATCAACAAAGAAGAAAGAGTCCATATCCTCCTAGAAATTGTTAATGCATAAAACATTGACATTGAACAACTTTTGCAAGAATTGTGAAGAACATAATGAGAGGGTAGTAAAGGGAGATCTAAGTTTAGCATATCAGAAAAGGCATTAATGAGAATAGTATTTAATTTGAAACATGAAGGAGGTAAAAGATTTCGCTGAACAAAGCTAGGTGAAATTGGAAAATGACAAAGTTTAAAGAATTTATTTTGAAAATGATCAGATGTGAAAATATCCACTTATTAGAATGGCCAAAATCCAGAACACAGACAACAACAAATATTGACAAAGATGTGGAGTGACAGAACTCTCATTCATTGCTCATGGGAATGCAAAATGTTAAAACACTTTTTAAAAAGTTTTATTTTAGTTGTAGATAGACACAGTACCTTAATTTTATTTATTTATTTATATGTGGTGATGAGGATCAAACCCAGTGCCTCACATGTATTAAGCAAGTGCTCTACCACTGAGCCCAAATTCCAGCCCCTGATATAGCACTTTTTAAGACAGTTTAGCAGTTTCTCACAAAACAGAACACATTTTTATCATATGATACAGCAATCATATTTCTTGGTATTTTCCAAGAAATTGGAAATTTATGTCCATAGAAAAACCTGCACACTCATATTTATAGCATCTTTTTTCATAACTGACAAAATTAGGATGTGTCCCAGATGTCCTTGAGTAATAGAATGATTAAATAAACTTTGGTACATCCAGACAATGGAATATAATTCAATGCTAAAATATCAGGTATGTGCTATGGAAAAAAATGGAGGAAGCTTAAATGTTGATTATTAAGTGAAAGAAGCCAATCTGTAATGGCTTCATAGTATATGACATTCAGGAAAAGAGAAATCTATAAAGATAATAAAAAGATTAATAGTTGTCAGAGGTTAGGGAGAAAGGTAGGTCGAACAAGCAGAGCATAGGAGTTTTTTATTTGTTTGTTTGTTTGTTAGGTTAGTGACATTATTCTGTATGATACTGCAGTGGTGGATAAATATTATTAATTTAGCATGTATAACAAAAAATGAATGTAAATGAACATTATGGATTTTGAGTGATATGTAGGTGCTTAAATTGTAACAAATATAACTACTTAAGTAAGGGATGTTGATAGTTGAGAAGGTTGTATATGTTTGGGAGCAGAGGGTATAAAGATGCTGTAATTTCAGTCTTAAACTAAAGCTGCTCTAAAATAGTTTGCCAAGCAAAAAGCATAGCACGTATTTTTTAAATGACAATTCCTCCAGTTAGGTTTAAACCACATTGGAAGTCTAAAAACAAAATTTTTGGTAGATATAAGAAATTCTTTAAACATTATGAGAGGAGTTAAGGACACTAACTGGTTAAGAACACAAACTCTAGTACCAAACTCCTTGGCATAAATCACAGTTCTGTTACTTACTACCTATATAAGTTTAAACAAATTATTGACCTTTCAGTGTCTCAGACTGTTTTTAATATATAAAATGAAAATAATAATAGTACCTTAGCTCAGATTTGTTGGAACAATTAAGTAAATTAATCCATTTAAAATGTTTAGAATATAATTTAATATGGTATAAGCATTCAACTAATACTACTATTTATATGAATATTCAAATATTCTATTGCATCTGTATAAAACAATGCTCAAAAATTTGAGATAATTCTTATAGAAGTTATTGGGCAACTTCTTAGAAGTATTATGTCCATTCATAGAACAATCTTTCTGAATTAAATATAAATTCACAATTGATCATATTCACAATTATACCTATAAACTCACTTTTTAACATAATATCTGTTTGATACTTATCTCATTTTTATATCAAAGTTCCTAGCCTATGAGTAATCTACATTTCATTCTAATATTTAAATATAATTATGCAACTATTTTATGTACCTTTTTAATTACATATTGTGGCTCTTAATTTTTATAAGTTGGATTCTATAATGAAAAAAAGATAATTAATTTATGAAAATGTGCTTTGGGAACTTAAACACCACATACATGCAAGTTCATGTAAAACAATTGGGGGATTATGGTCAGGTCTTGAAAATTTCAATTAATTTAAAAATGCCATTTTATACGTGTGTGTGGGTGGATGGGTGTGGGTGTGTGTGGGTTTGTGAACAGAAGAAGAAAAATTGACAAAATTCAGAGAAAAAAAGGGATTGTCCAGAATAGGAATAAACTTATGAAAACATCCAGCAAATATTTGAATGACTATTTTATGCAATATGTCTGTTGAATAAGGAATAAATGAATGAGTAAGTGAATGAGAACATTTATCTATTACCTGTCTGGAAAGGAATAAAACATGCCAAGTAAACCTATTGAAAGCAATAAGGCACATAATATTTTCTCAAAATGCTGAATTTTGGAAACATCATGACAAGGAGGAAAAGAAACACCAAAATTCAACTTGAAGTTGTACTCTATGATTGGTAGAGCAAATTTGATTAAGTAGAGGTTCAAACAACATAAAATCTTTACAAGTTTGAGTAAACAAGCTCCTTTTTCTACCTGAGTATCTAATTTCAAGAGAACCATCTGGTCCCAATGTCTTTCATTCTCCCTTCTCATTTCTTCAGTTCAATTTGATGACTGTTTGCCTGAGCATGCACGAAGTGCTTGGCATGGCACTTAGCAAGAAATGGTTATTTTTACAGATCCCAGAGATGTTATGCTCACTGCCCAGGAGGAAGGATATCCCAGGAAAGAGCTTCTTGTCCAGATGTCAGTTTTTGTGAAAATGGCTCACATAACACGTTATCATTTGGGGCTTTGGAGTTCTGCTCTTTTGAATCATGCCTAAGTTGTATTCCAATTAGTTGCCAAAGAATTCTCTATATGACAAGTTTTTCATAATTTACATGAAAATTGAAATCCTGATACTCCAAATTCTGTGTAATAAATTACTCAGACACTTGGGAATAGAAAAAAAAATGTTACTCATTAACTTAGGTCAGGAAGAGAGGAAACAGAAATAAGGGAACAAAGGTATAGAAAAGATTTGGACATTTTAATTTATATTTACTAGCCACATAACTTGTGTAGATTTTTAAGTGAAAAATGTGAGGACAGAGTAAAAGCATGCAGTACTTAATCTTAATAACAAAGCACTTAAATCATTAGGAAGCTCAGTGAACAAGTAAGTAAAAGTGCCAAATTACATAAATTTGTATTCCACATTATGCAGTGTAAGTTATATGCATTCTGTAGGATCAAGCCAGACAGTCTAACACTAATCTCAACCTTAGTGTTCAAATATGAGAAAATGCCAGGGTTGGGGTCACAGTATCACAGGCCTGTAATCCCAGATAATTGGAAGGCTGACACAGAGGATCATTAGTTTGAGAGCAGCCTGGGAAATTTAATGAGACCTTGTCCCAAAACAATATTTTAAAAAGGTTGGGGATGTACCTCAGTGGTACAGCACTCCTGGGTTAAATCTCTGGGACAAAGAAAAAAAAAAAAAGAAAAAGAAAAAATGGGGAAGCTTTATGAAAGATTCACAATAAATCATTATGCTTCATTGTGACTTGCTTATTGATCCATGATTAAAAAAAAACACAACACACTTTATTATTTTGTAGCTTTCAAAAAATAAAACCACAAATGACAAGGAAAGGTATATTTTATTTTATTTTTTTATTTTTTAAAAACTAAACTGTTTTGCTAAGCGCAGTGTTTAGAAGTCAGCCAGAAAACATTTCAGTAATCTTTTGCATCAGGATGACAAATGTGACCAAAATTGATATGTAACATCTAAATATTGTACCAAATTTTCCTGGTTTTCTTTCATGAATTTTATTTGTAAAAGCACCTACCATTATGAAGTATTCTGTTTTCTGTATTGGTACTGAAAAAAAGGTTTAAATCTACATGCTTTATGAAATAAAGATAAAAATAAAATATGCAGTATTTATTTCTGACAATAGAGCATTTACATTATTTTGGGAATATCAGTGAGTAAGTCATTATTAGATGAAAAACACACACTAGTAATGAATAAAATAAGCTTTTTCTTGTTTTCAGAGTTCATCTTTTTAAAAAAAATTGGGAGCACTGATCAATCTAGATAATAGTATGAATAAACAGTGTGAAGTCCTCCCCAAAGCTAATGCAACTTTGAATTTCTAAAATTAATAACATGATATTACAAACAATGAAAGTGGCAAGCCTATTCTCTTCAGGTTGGTTCATACATGATATTTGTGGTATATTTTTTCATTTCTAAATAACAGATATTAAGGGAGAGCTGGGTGCTCTGGAGCATACCTGTAATATCAGCAACTTGGGAGGCTGAGGCAGGAGGATTGCAAGTTCAAAGGCAGCCTCAGCAATTTAGCAAATCTTGGAGCAACTCAGCAAGATGCTGTCTTAAAATTTAAAAATTAAATACATATAAATAAATAAATAAATACAAATGGGCTGGAAATGTGGCTCAATGGGTAAACGCCCCTAGGTTTTATCACCAGTACCTCACCCACTTCTCTGAAAAAGAAAAAATTAAGAGAGAAATTAATTAGATAAGAATAACTAGTTAACAAGGTCTGAAAAGAATGACATTCTGTTGGTGTATTGACCCTTTAATAAGGCAGACAGATAAATATAATACATTTGTTTATACAAATTGAAATATATTTAGTTTAAACATATTTTAAATAGAAGATTTTCAAGTTATGATTCTCAAATTCTTAGCTTTTGTCAATGAGACCCGTCAGTAAAAAGGGGAAAATGAGGAGCTCAAAGAACAAGAAATTCTAGACTTTTGAAATTCTACTATAGTAAGTCCACTTTGATGTCATTTGTTCTGGATACTGTAATTCCATCTATGATTTTTGAAACATTATAGAGCACATTGTGTATAAGAGAGACGAAATAACCTCTCTATTTACCTCAATCTTAATATTATGACAGACTAGCCAAAAAGATTAACAGACTCAATGCGTAGGACTGGCACAAAATAGTGTCATATAGATGAATGGAATATAAAAGAGAACTCAGAAAAAAATTCATTCATCTATAGCCAAATTATTTTTCACAAAAATGCCAAACACACACATAGAATAAACAATAGTCTTTTCAATAAATAACCCTGGGGAAATTGAATATTTAGATTTGAAGAAGAAGAAAACTAGACTTCTATCTCTCACCCTGAACACAAATAAACTCAAAATGGATTAAACACTTAAACTATGAAACTTCCAGAAGAAAATATAGGGAAAATGCTTCCGAACATTGGAACACTAGAAACAAAATTTTAAATAAATAGACAAATGGAGTTATATCAAACTAAGAAGTTTCTGCACAGAAAAGGATATAATCAGCAGAGTAAAGATAAATCTTCTAGAATGAAACAAAATGTTGCAAAACTATTCATCTGACAAATGGTATATTAGAATACATAAGGTATATTAAGAATACATAAGGAACTCAAGTTGCAAGAACAACAAAAGGTTTAATTTAAAATGAGTCAAGGCTGTGGATAAGAATTTTTCAAAGAAAATATACAAATAACCAACAAGTATATGAAAAAACACAATCACTAGGCATAATGGAAATGAAAATTAAAACCACAAGAAGATATTACCTCACTCTAGTAAGAAAGGCTATTATAAAAAATACTAAAGATAATCAATGCTGTTGAGCATGTGTAGAAAGGAAAACATTGTATACTGTTGATATGAATTAAAATTGGTACATCCTTATGAAAACAGTATGGAAGTTCCTCAAAATATTAAAAATAGAACTACCATATGATCTAGCAATTCTACTACTGGGTACATATACAAAGGAAATGAAATCCAAATGCTGAAGAGACATCTGAACTCTACTGTTTATTACAGCAGTATTCACAGTAGCTAAGTAATGGAAAAGACCTAAATATTCATCAACTGATGAATGGATAAAGAAAATGTGGTACATATACACAAAGGGATACTTTGTAATTTGTGATAACATGGATAGAACTGATGGTAATTATGCTAAGTGAAAAAGTCAGACACCGAAATACAAATACTACATCATCTTAATCATGTTTCTATTATAAAAACTATTATCTCAAAGAAGAGAATTAGAATAGTGATTACTAGATGATAGGAAGTGTAGGAGAGACTAGGAATAGAGGGTGGTTGGATAACAAGTCCAAAATGCAGCAACATTGGAGGAATTAGCTCTAGTGTTCTACAGACTGGGAGGATGAACAAAGTTATCTACAATCTATTAAATAATTCCTGACAAAATTAAGAGAAGAACTTGAAATTAGGAAGCAGTAGAAATGCTAATCACCCTGATTTGGTCATTATGGAAATGTATTAAATTGTCATACTCTACTCTATAATATGTGCAATTATTATGTGTCGATTAGAAAGAAAAATATTTATTAAAAATAGCAATAACAAATAGAGGCTTCCAACATATTTCAGTGATAGAATGCTTGCCTAGCATGTGTGAGACCCTGGGTTTAATACCCAGAGCTAGAAAAAAGGATGAATACAAAAACCAAATCTCAAAATGACAAATATTGTATGATTCCAGTTATATGGGGTAGTCAAACTCAGAGATTGAAAGTAGAATGATCATTGTCAGGGAAGAGGGGAAAGGGAAATGGAGATGTGCTGTTTCATATGTTCAGAGTCTCATGAGATGAAAAGAGATCGGCTTATGTTTTGAATTTATCATAGCCAGGTTATATATATATATAGTGACAGCATTGTGCATATATACTGTACACTACTGAATGGCATACTTAAAACTTTTGAAAGAGCATATTTTATGCTATATGTATTTACCAAAGTTTACAAAACAAAACATACTGTGACAGTAGTTATTGTCAATCTATTCTTTGGTCTTCCTGATAATGTTCTTTCTTTGCTTTATTTGCCTTTTCTTCCACCATGGACAACTAACATATTCTATTTCTTTTAATTTTTTAACATTTCTTTCACGAGTACAATTGTATAAATTACCATTGCATTTCTCCATGTTATGATATAAAGAGAAGGTCCTCACTAGATGCTAGCTCCTTGATATTAGACTTCTCAATAACCATTATTATAATTTTTTAAATTACCCATCATGCTGTGTGTTATAGCAAAAAAAAAAAAAACAGTGAGGCAGGATATTTACAAGTTGATAAGTATTCCTAAGATATTTTTTAGTTTTCTGGTAAAGTTGTAAATGAATTACAAACTATAAATAATATTCTAATATTAAAAGCAAAGATGTTTTCTAAATCTAGAGAATAATTACAGTTTAACTTTGAGGTAAAAATCTACTGTTTTCATCAATAAACATGGCTTTGTGAGGCAATAATGGTTTGGGGTCTAATCTCAATTCTTCCAAACTTTAGTATTATTTCATTAGGCACCTTCCTTAATCTTTCTGATCCACATTTGCTCACTCACAAAGTGGGAATATCACTCCTATTGCTTACTTCACTGAGTTGCTGAAATAAACAAATAATATACTGCAGAAGGCTGTCTTATATCTTAAAAACTGCTGTGTAAATAAAATATTTTTTTAAAAAATATTTTTTTTATTGGTTGTTCAAAACATTACAAAGCTCATGGCATATCATCTTCCATACATTTGATTCAAATGGGTTATCAGCTCCCATTTTTACCCCAAATACCAGTTGCAGAATCACATCGGTTACACATCCACATTTTTACATAATACCATATTAATGACTGTTGTATTCTGCTACCTTTACTATCCCCTACTATCCCCCCTCCCCTTCCCTCTCCTCTTCCCTCTCTACCCCATCTGCTGTGGTTTAATTCTCTCCCTTTTTTTCCCTTTCCCCTCACAAACTCTTATATGTAGTTTTATGTAACAATGAGGGTCTCCTTCCATTTCCATACAGTTTCCCTTCTCTCTCCCTCTCTCCCACCCCACTCGTCTCTGTTAAATGTTAATCTTTTCCTCATGCTCTTCTTCCCTGTTCTGATCTTGGTTGCTCTCTTTATATCAAAGGAGACATTTGGCATTTGTCTTTTAAGGATTGGCTAGCTTCACTTAGCATTTTCTGCTCTAATGCCATCCATTTCCCTGCAAAATCCATGATTTTGTCATTTTTTAGTGCTGCGTAATACTCCATTGTGTATAGATGCCACAGTTTTTTAATCCATTCATCTATTGAAGGGCATCTAGGTTGATTCCAAAGTCTAGCTATTGTGAATTGTGCTGCTATGATCATTGAAGTGGCAGTATCCCTATAGTATGCTCTTTTGAGGTCCTCAGGGAATAGACCGAGAAGGGCAATAGCTGGGTCAAATGGTGGTTCCATTCCCAGCTTTCCTAGGTATCTCCATACTGCTTTCCATATTGGCCGCACCATTTTGCAGTCCCACCAGCAATGTACAAGTGTACCCTTTTCCCCACATCCTCGCCAGCACTTATTGTTACTTGACTTCCTAATAAATAAAATATTAATTCCATGTATTATTCAGGGTCTTGAGAGAAATGGAACCAACAGAGGTGTGTGTGTGTGTGTGTGTGTGTGTGTGTGTGTGGAGAGAGAGAGAGAGAGAGAGAGAGAGAGAGAGAGAGGAGAAAGTGAATGAGAATGAAATATATTATAAAAATTAGCTTGGGTTGGGGTTGTAGCTCAGTGGCAGGGCACTTACCTCACACCTGTGAGGCGCTGGGTTCTATCCTTAGCACCACATAAAAACAAATAAAATACAGGCATCCTGCTCATATACAACTATATAAATTAACAACAAAAAAGATACAAATTATCTCACTTAATTATAGAGACTGAAAACTCTCTGATCTATTATCTATAAGCTAGAGACCTATGAAAACTGGCAGTGTTATCACCAGTCTCAATGTGAAGACCTGATAATCAGGAAGAAGATGGTATAAGTCGCAGTACAAAGGCAGGAGTTGACTGATTTCTTAGTACAATCAGTCAAAGTGTGAAAATTTATTTTCCTGTACTCTTTCATATTATTTTGTCCTCAGTAGGTTTGATGATAATCACCTACATTGAAGAGGATAATTTAAATGCTAATATGTGCATCATAGGTGCACTCACAAATAATGTTTAAGTAAATATCTGGGCATCTGGGCATCCTGTTACCCACTCAAGTTAACATGTAAAGGTTACCATCACACAGTAGAGAATAGTATGATATAGGAAAATTCTAATAAATAACACTTGGAAAATAAAAACAGAAACATTTAATTATGATTTGGGTAGGATAAATATAATACAGTTGTTGGATCTACCTGCAATCTATATTATGTCTGAGTTCATATTAAATCAAGGCCATTTCCATCAAATGGACCTGAAATAGAAAAAAATAACTTCCTAACCTGAAAACCTCTATGATTCTATAAAGTTTTAATAAAGGGATATTATTTCAGTATAAGTTATGATAAATGAACAAGAAAAAGATGTATGATATATGTTCTCTTGTGAAGTGACTTCTCAATGCTATATTACTTCCTTACCCTCTCCCCGAGGAATACAACAGACCTCTGTTACAGTGGTTGTCTAGAATAGTGATTTATTTTCCCAATAAGGATGCCACAATCCCAAATGCAAATAATTACTAATACATTAAATGTATGAGATAACCCCCCAAATCACTTTTTATTCCACCATAACTCCATTGAGAACATAGAATTGTGTTTCCCAATATAGTGGCCACATGCCATGAGGCACTGTATTAAAAATTAATTAAATTAAGTAAAATCAAAATTCTAGTTCCTTTGGCACATTATTCACATTTCAAGTGCTCATAAGGTACATTTTCATCCTCAAAAAAGTTATATTGCATAGTTTGGAACAAAATAAAACTTGTATAAAGCTATAATAAAAGTTGCTAACTTCAGTGGGTTTTGCATAAGCAAAATGTTGGACCAGAAATGTTGGACCAAAAACCAAATTAATAGCCAAAAACTACCAAGAAAGAAAAAAGCTGGAGGTCTCTTACTTCTTGATTCTGAAACATATAAATAAAGTGACAATAGCCAAAACAACATAGTACTGGCATTCAAAACAGACATAGAGATTAATGGAACAGAATACTAAATCCAGAAATAAACCTGTGCATATTATGATCAGCTGTTCTTCAACAAGAGTGTCAATTATTCATGATGGGAAAAGGATTGTCTCTTCGATAAATGGTGATGGAGAAATGAGATATCTGATTACAAAAGAATGGAATTAAACTCTTATCTTACATTGCAAGTAAATGCAAACAAAACCTAAAACATATATATATGAATGAATTGGGGATGTAGATCAGTGGATAAGCTCACCTGTGTTCAATTACTAGTACAAAATAAAGAAGGCAAGAAAGAAAGAAGGAGGAAGAAGGAAAGAAAAATGTCAACACAAAACTCTTTAAAGATTTTCATTTTAGCCCTAAAATTGTAAAATTCCAAAAGAAAAAAGACAAAAAAATTATGACATCAGTCTTAGCAATAATTTCTTGGACACAACATCAAATTTCAGGCAACAAAAGCAAAAAGAGACAAGTGAGACAGCATTGAACTAAAAAGTTTCTTAATGAAAAAGCAACCTATAGAATGGGAGAATTTATTGTAAACTATATATCTGATAAGAGGCTAATATAAAAATATATAAATAACTACTAAAACTTAACAACAACAACAAAAACCCCACAAATACCTTGATTTCAAAATGGTCAAAAACTTGAATAAACATTTCTTCAAATACAACAAATAGTCAACCTGTATATTAAAAGGTATGCAATATTACTAATTATCAGGAAATGCAAGTCTAAATCACATGAAATATCACCTCATACATTATGAATGGCCAATAAAAACATAAACCAAACATATGCACAAAAAAAAACCTCTAAGAGTTGGTAAGGATGTGAACAAATCAGTATTCCTGTGCACACTGGTGAAAATTTTAAATGATGTTGGCACTCTGAAAGACAATGTAATGGTTACTCAAATAATTCAGATAAAAACAATATATTATCCAGCAATCTCACATTTGGATACTTATTTCATTCTTTTTTTTTAGAATTAATGTAATACCTTTATTCATTTATGACTATCATTTCTTTTTTTTTTCTTGGTTCCAAGTGTCATGTTTTATTTTTTTTTTATTGGTTGTTCAAAACATTACATAGAATTGTGTTTCTCAATATAGTGGCCACATGCCATGAGGCACTGTCTAATTAAAATCAGAGCAGAAATCAACGAAATTGAAAGAAAAAAAAACATTGAAAAAATTGAAAAAACTAAAAGTTGGTTCTTTGAAAAAATAAATAAGATCAATAGGCCCTTAGCCATGCTAACGAAGAGAAGAGCGAGAACTCAAATTACTAACATACGGGATGAAAAAGGCAATATCACAACAGACACTACAGAAATACAGAAGATAATTAGAAAGTATTTTGAAACCCTATATTCCAATAAAATAGAAGATAGTGAAGATATCGATAAATTTCTTAAGTCATATGATCTGCCCAGATTAAGTCAGGAAGACACACACAATTTAAACAGACCAATAACAAAAGAAGAAATAGAAGAAGCCATCAAAAGACTACCAACCAAAAAAAGCCCTGGACTGGATGGATATACAGCGGAGTTCTACAAAACCTTCAAAGAAGAGTTAATACCAATACTTTTCAAGCTATTTCAAGAAATAGAAAAAGAAAGAGTTCTTCCAAATTCATTCTATGAGGCCAACATCACCCTGATCCCAAAACCAGACAAAGACACTTCAAAGAAAGAAAACTACAGACCAATATCTCTAATGAACTTGGATGCAAAAATTCTCAATAAAATCCTGGCGAATCGAATACAAAAACATATCAAAAAAATTGTGCATCATGATCAAGTAGGATTCATCCCTGGGATGCAAGGCTGGTACAATATATGGAAATCAATAAATGTAATCCACCACATCAATAGACTTAAAGACAAGAATCATATGATAATCTCTATAGATGCAGAAAAAGCATTTGACAAAGTACAGCATCCCTTTATGTTCAAAACATTAGAAAAACTAGGGATAACAGGAACTTACCTCAACATGGTAAAAGCTATATATGCTAAACCTCAGGCTAGCATCATCCTAAATGGAGAAAAACTGAAGGCATTCCCTCTAAAACCTGGAACAAGACAGGGATGCCCTCTCTCACCACTTCTGTTCAATTTAGTTCTTGAAATACTAGCCAGAGCAATTAGACAGACAAAAGAAATTAAAGGCATAAAAATAGGAAAAGAAGAACTTAAATTATCGCTATTTGCCCATGACATGATAATATATTTAACAGACCCAAAAGGGTCTACAAAGAAACTGCTAGAGTTAATAAATGAATGCAGTAAAGTGGCAGGATATAAAATCAACATGCATAAATCAAAGGCATTCCTGTATATCAGCAACAAAACTTCTGAAATGGAAATGAGGAAAACAACTCCATTCACAATATCCTCAAAGAAAATAAGATACTTGGGAATCAACCTAACAAAAGAGGTGAAAGATTTATACAATGAAGAGAGAGATAGAAGAATATCTTAGAAGATGGAAAAATGTACCCTGTTCACGGATAGGCAGAACTAACATCATCAAAATGGCGATATTACCCAAAGTTCTCTACAGGTTTAATGCAATGCCAATCAAAATCCCAACGGCATTTCTTGTAGAAATACATAAAGCAATCATGAAATTCATATGGAAAAACAAAAGACCCAAAATAGCAAAAGCAATTCTAAGCAGGAAGCGTGAATTTGGAGGTATAGCGATTCCAGAGTTCAAACTGTACTACAAAGCAATAGTAACAAAAACAGCGTGGTACTGATACCAAAACAGGCAGGTGGACCAATGGTACAGAATAGAGGACACAGAGACCAATCCACAAAAGTACAACTTTCTTATATTTGATAAAGGGGCTAAAAGCATGCAATGGAGGAAGGATAGCATCTTCAACAAATGGTGCTGGGAAAATTGGAAATCCATATGCAACAAAATGAAACTGAATCCCTTTCTCTCGCCATGCACAAAAGTTAACTCAAAATGGATCAAGGAGCTAGATATCAAATCAGAGACACTGCGTCTGATAGAAGAAAAAGTTGGCTACGATCAACATACTGTGGGGTCGGGCTCGCCAAATTCCTTAATATGACGCCCATAGCCCAAGAGTTAATAACAAGAATAAACAAATGAGACTTACTTAAACTAAAAAGTTTTTTCTCAGCAAGAGAAACAATAAGAGAGGTAAATAGAGAGTCTACATCCTGGGAACAAATTTTTACTCCTCACACTTCAGATAGAGCCCTAATATCCAGAATATACAAAGAACTCAAAAAATTAAACAATAAGATAACAAATAACCCAATCAACAAATGGGTCAAGGACCTGAACAGACACTTCACAGAGGAGGACATACAATCAATCAACAAGTACATGAAAAAATACTCACCATCTCTAGCAGTCAGAGAAATGCAAATCAAAACCACCCTAAGATACCATCTCACTCCAGTAAGATTGGCAGCCATTAGGAAGTCAAACAACAACAAGTGCTGGCGAGGATGTGGGGAAAAGGGTACACTTGTACACTGCTGGTGGGACTGCAAATTGGTGAGGCCAATTTGGAAAGCAGTATGGAGATTCCTGGGAAAGCTGGGAATGGATCCACCATTTGACCCAGCTATCGCCCTTCTCGGACTATTCTCTGAGGATCTTAAAAGAACGTACTATAGGGATACTGCCACATCAATGATCATAGCGGCACAATTCACAATAGCTAGACTGTGGAACCAACCTAGATGCCCTTCAATAGATGAATGGATAAAAAAAAATGTGGCATCTAAACACAATGGAGTATTACGCAGCACTAAAAAATGACAAAATCATAGAATTTGCAGGGAAATGGATGGCAGTAGAGCAGATTATTCTAAGCGAAGCTAGCCAATCCTTAAAAAACAAATGCCAAATGTCTTCTTTGATATAACGAGAGCAACTAAGAATAGAACAGGGAGGAAGAGCATGAGGAAAAGATTAACATTAAACAGAGACGAGTGGGGGGAGAGAAAAGGAGAGAGAAGGGAAAGCATATGGAAATGGTAGGAGACCCTCAATGTTACACAAAATTACATATAAGAGGTTGTGAAGGGAAAGGGGGGGGGAAACAAGGGAGAGAATCAAACAACAGCAGATGAGGTAGAGAGGGAAGATGGGAGGGGAGGGGAGGGGGGATAGTAGGGGATAGGAAAGGCAGCAGAATACAACAGTCACTAATATGGCATTATGTAAAAATTGTGAATGTGTAACTAATGTGATTCTGCAATTTGTATTTGGGGTAAAAATGGATACTTATTTCAAAACACTAAAATCAGTATCTTGAAGTGATTTTCGCATTACTATGCTTACTGTTTTGCATTCATCATAGCCAGGTTATCTTAGCAACCTAAACATCCAATCATTGATGAATAAAGAAAATGTGGTTTTACACACATTTAAATATTACTTAGCTTTAAAAAAGACTGAAATTACGGCATTTGCCAGTAAATTCAACTATGGAGCTAACCTAAGCTATGGGATCAACCTAGGTTTCATTCAACAAACAAATGAATAAAGAAAATGAGGAATATATACACAATGGAATATTACTCAGTCATAAAGAAGAATGAAATTAAGACATTTTCAAGTAAATGGATGGAATTGGAGAATATCATGTTAAGTGAAATAAGACAATCCCACAAAACAAAAAGGCCAAATGTTTTCTTTAATATGAGAATGCTAATTCACAATAAGGTGGGAGACACTAGGGGAAAATAGCATTACGTTAGATTAGGTAGAGGGAAGTGATGAGAGGAGAGGGGAGGGGATGTGGGAATAGAAAATATAGTAGAATGAGACAGATATTATTACTGTATGTATATATGTGACTACATGACCAATAGGATTCTGCAATATGTACACTCAGAAAAATGAGAAATTATATCCAATCTATGTATGATATATCAAAGTACATAAATGCAGTCTATTGTTATGTGTAACTAACTAAAACAAATAAAAATTCAAAATTAAAAAAGAAGAAGTATTTTCATATGTGATAATAAGCATGAACCTGTAGTACATCATGCAAAGTGGGAAAAAATAACAGAAGTGAAACAAAAGGACCAATGCTAAATAATTCCTTATGATTCCTGAGGTGTCTAAAATAGTCCAATTCATAGAAGCAAAAGATAGAATGGTGACTTCCAGGGGCTGGACAGAGGAAGAAATTAAAAGCTGATATTCAGCTGGCACCAAATTTTAGTTATGCAAGATAAAAAATCTGTATAGATATGTTATATAATATTTTGGTTAAGATTAGCAATACTGTAGTATTCAAATTTTATGAAGAGGGCAGATCTCATGTGCTTTTTTAATCATAATAAAAAATTATGTACAAGTATTTGTCAAGATTCATTCATACTAGTTACAGAGTGCATGTAGCTCACATTCTATATAGATAGTATAGTGCAGTGTTGAGTTTTGTATTAATAAGAGTACTAAGAGTGACCAATAAAGAGACAAAAAACTAAGACCTGGAGGAGAGGAAGACAGGGAAAGCTTCAAAGAAACATAATGCTCTGATTCAGAAGTGGGGTGGAGGATGGTATTAGATGAAAATGGGAAGCACATTTTCATATATTCTATAAATGTTTATAAAAGAAGAATGGATATGAATGGAAGAACCTAATCATATCAATATGGCTATAGACAAAAACTAGAGGATGTGGAGTTAGAAAAAGGGACTGATCACAAGATGACATGGCTGACAAGGTACAGCAAGTAGATATTCAAACTCCTGTTAAGTCAAGTAAGGAGTTTGGACTATCTAAGAACAATGGGTAAACACTGGCATTAAGGCAATAAGTGATTTGTCAGAAACAGGAAGGTTTGTTAAAACACTAAGGTAGTAAGCCTATTGAACTGATTCTATATTCAGTAGGAATAAATGACTGTCTTTCTATTGAATAGATGTGGAGGAGAGACAGTCAACAAGCATGATTCTTAAGTATGTACAGAAGGCAATTGTATTCACTGTGAGAGAAATATGTAATGAAGATGACAAACAGAATGTGACAACATGAGATATATAGTAGAATTTACAGTTTTGAACAATTTGTGTATAATGTACATTTTTTTTCTTGGAATCTGAAACCAAGATGATGCTTTCTAATTTAGAATGTTTCTATTTCTAAATCTCAATTCATGTATTAATATGACTCTTTTATAATATATTTTACAGTATGCTCATTATCTTTTGCATTTACTTGAGAGAGCTTTCATATCTGTCATACTAGTATTAGTGAATTTTACTAGGAAAACAAGTTGGAGATAGATGTTAGTTAAGAAAAGGTCCAGTAAAAGGAGCAGTTTCTGTTTATGAAGTGGCCCAAATGGCAAAACTACAAGGATTTCAATAACAATACAATGTAGCACAGCCTATGGTTACTACTATTTCTTCCTGGTAGAGACTTTTCAACAATGCTTTTTAGAGTTATTTGAAATTATTTTCTCCTAAGAAGATTTTGATTGCAAGTCTCCATCTTTCTTTGATCTTGTGACAGCCATAAGATTCTCTGTTTTGTTACCTGTTAATATGAATAAAATTAGACATTTATGAAATATTTGCTAATGAGAGATGAAGATACTATACTTAGGGAGAAGAATCTGCTATCTAAATGTTGCTGATTCATGCACTCTAATAAGACAACTATTTATGAATCAGTTCCTATAAATAATTCATGTTCTCTAACATGGTTCTTTGGAAAATAGTGCCAGTCATCTATTTAATTATCAAACTAGTGATGGAACCATTACCCTTTCATTTGAGGTGATATTTCAATCTAAACTTACTTGTTGTATTCCAACCTATTTCATAGTCAGCCTCCTTAATTAAAAGCATAAAGATTCTCAACACTCCTGAAAACTAAAGATTAAACAAACTAAGTATTATTTTCTGTTCATAATCTCTTACACATTTCCTTCTTTCACAGACAAAACTCTTGCAAATATAATCTGCAACTACTATCTTCATTTTCTTACAAATTATTTTTTGTTCCTTGTTATCTAGTTTCTGTTCTAAATGAAAGGGCTTTTTAACAGGTAGTTGGCCATCTCCTAACTGTGAAATCTGAATGCATGTTGCCAATCCTCATTGGGCATTTGACAGTGTTTACTTACATCCTGTACTTATCATGTACTTTTCAAAGTTATGCTTTGTTTTTCATAACATTGTTTTCTCCTGCTTTGTCTTCTATCATCTATTCACTTTTAAAACTTACCCCTATCTTTTAACAGTAGATGTTCCTTGTCTTTTATCTCTCTTCATGCCATACACTTTCCCCCAGAAGATTTGAATCACCACACACACAGATTGATGACTATCACATGTACAATTCTGGCCATGCTACCTCTTTCCAGCTCCAGACTCATTTCCAACATATGGCTTGGCATGTGTCTACTTGTGAATATCGCACTAGATCCTAAATCTGACATTTCTAATATCAAACTTGTCTGAGTCACCAAACCTGTTCTTCCTCCTGTGTTCCTAATCCTTATTAATTGGGTTCTCCCCTTTAAAATCACTTATATTATAAACCTCACACATTTTAACACATTCCTTTCCTTCATTCTATATTCAATCAATTTTGAAACCCTATAATCATGCTTTTTTAAGGTCTTTTATATCTACCATTTTTCCTATCCAAGGTCATCCTTCATGCCTCTATTAACTCTCAGTTGTTTCTCTTTTCAGCATTACTTTTGCTACGGTTTTTCTCAACTAGAAAGATTATGCAACTACACAGTTCAAAAATATTTCTGTTCTGTACTGTGTGATTATGTTTACACTTCATAGGAAAACATTCAAGATGTCCTGACCCAAAATTTTCAGCCTCATTTTTCATTGACTTTATGCTTCTGTGCTCTGACCACAGTGACCTCTTTATCCATATACTTTAATCATAACTTCATGCCCACTGTTTGATGCTACCTGCAGAAACTCTACTCAGCCCTTATTATTCAGCCAAAATTAAAACCAATTCCCCAGAACTTCATTTGTTAAAATCAGGCTCTTCCTTTCCTATATTATTATAACATTTTATTTTTACCTCAGTTATAGTTCTTATTCCTTGTTTCATCAAGACATTTTCAAATCATTTTTAATTGCCTGCAACAGAGTAAATAATACACAGAGATAATAAATATGGAGACAGTAAAATTGCTACTGGAAAGTAGAGAAGAAGGGAAAAGAATAGCAATATGAAACAACTAAAATTAATATTTTAACATGAAAAAAATTATCTTTGCACAAAGCACTAAGCATAAATAGATACAAAGAAATACACCATGATCAAATGAAATTTATTATTTCTAATTCATGTCTAGAAGACAGAAGATGTTAATCACTTACTTATATTTTTAATCACACTGACCTAGACACAGTAACACTTTAGAAACATAATTTTTGGACATAGAATTAATATTAACATTGTGTTTCAACAAACTCTTAAAATGCCTCATTGTGAAAAAATAATCATTAAGAATTGTGGTTTTTTAGAGCGAGAGAGAGAGAGAGAGAATTTTTAATATTTATTTTCTAGTTTTTTGCAGACACAACATCTTTTGTTTGTATGTGGTGCTGAGGATCTAACCTGGGTCACATGCATGCCAGGTGAGCACGCTACCGCTTGAGCCACATCCCCAGCCCCAAGAATTGTTAATCCTGTTTGTACACTTGGACTCTCACCAGTGCAAGTAAGCCTCTAAAATTATCAATAGCCCTTGCTATTATTTCTTAAGCCTCAGTGGCAGTGTTTCTTGAATAATGAAAATAAAACTGAAGACAAATTCTCTTTTATTGAACAGGCTCACTTGTTAACACAAAAAGTCTTCTTTCATCTGTCTCATCACCAATTTTATTTCAGGCCTCTCTGAGAATTGTGGGGCAGTAAGAAAATTTCCTGGTTACAAAAGTGAAACTTTGAACTATTTTGATAATTTTTCAAAAAGTTGAATCAAATAAAATTGGCTTTAACTGCAAAATGTCAAAAGACTATTTTGAAATAAGTATATAATGATTTATTTTAACTAAGATTTTCCAATTCTTTTTTTTTGCATTGACTGAAAGACTTAAACTCATATGAAACAATTCTTCATGAATCTGTCACATTTCTGCATGTCTTGCAAGAAGAGGCATTGTCTGCTTTTTTGCAGACTATCTTTCCAAGAATGTTTGAACAGTGAACTGTTTCAGAAAATAGAGATAATTTCTCCCCTAGAGCACAGAGGAGTTTTGTTTATGTCCACTGTAATAAAAATAATGTTTCCCTCAAGGGCAAAGGTCATAAAGACTTACTGACTGTAATAAAAGCTCATGATATTCCTCTTCTGTAATACAAGCCACTGCAGTAGAGGTATCACCTGGGCCTCTGAATATCCCCTCTGGGAACTGAGTCTTAGGGAGCTAGCACTAGTGCTGGCACTCTGGCTACTGTTATTGTCATGAATAGTAAAGTTATTTTTTTCTGACCCTAAAGTCTCATTGCTTATGCTAGCATCTATGAAACTGTAGGAGGCCTAACTCATTAGCTCCTAACTAAGGTAAAAACTCAAATTCTTCAAATATCTTGACACACTCATAGATGCATTCTTTCAAGTAAAAAGAAAGAAATGAGAAATGATCTGAAGGCAATATTGCCCTGGAAAGCGGTTTTCAGTGGAATAAATGAATATATAGATTGAAATTTCCTACATGTAAATTCATTACTATGAATTGTAGGCTTTTTTGGATAGCTACTATTGTTCAAATATTATTTTTCTATTAATTTTATGATTTAAATTGTTGTATAATTTTCTTTTGGTTGGACTCTGTATATTCTATTATAAGATCAGTCAGAAGGAAAAACTAACCAAATGTATTTATGTGCCTATACTAATGGGTATGTAGACTTTGCTGCTTTAGAAGAAAATAAGTTAGTGCATATTGAACAGTTATGTTTTCAGAGAATGTGGAAAACACTGTTTAGTTCATGGTAGGGGAGGCAAGAGTTGTATGCATGACAAAAATAGTAAGAAATATTAATTTACTAGAATTTCTTTTTCATATGGCAGTGTTTTGTAGTTGTGGCTTCAAAAGAAAAGACATTGTGATAAATCAAACTTTAGCTATTTTCTGTATTCCTGAGTTTAATGGTGGAAGAACTTTTTTCTCCTTCTGACATGCTTACTTTGCAAGAGATTCCAAATAAATGCAACCTGATTTTCAGTTCCTTTCTAAGAATGCTACATTGTGAGAAAAAATTTTGGAGGAAATCACCATAGAGATCAAAAAAAAAAAAAAACAGCATCAAAAAACTAACTAACCAACCACACATTGTCTTCTATAGAAATAATATAAGTAACCATATCTTACAATGGTGATATGTCAGCTATTGTAATAAACACCACAGTTTAAAAAATATTCTATTATCAAAGTGATGTCTTTTAAGTTGCAAGTTATGGCATATCATTAAGAAAAGGAATAAAAGTGCCATGATCTGCTTTGAAATTATCTTACAAATATTTGACTTAGGCATGGATTTAAAATTGGAGAAAAAAATAGAAAAGCCATTATACACAAACTACATTCATTCAATATTTCTCATATTGCTTAATAAATGATAATTTGTTAAAAATAAACTCATTTGAGTAGTGTTACACATAACAGAGTTTACCATTTGAGTTTTATTGATATTTATGAATGTCTTAAATGTCTCTAATAGACAAATAAAAGTAAATGATACTATTTAAAGTATCTCACTCATCAACCATTTACAAAGAAATAGTTAAAGAATTGATGAAGAAATGGAAGAACCAGAAGAAAATATTTTCCCCAAATAATTGAATGCTTAATAATAAGGAGCCAATTTTCATTTCACAAGATTAACACATATGATATAAACAACATAAAATTTTTCCTTGTGATTATGACTTTGCTAATTTAGAAAGATAAGAATGTACATAATCTTTATTAGTTTTGTAAAATTTAAATAGTACATCAGCTTGGGAGGCTGATACAGGAGGATTGTGAGGTAAAAGACAGCCTTAGCAACTTAGTGAGATCCTGTCTCAAAATTAAAAAAAAAAAATAGAAAAATGGGTTGGGGATGTGGCTCAATGGTTCAGTGCCTTTGGATTCAATCCTTGGTACACAAAAGGGGGCTAACTACACACATTTCAGCTAAAGTGTAGGTAAATATTTGTAGATATGAAATTCAAAACCTGTCACTTTATGTTCAAATATTAAATTGCTTTCTACTCAGCATTGTAATTACTGTAGCATCCAATTAACTGCAATACTTGTGTAATCTCCAAGTAATAAAAATTTGTTACTAATTTGGGTATGACTAAAAAAGCTCTGCTCATAGTTATTTAAAAATAAAGTAATACTGCATATTTTCATAAAAATTATCAGTATGTGTCATCTGTCAATAAGTATAGATGATCTAGGAAGATAGAGTAGTAAGTAGAAAAAATAAGCTGGTAGGGTGAAGGAACAAAAGTAGACAGAAGTGTAAAAGTGAAAGTTTGTAACGAGCATATGATATATGCTGTTGAGACCTAGTCACTTTATCAAATATCCTGCATTTATATGTCCCAATTTGCCTAGAGAGGTCCATTTTATGCCTGTTGTCCTGAAGGCATCCCCTTTCACTCTCAATAATTTCTTGATTTAGATGATAAATTATGCACTCATGATATTTATATTACTTTAAAAATCATTTAAAGTATATTAAAGATTACTTGTTTTATTTTTTTATTTTTATTAAGGTAAAATTTCAAAATATATAAGTTTAAGGTGTACAAATGATATTTTGTTTGCTTGTATAACAATCCTATCATCAACATAGTTAATATATCCATAACTTGACATAGTTATTTTGTTTATGTGTATGCTCATGTGTATGTATGTGGAAAATTGTTAAGATATATTTTCTTAGTAAAGATCAAGTTTCAGTCATAAGACAAATTATTCCTTGAGATCTAATATACAACATGGCAATTATAATTGATTATTTTTGTAATGAATATTTGCTAAGGAATAGATCTAGAGGTCTTACTTAAATATTTTATATGTATATATTTAGTATTATTTTCATTTAAAATAAACTCTATAGGCTAATGGTGGTACAGCTCTTATCTAACTTGTAAAATGCCTCCATCACACACAAAAAAAATCAACTTTGTAAAGGTCAAATTTATATGTGACAAGAAAAACATACATTTTAAATGTATGTATGACCAACTTTTGAATCATGTACACCATGTGACTACCTTTTCAAATTAGTTCACAATATTTCTATTACCCAAAATATTCCCTTGTACTGCCTTGCAGTAATTCCCATCCCTATCTCTACTACCAGTCCACAGAAAATAGTACTTCATATTTCAGTAAAACATATCAGTGTCAACCATCATTAAATAAAGATTATTCATTAGATTTTACTTATTTAGGGTTTTCAGTGAATTGAATCACACTCTATATTCTCTTTTGTTTTTGCTCAATAAAATGTGTTAGAGATCCATAAATGCTATTGTATATATCATTAGTTCTTTCTTTTTCCCTGTTGGTGTTCCATTATTGGCATAGATGTGTTACCATTTGTTTAAACATTCACATATTGAAAGAACTTCGGGCTGTTTCCAATTTTTGTTTATTATGAATATAACTGGTACAAACATTCACATATAAATATTTTTGTGGACACATATCTTTCTTTCTCTTGGATAAAAACCTAACAGTGAAATAATCATACTTTAAGGAAGTGGCATCTTTTTACTTTATATTAAACTACCAAGATATTTTTAAAAGTAGTTGAATGAGCCAGCATGGTGGCATACACCTGTAATCTCAGTGATTTGGGAGGTTGAGATAGGAGGATGGTGAGTTCAAAGCCAGCATCAGCAACTTAGTGAGGCCCTAAACAGCACAGTGAAACCCTGTCTCTAAAATAAAATATATAAAAAGGGATGGGGATGTGAGGCTCAAACACCCCTGAGTCCAATCTTTGATACAAAAAAAAAAAAAAGTGGTTGCATGATTCCAGCTGTGTATGAAAGTTTTAGTTGTTCCACATTATTGTCAATACTTGGCATTGTCACTCTAAAATTTAGCCATTCAAAAGTGTGTGTAGCAGTGATGATTTTACATAGCATTTCCATGATAACTAAGGGAGCTGAATACGCACATACCTACACACAACACACATATATACATATTGGTATTTGGTTTTTGCCATGTCCTTCATGGCTGTTAATTCAGGTCCCTAGACTGGGCAGTGAGGGTACAGAGAAGACAGACACATAAATAGATTCAAAGCTGGATCTCTGTGGTTAACTACAACTCTGGTAGGGAAGTAATAACAAACAACAAGCTCAGCACATTTATTATATAGATATGAACATCAAAATTATTTATTGTGAGAAAGTTCCTTCAAAGTAAGCAGAACTAAGGTCATGAGTATGAGCAGCTCGATTATGATTATCAGCTTGCATCCATACCTTTCTAAAAGCCCCCCAGTAGTTGACATCTGACCCCCAAGGTCAACAACTGAATAGCTCTGTGGTTGGCACAGAAACTCCTATTGAACAGAACATCACCATAGCACCTGGGCAGTCTAAAATTGATGCCTTTTCACAGAGAGTTCCCAAGAGAGGTATCTCCTTTGTCACAGGACAGTTCAAAACCCATAATTCAGCCCCCACTCCAGAGATTAAATATCTGGTCATGGGGATACCACACAGGCTCTGATTCATTAATAAACACTCTGTCACTGAGCTATGACCCCAGCCAATTCATATATAATCTTTTATGAAACAACTCTACAACCTTTTGAACATTTGCTTAACAATATTTCAATTAATGACTAGAAAAGAAATTGAAAACTGCACTATAAGGTATAATCCCTATTATTCATACAATTACTTTCATATATCAAACACAGATTAGAAAGAAATGAGTCAAAATATAAATTAATAGAAATGTAAAAACATGCTAAGTTTTCCAAATCTATTACCTCATCTTTCATTATTGAAAGAATGACTATACACCAATGGACTGAAGCAATCTAAGCTCTGATCCTATTTCTTTAAGAAGATTCTCACAGATTGTGCCTAGTACAGTGCTCTATATGCAATAAGTGCTCAATAAATACCTGTATTTCCTAATTATCTTGTAAAATTTTAGATTACTATATCTGGTAGTTAACTTGGGAGAGGATTATTAATTTTAAAAATAAGAGTTTCTATATTTTACACAATTATTGAACTTTTTCCTCTTGAAAACAAACATTTTCACTAATGAAAATCTGCTTACCACGTTGCTGAAGTATCCATGTTCTTTGCTTCTTTTATATTTGGCTTGTTTAAGCTTGTTCACTTGTTATTTACAACAGAGGAGACACACCAGGAAGAGAAAGGGAAAATTAAACCATTCAATTTCTTTTTTCTTACAAGCTTCCAAAACAAGATGCAGTTGTATAAAGGTAAAAGTCATTGGCAGAAAGTGATTTTTGCATTAGATACAGATTTAATCATATCTATTAATCTTGCTTATACTCAGAAAAATCTTAGAATGTACTTATAAAAACACATCTGCAAATAAATCTACCCATTACTTACATGTACTTTAGCTGAAACACTGTACAGACATAATTTTTTAAAAGATGCTAAGATCTAAAAATAGGTTCAGATACTTTGAATATTCTCAAACATTTTAAGGAAATAGCATGTTAAACAAAAGATATAAAACATCACTATGAGGCCTCACTATACTTGATTCTTAAAAGGGAAAAGGTATCATTTTTCTATTCAGTATGTAAAATGAACCCTTTTTATTTTTATAGTTTTGCTATTTTTAATACTATATTGCAAGGTGCTGATTTCACTTGGTTCAGCTTGTACTTGAAATTCATTAACTCTACTCTGTCAGATAACCTAGAAAACTTTAGTTGACTGCAAAATATTATTAGAATTGTAAATGAGTTTACATATGCAAAGTAGCATGATCTTTTCTGTTTCTAAATAGAAATTTTATATTTCAAATGTATTTCAATAAAAGCATCAGATTGTGAGAAAATACATTAATCCCAGATATACATCTGAATTATAAAGAATTGAGTATAACATTTCTGGCGATCTTTATGCAGTAAGAAATATTATGGTAGCACTGCTGTAACTCAAGAAGAAAAACTATACCATTTGAATAAATAAATAAATGATGAATATGTAAAAATGGAGGACATAATTCACTTTTTGAATCTGGGAATATTTTCCATATAATCTGTCTATATCATTACTGAGCATAGCTGTATATTTATGAAATGTGATATGCATATGAAATGAAACATGTATTTGGCATGTATAAATTCAAAATTAACTTGAATTCTAAAAATAAGACTTTCAGTTTTATCACATTAATATCATTCTCAGACTATTATTTTCTTTCTCTACTCTTCTGAGGGCCCTCAACATACAAAGGCAGTCTTCACACAAAACTCCATCAAATGCAATGATAGGTAAAATCTTCTACTGAATAATTTTTTTTCATTTTCTCACTGAAAAAAATAGCGTGTTAACCAAGAGATATAATATATATATATATATATATATATATATATATATATATATATATATATAAAAGATATATAATTAAGATGAAGATTCAAATACAATGTAGTTACTAATAAAGCAGGGTTATAAGTGTACTCAGTACTTCACAATGTAGAAAGCTATAGATGATCCTGCAGCAAATAGGTGCCCTGAAAATGAGAACCAAGAATTGCTGAGATTTCAATATTATTCCTTCAGCTTTTCAAGGTTCCCTCTCTGGGACACCCTTAAGGAAGTGTATTCTTCTTTTCCTTAATCTTACTTGCTTGATCCAGGACAGTGAAGCAAAAGTATAATCCCAACAATTTTGTCAGCCTCAGCAATTTAATGAGATCCTATCTCAAAATAAAAAGTAAAAACACGTGGGGATGTTGGTCAGTGGTAGAGCACCCATGAATTCAATCTCCAGCACATATAAACCCACAACAGCAGTTCTCCTTGTTGTTACCTCTTCCTCTGATGATTAAGTATATAAATGATGTGGGCCTTGGTTGAACTCGCAATCCAACCAGAGAGAGTAACAGGAAGGAAAGTCCAGTTAACAATTGTGTGCAGAGAAAGCTGCATTTAGGTTCTTCATCTAACCAGAACTGATGTTTCATGCATAATTTCTACTATGGAGTAGGCATACCCAATTATATGAAAGAAAAGTTTGCCCGTAACTTCAGTTTGACAAGGATGAATACAGTTTCTGAACTGAAACATATCTATGTTTATCCCTGAAAGGAAATCGAGAAAGCAAAAGACAGGAGAGTGAGAAATGAAGAATGGAGATCAGGCGGAGATCCACAGGAAAGTTTATTTGTCAAAGCTGAAAAATAAAGGCCATCCCTCTATAGAGAAGAGAGAGGCCCCGAGATGTTTGGGTGTTCAGATTTTGTGGAGCAGGGATTTGGAATTGTAGTTGTGGTGCTATGGGATAGGCTTGTGGGTGCTTGCATCAGAGCTAGGCTAGTGGGGAATAGCATGGGATTTGCTTAAGTCTATGGTACCATGGGCTTTTCCAGAGCAAAGGAGTAGGAGTCATGTCCTTCTGGGATTGGTTTAGGGTTATGGTACCATGGGGTAGGTCACTAATGGGGGTGGGGGGAGTTCAGGTAAGAGGAAGTACAGGAAAGGGAAACTTATAAGAATGCAGCTAACATTTAAGATGGCTGCTCAAATGTTAAATCAATACCTTATAATCCCCATGTATTGAAATACATTTTAACAGATATTTATTAAATGTCTATTGTGTATAAAACATTTGGTTGAGTTTAAGTGTAGGAAAAGATGAAAATGCAATCTTTATCCTCAAAGTGTTTTAATCGAGTAAAGTCAGTAAAATTGGTGAAATAAACTCTCAACCAAAACCAGGCAGATTAAGGAAAAGATAGATAAATTAAAAGTGGTAAATGAAAGAACATAATTCTTGATTGTGGGGAGCCCCAGAAAGGCAAAATTATGGTGTGAAGAAGACATCATATATTCTAAGATAGGGCTAGGTCAAAGAGAACAATATGAACAAAGGCATAGATGTGGCAAGTACATAGTCTAGATTGCTTGGACCTTCAGGTAGATGCCAAAGTAACAGAAGTAGAATCCAGAATGAAAATTTGTAGTGTTGACGATGCCTAGACAATCATTTTTTCCTTTATGCATCATATTTTCCAAGGCATTTGCAAAAACAAGTTATGTAACCCAAAGCTAAGGTAGCAAATATATTCCCATATGTTTTTATTATGTTTTATAGATTATTTTTTTTCATTTTTCACTGTGAACAATTTTATATATTGTTGAAGAGTTTATGGGTCAAGATTCTTCTATGTTTCTTGTGTGCACATGTCTATCAAATTGTTCAAGTATCATTTGTTGAAAAGACTACTCTTTCTTCATTTTTCCACAAATCATCTTTGCACTTTCATTTAAAAAACAAACAAAATGGGTGATTTATTTTTATTATTTTTTTTGCGGGATTATTCTTTTACTTCCTTTTTCATTGCATTGATATATCAGTTTATCTTTTTTTTTTCAGAACTACACTGGCTCCCTTTTTGAAACTTAAAACAATACTACAAATACTGCAAGTCCTGCAATTTGTTTATCAAAATGATAGTGGATATTTTTATTTTTGGAACCCAATGATCATTCTCTCTCTCTAGGCAAATATTTCATGATACAATATATAAAGATGATCCCTTTAAGATCTTTACAGTCGCGCACATATTTACCTAGTTTTAAAAAGTGACAAAAATTTTCTAGGGTCTTTTAGGACCTGAGGTAGATTCAGAACAAAGAGAAAAGTAATAATAGGATACAGGTCAATGAGAATATATGTGAAATGATAAAAAAAAATATTAGTGATGTTTATTATAGGAGAGAATAATTCAATTAGAAGAAAATGTAATCTTATATTAATTATTTCAGCTTTGTAAAAATGTATTATGACAAGTCATTTGTGTGAACTATTAGATTAAGGTCTAATTACAACAAAGCATACTGTGTATATCATTGTCAGACTAAATTTGTTATGTTTTCTTTGATTATAATAGGAAATTCCAAGCAGATTCAGTAGGCTTCATGATTTCTTGGTGATAAAACAGAGATGTTGCAAATGTGTCAAAACTGTATATTCAACTCTTTTAAAAAATCTAATTATTTCATGCTATTTGTTGAAAGATTTTCATAGTAGAAAAAGATTTTAAAATAAATTTTAATTAAACAGAGTGGGAAAGTATTGTAATTCAACACAATTGGGAAAGACTCACTCCCTTAACTACAAAAATATTTTTACAAATCAAAATGGAAATGCATAGGCTACTTTTTGTCATAATTTCCTAAAGAATGCAATGTAATAAATATTTACAATGTGTTTTCAGTAAGTATTGTAGGTATAGTTATATTAAGTATAGGAAAAATGTGTACAGATTATATGCAAATATAACATTTTATGTAAAGGAATCACCAATTAACCAATTTTAGTATATGTAGGCAGGAACCCTGTGGATATGGAGGGATGACTACATATTGTTTTGTATATTTTTATGTTGTATATTTTTACATAAAGAAACAAATTTAAAATATGTGTTGTCCCAAGTCACTTTACAAGTTATGTTCTAGATCTCATCTTTCCTCTTGTTTTCACCCTTGCATCTCCTTTTCTTCCACATAGGTTCTAAAGCCATTATGTGAACTGCATACAGGAAGGTAGGTACCCACACTGGAGAATGTAAAAGCTTAGGTGGCTCAAATCATGGTGACAGGGCCTGAGTTGAGTAAGAAAAACATATCCATAGGAGGGCTAGTCTGCATATTAAATATATTTAAAGTCATATCAAACTGAGATAATAAAGCCTTCATGGAGGGAATAGTCCATTGTGGGGAGTCAAATAACTCATCTGAGGAGAGCATCATGAAGTACAATGTAAGGAGTATGCATATGGGAGTGGTGGAACATTAAAGACTACCCAGTATGAGGGGGGAAGACACAGACTTGATTGGAACCAATGAAACAAACTGAATGGAGGCAATGTGCAGTGCAGTGGGTTGGGTAAAGTTAAGAAATGAGTTATGTACAATGAGACCAAGTAAATAAGTAAATATATTAAGTATAGCATGAGCCAGATTTTTCAAAGGGAAATAAAAAATAGGGAGATGAATAAAACTAGAATAAATCAATAATGTAAATTCTAATTGATGATGTAAAAGAAGTTCATTGTCTTCAAAACATAGAAACATAGAAAGAAATATAATGGTGAAATTCTGTTTGTTTTTGCATACACTCTAACACACAGCCTATTCACTGAGAGGGAAGGCTTTGAAGTGGCAACATCCCAGTCTTAGCACATGTAGTGCTGAGATCCTGATTCATCAATGCCATTTTATTATAAGATGAACTCATTACTTAGAGAAAATACTGATTTCAGGAATGGGAAGAGAATATAAGATCTGATAGTTCTAATATGGTTGTATAAAAAGTTTTGTTTATAGGTTATATGTTAAACTAGGGAAGTGATGAATATAATGTTGTTAACCTAATCAAAAATGATTAAAAAAATACCCTTAACTATATTTAAAGCATTGTCTATAAATTTAAAAACTGCTTCAGATTTTCAAAATAATCACATTATTTTTAAAATAATTCTTTTAAAATTAAGAATGAAATGATGCTCTCCCCAATCAATCTTCAAAGTTCAGAACAGATTAGGTTAGCTTTAATTTTCTCAAGAAAATGTAGAAAATAAATCTTGAAAGAAAAATATACAAAATCAAGCTTTATATTATCACAGAGAAACTGAAAAATGAGCACATTCCTGTTTTGTTATTTGTTTCTTTTTAGTTTTATATTAAATATTACTTAAATAAACATACTTAAGTTTCTACACTTTCAAAAGTATCTATTTTTATTTTTCAAAAAGTTGCCAAAGAGGTCTTTTAATTTTTTTTAAAAAAAAAGGTAGGACTAATAAGTTGGAAATTTTCAGTTTCATTGGCATTGAATTAATTTAAAATATAATATTTTAATGATTTATTTACACTTTATTTTTAAAGAATAAATATAATTCATGGAAATACACATTACATACATAGTAATAAAAGTAATTACAAGTAGTAAGCACTGATTTAAACCATACCTAAGCCAAATCCCTGCCTCCAGGAGTTTCCCCTACAGGATTACCATTTTAAATCCAGCAACCCCACTCTGAGGATGGAGCAAGCATCACATGCCAGAGGAACCTACCTATCACTGAAGAGAAGAGAAGCTGAGATTCTTTTGAACTCCAATGGAAATAATTCTTTAACCTTTAATTGAGATCTTAGGACAAAAAACAACTCTTAGCAAATAAAAAAATGAAAATAATACGTTGCATTCTGTCAAGTCATAATGGAATTAAATTAGAAATCAGTGAAAACATTTTAAAAATAGAAGCTACTCTAACACCTGGAGATTAAATAATACACTACTGAATGACCAAAGAATAGCAGAAGAAATCAGGTATCAAAAAAAAATTCTTAAAGGTAAATGAGAATAGCAGTATAACACATCAAAATCTCTGGAGCACTATGAAGACAATTAGTTCTTAGAGGAAAGCTGATTGCATTGAGCTCATTTATTAAAGGAAAATAACCTAACATTACATATCAAACTCTAGTAAAAGAAGAACAAATCAACACCAAAATCAGTAGAAGAAAGAATATAATTAAAATCAGAGCTGAAATTAATAAAATTGAAACAAAAAATTCAAAATATCAATGAAACAAAAAGTTGGTTCTTTGAAAAAATAAATAAAATTGATAAACCCCTAGCCAAGCTATCAAAGAAAATGAGAGGAAAACAAAAACTCAAACTACCAAACTTCTTGATGAAACAGGAAATATACCAGGGATAACACTGGAATATAGATGATAATTAGAAACTATTTTGAAAATTTACACTCTAATAAGAAAATCTTAAAGACATTGACACATTTCTAGAGACATATGAACTACACAAATTGAATCAGAAGGACAGAAAAAAATTAACACAAATACTCTTCAAATGATTCCATTAAGTAGAAGGAACCCTTCCATACTAATTCTATGCATCTTGTATCACTCTGATGTCAAAATTAAAGATACATCCAGGAAAGAAAACTTCAGACCAACATCCCCAATGAACATAAGTGCAAAAATTCGTAATAAATTACTTGCAAATTGTATACCAAAATGTATTGAAAGAGTGCACTATGATTACAAGGGGTTCATCCCAGGGATGCAAGGTTGTTTCAACCTAGGGAAATCAATAAACATAATTTATCACATCAATTGACTTAATAAAGACAAGAATCACATGATTATACCAATAGATGCAGGAAAGGCATTTGACAAAATACAAGATACATTGTGTTTAAAACATTAGAAAAACTAGGGATAGAAAGAACATACCTCAATATTGTGAAAGCTATGTATGTTAAACCCAAGGCCAACATCATTCTAAATGGAGAAAAAATGAAAGAATTACCTCTAAAAACTGGAACAAGACAAGGATGCCCTCATTCACCACTTCTATTCGTCTTAGTCCATGAAACTGTAGCCAGAAAAATTAGAAGAAAGAAATTAAAGGAATATAAATAAGAAAAGAAGAATCCAAACTTATTCCTCTTTGCCCACATCATCATACTATATATAGACGACCCCGCAAAGCAGCTGCATATAAAATCAACACCCATAGATTAATTATGTTCCTATACATCAGTGATAAAACAACTCATAAAGAAAAATTAGGAAAATTATGCATAGCCTAAAAAATAAAACATCTGGGAACCAATCTAACAAAAGAAAAGAAAGACATCTACCAAAAAACCACAGAACATTAAAGAAAGAAATAAAAAAGACATTAGAAAATGAAAAGATCTCCAATGTTCTTGCATAGGCAGAATTAATATTCTCAAAATGACCGTACTACCAAAAGCACCATATAAATTTAATGCAATTCTTATGAAAACCCCAATGGTGTTCTTCATAGAAATAGAAAAAGCCATCACAAAATTCATTTGAAAAAAAAAAAAAAAAAGAGGCACAGAAGAGCCAACGCATTCTTAGTGAGAAAAGTAAGGCAGGAGGCATCGCAATGCCAGACCTTAAATTATACTACAGAGCTGTATTTTAAAAAATGGCATGGTTTTGGCATACAAACATTCCCAAAGACCAATGGAACAAAATAGAAGGAACATAGACAAACCCACATAAATAGAATTACCTCATACTAGACAAACATGCCAAAAACAAACATGAGATAAAAAATAGCCTCTTCATCAACTGGTGCTGGGAAAACTGGAAATCCATATGTATTAGAATGAAATTGAACTCCTAACTCTTCCCCTGCACAAAACTCAACTCAAATTGGTGAAGAAGATAGGCATTGGACCAGTGACCCTCTGCCAACTAAAAGAAAAAGTAGGCTCAACTCTCCATTATGTTGACTTAGGAACTGAATTCTTCAATAAGACACCTAACTTGCAAAAGGTAAAATCAAGAATCTATAAATGAGATGGTATCAAACTAAAAACTTCTTCATGGCAAAGGAAACAAACACTGATGTGAAGAGATAGCCTAAAGAATGGGAGAAATTATTTGCCACCAGCACCTATGATAGATTCTTAATCTTCAAGATATATAAAGAACTCAAAAAAACTTAACACACACAAAACAAACAAATCATCAAATTAATAAATGGGCAAAGGAACTTAACAAGTACTTCACAGAAGAAGAAATATGATTGCTCAACAAATATATGAAAAAAAATTCAACATCTCCAACAGTCAGAGAAATGCAAATTAAAAGTACACTGAGATTCCATCTCACTCCAATCAGAATGGCAATTATTAAGAATAAAAATAACACTAAATTTTGGCGAGGATGGGGGGAAGATATACTCATATATTGCTGGTAGGAGTGCAAATTGGTGCAACAACTCTGGAAAGCAGTATGGAGATACCTCAGAAAAATTGGAATGGAACCATCATTTGGATCAGATTTCCCACTCCTCAGTATATAACCAAAGGATTTTAAATCAGTATACTACAGTGATACGACACATTAATGTTTGTAGCAGCTCAATTCACAACAGCTAAGTTATGAAACCAATCTCTGTGCCCTTCAAAAGATGAATGGATAATGAAAATGTGGCACATATACACAATGGAATATTGTCATAAAGAAGAATGAAATTATGACATTTGCTGCTGAATGGATGGAACTAGAGATTCTCATGCTAAGTGTAATAAACCAGTCGCCCAAAACCAAAGGTTGGATATTCTCTCTGATATGTGGATGCTAACAAACTATAAGGAGGGAAGAGGAAAGAATAGAAGTTCATTGTATTAGACAGAGGGTAATGAAGGGAAGGGAGGGTGGATGGAAATAGGAAAGACAATAAAATGAATTGGACATAACTTTCCTATTTTCTTTTTTAAAAATATTTATTTAGTTGTAGAAGAACATACAGTATCTTTATTTATTTTTATGTGGTGCTGAGGATGGAACCCAGTGCCTCAGACATGTGAGGCAAGCACTTTACCACTGAGCTACAGCCCCAGCCCCTCCTATGTTCTTATATGAATACATGACCATTGTATCTCCAAATCATGTAACCACAAGAATGGGAAGTTATACTCCCTGTATGTATAATATGTCAAAATACAGTCTACAGTTCTGTTAAAATAAAAGGAAAAAGTTAAAAAATTAACTGCTAGTCTCTCTCTCTCTCTCTCTCTCTCTCTCTATATATATATATATATATATATATATATATACATTTCCAAACAAGTGAGATTCTTTTTTGTTTTTATCATATCTAATCAATGTTATTATCAAATAAAATTCTAATCATTTCCAATTTTAATGTGAGCAGTATGTCAGAAAAAAATTCATAGACATGTTGTAGAAGACATAAAGAGTTTTGTCTGCTTAGTAAATATTGCATAAAGTCTCAGTGAGACCATCAGTGTCCTTCACTTCCTAGCCCAAGGATAAACAAACAACCTCCAAAACAAACAAAAACAAAACAAAACAACAACAACAACAAAAAAAAACAGACTGGTTTTCTTTCTTATACTTGCATCCAGTGTAGAAAATCTAAGAAAATAGGAGCTATCTTCCTACAGATAGAATTCGTGGAATTTTCTGATTCCTGATCTTTCTGAGAATAAGTTACACAGATTTCCCCTTAAATCTGTGCCTCATCTTGTATCCTTCCAATTAAGTTCCTATTTGTTCAAGAAAATCATACTCCATATCAGCTTTCTTGGTATCAAAGATACCTAGAACTAAAACACATATTTAATCAAAATTTCTACAAGATATCTGACAATGGTTGCACTTAAAACTCTATAGGCAAATCTGATAAACATGGGTTTCCTGATAAATAACAATATACAATATATATAAATGTCTCTACTATTTGGCAGGGTATTGGTATTTGTTTCATTGACTCATTTAATCCTCACGTATCTATTAGACTGGTATTAGTCTTGACCCAGTATTACAGATGAAAAACTAAGGTACAACAGACCAAAGGCCTTCATGTAGTCATACTGCTAGAAACTGATACAGCCAAGTTTTGATCGCTGAAGTCTGATTTTAGAATATATGCTCATCATCATGATGTAACATTGCTTAAAATGGAGGCTGTTGAGAGCCACAGCCGAAGGGGCCCCAGCAAACTTCCAGCTGCCAGCAAACTTCCAACTGCCGGCTGATGATCGGCTCACAGTGGTCCCAGCAACTTCTAGCTGATTGGCTTCTCTGCGGTGATGCTCATTGGGCTGTTTCCCCGCCCTTTCAGAATGCCAACTGATGATTGGCTCACAGCGGCCCCAGCAACTTCTAGCTGATTGGCTCCTCTGCAGTGATCTCATTGGGCTGTTTCCCTGCCCTTTCAGACCACAGAGCTGCTCATTGGGGGACTTTTTTGGCTCCACCCACGTGACTCACCCAATCGGCCTCAAGAGCAGGAGGATTGTGGTTGGGGGAGAGGCTTGTGGGAAGCTGGTGGTGGCAGTTGGGCTCTGAAGGTTTTCCTGAGGAGCTGTTTTGTTTGTCGTGTGTGGCTCTAAAAATAAAGTTTGTTTCTTTTGACAAGTGGCTCCTGAATTGTGCCCAGCCAGACTGCGGCAGGGGGCTTTGCTGGTAAAGTAACTATACTCAAATATGGGTATACTGATTGAAAAATAGAGGTATTTTTCTAAAAGTGGGTTATCATTCTCAGATATTTCTCTTATCAACATAAATGAAGGCAATTGACCCATTATTAATAAATTTCAGTATGACACAAAGCCTAAAAAGTAACTAATGACACTATGTGACACATTTTGAAACGAATATTATAAGCAAGATCCACTGAGAGATATTCAAATTAGTTGGAGAAATTTTAAAGGAAATAAAATGTGTATAGCCTCAAAATTCTGCCTTCTCTTCATAAATATATGAAATTATTATGTGTCAAGGAAAAATAAAACAAAAGTTTAAAAATAAGTAAAATATTTTTTAAAAAAATCTCCACCTGAATTTTTAAAATTACTGTGATGACTTTCAACATAAGTCACAAATTCTATCACATAACTCTTTCATGAATGGAGCTTGGTTTCCCTTTCATTATATGTAAGTTATACCCAGTGATTCACTTCCGAAGACTAAAATATGGAGTGGGACAAAAATACTGACTTTACAAGAGAGAAATTTTGCAAAAAATATCTAACCTATCTGTTTAAGATTAACATCAACAGTAATATCATGTTAATACCATATAATGTCTGATATGATGCAATATAAAAGTACTTTACCTCTCTTGTATTCTTCCTGAAAATCTATAACAACAACCGAATCATGAGAAAACATGAAAGCAAAACAAACTGAGGAATGCTTCATAAAATAGTAGATTAATGATACTCAAAACTATCATGATCATGAAAAACAAGCAGACTGAAGAACTGTCAAAGATTGGTTGAGAATAAAGGGAAATGATGACTAAATATAATGGAATTTTTTTACTGAATTCAAGAAAAGAAAATTAAAATTAGTAGAAATATTGGTGAATCTAAATAAAGTTTGGCCTTTTACTGATAATAATGTACCAATGCCGGTTTATTAGTTTGTAGAATGCACTGTGGTAATGTAAGATGTTATCATATAAGGGAAACTGGGTGTGTAGGAATTCTATTTGCAACTTTTCTCTACACCTAAAACATTTCAAAACAACATGTTTAGAAACAGAAACAAAAGTGACCTGCTGTAAAATTTCAGTATACACACACACACACACACACACACACACACAAGCTGAATTGTAGTACCACTTACTCAATGTTCACAACAATGTAATGCAAGTGAACAAAGAAGGATGATTCAGAAAAATAAAGTTAGCATCAAATAGCTTTTCACATACTTGACATTAGGCTATATTGGGAACAGGTATGATGATCATTGCATTAGCCTGAAACATTGCATCTAAAATAATAATTTCCATAAAACCATCTCTTTCATGTGACAGCAAAAAATATTTTAGGGATGTCCTATTGTAAACTTTCTTATATAGTTTGCTTTACAGAAAAATCATCATCATCCTCTGTTCTGTGTGTAGTATTCTTCACAATATATTCTTTCAAATTCTTGTATGCACAAGTGCCCCTTGCTTATGCAAGTTTATTAAAAGTTCTATTAAAATAATAAACTGCTTTTTTGAATTCATAATTTCTTTAAATCTGTAACATACTACTTTATGAATCCTACAAAAATATAGAGTATGCAGCAAGAGAAATAATATGTGAGGTGAATAGGAAGCCTACATCCTGGGAACAAATTTTTATCCTTCAAACATCAGATAGAGCTCTAATATCTAGAGTATACAAAGAACTCAAAAAGTTGAACAACAACAAAAAAAATAACCCAATCAACCAATGGGCCAAGGACCTGAACAGACACTTTTCAGAAGAGGATATACAATCAATCAACAAATACCTGAAAAAATGCTCACCATCTCTAACAATCATAGAAATGCAAATTAAAACTACTCTAAGATACCATCTCACTCCAGTAAGAATGACAGCCATTATGAAGTCAAACAACAACAAGTTCTGGTGAGGATGGTGGGGGGGGGGAGGTACACTCATACATTGCTGGTGGGACTGCAAATTGGTGCAGACAATTTGGAAAGCAGTATGGAGATTACTTGGAAATCTGGGAATGGAGCCACCATTTGACCCAGCTATTCCCCTTCTCGGACTATTCCCAAAAGAATTAAAAAGAGCATACTACAGGGACACAGCCATATTCACAATAGCTAGACTGTGGAACCAACCTAGATGCCCTTCAATAGATGAATGGATTAAAAAAATGTGGCATTTATACACAATGGAATATTACTCAGCACTAAAAAATAACAAGATCATGGCATTTGCAGGCAAATGGATGGCATTAGAGCAAATTATGCTAAGTGAAGTTAGCCAATCCCTAAAAAACAAATGCCGAATGTCTTCTCTGATATAGGGAGGTGACTCAAAATGGGATAGGGAGGAAGAGCTTGAGAAAAAGATTACCACTAAATAGGGAAGAGAGGTGGGAGGGAAAAGAGGGAGAAGGGGAGTTGCATGGAAGATGGAAGGAGACCCTCATCGTTATACAGAATACATGTATGATGTTGTGAGGAGAAAAAGAAAAAAAAGTGTGTCACATTAGATTGGATAGAGAGAAATGATGGGAGGGGTGGGGAAGGGGGGGATAGGAAGGGCAGCAGATTCGAATAGATATTATTATTGCTGTATGTATATAGGTGACTGTATGACCAATGTGATTCTGCAACCTGTAGAATCAGAAGAATGAGAAATTATACCCCATTGATTCAAATGTGAAAATTGCCAAGATCATTGTAATGTCATGTGTAGCTAATAAATAAAAAAAATAGAATATGAAGTTTGTTATTTTTTTTACAATAAACAATTTCATATTCAATACCTCAGGTGGTTTTTGTAGTACAAACCAAATTATCTTGTCATTTAAATGCCAAAGTTTTATCTTTATTGGCTTATAGTGAAATTGATTGCCTTTCTAAAGATTTTATATGCTACATGTTTAGATAATCTATGTCATTTGATGTTCAAAACAACCTATGAAATGGGTATTAAAGTATGTATTACGGTATGTATCTGGAATCTGCCCCCAAAGCTCATGTGTTGTAGGCTTCTTCCCCAATGCAACCAGTTTTCAGAGGTTGGGCCTTTGACAAGTGATTGGATCATGAGTGTTCTGAACTGATCCACAGATTAATCCATTGAGGGATTCATAACTGAATAGAATAGTTGCAGATGGTGACAGCTTTAGGACATAGAACCTAGTTGGTAGGAGGGCATCCTTAGGTGAGTACTCTTGGAAACTGTATCTTGTCCCTGGCCCCTTCCTTTCTCTCTTTCTATGCTTCCTGGACACTATGAGATAAGCAACTTTGCTGTGACATATCTGTCTACCACTGACCTTACCACTGACCCAGAAAAAATGGAGCCAGCTAACAATGGATTGAAACCTCTGAAAGTGAGAGTAAAAATAAATTAATTCTCCTTTAAGTGATTATCTCAAGTATTTTGTCACAGTAATGAAAAACTAACACAGAAGGAGAATTTACTTGTCTCAAATCTGCCAAAATCCTGTCAAAGATCTATTGTGGGGAAAACAACAACAACAACAACAACAACAAAAGACCCTGGGCCATCTGAATTAGAACCCTCTACAAATATCTCAATTCTGTTAAATTTCTGGGCTACTTTCTAGACAACAAATAGTAACTGAATAAAATGAATCTAATAGAGAAATCATTCTTACACATTCATTCATATGAAGTTGATAGAGTAGTTGGTGAAACAGGAAAGGCTATTAGAAATTCTCAAGCAACTGTTAAGAGTGTTTTATGTAGTGTAGCTCTAAAAACTTCATTTTTTTCTGAAGCAGATGTACACATTTTTCAAGCCTGAGAAATCTGGAAAATTGATGCCTATAACATATGAAATATATTGTAATACATTAAAAGCTACAAGAATAAAAGTAGATAAATTATGTAATATTTAGTCAATTTGTTTAGGACTGTAATATCAGTACTTAGCTCAACATCTGGTAATGTTAAGCACTCAATATTTCTAAATGAATGAATAAATGAATATATGATAAAAGCAATCTGAAGTTTTAATTAACTAAAATACTAAATCTCAAATTCCTCTGATCTAGACACATACACACATACACACACACACACACACACACACACACACACACAAGCTGAGCTGTAATACATAAGCATGCAATTTTGTAATATGTAATATCTAGATATGTAATTTTGTAGTATGCAATTTCTAAATTGTAATTTTTATTATTCATTTCTATTATTTTTTATTATAGTTTTGTTTGGAGTGAAAGGAATTAAATAAAGTAGGACTATTTCAAACTCTCATTTAGGATTTCAGAACAGAAAAGGGTCCTGAAAAATCTTGTTTTATAAATGATCTTATCTTTAAAAAATAAAATCAGTATAGCCAGGCATGGTGGTACACTCTTGTAATTCCAGCAGCTTGGGAGGCTGAGGTAGGAGGATGGCAAGTTCAAGGCCAGCCTCAGCAGTTTATGGAGGACCTAAGCAACTTAGTGTACCTTGTCTCAAAAAATAAAGAGGGCTGGGATATATCTCAGTCATAGAGTATCCCTGGGTTCAATACTCAGTACCAAAAACAACCCCACAAAATTAAAAAAATATATAAAAGTCAAGTTTATTAAAAATTAAAGTCCTATTTCAAAGATTTTTAGGAATAATCATTTATCATAAAAATCAGCCTTTGATTTAATGTTCTCCCCACCTCCAAATTATAAACTAAATGCTTCTTTCTTTTCCTACTAAACACTCACACATGTCTCTAATTCTGTTCTATCTTTTACTGAATTTGTTTATCATTTGGTCCATTTATTTGACGATATACTCTTTGAGAAGAGATATCTCTTTTGATTACCATTTGCATTCACATGAATATATGTCCTGCTTGGTACATTTCAAAAAACATTTATAACCTGAACAAGACTATTAAATGGAAAAAATAATGTGGACTCTAATTTTTAATGAGTATGATTCTTTCCACAACATTATCCTTCCACTTCTCCAATTCCCTCTGTATTTATTGAAACTAAAACTATATAACTTATGTGAAAATTGCTTTTCTATTGGAATAGTTTCATCTACCTCAGCTTTCCCCAAGATTCTGTAAGAACTACTAAAGTAATATACAGAAACTAAGAAAAGCTATTTTATGTGGAATGTGTGTGTATATGTGTTTTAATCCCAAGGACAAGGGCAAGATATGAAATATCTCAAACAGGGAAATCTACAAAGACTAGCAGTTGCTCTCAGTTTAGGAGGAAAGGGTTAGAAAGTTACTTTTAATAGTTCTGAGATTTCTCTGTGGACTAATAAAACTGTCTCAAGGTCATATTATGATGATAGTTTCACAATTCTGTGTATATTCTAAAAACTATTTACTCATACACAGTAAAAAGATGAACTTCATGTCATCTCAATAAAGCGTTAAAAATATTCTTCCAAAAAAGAAAAAGATGATCCATCAGAAAATAGGTTGCTAGTGAAACTGAATCACTTGAAGCCTTGTGCATGTGTATATATATACACACATATATATATATCTCTTAGGCTTCATATAAGAAAGTTACACTGTAAGAAAACTGAATATAGAAACAACAATAACAAAAAAAAAAAAAAAAACAGTCTCTAGGGGAAGAGTCAGTTTTATCCGGGTTCTAATTTCAGCTCTACCACTTATTTGTTGTGTAATCAAGATCAAGTTAATTAACCTTGTGTTTCCAATTATTGGTGACAACAATACCTAATTCATAGTGCTACTATAATATCAACATTAAATAAAATATTGCATGATAAATGCTTTGTTTTTTGTTCTTCTTTCTCTACTTGCTTCTGATTTATAATATTTTCAACTACAGAATTTATTGTTTAATTCTACCCACATCATCACCTTTCTTTTTTTTCATATGCAAAACTTATGTATCCCTAGTCCAGGATTTAATCTTCAGTCCCACAAGCATTTTCATAATTTTTCTTTCTCTATTAAGCAAATTCAACATATTTTCCTTCATCCTGCTGCATATCCTATATAGACTAGAAATATAAGCTCTGAAAGCAAATTTACTGAATTTTAATCCTATTTCCAATATTATTAACTGTTTGAACTTTGATGAGCTGTTATCTTATTTTGTATTATCTTCTTTTCAGTTTCTCATCTGCAAGGCAAGGATAAAATGATAATATTTTAGGTATAAATATTATATTATATAATGCTAATGATAGTATCTTGCAAATAGAAAATTCATAACATTGATTATTTGCAAATAATATTAAATCTATTACTTTAAAAACCTTCAACATGATCCATAAAAATTATGGTGTAGCTTCTATATTCCTTTAGAGATTCATAGACTCTCTTCACCAGCCCAGTCTATACTTTATCCCTACAGAACCCTATGGAACCCTTTTTTTCCTATTTATATTTCTTTAACATGACATAGCCCAGCTGGTCTTGAAAAAAATTATACTCACATGCTATTTATTCAGTGTCCAATCACAGAATCAGAAGACAACATCTAAGGTCACTGTTGTTTACCTGTGCTGAAGTAGCTCGTATAGGTAGGTGTCTATTAAGTTTCCCATGCATAAAGTTAGAGAGTGAGCAAAATGGATAAACCTAGAAAATATCCAAAGTAAATAATATGACTGCTAGAATATTGAAATATTGTTATTTTTGACAGAAAATAATTAAAAAACATTTGTGTCATCTTTGTAATGAGTCTCTCGAGGGATTAATGAATGAGAAATTATTTAAAGTTTCTTGTTTTGGGGGGAAAATAGAATGGATATTTCCAGATTTTCACAAAGTGTTTTAGAAAGTTCTATGCTACAGTCATATTAAGGCAATATTTTGGTTACATATTATAGTAAATTATAGCTCTTTAGAGAAACCCACCTGCTAATTTTTATTACTGACAGGCATATTAGTGTCCTGAGCAAAATTATGGCAGGCTCACTATCATTACTGATCATAAGAAACCAGCATTTCCACTATATTAAAGAGGACTTTTCACCCAACCAGTAAAATATTTTGAAACAGAATTGGTGTATTTTGTATATTGTTTAATGTTAATGCCTGATATATAGATTGAACAACAAATTAGTGTTTACCTTTGGAAAATATGAGTATTGCATTAAGGTCCTTTAGGTTTCACCTTTTTATTCTTCAGGCTCAGTAATTCCAAACTTTTAGTAGCCTGGTATGCATCACTGTCACTTTTACATTAGTGCTGCTACCATGGACATTCATGCTAATTTAGTATATGTGCCAAAGTTATTACTGTTACCTTCTGAACTGAGAATTAAACCTCATAAAGTCAGCTAACTGTGTAGAATATTGCAGTATATCATTCTCAATGATTCGACTATAGTTCCTATAATGTATTTGGCTAACTCAAGAAATAGGGAGACATTGTTAATTTACATACTAGGTGAAGATGTGCACCTACAATCCATCTGAATACCTCAATTGCAACATGTTATACTTTCCATAAGCAGTTGTTACCAGGCCCCCCTGGTTATTGATACCTGACAAAATCTTCTAGCACACACTACATATTCAAATATGTATCTAAAAGGTATAAATTTTGTATAGCTATACACAATTTGACAGCTATGAACCTTTGAAACATATATAGTATTTTCTTTTCCAAATATTATAATTAATAAGATATTTGAAAAATGTCAGATCTGTAGTTGTTGGCACCTTTGCTTTATTTTTCATTTCTTCAATGTCTGTTATGTAAATTTTACTAATTTATGCATGTATAAAATAATTATTTCCCTTATTCTTAAAATTATGCTTTATATTATTTCTATTTACACTATTTATATTTTAACAATTACCTGTATCTTATTTATACACATTTCCATTTTAAAAGAGAAATAACAACAAACAAATGAACATGCTCCTGAAGGCATAAAGTTAACTTTTTGGTTACAAAGAAATGACTGAAGAGTATTTATAGACTCGGAGGGATAATTCTTTCTAATGGTGGAGAAAATCACATTGGACTATAACTTTAGCACATATCATTTAAATTTTGTCAATAGCAATATTTTTTCTGTTTTATTTTGAAACTCATCTCTGTTAAAAATTGATTCAAGGGCTGGGAATGTGGCTCAAGCAGTAAAGTGCTTGCCTGGCATGCATGGGAAGCTGGGTTCAATCCTCAGCACCACATAAAAATAAAATAAAGATGTTGTGTCCACCAAAAACTGAAAAATAAATAAAAAATTCTCTCTTTCTTCTCTCTCTCTCTTTAAAAAATTGATTCAATATTAACAGATATGTTTAGAGCATATTGATATGCATAAAAATATTGAGTATTCTCAGAGTTGAAGACAAGGGCAAATTTTTTTTCCTACTGAAATCAATGAAATGGAAAGTTTGGTCAATACTGTGGGCCAGGTGTAGTGTCATGGGTTTCATGGAGATGAAATCCCTTAATATTTATTAAGAGATACTAGTACCTTTATTTCAGGTCTGAAGAATCTTAAACTCTGACACTGAAGTGCACTTTTACAAGATTATGCTGCCATCAAATAGTAGTGTGGAGTTTGAATGCAGCTAGTTTTGTCCTATGGTTTGCTCTTATTCACAGAATATATTGCCTCCAGATGTTGGAAAACTTTCATTTGTTGAATTATGAGAAAATAAGTGAATAAACTCAAGAAATAAATGGTGTCTACCAAGCGTGCTGCCTCTAAACAGGATGATCAACATACCAGCTGGAATTCTCTTTGCCAGCTTCCCCAAAGTAAATATTAACTAATGGGAGCAGAAGTTTTCTGCAATGAGGTTAATTATGTGAGAAGTTGAATTTTAAACAATAACTAAATTAATATATCTTGTTTAAAATATTTTAAAAATATCTTTCATTCTCCAAAATAGACTTTTAATTTTTTAATAGAATTAATTTAAAACACTGACAAAACATAAGAAAAATGATTCTATGAACAAAACTGGGGAAATTACTTCATGAACAAAAGTTCTAAGACACCTGTTTTGTTTTATTTGTTTATTTTGGTTTTTGTTGTTTCATTTTCATTTACCAGGTGACAAGTTTATAATTTGGGGTACTGCACACTTTAACTTTTCTATAAATGGCTCCTATGACCTCTTAGAGAGTGTTTTAAATATTTCCTTTGATTTTAAACAATTCATTAATACTTTACATTCCAACTCACACAATGTAATGAAACTATATTTTCATGTTTTCCTCACCAAGTAAACTGCACTATACGGATAAACTGCACTATATGGAGAGTGATTTGTGTGTTTATTATCTCTGTATCTTCGCCAAAAAATATAAGCCCAAACATAAAAGAAGTTCTGAATTATGGCTTAATGAAAGGTGGAACGTATACTTGTTGAATGCAGAGTCAGATTTTTATTTCCTTGAACACAAGGCCTTGCACTTGCTAGACAAGTGTACTACCATTTAATTACAGCACCAGAGTCAGCTTTTAAACATGGTATTTGTACCTTAGAATTAAGATCTTTTAAAATATTGTATCTGGACTTGAAGAAAATAGTCACTTTCAAGTGAATGGTTGTAAAAGCATTGGCTAAACTACCAGTTTATATGAAAATTCAGATGCTAAGCATGCTATAAGAATACAGTCACATCAATATTTATAACAGCACAATTCACAATAGCCAAGTTAGGGAACCAACCCAGGTGCCCATCATCTTGTAAGTAGATAAAGAAAATGTTGCATATATACTCAACAGAGTTTTACTCTGGCATAAAGAAGAATGAGATAACGGCATTTGCTGGTAAATAGATGGAACCAGAGAACACCATCCTAAGTGAAATAAGCCAAATTCAGAATATCAAAAATGTGAATGTTTTCTCTCATATGAAAAAATTACGGCAAAATAAGGAGGGGAGGAGAAAGAAAAGTAAAGAAAAGGAGGGACTCCCATGAAAATAGAAGAGTGATCAATGGAGTAGAAGATTGAGAAGGTGGGAATACAGACAGGAAAAATGGGAAATTGTAAAATGAATCTGATCAAACTTTCCTATGTACATATATGAATATACCACAGTTAATTTCACTTTTTTTTAGAGAGAGAGTGAGAGAGAGAGAGAATTTTTAAATATTTATTATTTTTTTTAGTTCTCGGCGGATACAACATCTTTGTTTGTATGTGGTGCTGAGGATCGAACCCGGGCCGCACCCATGCCAGGCGATCGCGCTACTGCTTGAGGCACATCCCCAGCCCCTAATTTCACTTTTTTATAGATCCATAATGAACTAATTTTTTAAAAGCTATAAATAGAAGTAAGATCAGTGAAGTAGAACAAAGGAGAAAAGTGGAGAGGGAAAGAAGTAGTATTGTGGACTGAAGTGGAACAAATTTTTTCCAGGCTTGTATAATTATGCCAAAATGAACTCCAATGTTATGTATAACAAAACGACCTAATAAAAATGTAGTAAAGCTAAATGTTTTCTTATCTCCTACTCCCTTACTTCAATGAATATAAACACATAGAAGTGTCTATCTACACAAATGCCATTCCCATTCAAAAATGGACTAAAAGCAGATTGATTCTGGTAAATTATCAGAAAAGAGATCATCTTGATGTGGCTGACTTTTTAAAGTTCTATTTAAATATTTCAAATTCCCCTTAAGAATGTACTGAGAACATGCTGGTTCCATTATTGAATAGTTCTACACACATCTTTGGTGTACATTTGCCCTTCCTGTTATTAATTTATGTTAACTTGTTCTCAAGTATTTTGAACTGTGGTTGTATTTTATTGTAAACAACTAACTTATAAAAATCTCTGAGAACAATTCTTACACAAAATGTAAGATATTTAAAATACTAACTTAACAATGAACAAGAAATGCATTATGCTCTATACATGAGAATTTATTTCCATGTTTTCTTAAACACTTTGAAACAAATGAATTTTTAACAACAACAATGTGCCTACCCTGTAGCCAGAATAAATTTCATATTTATTTTTCATTAACATCAACTCCAAAAGGGTTTTATTGTCATAACATAAAATAAATAAATTATTTATAATTTGTAATAAATCTTTGTTAACAAAACCAGTAAGTGCATATTATTCATAATATGTCCTCAAAGCAAATTGTATGTTTTAGGTATTTGTTACTACCAATCCCCTTCCCATAAAAATCTCATATTCATTCTCATGGCAAAATGCCTGTGATTCAATCGACGAAACTATCCTCTCTAAGCAGATAATTGTTCAAGCACAGAATTAATGAAACTTAAACTGTTTGAAATTAATCCTTTCTAATGGCACAATATATTGATCAATATTTATGTCTAAGTATGAGAAAGATTTTAATTTTTTCCAATAAGCAATTTATAAAAGTGGAATTAGTCACCAGGTACCAACTCCTGACCACTTTGCCAGATAAGTTACCAAGGAACAGAAATTCCCAGAAGAGGATCTGGGGTTTTCAAAAACAATAAATAGTGTTCATTTCACAAAAAGATGTTTTATATTTTGTACATATGATGTTTCTTCACATACTAATGACACTAGTATTTAAATATATTTTAAAACATAATTTGATTAGTAGCTAATGAAATTCATTGGCTATCTTGTAAAATACATATTGGAATAGATTCAAAACTGTCACCATGTGTTTTGGACATGAATGTACAATAAATAGACTAAGATATAGTTCAAAAGTTATAAATATATTTCTGTTTTTAGCTTCTAAACTAGCATTTGAAATTGTTCATAAGCATAACCAATTGCAAACACATTCTGGTTTCTTAAATCTGACCTTTTACACTGAAATGAGATTTATTTCCATTTAAAAATGGATTGATGTAGAAATTGAATATGTGTATATTCTTTGCTATCTACAAGGAACAAAAAATTATTGCTTAAGGACACCGTTAAAGAGCACAAATAGAAAGTGAAAACAAAGTGAATATAAAATAATCCTCTTCAGATGTAATATATACAAGGATGTCATTTTCCAAAAAAGTATCAATTTGTGTTTTTATAAAGAAGTCATTATTCTAATATTTAGAAACTTTGCAATTAATGTTGACTCTATCACAAAGACTGTTACATGTATCTGTTTTTTGAGTTTTTCCACTTTGGCAGCCTGCTGTGTTTTTCAGGTCTTCTAATTAATGAGCTTTGCTCACCTTATGATTATCTAATTTTCACTTAATTGCTTTATAGTAATAAAGTTCATCTTCCATTCTTTCCTCATAAGGATGAGTCTTTTTTAATGCAACAAATCTTCATCTTGTAGAGCTGAAAATGATACATCACATTAGGACAGCTTCTCTTCCTGTGAGACTTCAAAGATTACAATTTCAGCAGAAGGTTGAAAGGTTATTATGAAGTTCCTATATTCAGTTGTTCATCATTTATTGAATGACATAAATAAATGTTATTTGGAAAAGAATATTTTCCAAGAAAAAGTAGGCAATAAATAATACTATTATGCTAAATCTGTTTACTTTTTATAAATTATTGATATGAGATCTCTCTATTGTTCAGCATTTCACCCAACTTATGCAAATTATCTTACTATTTCTACAAATCTTTAGGAAGTGCTCAAATATAATCTGAGATCTTTATTACATACTATAACAATTTAAAACAACTTTAAGTGTATATTTTATTATTATGCTCATCTTTTCTTAAAAATAATTATTTTTTAGTTTTAGATTAACATAATATCTTTATTTTATTTTTATGTGGTGCTGAATATTGAACCCAGTGCCTCATGTGTGCTAGGCAAGCACTCTATCACTTGAGCCACAACCCCAGCCCATTATGTTCATCCTTTGCCTTAACAAAAGTCTGTACTTTAGGGGCTGGGGTTGTGGCTCAGTGGTAAAGCAATTGCCTAGCATGTGTGAGGCACTGGGTAGTATCCTCAGTACCACATAAAAATAAATAAATAAATAAAAGGTATTGTGTCCATCTACAACTAAAAAAAATTTAAAAATCCGTACATTTACTGAACATTTTAAGTTATGACAAAACTTTTTAAATATTTGATACCAAATATATAATGGAGAGAAATATTTGGATATTAAACATAAAGCTGTAGCAACCATATACATAAAATATACATTTTATCATAGTGATCTTTGAGAATAAGGACAATTAGACCTAATATTTATATCATAGCTTTATTATATCTAAAATCAAAGAAGGGACAGAAACTTACATAAAAATTATCTCTGATTAAGAACTTTGTTATTAAAGGGTGCAACTCAATTATGCTATCAAAACAAGGAAGAAAGTGTCTAAGATGACTTCTTTCACACAACTTTTTTTTTCACATTAATGGCTTCAAGAGAAACCACTAATCATTTTTCCTACAAATCACTCAAGGTTATTAAAAAGTCTCAATCTGTGATCTTTATAATTTTAATATTATTTTACCTGGTTTTAGAAGCCAACATGAAGATGAATCAGTAACTACTCAGCTATGTCACTAACTGATATTTTCTTCTCAATAATTGCGATAAAGCAAAAACATACTGCATTGTGACCCTCCAAATTTGTGGATACTTCAATGTATACATCTAAATAGCTTTAGAGGAAACTTTTTTTCCTCTAAATATAGTTCACTAAATCCATTAGTGCTTAATGCCTTTAAACAATACTTGGCACAGTTACATTTGGAAATTAGCATTTAGCAATTGTTAATGGGACAAACAGTTACTCTAGACCGGTGAGATTTCAAGATGGGTAATTTTTATGTAAAAAATATTAACTTTGAGATTTGAGACTTTCTTGAAAAATAAAAACATGAAAAACCTGACTCTTTTATGTAGTTAGAAAGTTATATGATCTATACAGATTAATACAAAATGACAGAATGCTTTATGTTTGAGTTGTAAAATCTCTATTTCTGATATAACCTGCATTAGTCCTGAGCACTGTGGTAACAGAAGCTTCATTTGGGAAGAAAATTGCCAACAAGAGTCACTCTAATGATTATTAAAATTGCAAAACACCATAAGCACCCAAAGTTGTTTTCATAAAAGGAATGATGAATTATCTCAGGAATACATCATGTTATAAAAAAACAGTGAGACTTTGTTGTCATGTTGTAAAAACGATAATAAAACTTGGTACAATGAATTAGAGGAATAGAAGAGTAACATTTGACCTATGGTGATCCAAATTATAGCTATGCAGTGACAGTGCGAAACCATCACCAATCCAGGTAATATAAGTATATTAGAGATGCAAAAGATTTTGGATTAAATCATAGATTTCAGAAATGTTTTATCTATAAAGCTAACTGAAGAAATGTGGATTTCTTCCAGAGAGCAATAAGGAAGACTACAGGGGATTGAACCAAGGGTCACTTTACACTGAGCTATAACCTGAGTTATTTTTACTTTGATACAAGGTATCACTAAGTTAAGAGTCTTGTTAAATTGCTGAGGCTGGCCTCAAACTTGGAAACTTCTGGCCTCAGATCCCAAGTCACTGGGATCATAGAAGTTCACCATTGTGCCTGTCACGAAGATTTATTTCTCAAAGCATTGTGTTTCTTCTAATTCAACAGGAAAATGTTTGCATAAGGAAAAACAATGCTTTATCGATATTCAAATCTGAAAAATCATGTTCAATTCAGATGTCTTTGACTTTTCTCCATCAAGAGGAGCACATTTTCTTTTGCTTTAAAAATGCAAATTGCTATTGGAAGTTGGTGCACAATTGTGCACTCTTTCCTGAGGATATATTTTCATGATCCAACTGTAAAGTTTCTGAGTGGAGAACTGATGCGGAAAGGAAGGTAGAGATGTACATTTCTTTGACAGTAGATGACATGTACAAAGCCCTGGGGTTAAGAAAAAGTATGGCATATTGACACTACATAGTTAGGGATAGCAAGGAATGTGTTCATGAAGAAAATAAGATTTTTACATAGGACTGGGAAGGCAGCCAAAGCCAGATCACACTATCCATCATATGCTAAGAAGGTCATTGAAGGAATTTTAGCAAGCCTGATATTGCCAGATTTATAATTTTAAAATATCATTAAGCCAACAGAGTAAGTGATTAGAAGGAGACAGATTGCAGTTACAAAGATTGGTTAGGCATGTTTTTCAATGATTTAGATAAGTGTAGTTAGAGAAAGGCAATGTCCATGAAATGAATACAAGGGCTCAAGTTGTAGAAATATTTAAATGTAGAATCCATTGGTTGTGCTGAACAAACATAAGTGAGAAATGAAAGAAAATTGGTAAGTAAATTACCAGCTTTCTAACCTGAATAGATAATTAAATAATATTTGGAGCAAAGATGACAAGTTTGATTTATAATTGATCACATGCATATGCAGAGAAGGTAACACCAGTGAATATATTGGCAATAAAAATATGATCACAGGAGAGAGATCTCAGAAGAAAAATAATCTTGGGAGTCATTAGCATTTGGGTTCAACTTGAATGATTATTTTTAAGTTATTTCTTGGGATTATATGTTTATTTTTCTGTAATACAGTATAATAAAAAATGCCTTCTTTCACAAAATAGGCAAATAGGCAATCAATATGAAACATTTGTTAGTTTGATTTTTTTATATTATGTCAACATTTCATTGTATAATTTGAAATATACAGCAATTTTGAAAGAAATTTAAACACCTAAATACCATGTTGATATCAGTTCAAACCTTGACAAGTCCCATGATAGAATAAATGTTTATGCTCGGTGAGGCATTTACATAATCTCTGATGAGTCCCTTTACCCAAAATACAGTAAAAAAAGGTTCTGCACTATAGGATTGACTTTTAAAATAAGTGAAAGTATTATGTAATGTTCAGGATTTTTTTTTGAATAATTGAGAGAGAAGGAAAATTAGTTATGGTGTTATACGTTATAGATGAAATAAGATTAGAGTTGAAATTTTTGTAACTGGATGGTAGGTACATTAAGGTTAGTTTAATAGTCTTATTTCTCTCTCTTCTTTCCCTCTCCCTCTCTCTCTCTGTCATATTTATATGAGGTTTCTCATGATAAAAAATTTATAATATAGTAAATTCTGCATGCATAAATACTAATTAGATGAAAATGACAACAATTAACATAAACATTTGAGCAGCAATTACTAAATAAAAGAGCATCTGAAAGTTTGATAATTGAAAATAGCATCCCATAAGAAAAAAAAAATAATTTATCACCTAAGTGCTTGTGAGTTTTATAAAAGCTAGTTTTGTATACTTGATCATGATTCAAAGTCAACTCTGATTCATTAAGATTAATTTGTCAGAACAATGCATAATATGATTAAAATAGAAGTTGCCTCTGAATGTAATTACTTTTCATGTTATTATTTTACCTAGCTCATTTCAGATATGATAATCATATCAAACCTAATAATGCTAAAGTTATAATAAGCTTTTTGAATAAATAGAAAAAAATGTTTATTTTATTATAATATAGGAAATATTTTTCAAAAAAATTACTTACACATTTTAACCTGATATTTGCATCTTTCAAACGTTTGTTCCAACAACTATTGCATTTTTCTCTATTTCAGTTTTTACAATGGTAAATAAATAATCATTCATCCTGTGGCTAAAACATTCAAGAATAAAATTGGCAAATGCAGGGGATATGTATTTGTTGGATAATTATTATGGATCTAAGTACATAAAATATATTCTTCCAGTGGATGAAAACATCTTCTCCAATGTCACATGTATTTAGATAAAACAAACTATAAAACTGTATTAGTAGAGGTAATGTTGTGCAATCTTCAATTGTTTTGATTTGGAATGTAACTAGAAGGTTTCAAATAAATAGCTATTTGGTTTAAGTCTGCATACTGTTTGCATTGAAACTTAATAATACTGATCTCCCCCTTAAAGGAGAGGTATGTGAAACCTGAAGGAAAACTATAAGTCTATAGGATGCAAACTGTGATAACTTGGGTCTGCACTGGTAGAAGGGAAGGCACATGAACAACATGGGAAAAAAGTACCCCAAACAAGCTAAGATACTACATCATTAGAATCCATGGACAGCATAGGAGAAAAACTGTCAGAGAAGGAGTTCAGGATGTACATAATTAAAATTTTCTGTGAATTAAAGGATGATATAAGAAAGAAAATACAGGCATCAAAAGATAATTTTGATAAAATACTAAATGAGCAAATACAGGAAGCCAAAGATTACTTCAATAAAGAGAGATTCTGAAAAAAAAAAACACAGATTCTTGAAATGAAAGAAACAATGAATCAAATTAAAAACTCAATAGAAAGCATAACTAACAGAACAGATTAATTGGAAGACAGAACCTCAGTCAATGAACATATAACATATAATATTGAAAATAAAGTTGACCAAACAGTAAATATGGTAAGAAACCATGAGTAGAACATCCAAGAATTATAGGATTGCATAAAAAGACCAAATTTAAGAATTATTGGCATAAAGGAAGGCATAGAGTTACATACTGAAGGACTGAACAATCTATTCGATGAAATAATATTCAGAAAAAAAATTCCCAACCCTGAAAAACAAATTAAAAAGTCAAATACAAGAGGCTTACAGGACAGCAAATGTACAAAATCAAAACAGATCTACATCAAGGCACATTATAATGACAATATCTAGCATACAGAATAAGGATAGAATTTTAAAGCCTTCATTAGAAAGGCATCAGATTACCTATACGGGGAGACCCATTCAGATCGCAGCAGATTTTCAAGCATAGACCCTCAAAACTAGAAGGTTCCAGAACAAAATATACCAAGATCTGAAAAAAAAAATTGGATGCCAACCAAGAATCTTATATCCAGAAAAATTAAGCTTTATATTTGATGACAAAATAAAAACTTTCCATGGAAAACAAAAGTAAAAAAAAATTACAACTAGAAAGTCTGCACTAGAGAACATCCTCAGCAAAATATTCCATGAGGAGGAAATGAAAAACAACAATGAAAATCAGCAAAAGGGAGAAGTACATTATAGGAAAAACCAATCAAAAAAAGAATCATGTTAAATTAAAAACCAAAAATAAACCAAAATGACTAGGAATAAAAACCATGTTTCAATATTAACACTGAATGTTAATGCCCTAAATTCATCAATCAAAAGATGTAGGCTGGCAGATTGTATTTAAAAAAGAACCAACAATATGCTGCTTACAAGACACTAGGAAAAGCCATCCACATAAGAAAACACATCCACAGACTGAAGGTGAAACTTTGGGGAAAAACATAGCCCTCACATGGACTGTCTAAATAAGCAGTTTCCATCCTCATATCAGATAAAGTAGACTTCAAACCAAAGTTAGAAGGGATAAAGAAAGAAATTTCCTACTGCTTAAGGGAATCATACATCAGCAAGACATAACAATTGTAAACATATATTCAACAAACAATGGAGCATATACATACATCAAACAAACTCTTCTCAATTTCAAAAATCAAATAGACCAAAATATGACAATAATTTTACACACCTCTCTCACCACTGGATAGATCTTCTAGAGAAAAACTAAACAAAGAAACTATAGAACTCAATAATACAATTAATAATTTAGACTTAACAGACATATATAGAATATTTCGTCCATCAGCGAGTGAATACACTTTTTTTCTCAACAGCACATGTATCCTTCTCTAAAATAGACCATATATTGTACCACAAAGCTACTCTCAGCAAATACAAAAAAAATAGAGATTCCATCCTGCATTCTATGATATCATAATGGAATGAAATTAGAAATCAATGATAAAATAAATAATAGAAGATACTCCAACACCTTGAGTATGCTATTAAATGAACAATAGATAGAAGAAGACATCAGAGTGGATATTTAAAAATTCTTAGAAGCAAATAAGAACACTGATACAACATATCAAAATCTCTGGGACACTATGAAGGCAGTGCTAAGAGGAAAGTTCATTTCATTGAGTTTATTTCTTAGAAGAATATGATGTCAACAAATAAATGACCTAACATTACATCCCAAAGCCCTAGAAAAATAAGGAAAAAACAACACTGAAAGTAGCAGAAGATAGAAAATAATTAAAACCAGAGCTGAAATCAATGGCATTGAAACAAAAGTAACAATTGAAAAAAAATTGATATAATGAAAAGTTGGTTCTTTAAAAAATAAATAAAATTAATAAACCCTTAGCAGCGCTAAAGAGGAGAAGGAAAGAGAAAAATCAAATTACTAAATTTGTGATGAAAAAGGAAATATCACAATGGACACTTTTGAAATACAGAAGATAGTTGGAAAATGTTTTGAAAATTTATACTCTAATAAAATACAAAATTTTGAAGACATCAACAAATTTCTAAAGTCATATGATCTGCCCAAACTGAACCAGGAGAATATGCACAATTTAAACAGAGCGATTTCAAGCAATGAAATAGAAGATGCCATAAAAAGCCTAGCAACAAAGAAAAGCCTAGGACCAGACAGATTCACAACCAAGTTCTATAAGCTTTCAAAGAAGCTCTAATACCAATACAGCTCAAATTATTTCATGAAATAGAAAAAAAGGAACCCTTCCAATCTCATTCTATGAGGCCAATGTCACCCTAATACCAAAACTAGACAAAGACACAACAAGGAAAAAAACTTCAGACCAATATCTCTAATGAACATAGATACAAAAATTCTCAATAAAATTCTGGCAAATTGAATACAAATGCATATTAAAGAGATAGTGCACCACAATCATGTGGGGTTCATCTCAGGGACACAAGATTGCTTCAACATATGGAAATCAACAAACATAATTCATCACATATCAATAGACTTAAACATAAAAATCATATGATCATCTCAATAAATTCAGAATAAAGCATTCAGCAAAATACAGCACCCCCTTATGTTCAAAGCAATAGAAAAACTAGGGATAATAGAAACATATCTCAACATTGTAAAAACTATCTATGCTAAGCCCAATGCCAATATCATTCTAAATAGAGAAAAAATGAAAGCATTCCCCTTAAAAACTGGAACAAGACACAGATGCCCTCTTTCACCACTTCTATTCAACATAGTCCTGGAAACTCTAGCCAGAGCAATTAAAAAGACATAAGAAATGAAAGGGATATGAAGGATATGAATAGGAAAAAAAGAAATACACCATCCCTATTTGCTAATGACATGATTCTATACTGAGAGTATCGAAAACATTCCACCAGAAAACTTCTAGAACTAATAGATGAATTCAGCAAAGTAACAGGATATAAAATGAACACCCATAAATCAAATGCATTTCTGTACATCAGTGACAAATCTTCTCAAAGAGAAATTAGGAACACTATATTTATAATAGCCTCAAAAATAAAATATTTTGGAGTTAACCTAACAAGAGTTGAAAGACCTCTACAATGAAAACTACACAACACTGAAGAAAGAAATTAAAGAAGACCTTACAAGATGGAAATACCTACATTGTTCTTCGATAGGAAAAATTAATATTGTTGAAATGACGTACTACCAAAAGTGTTATACAGCTTTAATGCAATTTCAATAAAATTCCCAATGACATTCTTCCTAGCAATAGAAAAAGCAAACATGAAATTCATCTGGGAAAATAAGAGACCCAGAGTAGCTAAAGCAATCCTTAGCAAAAAGAGTGAATCAGGAGGCATTACAATACCAGATTTTAAACTATATTACAGAGCTATAGTAACAAAAACAGCATGTTACTGGCACCAAAACAGACATGTAGACCAATGGTACAGAAAAGAGGACATGGAGACAAACCCACATAAATACAGTTATCTCATACTAGATGAAGGTGCAAAAAGCATACATTGGAGAAAAGATAGCCTCTTCAACAAATGGTACTGGGAAAATTGGAAATCCATATGCAGCAAAATATAATTAAAAATTCTCTCACCCTCAAAAAAAAAAAAAAAAAAACACCTCATAGTGGATCAAGGACCTAGGAATTACATGAGAGGCTTTGCACCTAGTAGAAGAGAAAATAGGCCAAAATTTTCTTCATGTTGGTTTAGGACCTAATTTCCTCAGTAATATTCCTAAAGTGCAAGAAATTAAATCAAAAATCAAAAAATGGGATAAATTCAAACTAAAAAAGCTTCTTTTCAGCAAAAGAAGCAATTATTGAAGTAAAGATACAGCCTACAGAATAGGAGCAAATTTTTACACATGCACATCAGATAGAGCATTAATCTCCAGGATATACAAAGAACTCAAAATCCTTAACACCAAAAAATTTTTAAAAAATTAAAAAAACAAATAACCCATTCAATAAATGGGCTAAGGAAATGAGCAAACACTTCCCAGAAGAAGATACACAATAGAACAACATATTTCTGAAAAAAAAATGTTCAACATTTCTAGCAATAAGTTTAATGAAAATCAAAACTCCTCTGAGATTTCATCTCACTCCAGTCAGAAAGGCAATTATCAAGAATTTGAACAACAATTAAAAAATAAATGCTGGCAATGATGTGGGGGAAAAGGTACACTGATTCATTGCTGGTGAGATTGCAAAATGGTATAACCACTTTGGAAAGCAGTATGGAGATTCCTTGGAAAACTTAGAATGGAACCACCATTTGAACCAGCTATCCCACTCCACTATCTATACCAAAGGACTTCAAATCAGCACCTGAGAGTGATGCAGCCACCTCAGTGTTTACAGCACTTCAATTCACAATGGAACCTAATTTCTAAGATGGTACCCTACATTATGCATTTTAACACATTAGTCATACTGATTTTTATGGCCACTAAATACTTGCAATCACTGTACTAGAGACTAAGAAAATGCAAAAGCAATTCTGTTTAAAACAGGTATTCAGATGCAGTTCTTTATTTTAACTTCTCCAGTTGTCTCTGCTATGATGGATATAGCAAAGTTAGAGAATTGTATTTCACATCAGAGGTCACATTGATTGGTTACTATATGTCATTTGGAGCATATATAGAAAAGAGAATGATCCATTTGGTTCATAATTGTTCATAAATAAATATTTATTGAATAAATAAATGCAAATAGGAACATACTGTGATGATGATGATGATGATGGTGATGATGTGATTTCATACTTTGTTATCCCCAGTAATAAAAATCCAAAGATACTCTTGAACTATGGTAGACCAGACTTTCTCATGAAAAAAGAATCAAAGATGGGCAAACTCTGTTTCTGAAATAACTTTTGTTTCTGACTTTTCTTCATATATGTCACTGGATTTGTATTGATGATATATATTTACTGGACAGTGTTATCAGCTTCCTAAACCAGTTTATTTGCCTACCCACACAAACTCCCTGATTTTTACCTCTTCCATGTATCTACCCTGTAAAGTCAGCAGAATATTTCTCAAATACAGATGTCTGCCATAAATTTATTTACTGACAGAGAGCTAACAAATACCTAATAAATGATAAAATACTTGGAATGCAAAGTCACTAAGCAATAAAATGCAGACCAATTTTTAGTCTCTTCTCATTCTACTTTTTTTCATGAATGCTATACTGAACTCTTAAGTGTTTTTTTTTTATTAATGTATCTTTGTATATATGATTCTCCATGCTCAGAAAGATGTTCCATTCCTTCCTGTAGCATGCTATTATTTTTTGTTTTGGGTATTAAACATTACATTTTACCCACTTATTCATTGGGTTGCTTGGTTTTCTGGTGTAAGATTTTTGAGTTCTTTATATATTCTAGATGTTAATACCCTACTCAGCTGGCCATGATTTTGACACATTACATAGGCTCTCTTTTCATGGTCTTGTTTCTTTTCCCATCCCACTTATTGATTTTTATAAACTTTATTACACTTTAGGAGTTTTGTTAAGGAAGTTGTTGCCTGTGTCAGTATGTTGAATTTTAGACCCCGTGTTTTCTTCTAGTAGGTATAATATTTCTGGTCTAATTCTTAGGTTTTTCATCCATTTTGATTATAGTTTTATTCAGTATGAGACATAGGTATAAATTTTTATTTTTTTTACTTATAGCCACCATGTTTTTCCATCCCCATTTGTTTAAAGGGTGTTTCTTTGGCACCTTTGTAATGTATCATCAGGTGACTACAGGTATGTGGATTTGTCTTTGTCTTCTATTCTGTTTCATTGGTCTTCATGTCTATCAATAAATGGACAAAAGAACTAAACAGAAACTTCTCAAAAGAAAACACAAATAACCAACAAATATATGAGAAAATGTTCAACATCTCTAGCAATCAGGAATGCAAATAAAAACTACACTAAGAATTCATCTTACTCCAGTCAGAATGGCAATGATAATAATACAAACAATAATAAGTGCTTGTAGAGGTTGTGGGGGTAAAATTACACTTGTACACTGTTGGTGGGACTGCAGACAAATGGAACCACTCTGGAAAGTAGTATAGAGATTACTCGAAAAACTAGGGAGGAAACCATCATATGACCCAGCTATCCCACAACTTGATATCTACCCCAAAGATCTAAAATCAACATACTATAGCAGTACAGCCATCTCAATGTTTATAGCAGCACAATTCACAATAGCAAAATCATTTAATCACACCTAAGTTACTGTCAATAGATTAAGAAATTGTGGTATCTATACACAATGGAGTTCTACTCAGTCATAAAGAATAATAAAATTAAGGCATTTGCTGGTAAATTGATAGAAATGGAGAAAATCATGCTAAGTGAAATAAGCCAGACTCAGAAACTCAAAGGTTGAGTGCTTTCTCACTTATGTGGAAGCTAGAGTAAAATAAAGAAAAAGAAAGAGGAAATGATAGGTTATCATAAAGATATAGAGAAGATCAGTAGTGTAGAAGATGGAGACTGAGAGTCAGAGTGGAGGGATGGGTAAGTGGAGGCAAAACACTGATTTTATCACACTATACTTAAATCGTGCATGATTTTCTCTTAGAATATTTTTGAGTTTAAAATGAAATGCCTGACTCATCTTGGAATTCCAGTTCATATCAACACAGTGTGGATGGACAATAAATTATTAAATAAAATTCTGAATAGTAACAATACACTTAAGCAGGAAATTATGCAAACAAGATGGACTCAAGATTTAATCAATTTTTCAACTCTCTCTCTCTTTTTTTTGGTCAGCAATCCTTAAACACTGAGCATATCCCTATCCCTAACCTTTTTTATTTGTTTCCTTTTGAGGCAGGGTCTCACAAAGTTGGATAGAGCTTTGCTAAATTGCTGAGACTGGATTTGAACTCACAATCCTAATAACTCAACCTCATGAGTCACTGGGATTACAGGTGAACACCATCAAGCTCAGCTATTTTTCCTCTTTCATACTTTTTATTAAGGAAAGTAGTCATATTCTGACACTGAGAATATGGATACAATTAGTTAGCAAAAAGATTCTGGGAAAAATACTATAGAGAAATATATGCCCTAAAATTAAGACATCTCGAAGTATATTTCTATTTGAGAAAGAATATGTTGGTTTGCAACATGAACTTTAGTGTTTTCAAAAGGTAAACTGCTAGTAAAGTATGTTTTGTGGTTTTACTAAAACTTTACAAGTGAAGAAAAACAATTTGTAAAGTAGATAAAAGTTAAATTAGACCAGGAATGACCTAGTTTCCTCCACTATTCTAAAACAGTCACTGTCTATGCAAATGCTTTTTTATTTTCCCCCATATTAATCAAATGCTAGGATATAGGGGATTTTGAGGATACAGATTACCAAAGCACCAAGTGGCATTCACGTGCTTCTCACCTTTTCATTCCAGAGAATCAAAGATGTCTTTTTAAGCAGTCTTGTGTGAATGAGAATAAGTTCTTGAATAAATTGCTCACAAAATCCATGCTAAACTAATCCCACGATGGCTCCCAGTGGTCACATAAGTATTTAACACAAATCTCTACAATGCTTGACTGATCTCATGGGCTTCCCACACTTCAGTAAGTGGGTCAGTGGGGGCTTTTGCCTATTTCATTTTAAGGAAAAAAAAAAAACCTCTTTGAATTTAGCTAAATGCGTGTAATATCTGTGATGGTCAAAAAGGTAATAATTATTGAAGTTGGGACTATGAGTCACTTCTTATTAGAAAAGGATCATTTACCTGTAAGATTCTAAAAACTCAAGACATTTTGATCTTTCATACTGCTACATTTCTATCATTAACCATTCACTATGAAACCTGACAAAAAGAGATGTGTGTAATGCTTTCTTTTCAATTATCTTAAATAATACTACTTATACATTCTAAGACATTGAGATACAACAATCTAATAAATCCTAAGTTTTTAACAGTAAATCTTATGTGTATATGAGAATTTAATATATCAGTTATATATATCAGGGAAACAGCAGCTAATCATATCTCAATTATCTTACCACTATTTATTTTAAATGAATAGTATATATTGAAGCCAGAAAATAAGAAATAAAATATATTTCTTCAGTTGTTATTTCTAAGGTTCTCTTCATTTTAATGTTTTACATTATTTTGCATTTTCTCATCAGTTCACTTTCTATATGTTTGCTGCCTTAAATACCTGAGCCACAATGACATTTAATATTATCTTTATTCTACTTAGTTTTTTTTTTTGCATTTCCTGATCTACATTCAAGGGAGAGCTACACAAAGGGGAGTGTTTAAATTGCAGAATAAGTTGTTACCTAACAGTTCTGTAACCACAGACATATAATGAAACCTCTGTGCTTCAAGAGTTTCATCAAGGACTGGGGTTGAAGCACATTGGTAAAGCAATTGCATCTCATGTGTAAGGCACCGGGTTCAATTCTTAGCATCACATATAAATAAATAGAAAATAAAGGTCCACCAACAAATAAAATAATATCTTTAAAATGTTTCATCAATAAAGATAACCTTATTGGCTTAGTTTCCTGTGTTGTGGTAAAGATTAAACTGCCATTCCTTTTCTATGGATTTCATAATTTGTATAAGGTGAAAAGGAAAAAAAAGATGATAAATGTATGGGTATGGTAAAAGTCTCTAGTTTCAAATCAAAGTCTGTAGGGAAAAAATCAGAGAAAAGAGCAATAAATAACAGAAGATAAAAGAGCAAAAGGGCATCCCTGAATTAACTCTTCAATGCTATAATTTTAATGGGCATGTATAATTTTTTAAATTCTCTCCTATTGTCTCTATTTCCACCTTGGAATATTCTGAGGTATATTATGGACAATGTTTTTGCAAATATGTATTATGGCATATGACTATGAATAGCTTGATACAAAATCAGAGAATGAGTTTACAGGATTATAAAAACTTACACTGATCTATCATAAACATAAGTATTATTTTTCCAGCATCAACAAGCTCCGATTATCCACAGAGATGGGATCTTGACAGTAAAAAAATGTGATGAAAGATTAAGTATTTTGGCAAAATTTACTAGAACATCAATACATATATAAGAAAATAGTCTTCTTTTACTCTTTTTATAAGAAATTATATTATTATTGTGGTCAAATATTCTCTCTATAAATAGACAATTTTCAGTTCTGAGTCTATTACTGTCTCGAAACTAAACATTTTCCCCCAAAAGTATTTATGTTATTTGTTTCTACATTATCTAAATTTTTAAGTATATATTTTTAAAAGACTCTGTGAGACATTTATGCCAACTGGGAGCAAAAATACACTATCATGGATTTCTATTGTATTAATTGCATTTTATTAAGTGTGAATCATAGCTGAGTAAGTTAACTAATTATACCTGAGTTGCTGTAAATGAGCAGAGATATTTCACAAATTGCTTATTAATTTTATCTTTTTAATTACTTGCAAACTCAGTGGTCTCTACCTTATTTTATATAAGATTTGGCAGAGAAGAAAAACAGTTTTATAGTTGGCTAATAAAAATATACTAAATTTACATCATGGATTAGAAAGAAATTCAACTTACCACTTGATGTTACATTCTTTTTTTTTTAATATTTATTTATTTATTTTAGTTTTCGGCGGACACAACATCTTTGTTTTGTATGTGGTGCTGAGGATAGAACCTGGGCCGCATGCATGCCAGGCGAGCGAGCTACCGCTTGAGCCACATCCCCAGTCCCTTGATGTTACATTCTAAAGACAAGATCCAATTTTTAATTTTTTTAGATATTTTACCTATTTTATTTTATTTTAAATTTGTTAATTTATTCTAATTTGTTATACATGACAGCAGAATACATTTCAATTCATAATACACATACAGAACACAATTATTCATGTCTCTGGTTGTTCACAAAGTAGAGTCACACCATTTGTGTCTTCATACATGTACTTAGGGTAATGATGTCCATCTTATTCCACCATCTTTCCTACCCCCATCCCCCCTCATTCCCCTTCCTTCCCTTTGCCCTATCTAAAATTTCTCCACTTCCACCATGCTCTCTGCCCCAACCCCATTATGGATCAGCATCTAGATAAAACATGTGGCCTTTGGTTTGGGGGCGTTGTCTTGCTTCACTTAGCATCATGTTCTCCAACTCCATCCATTTACCTGCAAATGTTGTGATTTCATTATCTTTTAATGCTGGGTAATATTCCATTTTGTATATATACCACAGTTTCATTATCCATTCATCTACTGAAGGGCATCTAAGCTGGTTCCACAATTTAGCTCTTGTGGATTGTGCTGTTATAAACATTGACATGGCTGTGTCACTCCAATATGCTGTTTTTAAGTCCTTTTGGTATAAATTGAGAAATGGGATAACTGGGTTAATGGTGGTTCCATTTCAAGTTTTCCAAGGAATCTCCATACTGCTTTCCATATTGGTTGCACCAATTTGGTCTCCATACTGTTTTCCATATTGGTTGCACCAGTCCCACCAGCAATGTATGAATGTACCTTTTTTCCCTACATCCTTGCCAACACTTATTGTTGTTTGTATTCTTAATAGCTGTCATTCTGACTTAGAAATCTTAGAGTAGTTTTTATTTGCATCTCTCAAATTGCTAGAGATGTTGCACAGTTTTTCTTAGATTTGTTGATTGATTGTATATCATCTTCTGAGAAGTATCTGCGCAGTTCTTTGGCCCATTTACTGGTTGGGTTGTTTGGGTATTTTGGGGTGTTAAGTTTTTTGGGTTGTGAAAATGACCATACTGCCAAAAGCACTATACAGACTTAATGCAATTCCAAAAGAAATTTCAATGATCTTCCTCATAGAAATATAAAAAGCAATCATGAAATTAATCTGGAAAAATAAGAGACCCAGAATAGCCAAACCAATTCTTAGCAGGGAGAGTGAAGCAGGTGGCATCACTATACCAGACCTTAAAATCTACTTCAGAGCAATAGTAACAAAAACAGCATGGTACAGGCACCAAAATATATTTATAGACCAATGGTACAGAGATGCGTTTATCTCATACTAGACAAAGGTGCCAAAAACATGTATTGGGGAAAAGATAACCTCCTCAAAAAATGGTGCTGGGAAAACTGGAAATATATATGCAGCAAAATGAAATTAACCCTCTATCTCTTGACATGCACAAAAGTCAATTCAAAGTGGCTCAAAGACCTAGGAATTAAACCAGAGACTCTGTGCCTAATAGAAGAAAAAGTAGGCCAAATCTTCATCATGTCGGACTAGGCCTCAATTTCCTTAATAAGACTCCTAAATTGCAAGAAATAAAATCAAGAATCAATAAATGGGAGAGATTCAAACTAAAAAACTCTTCTCAGCAAAGGAAACAATCAGTGAGGTGAGCAGAGAGACTACACAATGGGAGCAAATTTTTACCACATGCACATCAGATAGATCACTAATCTATAGGATATATTAAGACTCAAACCTTTATAAGCAACTTGATCTCTGAGATGTGGACAAGAATACTGAAGGCAGCCATCATGATTCTTGTATTTTATTTAAAGACGGGGTCTCACTGAGTTGCAGAGGCTGACTTTGAACTCACTATTCTCCTGCCCCAACATCCTGAGTCATTGGGATTACAGGCATGCTCTACTGCACTTGGCAATGTTTTCTTTTAAAGAAATCTCTACTTGGCAACTCACTTTTTAATGTCCATAGCCACTGATACAACAAAAAAGAGTACTAATCTGGTGCTCATTTACACCAAAATTTTGTCCATAAATATTTTGGAAGAATACTTTATAAAATTAATTAACATACACCAAAACACTGTCTGATCTATAAATATTTTATATTACAAAATACTATGCTTGTATTCCAGGTCACCAAAATCTGTCTCAAACAACACAACCATGTTTATAGTACAGAAAGTAGAAAAACAAAACCTTATATGATATACACTATTGGACTATTCAGTACATTGAAGATGTACCAAATGAATCATTTGTTCCCACTCTGCTGAGCATGTGGTAAGATAATTTAACATGAGAATCAATGGAGAGGATCCATAAAGTCTAGACAACCAGATCAGTCATTTATAAAGAGAAAATGCATTATCACATGAATGGTAGCAATCAACACAAAAGCTGTGCAGAATTCAAACCAATGCATGTGTGGCAGCACATCTGAAAACTGAAAATAAAATCACATGTGCTTAGAGTAAAATAAAATTGCATGTTCTTAGAGCTACATGCTTACAGCTCAGGCTTAGGCCTGTCTCTCTTAAGCTATGGACTTTCCCTACACTGAAGTTTAGCAAGGTTAACACAGCACAAACTATGATATACAGACATTCTTTATGCTCTACACTGAGGACAGGTTTGAAGACTAAATTATTAAAACAAGCAGAAATAAAAATTATGATAGAGACCATGTGCTAATATTTTTTCCTAAGATCATGTTCAAATTATATAGTATAAATTATGCAAAAAGGAAAGAACTGCTAAACAATATGCATTTTCCTTTTACATATTTTTCCAAAGTTCTATATCTTGTTGGAAATAGAAATGACGATTGTTAATCCAGAACCTCACTTTCCCTAAGCCTCTATCATAAATTATGAACCACAAAATGGAGTGGTATTGTTTTCATGTCTGTGGTATTTTGTTTATTTAATAGAATTTGCTATTTATGGCAAAATATTTTTTATTCTTCTGTTAAAAATATCCTGAAAAGATCTGTATATCATAAGAAATCCGGCATTTTCTTTAAAGAGGAATTCTAGAATATTATATTGCTTCTTATAAAAATGGATCAGTTCAGAGAAGCAATGCACAATGTATTTGTTAATTTGATATTCAATGAGATTCACCTTATGAAAAGGAAACAATTAGAAGAACCTTACAGGAATAAATTACTCCAAGAATTCTTCCCAAGAAATGTATCACCAAATGTCGATCCTTTTACTACACCAGTGGCAGCTTGAAAAAAAAATACCGACAAGTTTCAAGTTTACATAGGGCATATACTTCTGAAAAACAGAATAGCATATTAGTATATGACTCCTTTGGTTACCTTTGAAGGGCAAATACAGATTCTCCAAATTTCTATTACTTGTGTCACAACTGATTCAGTAAACTGCATCTCTCCACTGGCCAATCTGTACAAAAACTCACTAAATTGACTTGACCAAATTTTAGTTCAGTTTGTTTTCTCCTGTGAAGCATCTGAACTTTGGCCCACACTCAGTCTGAGCCAGCATCTAAATGTGGAACAGCCAGTCTCTCTTTAACAGTTCCTCCCAAGATACTGACCATAGAAAAAAGATTGCCTGATGAACTATGAACCAACTGTTTTTTCCACAATCTCACCTCAGTTTCTCTCTACCTGTGTTTACTCCTCCCTATGAAAGAAAAGCCCTTTATGTTTGACATTTGAGAAGGTTGAGGCTTGGAAATTTTTCACCTTATTACTGCAATAGTCCCCCTTATTTTTATGCAATTTTCTTTTTGAATAAAATCTATCCTTACCTGAGTTTTAATGTGTTTTTTATTTGAGAATAATTAAACATTTTATTAAGTACCTCCCACCCTTAGCAATCAATACTATAGACATCTACTGGAAAGCAATAATTTAGTTAACCTTGGAATACTCTGTCCCTTCATTTTGGCAAACTATGATATTTCTCTTTAAACAATCTATCTGGAAAAAAATTGGTTCCCCTGTCAGGTTCCTTTAAGGAAGAACAATCTATAATCCAGGACTTGTCTTAGCTCGCATATATATGGCAGAAAGCTTTCCAATAATAGTAAAATTGTTGCTGGTACAGCACTAGATTATACCACAAGAAGAGAGGATAAACATATAAAACATTCTAGAATGTATGTGAGAACTATATACTTGGTTTATGCTTATTGTTTGTGTTCTTTTCTATATTTTAAAATTTCTTATGTTTCTGCTTTAACATTATTTAATTATCTTATGAAGATTTATACATATGAAGAAATGGAATGCTTTAACATAAATATTGTGATCACTAAAATAATCTAATTCTTGCTACTCTGGTAATTTATGCTTGAAAAGTATCAATTGTTTACAAATAATAATGACTTTTTTGTTACAGTATTTATCAAGTTAACAAATATTTTTGTATTCCCAAAATACCCCTCAATTATTTCTCCAGAATGGATGATTAAAATATTAATCTAGAATTGGAGTTATGAACTCTTTAGAGGAAAGCAATAATTTGCAATTCCAGTTTTTATTTCTGGGTATATGACAACAGTTAAGACAGGAAAATAAACTGTGATCTAAAACCAATAAAGAAAGGGAAAACACCCCAGAACGTTAAGGTAAATCTGTCAGTTGTCCCAAAGTAAATTATCCTAAACCTCCAATTTTTTTTTTGTCTCATTTTGAGTGGCTAATAAAGTGTCTGGAAAAGAATCAATTTTTTAATGACCACTAAATGATTAAGATTTCTTAGCATAGTTAGAAATGAAAAGGAGAAAGGAATAGCAGTGATTTCGTGAATCAGAAGGGCCAACAAACAAATCATATTTAGAAGTGAACCTAGACTTCCAATTTCTGCTCTGACATGTAATGACGTCAGAAGTCAGAACTCATTTTACAACAAGAAAACAATAAACAAACAGAAAATCAAGAACTTTTCTTGGGTCCATTAAAAACTGAGTTTGCTGGCAAAATGCCACCTTAAAATTGGAGAAAAAAAAAGTTCATTTAACAGTTCATTCACGCTTTTGGTCATCAGGACCAAAAGCTGCAAGAAGTCATAATTGGTAGGACCACTTACTTGATGAGCATCTATAATAAACTGCAGAAGGCTGAGTTTTGAACTAGCAGAAAATGTGAAATTCCTAGGGGCCCCAGTCATAAAGGGCCTTCACACTTTCCCAGTAACCCCTCCCCCACTCACCAGGAACCACACTAGTTTCTCTTAAAAAGGATCTGAGAAGATCCCCTTAGGACCTAACAGGATAATCAGAGAATACCTCTTTTGAATACCAGATCATTCTCTGTAAAAACCTACTCTCCAAACAGGAGGACTTTCATAAAGGTCAATACTAAAACCTTTTCACAGGAGTAAGTGAATTCTTCCTACCATTCAAATAAAACCTTTCCAAACAAACATAAAAAATACACTGAACAGAACATGTAAGAACTGTGACAAAGCAATGGAATATGTCATATGTCTGATATATTCCTGTAATAAAGTAGATAAATATTGAAAGATGTAATCATTTATGTAAAGTCCTAGCCATTGTATGCACCTGCTCATGTATTTATTTATAATTTTTCTTAAAAAAAGGTTTTTACAGTGACTAATATGTGTAGACATTGGTGATGCAAGAGTGAAGAAGACAATGCCTAAATAAAGCAAGCCAAAATTGAATAAAATAATTGCAAGGTATAAATTGTGTACCTTGAAGGAAACAAAAAGAACAGTAAACAAAAAAATATGGGAAATATTTTATTTTGGTGATTATGAAGGGAAAATAAATATATGTCAGTTAAACTGAGACTTAAAGGATGAGATAGAAATAATTGAATGGAGCATGGAAAAATGAAAGAGAATCAATCTAAGTGTTCACTAGTTTCAATCATGCTAAAGCTATTTCTTCAAAAAAAATGAGGGAAATTCCTACATTCCAGTGGTTTCTATATTTCTGTGTTACTTGTCTTTTGAGAATATGGTGAAGGTTTAGGACACTCTCAAAAGAAAAATATATATATATATATATATACACACATGTAAATAGGAAATTTTGCTGAAGATTTCTTATTCTTATCCAGATAAAATACACCAGGCCACCAATTCTTATGGACCTAAGGTCTTTGTCCCTCCTAAATTCATATGTTGAAGACCTAAGATTCAATTCCACAGTATTGGGAAATGGGGCCTTTAGGAGGTGATTAGAAATAGGTGAAGGTGCATTCCTTACAATTAGTACCTTTACAAAAAGAGACAGCAGGACACCAGGCAACACATTATTCTCTCTCTCTCTTCTCTCTCTCTCTCTCTCTCTCTCTCTCTCTCTCTCTCTCTCTCTCTCTCTCCCTCTCTATCTCTTTATCTCTCTGCCATTTGAAGGCATAGAAAGTAGGTAAAGTAGGTAGTAATCCACAAGCCATTAGGAGAGCCTTCACAGAAATGGAAATTTCTAGACCCTTGATCTGGTCTTCTAGTCTTAAGATTGGTAAGATAAACAATTTCTTTTTCTTTAAATTACCCAGTCTATAATATTTTTAATGGCAGTCTGAGCTGACTAATAAGTCCTTCAAGATTTGTAGTAAAATAACTACTAGGGAGAAAAATACATATTACATGTACATTTCTGCTAATCTGTCACCTCAAAATGATAAAAATTAGTACATAGTCTTTCAAAAATGCTCTGTACAGATTCTCCTCTACTTGAAATGGGTTGAAACCTGAGAAACCATCAGAAGTTGAAAATTTCATAATAAAAAAAATGTATTTAATACACTTAACCCACCAGACATTGTGGTTCAGCAACAAACTATACTGTAGAGTATTGGCTATTTACCCTCATGAGCTAATTGGAAGGTGTGGCTCCCTACAGTTGCCAAGCACTGTGAGAAAGTAGAATATTTCATATTGCTGGCCAAGAAAAAGATCAAAATTCAAAGTATGGTTTTAGCTCAATGCATTTCACTTTCACACCATTGTAAAGTCAAGTCATTGTAAGTCAAACCATTGTAAGTAGAGATCTCTCTGTATTTCTGCTACACAAAGCTACAAAGGAAACCTAAAATGATCCTTCTGGCTAACAAATCTTGATCATTTTAAAAAATTACTCACTTCAGAATTCAAGTTATTTTCTATAGGCTTGCTAGTTTTTCCATTCTACAAGTAGGTAATATTCATCCATCTTACCCTTCTTCACAAAAGACGTTTAAACCATAATGACAATTAGCTATTCATTTTTTCCTCATCTTCACCTTGACTCTCTGACTTTATAATACTATTTGTTCTTCCTGATATGTATGTCCCTTCATTCTCCTACAGATAATCTGACTTATTTTTAAATGCCCATCAAATTTCAACTCCCAGGTGAAATCTTTCATTGGTCTACCCCATCAGATTTCAGCAACCCCTTCCTTATGTTTGAAAAATATTTTGCCTATTCTACTCTGCTACCTAAATTAGCCTTCAATTCACAGCAATTTGAGTTTCTTTAACTATGTTGAAAACATCCTGTCTTCTTCATTTTTTCATTCGCCAAGGAGTATAATAGTGCATTGTAATAAAGTATGAACTTACTGTATGAAAATACATATATGCAAATGAATGAAGGAATAAATTACATATCAACTAATTAAAGAAATAAATGCTTGTATAAATGATTTGTTACTCTATTTTTATTGATGCCTGGAATTCCCTAAATCCTCAGGTTATTTTGTTTACAATCAATGAGACATTTGATTCAATTAATTAGTAACTCAAAACTATCTTATATTTTATGTCTTAGATACAATTAGATGTTTTAGTAAGTCTCTTTCATACTTTTCTTTTAGAAAAAATTAGAGAGTGCTGATTATTTTTAGGGTCATATTTAAAATAATTACTGTAGCTTATCTCCTGCTTAAGGGGATTTCTTCTACACACATTTTCAATCAGTTGTGTGCTAATACTTTCTTGGCCATAAATATTATAAATGGTGCAAAATTGGGTAATTAAAACTAATTAAAATCTATAAGCAGGAATGAAAGGTTATAGCTTTAAATAAATTTAAAGACTCAAAATTTCACAATTAGCTAATGACATTTTCTAATTGCTAAGTTTGGTAAGTGCCTTAAGTCAGTACATTTTTTATAGCCTTGATTTTATTCCAAGGAAACTATATGTATAATGGTTAAATCTTCCTTAGTCAGCTTTAACCTCATAGCTTGGTCAACAGTCAGTTAAATGGAGTCTATCAGGTAATTCTATGGTGTAAACAAGGTTCTACCGGCACTGAACTGAGACTAACAACTCATTTTACTTACTCTCTGAGTAACCAACAGCATGTAATGATTTGCTGCTAAGGATATGACAAAGGGCATCATTAAACACAGATATACTCAACAGATGATGTGCCATATGTTTTTTCCTTCTTCTTCTATGAATAATTTCTACATGATTCATCAAAAGTCATAGTAGAAGTTCATATTTACCAATGAGCAATATGCAACCTTATAACTATAGCCAGCTTACCAGTAGTCATCTTAAAAAACAACAGGAAGACGCATGTCTGTCATTTTTTTTACGTATTTTATTAGCTATACCATGTTCCAGCCACATGGCTATTTAAAAAAATGTCACTTCTAATAAGTTATCTGTAAATGGTGGTAGTTGCAGTTTAATTAACCAGAACTCTATCTTTGCTCTACCTAATGAAGTCTTAAGTATCATTCACAAATATTCATTAAAAGTTGAAATCTCCTCTTGAATAAAAGACTGTTGAACAGGCGAGAATAATAATGAGAACAAAAAATGCCACTTGCCATTCTGCTTTACTTGAAAATCAAATGAAACAATCCATATAAAATTTGAAAATTATTTAACATAAAATGTCAGGTAAAATTATTTTCAAAAAATAACTTAGTGTAACCCTTTAAACATGAATGTTTCACCCACTAAATAAAAACAAAATAATTTCTTGCTCTGTTTTTAATGTTTTCCAATTTTCTTAAGAAATTTCTGTGAGAAATATTGATATTGCCACATAAGTCATTTATTAAAAACAGGGATTAGCCTAATACTTCCTCCAACAAAACGTTAGAAAAATGAATGAAACAATGTCTTTTAACATACCGAAGATCAAAGCACAAAGGATCAACAGTTTAGAGATGGGAATCAAAAAATCCAAACCAAATGAATGCTGAGCTGACTGCCTAGAGAGAGTTTTCTAGGTCATGGTGCAAGGAGGGGAACCCAGGTAAAGCATGCTCATCTTCCTGAGTTTATGAAATGTAGCTGAAAATTTGAAGAGGTTAAAGGTACAAGAATTCACAGGACAGAGTATTAAAGAGGAGAGAGTTGCACAGAATCACAATGCTAGAAATCTGCAGAATTTCCATTCCCCCAGTCTTCATTAGGCCAGATTATCCCTTCTATCTTTTCTTGGTTTATTTATAAATTATGTATATTCTTGGTATCTTTTTGTATATCTATCATAGTAGATACTCTAGGTATTATGATATAAATATAAAATTTAATCTACTGGTTTGACAATTTCCTATGTCAAGTGAAATGTGGACACCTTATTGTCATTTATGTCTTTGCCATTCTTCATTTTCAAATAGCATTGACTTGATATAATTTTTAAAAGTCATGAGAAGTCAGGGTGCTTGGCGTGTGCCTATAGTTCCAGCTACTAGAGATACTGAGATTGGAATATCACAAGTTCAAGAAAGTTCAAGACCAGCCTGGGCAATATATTGAGATTCCATCTTACAACAAAAACAAACACACCCTCCCTTGCAAAAAAACACTACTATTGAATAAAACAATAGTATATTTTTTATCCATGTATCTACTCTTTCCTTTATTCCTTTTCCTTCCAGTTAATTTAAGTTTTTTTTAAATCCACATCCATTTTTACAAACTCTGTTTAACTTTTAAGGGTACGTGTGCTAGAGACAAATTCTTTTAGTTTTCCTTAACCTAAAAAAGTTTTATTTGCTTCACAATTCCTGAAGGATAGTTTTGCTAGACATAGAATTCAGAATTAATTTTTCTTTATTTATAATCTCTAAACTGTTGTGATATTTTACTTCTTGGATCCAAAATTTAAGATAAGAAAACTACTGTCATTATTATTAATGCTCTTCTACCAGAAATGCATCATATTTTTTGGATGCTTGAAAGACTGTTTTGTCTTTAGTTTACTTTCTAGAGGTATGATTATGATATGTGGGATTCTTTCCATTTATCCTATTAGATTCCACTCATCTTAAATTTGAGTTACTGTTTTTCACCAAATTTGCAATATTTTAAGCCATTATTTCCCTGTACCATATCTCAGCTTTCTTTCTCCTCTCCATGAAGAATTACAGTGATGCAAATCATTTTTTTGTTGTTGTTATTTTTCTATGGGGCACTAAGGATATGCTCTATTTCCCTTCATTCTGTTTTCTTTTTTCTCTTTTGTTCAGAAAAAGTGAATGCTATTTATCTAATCTTTTAGATTTTTTCATGTTTTTTTTTTGTTCTACAATTTTCATTTCTTCTTCTTAAAATAACTTTTATTTCTATTAAAAACTTGTATTTTTCATTTATGACAGGAGAATATGCAACAAATATGAAACATTTTTATGATGGCTGCTTTAAAAGCCTTGTTAGAAAAATAAATAATTAATTATATCTAAATAGTGGCATCATTTCAATTTATTTTATCACATTCAAGTTGTGATTTTCTTCATTTTCTGTATGACCAGTGATTTTCAATTGTATCCTGGATATATCTTCCATTATGTTAGCAGGCTATGGATCCCTTTAAATCTTTTATGTTATCGGGTCTTTATTGTGTTTCTATTCAGCATGCAGGTCCTAGTCTATACTCTGGTCTGAAATTCCAATAAATTTAATTTTTGATGCCTTTGTAGTATTATTTTGTTTTGCTCAGTTTATCTGATGCTGTAGTGTCACAAGCCATCCACCGGCTGTGTGTCAACTATTGTGCATAGTAGCCAAATGACAGGATAGGCCTGGCGTTGTGAGGTCCCTGGCAGGGAGTGATCATGTGATGCAGGTGCATCTCCACCTCTAGTTCTAAGATCCCACACAGCACCTGATATGGGTATGACTTGCCAAGATGTCAATCAATCTGCTGATCACAAGACATCAGGAAGCAAGTCTCTACCTTTGAAACCTTACCCCTGCCTCTGATGTCCCTGCTATAAAATAAAGGAAATGTGGGCTTGCACTCTCTTTGCAGCAGCATGGAAGCTGACCCTTAAGTCTCAGAGCCATCCCGCTTTGGATTTGAAAAAGTTTGTCTGTGTTGCCTGATTTTTCTCCGCTTTCTTAGTTTAATGTTGCAGTTAGGTCTTTTAAACTCAGTTCATCTCTTCTGTGCAGGTTGTGGGTGAGACTATAGGGTCTCCCAATTTTCTATGCTAGTGATTTCTAAATGTGCAGAAGATGTTTTCTCAGTCTATGATACTGGGTGTCTCTAAGTATGAAAAGGGATCTCAGGTCCACTAAGGTTAAGATAACTCCCTAGTAATTCCCTATTGCTTTGTAACATGTATGATTATATAGCAACTATTCCCATCACTACATACAACTATAATGCACCAGTAAAAAAAATAGAGAAACAAATAAATCCTAACAGAGCCTTCCAGTTATATTTTTATCACTAGGTTGAGGAAGGTAGTCTCTGGTTCATGGAAACAAAGGGACTATCTAGGGATGGCAACACACTGTGGTTGGGTTCTTCCTGAATAGTCAGCTTGCCTGATACTGCATCTCTCAGCAGCAGAAGGGAATATAAAGCCTATGACCGGATTTTCTGACTGGATGTTTGTTTTGTTAGGATTTGCCTGGCTTCTTTGGTATGAAAACATCTTTTTGAGCAAGGTCAGTTTTTGAGGGGAGGGATTCCCTTATCTATGTTCCACAGTTTTCATAACATTTATAAGAAAATGAGGGGATTCCCAGACACATTGGAAAGAAAGACTTTCCAGACCAAACATTTTGTAGGGTCCTTTTTATTTCTTTCACCTTAGTATCTGTGAGCAGGGAAAAGAAATTCCAGGCCTTACAAGAAAGGAAGCAATTTGTCCAGTTATTTAGTGTTGTTGGGACTCAAACTGATCACTGTTATGGGTGATACCAGGCGTACCAAGTTGTTGAACAGAGGAATGGACTTATCTGAGTTGCCTTCTATTCTTTGATCTAATAGTGGAAATTGCTGGATCTGGTTCAGCTTCTGTTGTATAGGAGGAGGGATAATGACATGTAGCTATGGTCCCAAGCCAAAATATCTTTTCTTACTATCTTTCTGGAATTCTTGTACTATGTCTAGGTTTTATAGTTATACTTAGTAGAAGGAGGGAAAGTTAAAAAAAATATGCATCATCTTGTCCAGTCTGGAACTTGATATACTATTTTGATTTACATTTTCTATATTATTAATAAGCTTTTTCCTTTTCCTCACTTGTTCCTGTTTGTTAATGGGTTAATCACTATATATTAAATATCATTCCTGTGCATTCATTTCCTGAATAGTTTTTATCATGCTGTATTGTAATTGATGGTATATTTGTTTGGATTTTCCACTAAGACTTTCACTGAAGGGTCCATGTATATTTTTCTTTTAAAGTTAAATTCAGGTCCTACATTATGTCCTGTCTATATTATATTTAATTCAATAAAATACAGATTTTTTCTTAATTTAACCATTACAATGTGAAAACATTGTAAAATACACTTTTGGCACACTATAGTAGGGTAGTAGAAATTACTTTACCACAAATTATGAAAACAAAATAGAAAGAAGTGTATGTAGAAAAACCCAACTGTTTTACTTATATCTATTAGTTACAACTAGAGACTTTACTTCTGATACTAAATGTGTGAGTTTTCTTCCACACCAAAGAATTCTTTAATTCTCTGTGGACATCAGCTGAGAATTATAATATTTACTTCAATTCTTACACTATCTACCTAGAGTTAGTGTCATATCACACAAGATAGGGCCTCAGTACCACAAGATTGACCCACTTAACTTACCCATCTTGCATCCAGGTTATTATCCACATTTCTGACCAATGGCTAGAAACAATTTGTTTCCATGACTGCCCATCAGTTTTTGACATATTCTAGAATGGCTCACAGAACCCAGTAAAATAGTTTGCCCAATAAATTACCTCCTTATCAAAAAGGATACAACTCACAAACAGTAAGATATATGAGATATATAGGCTAAGGAATGGAGGAACAGAGATTTAATGTCCTCTCCAGGGATGGTACATGTTAGGTCACTTTGAGGTAGCTAAGGGAACAAAGCACCAGGCAACCCATGTGGGTGAAAGAACAACCAATCAGGCACTGACAGAACTACCTGTCAATCAGTGAGGTCTCCTGACCAATCCTGGATCTCAGCAAGCTCCCGCGACCAATCCCAGTAGGAAAAGGGACTCTAAAAACCTCCCTTTCTTGTCCCAAGCCCTCCCTTCCTGCCCTAAGCCCAGTAAAAATTCCAATCCAGCTGAGCCAGGCAACTCCCCTGCACCTGCTCTGTTTTACTGGAGGATCTCGCCTGGGAGTGAATCTCAATAAAGCCTTGTTCAGCAGCCTTTTAATCTGCCTCCTTTTGGTCACCAGTGCCTGACCTTACAGTGCCCTCCCAATAGTGCCATGTATGTTGTTTTTTTTTAACACTGAAAACCATTTAATTCCTTTCTTTGGGGGAGCATGTTAAGATGGTTTCCTTATGCTAGTACAGTTGACTAAAGTCTTTGGCTATATTATTGATCCACTCAACCTCAGTTTCTCTCTACATTCTGGATATCTGTGGCTGAGGTAGAAAGTTCCAATCCACTAATATATACTTGGTTTCTCTAGCAATAAATTCTCATCCTGAGGCTGTGCAGGAACCCACAAGCAGAGGCATCTCACTAGCATGAAAAATACTTGCCATTTTAGATATTCTTAATGGTTTAGGAGCTCCAGATTATGAAGATCAAATGTATAAAGTATTGCTTATTATATCACAATATCACACAGGCTGATACAAGGGGTTTTTACACACACACACACACACACATACACACACACACACACACACACACACATATATATATATATATATATATATATATATATATATATATTATTTATAATGGTCATGTAAAGATGTACCTTGCATCTTTACATGACCATTACAATAAAACTTATGGTGAGACACACTCATAAACAATTATTTTATAAACATACATTTAGTAGCAGTTAAAGAGCAAGAAGTACTCTTCTAAAGCATAAATCACTGGAACATAGATTGACACCCACGAAAGACAGTATGACAAGCTCAACTAAGCCACAATTCAGTGAATCTGTAGAAAAATATTTACACACACACACACACACACTTGCAAACATATAAAGTCTCTGGTAATGGTCCTATAAGCAAACAATGAATACATCTATTCAAGAAAAATCTATGTAAATTGGTAAGAAGTCAAAGTTTACAAATAGTTAAACCCAGTAATTCCTTTCTATTTCCTCCCATCCAAGTAATCTGAGTTTTTCCTCCAGACTGCTACAACTGTAAATATAGGTCCATCTCTTCCCCTCAGCTTCTTGAGAATTTCTTCCTCAATGAAATAGGAAGTAAGCATTTCTCATCCTGTCACTCCTGGTGGCTGAGGCAACCCCCAGTTAAATCTATTCAAAACACTTTGGAGGGGGGTGCTTTCCCCTAATAGTGGAATAGAAGCTGGACTTTGGGTATAACTCAGTGATAATACTAGAGCCCTGATAGCTCTTCCTCAGCTTATGAACAGTAGTTCTATACCAGGAAAACAGAGAGAATCTCAAGTTTTTGCTCCTTCTAACACTTAGCACATAGCTCCTAGAGCTGAGATTTTACTTGAAAATAAGGCTGACATTGCCCCCATTCCCAGCTCCAGAACCATAGCTCAGAGATTTTTGCCTGGAAGGAAAATAGGCTGTAAAACAGATAGTTTCTAATCTCTTCTTTATAAACTGACTTCATGGGGCTGAGGCTGTATCTCAGTGGTAGAATTCTTGCGTAGCATGCATGAAGCACTGGGTTCTTTCCTCAGCACCATATACAAATAAATAGATTAATTAAATAAAGGTATAAAAATACAATAATATTATTTAAATTAAAAAAAAAAACCTGACCTCATTCGCAACAAAAATTGGAGAAACTTAAACCTAAAGGTCCTTCCAGAGCAGTGGAGGTTGTGCTAAACAGCAATTAAAGGAAATTCATGGGTTTAAATGTGCTAAAGAATAGAAGATAAGCTTGCTAATTTGTAGAACAATAATGAGAATAAGATAGCTGGGAAGAGCCCACTTGGAATGAGAACAAATAGCCAACACTAATCTCAAAACAATCCATTCAAGGAGCTCCTTTTGTTTATTTATTTTTTTTTCCTCTCTCCAGTATGATTTATTTCATGTACATGAAGATAATCACAACTTGTAAATGTTTTGCCCTACTGTTTACATTCAAATGACTCTTCTTTAGAATAAATATATGTATGTAAAACCCACAGGAAGAAGTAAAGGCTTTCCTTGTATACATTCATAATGTTTTTTCCCATTATGAGTTTTCTTATGTATTTGAAGAAGCCAAACTACTGAAGTTTTTACCTCAAAATTATGTCATAGGGCCTTTCTCCTCTATGAGATTGTTCACTTACATTTTAGGAAAAGGGAGAAAATATGAAAATTTTAATACATTATTTATCTTCATAGAGCTTCTCTCCAGGGTAAGTCTGTTCATGCACATGAAGATGAATGGTAAAACTAAGTTTGACCACAATGTTTACATACTTGAGGCTTCTCTCCAGTATCAGTTTTTTCATGGGACTGAAAGCCATCAAATGAAGCAAAGCCTTTCCCATGTTGTTTACATTCATAGCATTCTTTCCTGTATGAATTCGTTCTTGTGGGTGAAGTGGAATGGACTGCGTGAAGGCTTTGCCACACTGCTTAAATTCATAGGGCTTCTCTCCAGTATGAGTTTAATTATGTATTTGAAGGTAAGAGGACCTAGTGAAGGCTTTCTCACTTTGTTTACATTCATAGGTCTCATTTCCTATATAAGTTCATTCATGTGAGTGAAGCTGACTGAATGTAGCCAAACCTCTTCAAGGTTGTTTACATTCATAGGGCTTCTTTCCTATATGAGTTCTTTTATGTTTGTGAAGCTGAGAGCTTAACACAAAGTCTTTCCCACATTGTTTACATTCATAGGGCTTCCTTACAGTATGAGTTATTTCATGTGAGTGAAGGTAACTGGATGATGCAAAGTCTTTCCTGATAGGGCTTCTTTCCAGTTTCAGTGTTTACGTATTTGAAGGTGAGAGGACCAGGTGAAGGTGTTCCCACATTGTTTAATTCATAGGGCTTCTTTCCAATGTAAATCTGTTCATGCACATGAAGATAGGGGTAAAATAAAGGCTTTGTTTACATTTATTTATATGTGTATACATTTATATGAGTTTGTTCACATGTTTGAAGGGAAAAGGGCCAGGGGAAGGCTTTTCCACATTGTTTACATTCATAGGGCTTCTCTCCAATATGAGTTTGTTTATGTGTTTGAAGGGAAGAGGAAGAAGTGAAGGCTTTTAAACATTATTTACATTTATAGGGCTTCATTCCAATGTGAGTCTGTTCATGCACACGAAGATAAGTGGAACAACTAAATGCTTTCCCACATTGTTTACATTCATAGGGCTTCTCTCCAGTATGAGTTCGTTCATGTATTTGAAGGGAAGAGGGCCAGGGGAAGGCTTTCCCACATTGTTTGCATTCATAGGGCTTCTTTATACTATGATATTTTTCATATGAGTGAAGGTGACTGGAAGTAGCAAAGGTTTTCCCACATTGTTTACATTCATAGGGCTTTTCTACAGTATGAGTTTCTTCATGTGAGCGAAGGTAACTAGATCTACCAAAGGCTTTCCCACATTGTTTATATTTATAGGGCTTCTCTCCAGTATGAGTTCGTTTATGTATTTGAAGGGAATAGGGCCAGCGGAAGGCTTTTCCACATTGTTTGCATTCATAGGGTTTCTTTATAGTATGAGTTTTTTCATGTGCGTGAAGGCAACTGGATGTAGCAAAGGCTTTCCCACACCGTTTACATTCATAGGGCTTCTCTGCAGAATGAGTTTCTTCATGTGCACGAAGGTGACTGGATCTAGCAAAGGCTTTCCCACATTGTTTACATTTAAAAGGCTTCTCTCCAGTATGAGTTCCTTCATGTACTTGAAGGGAAGAGGGCCAGGGGAAGGCTTTTCCACATTCTTTGCATTCATAGGGCTTCTTTAGAGTATGAGTTTTTTTATGTGAACAAAGGTGACTGGATCTAGCAAAGGCTTTCCCACACTTTTCACATTGGTAAGGATTCTCTCCAGTATGTGTTCTATCATACTTTCGAAGGGAACTGGAACAAGTTAAGTCTTCCCCAGATTGCTTACTTCCATATATCTTCTCCCCAGTATGAGATTGTCCACATTTTTCAAAACTCCTGAAACAATTGAACACTTTTCTGCACTTCAAATATCCATAAGGTCCGTTGACATCATGCACTGACACTTGTCTTTTAATACTTGTGAGAGAAGTGAAAGATTTCCTGTTCTGTTTAACTTCATATGGCTTCCCTCCACACTCCTCATTCTTATATGATTTGTTTGCACAGTGAGATATGATATGCCTTACATATCTCCCAGGATTTGTGTTCTGATCTTCAACATTTTGGTCCTCCCATCTGTCTCCTATAGAAGTCAGGTTTCTAAGTACTTCCTGCATCACATCTCTGTGGAGATTCTTCTGGGAAAGATCAAGCAGAGCCCACTCCTCCTGGGTGAAGTTCACAGCCACATCCTCAAAGGCCACTAAGGTTTTCTGCAACCATATTAAAAGAAATCTTCCCTGTTTCTTTTCCCAGGTAGCATCCAAAAGGCCAAGCCCTGGAATTATATTTTAAACCACTCTTCCATCCCCATTGCAAAAAAAGAACACATCGTTTTGGGCCACCAGGGTGACCCACCATCCTCCGGAGGAATATCCCGGGTACCCGAGCTCCTCGGGGACTCAGGCTAACGCGGAGAACCTGGGGATTCGGGAAGACGCGGAAGCAGTGCCAAGGAGCTCCTTTTGATTGAATTAGTTTGCACAAGAATTAATGCTACAGGACATTCCTGAAAACAACAGAGTAATTTGCCAGCAATAACAGCCATTTGGAAAATTTTAATGAGAACCTGATTAGTATCTTTGTCATCAGAGTGTGGCTATGGGTATACACAAAGCTGTATCTTACTGGGGAGAAATATCAGAAATTTAACACCATGCCTAGCAAGGGGTAAGGGAATTGATAAGGGTGATGTTATGGTTTGGATGTCTCCCAAAGGTCCATTAGTTAAAGGCTTGGTCTCCGGAGTGGAACTCTTGGGAGACAGTAGATCACTTAGGAAGTAGGGATTAATGAGAGGTCTGGAGGTCACTAGTAGAATGCACTTGAAAATAATTGTGAAAACCTAGTCTCTTCCTGTTATACTTCCTGGGTTATGACATAGTCAGTTTTGCTTTGTAACATGATCCCACAATGGTGTTCTACCTAGTCAGAGACCCAAAGTTTAAGGTATGCTTGGTCTTTGACGGTAACCTCCAAACGCATGAGATAAAATAAACTTTTTCTCTTTATAAGTTAATCATAATTTATGTATTTTGTTGGAGTAATACAAAGCTGTATAACATAGGGGATGACTTTGTTAGAATTATCTAGTTAATTACTAAAATAATTAAAAAAGCAAATAACAACAATAAACTCAGGGCCAAAGGGGAACAACAATAACCAGATATATCTCAATATTTTATCAAAAATGCCTAGTTATGATGCACAAAAGTAGAAGGTATAACTCATATACCAGTAAAGTCATGGGAGATAGGAATTACCATGAATGATCAGATTTCAGATTTGTCAAAAACAATTTCAAAGTAGCCACTATAAATATATTTTGCAGAACTAAAGGAAAGCAAGAAAATGTAAAATCAAGTGTGATGACATGTTGTATCAAATATAAAGTAATAATAAATAAATAGACTCAGAAAAACGAGAAATTATACCCCATTTGATTCAAATGTATGATATGTCAAGATCATTGTACTGTCATGTGTAACTAATAAAGAAATAAATTAAATAAATAAGTAGATAGGTAGATAGATAGATAGATAGATAGATAGAAATTTCCAAAAATAGCTGAACTGGAAATCTCAAGTCCAAAAGTATAATAAATGTGCATTCAGTGAAACAAAAAGCAGTAAGGGAAAATTGGGTAGAAAAAATGACATTGAGAAATATGGGGAAAATTATTAAAATGTCATATGTAAATCCAACTCTTCCAATAATAACAATAACCATGAATGAGTCAAACAATCCAATTAAAAAGTAGAGATTGTCAGACCAACAAGAAAAAAAAACTATATTTTGTGCTGTCTAGAGGTGACACATTTTAGAATAAAAAATACACATAATTAAAAGTGAAAGAATAGAAAAATATTTTATACAAACTTAAAACATTAGAAAACTTGAGTGGCTATACAAATAACAGATAAAATAGAATTTAAAGCACAAATTCTACTATACATAGAGAGGGGGGCCATTTTATGATGGCAAAAGGGTCACTACACTAGGAAGTAAAGCCCCAAACATGTATGTACTAATAACAGAGTTTCAAAATAACTAAAGCCAAAACTGATGAATATATAAAGGAAAATTAAACAGTTTAATTTTGAACTGTTAATTAACAGTTGAATAATTTTATATATCATTTATACCAGTGGACAAATAACTGTACAGAATATCAACAAAAAATAAAAGACCTGAATAACACTATAAGTCAATTAAGATTAAAATACATCTATGGGACATTCCACCAAATAAAAATAGAATATGCATTCTTTCAACAAGAACATGGAGTGTTATCTATGAAATGCAATATATTGGACAATAAAATAATAGTCAATAAATTAAAGAGATATAAATAATATTATCACATCACAACAAAATAAAATTAAATATGAATAAGGAAATTTGTGGATAATTTGTGGAAATTTAACAATATAGTCCCAAATAATGATATAAGTAAAAGAATAAACCAAAAACGAAATCAAAAACTACTTTGAGAAGAATAAATATGAAAATGCATCAAATTTATATGATGTAGCTAAAGCATTGCATGGAAGGAGATTAATAGCTGTAAATGCGTACATTAAAAAGAAAGATCTCAAATCAATAAGCTAATCTTCTACTTTAAGACACAGGAAAAGAAAAGTAAAGCCGATCTAAATCAATAAGAATACAGGAAACAACAAGGGAGAAAGAGTAGAAATTAATTGTATATAGAATAGAAATGATAAAACCAAAAACTGATTATTTACAGAAAAAAATGATACTTTTTTTTTAGTTCAACCAAGAAAATTACTCAAATTACTAGAATCGGAAATGAAATATTGATCCATAATGTAAACTTGGGGACACACAATATCTGTTCCAACTTCCAGAATAACTAGTGAATATATGTATTATCTTGATCCCCCAGAAGTGACTAGAAAATAAATATGTGCCAAATAGGCAGTATGTTATCAAGTCCTAACCACACTGCATGGGTTTGACCTCATTGATGCTCTGCTTTTCTGAGTGAGAACCTTCTGGGATAGGGCTAAGCTAGTTGGTGCCATTGTGGTTTAACATCTGAAAATAAATTAATATAATACCCCACATGAGTAGAATAAAAACAATACTTACATAATTATCTCAATAGATGCAGAAAAACATTTAATAAAATCCAACTTTCTTTCATGATAAAAATATTAAAACTCGAAAGAGTAATAAACACAGTTCACATCCTGTTTCATGTTTAAAATGTCGATGTTTCTCCCTAAGGTCAAGAACAAGACAAGAATGAGTGTGTTTTCCACTTCTATTCAACAATGTAATAGAGGTTCTAGCTGTGTTATTTAGGCAAGTAAACAAAATAAAAGGCATTGAAATTAGAAAGGAAGACCAATGTCTATTTGCAGATGAGAGGAAACTCCTAAGGACTCTATTAAAATTATATATAATAAATGATTTCAGCAAGGCTACAGGATACAACATTGGCATACAAAAATCCATTGTATTTCTAGATACTCTTAATGAATAATCTGATAATTAAGTTAGGAAAACAATTCACAATAACATCAAAAGTAATAAAATCCTTAAAGATATTTAACAAAAGTGTGAAATTTATACTCTGAAATCTATGACATTATGATCAAAGAAATTAAGAAAGATCTGAACAAAAGGAAAAGCATCTTATGCTCATGAACTAAAGGAGTCAACATTGTTGCAATGGCAATATTCTCCAAACTGTTACACAGATTCAAGGAAATCAGAATCTCAGCTGACTTCTTTTTATAGACTGGAACACTGATTCTAAAATTCATATAGAATTGCATGGGACCTAGAATAATCATAGCAATTCTGGGGGAAAAAATTGCAGGAAGACTCTTTTTTCTCATTTAAATACTTACTTGAAAGCAATGGCAATCAAGACAATATATTACTGGTGAAAGGAGAGACATGAATAATAAAAATATAATTGAGCATCCAAAAATCAATCCACACATCTATTTGGACCCCTATCTTTCATCAGGAAAAAAAAACTCAAAATGGAGCATCCTGTTAAGAGCAAAAATAATAAATTCTTAGAAGAAAATATAGGAGTAAATTTTATTCTTTCAGATTTGGCATATAATTCTTAAATATGACATCAGAATCATAAGCAACAAAAAATAAATAAATAATGACTGTCAAAAATTTAATGTTCTTATCTCAAAACACATTATGAAGAAAATGAAAACATGACCCACAGAGTGGGAGAAATATTTGAAAATCACGAATTTTACAGAGTTTATATCTAGAATATATTTTTAAAAATTCTTATAATCCAATAGTAAAACAAAAAATTCCTAATTTAAGAATGAGCAAACAATCTAAATAGATATTTCTTCAAAGAAGATATATAAGTGGCCAATAAGCATATAATAGTGCTTGATATCATTAATCATCAGGTAAATGCATTCAATGCCACAAGGAAAAAATATCTCACATTCACTAGGATGGCTAAGATCAATCAAATAATAATGACTGTTGAAGAAGATATAGAGAGATCACAACCTTCATATAAAGCTGATGGAAATGCTGAATGTTCCCTCCAATTTGGAATTCTGCCAAGTTATCAAACAATTCAATATAGAGTTACCATAGGACAGTGTTTTTAGTTTGAGTTATTAACTTAAAACAATAAAGCCATGTTGCACATGCTCTTGAAGAGATCTGTGGGATCCAGACTTCTTCTTTATTCTCTTTGCTTCTTGGCCATGAGATGAACAGTTTGTTGCACCACATACTACTTGTCATTGCCATCTATTGCCTGCCACCAGAAGCCCAACACAATGGATTCAACCAATCTTAGATTGGAAGCTCCAAAACTGTGAGCTAAAATTTTCTTTTTATAAGTTAAAAAACTCACACAGCAAAATGTACACAAATGTTCACAGCAATATTACTCATAATAAAAATGTGTTAACAACCCAAATGTCCTTCAATATGTGAGTAGATAAAAACATGGATTATTCATACAATGGAATATTATTCAGTATTTAAAATAATTGAAGTCTATTGTATGGCGCAAATTTGATGAAATTTGAGAAAATAATGGTAAGGGAAAGAAGATAGTTACAAAAGACCACATACCATATTATTCTATTCATATGAAAGTCCAAGATGTGAAAATCTATTGAGGCAAAAACTACATTATCAATTATCTGAGACTGGGTTCCTTTTTAAAGTGATGAAAATATCTTAAAATTGACTGTGGTAATGCTTGCACATATCTATGAATACATTAAAACCAATAACTATTTGTATGATATGATTTACATCTTAACAAAACTATTAAAGTCATTAGTTTAACCATACACTTGTATTCATATGATAAGTCTAGTTAATTAAGATTTTAAATGTCTTGATATATAGCCCTTATTAAATTCTTAAATTCTTGTAAAATCATAATTTGGGGATAATATCAACTCACTAAAGCCATTCAGCTTTTCCTGGTTTGTTAAACATGAATGAATACCTAAATTTGCTCTTCCTCCCATTTACGTATTATAGTCTGTATTGAAAAATATCACTTTTTGTTATCCTATGAAGAAATTGTTAAGTAGTATTTTGTTATTGTATAAGCTAATAAAGCCAGGGTATTATCTAATAATTTTGTTCCTTTTATTAAACATAAAATGTAACTATAATTTTTAAGTATTGATGGAGAGGATAATAATGATGGCAATACTACTGGCTAAACATACTTATTGAACATACTAGGCATTATATATCACATATAAGAACATTATTTAGCATACTTTTTTAAAAAGCATATTTGCATATGCTACCTGAAATATACTCACACTTTTTGCAAGTCTGAATGTAGGTTGTTAATTTAAGTCAAGGTATTAGACACATAAGTTCTAAAATTTCCAGAAGCTTAGCCAGCTGTGGTGGCACACACTTGTAATCCTTGCAACTAGGGAGGCTGAGGCAGGAGGATCGCGAGTTCAAAGCCAGCCTCAGCAATTTTGTGAGGCACTGAGCAACTCACTGAGACCCTGTCTTTAAATAAAATACGAAAGAAGGCTGGGGATGTGGCCCAGTGGTTAAGTGCCCCTGGGTCCAATCCTGGTACCAAAACAAACAAACAAACAAACAACAAAAAAAACTACAGAAGCTCATATACTTTAAATTGCCTATTCCCAAATAACAACAAAAATGTCTGATCTATATAAACCTGTAGATTTATTTGAAAAGAAAAAAATAAGGTGGTTTTGTGAAAAAATTATTTCATTTTTACTAAAAGAGCAGCTGAAATCACAGTAAGGTGAAAGCATTAAAAAATGAAAATTCTTAAAAGAGCAAAACAGCAAAGAAATGTTTGTAGAATAATACCAAATATTAAATACTTATGAATTTCAAATGTCTACATCATGAATTTTCATAGTAAATATTTTTAAACCCTAGTACTAAAAACTTGGATAGAGTAAACAGATGGAATGAATGGTCACTTCATAACTTTTCATATATAAAAAATCAAAGAACCATTTGGCCCCTGACAAAAAGACTGAATATTTATACACTCTCCTGAATTCTCAGGTTGAAATGCAATGGCATCAGAAAGTGAGGTTTGGGGAAGTAGTTAAGTCATGAGGGGGGGCCCTAGTAGAAAGAGAGGAGAGAGCTTTCTTTCTCTCTGTTCTACACTATATGATGTTAATAGAAAGCCATCTACAAACCAGGAAGTGTGCCCTCACTAGACACCAGATCTGCATTTTTCTTGACCTTAGACTTCTCAGTCTACAGGAATATAAGAAAAAAGTTCTGTTGTTTAAGATACCCAGTCTACTGTATTCTGTTGTACCAGACTGAACTTACCAAGAGAACTGTAGTCACTGAACTTATTCAGTGAGCATATTAAATAACAAAGAACCATCAGTAATAATAAAGATTTGTGGTTTATTATAAAATAGTTGTTTAAAATGTTTATATGATAAGAAATGATCTTTAAAATGATCATTAAAAATAATAAATTTAATGGGACCAAATCAATGCATGTTTGATTTTGAGCATAATTCTGCAGTCTCCAGAATGTTATAACTATAGTTATTTGGGCTAATTTCTTAAAATGTTTTTTGATTTTTCTTTTTCTTGTCCTCCATTTAGAGAATAAATCATAATAGTTTTATGCCTCTTAGAGAATTCTAAAAATATTATCCCATCACCAAGTCATCTTGATTTATTTGCAAAGTATCTATTTTGTTTCATCATTATTCTACAAGTTATACTAAGAGTATTACTTTAGGCTAGACATCCAATCATTATGTTTTTTTTTAGTAGCTTCCCAACTATTCTTTCTGCATACTAACTTTTTTCCACCTTACCTCCTGTAACTCATCCTACAAAGCATCAATATGGAATTAAAATTTATTATCTAATCCCCCAATTAAAAATCTTTCCATTGTTACCTGTTGCTTATTAGAAAATATATAAGCTCTCTATACTCACATTCCTGATCTTCAATAATTTTTCCAAGCCTACACTGTTGCTAAACCCCTCCATTTATTACTAAGGTATCTTTGTTTCTTGATTTTAAATCATACCCACACTGCAAAAGCATATATGCTGTAGGTTTCATTTTATTATTTGTTTTTATTAGTTACAGTAGAATATTTTTGACAAATTATACATATGGGGAGTATAATTTCTAATTCTTCTGGTTGTATACGATGTAGAATTATATTGGTCGTGTATTCATATATGCATAAAGGATAGTAATGTCACATTCCTTCTATCTTTCCTATTCCCACTCCCCCTCCCTTTCTTCATCCTCCTTTCTCTAATCCAACATACTTCTATTCTTCCTTAATCCTCCTCATCTTATTGTGAAATTAGAATCTGTATATGAGAGAAAACATTTCACCTTTGATTTTTTGGGATTGGCTTAATTCACTTAGAATTATATTCTTTAGTTCCATACATATATACGCAAATGCCATAATTTTGTTATTTTTAAATTTCTGAGTAACATTCCATTGTGTGAATATATATATTTTCTTCACCCATTCATCTATGTAAGGGCACATAGTTTGGTTCCACAGTTTAGCTATTGTGAAATGAGCTGCTATAAACAGGGATGTGGCTGCATTAATGTTGTATTGATTTTAAGTACTTTCAGTATAAACCAAGGAATGGCACAACTTGCCGCAGTCTAGCTGGGCACAAAATCACGAGCCACTCACAGCCTTGTAGATTCAAACAGCAATTCTTTATTCCCGAACTCACACCGCCACCCTACAAGCATGTTCTGGGGTAAATCCACACCTCCACCAGGCTCTGCATCCCAAAATACTCTCTGAATCCCGCGAGAACTCAACGGGAACTCAAGGAACGAGTGGGCACCTGAGGCAGCCGGATACGCCCTATTCCCAGCAGGAATCACCTTAAACCTGGAACCACCCTAATCCAGCAGGATCCTCCCTAAACCCGGATCCACCCTGGTCCTTGAGCAGGGTCACCTTTCTCAAACATTCATGCAATGTCACTGCAAATGACCTGGGTCCAAGGCAAGCCCATTTCCACAATGGAGAGGCCTCCCTGTAAGCAACATGGGGTAGGCTAACAAAGAAATTGCCATGCGTCATTCCTACTTGTCAATGGCTCTCAGCATCTCACCCCTTCTGATTAATTAAACAACAAGCAATGTGGCTTAGGGACCATGCCTGTTAGGTTGTTCAATTCAACATATGGTTCTTACCGTCATCAGAAGAACTGACCTCTAGGTGTCAGCCTCCTGTCTTAGGTTGATACCACTGCAATTGGATCATACCCGTCACTGACTACTGGTCCAGCATACAGCCATACTTGTGGATAGGCCTATGCACCAGTGGGGGGATGAGGTTCTTTGCCTCACCTCTGTTGGCCCCCAAATTTGGCCTTGGTGCCAGTGGAGGGGTGAGGTTCCTTGCCTCACCTCTGTTGGCCCCCAAATTTTAGACCATCACTAGCAGAAGGGAGGAGGATACAGAAATGCCATGACATCAAGCCAATTGATGGCTCCTTTGGAAAAATTGCATCACTGGTGACACCATCAGCAAAGATATGCCAGCACTACCACAATTTGCAGCACCAAACGATAGTTCACAATGTATACAAGTGATACAGAGTCCAGGCAAGTTCTGCAAACAGTTCAAAGCAGAGGAGTCTATCAATATGTCCATTTCCTCCCAAAGTAAATGGACTCCTTGATTGAGCATTACTTGTTGAGTTACATTCATTGATGCATCAGTTTATACAGTTTACTGTGATAGCTATCATAGAAGCTGTAGTTTGGTTTTATCTTTGTCTTCACCAGCACTGGGATGAAGATAGGAATTCTGGCAATGATGTTAAAGAGACATTATCCTGAATAGAATTATTAAATATAATGAAAAGGAAAGGTGAAAGTAAACAAACAGATCTGTTAACCTCCTTTAAAAACAATCCTTAACAGCTGTTTACCTAATTTAAATTAAACCATTTAAATCATGTGAATAAAAAAAATTCGGATTCATTTTTTCATGAGCGCTCCTCATATATGAAATATGGACATACGCACATACAGACATACAACACAAAACACAAGAGTGCACACAAACGTACAACACATAAGACAATAGTAAAGGCCTTGTAGCTTTACCTAAGTGAAATCTCCATTGCAATGTTTAAAAACTCCACAGTCAAAAAATAAAACTGATCAGAAAAACATTGACCTATGTCTGTATGAGCTCAAAAATAAAATAGAACTTCATGATGTGGGAAAAGGCAATAATAAAACAGATATTGAAAAAAGCATCCTGGTAAATCACTGTCACAGATGTAAGAATAGCCAAGCTGGAGCTCTGGATATCAGCTGTTATGGATTTGAGTCAAGTCATCTTCTTTTTGGTTTGTAAAAATTGCTTTGGATAGTCTCTCTGGAATCCAAATCGGCTGCTGTTCTCCCTGTGGAAAAACACAAACAGAACCCCGACTCCAGACAAACACTGGGTCAGGACCTTTCCATTGTCCTGTTAGAATATCTTTCCAAAGTACATTAGGCTTATGTACATTTTTTGAATACATATACCTTTCCACAGCACTAAGTCCTGATGAATCCAAATTTAAAAAGTTTAGAGTAAAAAGGGTTATTTTAAGTTTATCTTTGGGGGATATATACCCCTTTCCAATTCCCTCTTTTTGCTTTAATAAGTATGTTTTAATAGTTTGAGGAGCTCTTTCAACTATGCCTTGTCCCTGTGGATTGTATGGGATTCCTGTTATATGAGTAATACCAAATGATGAGAAAAATTGTTTAAAAGAGGTAGATGTATAGCCAGGACCATTATCTGTTTTTAACTGTTTTGGAATGCCCACAGTGGCAAAATTTTGTAAGCAATGAGCTATAACATCTTTAGTTTTTTCTCCGGCATGAAGGGAGCCCATCAAAAATCTGGAAGAAGTATCAACTGTAACATGTAAATATTTTAATTTTCCAAATTCTGGCAAGTGTGTGACGTCCATCTGCCAAATATGGTTCGGTATCAGTCCTCTAGGATTGACTCCAAGATTAACTTGTGGTAAAATGGTGACACATTTTTGACATTGTTTTATTATATGTCTGGCTTGTTCCTTAGTTATTTTAAAATGCTTTTGTAAAGTATTAGCATTGACAGGAAATCTTTTATGAAAATTTGTAGCTTCTTCTAGTGTAGAGAAAATATGTATGTCATGTGTAGTTTTATCTGCTAAATCATTGCCCAAACTAAGGACTCCAGGCAATCCTGTATGTGCCCTGATATGTCCTATAAAGAATGGGTCTTTTCTGTCCCAGATTAGACTTTGTATAGTGGAAAACAAAGAGAAAACAGTAGAGGAAGGAGAAATCCTACCAGCATCTTCAAGGGATGCTATAGCATTACCTATATACTGACTATCAGAAAATAAATTAAATACAGAACCTTTAAACATCACAAAAGCTTGTAATACTGCATTAAGCTCTACCTTTTGAGCTGATTGTTTGGGTACTAAAAATGTAAAAGTTTGGTCAGGTGTAACTACTGCTGCTGTACTACTATTTGACCCATCAATGAATACATTTGGAGCACTCATGATAGGGGTTTTTCTTGTCATTTTTGGAAAAACTACAGGATGCTTAGACCAAAAAGACAACAAAGGATTAGATGGTAAGTGATTATCAAATGAAATATTAGATTTACACATGATTATTGCCCAAGTATTTAACTCATTAGCTAACTCATCAATTTGATTCATAGTATATGGAGTAATAATTTTATTGGGAGAAATCTCAAACACTCCCTTTGCTGCTCTTATTCCTTTGAGTATAAATTGTCCTACAGCCTCAGGATACCTAGTAAGAATAGTCTTAGGAGAATAAGATAAATGTATCCACAATAATGGACTTTCTTGCCAAAATACTCCTGTAGGAATACTTTTTGTTGGTAGTACAATAAATAATAAAGGCAGACTTATATCAATTCTATCCAAATGCATATTTGCCATATATGTTTCAATAATTTTTAATGCCTTTCTTGCTTTAGGAGTTAACATGTGGGGTGAATTTGGATCTGATGGACCTTTTAGAATATCAAATAAAGGTCCCAACTCTCCTGTTGGTATACCTAGATAAGGCCTTATCCAATTTATGTCGCCCAATAACTTTTGAAAGTCGTTAAGTGATTTGAGTTGATCTACTCGTATTTGAATTTTTGGTGGATGGACCATGGTTGAGGATAATAGAACTCCTAAATAATTAATTGGAAAATTTAATTGTACTTTATCTATTGCTATCTCTAGATTATAAGTTTTTAATAAGTTTGTAAGTATGGCATAACATTCCAGCAATGTGTTTTTATCTTTATGTGCTAATAATACATCATCCATATAGTGAAATATTTGTAGTTCAGGATTTTGATTTCTAAGTGGCTGGATTGCTTTGTTAACATAAATTTGACACATAGTTGGACTGTTATTCATCCCATGAGGGAGTACTTTCCATTCATATCTCTGATCAGGACCTTCATGATTTAATGCAAGGATAGTAAATGCAAAACGTGGACTATCCTCGGGATGAATTGGAATTTAAAAAAATCAATCTTTAATATCTATAGCTAAAACATACCAGATTTTTGGCAAAGCAGACAACTGAGGAATCTCTGATTGAGCAGGTCCCATAATAACCATCTCTTTATTAATGGCTCTTAAATCTTGCAATAATCTCCATTTACCAGATTTCTTTTTGATGACAAAAATGGGAGTATTATGGGGAGATAAGGAAGGTTGTATATGTCCTTCCGCTAATTGTTGTTTGACCAAATCATGGGCTACTTGTATGTTTTCTTTAGTCAGGGTCCACTGAGGAACCCACACTGGTCTTTCTGATTTCCAAGTTATTTTGATTGTCTCAGTTGCCCTTTCTGAAAATCCAACCCATGTCTGTCTGTTCCTTGATCTGTTTGTATTGGTGCTGCTATACCTTGTTCTTGTTCTCCTAATTTTTTTTTCTTTCCTAAAACCTTGTCTAGCCCTAGTAGTGGGCGCATTAGGATTGATGTTATTTGTTAATGTCAAACCTAATTGATCTAGGACATCTCGTCCCCATAAATTTATAGAAAGATGATCCAATACATATGGCTGTATAGTTCCTTCACATCCTTCAGGATCCTTCCAATCTAATACCATTGCACTTCTATGGGGATTAGTTGCCACTCCTAGGCCTCGAAGTGTTTGAGTGGCTTGTTGTAATGGCCAATGTTTTGGCCATTCTTGACGAGTTATGATGCTAAGGTCAGCACCTGTGTCCAGTAGCCAATTAAACTCATGTCCTTGAATATTTAGTTTTAGCATTGGGCGAGAATCTAAATTTAAAGACAGCATAGCCCAATCTACATCTGTGGAGTGTAATCCTCTGGAACCTCTTTCTACACTATGACTAGAAAATTTATTATGTAGGCTGGGTATTATTAACAACTGTGCTATTCTATCTCCTGGTGAAATTACTGATATACCTCTTGGAGAACTAGCTATAATTTTTATTTCACCTACATAATCGGGATCAATTACCCTAGGACTTATCATAAGTCCTTTTAGTGTGGAAGAACTACGTCCCAATAATAAGCCTAAACTGTTCCTTGGGGAAGAGGTCCTTTTACTCCTGTGGGAATGATTTGAATTCCCATCTCTGGAGTTAGTACTGCTCTGGCAGAGGCGCAGATGTCCATCCCTGTGCTCCCTCTGGTTTGTCTGATGAGGGATTTAATGGACAATGTGTCCTGGGCACTACCCTGATGGTGTTGCTGGGTTCCTCCACTGCCCCGTATATTTGTGGTTGTGGGCCCCAGAGCATTGGGCCCCCCAGTCCGTTTTTTGGCAATGGAGCCTTATGCCTTTCTCCACGATATCGTGGGTAAATACCTGGTCCTTGTCCATTTTTTGATAAGGGAGTACCCTCTATGGTGGTTTGAGAATGGCATTCATTAGCCCAATGTCTCCCTCTATGGCATCATGGGCAAATACCTGGTATTCTATTCCTTTGATACCTAGTTTTGTTAAACCCTTTTCCTATGGGGCAATTCCTTTTAAAATGTCCTGTTTGTTCACAATTGTAGCATGTTTTTGGCCTGGCCTCTAAAGCCTGTTGTACTGCAGCTGCCAAGACTTGCCCTTGTTCATTAATGTCTCTTCATAATTTAATATATGTGTTTAAATCTTCATGTCTCCATGGTCTAATAACCTCTCTGCAGCAATGATTTGCTTGGTCATAAGCCAGTTGTTTTATTAATGGCATTGCTTGTTCTGTATCCCCAAAAATTCTGACAGCTGTTTGAATAAGCCTATCTACAAATTCAGAGTAAGGTTAATTAGCTCTCTGTATTACCTTAGATAGCTGACCTTGTAAATCTCTATGTCCTTGTAAAGTCTTCCATGCCCTAACTGTGTCTGCAGCAATTTGTGCATATATAGCAGGATCATATTCAATTTGTTGCCGTTGACCCTCATAAGGTCCTTTTCCTAACAACATATCTAGATTTCTTTGAGGGTAACCAGCTGTTGCATTTTGCCTAGCTGTCTCCATGCAAAATTCCTCATTGGCAACCTTCCATAACAAATATTGTCCTCCATTTAGCACAGATTTACACATGCTAGCCCAATCTGCTGGCGTCATGTCCAAGTTGGTAATGGATTCGACCATGCTTACCGTGAAGGGTGCTTGGGGACCATAGGTTGTTACAGCCTCCTTTAACTTCTTCACTGTTTTGAAATCTAAAGCACGGTGAATTCCCTGCCCTCCTACCTCTTCAAGTACAGGGCATGCTAATCTTTGAGGTCCTGTCTCAGGATCCCATTTATCAACTACGGGGGTTGAGGGGCACTCAGCTATCTCCATAGGTGGAGCTGTTGGTTGAATTATGCCCTCTGGTGATAGAACGGAGTTAGTAGCAGCCTCCTGTTGTAGCCTTTTTCCTAATAGCCCCCTTTCCTTTAAATTTTCTTCCTCCGTCTGACTAGCTCAAGAGACCTTCTCTTTTGCTTGATCTAAAATGTCTTTCTCCATGGTCTGAACCTCTAACAATTTACTTAACACTCTTTTGGTTTGTTTTTTACTAATTTCTAATCTACTATAAAGATAACGTAACCCAATAAGATAACACAAAACAAAACCTAAACTGAATGAAACAAAAATGGAATAAAAAATCGTTGTATCAATGATAAACAAGAAACATGGGATTTTGAGCTAGTACTCATGGATATTGACACTTATTGTTTGACTTTGGAGTAAATTAACCTCTCTAAGTCTCAGCTTCTCCATCTGTAAAATTGTGATAATATGATCAACTTTTGCATGAAAGCTGTAAGGATTAAACAAAACAATGTGGGTTATAGAATAGTCACCTAATAAATGTCAGTGGCTGCCAATGTTATGATTATTAGCATTTTCATTAATAAAAGGTTTTATTTATAAGATTTCAGATAAAATGATGATTGAATTTCTAAAACCTTCACACTGACACCAGGGCTCTTAAAAACAGAGAAAGACTATAAAAAGGAAGGCCAGATACTAATGGGAATGAATGGATTTAAAGCCTGCGTGAGATTTGCACATTTCTGATATGCAATTTGATATGCTATGAGGCTTGAAATCAGAATCTAAAAACTAGAATTCACATTATGCTTCTTCTTTTATTTGAAGGAATTCTTTCTTTTCTTTTTTCAATGACTGAAAAAAATAAAGGAGTCTTAATTTCAACTTTTCTATAATTCTATTGTTCCAATATTATCAATCTATTTTTTTAACTTTTTTATTAGTTCTTTTTAGTTATATGACAGTCAAATCCATTTTGATAAATTACAGAAGATATGCTACCTTATTCTAATAAAAATCCTATTCTTGTGGATGTACCTGATTTTCAATTATCAATCTGTGCAGTAAACTCAGTGGTATCACCTTGATCTTCTCCTAATTAACTACCACCACAGATTCAATACAGGGAAAGACACTTAAGAGATCATTTGTGTATGGAAGAATACTATAATTAGGAACTCTGATATTAAATAAATATTTTTAAGATTTTCAATTGATGTGAATTCCCAGCCTCTTGTAAATGTCATTTCTGTGTCTGTCTTGTATAGTAGTGTATCCATAGCATTTTATATATTGCCTAGTGTATATAAAGTTTGCTGCACCCATTGATTAATGAAAGAATTCACCAAAAGCAAACATAGTGGGACTATGTCTAACTCAGAAGAATATCTGGAAAGTAAAGGAAATAATTAACAGAGTAATAAAAGAACACATGAAATAGGAAAAATATTTCTAAACAGTACATCTGAATAAGAAATTAATATCCAATGGTGTAAGGAAATCCTACAACTCATTATCAAGAAAACAAATAACTTGAATAGACATTTCTAAAAAACAAACATACAGATGGCCAATATATGTAAGAAAAGATGCTCAATATCCCTAAACATCAGGAAAGTGCAAATCAAAATCATAGGATAACAGCTCACTCCTGTTAGGATAGCAATTATAAGAAAATAAAAATAATGATTGTTGGTGAGGATGTGGGAAAGTTGAAACCCTTGTATACATATGGTGGGAATTTAAAATGATGCAATCATTGTGTACAACAGTATGGGAGTTCTTTTAAAAATAAAAATAAAACTACTATATAATACAGAAGCCCCACTTATGAGTATATATTCAACATAATTAAATTCAGAATCCTAAAAGAATGTCGGTAGTTCTATGTGTTCATTGCAACACTCTTGATACAACAAGATGCTAAAACGGCCCAAATGTTCTTGGGCAGATGAATGGTTAAAGGAAATGCAAGATAAATACACAATAAAATAGTATTAAGCCTTAAAACAGAAGGAAGCCCTATCATGTGCAGCAACAAGGATGAACCCAGTAGACATTAGGACAAAAATAAATAAATAAACCAACCACAGAACGACATATACTAGATGAGTTCATTTGTATGAGGTATTTAAAGTAGTCAAACTCATAGAAACAGAGAGCAGAATGTCAGGAGATAAGGGTGGAAGGAAATGGAAAAATATTCAACAATTAGAATATTTCAGTTATGCAATAAAACTTCCATACAATGTAGTGCCTGTAGTTTAAAATATTGTATTGTGCACTTAAATATTATTGAGGGTAAATCTCATGGTAAGTATTCATACTACATTAAAATCAATAAAATTTAATTTTTAAAATAGAAACTGTGTTAGCCAACCTTCAATATTATTCATCCCTCAACAAACCCTGAGAAGATAACAAGGCAATTTCTATGGTTCTATAATTAGAGATTTAAAAACAATTCAGAGAAGAACCATTCATCTAAGGAAAGAACTGTAAAAACAAGGATCAGGAACAAGCTTTAAAATTTGCAATTATTCATCCTGGAGATTAAAAAAGTAGTAGCATAATATCAGTCATTATAAGCATGTGAAAAATGATCACCAGAAATAAATGGCAAATTGTTCTTTTCAAAATATTTTAATGGTAGATGGACACAATACCTTTATTTTATTTATTCACTTTTATGTGGTACTGAGAATCAAACCCAGTGCCTCACATGTACTAGGCAAGCACTCTACCACTGAGCAAAAATGCCAGCCCTAATAAACTGTTCTTAATTCCAATGGAGGTGAAAAAGATTGCACGTTGTAGAATAAAAAATAAATTTTACAATATGTTCTCTGAAATATGTACTTCTCTGAAAACAGATAATTTTGTCATTTTTCTTTCAAAAATATATTTTTTGGGGGTGGGGAAGATTAGATCTTACCTCAAGAAATGACACTATGTATGTGTGTCTGCACATATATGTGTTTGAGTGTGTGTGTGTAGGTGTGAGAAAGAGACTGTGAAAGAAAGCTGGGGAGAGGGGGAAGAGAGAAAGTTTTCATAAATTAGTAAGATTTTAAAGGTTTTAATTAGTTATATTCTGTATTGTTGGATCAAATTCTAACCTTGGATTTATTGCTTTTAGGAATGGTTTCTTACCAAGGTCTCATCAGAGTAAGTACCTTCTGCCAGATTTAAAGTAATATGGTTTGATAGACATGAATAATTGGGTACTTTTGAGTATATCTAGAATACCTAAGAAAATTGATTAAAGTGATAAAACAGATAGACTCTTGATTATGTTTCAAATCTGTCTAAGCCAGAGGATCCAATATAGTTATGAAGACTTTTGCTTGACATTTACTTTATTTACTTAATAGTGGTTTAAAAATTTTCTTAAAACCATTATATATTTACTTTTATCTCATAAATGTAGCTGTTGAAATAGTCTTCCTGGTAGTGAAACCATCTTCATAATCATTAATAATCATAGTAATGATTCTAGTTGTTTTCTAAACACAATGAACTATAGAGCAAGTTAGATACTTTAAATATAAAAATGAAGGCCTCTTGGCCTGGGGCTATAGCTCAGTGTAGAGTGCTTGCTCAGCATGTTTGAAACACTGGGTTCAATCCTTAACACCACATAAAAATAAATAAAATAAAGGTAACTCTATCCATCTACAACTACACAATTTTTCAAAAAAATGAAGGCTGTTTAATAAAAGCCTAATTGCTTCATTTAATGTTCTGTTCCTGAGATTTGTCACTAGAGCAGGAAACTGTCCTAAGAGCAAATACTGGGGATTTTTAGATTTGTTATTAAAGTAATGTCTGGTATTCTTTTTTGTTTGTTTGTTTGTTTTAGTTTGCTTTCTATTTCATGGGCATGCACTAGAAGTAAAAGGACATTAGTTTTAGACAAATATATCTCAGGTAGACACACGACATATATCTGTATTTTTCTTTACTTATTTCTCAAAACATGTGTAGGTAAAAAATATCTAAAAGACAGAAAACAAAAGAAGATACTTGTGCTTAAATACCTCAATAGCTGGATGATTTTTACCCCAGTGACACTAGTAAAATAAGGAGTTGATTTAGGATTTCAGATAAAAAATATTCCCTAATAAACTCTTGCAAAAATTTAAAAATGTAAAATTACTCTAACAGATACTTTTTTGATCTAATTAATATCTTAGTTATAAAAACTATAGAGGTTCAAGGACTTTCTTCTATAATATGTTAAAGTTATATAACGTCAAGTATGTAATTATGTTTAATTTAACTTCACAATTATAGAACTTTTATTGATGACTTTTTAAAAATGCATTTGCTAATTCATCTCTTCATTTGGAAAACTATACTGATCACTGTTCATAAATCACAGCTTTCAGAATTACAATTATAATCAGAGCTATAGTAAAAAGAATGTCACACACTGAGTATTATAACATAACTTCCTGAACAAGAAGGACAAGAAGATAAATTAAGAGACAAAGAAATGAAGAACTAGCACTTTTCACAATGAAAGTGCAATAAAAGTCATTTGAGTGAAAGCCAAATGATAAAACTAAAGTTTTGCCTCTGGCCTTGGGCAGAGTTTTATGACATTAACATTAACAATCTATGAATGTTTATTTATACAAGTTTATAAGACCAGCCTTCCCACTTGCTGCAATCATGACAGGGATGTAGTAAGCAGAATCTACTCTTGACTCTGGTGACAGTGATGTTTTTATTTTTAACATTCTTTGATGTATATAATAAAAAAGTATATAATATGTACATACTTTTTACTTATTACATATTATTCACACAAGTAGTTTGGATGAAAGTGGTAAATATCCTGGAGATAGGGAGTTCATCAAGAAAATAGTCTTTGTTTTTGATTGCACCAACACCACATGCAGAAGCCCATCTACAGTATGCAGACTTAGCTGCTGAAGAATTTAAGTTGTAAAATATGAAATGAATACATGAAAAGGTATATGAATCCTATATTTTTCACAATTCTATTCATTTCTATGCCTCCTAATTTTATTAAAACAATTAAATATTTTTATTTTTTAAATTCAGAAATATAGAAAATGAAGTAATCCTATTGATAGTGAAACTGGTTTTAGTTCAGATTCTTAGGGGCTAAGAGCACATTAGTCCTACCTAAAACAGGTCATATATTCCTATAACATTAACATGGTCATCATAGATGTCAACTCTAGAACACAATTGGGGCAGCACTGGACAATTTATTTATAGGCTGAATAATTTTCCTAATATTAAGTTTCCTCTTGCCATATTGACAGATTGAACATTTCCTAACTTTTTGTGTGCTTAAAAAAAGAATACCCAATCAATAAATAGTTAACTACTATATCTGAGATTCTTCTCTATGCCAACCCCAGAAAAATTACATTTAAGAACAGAATACATTTCAGCAACTTTCACTCTGCAAAATGTTATTACCCAAAAGGAAGAAATAGAATTAGCTCTAAGAAGAGAAATACTATAGTATATTTGCATACTTCTTAACAATGATGAGAAAGAAATCCCTACAATATATATTTTTGACAGTTTGACAGTTTCTATTCAGACTTGACATTCGACATTTAAAAGGCAAGTAATTGAAACTGGTATTACCTTGCCAAACAGAATTCATCAGCTACTGTTAAGGATTTTCATAGCTGTTAGAGAGATGACATTTTCATAAACTTCACTATCAGTCTGTTTAAAATTTTAAGAAGAATAATATACTTGCTATTTCTCATGGTAAGTATAATACAATAATTCCTTAAAGTGTATATTATACATATCAGTTTTCTACTTTTGCCACGTACACATACTCTAGGCCTCAATAAAGAATTCCTCAATCTCACTCACATTTAGCCTGAGAATACATAAGTGCTTTATTCACACTGTGATGTTATCTTAGCTACTTTGCTGTGAAATGTATGCAAAATATTTCTATATGATTTAAAGACAGGAGATTACAGGAATGTACCCAAAATATATGGATATATTAAATACATAAACAATTTTCCCTTTTACATTTGTGTCAGTATGTATTTTAAAAATAAATCACTTGGGTGTACTTTGCCATATTATTCCATTATAGATAGAATATTCATGGGAAGATGATTTTAGGTATTTAAATAAAAAGCTCAAGGAATAATCAGGAGTAATCACAGAGGATATGGCCCCTATATCCCACAAAATATTTGTTCTTAAGTTTAGTAACCCATTGAAATCTCATCTGAAAAAAAATGTTCCTTTAATACCTTCAATCCATCTCATTTTATTATTATTTTATCATTAAAGGTTCCTCTATTCTATACTCATAACAATATAATTAAAAAAGTACAAATGCTATCAGAACAAAAAGTACATAGAGTTAGGCAACATTTTTGACAGCATAGGAATTCCATGACTCCTACTAAAAACAAATTCTCAAACTCAGCTTCAAATTAATTTAAAAAAAAAACTGTTGTTGTAGTCATTTACCTTTCATAATTTTGTTGAAATTCTATAGCTTGCTCTCATTACTGCAAATGTCATTTTATAACCAGTCAGTATAAACGAATAACATCACTTTAGTAATATTTGTGTTAATTTGCATTAATTTATTCTAAAGATAGTGTTTGAAACATTTTTAGGAAAAAGTTGTTAGTTTTGCAGAAGTGTACACATTCTGACTACACATTTATTTTCAAAGAAAACAGTTTTCCCAGATAAAAATGGGTAGAAAATAAAATGGGTAGAATAAAAATGTGTAGAAGATAAAAACTATATTTTGCAATTCAAATTACCTGTCTCTAGCTGACTAGTGGATTGTTTCATGAAAAAGAAACATTTAAATATTGTTTTGTTTTATTCAAAAATGATTTTATAGAATGGATACAATTTGGTAGAGATTAAACAAAGAGAAATAAAAGCAGAGAGAAAAGAAAGGAGAATAGGGAAAAAAGAAAATAAGATAAACAAAATTTGTTGGCTTAGGAATACTATTAGAAAAATTGTTTCTTAATTGGATTTAGTTAAAAGTGAACTAAAATCAATCCTAGCATTTATAAATACCATAATAATATATTGGAAATATACCGAACATTTAATCCTATGTAAATCTTATTTAATCAGCAACTGATTGTGTATCCACAAAGAATTTATAACAGTGAACTAGATTTGACAAGTATAGATTTGGAATTATATTGTGTTTTCATTCTTCTAGGATTTTGCTGAATTTAATTTGTAAGTATTCCTCAATGTCTTGAAAAAGTTGATGATTCCATAAAAAATGATTCCATAAAGGGTACAGACTAGGATTATACATAACTACAAAACTGAAAGCAATATTTTCATTAGAATAGGGCATTCTTGATCTCTATCAATTACAGAGCCCATTTCCAATTTTACTCTCAATAAAACTGAGTCTAAAATAGAATACTTTGGAAAAGCTAACAACTGCAATGTAAGCATTTTGTTTACATGACTAGAAAGCAAATAGATTATTCATCATATACCCAAATATAAATGTTTGTCTACATCTAATTCATTTTTTTTACATTTGGAAGATTATTTTCAGGTCAGGGTGAAAAAAAAGTCTTTTCTATCTTTCCTTAAAATGCATGGGTTTTTTAAATTGATTTTATTTTGTATGACAGAAACAATTATCAATCAAGCAGAGGGATTGCTTGAACCCATGAGTTCGAGGCCATCTTAGTCAACAAAGTGAGAGCAAATATTATGGAAAACAAAAAGGAAAGTACTTGAGCTTTAACCTTTTATGTTGGGACTATTCTAAGTGTCTACATTAAGTATGAAAACAATAAATACTATTATGACAGAAACAATCAAATTAAAAGAAAATATCATGAGCTCCGTTTCAGTCATTCTTGAATATACTTTCCTTTACCCATCTGTACACATTTCTAAATTACTTTCTCTAATTTATCTTCTGAAATGTGTTCTTGTTATTTACTTTACCTCTTCTGCATTTACTCTTTAAATAGAAAAATTATTTTTTGAATGTAAGCAAATTTACACACTGAAATTATTTCTCTTAGACATTACTGATGCTGAGCATCAGTTACCATCCTCTGTTAATGTTTTAAGATGATATAACTACAGTTGAGAATGAAGTAACTAAGAATATGTTTTTGCTGAACATGGTAGCACACATCTGTAATCCCAGCAGCTTGGGAGGCTGAGACAAGAGGATCAAGAGTTCAAAGTCAGCCTCAGCAAAAGCAAAGTGCTAAGCAACTCAGTGAGACCCTATCTGTAAATACAATACAAAATAGGGCTGGGGATGTGGCTCAGTGGTTGAGCGCCCCTGAGTTTAATCCCCAGTACCACCCCCCACAAAAAATAAGAGTATGTTTTTAGTCTAAGTAAAATCACTTGTAATCAACTTGTAATCTGATTCTCCCACCAATTACCATTATATTTTTCCTCATTAAATGCAGTATCTCATTGCTTTAATTAACAAAGTAGTTTCCTTTCTGCATTTTAGTGATTCTGTTATAAGAGAAGTTATATGTCTATTTATTCTCTTTCTTTATCTCTCTCATACAACTGCAATGTAACTATTACTTAACATAACATTTCAGTTTCTACACTAATTATGAAACACTTGCATTTTGTTGATGGGCACAGTGATATGTGTTTTTGAACCCATCTACTCTGGAAACTGAGGCAGAAGAATTACTTGAATCCACAAGTTCAGGGCCAGCTTAGTCAACAAAGTAAGACCAAATCTTATGGGAAAAAGAAAGAAAGAAAGAAAATACTGGAGTTTTAGCCTTTTGGTTTAAGTTGGGGCTACTCTAAGTGTCCACATCAAAATATGAAAACAACAATTCTATCATTAACCTGAAGAGAGGGGAGAAGAGACCCAGAGGAAGAAAGAGACAGAGAAATTGCAGGAGAGCACAAAAGATTTTTCCTTTTAAAGGGGATCCCCAGATTAATGGGAAAGAAAAACAGAAGATAAATGTAGAACTCACTTGTTGATTTTGCCACAAGTACAGTAATGGTAAGCAATGTTTATAGAATGGAATTCTGTTGAAAAAAATAACTATGCAATTTCTAAAATTTCTCTAAAGAGATTTATTGATTAATAATTTATAAACACGTTTTTATTTATATCATTCAGTTGTATATTCATAAATAATTTAAAAACATCATACTGTCACAGAGTGTTTGAACATTAGTAATAAATTATAGCATTTTATATTTTAAAATAAGGATGTTCCATGACTGAAACTTTGAACAATACTAATTTTATTATTTAGTCATTTGGGACTTTTGTCAAAATACACATCCAGTGCATCTCTACTATGGACTGTAAAAACACTTTCAAATTAGTATACCTTACTCAATCATTATCTCCCCCAAATTTAATTCTATCCCAGAGGTATGTTCCCTGTAACAAACTTTTTTTAAAATTTTTAGTTATGTATGTTTTATATATAGTCCTATTTATATATTTTTTCATATGCACCCATATTGATTCTCATTTTAAACCAAGTTAACATAAGTTTTATCTTATAATACTACAAAAAACAATTTAACTTTTTATGGATTTGTATGATTAGAGATAAAATTAGGAAATATTACACATTGTTCTTATGTTTTCCCTACTTTCTAATTTCATTGCCTTATGGTTAAAACTTAAAAAGTTAAATTCAATCATTATTTCTTCCACTTATCTGAAAAATGTAATTCTACTTAAATCTAATTTTCCCAGTTGGCTTGTATAATCTGTGAAATTATTAAATAATGAGTAAATGTGTTCATGGCTCACCTTCTTCAATAAGTACAAAATACTCAGCACTCGAGATTCCAAGATCACTCCTCTTACTGTAAAAAACTGGCCTCACAATTTATCATCATTTAAACATATTTTACTATCTATAATTGAAATGAAAGAAACCAATCTTTTCCTTACAGCCTTACAAGATTCCACAGTACAAGAGATGATTGAGTTCTTTCAATATTTTACAGTCTTTTGTTCCAGCATTCATAATAATTTCCCAGCTTTCTGACCTAGTAGCCTGGATTCCTCTTGTTTTAGGACAAGAATGTTCACTCACATGGAGGTGAAACTGTTTTGAGATATGTCACAAGAATAATTCTGATAAAGCCTTCTAACCAGATATATCATTTAACTATGTAATTTAGTGTGACCCAAACTAGTAGTCAAAACTACATGGCTATTCAGCACATTAGTAGCTGCCTGAGTTTTTTCTAATAATATCTGAGAGCACATAGGTTTTAAATTTCATCCAGAAGCAACAAAGTCCCCAACTTTAATTTCTCCGGTCATTTGAACATATTTCTTTTACCTTTGAAAATAGGTAACATATTTCTAGTAAAAAAAAAATGGGAAGAAAAAGACATTTGATGAACTTTTTAAAATGTAGATTTTTTTGCTTTAACATGTTAATGAATGAATAAAATGAGTATCTATCTAAACTCTCCATCAGTCCTTCAATGAAAACAGCACCTAAATGCCATCGATTCTAAGTATAAGAGAGATGGAAATAAAAGAAAATTTTATTGTTTAAATGAGATCACGTCCATAAAAGAACAATAACATGTATTATATTTCAAGATAGGTAAAGATGACTGTACCAAAATGCAGATGACCTCAGACATGAAGAAAAATATAAAACAGACACGTAATTTTACATATACATACTGTTCACATTCTAGGAAGGAGAAGCAGCATATACAAAAGCCTTAGGGCAGAAATAAATTTAGTGTGTTTAAGGAACATAAGGAAAACCAGTAGCGATGAAGGAAAGTAAGAAAGATTATAATTGGATATGCTTGGAGAGATGATCAGAGTCCAGAGAATGTTGAATTTACATTTAAATGGCTTTTTACTATATAGAAAGAAGTTTTGCACAAGTTATCACATGTAATCCCCATAAAATGTTTGTGAGTGGATATTTCCTCCTCATGCATAAAGAGTAGAAAACTGATGCTTTCAGATATGCAATGATTCATACTGCTCTCCAAATCAACAGTGGAGGGTCAGATACTCAAAGAGAGATCCTCCTGACTTTGTGTTTAGAAATCAATTTATAAATATAATACATTATAGATCAATCTATAATATATTATAGATAGAATACACTATCATAATTGCAAAAAAAACTCTGACTTAAAATTTTATGGAAATCATTGAAGATATGTCCAACATTAGAGAAAAAAATAAAGAGTAAATTCATATATTCTTTCAGCAAATTTAATTCTCCTTCCTCAATTTGTCACTATGCAAAGATTACTCTGAAACATTTCTTCTGATCTCCCTGTTCCATCTTAATTTAGTTCCTTAATTTGGTACCTCCTCAAACTCAGAAACATATGGAAAATTGTAACAATTTCATCATTAAAATCTCTGACTGGGCAAATGGAATGTTTCCGAGATGTTGAATTTCTCTGATTCTAGACATAAGTCTATGAAGGCAGAAAAGGCAATCTTTTTCAAAAAAAAAACAAAACTTTTTTTGTTTAGGTGTAAAGGGACATAATAACTTTAATTTATATATTTATTTTTATGTGGTGCTGAGGTTCAAACCCAGTGCCTCATACGTGCAAAGTAAGTGCTGAGCAACAACCCCAGGCCAGAAAAGGCATTCTTACCAATTCTCTTGAAAACTTTCAGGGAAAGGCAGTTGTAAAATTTTGATTTGAGGAAGGAAAAACTCTTCAACTCAAAATTCTTATTATTCTCATTCAAAATATTCTAATTGAAAAATAGCTAGAAGAAAAAAATGTATACATTGTGATATACAAATAGATCACAGCTAATTTGCTTGGAACAAAGTATTTTCAGGTGTGCGTGTGTGTGCGTGTGTGCGCGTGTGTGTGTGTGTGTGTGTGTGTGTGTGTGTGTGTGTGAGAGAGAGAGAGAGAGAGAGAGAGAGAGAGAGAGGCAGAGGGGGAGGAAGGGGGGTTATGGAGAGAGTACAAATGTAAACTGTCTAAAATTGCCTAAATTCCAGTTCTTAAAGAGCTACTTGGGGGGATGGGGGGCTTGGGTTGTAGCTCAGTGACAGAGTGCTTGCCTAGCATGCAAGAGGCCCTGGGTTTGATCCTCAGCACCACATAAAAATAAATAAATAAAATAAAGGCATTGTATCCAACTATACCTAAAAATAAAAATAAAAACTAAAAAAGCTATGTAAGTAGACAACTAACCAACAAAGAAACTCATTCAGACAACATGAATTATGAAAAATTTACTGGGCGAAAGAAGATGGACAAGTGAAAAACTGCAAAAAGAAACATATTCATGGAAATCTGAGAAAGCAGGGAGCAGCAAGATAATTAGTATAAAAACAAACCACTCCTGTTTTCTTTAGCAGCACATAATCCCTTGAGAAAACAGTGAAGCTTGTTACATTTGTCAGTACTATTTCTCCATATTATCATTACAAAGTATTTTTCCAAAATTTCGTCTGACACATCTAAAGTTACCTTACATAAATAACAAGATTCTCCTGAGCTACTGAAAGAAAAGAATTTGGTACAGCCATCATCTTTTTAATCAGAAAGTTTAGGCAAATTTACTATGGAGCACAAATATGATAATCAGGGAAAAAAGCCTTCAACATTGTAAATCCTTGTTGGTTTCTTTCAAACATTCCCAAAGCTTCCTATGTTACTAGGAGTTAAGAAACTGGAGCTGGTACTATTTGAACTCTTGTTTGCCAAAGACTGCAAGAATGTATAAACATATTTGAAACAAGATTTGTCAAGTTAGTCTTTTGTAAGGTACAGATCACTGTGAACTTTTAGTGTCCAGGGACATTTCTGTCAAGCTGTTGAATCAAATCTATAGCTTGGAAAATTCAGTGCTTTTCTGCAAATTTGGAGAATAAATATGTTATATAAACCTAACTTTTTATGTTAATCTAATATAAACATCTTTTTAAGTGATAAACAATCACTTTTCTTCTTCAAAACTCTCTAAACTAATATAAACCTAATTTTCACTAAGTCATCAAGACCCGATATGTTATCTCTTTCTTCAATTCATCTGAAAGTTTCCCTTCATTATAATGAGATTTTTGCACTTCCCATGGAGAAATCAGGCATAGTTTTGTCCTAACCTCCAAAAAACATTATAACAATGAGTGAAAATTCTATATAATTATAAAATTACAATTTAAAATAAAAGTAAAATTGTAACTCAGAAGTGGATTCATGGGAGGTTATATTTTATGTAGTTTTTAATAACTTGGCATATTTTGAAGTTATAATAAAAAGAAAGTTCATAGTTATTATTACACCATCATAGTACCAAGATTAGTCTTAGGGCAGCCAAAAAATGGGTACTTCCACGGTTTAATTTAATTTAAGAGTTACTAAATACTTCACACCCATGCTTTGGTTCTGACTTGAAATTCAGACACATAAAGGGCTCTTAATTCAGACTATAAGTTCCTAGAGCTAATATTTGAGAAGGATTTATAGAACAAAAATACCTGTAGAAATACCTTAACAAACATAAATTTATCAGATTAATACTAAAAATGTAAAATGCAAATTTACCAGACATGTGTTTCTAGGCATGTGCATTTTAGGGAAGTATACAGACTATGAGGAGGTTAAGTATGGAAAATTGAGACAAATTAGACACCATATAGATTAGATCTGGAGGAGACTGAAATTTGATGATTATTAGACATTTTGTTGCCCTGCTTATAGAAAGGGAATCATTACAAGTGATGTGTTCATTGCAATCATTTTATCAATGCAGCAATGTGTAAAAAAACAAAATCTCCAAGGTTCTATTTCCCTTCCTAATTTTATTCTTAAGATGTACTAGTCTTTATTTACAGTTTGGAGTGTGTACTTCAGCATGTAGCATTTTAAATTTATCTGCAGAAACAGAATCCTGTTAAGAAGACTTCTGCATTTACACAATGGTCTATTTACCATTCTACCTAGAAAGTAACACTATGCATATTGTTTTCTCTTTTAGTCACTGGCTGGAAACCCCAAACCATGAAATTCAATAAAAAGCTAAAATCTAGTATTTATCTCTTTTCTTTCTTTCTTTTTATTTTTCTTTCTTTTTGACTTAGAGTATAAAGAACAACTAGCAACTTCACTAGAAAACAAAGTAGACTCACCAATACCTGAAATATATAATTGTTCAGTCAAATACATAAATATGACTTATAGGTAGCTTTGTCATCTTTTTCATGGTTGGCAATTAAAGCACTTTAATAATATCCTGATGGTTAAGCAGTTGCCTCTGATTTTATAAATCTACCAGGGCAAGTATTGATGACTATAGAAATAACTTTTTTTATATTTTCATGGAAAGGGATCACATTAAAATGGAGCAAAATCTCTCTGAGTCAGTGGGAAGTATAGCTATGGAAGATAAAATAATACTGTGTGAACTATATGTAATTATAATTTTGGTTGCCTGGAGAAACAGCTCTCAACATATTAAGCAATCATATGCAATTTAATTGAATTTTGTATTGCATGCCTCCTTTAATCTTTGCTGGATAATTAACTAATTGCTTATATTGCAGCACCTAAAGAAATATCTGAGTTTTAAATTAAAATGTTGCAAAAGTTCACTCATGTTTCTAACAAGCTAAGAGTATATAAAAGGAAAAATATTTTTTAGAAAGCAGAATTATTTGTTCTTACATTGATATATAAGGCACAAAGTAATTCAATTTTATTAAACTTCACTGGAGTCAGTGTACCTTCTATTTTGACACTTATTGGATTGTATACATAGTCTTACTTTTACATTCTGTGTGGAACATTCAAGTATATATGAAAAGCCAACAAAGGTTTCAAGTATAATATGTATGATATAAGAAAAATTTTTGCTTAGTATTACATATTTATGGTCTCTAAATAAACACCAAAAAAATGTGTATGTGAGTTGTGTGTTCACAGTGTCTCAAGTGACTATTAAATTTCTGTCTCTTATTTCCCTTAGAGGCACTTAACATAAAATGGCACACATTTCCCATCATTTCAAATGTAATGGGTACTCTTGGTCATGTTTAAATAAAATAATTACCATCAAACAATTTAAAAATGAAAACTTGATATAACTACTGAGTGCCATAAAAATAGATGAAAATCCAATTACCACTAAAATAAAACAAATTCCCTGTATATAAATGGGGAGTCAGGAAATTTACTCAGTGTTTCAAAAGCAGCTTAAAAGTATATGTTGCCTCTGGGATAAGAAAAAAAGAACAACATGAGGGTAATTTAAGTGAAGATAATCCCAAATTTAACATTTAAAACAGGAGTAAAAGTTTTCAACTATAGCAGCAATGCATTTGTCCTTTGAAACACTGGGAAGCTTGAATCTAACCAATTTTCAAGAAAGTACTAATATTATAACTAAGCATTCTGTCTTTTGCTTAAATTATGCATACTTTTTCTCAGTTTATTCTATATCCAAGTGTAATTGAATACTGTGACTCGTCTTATAAAGAAGATATTAACAGCTGAGCTGCCATTTAGGAGTGGCAACAGTTCTTTTGAATAAAGGGAATGAAAAAAAGAAACATGATTTTTAATTAAACTTCATACAAGCTACTACAAATGTTTCTTTCCAAATGTGTTCTAAATAAAGCAATTCACACACAATGTTGTCCTAAGGGATGTAATTCAACTGTGTCCCAAACTCCACTTTCCAAACTAGTGTTTAAATATATTCATTTTTAAGTTTTTTTCATATTATATTAGTTATAACTGTACATAATAATGGGATTTGATAATATTTATTTATACATGCACAACATACAACAGTATAATTTGGCCAATATTTTTCTCCAGTATTTCCCTTTTCCCTCTCTTCCCCCTCCCTGGGTCCATTTCCTGTAACAATCTCCCTTCAATTATCATGAGACCCCCTCCCTTCACCCTTCTTTTCCTTTTTCTTTTCTAGCCTCCACATATGAGAGAAAACAGGTAACCCTAGACATTTACCAATTTTGACTTATTTTGCTTAACATAATGGTCTCAAATTCCATCAATTTGTTTTGCAAAAGATATCATTCCATTTTTTAATTTATGGCTGAATAAAACATATATATATATGCCATGTTTTCTTTATCCATTAATTTGTTGATGGGCAAAAGCTGGTTCCAAAGTTTGGCTATTGTATATTGTGCTGCTATAAACATGGTTATGCATGTATCACTATAGTATGCTGATTTTAATTCCTTAAGATAAATACCAAGGAGTAGTATAGTTGAGTCATATGGTGGTTTGATTTCTACTCTTTTCAGGAATCTCCATACTGATTTTCATAGTGGTTGTACTAATTTAGAATCCTAGTAACTGTGTAAAAGCATTCTTTTTTTCCCCATATCCTCTCTAACATTTATTATTGTTTGTATTCTTCTTGTTTTATTTTTATTTTTTATTGTTCCTTTTAGCTATACACAATTTTAGGATTCATTTTGACACAATTATAAAACCATGGAATATAATTTTCTCTAAGTCAGTACCCAGCACTTCCCCTTTCCCTATCTTTCTTTCCCCTATTCCCTTCCTTATACCTGACTGCTAATTTACTTATAGAATTTTTGTTAATTAGTGCCTGTAGATATACACGATGATGAGATTCACTGTGTTATATTCATATATGAGCATAGGAAGTTTAGGCCAGATTCATTCAACTGTTATTCCCTTATACTGTCCCTCCTACTACCTGCTCAATCTCCTTTCTCTACTCAATGGATCTTCTATTTTGATGAACCAAGCCCCCCACTCTTTGTTGCTTTTCTTTTATGCTTATTTTGAATTATCTTCCACATATCAGAGAAAGCATCATTCAACATTGGAATTTCTGTGCCTGGTTTATTTCATTTAGCATGATGGTCTCAAATTCCATAAATTTACCAGCAAATGCCATAGTTTCACTGTTCTTTATGGTTGACTAAGACTCCATTTTGTGATGTGGACTGGAGTGAGATAAAATTTCAGGGTAATTTTATTTTCCTTCTCCTTATTGCTAATGATGTTGAACATTTTTTTTTCAAGTGTTGTATTTGTTGACCATTTGTATTTCTTCTTCTTGAGAATTGTCTCTTTATTTAATTTGACCATTTACTACTTGTTTTTTTTTTCATGTTAAGGTTTTGATTTCTTTATATATTGTTGGAGGAGCAGCTAGCAAACATCTTCTCCTATTCTGTAGGTTCTCTCTTCATACTGTGGTGTTTTTCTTTTTTCCTTTTTTTAACGGAGGATTGAACCCAGGGACACTTACCCACTGAGCCACATCCCTACATCCCCAGCCTTTTCTTTATAATTTATTTAGAGATAGGGTCTCACTGAGTTGCTTATGAGCTCATTAAATTGCTGAGGTTGACTTTGAACTCACAATTCTCCTGCCTGAGCCGCCTGAGAAGCTGGTATTAAAAGCATGTGCTACTGCACCCATCATTCTTCACATTCTTAATTATTTCCTTTGCTGTGCAGAAGTTTTTTTTCTAAAAAATTGATATCCCATTTATGAATTCTTTTCATTATTTCCTGAGCTTTAGGGGTTCTATTGAGAAAGTCATCATTTTGAATATAGGTTGGAGTGTTAAAACTTCATTTTCTTGAAGGAGTTGCATTATTTATGAACTATTTCCTAAGGCTTTGATCCATTTTGAATTGGTTTTGGGGGTGCAGAAAAAATAAGGGTTTATTCTCATTCTTCTACATATGGAAAAACTGTTTTCCCTGTGCCATTTTAAAAAAGGCCTTCCTTTCTCCATTGTTTATTTTAGGCACCTTTGTCAAAGATCAGATGACTTCATCTGAGTGGGTTTGTATGATCTTTTCAAATTTAAAATTCCTGGATTTTCCAGTACAATTTTTGTTCTTATTCTTTCTTTTAAATGTAAATTTGAGATCTCTCTATTTTTTTTCCTAATAATTTTTCTACTTGATTTCATGACCTGTTCCTAGATTTAACATAACTTCCCTCAAATTAAAAGGACTATTATCATTGTATGTGTGATATGACAATTTCATTTTGTTCTATGAGTTCTTTTTTTTGTCTATTGTATATAAATAAAGGTAGAATTAGCCCTCTTTGTATGCTCATCTACTGCAAAAGTTTCTTTTGAATATTTCTTTTATGGTTAAGTATTAGACTAATTCCAGATTTTGTCTTTTCATTGTGTCAAAAATTATCATGAAATTCTATGCTAACTAAGGAAAAAAAAATGAAAATGTACTAATTGTGTCAAGTATTTATCTAGCAAAATTACTATTTTAAAAACTATCATTGTAATAATACATTTTATTGAATACTTCAGATTACCTACTCATTGGAAATTGAAATTATATCTATTGAAACGTGCTTTATAAAAAATATAAAGTGTTGGTGTTTAGAGAATATATACATTATCAAGGATTTATATATACTTCAGATTCATATCTCCAAATAATCTTTATATCTTAGAAAAAAATTTGACAATTCAGTGTTCAGTTATGGATTTATCCAATTATCTTAAAAGTACAAATATTTTGATTTTTTATGTTAAATAAATAATGAGGGATATGATCAAGTTTAGCTTAATGTTAATGCATCTTCTGACAAAATAGAGACCAGTGAAAATTTATCATGAACTCAGCCTCTGGCCAACCCATTGTCCCATATACAGAAGATTCTATATTACCTTAATGTTCACACTGATCATATCTATTCCCCATACATGCACATGCCATAGTTTCACTGTTCTTTATGGTTGACTAAGACTCCATTTTGTGATGTGGACTAGAGTGAGATAAAATTTGTGTTCACTTTTGAAAAAAAAGTTCTCCAAAACTTGACAATAAAACTCACACTTGACAATATTTAAGATTCAAATAAAAAAGACTAAAATCATATTGTATAAACTCTACTTTGATTGGAGGAGTGGGAGGCAGCTGGGAAGTTCCCAAAGTAATACAAGCAAATCTTTTGAAATGAAGATATTATTCATATTGTATTAAATGGCTTCTAGTGACAATGATGAGAGATTTAGTGTACTTCTTCTCCCGAATTGTGGCTTTTTCCTTTTTGTAGACAATGTAGCAAACAATTGAAAAACTCAACAATTAGCTTCCCTATCTGAAACATTTAATGGACAGTTAAACTCTGTAGTTTAAGAAAGTTCATTTCCTCGAATAATATTTCCATAAGTGTAGTCAAATGAAAATTTTTATTTTTAAAAATAGAAAATATTGTTTGACTCAGTTTTCAATGAAACAGTAACCTTCTTTAATAAAAATAAGACATGCACACGTGCTTGCATGCATGGATACACACACATACACACACATACACACACACACACACACACACACACACACGCACACACAGATTTCTTTTTGACCAAGTTCAGGAAACCAATTTTTATTTCATTTGGAATTTAAAAAAATAAAGAGGCTTCCTCTTAGTAGGTTATGATTATGTTCAATATTAATCACTTCTGCCATTAATGCAAAGTAAAGGGGAAAAATCCAAAATTTTAGTTGTCCATTTTAAAGGGGAAACTTAGATTTTTAGTTTTATTGGCAAATAATTACTTAACATTCTTATAAGTTATGTATAATAATTTGATACTTGTATACAATGTGTAATAATCTAATCATGATTGTTTGCATCTTCATCTCTATAAACAATAATTTTTGTGTGTGTGTGTTGGAAACCATCAGGCTCTTCTATTTGTTTTGAAATAGGCTGTAGCTTGTCATAGAACTGTCTGTCTACTAGGCCATTGAACACCAAAGCTAACTACTTCTGTCTACATATATTTGGAATGACGGACAAGCAGATTTTCCCATCACATAAATCTCATTTTGGGACTTATGCTTCTGAACATTTTCTTTCATCTAGACATTTCAAATTTGTCTTTTTAAAAAATAATTTTCTCTGATTTTGACAAAGAATAAATTAACATAGGTCACTAGACTTCAACTCAGGTCTACTTTGAAATATCCATTTTGAATATAACAAAATTTATGGGAATTTCTATATATAGCATTAATTTTTAATAATCAGAAATACAATGCATCAAGGAAAAAAGCTTATTGTGTTGCAAATGAAAATTTACAGCCGATATATGTTAATATATTAACACATTTTAGGGGAGTTCTTACTAGATTTTAAAAAATCTGAACCAAAGCCCAATAATAAAACTGGTTCCCAAATTTCAAATGACATTATGATATTGCATGTTATTTTTTTAAAGAATCCCAAAGGACATTAAACAGTAGAGTGAACATGGGGATTTAAATTCATAATTGCTCTGGTAGACACTTTAATCATTGTGGATATGATAGAATTTATTAGAAAAATAAAGGGAATTATATGAAAATAGGAGATCAGTGAAGTAGAGAAAGGGGATTAAAAGGGATTTAAAATGAAGATATTATTATATATAAATGAAGGACAGAACAGGGAAAAGTGGTATAATGAATCTGAAATAAGTTTCTTATGTATATACATTAATATACCACAGTGAATTTCACCTTTGTGTATATCCACAAGGTACTAATTAAAACAAAAAACAATAAATAGTACAAAGATCAGTAGTGTGGAGGAAAGGGAATAGGAAGAGGGAGAAATAAAGGGAATGGAAAAGTACTAGGGGCTGAATTGGAGCAAATTATAATCCATGATTTTGTAATTATGTCAAAATGCACTTTAATATTATGTGTAGACAAAGGAACTCAGAAAAAGTAATATACATTATTTTTCTAAAAATTCTATGCCCTATCCTAGAAACCAATCTTTTCATATGCTAAAATAAACTTAAACTACTTTACTTGGAAGAAACAGTGAAGGATATATGGATTTTAATTATTCTACCATCATTAACCAGTCAGAGAAAAAAAAAAGGATAATGGCTACTCAGCGGTATAAATTACCAATAAAAAGAAAATCAGTAATTCATTCTCAATTTCCAAAATTTGTAAGAAAAAAATATTGCCATTAAGTTCAAATTAACAAAATGCTGAATTCAATAGTCTACATGAGTCATATAGTTTTTAAATTAATAATCACCCTGCTTGTGTTTCCTGTACAAACTTTTTAATGCAAAACTCCATAGTTTCATTTGTTTTAAAAGAAAATTAGCTCTAGAAGTATAATCAATGAGTGTCTTAAACATCAACTGATTTTTGGTTGTTTGCTTTTGAAGCCTCTATTTTCAAAATCATTTTCTATATATCAAAGAAGCTAAGAAGAGTTATTGAAATGTCACATCATTCATATTAATAGTAATTAATAGTAGTATGTATTACTATTATATGTAATAGTATTAATAGTAATATGTCAATGTCAATTTCTTAGTTTTCACAAATATATCATTTTGGTATAAAATGGTAACAATGGATGAAAATGAATAAGGGATGTGCAGGAACTCCAAACTAGGTTTGTAACTTTCCAGTATGTTTAACGTTATCCCAAAATGAAGAGATTTTTTAAAATTCACTTTTATAATTAAAATCACAATTTACAAAAAAATGGTTTCTCTTTTTTGAAAAAAAATTTCTAATATTGCAATAATTTGAAATTCTATAAAAGATCAATATTATTTGTAAATAGTCTAAGCTGTTTGTGTTGGAAAAGAAAAGGTAAAATGGAAATAAATAAACAAATCCATAAAAGACACTCAAAATATAGACATTTGTTCTTAGAGGTGCAACCCAAAATAAAGCAAATCACCTAGAGTATTTACCATGAATTCAAAGTAAGAAAATGTGTAACACTCTTGGCCTTGATAAAAGTAGTGCCCCTTACCTTCCCTACATCTTGGGAGTTTAACTATCAGAACTTTGCACCCTAGAATTGTTATTTTCTGTTTATATTTAGTTGCCACCTAGAACATTGCTCATTTATTTACAAAAGTAAATATTCTTGGCACAAATCTGTTTCATTTTATTTGAGTTCACATTTTATTAAAAGTACCACACTTTTACTCTTTTGGGAATCTCAATTTTCAATAGCTGATCCTAATAATATTTTAATATATTATTCTTAATAACTTTTATTATCAATTAGCTATTAAACCATTTATTCAACAGATGTTTACCAAGTATTTCCCATGTATCAAACCCAATATTATTTGTGCTGTAGATGTAGCAGTATGCAAAAGAGACAAAAAAGTTTAATCCTTAAAGGAGTTTAAATTATAGTCGTATTGTTTTTTTTTTCTTTTTAAATTAATACTACACTTCTATTTGACAAATTATGATGGTGTAGATTTATGTGGAATGATTTTTTTTCATACAGGATTATGAAATCAGGGGTACTCAACAACTTAGCCACATCCCCTTTCTTATTTTGTATTTTATTTAGACACAGGGTCTCATTGAGTTTCTTAGGGCCTCATTAAGTTGCCAAGGCTGGCTTTGAACTCTCAATGCTCCTGCCTCAGCCTCCCAAGCCAATGGGATTACAGCCATGTGTATTGTACCTGGTTGATATGATGTTTTGAAATATTTATAAAATGTAGGTTGATTAAGCCAATCTATTAACCATATCCTTTCTTTTTAAAAAATATTTTTTTTAGTTGTAGTTGGATGCAATACCTTTATTTTATTTATTTATATGTGGTGCTGAGGATCAAACCCAGGACCTTGCATGTGCTAGGCAAGCACTCTACTTCTGAGCCACAACCCCAGCCCTCCATCACCTTTCTTACCTATAATTTTTATTTGGTGTAACACATTATTCTTTAAAAATAATGAGAAAATAAATCAATAAAATGGTTTTACTAAAATTAAATAAAGTTGTTACCTTCATTATCTTATATTGGTATAGTAAAAAAGAAACAGTTGTTGAGTTTCAGTGCTAAGGGACACCTTGTTATAATATTGCAGTAAGAGTTCTTTTGAATTAGCCTACCCTGCCACCAGTGATAGCATTTGACAAGGTAGTATCATGGAGAAGTCACTTTTACTTCTTGTAAGCTCTCATAAACAAAAAGCCTTAAAAATTTCAGTCTTTGAAATCACTCTACATAACTACTAATCATGCATAGAATCCTGTTTGTTAGGAATGTTTAACTTTGAGGTTTTTCTCATTAACCCTTGATGATAGATTATCACAATTTTGAGTCTGTGGGGTCTGGGGAAAGGAGTTCTCTTTTCTCCACAACTCATCCAATTTTGTAGTTTGATGTCTTCCAAATATTATGCATAGTATTCATTTATCTTCTTTATTTTTTCTAGTTAAACATTTTTCAGTTCATTTACATGAATGCAGAAAAAAACATACTAATCACAGTGCATGTTAATCATTTCCACCTAGTTTCAAAGAACTAGAAGAGAAGGGCTGGTGATGTAACTTGGTGGTAGAGTTACATGCAAGAGATCCTGGGTTTGATCCTCAGCACCACAAAAACAATATATAGAAGAAACAAAGAATTCATTTAATTCCATTCAAAGCTCACATTCTCTGCATCTGTCAGATGAGAATTCAGCTCCTAGCATACTTCCCAGAGACCCATCTCAGAACTCTCTCTTTAGAACTCCAATATTGGAAGCATGAAAGATTGCTTTCAAAAAAAAAAAAAAAGTAAAGTAAAGCAAAACTACAGGTTTATATTTCTATATGGAAGAATAAATTCAAGTCCTCCATCAAGCATATTTGCTTTGGGATCTTGGGTAAATAATTTAACTATCAATTTTTTATTGATAAAATATTTAATTGGTCCCAATTTTAAAAAGTCCAAGAAATAGAAGGAACTATAGAGTTTAATGCTTCCAACTTGGTAATTTTAAGATAAATTCTAATAAATATAGTTACTTATACATAAAATAAATGTTCTACTGTCTTTTAAAAATAATAAACAAGGCTGAGTATACAGCTATATATATATATACAGTATACAGTGGAAGAGCACCTGCCTAGCATCTACAGGGCTCCAGTTTTAATCACCAGCACTGTAAAACAAACAACAGAAAGAATACTCCAGAAAAAATAAACTGTATCCATACAAAAATACAAAAAAGAATACTAAAATCCACTGACCATTTATTTATAAATTCTTTTGGCAAGGATTTTCTTCTTTTGATTCTGTGCAAGTATGCAACAAAACATGGATTTTATCTATTGGTAAAACTTGCAAATTAATACAGGATTTTGAAACACACAGCTTTAAATAGAGCAATCAATAATTCTAAGCATGTGCAGATGTTTGAATGCTATATGGACGTCTATTGAAAATAGCATACATATTTAAGTTAAAAGTAAAAAACAAAAGAAATATGAGATTTTTACAGTGGAAAAACAAGCAGATATTCTCTACGGAGGTTTCTCCTTTCTTGTATCATTTTTAAATCCTCAAATTCCAACTGCTGATTGGTCAACATTTATATAACCAATAGGATAACCATTTATCACTCAATCCTTTAAGTTACATTTTGGCATTTTTCCTTTATTAAAAAGAAAACAACAGGGACTTTTAAATCTCAATGTTGTTATGAATTTGAGAGGCTATTTTTGACTATTACTTCTTGCTGCAATGAAATAAATTAGTCTAATCCAGCCTCTGTACTTGAACAATGAATTTTGTCCCAAGGGGCCATAGTATTTGGTGAACTACAAATTAGTTTGATGTCCAATGAGATTGGATCCTAAAATGATAGCATTCTCTTGTAGCTAAGAAACTGAGATCTCAGGAAGCCAAAGCAGGCAAACTTCTAGGCAATTCCAGGATGATAATTAAAACAGTATGCCCAAATGAGACACATGCCAAACTGCAACACTAATATAATCACTATAAGTCATTTGTTGTTGTTGTTTTTATGATTATAAAAGTATCTCACCATGATCTAGATAGTAGCTCAATGGTAGAATACTTGCATAGCATGTCCAAAGTCCTGGGTTTGATCACTAGCATAGTAATTAATTAACTAATTAATTAAAGTAGCTCATCATATTATAAAATGAGCATTCTGAATCATCTTCTGTCTAGAATGCTTCCTGGTTGTAGCCCTTGGTTTTCCTCTCAAATAAACTTCATAAAATTGAACTGGTGTCTTTTTATTTGCATAATAATAAAGAACACTTTTAAGTATTACAATGTTTTTAAACTCAGTTGAACTGTGACATACAGTTTAGAAGTTCTTCAAAAGTTAGTCATATGAACTAATAATAAATAAGGCTAACAGTCTGGATATATAGCTCAGTAGTAGAACACTGTCCTAGCATGTATAAGGACTTAGGTTTGATCCCCAGCACCGCCAAAAAATTAAAATTAAAATAAAAAGTTAGCCATACTGTTATATTTGACTAAGTGATTTGATTCCTAGGTAAATATCCAAAATAACTAAAAATACAAGTCAACAAAAAAGCTTGTATGTGATTGTTTGTAGTATAACAAGGACTTAGAAGCTGCTTTGGCTAAATTGCTGACTCTTCATTTGGGCCTGTAAATGTCAAATGGGTAAGTAGAAGGAAAATAAAATTTTGGCATACCTGCCTTTATTTTGTACCTGGCTCCTTTATTCCCTCAATCTTTGGATCAAATTCTTGCTTAGCTCTGCACATAGACATGGCAATCACTAAAGGAGTGTCTTTATCTAAAAACTGGTCATATGAGATTGATTATCCCTAAATTTCCCTAATATTTCTTATCTTCTTTCAAGACTGAAGGCACCAAAATAAGGATAACTAAGATACTGTGACATCATAATATACAGATTTGTCAACTAACAGCTTTTATAATGTCCTATTCCAGACATCCAGAGTGATACCTAGAAGTCTCTGGTCATTAACTTAAGCCTGTCAGGAATAGTGAGCATTGCAAGGAAATAATTCCATGATAAAACTTCATCCCCAAGTTGGAGTAATTACTTCATGATGGGAATTGAAGCTGCCTGCTAAACAGGAGCAGTCATCTCGAGGGAAACAAATTGCCTCCTCAAGTGGTAAGACTTCTCTGGAGTCACCTCACAGAATGAGAACTGAGATAATGATAAACAGACCAGGTTGATGAAGACTAATTTGCATGCTTCTGGTTCCCTGCTTCTGTTCCTTTTCTCTTTAAACCTAATTTTCATGTTAATACCCCCCAAAGACAGGGTTGAAGACACTGGTCCCTTTACCTTCCTAGTATAGATATACGATTAAAGTTCCTTGCCTACCTTTACCACTGCTCATCACTTCAATTGTCATCTTCGGATGTATTTTAGAAACTAATTTTGGGGAACCCCGGAGCTGGGGCCTTCACCCTAAAACTCCAGTAACAGCAGCAATATTATTCATAATAATTGGAAAGTAAAGAAAACCCTAATGACCATCAACTAATTAATGAATAATTTAACTACAGAGTATCCATGCAATGGAATATTTTTTATCACTGAAAAAATATTGAAATAGTGTTATATACTGTAACATGTGTGTACCTTGAAAATCTTATGCTAAGTGAAAGAAGCCAGGCACAAAATTGTCTGTATTTTATGATGCCATTTATATGAAATGTTCAGAATCAGCCCATTCATAGAGAAAGTTCACAGTGTCTAGGAAAGAAGGGAATAGTCAATGACTTCTAATGAGTACAGGTTTTCTCATGGAATGTTCTGGAATTAAATAGTGCACAAATGACACAACTTTTTGAATATACTAGAAACTACTGAATTTAACACATTAAAACAATTAATTTGCGGGTATAAAATTATATTTCAATATTGAAAAATAAGTCATGGAAAAGCACAACTGAAGCTCATTTGTTTCCACTATTAACTATTTATTGTATATAAGCAAGTTACTAAACCTCTTGATTCAGTTTTTGTCATATGTCAAAGGGTACTCATAATGTAAAAAATGCACTGTTGTTGTGAATTCATAAAATATATAAAATGCCTAACATGGAGTAAATATCAAGTAAATGAAGCTTTTGTTATCATTGCTTTTATTTACATCATTTTAAAATCAAAAGCTAGATAGGAGCTCAGAAATCTTCAGCTCCTTCAATTAACTAATAAAATGTCTCACCTTCCTGCCCTGTGTCCTTTCTCCGTATGTTTAATATAAATAATGAATTGGTGAAATCTTCAGGTATTCACATACAAACATGCATACTCTCACACATGTGAAATAACATCTAAAAGATGCTTTGTATCTAATATCTGTAGCTATGTTTTCTCAACAAACTGGTTCTCATAGCTATTAAGTATCTCCTAGTAATACTCTATGTCTCAAAAGGCTGAGCTCCTTAAAATACAAACAAATACATGTCTATGTATTCTAGGAATTTTGTGGTTGCTGATCAAGATTTGGTGTACTTTAGGCCAACACTGATCTATCACTACAAACTGAAGTAAAAAAAAATAGTAGATAAATTTTTACATGTTTACATTTAATTATAGTCAGAGATGAAACAATCAAACTTATCAAACTTTCAATTTTAAATTAGGAAAGTGGTTTTATTTTTGCAACTATTCAATTTCTGAAAGTGTTAACCACTCTAGACTATACATAAACCAACACATTAAAGATTATATGGTGGGCTGGGGATGTGGCTCAAGCAGTAGCTTGCTCGCCTGGCATGCGTGCAGCCCAGGTTCAATCCTCAGCACCACATACAAAACAGAGATGTTGTGTCTGCCGAAAACTAAAAAAAAACATAAATATTAAAATTCTTTCTCTCTCTCTCTCTCTCTCTCTCTCTCTCTCTCTCTCTCTCTCTTAAAAAAAAAAAAAAAAGTTATATGGTGAGTCGGGATTGTGGCTCAGTGGTAGAATGTTTACCTAGCCTGTATAAGGCATTGAGTTCCATCCAAGGGAACACATTAAAAAAATAAAAACAAATAAAGGCATCGTGTCCATCTACAACTAAAAAAAAATCACAAAAAAGTCATATGGCCCTTTATTCTTAGAGTAACATGGTTTGATGTTGTTTCATTTAAAATTTAATTTTTTCCAACCACTTCAAAAATTCTATCACTTCTGGAACATTTAATAGGCACTAAATGTATTTCATATATAACAATCTTAATATTTTATACACATAAAAATTATTGCTATTGTGTTATTACAGAGCCATTATATTTATTGAGTAAAGTTATCATGGATTTACTCTGCATGACTTTGCTAAATACTTTAAATGAAACAACATATGTTAAGTACTTAGCAGAAATGTAAATACTACATTGTAGGGCTGGGGTTGTGGCTCAGTGATAGTGTTTGCCTAGCATGCACAAGGCACTGGCTTTGAACCCCAGCACCATATAAAAATAAACAAATAAAATAAAGGTATTATGTTAATCCACAACTAAAAATTAAAAAAACACTACATTGTACCTCTGAGAAAATAATATTTGTACAAGTTTTATTTTAAAATTTTGAACTGAAGATTGAACACTAAGTAACATCTCCTGCCCTTTTTATTTAAAAAAAATATTTACTTTTTAGTTTAAGGTGAACAGAATATCTTTATTTTATTTTTATGTGGTGCTGAGAATCGCACACAGTGCCTCACGCATGCTAGGAGAGCATGCTACCACTTGAGCCACATCCCCAGCCCCCTTTTTAATTTTTATTTAGAGACAAGGTCTCACTAACTTGCTTAGGGCCTTGCTAAATTGCTGAGGCTGGCTTTGAACTTGGAATCTTCCTGCCTCCGGGACCACCGGGATTACAGACATGGAGTATTGTGCCCAGCTTGATTTTTTTGTTGTTGTTGCAGTTGTGATGTAATAGTGAGATTATTTAACATGATATGTACACTTTCAACAAAAATTCATGTGCACAATACAATACTGTTAACAATAGGCATAACTGAAGTTTTATGTCCCTTGATTATCAATTTCCTTTTCCCCCTCCCCAACACCCTAAGTGATCATAATTAAATTATCTGATTTTATGAATTTCACTATTTTAGATATCTCACACGAATGGACTCATGCAATATTTTCCTTTCTAAGACTGGTTCAGTTCACTAAACATAATGTCCATTAATAGGTAAATAAACAAACAAAATGGAAAATGTGATTAATTAAAAGCAACATCAAATGAATTTTTGCCCCTTCAAAGGGAAGTTATACAAAGATAACAGATATTATAAAGAGGGCATTATGCTGATACATACAAAAGCATGAAGATGGCATTCTAACCTGGTGGCTTACAAAGCCTCCAGAATCTTTGCAGGTGAAATACACCCAAGTTTAAGACATTTTTCTTTATATTAAGCATTCTCAAATTCATAGATAAGCAGTATCATGGTTTTAACAAGTGAGACGAAAGAAAGAGAAGTTTCACTAATAAGTATATCCAGAGATTCATCTCACCAGATACAGATACCAGCTGGTAGCCATTTGAAAACCATTATGGTGAACGAGCATGAATATTTGACAGGGGAAGAAGGGTGACAGGGGAGGAGACAAGTGAGTCTTAAGTAATTGATGAAAAATTCCAGAAATAAACAATGCAATAAGTTTTAAATTGCACACCATCCTGAACTAGTGTGATGAAATCTAACATCATTCATTCCATCCCACCAGGAACATAAATCATTCCTTTCCCCAGAATACCCATGATGTATAAGCTATCCACCTATCAATAACATAATAGCTGTCTCAGTTATCAGATTGACTTTCAGAGTATTGCAGAACTTGTATTTAAGGAACCTCTGTTTTATTGAATAATGGTGACAAAACATAAGAGTAGAGATGCTGTCAATAAGGAAGGAAAAAAAGAGAAGCCATAAAGTGTTTCTTTTAAATGAAAATACACTAAGATATTTTCAGAGAGAGCACATTCCCAAAATATGGGATATTGTTATAATTTTTCTATTTTATTATTGTTGTTATCTTCTTAATCTGCCAAATTTATAAATTAAACATCATTGTAAGTATGCATGGGTAAGAAAAATATTGTATATGTATGGTTGGGTCTTATCAATGGAGGCATCCACTGGGGTCTTGAAATATATCCTCTGCAGATAAGGGAAGACTTCTATACTCCTTAAAGTGTATCCTGAACTACCTTCCCCTTCTGTTAACTCCAACATAATTATATGGCTAAACCCAACTATCCTCCTACTCTATATCCAAACTTGAAGAACTGAATATGGAAGAAATATCCCAGCATATTGATTGTTTCTACTTTGACTTAGGGATAAAAACCTGAAATGAACTTTAATGTAGCCTGGCAATGATATTTCATTTCCCTTGCTGATAAAATTTCTCACCTCTTGGGGCTGGGGAAGTGGCTCAAGTGGTAATGCACTCGCCTGGCATGCACAGGGCACTGGGTTTGATCCTCAGCACCACATCAAAATAAAATAAAGATGGTGTCCACCAAAAAACAAAAAGTAAATATTAAAAAAATTCTCTCTCTCTCTCTCTAAAAAAAAAATTCTCATCTCTCAAAAGGTCACTATTTTTCACCACCTTCTTCTCCTCAAACCTCTTACACAACCCCTTTTCATTCTCAGCTCATGTTATTGCTTTCTTGTTTCTCTCATAATACAGACAGTAGAGTATTTCTTCGTCTTTCCATGGGCCCAGATAGTCTACTCTGTCCCTGTTCTAGGTTAATGAATTCACACTGAATCCCATTCTCTTCTGACCCCAAACTATTCCTGAAATCATCACCATTCTTTCTTAGATTAGCAATTCTTAGTTCTCTGCTAGATCACCTAAATCAACAAAACATCTTTTAATATTTCAGATCTTTGGGGCTGGGGATATAGCTCAAGCAGTGGCACGCTCGCCTGGCATGCGTGCGGCCCGGGTTCGATCCTCAGCACCACATACAAACAAAAGATGTTGTGTCCGCCGAGAACTAAAAACAAATAAATATTAAAAATAAATTCTCTCTCTCTCTCTCTCTCTCTCTCTCTCTCTCTCTCTCTCTCTATTTTAAAAAAAAAAATATTTCAGATCTTTAACCAGGTGTGGTATTGCACACCTGTAGTCCCAGCGACTCCGGAGGCCAAGACAGGAGAATTGTGAGTTCAAAGCCTGACTCAGCAACGGCAAGGAGCTAAGCAACTCAGTGAGACCCTGTCTATAAATAAAAATACAAAATATGTCTGGTGATGTGGCTGAGTGGTCAAGTACTGCTGAATTCAATTCCCAATACAAATATATATGTATATGTGTGTATGTGTGTGTGTGTGTGTGTATTATATATATATTTCACATCTTTTAAAAAGCCTTTGGTTGAGAAAGGTAACCTTGTGCATGGTGATGTAAGAATAGCTCTTGGCCTGCAACATTTTACTGCAAAGTGAGAAAGAGCTTTCGAAGCCTATAATAGCCAAATCTCTTTGTATGTGAATATCTTTATTCCAAGCTTGACGTGTACTTTTTTCTTTTGCTTGAAGTGGCAACATTTGTCTCCTGGCCAACCCCAAGGCTATGTCTAATCCAAGGTGGGAGAGAATGTGATCTTTTTACTGCAGCATGATGGAGAATGTATACAACCTCAGCATCCACAAAGGCTGTACTGGATCCACTAGCCATGGAGAATCAACACATTGCAAGGTACTGGGTCTTATGCATTCTATCTTTTCTCTTGATGTTAATAAATGCTTTACCATTTGAGACTGCTGTTCACATTGTCTGTTCTCAGCTACTTTCAATAACACTCCAGTCTTTTCTCTGAGTGGCAGTTATCTGTATTTTGTCCATGGTCATACTCATGTTGCATTCTATCATGCAGCACAGCATGACCACCCAGTGAACAATGAAACACAATTTTGTTTCCAGAATACAGAACCATAATCTTTTGGAGAAATATCTCCATAAATTAACTCTTCTACACACATCCTTGTTAATTGAGAAACTGTTGCTTTGAAATAGACCTTAATATCATTCTCTAGAGAAAACAAATAAACCAGTAAGAGTATTGTAATATACTCAATAAGATTGCAGGACATTCAATAGTCTAATTAATACTAATAGTAAAAGCTAAAATATCAAAAGTTTTTATACAACAAATATTTTAACAAACATCTAACACATAACATTGTCTTTAATTCTCATATTAATACTTTAAATAGGGCATTATTATTGATCCCATTTTACTGATAGTGAAAACAAGGCACTCATAATTTACATGCCTAAGATTACACAGAGCTATTAAGTGATGAAGCTTGAATTTGAACCCAATAATGTAACTCTAGAGTTTTTGTTCTTTAGCCATTATCCTGTATTGTGAATGAATAACAACTTTCACTTATCACCTTTATTTGTTCTGGCTGAACTTGGAATTTCATCAGATTGAGCTGAGCCAAATGTAGTTCACCTCTACCATCAGTAAGTTCTCAATATCACCAGCTAAATTAGGACCTAAATCAGGCCACCTTCTTCAATTGAGATATAAGACAAACTTTATTTACTAATCAAATAAAGTGCGAATTAAGGGCCATGCAAATGAAATCCTAGAGAACACTGGAATTGTAAAAGTAGATATCAGAACAAGGCAGATATTTAAAAGTTAATATTAGTGTCTCTTTTGCTCTCAGTTCAAAACAAGAATTTAATATCAAAGGTCCACATGATAAGACCCTATACTTTTCCACAAAATAATATTCAAAATATTGTTTAAATAGTTCAGGTGCAAAGATTTTAGAACGAAATACATAATACAAAATACTAATTTTATCAATTATAAAGATAATCTATTTTCACTAGGACCTCTCCAAGATTTCTCTGAGCCATTTTCATATTTTCTTCAAAAACTTTTGGAAAACAAATAACAGTTTCAGATCATTAAGAAAATTAATTTAATTTGAGAAAATATTTTACCTGAAGACAAATGTAAGTCACGTGAACATTATTCTTGGGGTAGAGATTATTGTTCAATAAAACGTGGGTATGTAGGAGCTTTAGATATCCACTTTCTTTAGCACTTTTAAAACTGTTGATTAAGGGCTGAGGTTGTAGCTCAGAGCTGTAGCACTTGCCTCACATGTTTGAGGCACTGGGTTCAATCCTTAGCAGCACATAAAATAAATAAAGGTATTGTGTACATCTACAGCTAAAAAATATTTTAGAAACACTATTGATTAGAAAATAAAGCACTTCTATTTCAGAAAAACATTATGAAGTAGTTTATAACTCAAAATGGTTATCAAAGGAAGTATGTTAATAGGAACTAATGACTTTTGAAATATATAAAATTTTGCTTATATAATAACTCTTTGTGCTGTCTGAAGTTAGTTTATTCTCCACATAGTTTAAAATACACAAGAGTTTTTATTTTATAACAAAGTACTTCATTACTTCCAAGAAATGAAAAATGGCCTCGCAATTATTGTACTTTTTTTGTGTGTATCCTTTAATGGAAAGGTTATTTTTCACTGCAGTACAAAACCTACTTATATATAGTATATTGCTCTCTTCCTGTTAGAACAATAGTTGGGGACTTCTAATGGCTCAGGTGTTGTATGCAAGTGTTATATTATTTGGCAGCAGAACTCTGTAGTACCAGCATAACTCTGGTACTTTGATTTTAATGAATAAGATACTAGGTATGCAAGATAACTTACTTTACAGAGTTTTCAGCTTTATTGTTTGAAGTGATAGTTTTTGGTTTACCTTCCCTCTGTGGAGATTTCACACATAATTATGTGACTGTTTATGCCAATATCTAGATTATTATTCATTACTAAGATATTAACTAAATAATAGAATATCATTATTAATGAACCCTAGATAAAATATTTACTTTTTTAAAAATTAGGAGAAATGGATTCCCTTCAATTTATTTCCTTTGTAATGAAAAAAAATGATGTAGTGGAATGTTGGCATTTGCATATTGTAAGTAATTATATCTGTAAATAGAAACCTGAATATTCAATACAATTTATAAAATATAGAATAAACACACCTTTCCAAGGCTGGCCATGTCCAAATATTATGAAACTATCACAAAACTATATTTCTCTAAAGTAAATATCACGTCAAAGTACACAGTAAGTAAAATAAAAGTATTCTCCTTGAGGTCTCTAGATTTTATTTTATCTTAAACAGCTCCCAGTCAGAGAGTAGGTAATTAATTTGCACAGTTTTTTGCATATATATAAGTGGCCTTATCTAAGGATATATGGGAAAATTATATCAAGAAAAAAATAAAAAATCATTTAATTTAGTTGACATATTTATTGCCACATACAGCATATAAACTTGTCTCCCACTGGCATAAAGCAGTATCAACCCATTGATTCAAAGGCTGATCTGGGTGATACAGATTTCAAGAAATTTTAGTAAAAATAAAAAAAAGGGAGAGAGAGAGAGAGACTGTGTTGTGCTAGGTCCACTGAGATGTTATGAACTGAAATATATCACAATGTAATTATATCTCTGGGGTTTTCTGCTTTACCATTAGAGATATACTGGTTTTTCAAAATTTGTAACAGTATTCTTTAGATTTTTATTTTTAAAGAAAAATAAAAGGATGAAAAACTAATGTTTTATTTTAAAATGTCAAACATTAAATATTAGACATTCAAAATAAATTGGTATCCTGGAATTTTGTTTCATTTTTTGTTTTGTGTTTAAAGGCCTTTTTTTCAAGTAAAGTAATAAATATACCTCATTATTCTCATTATTGAGAAGAATAATGAGTATAATTCTAGACTTTTGATTAGGGCAATTAGGTTTACCCCTTTATCAGAAAACTAATTTTTATTGTAGGTAATTTAAAACACAGTGGAACATGTTTGACTCATATTCTTTTGCTGTTTAAATGTATTTCTAGTTCTGTAAGAGTTACATATTATCAAACATAATCCAGATCTAGTCTGGGTTGGGAGTATCATCACATCATGACATCTCTCAGTGTCTCTCTTCTCAGTTTCAAAATCTACATACATATAAACTGATCATTTATTTTCTCCCATTTCAGAGAAAACATTTTGTCTCTAAGTCCCTAGATTCCTTCTTCTTTGCTTCCCTGATGTCAGCCTTTTCCTTTATTTATTTATAAAGACAAACAAGTCTTTAATTCCTGATTCTACCTCAAGATACAATGCTGTATTTCAATATCTTCTCTTCAAAATTCTTTAGTGATCTGTCTATGCTTCCATGTCATTCAATTGCATCTATAGGTCCCTGTCATGTCATTCTAAATAAAATATACTATATCACTCAAAGATCACAAGCTAAAAAGCATAGTAGTCTTTTCTCTTTCTTCATTTTAGCTCTTTTTGTCATTTGACCGTGTTACTCCCTTGATTTTTTCTGGTTGCTATGATTCTGTATGAGTTCTTTGCTCTCCTCTTTCTCGTCTGCAGACCACTATTTCTCAATCTTATGCAATATTTGCATTCTGTTTCAATGGTCCTTTTGCCTACTGCTATGAAAGCATTTTTTTCCTGGGAATTTTTTCTTAGCTCTCTTTTTAGCAATCTTCACATCAAGCACGATTCAAAAATATGGTTAGTGGGTCAACAATCAAACTTAACATGTATTTTCCAATTTAATACAAACCTTAACAACTCCTATTATTTATGTTATAAGTGAACTATTTTAAATATTTAATATTACCAGTAGCTTTCAATACTTTGCCCTTTAAATCTTTAGCCTTGCAAATTCTCTCAAGTTCTAAGTATATATTTTTCAACTCTCTGTTGCCCTTTTCAATTTGCACAACTTATCAGCATCTAAAACTGTATGTATAAGCACTGATGTATCTTGTTCACTCTCAAATGAAATAATCTTTCTTGTTTGCTTCATTTATGCTAATGGTGCCCATACTGTTATACCTTATATCTTCCCATTGACTTCAACTTAAAAGATCAGTGTCATCTTTGATTTCCTCCTTTCCAAAAAAAAAATTGTTTTTCAATCCCTGTTGGTTCTAGCACTGTAATATATTTTTGCATTGATACCTCTTTATCATTCCCAGATCAAGTACTATAGCTTAAGTTCTGAGTTACTTTCTTCTGAATCACAGCAAAAGCTTCCTAGTGAAATTAACTGTGTCACATGGAAAGACTTTGATAAATCATCAAAAGTGCAACCAGGAATAAGAAAAGTGGTGGTCTTGAAAGCTACCTTTATATATCTGAAAAGCTGTCATGGAGAAAGGGAGTAGAACTATTTTGTATGGTCTCCAAGAAAGCTCAGATCCCAGAGGATTGAAGATATCCAGAGGCAGTTTAGGGAGACAAAATAAATCTTAATATTTACCTCAGTACATAAACTCACTATTACTCCAGATATTTGAGCACAGGCTAGATCACAAATAATCAAAGTCATATAAGAGAATATGTTATTTTATATTATATTGTAACTTGAAGTTCTCTTATTCTAATAGTCCATGAGATTAAGACTCTATGTTAGAAATATTATCTATAATATGCAGATATATATGTATGTGTGTGTGAGTATATATATATATATATATATATATATATATATATATATATCTGCAAACATGTGAGATATTTAAGTCCAAATTGCCTGTAAATATTTTAGCATTATTTGTGGAGGGGAAGAGGGGAAAAGGTTAAATAACTTTTTTGAAATTAAGTATAAATATACCTCACCATTTATAATTATATTGAACACAATTATATTGAAAACATGTTGAATTATATTGAACACAATTTGACATGCCAGAGAATATGGATGATGTGGGTCAACTTCTTCAGATTCAGGTGTTTTGATAACTGTTTCTAAAGAAGCAATAGTTAAAAGCTTCTAAATACCTCAAAGATAAAAACAGCCCAAATAAATGAATGACAAAATATTCTTCTTATATTTATAGTAGTATTTACACTTTCAAAGGGCTCTAATTGGCATGACTTTATTTGATAATCAGAACAACCACGAGGAAACAGTTATTTTACTGCTTAGAAAACTGAAATTCCACAGAATTGTGTCTTACTCACCTGGCACTAGCCAAAGACCTTACTGAAAACTTTTTTTCCTGACTCCTAATTCATTTATCTTTCCACTAAAACATATTGCTTTCCTATAAGGGACAATTTCTAGAAAAAGAATTAATATGAATTAAATAATACAGGCTTAGTGATTATATTAAAGAAAAAAGAAATTTTAACTTAGAAATGAACATCCCTAGTACCTGATAGGATTTATTTTATTTACTGATGTTTAATATCATTAGAAAAAAAATCACTGTGACTAAGGTAAAATTGGTCATGTAAATAATTACCTCATTATAATTCTCTTATTATAAAAGTATTTTGTGAACCTAATTATATCTTGAATGATCTCTCCTTTTATAGGAATTTCATCATTGCAGCTTATCAGATTTTTGATAAATTCAAGTATGTATTTTAAGAGATTATTTAATCATTTCTGGGATAAGTAATTCCTATTTTGTAGGAAAATATATTTCTTCATAAAATTCTTGTGAATACATTAGGGGGAAAATGTTAAATTCATAACATTCTATAACTATCATTAAAGCATTGATGTTAATTAGAGCAGGATTTAAAGAGATGATTCCATTATCAGGATTATTTTTACTTCTATGAAAATATCTAGCTTAACAATAGTTGTTTTACCAAAATACTTATTAATTAAAATGTACTCTTCCTTATCATTCTTATATCTTAACACTATGAATATAAATAAAATAAAATTCATATCCTCAGCATGTTGCACATTTCAAGACTAATTGTCACATCAAAGCCATCTGCTAGCATAATTAGACACAACACTCCAGCAGTTGTCCAGTTGTTGCCATCATACAGTGCATTCACCAATCCATTAGGCTGACACTGAAATGGCAAAACAATTGAAATAGCTATAGGTGTAGTACAATAAGGAGGAGTAAGAAAGGCAGCCTTATTAACTCTTGAGTACCTTTGTATTAATAGAAAAATGTGTCCTTTAGTCTGTATGGCAAATCAGCCTATGCTACAAGTTTATATTACAATGATTATTGATTTCTTCATTTTTCACACATTGATAATTCCATCCAGTTGACTTTTATTTTATCATGTACTGATCAGCATACTAATACATGCCAACAAATAAGAAATCTCTCCAATGTTGACACATTTTCTCTAACATATCCAAAACAAACACTGTTTATACAACTTCCTTTTACAAAAACTTATCTTCTTAAAAAAACTTAGTAATTAATAAATATTTATTGATAATTTAGTATCATGCATAGCACATTACTGAGCATAAGAGGTCATTTTTAATTTTAACAATTTTTCATTTTATTTTTTATTGAAAGTAGATACACAAAACATTACATGTGGCAAGGAGCTTGATGATTTCTTGCAAGAATAATAATATTAGGAGCCACAGTCAGGGATATTACTATTGCCAGGTTCAAAGTCTGTGCCATGAAAGTGCCATAAAATGCAGGCCTATTTCCCTATACCTAGCCTTTCCAAGGAAGTTCAGTGGGCTCATAATAATATCTTATTCCTATGGTCATATTCCTGTGATTGCACAAAGCAGACTTCTGCCACTGATTTATTGATGGTTGGTCTATGGAGGGAAGACTCCTAGAATGATATTGAATGTCAGAGTGGCCTTTGTCAGAGTGCCTTTTTATGTGGGCTAGTGTAATATAGATCAGATATTGGAAGATTACCTGCAGTAACACACTTTATTTAGTTGACCATGGCTTGGATAACTGAGTAATCAGCATTAGGTTATAAGATTAAAGCCTGTCCACCATGAATGTGAAAAGAATATAAACTGACATACAGAAATTATTGAGCAACTAACATTGTTTTCTCCCAGGGGTGTCATTCATGTAAGGAGTCATTCAGAAATGCCTACATAATAAAGGTGTACCACAGAATATTAACTACAAGTGCAAAAATAAGGAAAAACATTAAATGCAAGTGAAGTTCAAATGAGATTGAATTCCAAGGAAAAACATTAGAGAGGTGAAACTTCACCAAGATGATTGAAGCTTAACTTTGAATAATCTGTACAAATTTAAGTCAGGAGGGAAACAATTTCCAGTTGAGGAAACTGAATGACATAGAAAGATGAGCATTTCAAAGCACTCAGTACATTTAGGGGATAGTGAATGGTCAACAGTTCAGTTGAAGTAGCATTCTCAGGTATTGGATTTGTAAGAAAAGGGCTGAAATAAGCACAAGGGATAAATGCTGGAGAAATTTAAATGTCAATCAAATAGTGTGATATTTATCATATACAAATAAGTATTAAAGCTTTTGAGCATGTAAAAGCCATAATCTAAGAATAATTAACAGCCAAAGATTAGTGGCAGAGAGGTCAATTTGTAGCCTTATGCAATTATTTGGAATTTTGAAAGTGGAAATAACTCCAGTAATGTGGAAAAATATATTGAAAAAAAAGAAGAATTGATAAGGATTTGGTAATTGGTTCTCATGAGACAGCAGCTGAAATAAAATTTAGAGCCATCTGTAGATATCCAAGAGAATGGTAGAAACTATAGAACAGAAAGTTCAGGTATCAAATTTAGTGATGTTGTCCATATGCAGGAGGGATACAGGAGAAAGACAGAGCAATAAAGAAGTCAAATAAAATAATAAAAGAACCTGACTGGTATATGCAGGTTATAAAAATGATAATAGTGACATTAATAATGATAGATACCATTCATTTATTGGATTACATGAAGTACTTTGCATGCCTATTTTCATTGCCTCAATTTTATGAGGAACCATTGCTATCATGATGTAAGAACGGGATATTAGAAGCTTCCATAAAATTAAGAGCTAGAAGTAAAATTCAGTAGCAGAATTACTGGATTTTAGATCCAGTAATTTAGATACCTCTCTTTATTTTTGCCCACAAAGTATTTTTTGAGAAAAGAAGACATATGCGTGTAAGGCAGCCTAAAAGAGGAAGTTACATTTAGCAAAAATGTGAAGTTAGAGGAAATGGTGTCATAAGTAAATGGGATAATGTTACATTTAGAAATAAGAAGCATGTTTCCTCCCCTCAACCTGTAAGAAAAAGTATCATGAGAAGAAAAAGGTATGATGAAGAAATGGGCTAGGACAAGCCTGACTTCTATGATCTCAATAATAGAAAACATGAATAATATCTGCCTGGTGTAGAAGCAAATTGTAGAATAAAAGGAAAAGGAATAAAACTGTACTATATTCAGTAGAGCTTAATCTTTTTAATTTATTTATTTATATATATATATATATATATATATATTTAGTTCACTTATATTGGTGCATTATAATTAATCATACATAATAGGAGGATTAATTATGCCATATTCTTACATGTACATAGCATAATTTGATCAGTATCATTTACAATACCTTCCCTTTCTCTCTCCTCCTTCCTCCTCTGATGTCCTAGCCCTACTCTACTGATGTGCCTTCTATTATTATTATCATCATCATCATCATCATCATCATTTTAATTAATGCATTATCATATATATATATATAATGGGATTCATTGTGGTATATTTACAAATGGACTTAATGGTTTAGTAGATTTAATTTCCTAGTACATACGCATGCTCTCCCCTCATTCCTCCCTCTTGATTCTTTCCTCTATTGGTCTCCCTTTTAATTTCATGAGGTCTACCACTCTGAAAAAGAGACAGGTACACCTGGGAATTAGCTCATCATATTAAATTTTAAAAGAGAATATTAACAGAAAATTTTGAAGGATATCATGAAAATAAAAGGGAGAACAACAGAGTATATTCTAAGTTCTCAACAGTAAAACAACTGAGTAACACTGAGGACCCTTTGAATTAAGTGTAATATGTAAGATTAAGGGCAGCCTCATTAAGTTGCTTTGTTCAAGAACCTTGATTTTGGAGTGTTCAGAACATGGTGGTGGTGATTCAATCTAGGGTACTGGCAGAGAACGTGATTAAATATTCAATAGCCAAAAATATAGGGCCTTAAGTCACCAGAAATACAATTTAAGATGGATAAAATATAATAGGGCTTTTTGTCATAAAAATAAGATGTCATATCTCATTTTCCCAAGCTCACTCCTGCTTAATACAATGATAGGACCTGGAACTGATGGAAGGGACAGCCAAAGAAATATCAACAGGGGAAAGGCAAGAAGTTAAGAAATCCAAGACTGACAGAATATTTTATGACAATTCCACTGGAGAGAAGAAGGCAACTGTAATAGAATAATTCTCTCTCAAAAAGCTATTTACAAATGAATCTCTGAAACCTAAAAATATATTGCCTTACAGGGTAAAAAAGGCTTTTCTGATGTGATCGAGGTCCATGAGATGTGGGGATTTTCCTGAATTATCTGGTGGTAAAGTAAAACCACAAAATTCCTTACATGAGAGAAGCAAGAGAGCCATAAAGAGACATAATAGGTAATGTGACTGTGGAAGCACCAGAGGGAGTGTTGTGAGGGTAATATGTTTAAAAAATGTGTCTTGCTTCTTAGAAGTAGGAAAAGACAAATAAACGGATTCTCCCCAGAGTTCAGTATAGACACTGCTGCTACCTTGACTTTTTGCACAGTTTACTGATTGATGGTTGTGACCTCTACAATTATAAGATAATAAACTTGTATTCTCTTAAGCTAACAAGTTTTAGACAATTTTTAAAATAGCTTAGGAAACTAATAAAATAATCCAGTCTCAGTAATTCCAGAAAACACTCTAGCTACAGAAGAGAAACCAGGTAGATTAATTATTCACGTTGATTGAATGAGTCATTTTGGCAAAACCAGGTACTTTAATCAATTTTGGGCTGCTATAACGGAGTTCTATAGACTGGGTAATTTAAAATGAAGAGAAGCTTTTGGGGTATTAGTTCTGGAGCCTGGGATGCTAAATATTTAGGAAGTACGAATCTGGCAAAGGCCTTTGTATTGTATTGTCGATGGCACAAGGTGAAAAGGCAAGTGAGAAAGAAAAAGTAAGGAGACATTTCACAAAACCCATGCATGATAAAAATTTTTAGACAAATTGCGAAAAGTGAGAAACTACCTCCCCTTGATAAAGAGCATCTACAAAATACCTACAGCTTATGTCATACTTACTAGTGAACAATTATTTCCCCTTTAGGCTCACAGACAAGCTGAGGATTATAGGAAACATCTTACTCAAAAAATTTAACACTGGCTTTTCTTGCCACACAAGAAGACAGAAAAAAGTCTTTAAAGACACACTGATTGTTAGGTCGGTGGTGGCAACTTTGTGGCGACTTAGTGGCAACTTAGAACAAAGCAGCTGGCACAGGAAAAGAACATCAATCAGATGCCTGCGGAAACGCCTGTCAATCAGCCAGGTCTCCTGACTAACGCCTATCAATCAACAGGACCCCCCTGGCCAATCCTGGAGTTCAGCCAACTCCCCTGATCAACTTCAAGGGTGCAAGGGACCCTAGAAACACCTTTTCCTGTCACAAGCCCCTCCCTTCCTGCTGTAAGCCCCATAAAAGTCCAGTCCAGTCAAGCTTCCATGCGGTTTCTCCTCAGACCCTTCCCCTGTCCCCTCTGTAGGTCTGATTGAGTTCTGCCCAGGAGTGATATCTCAATAAAGCCTGTTCAGTGGCCCTTTTAAATCTGCCTCCTTTGGCCGCTGCCTGCCCAGCCTGATCTGACACTGATTTGAAAGAAAGAAATTATTTCATGAATTTTTAAGAATATAAAATAGGGGCTGTAGCTGTAGCTCAGTAGTAGAGCATTTTCCTAGCACATGTGAGGCACTGGGTTCAATTCTCAGCACCACATATTAATAAAATAAATGTTCATCAAAAAATTTAAAACAAAAATATAAAATAAGTAAATTGTTGTTCTCCATTATTTCTTGTTGAAAAAGGGAAATTTATTTGAAATTCTTCAATTTTTGCAACACAATGAATATGCTTAGAAAATTTGAAATACAAAGATCTAAACCGGGAATCTTCCATGTTTTTCCTGGTAGGAAACAGCAAAATATTTGCTATTTTTAGCTTAATACATAGAAAAACAGTACGATTGACAAAAAATGTGATTTTTAAGGATGAATGTTTCCTTGACTGGGCCCAGTGTTAAAAGAAAGAATATTTACATTTAAAAAAATGAAGGATACATGTTTTTCTATTTCAATAATAAGTCTATATGTAATTTGCTTAATCATATGTTTTTATATATTTGACAGAAATAGTTACATATTCCAAAATAAAATAATTTCAACAATTTCATTTTCTCTAATTTACAGCTCTCTTGTACTGATCTTAAGTTGTCTTAATACTCAAGTTTTAAATAAAGACCAACTGTGAAACTACTAGAGGAAAACATAAGATAAATATTCCAAGACATTGGTATATGCAAAAAAAAAAAATTTAAGACCCCAAAAGCACAGGCAACCCAAGCAAAAATAGATAAAGGGGCGATATCAAACTAAGAAGCTTCTCTAGAGCAAAGTAAACAATCAATAGAATGAAGAGACCACCCACAAAATGAAAGTAAACATTTGCAAACTACTCATCAGCAAGGTATTAGTATCCTAAATATGTAAGAAACTGAAAAAATAATAAGAAAAAATCATCAGTTTTAAAAATGAGCATATGGTAGTAGTGTAAATTGGACATTACCCTATGTTCATATATGATTACATGACCAGTGTGATTATACATTGTGCACAACCAGAATAAGAAGTAGTTATATTCCATGTATGTATTATGTGTCAAAATGCATTCTACTGTCTTGTACAACTAACTAGAATTAATTAAAAAATGGGCAAATTATCTGAACAGACATTTCTCAAAAGAACTCATACAAATAGCCAACATATATAGGGGAAAAACTCCATATTACTAATTATTAGTGAAAATGCAAATCATAACCACTATAAGATATTATCTCAGTCTAGTTAGAGTGGCTATTATACAAAAGACACAAAATAATAAATACTAGCAAAGATGTGAAGAATAGAGAACACTTCTACACTATTAGGGGGAACATAATAAGTATAGCCATTAAGGAAAATAGTTGGGAGTTTCCTTAAAAAATTGAACAATCATAAATATCCCAATTTAATGTATATATTCATAGAAAATGAAAACATCATATCTAAGAGATAACAGCACTCCCATATTTATTGCAGCATTATAGTCTCTATATAGTCACTTTAGTCACTATATTCAAGATATGGAATGAACCAAGGTGTCTTTCAATATAGAAAATGAGACATATTAACATAATTAAATGTTTTTCCATGAAATTGTGTTACTTGTGGCAGCATGGATAGAACTAGAGAACATTATGTTAAATAAGCCAGACAGAATAAAACAAATGTCACATTTAAATTGAGGAAATGATCCAATAGGAAAAAAAAATCATAGTATAATGGTCACTAGACATGGAGGAGAGTAGTGGGGATGAAGGAAGGAGAGAAATTACTTATCTAGTATCAAAATAGTGTTATATAGAGGAATTTCTGGTGTTCTAAAGCACAGTAGTGTAACTTTAGTTTATATTTCAAAATAAATAGAAGAGTCTGAAGTTTCCCAACATATAGAAATGATAAATGAGGAGATGGAAATGCTAATTATCCTGATTGATCATTACACTTTTATATGTTTTAATTATCATAATGTACTGTATAATTATATACATACATTATGTGTCAACTAAAAGATAAAAGTCATTCAGGACTTACTGAAGTTTAATATTCTCCATTATTCAATAAACATTTGTGAAGAAAAACTATGTGTTACAGATTCTGAGAGCCATTAATTATATAAACAAAAATAAAGTACACTTTCCCACTTGGATAATTTCATAAAATAGTACAAGAAATCTATGAAAACAAATTATTCCAACACTAATTTATAACTATAACATTAGAAGTATTCACTAACTACTGTGGGAACTGACTGAGAATTTATAGATATTTTACTTTCAAACATTCAAGGTCATCAAAGATAAGTATTTTATATGAACATATGTGAAATGTGTACCACAGATCTGGTCATCACAATTACTCAATTTAATGTTAAGCTTGCCTTTTTGTCAAGGGACACATGTTTCAAACAAAATAAAGCAAAATACAATACTCATTAAAAATCAAATTGAAATAGAATTTTTTTTGTTATTTTCTACTACTTTTGATGCTTCTATTGGTCTGGATCCTTGTGTTAATTAGTTTTCATTACTGTGACAAAATACCCAAGATAAACAACTTAAAGAAAACTTATTTTAGCTCATAAATTCAGTCCATAGTCACTTTCCCCCATCATTCTGGGCCTATGTTGAGGACAAACAGTATGGCAGTGAGTACATGGTGCAGCAAGCCTGTTTACATTATGGCAACTGAGAAGTGAAAGAAAACTGTTGGGGCCAGGATCCCAATATACCCTACAAGGCCAAGTACCCAATGATCTTACTTTCTCCAACTAGGATTCACTACCAAATATTTCCACTAAATCCCAATACCAACATTATCTGTGGACCAAATCTTCAACACCCAAGGTTTGAAGTGAACATTTAAGGTTCAAACCATAACAGTTCTTCAAAATCAGAATCCAAAATGTGATTACACATACAACTGATTTATTAGGGTAAATCCCTGGAGGGATACACAAGCCTTTGGGCATCTGAAAAGCTGTTAGACTAAAATGCATGTCTGATTTTTGTGGGAGAAAGAAGGAAGGGAGGAAACGTGTGTTAGTTTTGAACTCCAGAGGAGATCTAAGAAAGTTCATCAATACTGATTCAGAGCCCTGAAGCCAAAGTTACCTCTCAGAGCAGTTTCCCATATGTGGAGATTCAATTTCCTTGTGAATTGTTCTACTTTAGTTTACTAAGAATCCCTAGTACATCCATCAACTTGCTGCAGCCTCTGGGGACTATGGCCCTCTGCGGAGTATGGCCTTACAGCACAGTAGCCAGGGCTATGAATCAATTATGTCTTGCAGTTGGAAATCTGAGAATTGCATTTTCATGTCTGCAACATCTCTTTCAACTTACTAGTCAAAATGCATATGCAACCAATGTAACATTGGCATTAGCAAGAGGAATTCTTGGTTTCCTATTTTATAACATTGATAGCTTTTATTGGTGTTAGAGGTTATCAAGCTATATTTTGTATTTTTGTGTGGTTTTACATGATAAGAAACATTAATGCCCTTCAATTTTGTGTATTGTATTCTGAAAGGTACAAGGTTTCTGAAGACAACTCGAACAATTTTTTATTTTCAAGATATTTTAGGTTTTAAACATAAATTTTAGGGCTGGGGATGTGGCTCAAGCGGTAGCGCGCTCGCCTGGCATGCGTGCAGCCCAGGTTTGATCCTCAGCACCACATACAAAGATGTTGTGCCTGCCGAAAAACTAAAAAATAAATTTTAAAAAATTCTCTCTCTCTCTCTCTCTCTCTCTCTCTCTCTCTCTCTCTCTCTCTCTCCATTCTCTCTTAAAAAAATAAACATAAATTTTAAACTTGAAAAATCTCACTAAACAACTTATTATAGTTTGGATGTGAGTTGTCTCCCAAAAGCTCACATGTGAGACTATGCAAGAAGGTTCAGAGGAGAAATAATTGGGTTGTGAGTCTTAACCAAATCATTGAATTAATCCCCTGATAGGGATTAACTGACAGGTAACTGGTGGGTTGTGGCTGGAGGAGGAGGGAAATAGGGATGTGGCTTTGGGTATATATTTGTATCTGGCAAGTGGAGACCTCTCTCTCTCTGCTTTCTGATCACCATGTGAGCCACCTCCTTCTGCCACATTCTTCTGCCTTGATGTTCAGACTCATCATGAACTCCAAAAAATAGAAACTGCTATCTATGGATTGAGAACTTTAAAACTGTGAGTGCTCAAATAAACCTCTCCTTCTTTACAGTTGTTCTGGTTGGGTCCTTTATTTCAGCAATGAAAACACTGACTAAAACACAACTCTAACATTAAAAAAAGTCCCAACCTGAAACCTCAATGTTTTTTAACACTCTGCTATAAATGTGTGTGTGTGTGTGTGTGTATATAATGTATTTTTTCTATGATGATGGTTTAAAAAATCTTATATGCAAGAATAACAGACCATAAGGTCCAACATTTTTATTTTGCGTCAGGCTGCACAACAAACTTGTTTGTATCTTGCCTATCTCAGATCATTGATGGGAATCTGCATACTCTAAGTGAATGGGGGCCAATAAGAAAAAAAAATCTGTAAAGTGTGCTGCTATTCCACAAGACAGTGATACAGCAAGGAGAGGTCCATACAGCAAGGATGGCCTCTACCTAAGGGAACAAGAGAAAACTAGAGCTTGGTGATGGATTTTATCTGGCTCAACTTCAGGTACTGATATACATATAAATGTCTATGTATATCATGTGTGTGTGTATATATATACATATATATATATATACACACACACACACACAGAGATGTAAATATGCACAAATATGCAAACAAATTTGTGTGTATACATATGTACCTATACATAAAATTCTATTTTTCTCGGTATCATTTAATCTAAAAAAAATCAATTAGCAGAGTAGTTAGTAATAGCTTTAAGTCAAAATACATCTTAAGAAAGCTATCATATTGTTACTAGATTTCTCAGCACACTTTATTCCATTAGAATTTTAAAGTTACTTTGCTTATATTTATGTTAAATTCACATTAGATACAGAGAATATATTAAACATCTGCTTGTTTCCTACAGCTATAAAGCAAGAGAAAAAAAACAGAATTAGCCTATTTTAAAACATACCTTGGCTGATTTTTTTAAACCAGAATGCATTATGTGGTAAGCTATTTAATAAATAATATAATACCTCCTTTCATTAATTTATTCATTCACTTAACAAATGTTATAAAACCTTTTTATGTGCTACATACTGTAGTATACCAAGCAGACAAAAAAGAATATTTTTTTCATATTGCTTATATTTTAATGCAAAAATATTCATTAATAAAGATGTCAATAATTAAAAACAGAACAGAACTAACAGATAAGCAATTGTTTAGGGAATATACAATACAAGATTTTTTTAAGTGTGAACTTTGAAACAAATATTTCAAATTTTGTGAAAGATGTGCAAATTTTTCTGGGCCTTTTGGGAAAAAAAATGGAGTATTAAACTTTTTTCTGGCTACAGTTTTACTTAATAGGTCATTGAATTCAGGTTTCACAGTACTTTCTAGGATTGTTCTCGGAGAACACTTAAATAATATAATTTGAATGCTTATTAAATTTAGGTTAAACAAATTTCATATTTTTGATACTAGTATTCCACCTATGCTGTGAACTCCTCAAAGGTAAGGAAGGATCTCTTGTAACTCATAACAGCATAATCCTTCCATCCCTCTAATATATAGTAATCACTCAAATGTGTTCTAAAGTAACTTTATTTTCTTCCTTGTTTGGATAAATTATTCCAACCTAAAGCAAAGATACTGTGATGGAAAAAAATATTTAAAAAATTGAGTCCATGCCTATATTTTTTAATTCTCTATGGAATTGCCTATGTCAGAATTCAAATCATTCCCCCACCTTATTTTAGTTCAATGTGAAACACAGATAAAATAATTTAATCATTTTCAAATTTAAACTTTTCTTTAAGTTTGAACTTAAATTTTCTTTAAATTTGAACTTCTCCATGGTACTAATCAGGCTTTTGGAAAATACAAGACCTGGCACTACAGGTATTCATGGAGCAAGAATAGAACCATAACCCTAGGCCCTCTTTTGAGGAAGACAATAAACTCTCACTTGAGATTTATTCTTGCTCTAACTGTGCTATATACCCTCTAGCCACTATTTCACAACTCCCAATTTAATCAAACTTTAACTTCCATCATCTGGGAAATTTCAGAATGTGTTCTGTTCTGCAATGTGTTTGGGGAGCTGAAAAGAACAGAAATCATCATCATAACCACTACCATAGACTCGTGCAATCATGGCATCAGAATGTACTGCAAGAAGTTATCTAGGTCTCTAGGCAACTCTGTGCCTCCTAGTTTTTTACTTCTTACAGAATCAACACTTTGCCATGCTTTCCCTAACAGATGTCTATGAGACCTGGGACTTGAGCTACTCAAAAGTCACTAACAGTTTGTAAGTACTTATTAAAGCAAAACTTGCTAATAGGGAGAGTGTGCAGAAGCCACAATACAGATAGGTCAAAATTACACAACTTCCCAGTTTGTAGCCTGGTAATGCTTCCCTGAAATATTATTTTTAAGAGAGATTGTTAAAGAGTGCTGTGCTAAATTGTTGTATTTCTTTCCTTGGCCTCTTACTTTGATTGATATAAAGTTTCTTCTAGAACAACAACAAAAAATCCCCAACTTGACCTCAGTGGGTTTTTAATACTCCTATTCTAAATGTATATATATTCTCTAAAACACACACAAACACAAACACAAACCTTTAATGTTGAAAACCTTTATGTGTTTGAATTAAGACACCTCTTGAATTTCTTTCATCAAGTATTAAAATAAAGTTCATCTTCATTTGGACATATTAAGTGATAAATTACAGTGGTAAATTACAGTCCTTTATTAGAAGATGCATATTCATACATTTTGACCTAAGAAGGAAGTTGAACTTTACCAATATCATGGATACACCCTACTCTGCCAGTACAGAACAATAAATAAATAAATAAATAAGGGCAGACCTCAATATTTGACAAAATTGGGTTTAATTTTAGTCAATTACTAGTTGAGAGAGTAAGGGTCTAATTATTCAGATATATCTTATGTGGATATATTTTTTGTATTTATTTTTTAGAACTAGCTGGACACAATACCTTTACTTTATTTGTTTATTTTTATGTGGTCCTGAGGATCGAACCCAGGACCTCACATGTGCTAGATGGGTGCTCTACCACTGAGCCACAATCCCAGCCCCCATGTGTGGATATTTAATGCATAGTTAATTGCACATAATAGGCATTGTTTAAAGAAGGGTGGTGTTCATTTTGTGTTCATCATTACTGCTTACGTAGTAAGCAGAATAATTATGATGCCAGACTTCACTTTTACTTTTTGTGTATGTGGGTACAGTGTCACACGCTGGTAATTCCAGTCATTTTGGAGGCTGAGGTAGGCATATTTCAAGTTTGAGGCCAGCCTCCACAATTTAGTGATACTATGTTTCTAAATAAATAAATAGGACTGTGAATGTAGCTTGGTGTTTGAATGTCCTAGGATCAAGCCCCAATACCAAAAAGAATTAATAATAACTGTGGTCATTATTTCTTTTTCTACTTCCTCAAATCTTCTCACCACTGGCTAGTTCTCATTCTAAAGCTAAGAGAGATATTTTGATAAGTGTGAGAAAGCTGCAATTTAAATGCATTAATGTTAGTAGAAAAAAATAGCAAAAGATAAGAACTTGAGTTACAAAATCAAGTGATTCAGATTGAAACATTCAAAACAAAACTTTCTTAACAGCTAAAACAAAGAGTTGGACCTTGGCCTTAATTTTGGAAATGAAATAGTTGGAAGCCTTACAGTAGGTTTGACTTTTTTAAAAAACGAATGGTTGCTTTCAGTATAAAAAATTTTTCTATTTGTTTCATTTTGCAACTGAAATAAATGTTCGTGAATTAGATGTACTCTACATAGCAATAGGTCATAGAGACATTGATAAGAGTGCAGGAAATAAGAAAAGATAGAGCATCTAACTTCATATTTATATACCCAAGTTAAATGAGAACTTGATTATGAGAATGTGGGGAAAGTGATATCATTTCAGGCTTTACAATTCTCTTTGATTTAATTTTGTATGAGTCACTGTGTTTTATCTTTGACAGATAATAACCCAATCACATCTCTTTTATTATCCAGGGAGGCCTAGATATTTGGGATATTAAAAATAGAGAATGTATAAAAAAAAACTGGTAAGTAGATACAAACTCCCTAATGGTTTAGCTTCTTATTTTTTTTCTTTCCTTTCTGAGTCACAGAGCTGCAACTGTGCTGCATTATCAAAAAATTAAATCAAAAATTAAAACATCAGGGAGTCTAAATGTCTGCTTCTAGTGACACAACACTTAGTCAATATCATTTGGTTTTGCTTGGGGAGACTGTTTTCCTGCACTTTGTAACCATCTCTGTTAAACTATTTCTAAAATAGAAAGAGACCATATGAAGGGAAAGCTTGAAAAAGTGACTTATGCATCTTGGCACTCTTAAGTTCTATTTAATCAAATCATCAATTAAATATACACTATGTATCTTTAAATTTTATCACCACCCACTCTCCACATCCACTTCTATAACCAATTAACATTGTACTGGAATTTATAAAGGCAATACAGATGTTATTATTAATAAAATTTAAAATGTTATGTTACATATAAATGCAAAAACTTGAAATAAAACTTAAAATAGGATTGGTAACTTCTATATGGAAAAATAAAAGCAATCAGTGTCAAAGTAAAATTTGAATAAGGACTCCTAAAGCTAAGGGATGCCTGATCAACATTTAGAAATAATTTTAAAAAGGTTCAAACTCCAGCTGAATTGTGATCCTTAATGGAACAGCCAACTAACCTCTCAAAACATCAGAGGCACAGCTGAGCATTTGGAAATGTAAAGGCTCTCATCCATTTTATACATTAATTATGTTTCCATAATATTTTCGTAAAAGGAGTAGGAGATATACTTTTATAACTTTGTACTTGAAATCAATCTTTCTCATATGTAAACAATTCAAAATAGTCAACATGGTTTCCACCATCGATTTCACCACTAAACAGAGATCAATAGGTATGCCCTTCCTTTTTTTTTCCCCCTCAGTTTAGGTTATCTCTCTGGATAACTGACCAGCCCTACAGATTTATATTGCTTAACAAATTACATATACAAAAGTCATTTTAACTACCTTTATTATCAAAGGAGGAAAACAATGTCTGTTTCAATTGTACTTCCACTAAAAAAAAAAACTTTACTTTGGCATTTTTATTCCTCCTGTCCAAATTTCCCTTCCTCTCTCCCTCCAGTCCTTCCTTTCTATCACACACATTGCAAACCTTCTTGACATCAAATTTTATAACAGAGGAAGGAGAAATAAAAAATGGAGGGTTAAAACAAGCAAAATCTATTTCACTTACCTGACTGGTTAGGAAAAAGGATATTAATAAAATTAGGACACTGATAACCATAAAGTTAGAAATGTGAAAATTGCTATAAAGAAGGAAACAGAGGGGCTGGGGATGTGGTCAAGTGGTAGCGCTCTCGCCTGGCATGCGTGTGGCCCAGGCTCGATCCTCAGCACCACATATAAACAAAGATATTGTGTCCGCCGAAAACTAAAAAATAAATATTAAAATTCTCTCCCTCTCTCTCTCTCTCTCTCTCTCTCTCTCTCTCTCTCTCTCTCTTACAAAAAAAAGAAAAGAAAAGAAGGAAACAGAGTACTATGAGAGCATATGAAGATTCTACTTTATCAAGAAGCCAAAGGAAGCTTTTCACAAGGAAACTTCACTTGAGAATTAAAAGAGTAATAGGAGTGAGTGATGGAAGAAAGGTATATTACAAAGGAGTGCAAAAGCCCAGTGAAATTGACAGACTGACTAGGAGGATCAGAGTGAAGTAAATTACTAAATATAATATCTATTAAAGAACAGCTGATGGAATATAGCAAGAGGGAGGAATGTACTAAAATCAAAATTAAGTATAAAACCAATGTTTTACACACATTTATTTAAAAATTAGTTTCATAAAATCAATCAGTGATTAGTTGTACAAAGATTTTAATATTTAAATTTCATTGTTATTAAATGATTTCTGTGACTAGGCATGATTATTGGATAAATACTGTTTAGATGATGTAAACATTGTGTTTAATATTAAACATTAGGTAGATGTCATCAACCTATGAACTAAATGATTGATTTCCATACACACATAAATACATCAATATAGGATATGAATCATAGGTTTTATAACTATTTTCATGTTACCTTTCATTCATTATCTACCTGGCATTTCTTGCTCTTATACTATTTCCAGTCCAAATTTTTCAATTAAAATAAAGTTAAAGGATAGATAAGAAAAAATGTTTATTGCTTAATTAAATTTTTCATAATCAGTATGATGAAATGAAGTTGTCTCTAGCTTCTGAATAGAAAAAGTTCTATTATTTTAAATTAAACATGTGATAGGCTGTTGGAATGCCAGAAATGTCCAATGCAAAACTTTAAATATAAATTTCTGATGTGATTCCAACCTCATTCTCCAGCTTTTCTAAGGTTTTGGAAGAACAGCTGCTAGAAACCTCTGAGGACAGACACTGTTGATAGTCCCTCAGGGTTGATGTGAGAGATGACTAGAAAGCATGATATTTGTCCTCAGGATGCACTACAATTCTAGCTGGCTCTTTTCCTTATATCCTCCTGGGCTTGGGAGTCACAGCTTAAACTTTTTGTGTTATTACATGGTGACTTGAACATGCAAAAGTTATTCTTTCTAAGAATTTACAAGAATATTGAACAATGATTGAATTCAGCCACAACTATTCACAAGAATCTCTTTAAATTTGAATGTCATAATGTTTAGCTTCATTTTTATATATGATTTATAGATACTTATCTTACCCTCATTGAATTGGTCTATTCCTATTTGACTTTCCATGTTCAAGTTGTATATAATTTCATATAAAAGCTCCACTGAATGGGTATTAATTATCTTTAGATTTTGAATTTACCACACTCTAAAGGAAATGTTGTGTTGGTCAAAGCCAAAATAAAGTCACCTTTTAATTCTTGGCATGATAACAAAAAGTATCCTTCTCCTTGAAACACTGTCTTCCAAATCACATCCAAAAAATAAATTATACACTTCTACAGATGAGATTTAAATCATTTTCCTAGATGAATAATTAAGTGGATAGCTGGCTGTAATAAATGTATGTCGGAAATAAAAAGGGGAGAACATGAATTTCAGACATAGAAATTGAATGTTTAACCAAGGTCTAATTTACAAGGCTAGAAAAGAAAGTCCCAATGCTACAGATACAACCACAAGCCAAAATATTCTCAGTCAAAATCCTTTCCAATGCACAAAATCTGCTTTCAGGAAGATATCTGGTTTGAAGTTTAGAAATTACTCCACAACTTTCAGGTTTTATGGCCTACATAGGCTATATTATCCACTACATGAATTTACCTCTTCATATAAATATCAATCTTTTAGTTTATGGTTCCCAAGGTAGAGAAAAATTGGAGTCTTGAAGTGAGAAAAATAATGAAAAAAAATATAGTTTGGGAACATTTTTTATTTTCCATTGATTGTGAAGTGGTGGGGCTGGGTGATTAGCCAGACAGACAAATTACTTTTCTAGTCTAAACACTACAGACAAAAATCATATGTCTGAATACAATTCAGCTTGAAAATTGCTATTTTTTATTATTTTGATGTAAGCCAATGATATTAGTGGCTTGCATACCAGAATAAAGTGCATTTTGTTTCTCTTTCATTGCATAAAAATGAATAATTCACTTATTTTTGCAGCTATTAAAATTTTCGGTGGGTTAAGTTCCAATTCTAGATGAGAGAGAATATATACAGAACAATGTAACTATTAAAAATAAAATTTTTATTTTTCCCCTTGTTTTTTCTCTTGGGAGAAACTTACAGAGGGCTCTTTGCTATATCTAGATAGACAGATAGATAGATAAACTATTTTGAAGTAGTTACATTAGATAACAGATCAAGAAAGTCACACTGGGATAACAAGAAATTTATATCCATAGAATAAATGTCTTAAAATTATATATATATATATATATATATATATATATATATATATATATTATACATATATATACATATATATGTATATATACACTTTTGAACATGCTTAGTGTTTTTCAATGCTTAACACTTCAAACAAACTGTAAATAATATAATCTAAACACTAAATCAGAGAGAACTAGAGAACTAAAGTAAATTCTTGAAGCATGTAATGTTTCTAGAACTTCTCATTTTCTTTTATCAGAATTAAAAATCTATCTTCTTTCCTTTGTTAGACTATAAGCTCTTTAAAGGCTAGGTACATATCCCATTCACTTTTAAACTTAGAAACTATTGGCTGTAAATTAGTTTATATCAACATTTGACTGCACAACACATCCCAACCTTGTAAAGGATGACTTATGTACTGTCATCAACATCATCACTACTGCCATGTCTATCTAATTAGAACAAATTAAAACATTTTTAAAAGTCTACATACATCAGACCAATCATTATTTTCCTTTTGCTTATATTCTCATTGCATTAAAATTTCTCAGGAATAATAAAGGGTAAAAATTAATTACAACAAATAAACATGGAGTCCATCTTCCACGAGAAACAAGAAGGCTCGCTTTGTGCTCAACATTGCTTGAATAATCTATTGCAAGGAGAATATTTTAGCCCTGTGGAATTATCCTCCATCGCACATCAGCTGGATGAAGAAGAAAGGATGAGAATGGCAGAAGGAGGAGTTACTAGTGAAGACTATCGCACATTTTTACAGCAGCCTTCTGGAAATATGGATGATAGTGGCTTTTTTTCTATTCAGGTTATAAGCAATGCCTTGAAAGTTTGGGGTTTAGAACTAATCCTGTTCAACAGTCCAGAGTATCAGAGGCTCAGGATTGATCCTATAAATGAAAAATCATTTATATGCAATTATAAAGAACACTGGTTTACAGTTAGAAAATTAGGAAAACAGTGGTTTAACTTGAATTCTCTTTTGACGGGTCCAGAATTAATATCAGATACATACCTTGCACTTTTCTTGGCTCAATTACAACAGGAAGGTTATTCTATATTTGTCGTTAAGGGTGATCTACCAGATTGTGAAGCTGACCAGCTTCTGCAGATGATAAGGGTCCAACAGATGCACCGACCAAAACTTATTGGAGAAGAATTAGCACAACTAAAAGAACAAAGAGTCCTTAAAACAGACCTGGAATGTGTTTTAGAAGCAAATGATGGATCAGGAATGTTAGATGAAGATGAGGAGGATTTGCAGAGGGCTCTGCACTAAGTCGCCAGGAAATTGACATGGAAGATGAAGAAGCAGATCTCCGCAGGGCTATTCAGCTCAGTATGCAAGGTAGTTCCAGAAATATATCTCAAGATATTCCCCAGACATCAGGTACAAATCTTACTTCAGAAGAGCTGCGGAAAAGAAGAGAAGCCTACTTTGAAAAGCAACAACAGCAGAAGCAGCAGCAGCAGCAGCAGCAGCAGCAGCAGCAGCAGCAGCAAGTAGATCCACCAGGACAGGTGTCACATCCATGTGAAAGGCCAACCACAAGTTCAGGAGCACATGGGAGTGATCGAGGTGATTCCATGAGTGAAGAAGATATGCTTCAGGCAGCTGTGACCATGTCCTTAGAAACTGTTAAAAATAATATGAAAACAGAAGGAAAAAAATAATACCTTTAAAAAAAATCATCTAGATATTCACACTTTCCAACCTTGTCCTGTGTGGTTACAGCATAGGGTTCATTTTGGTAATGTGTCAAAGAGCAATGTTCATCAGAGGAAATAAGACCTTTAGGTGGTTTGCAAACACAATGATGAGAAAGTGAAAAAATGCATCAGTTGAAGCACTAAATAATGATCCTCCAAAGACTAGCCCAAAAGCTAGTCAGCAATTAAAAAATTTAAAATGATTTTCTAAATGTTTCTTTTTCTCTTTGTGTGTGCAATATCTAACATGTCTAAAATTAGTATATTTTTCTTGACTCTTTTTATAGACCAAACTAACTTGCTCTTGCCACTGAACTTGTTCCATGTGATTTTGTTCTCCTTTTCTCTGTTGGGTTGTAAGAAATTTGGCTGTCTTTCATCATCTAATAACTGCTTTTATTTCTCATGAACCAAATTAACCTTTCAGGAAAATGTCTGTCTGCCTCAATGATGGTATTAGTTCTGGAAGGATAAACCTTTCTCTCACACCTAATTGTACTGTGCAGTTGGATGTTTTCTCTGGTTATTTTCTTGGTTCACAATTTTTCTGCTAGTTAGATTTTATTATTTTTCTACAACTCTTTTGAAAGATGGTTATCTTTTCTGAGGTTTTGTTTTTTAAGCTCTCTATTATGGGATCATTATTTTATGACTTCGGTGCATTCCTAAATTCTGAAATCAGCTCTACACAAGTATTTGAGAATAAATGAGCATTAAAAAAAAATGTGTGAGCACATGCTTTCTCAGATGCTTTATAAATGTCTTTTCAATTATGTCAGAACTTTTACAGCTTTGTTGTAATCCCTTTCTCCTGCGCCTTATTTCCTTTTTCTCCAGTTGGGAAATGTCGAAAGCATAGTGTGCAGGCACATTTTCTTGTGTTACGAGGCTTAACATATGTACCCACTATGAATGTATGATATAGAAAAATCTGGCCTTCAATTTTAGTAATAGTTTATTTTAATTTTTCTTTTGTGATGGAGCTTTATGTTGTATTTACAATTGAATCATGGAATGTAGATGTCTGCTTCACATATTTTAGGTAGGTAAGCTTGCCAGAGATGGTAATATGGAACATGAAATAGTTTACTAATGAAAATATATTTAAATTTATATTGTGATTTGACATTGAAAATAAATTTAAATTTATATTGTGATTTGACATTGCATCATGTTTAAATAGCTTTAGAGTTACTGAAGTCACAGTACTTAATGAGTCTGTAAATAAGAAAGTTCTTAGTTTTGATAAACATTGGGATGCACACAGAGTTTCTTGCTGGATCAATATAGTGGTGTGATTTTGGTGAAAATTAACCATGTCTCACCTGGTGCAGTGGCGCAAACCTGTTATTCTAGCAACTTGGGAGACTGAGGCAGGAGAATCATAAGTTGAGACCAGTCTTGGTAATTTAGCAAGGTTCTGCCTCAGAATAAAAAAATAAAAAGGCTGAGGATGCATTTCAGTGGTAGAGTGCCCCTGGGGTCAATCCCCAGTGCCCCAAAACAAAAAGAAAACTTTACCATGTCTCTCTTAATGGGTGTCTGTCATTTGCTCCCCACCCCTTTTTGAAGCCCTTTTGAATGTTGAATTATTCATAAGCTAAACTTCAAGAAGAAATTTCACCTGATAACTTAAGAAAAGTAAAGTATGGCATGTTGTACCACTGGTTTGTGGCTGCACACATTTTATCAGGGAAAGCTTTTTGAGCTAGGATTATTGCTAACTGAAAAGAGATGATAAATATCTTTATTTATCATTATGAAATAACTTTTTCTTAGGACAGATTTTTTAAGTCATTATTTTCTGAAGTTTCCTTTACACAATATTAGACAGTTTTATTTTAAAATCTGAAGTTTTAACTATTGAAAATGTTACAGAATTATAAAACGTCAGAAATGCAAGGGATGTTAGAGCTCAAAGACTCCCTCAAAATGCACAAAGCTAAACATTTTAAGACCAAACATTTATGTAATTATCCCCCAGTGTTCTAGCCATATTTTCCACGGATATTTGGCCTTTACCTTTTCTCTTTGAAAAGTTGCATTAAACTTTTCAGAGTGAATTGATGAACTACTTAAAAGTAAAAAAACCAACAAAGTTTTAACTTTAGAGTTTATTAAGTTTATGCATTACATGCCTTAAAGCACTTACAAAAGTATGGCATGTCAACCTTTATTTGTTTATTAGGGACATTTTAAAACAGCAGAGTACACACTGGATGTGTTTGTTTAGTTTCTTGTGAAATTGTCATATTTGGCAGGCAGAGCCAGAATCACCAGTCAATTGCCATCTTATTTGGATTGACCTAAATTTATCTGAATGATTAGATTTATCTTAATTGATGAGCCACTGTGAAAATATGCCAGTGCTTATAACAGTAGCATCAAAAAAAAATTGTTATGGAACTGCCACTTCCAGTAAACCACCTGCAAGAAAGTCAGGAGCAAGCAAATTCATAGTAACTGTCCTGCTAAGAGAGTTATAAAGATTTCCATTCTGTTGTATCAATTGGGAACATCTTAATGTTTAATATTTAAACTTTTGGTATCATTTTTCTAATGTATAATTTGTATTACCAAGATTAAATATGTATAGTGCTGATGCTAATATTTTAAGTAAAATTTAAGCAAACTTTGGGAAATAACACTCATATTTTTAGGTATTGTGGATTTACTAAGGGATTATCTGTTTTAAGTATTCAGAGTAGCTAACCTCTGATCCAAAACCATCGATATGCTTTTTATAGTAAATAACATACAAATATTCAGGAATATAAATTGTCTGAAATGGTTGCTGCAGGTGAACCCTAAATTCTAAGATTTTGGCCACATTATTTACAATTCACAGAAGATTTAAGAGGTGCTTTTTTTTAAAAAAAAAAACTTGATTTTCTTAATTGAAGTTTTATTCATGATACCAAAGTTAATGAAGAAAGCTGAGAACTAGTTGACTTTTATTATAAGCAAAAACTACTGTAGTTATGATTCATCTAATAGCAAGTTGAATAAAATAAAGTTTATTCCAGTCAGAGCCTAAATCACATTTTCAGTTCTACATGTTTGATAGTATTTTTAAATCACACTAGCGCCAAGAGTTACTAAATTCTTAAAACTGGTCATTGGACCTGTGCAAATTCAAATATCAATTCAGTGCATAATCAAAATGTGGTAATTTAAAAATCTTAAGTTGGAAAAACTTTGCTATTTTAAGTTATTAGGAGGATTCCCAGCTAGGGATGTGGCTCAATGGTAGAGTGATTGCCCAAGATGTGTGAGGCCCTGGGTTAAATCCCACCATCTTTAAAAAAAGTTACTAGGAGGATTTAATAATTAATATTGAGACTGCCTATTAAAAATCCTATCTGTGGAGGTCAGTAAAGCTCAGTGGTAAAGCCCTTGCCTGGCACACTCCAAGCCTGGATGTCACTCCTTTTCCTCTCCCTCCCCCCAAAAAAACCCATTTTTGATTGGAAAGGCTTCAGGCCAGTATTTTCTAAGTGAATTCTTTGTTGTCTCTGAGTTCTAGCAAGTATAGAGAATGGGATATATGTGACCCTAATTAGGAAAAAAAAAATTATCATTTAAGCAGTGTAAATAATTTTTCACTTTTTCCTATTCAAAATAAAACCTTCATTCCTAGTTCCTTTATAACCATCTTTTGTTAAAGAAATGAACTGACTTTTGTATTGTTTTTTAAAAAGTCTTATTAATAATAAAAACTTTTGTTCTATTCTTTCATGAATAAAAAGATGATTGGCATGGTTAGATTGTTCCTGAATTTTGATTCTTTTAAGAATATTTCTGCTGTTTTTATTTTTTCCAAAATGGTCTGGCATTTTAATTATTAATGCTAGTAATGTAACTTCTAAATTTATGGTAATTGGTATGTTTAATAAGTGTATTGATACATTTTAATACTGGATTCATAGACAAAGTGGGAAGCAGGAAGTATTAGTGAGATGTGTGTGAAAACTCCTGATTTGTTTAGGCATCTTTCAGTTGTCTCTTGCATAGTTTAAAGTTGAATGTTTCCTGGGATATTTTTAATGTTTTTTTTTTTGAAAGAAGAAATCATAACATTTAAACATGGTTACCTAATTTCTACAACACTGGATTAGTATGAATAAATTTTTTAAAATTACTGTTCTGTATAAATGAAATATTTGGAATTCAAGTATAAAAAAACATGTGAAACAAAAGGCATTGTCTTTTGGCCATGATACAAGTGCACTATGGCAGTGCTGTTTGCTCAGGACCCAGCTCTGCAGCCCCTCTGTGTGTGTCCCTCTCTTGTAGAGTTGTTTGCCGTTACTCCACACACAGGCCTTCCTCTGGTCCTTCCAAGCCGGGCTTCCAAAGCACTGTTGAACACTAAGGATTCTATTGTTGATGTGGATATTCGATGAGTTGTATTTTAAATATCAAAGACTATTAAATAAAGAGAATGTTTGCTTTTTTAAAAAAAAAAATTAATTACATATTTTTGTTTCAACATCAGTTTTTGATAGCTAAGCTGAGTATGAAGTAAATAACTACAAATATTACTTTTCAACTCCTTATGGCATACAACCATCCAATGGATATTATTGGGCTATGTTATTTGATATGATTACCTACTCCTTTTTTACTTCAATCACTTATATTAGGTTTCCTTGATAACACACTACCCTGATTCTTTTCTTACATTTTATCATTGATGGAGATGACAGGAGGCATTTCTTTCCCTGTTTACCATATTGTTTTTTTCTTTTTAAAAATATTTTTATTAGTTGTTGGTGAAATTTATTTTATTTTATTTATTTGTATGTGGTGCTGAGAATCAAACCCAGTGCCTCATGCATGCTAGGCAAGTGCTCTACCACTGAGACATGATTCCAGTCCTTACCATATTTTTTTCTATTTAATGTAAGTGTTTTTTAGGGTTTTACCTTCAATTCTCATCTCACTCAATATATTATCCCTGGATAAATTCACACACTATCATTACTTCAATTGCCATCAAAGTTCTGGCATTCAAATATCATAATCCTGCCTTGCTTCATACCTGTTTCCTGAGATCAGACGAGCAAAACCAACACAAATTGTACATTTTCTACTTGAAAATCCCATGAACTTCTCACGATTTGCATGTCCAAAATTAATTCCATCATCACAGCCTCCTTCCCCAGACTTGTGCAATATTGTATCTCATATCCTCATTAATGCTTCCACTATCTCAAGTCAGAAATTCGTGAGTCATTCTAAGTAGCATTCCCATCTGAGTCAACATTCTTCTCATCGTTTTATCATTTCCACCCTAATGTATTATGCCAGGCCGTCATGCACTTTTTGCCTCATTGATTATCACAATTTCCTAACTAGTGTCCTAGATCCAATTTTAGCTCTATCTAATCCAATCTTCGTATGTCTATCAAAGTCATCCATAAACAATGTACGCATGACAATGAAATTTTTATGCTTAAAACTCTTCAATAAAATCTGACATTGTTACCCTATGTGCAGATGTGATTATAAGACTGGTGAAACTCTACATCATGTACAACCAGAAGAATGAAAAATTATACTTTACTTATGTATGATGTGTCAAAATGCATTCCACTGTCATGTATAATTAATTAGAACAAATAAGAAACTATTCAATGTTTCCTTTTATATTTTTTTCTTGATTTAATCCTAAAATAGATATAAACATTCTTTTCCTTGGAATTTCTAATATGTTTCTACTAGTTTTTTAAAATTTTTTAAATTGTTGATGGACATTTTTTATTCATTTATTTATATGTGGTGCTAAAAATTGAACCCAGTGCCTCACCCATGCTGTGCACACGCACAACCACTGAGCCACAACTCCAACCCCTTTCTACTAGGTTTTTATTGCTGTTGGCCTATCTTCTTTATTTTGTTTCCTCTTGTCATGAGCTGGGAACTTTTAAAATTATTTTATTTTCTGTGATAGTTCTAGATTGGAAATGCAAATAATAAGGTAATCAAATATTTTGGTGAGTAAATGAATTAATTCAGTGAAAATAACAGACCTACAAGGAAGCTAGTTATTTTATATTAAATCCATTAATATTAAATTGGCTAAGTTGTCTATTTTTCATACTCTTCTTTAATATGACACTGGTTCGAGAAACCAAAAGGAAATTTACTGTATTACTACAAAGTAAGAATAAAGAAGTTAAAGATGGTTTCAGAAAATGAGACCAGAACACAAAAAATTTTGCTTCCTTTACTAGTCTGGCTTCACAATTGAACAAATTGAGAAGATAGCATTCATCTTCTATACATAAATTTTATTTTTATTTCAATTATCTGAATGTTCAAACCTCAAAATTGTGTTTGGATGAAAATGTTAATTCTCTCAACCCACTCTCCTTGCTTTGAGAAAATACTTGTAGAGAGCTTGTCAAACAATGATGAAGCATTCTTGATTATTAGTTAATGATAGTTTATGGTATTCTTAGAAATCTGATTTAAATAAAGTTATAGCATGCTCTTAATTTAAACCTAATGAAATATTAAACTGCCACCACAATGCCAATATGTTTTGTTATAGCTTTCTAAGGTAGATACAGGCTTAGCCAGTGTGTTGTTATTTAAAAGACTTACATTAAACTAAGATATATTAAACCCACTGTCTCTCTTTTTACGGATTGTTCTTCCCAAATTTCTATTATACTGTGGAAAAGAATCTCAGGGGTTCACTATCACCTTGTGACTAAAAGTTAGTGGAAAACATTGATTACCCATCTAAACTTGGAAACTATATATTAAATACACATGTATACATAATACATAGGTATATATCCCTGCCATGCTTCAGCACAGATATTCTGACTATGTATATTTAGTTTAACTTATCAAAATGTGTCAAACACAACCTCAAGAAAAGTGAAATTTCATTAGTATGGTAGTTTAATAATTAATCTCAGTTAATTGAATTTGTGATTTAAGAGCTGGGGTTGTGGCTCAGTAATAGAGCACTTGCCTAGCACATGGAAGGCACTGGGTTCGATCCTCAGCACTACATAAAAATTTAAAAATAAAATAAAGATATTGTGTCCATCTACAACTAAAAAATTATATATAATGTATATTATATATATATATATATATATATATATATATATATATATATATATAATTTTATATTTTTTGCTGTGCTGGAGACCAAACTAATGGGTTTGCTTATGCTAAGCATGTCCTTTATCACTGAGTTACATCCCCAGCCTCACAAACTTTACTTTTATTATAATTTCAATATAAATTTTTATACAAAGATTTTCAATATGCAGACCAAATGGTTCTTCCACTATTAAAATTACTGTGATCCATACAAGCAGACTTTAGTAGTTCTTTTTTTTAATGGCAACACTAAAACTAAAATATAACTCTATAATCACACTTAGAAAAATATATTATAAATTTTTGGTATTTGTGCTCCCCAACCAGAAAGTAACCTTCTTGAAGCTAAGCTGAATTTTGGATTCCAGGGTATATTTCAGTTAATATTTGTTGAGTGGCTAAATGAGTAGTCACTAATCCTTCTGGGAGAGTGCATGCAGAAATATGTATTTATTTTTTGATTTTTAATATTTCTTTCTCAGAATCCCTCCCTGCCACTGCTTCAGCACAGATATTCTGACTATGTAAATTAGACTTATCAAAATGAGCCAAACACAACCTGGGGAAAAGTGAAGTTTTGTTACCATGGAAAATTAATAATTAATCTCAGTTAATTGAATTTCTTATTTAGGGGCTGGAGTTGTGGTTCAGTGATAGAGCACTTGCCTAGCACATATGAGGCACTGGGTTTGATACTTAGCACCATAAAAAAAAATAAAGGTATTGTGTCCATCTACAACTAAACAAAATTTTTAAAAAGTTCTAATTTAGAAACTCAGGAAAAATTATGTGTTATAAACATGAGATTATAGTGCAACAGTTATTCTCTATATTCTTTTTAAATTAAAACTTCTTTTTTCACATTTTTGGTAATTAATGTAATATTATACATGTACTGGTCAAGCCATTAAAACCCATAATCAAGGACACTGAATGATCAACTTACAAAATGGCTTATGTTTGAGCTGGGCAGAGTGGTACATGCTTGTAATCCCAGCCATATGGGAGGCTGATGTATGAGAAACACAAGTTTAATGCCAGCCTCAGCAATTTACTGAGGTCCAAAGTAACTTTGTGAGATCCTGGCTCAAAAAATAAAAAGATCTGGGATGTAATTCAGTGGGTAAGTGACCTTGAGTTCAATCCCTCCTACAAAAAAAAAAAAAAGAAGAAGAAGAAGAAGAGGAGGAGGAGGAGGAGGAGGAGGAGGAGGAGGAAGAGGAGGAGGAAAGAAGGAGGAGGGGGGAGAAAGAATACTTGAAATTTTTTTCAGAAAAATGTACCATAAACAACTGTTCAAACAGAATTTTTCTAGTCTTAAGAATATGGAGCAAGTATGATATGCAGGACCACTGCCTAGTACATGGGATTCCATTTGTTAAGCAGAGTGCTAGCAGCATATTGCAAAAATGAGAGAGATAATTTTAATATTCACTTTTTAGTTATTGGCGGACACAACATCTTTGTTTGTATGCGGTGCTGAGAATCGAACCCGGGCCACACGCACGCCAGGCGAGCGCGCCACTGCTTGAGCCACATCCCCAGCCCAAAATGAAGTATTTTTTAAGGGTGTGATAATAAAAGTTTTTCATAAAAAAATGATCCAAATTAGGTCATTTATATTAATAGCATTTAAATCTACTCATTCATATTGTGCAGACAATAGTCTCTCCTCTCACACAATAATCTTAAAACAGTATTAGCATTTGTGCCTGATAATAGTGAATGAACTGACTTTCAAGAATGAATTAAAAATCTTTTCTGTAAAAAATCAGGAGCATCATAGAATTATTTCTAAAAAATACACTGACATTTTTCAAGTTGGCAGTATACCTATTTTATGCTAAGAGATTCTTTAGCAGCCAACTGATTAAAAAGCTTGTATTTGTTCAAAATCGTTATAAATTATTTACTGTACTTAGCAGTTGCTTTCAGCCAATGACATACTACTAAATAAATATTTCATATAAACTCTATTCTGAAATTTATAAGAATAAGAGTCGTTGATCTTGGATCAGATCTCATGGACTTCTATTATTTTTTGAGGACATCTCCCAACCTTATCTACACACCCCTCCCCCAATATATTCATGCTTTTCTGGATGTTTCATTTAGAATATGAATGATTTTCAATTTTCAAACTTAGAACATATTCTTAGGGCTAATTACATGACAGGAGGGGAAGAGATTCTGTACTTTGACATTTAGCTTCCTGTAATATTTTATCTTCTCAAGAACACTGAAATGTTATTTATATTTTGGGTTTCAAACATAGTTTTGTTTATGAGATTATCTTTCTCTTTGCAACAATTTCAGTTTCTTCTCCAATGGGAAGTGCAAATCAGTTGATTGAAGATATGCAAAAATGAATTCAGAAAGAAAAGTAGGGGTGAACATACAAAAGATTTTTTCTGGAAATATTGCATCTATTTAACTGAGAGAAAATTTGAACAGTGTAGGTAGAATAGTGTTTTCTATTAGGTTTTCTATTTACAATTCTATCATTCATTCATAAAACAAATATTTGTGAGCACCTATTATATGCCTCACATTGTTCCAGGCACATAAGAAATAGCAGTTAAAAAAAACCAGAAGTGAGACCAATAGAATAGAAGATTGATACTGAAGGGGAGTAAGAAAGAAAGAGCAAGGGGCATTACTGGGGAATGCTGCATTATGCTTCATCCATGCACAAATATACCACAATGAATTCCACTTAAATATATAATGCATTAAAATACTGATGATGATGATGATAATGATGATGATGATGATGTCAGTAGAATAGAGCAAGAGATCAGTAGACTAGAGCAAGTGGATCAAGTGGAGCAATGAGGGAAAGAAAGAAAGGTACTAGGAAATGAGATTGATCAAATAAAGTTATGTACATGTATGGATATGAGATAATGAATCCCATTAAGTATAATTATAATGCACCAATAAAATTAGCAATTAAAAAACCAAATGGACAAAATCTCTGTCCTCATAAAGCTTATATACTCATGGAGAAAAAAGAATATAAGCACTATATACAAGTTATATAACATATTAGAAGGTGAAAGGAGAATTTATAAAAATGAAGCAGAAGTGGCTTGAGAGGTTTAGGAAAGAGGATCAAGAGTTCAAATCCCGCTTCAGCAACTTATAAGGTTCTAAGCAACTCTGTGAGATCCTGTCTAAAACTAAAATATGAAAAGTTACAAAGGTGCCAAAAACATGCACTGGAGAAAAGATAGCATCTTCAACAAATGGTGCTAGGAAAACTGGAAATCCATATGCAACAAGATGAAATTAAATCCATATCTCTCACCATGCACAAAACTTAACTCAAAATGGATCAAGGACCTAGGAATTAAACCAGACACTCTGCATCTAACAAAAGAAAAAGTAGGCCCTAATCTTCACCATGTGGGATTAGGCCCCAACTTTCTTAATAAGACTTCTATATTGCAAGAATTAAAACCAAGAATCAATAAATGGGATGGAATCAAACTAATTTTTTTTCTCTGCGAAAGAAACAATCTATGAGGTGAACATAGAGCTTACATTCTGGGAGCAAATCCTTACCCCTCACACATCAGACAGAGCACTAATCTCTAGGGTATGTAAAGAAGTCAAAAACCTATGCACTGTAAAAACAAATAACCCAATCAACAAATGGGCCAAGGACCTGAACAGACACTTCTCAGAAGAGGATATACAATCAATCAACAAATATGCTCACCATCTCTAGCAATCAGAGCAATGCAAATCAAAATTACTCTAAGATATCATCTCACTCCATTCAGAATGACAGCTATTATGAAGACAAACAACAATAAGTGTTGGTGAGGATGTAGGGAAAAAGGTACACTCATACATTGCTGGTAGGATGGCAAATTGGTGCAGCCAATATGGAAAGCAGTATGGAGATTCCTTGGAAATCTGGGAATGGAACCACCATTTGACCCAGCTATCCCTCTCTTTGGACTATACCCAAAGGACTTAAAAACAGCATACTACAGGGACACAGCCACATCAATGTTTATAGCAGCACAATTCACAACAGCTAAACTGTGAAGCCAAACTAGATGCCCTTCAGTGGATGAATGGATTAAAAAATGTGGTATATATACACAATGGAATTTTACTCAGCTATAAAAGATAATAAAATCATGGCATTTGCAGGTAAATGGATGGCAATGGAGAATACAGTGCTAAGTGAAGTTAGCCAATCCCCAAAAAACAAATATGGAATATTTTCTCTGATATAAGGAGGCTGACTCATAGTGGGGTAGGGAGGGGGAACATAAGAGGAATAGATGAATTGTAGATAGGGAAAAGGGGATGGAGGGAAAGGGAGGAGGCAGGGGATTAGCAAGGATGGTGGAATGTGATGGACATCATTATCCAAAGTACATGTATGAAGACACAAATTGGATATCAACCTACTTTATATACAAACAGAGATATAAAAAATTGTGGTATATAAGAGTTGTAATGCCAAAAATACACAAATTACATGTACAAAGGCATGAATTGGCATGAACATACTTATGTACAAAGATATGAAAAATTGTGCTCTATATGTGAAATAAGAATTGTAAAGCATACCGCTGTCATGTATCTAAAAAAATAAAATCAATTAAAAAGTCACTACTTATTTTAGAAAGTTCCAATGTCAGAATAACAATTAGCATGTGAAAAATATAACTACCCCCAACCCCATCGATCTCCACCAGACTATTACCTTTATTAATCACTGATAAGACCATTGAGTGAGGTCATCAATCATCATGTGATTGTGGAATATCTACTGTGTGTCCAGACATTGACAAGCACCATACACAAGAATTAACAAAGAGGATCTTAAGGCTCAGTGACTATTTCTGATGATCTGTGTGACAATTTTTTTTTTTACTAACAGAACATAAAAATAAAAAAGTAATAGCTAACATTTGCCACAATAATTACCATGTGCCAGGCCTTTTGTAGATGCCCTGTCTGTACTAACTCTTGTGATTTTAAAAGTTGGCATTCTATCATTGTGGTAATAGGATTCCACATTGAGCTATGAAGTTTGTTGAAAAATGGAAAGGATTAATTGGATAAACCTCTGGGACCACCCCTCAAACTTCATGTGAAAAGAGAACCTAAAACTTTGAGGTGCATTCATTCATACATACATATGAAGCATTTTTTTAAATGTTTTTTAGTTGTAGTTGGACATAATATCTTGCCTCACGCATGCTGGGCAAGCACTCTACCACTGAGCCACAACCCTGGTCCCTAGGCATTGGGTTTTTAAAACAATTTGTACCTGATCTATGGTTCAAACTTCAAAGGATAGATCAATGTATCAAATGAAAACTCCTTCTCCTACTCAAGTCTCCCAGTCCCCAGGTATCACCCAAAGGACTAAGTAAAACAAAACAATAAAAAAAACACTTACCCACTATCATTAGTTCTTTGGGTGCCTCTCAAAGACATTTTTAATGTCTGTGGAAGCAAAGATGATTATTCTTTTTTTCCATGTTCCTTCTTTACAAGACACACTGTTCTACATCTTGATCTTTCACTTAAAAATGTAACTTGGATATCTTCCTTTATCTGTTCCTAAAAAGCTTCAGCTGCATAATTTCATTTAATCAGTCCTCAGTTGTTGAATATTTAGATTATTTCCAATCCTTTTCTGTGAAGAATAATGTTGCAGATGTCATTTTTCACACAGGCAAATATATCTATAGTATAATTTTTTAGAAGTGAAATTGTAGAATCAAAGATTAGATACATTTGTAATTTTGTTTGATTCTGTTTCAATTGTACTAATTTACTTCCCACCAGCAGCATGTGAATGTTTTCATATAGCCTTGGCAAAATTAGGCTTCATCAAACATTTGAATTTTTGCCAATTTCATAGGTGAAAGTAGTATATATGTAAAATATTAATTTTTATTTCCCCTGTTATGTAAAATATCAGGTAACTTTCCTTTTTCTAAGAGTCTCTAGTTTGGGATTTTCCTTTTTTCTAACCTGTCTATGCATTTATTTTGCCCATTTTTCCAGTGGGTTTTTGATCATTTTCTTATTGATTTGTAAGAGCTATTTATATATTTGAAATATATAAATATCTATGATAAGTTACAGATATTTTGTCTACATTCATTTGTCTTTTGACTCTGTTTATAGCACTTTTGCATGCAGATACTTTAAGCATTATATGAAATTTAATACTTTAAGCATTAATATAATATAATATATAATATAAATATAATATAATATAAATATAATACTTATATAATATAAATATAATATTTTAAGCATTATAGTGAAATTTATTAATATTTCTCTCTTTTGGCTTTGGCATTTTTTATAATAGAAAGATTTTTCTCATTTGTATATAATAAAATAATTCTCACATTTTCAAAAAAAATAATAGTATTTTAGCAGATTTTCTCCTAGCATATCATTCATTTAAATGCTTTGTTTGTCCTGTTTAATCAATGGATTATAATACATGTCATTAGAGTAGCAAATATATTACTTATCACATACAAAGAACAATATTAACCCCATCATATAATATTGACAACTAAAATCTTATACACCAAAAAGTAAAATTATATGTAGGTTAACTAGAGTCTTCACTTACAATTATATTATTTGAAATATATACTTTCAGATATATATTTGCAAATAATATTAGAGCTTTTTTGTAGTGCAAAATTCTGGTGTGTCTTAGTTGTTCAATTTCACAATGAAATGAAAGCTCCATAGAAGAGCTAGTCATAACACTTGTGGGATAGATGTAGTTTCTGCCTAATAAAGTGATCTAAGGAAAAAAGAAAAGTTCTGGGGATGTGGCTCAGTTGTTAAGCAACCCTAGGTTCAATTCCCAGTATCCCCCTCCACCACCAAAAAGAAGAAGACAACAACAATGCAGCAAGAGTAATTGGTGGGATATATATTTATATAGTATGATCAGAGAAAAAAATCACTGAGTTCTTAACATCTGAATGAGAAATAGGAGGCAATAGGATGAACCAAATGGACATCTGGGGAAAGAGAACTTCAGCTACAAGCAGGAACAACAGCTTGAACTTGCCTGTGGAAGAACATCAAGGAGGCCAATACTGATTGAGTACACTGAGCAAAGAAGATAGAGAAGATGAGGTCAGATAAATAAAGGTTTTAGATATTACAGAGTCTACTTTTTGTCATTATCTCCACTGAAATGGAAAGTCATTGGAGGATTTTGTGCAGGTGAATAACATGATTCTACATGCCTCTGATATCAAAAGCAAGGTTTAGCAAACCTTACTTGTTAAAGTATATTTCTTGGACTCTGTGGGGATCTTTATTTCTTTTCAGTAAAACAGGAATCTCTGTTCATATCTATGAAGGAATTGCCACTATTTTTTTTCTCCCACTGCTTTTCTGTAATTGTATTTTATGTTGTATATTATCTCAGTAGACAAATTAAATACAAATCCATAACAACACTCTAGTAAATTATGAATTCAGAACTTCATAATGATGAGCAAAAGGCTCATATTACTATGATGTTCATTACTGCATGGCCACAGGCTTTCACAAAATGCAGCTATATACAGAATGGAATTCAATTTTTCTTTAAATTTTATCATCAATAGTGTGGATAAGTGATGTTGTAAGACAGAAAGAACCTTTATTTTCTTATTGCTAAAAGATTTAGACTTTCCACTTGAGAAGGAGTGGAGGAAAAGGGAAATGTCTTGTTAGTTCTGAGTTATTTTTGGAATATAAATGTATTAATAAAAACTTCAAAATTAGCACTGTATTTAGGTAAATTGTGCAGGAAATGTACGCTTGCTGAAGCCAAAGATACTTTCATCATGATTTGATTAATAGAATAGTGGTATGCTTGGGCTGAAGTATGACAATTATAGTTCAAATAGAAAAACACTATTCCTAAAATAATCTTTAAAATAAACCATTTTATGTTTAGGGAAACATCAGAAGGATTTTAGAAAAGTACTGAAAGGCTTGAAGATATTATCTTCCATTCTTGTTTTTCCTTGCTAGGATAACCATTCAGAGTATTCAAATGATAGAAAATATTACTGGATTTTGACTTTCACCATTTCTGAGATGAGAAGCCATTGGATAGTTTAAGGCAGAGAAGTATATGGATACACATTAAATATATACATCACATTTAAATTGACACAGATTAAGAAATAAATGAGGGCTAAGGTTGTAACTCAGTGGTAGGGAGCTTGCTTAGTATATGTGAGGCTCTGAGCTTGATTCTCAGCACTGCATATAAATGAGTAAAATAAAGGTCTGTTGAATATATATATATATATATATATATATATATATATATATATATGAAAGATCTAAGCACTACTGTTTATTAATGTAGAGGATAAATAGTGCAACTACAATAGTAGATGAATGGAAATTTCAGGACATAATATTTTAATAAGAACAGCGGCTCTGATCTGTGTGGCAAGACATAAAGGAAAAAAGAAAATGATATCCACATTAGAGACCAATTGAGTTCTAAATAAAAACATTTTAATACTTATTTTCATATACATTACTTTTGCTAATTTACTCTCTGATTAAAAAAAATCCATTGTGGCAAAATTAATACTTTTGTGTTAAAGTAAATAACTCTATCACAAGCTTATTACTTCAATTTATAACATGACAGGAGGAATACATATTGCTCATTAGGAGATTGAATGAATATCATCTCAAGTCTCAGTTAACAAGCCCTGACATTATTATGGTGATGGGTAATGAGCTTTGGAGTCAAACAGATGTGAGTTTGAATCCAGGCTCCAACAATTACTTTGTGACTTAGAATATTTTATTTAACCTATATTTTACTCAATGGTAAATGGGAGATGACAATTGGCTCTATCTATAATGTTAATAATAAGAAGCAAGAGAATTATATGTAAAATCCCAGGCAAATGTAGTTTTAGTCATTATTATTAACGATATGATCATTTTCACGTAGGTCAGTTCTACCCACTTGCAATAGCATATATCATTTTCAGCCCAGGGCCTGCCTAAGATAGTGTTGTGTGATGCTTGAAACAATTTTAAAAAGTACCAGGAATACTTTAAGTCCTAAGTGCTATTTAAGTTCTGGTAAATGACTATATTAAATAAGTTGCTTGGTAAAGAAAGACTTGGAATTCATGTGAAATCTCTGGACTAATCTTTCTCTTCTATAATTAGTGTACAATATTTACCTAGTATTGTCAATAGTCTATGAAAAAAAATAAAGGATTTGTCTCTTTTCACCTACCTCTTTCCTATAGTCTGACTTCTTTGCTTCAAACTAAACTGCTTGGTTGTATGCTGCTATTGTAAAAACCTGCAGAGGTACTGTTATTTTTTTTTTTCCTCTTTCATACATTTGATTCATGTGAGTTATGCTTTTCCATTTTTACCCCAAATACAAATTGCAGAATCACATCAGTTATACATTCACCATGTTTACATAATGCCATATTAGTGACTGTTGTACTCTGCTGTCTTTCCTATCCCCTACAATCCCCCCTCCTCTCCCCTCCCATCTTCCCTCTCTACCCCATCTGTTGTTGTTCCATTCTCTCCCTACCCCCCCTTTCCCGTCACAACCTCATATATGTGATTCGCATAACGATGTGGTTTTCCTTCCGTTTCCATGCAATTTCCCTTCCCTCTCCCTTTCCCTCCCTTCATTCGTTTCAGTTTAATGTTAATCTTTTTCTCATGCTCTTTCCCCCTGTTCAGTTCTCTGTTGCTCTCCTTAAATCAAAGAAGACATTTGGCATTTGTTTTTTAAGGATTGGCTAGCTTCACTTAGCATAATCTGCTCTAATGCCATCCATTTCCCTGCAAATTCCATGATTTTGTCATTTTTTAGTGCTGCATAATATCCATTGTGTATAGATGCCACATTTTTTTTATCCATTCATATATTGAAGGGCATCTAGGTTGGTTCCACAGTCTAGCTATTGTGAATTGTGCTGCTATGATCATTGATGTGGCAGTATCCCTATAGTATGCTCTTTTAAGGTCCTCAGGGAATAGTCCGAGGAGGGCGATAGCTGGGTCGAATGGTGTTTCCATTCCCAGCTTTCCCAGGAGTCTCCATATTGCTTTCCATACTGGCCACACCAATTTGCAGTCCCACCAGCAATGTACAAGAGTACCCTTTTCCCCACATCCTCGCCAGCACTTATTGTTGTTTGACTTCCTAATGGCTGCCAGTCTTACTGGAGTGAGATGGTATCTTAGGGTGGTTTTGATTTGCATTTCTCTGACTGCTAGAGATGGTGAGCATTTTTTCATGTACTTATTGATTGATTGTATGTCATATTCTGAGAAGTGTCTGTTCAGGTCCCTGGCCCATTTGTTGATTGGGTTATTTGTTATCTTATTGTTTAATTTTTTGAGTTCTTTGTATATTCTGGAAATTAGGGCTCTATCTGAAGTGTGGGGAGTAAAGATTTGTTCCCAGGATGTAGGTTCCCTATTCACTTCTCTTATTGTTTCTCTTGCTGAGAAAAAACTTTTTAGTTTAAGTAAGTCCCATTTGTTTATTCTTGTTATTAACTCTTGGGCTATGGGCGTCCTATTAAGGAATTTGGAGCCTGACTCCACAATATGTAGATCGGAGCCAACTTTTTCTTCTATCAGGTGCAGGGTCTCTGATTTGATATCAAGCTCCTTGATCCATTTTGAGTTAACTTTTGTGCATGGCGAGAGAAAGGGATTCAGTTTCATTTTGTTGCATATGGAGTTCCAATTTTCCCAGCACCATTTGTTGAAGATGCTATCCTTCCTCCATTGCATGTTTTTAGCCCCTTTATCAAATATAAGAAAGTTGTAATTTTGTGGATTGGTTTCTGTGTCCTCTATTCTGTACCATTGATCCACCTGCCTGTTTTGGTACCAGTACCACGCTGTTTTTGTTACTATTGCTCTGTAGTACAGTTTGAACTCTGGTATCGCTATACCTCCAGATTCACACTTCCTGCTTAGAATTGTTTTTGCTATTCTGGGTCTTTTGTTATTCCATATGAATTTCATGATTGCTTTATCTATTTCTACAAGAAATGCTGTTGGGATTTTGATTGGCATCGCATTAAACCTGTAGAGAACTTTGGGTAATATCGCCATTTTGATAATGTTAGTTCTGCCTATCCATGAACAGGGTACATTTTTCCATCTTCTAAGATCTTCTTCTATCTCTCTCTTTAGGGTTCTATAGTTTTCATTGTATAAATCTTTCACCTCTTTTGTTAGGTTGATTCCCAAGTATTTTATTTTTTTTGAGGCTATTGTGAATGGAATGTTTTTCCTCATTTCCATTTCAGAAGTTTTGTTGCTGATATACAGGAATGCCTTTGATTTATGCGTGTTGATTTTATATCCTGCCACTTTGCTGAATTCATTTATTAACTCTAGCAGTTTCTTTGTAGACCCTTTTGGGTCTGTTAAGTATATTATCATGTCATCCGCAAATAGCGATAATTTAAGTTCTTCTTTTCCTATTTTTATGCCTTTAATTTCTTTTGTCTGTCTGATTGCTCTGGCTAGCATTTCAAGAACTAAATTGAATAGAAGTGGTGAGAGAGGGCATCCCTGTCTAGTTCCAGATTTTAGAGGGAATGCCTTCAGTTTTTCTCCATTTAGAATGATGTTAGCCTGAGGCTTAGCATATATAGCTTTTACAATGTTGAGGTAAGTTCCTGTTATCCCTATTTTTTCTAGTGTTTTGAACATAAAGGGATGCTGTACTTTGTCAAATGCTTTTTCTGCATCTATTGAGATGATCATATGGTTCTTATCCTTAAGTCTATTGATGTGGTGAATAACATTTATTGATTTCCGTATATTGAACCAGCCTTGCATCCCAGGGATGAATCCTACTTGATCATGGTGTACAATTTTTTTGATGTGCTTTTGCATTCGATTCGCCAGGATTTTATTGAGAATTTTTGCATCTAAGTTCATTAGAGATATTGGTCTATAGTTTTCTTTCTTTGAAGTGTCTTTGTCTGGTTTTGGGATCAGGGTGATGTTGGCCTCATAGAATGAATTTGGAAGAGCTCCTTCTTTTTCTATTTCTTGAAATAGCTTGAAAAGTATTGGAATTAACTCTTCTTTGAAGGTTTTGTAGAACTCTGCTGTATACCCATCTGGCCCCGGGCTTTTCTTAGTTGGTAGTCTTTTGATGGCCTCTTCAATTTCTTCTTTTGTTATTGGTCTGTTTAAATTGTGAGTGTCTTTCTGACTCAGTCTGGGCAGATCATATGACTTAAGAAATTTATCGATATCTTCACTATCTTCTATTTTATTGGAATATAGGGTTTCAAAATATTTTTTAATTATCTTCTGTATTTCTATAGTGTCTGTTGTGACATTGCCTTTTTCATCCCGTATGTTAGTAATTTGCGTTCTCCCTCTTCTTCTCTTCGTTAGCATGGCTAAGGGTCTGTCGATCTTATTTATTTTTTCAAAGAACCAACTCTTAGTTTTATCAATTTTTTCAATGGTTTTTTTTGTTTCAATTTCGTTGATTTCCGCTCTGATTTTAATTATTTCTTGTCTTCTGCTATATTTGCTGTTGTTTTGTTCTTCCTTTTCTAAGGTTTTAAGATGTAGCGTGAGTTCATTTATTTGTTGGTTTTTTCTTGTTTTGAGGAATGAACTCCAGGAGATGAATTTCCCTCTTAACACTGCTTTCATTGTGTCCCATAGATTCCGGTATGTTGTGTCTGTATTGTCATTTATCTCTAGGAATTTTTTGATTTCCTCCTTTATGTCTTCTGTAACCCATTGATCATTCAGTAACATATTGTTCATTTTCCAGGTGATGCAGGATTTTTCCTTCCTTCTTTTATCATTGATTTCCAGTTTCATTCCATTATGGTCAGATATGGTGCATGGTATTATCTCCACACCTTTATATTTACTGAGATTCGCCCTATGGCATAATATATGGTCTATCTTTGAGTAGGATCCATGTGCTGCTGAGAAGAATGTGTATCCACTTGATGACGGTTGATAAATTCTATATATGTCAGTTAAGTCTACGTTATTGATTGTGTTATTGAGTTTTATAGCTTCTTTGTTCAGCTTTTGTCTTGAGGATCTATCCAATGGCGAGAGTGGTGTGTTGAAGTCCCCCATAATAATTGTGTTGTGGTCTATTTGACTCTTGAACTTGAGGAGAGTTTGTTTTATGAATGTTGCAGGTCCATTGTTTGGTGCATACATATTGATAATTGTTATGTCTTGTTGGTGGATGGTTCCTTTTAACAGTATATAGTGTCCTTCTTTATCCCTTTTGATTAACTTAGGTTTGAAGTTGATTTTATTCGATATGAGTATGGCCACTCCTGCTTGCTTCCGAGGGCCATGTGAGTGGTATGATTTTTCCCACCCTTTCACCTTCAGTCTGTGTATGTCTTTTCCTATCATGTGAGTCTCCTGAAGGCAGCATATTGTTGGATTTGTTTTTTTAATCCAGGTTACTAGCCTATGTCTCTTGATTGGTGAATTTAAGCCATTAACATTTAAGGTTACAATTGAAATATGGTTTGTACTTCCAGTAATGTTTATTTATTTATTTATTTTAGATTGGTTAGTTTTCCCTCTTTGGTTATTTTTTCTCCCCCTTTACTAATATACCTCCCACTGTTAATTTTGGGTGCTATTTTTCAATTCCTCTTCTTGTAATATTTTGCTCAACATATTTTGCAGTGCTGGTTTTCTAGCTGCGAATTCTTTTAGCTTTTGTTTATCGTGAAATATTTTAATTTCATTGTCAAATCTGAAGCTTAGTTTTGCTGGATACAGTATTCTTGGTTGGAATCCATTATTTTTCAGTGTTTGAAATACATTGTTCCAGGATCTTCTCGCTTTCAAAGTCTGTGATGAAAGATCAGTTGTTAACCTAATTGGTTTACCCCTAAATGTAATCTGCCTCCTTTCTCTCGTAGCTTTTAGTATTCTCTCCTTGTCCTGTATGTTAGCTATCTTCATAATTATGTGTCTTGGAGTTGGTCTATTATGGTTTTGGATGTTTGGGGTCCTGTAAGCTTCCAGAATTTGGCAATCCATTCCATCTTTCATCTCTGGGAAGTTTTCTAGTATTATTTCCTTTAATAAGCTATCCATTCCTTTGTATTGATTCTCTGTGCCTTCTTCTATCCCAATGACTCTCAGATGAGGTCTTTTGATGAGGTCCCATATCTCTTGGATAGATTGCTCGTGAGATTTCAGCATCTTTTCTGTCTTGACTATATTCTTTTCAATTTGATAAACTTTGTCTTCATTATCTGATGTTCTGACTTCTACTTGATCCAGTCTGTTTGTAATATTCTCATTAGCGCTTTTAATCTGATTTACGGCTTCTTGCATTTCTAAGATTGCAGCTTGATTTTTTTTTAACACCTCTATCTCCTGATAAAGTTCATTCTTTGCGGATTGAATTTGTGTGGTTAGTTCCTCTTCAAAATATACTTTCAATGCTTGGATTTGCTGTCTCATGTCTTCTCTAATATTCCGTTCCATCTGAATTAGGTATGCCTTGATTTCTTTCCCTGTCCATGTTTCTGATTCTTCTTGGCCCTCCTGTAAATTTAGGTTGTCCTCTATTGTTTGTAACCCTTTTTTTCCTTGTTTTTTCATATTGTTCACGTTGCTTTCCAGCTCTGTTTGACTGCTTAGTAACTGCTTTCTCCTATACATTTGTTTTGGCTTTGTATATCTCTGTTGTCTCTCTTTTGTGGTGGGGGATTATGCCTAGAAATGTTGGGCTTTGTTGTACTTTACATCTGATTCATTCAATTCATATAAGACTTCTTGGTTCTGTATGCATATAATGTTTTGCTGTTTGTTCTTAGGACTATATGTTTAGGTGGGGTGCTCTGGTGATACGATGGTTAGTATGTCTTGGCTACTTTAGAAGATTGCTCCACTGAAGGTGGATACTACCAGGCAATTGGATCAGGGTGCTGATAGTAGCTAGGTATTTATGAGTCTTATAGACAGCCTCGAGACATTCACCTATTTGCATTTAGACAATTACACGCAATGGAAGATGTAATGCTTGGGATGAGAGTTGGGGGTTAGGGGAATGAGGGTGCTGTTAAAAAAAGAAAAAAGGTTAGAGGTAGAGATAGATTAGAGGGGAATGAAAAGAACAATAAAACTTGAAATGGGGTAGAAAGAGAGAAGGAAAAGGGGAGAAAGGAACAGGGAGAGAAGAAGGAGAGAATAAAATATCGACAACAGCAACAAAACTAAAAACAAAAAAACAAACAACAAAAAAAACAAAAACAAAACAAAAAAAAAAAGACAAATTAAAGTCTTAGAGATCCACCTTCCTCTCTTCCAGTAGGCGGTGCTGTGCCCTCCAAGAGGAGCGTCTGCTCTCTACCAGCCAAGAGCTGTCTCTGTAAGGCGTCTCCTGGGGGTCTCTCAGACTTGTCAGTCCAGAGCCATTTCACTTCTCCAGCTCTTAACCCCCTTCCTCCTGACAGTCTACCAGCCAGGTCCTGTTCCCCAGAAGTGACTCCCCCAAGGTCTAGTTACACTTGCAGCCCCACCCCGTGTTCCTTTTAAGCCCCAGTGCTGTGGTAAACTGGTGGCTAAGACCTCGGGATTTTCCGCTGGTGATATGTGGGGCTGAGGGTCTGGGATCCCCTCTGCTTCCCTACGGACCCGACCCCTGAGAAGTCAATGATGTTTCCTGGCTGCCTGTATCAGTATGGGAAGTCACGCACCTGCTAAAGTGGATTCTGCTGAGAAAGAATTCTGGCGGCCGAATTCCGATGACGTCACCTCTCTGCTATGGCGGGCCCCAGGCTCCTTGCCAGAGTGTCCGAGGGGAGGGGTGGGACTGGTCCGGCCCGGTTCGCCTCAGCTTCAGGCTTGTGGAGGTTTGGCTTAAGACTTCTCCCTGCCAAGCTGTGTCTTGGCGTCTAGCAGGACCCAGTCCTTTGGCTGCGGGCGGGTGGACGGATCTGCAGCTGCGTCCGCGGTGCGCAGATTGTGGCTGTTAGTTTTGGAATTCCGCGTCTCTGGCAGGGTCCCGCTCGTCCGGGTCACACAGACGCTTCAAAAAAATTCTAGTAGCTCCCAGGCGGTCTCTCTTCAGAGGAATTTTGCTAGAAGAATCTCCGTTGGACGAATCCAAGAGTTATCCTTGCGATTTTATGTTCCCATCACTGGGTGTGCCTTAAAAGCGCAGCTTCTCTGCCCGCCGCCATGTTGGATCCCAGAGGTACTGTTATTTAAGAAACAAGAATATTGGTGACAAGTTAAGAAATTGAGATGTTGGAGAACAGAGACCATTGGTGCTATCTCATTTTGTATCTGCAATTGTGGCATCACTTGATAAATGACTCAACAAGCCAATTAATTAATAAAACAGATAATGCAATCAATTTTGAATAGATGAGTAATAAAGGAGAGAGTTTCAAATAAATTCTTACATTATGTACCATTCAAAGAAAACATTCTATTTCAGAACTTTCTTTAATTTATTAAACATATAGAACATAGTAGTAATATTACACTTATGTCCAAATCAATAATGAAATACCATATTTTAAATGTCTGAGATTTAATTAAGAAATATGCTAATGATGATTCTTAGAAATCTGCTACATCCTCTTTCACTTTGATGTTATTCAAGGCACAAATTTAGTTTGTATTCAATTGGTAATACCAGGATACATAACAGAATGTGTGGAACTTCCTGCTCTATTGTGAATTCCAAAGTTTGAAGACATATCTATTATTATTTATATCCTCAATGTCTAGCAGAATCCCCAACAAGTAGTTGTTCTTCAAAAATATTAACTGAATAAAAGTTTCAATAGTGTCTAAATAGCCAGGCAAAATTGCCAATGACTATCAAGTACACATTGACAGTTATTTTGTTAAAAACATACCATGTAAATATCCCATTAAAATATTTAAAAACATATAATTAAGTATATTAGCATATTGGCTTATTGTCTTAGGGATTTTTCCCTGTGTAAATATTTTTCCATTTTACACTGCTCCAACTTAATAAAAAATTCATTCTTAAAATAATATTTGTCAATCTTCTTCTTTATCTGTTTTAAGATGAAAAGTGTAAATGTTTTGCTATTTCTTACAAAGAATAAGATGAAAATTCTAGATTTAGATAATTTTCTCTTTTCCTCAGAGCTCTTTTAAATTTATATTTCACAAAATACCTCTCTTTTTGTCAATATTTCAAAACATTTTAAGGAATGTTGCCCTTCCAATTACAAATTACTGAAAAACAGGATCCTTTTGTCTGTTTTGTTGTATTGTGGCTTTCTTTGAAAAACTCATTATTTTTTTCTGTCAGTATTTCAAGTGTTGTAGCCCCCACCTCTGTCTCTATACTGGAAATTATTCTAAATGGTGGCTTTTACTCATATTGAAGTACTTTCCTATTAGGTATAACCAAAACTTATATTTCCACACCCTAAGGGTGGCTGACTTATTTCAAACGTTCTGCTAAACAGAAAGCTTTCACATTTGTTTCATGCCGCCTCCTGGAAATGACAAGAAAGGGAATAGTTTGAGTCTAATGTTCAAATCAGTCACTCAGTAATTCACATATCTCTTGCTTATAGTGTTCAATTTATATGATAAATTATGTAATGCCAAAACAAGGAATCCTCAAAGTATTTTTTCTGTAAGAGATGAGCTGATAAAATATGATATAACCATAACATGGTAATTTCTTCAAAGGTAAAAATTTCTACAGTAATTTTCATACAATGAACCCCAGTGCTAAGTTACATATAGTTCATTATGGGCCAACTTCTAATGGTGGTTAAAAAAAAACAAAAAGATGCTCATCACACTATGGTATTAGTAATATATTGACAAGTGCAGCAAATATATAAAATGTATAAGCTTCAAAAGGAGTTTACACTTATTGTCCACACTTAAACTGTGATATATATTAATTGATAGCTAGATAATAAAACTTGTCCTTCTGAACTTTATAAAAAACTTTGTAAATGTTGACTTATGTATTTGAAAATGCATTATAAACTGTATTAAATTTTAAAATATGTAAGGAATAGCAGTAATATCAGAAGTCAGTTTCTCCTATGTTTTTTTCTTCTTTGAAGAAGTTTCAAACAGTATCTAAATAATTCTTTGACAATTATAGAGAAAAGATTATTGCGTCCCACACACTAGTTAAAGTCCTCAGTTAGAGCATCATGCAAATAGCAATACATTTCAGTCACTTTTTAGTTACTTAATAGAGAAGATAATTTTAAACTCTCTCAAATTATATAAACCTTGCTGGAAAATATATCAATAATTTAGACAGAATTTTCTTAAGTATATACTACACATCCATTCTTCAAGATGCAGCCAGTTCTTCTATAACATGTCTTAAAGACATTAATTTGTTCCAAAATGACATATATCAGGAAACGATTTGAGCAACAAGAGAAAGTCACATTGATTATACTCTAAAAATATTTAGGCAAACACGGCAAAATGCATACAAAGCTCATGAATCTACCAGTAACTTAATTCGCTACATACATTATTCTACCATATTACATTTTATTATGCTTTACATTTCTGAATGTTTTCATATTATAAAATGAATATCCACAAGACTCATGAGTATTGTTTCAAAAATGCCAAGTAGCACAGGAAAGGAAAATCTTAAATGTTGAGGAAAAGTTTAAACAACAAAAGTATTTCAAAATAAGAGAAAATACGATCTTTTCCAAGTAAAGACAGGAAAGGAATCCCATTTGTAGCCTATCAGTGACAACTTGCCAAAAACAAAAGAAATGTCTATGGCTACGTGGTATATAAAAATATATTTGGTCTTTTTCCATGCTTCCTAGCATAGAGCTCCTAAAACTTGTGGAATTTACTGAGTGATAGGAGTGCTTTCTTATAATTCATAATGAGTCCGTTTTGATCACACTTGAGTTTATACTGGTCACCAGAAAGACCAAGTAATTGGAAACTTGGGAATTTTTAACCCTACTTACTGATCTCCAAGTGAGGGGACTAGGAGTTAAGAGATTTGGCTCTATGAAAAACTCAGGGAACTGCTAGGTTGATCAATGCATGGAATTCTCAAATGGTGGCATGCAAGGAGAATGCAGGAAAGTTCCATTATACCCTTCCCAATACCTTTCTTTATTTCTCTCATTTGATTGTTCCTTTATCCATTATAATAAATGAATAAATATAAGTGAACTATTTTCCTGGAGTCTGTGAGTAATTTTAGCAAATTGCCAAACCTGAAGAGAAAGCTTCAAATGGTGTCTGATGTAGGGATCATTTTGTGTAAAGACAAGCCCTTTAAATTTTGTGATCTGGTTTTAATGACAGGTAGACAGTACTAGAATTGAATGGAATTGCTAGGCATCCATTTGATATGAAAGAATCAGACAAGTGTTTGTTGATGTAGAACAACTTCATACAGGTTAGAACAAATTCAAATACTGTTGCAAAATCGGTAACAAAGCCTAAAAGAAACTGAAGATATTATCAGATTGATGAGAATTCTGATTCTAGACCAAATAGTGAAAGAATCAAAAAAAATTTCTCACTAAAAAAAGAAAAGACTAGGTATAAACAATAATATTAAGTACAAATTGCGGAATCCTATAGAAGGAACTTGTGTAACCCTGGTGGTGGCTGCTTTGTCAAACATCTCCACAAATTTCAGACTTCAGCTGCCCAGAGAAGCTATGAATTCACAAAATAATTCCCACAAATGATCCATTACTTCAGTTTCAGTTTAAAATCTCAATTTTGACTAAAGAGGTGACTATTGTAAACTCATGCCCTAAAAGAAAGATCTGTATCTGAAGTCCTGAGATTAAAAAAAAGCCAAGAGCCCAGAATTTAAGGCTGTGAAACATTCTTTTTTTATTTGTTCTAATTAGTTATATATGACAGTAGAATGCATTTTGACACTTTGTACGTAAGTGGAGTATAATTTCTCATTCTTCTGGTTGTACTTGATGTAGAATTACCAGTCCTGTAATCATAAATGTACACAGGGTAATAATGTCTGATCCATTCTACTATCTTTTTTACCCTCATACCCCCCTCCTTTCCCTTACTTCCCTCTGTCTAATCCAAAATAACTCTATTGTTTCCTAGGCTGCCCCTAGCCTTATTATGAATTAGCATCTTTATGCCTGAGAAAACATTTGGCCTTTGGTTTTTTAGATTGTCATATTTCTGTTAGAATTATATTCTCCAGCTCCATCCATAGTTCAGTTATTGTAAATTAACTGTTATAAACATTGATGTGACTGGGTCACTGTAGTATGCTGATTTTAAGTCCTTTGGTTATAGACCAAGGAGTGGGAGAGCTTGGTCAAATGGCAGTTCCATTCCAAGGTTTCTAAGGAATCTACATACTGCTTTCCAGAGTGGTTGCACCAGTTTGCAGTCCCATCAGCAATGTATGAGTGTACCATTTATTCCCCACATCCTCGCCAACATTTATTGTTTCTTGTATTCTTGATAATTGCCATTTATGAAAGATTCTTAACTGATATTTGGTAACATTGGCAAATCCAGAACAATCAACCATAATCATTTGCATCTGATGCTACAAATTTCAAATGTAAAAGTCTGTAAAAAATATAAAATAAATGTAAAAGCATGATACCATATTTATTATGTTCTTAACATTAAGGTTTTCGTGTCACTTAGAAATTAACACATCATACAAAATGCTCACAGACAATGTTTGACATAATCAAAGAGCTAATTATTGAATTGAAAAATGTCTGAATAAATCCACATGATACAACATACATAGATGAGGTTATGCAGAGTATGAAATAAATGACAGGGCTGATATAAAAGAATCAATATGTAAACATGACAAATCTAAAACAAAACATAAAGGGAGAAATAGTGAAGAGAAAATGTGTGATAATTTTTCATATGTGATAATAGATGGGAAGTGTCAGATTCAGGAAAGTCAAAAAATATCATCAGCAGGATGAATTAACACACGTTTATAACTCTTAAATTGAAAAACAAAATGGAGAAAATATCTTAAAAAACAAAAATAAAAAACAAGTCTTAAAAACCACCACATTTAGAAAGATCATTGGACAAATACAGTTCTTAAAAAAAAAAAAAAAAAAAGCAAAATCGTTAAATTGCAGAGAACAGCAATGACCGCAAATGAAGCAATTTGCCAGTAATATAGGTTTGCTGTATGAACTCTCAGAAAATTATTCAAGAAAATGAATCCATAAATACAGCTGAATATACCAAAAGTAGTAGTAAATAACTTACTATCTGTACAGATCAAAAGAAGCAAGGCCTTCTTGCAACACATAATACAAAAGTCCAACTTAAGGGAACTGGCAACAAAGGAGAACTAAACATAAGGCAACAAAAACTTTCAAAAAAGGGAAGACGTGATTACATATAAAATATTCCAAGTTATTGTTGAGATAAAAGTATAGATAACAGTTAATTTCAGACTTGTCTAGACAAAGATTCTGTAAAAATTTAAGACTCTTCACCAAAAAATACAAGTAAAATGTAGAGGAAATGCCAGGGAGAAAAAAAGGAATCATAAAATATGATTAATCCATAATAGTACAAGAGGAAAAATAAATAAAGCAAAAGACAGTGAATAAAAAACACAAAATATGACTATTAAAAACTCTAACCAGAACAGCCCCCCGCCTCCCCGGCTCAGGAGGCGACGTGAAGGGAATCTAACCAAGCCTTTATGAAATAGCGAACTGGGAACTAAAACCAGAGATTGAGTCAGACCAGAGACAAGCCAGTCCCACCCCTCCCTTTGGACACTCCGTCAAGGAGCCAGGGGCCCACCATAGTAGAGAGGGGAAGTCACCAAAGTTCAGCCAACAAGATTCCTTCCCAGCAGACTCTACTTTAGCAGGTGTGTGACTCCCACCCGCATCAGATACAAACAACCGGGAAACTTCAAAAATCTCTCCGTGGGCGTGACCGTAAGGGCCAAGGGATTCCCGACCCCCAACTCCCCCTACTGCCAGTGACGTGGGTGTGACTGTAGGGGCGGAGGGAAGCAGAGAAGACTCCCCACCCCCAACTTCCCCAACCGCCAACTGAGAGGGCGTGACGCTAAGGGCGGAGGGGAACAGAGGACACTCCAGACCCCCAACTCCTCCTACTGCCAGCGGAGTGGTCGTGATTGTAGGGGCTGAGGGAAGCAGAGGGGATCCTCAACCCCCAACTCCCATTACCACCAATGGCGACACCAAAGGTCTTAGACACCAGCTTCCAAGGGCGTGCCCACCAAAGGGGCCCGGAAAAATTAAACTATTGACTCCCAGACCACAGCTCCACAGCACTGGGGCTTAGATGAATGACAGAGAGAGCGCTCAGTCTTTCGGGAAATAGGGCACGTGGTGGGGCTGAAAGTGTAACCAGATCCTTGGGGAACTGCCTCCGGTGAGCAGGACCTGGCTGGCTGGCAGGAGGAAGAGGAGGAGGGGCCGGAGAAGTGAAATGGCTCTGGAACAACAGAATTGAGAGACTCCCAGGAGCCGCCTTACAGGGATTGCTGTCGACCCACAGAGGGCAAAACTCAGCTCAGAGGGCACAGATCTGCCTATGTGAAGAGAAGAAAATGGATCTCTAAGACCTAATTTTATTTCTTATTTTATTTTATTTTTTCTCTCCCCTTTTCCCTCTTTCTTTCCCCTTTCAAGTTTTATTATTTTTTCCATTCTCCTCTATGCTATCTATCTCCCTCTCCTTCTTTCTTTTCAAGAGCACCTTCCTTCCCCTTCCTCCCAACTTTCATCCCAAGCATTACGTCCTCCATTACGTGGAATTGTCTAAATGCAAATAGGTGAATGTTTCGAGGATGTCTATAGTGCTCCTAAACGCCTAGCTACTACCAACACCCTGATCCAATCGACGGTTGGTATCCCCCTTCAGTAGAGTAACCTTCTAAAGTAGCCAAGACATACTAACCCTTATACCTTCAGAGCACCTAACCTAAAGTCCTAAGAACAAACAAAAAATCACTATATGCATACAGAATCAGGAAGCTCTTTATAAATTAAATGAATTAGCTCTAAAGTACAATAAAGCCCAACATCTCTAGGCATAATCTCCCATCACAAAGGAGAGACAACAGAGATATACAAAGCCAAAACAAATGTATAGGAGAAAGCAGTTACAAAGCAGTCAAACAGAGCTGAAAAGAAACGTGAACAACATGAAAAAAACAGGGGAAAAAAGGATTACAGATAATGCAGGACAACTTAAATCTTCAGGAGGACCTAGAAGCATCAGAAACATGGACAGGGAAAGAAATCAAGGCATACCTAACACAGATGGAATGGAATATTAGAGAAGACATGAGACCGCAAGTTCAAGTATTGAAAGTATATTTTGAAAACGAACAAAACAAATTCAAACTGCAAAGAATGAGCTTTCCCAGGAGATAGAGATCTTAAAAAAAAAAAAAAAAACAGTAATCATAGAAATGCAAGAAACCATAAACCAGATTAAAAACGCTAACGAGAATATTACAAATAGACTAGATCAAGTAGAAGTCAGAATATCAGATAATGAAGACAAAGTTTATCAACTTGAAAAGAATATAGTCAACACAGAAAAGATGCTTAAATCTCATGAGCAATCTATCCAAGAGATATGGGATCTCATCAAAAAACCAAATTTGAGAGTCACTGGGATTGAAGAAGGCACAGAGATTCAAACCAAAGGAATGAACAACTTATTAAATGAAATGATCCTAGAAAACTTCCCAGAGATGAAAGATGGAATGGATTGCCAAATCCTGGAAGCCTACAGGAACCCAAACATCCAAAATCGTAATAGATCAACTCCAAGACATATAATTATGAAGATAGCCAACATACAGAACAAGGAGAGAATATTAAAAGCTACGAGAGAAAGGAGGCAGATTACATTCAGGGGTAAACCAATTAGGTTAACGACTGATTTTTCATCACAGACTTTGAAAGCGAGAAGATCCTGGAATAATGTATTGCAAACGCTGAAAAATAATGGATTCCAACCAAGAATACTATATCCAGCAAAATTAAGCTTCAGAATTGACAATGAAATTAAAATCTTTCATGATAAACAAAAGTTAAAAGAATTCGCAGCCAGAAAACCAGCACTGCAAAGCATTTTGGGCAAAATTCTACAAGAAGAGGAATGGAAAAATAGTGCCCAAAACTAACAGCGGGAGGTATCTCAGTAAAGGGGGAGGAAAATAACCAAAAAGTAAAAACTAGCCAAACTAAAATAAAGAAATAAACATGACTGGAAGTACAAATCATATTTCAATTGTAACCTTAAATGTTAATGGTCTAAACTCACCAATCAAGAGACACAAGCTAGTAAACTGGATCAAAAAAACAAATCCAACAATATGCTGCCTTCAGGAGACTCATATGATAGGAAAAGACATACACAGGCTGAAGGTGAAAGGTTGGGAAAAATCATACCACTCACATGGCCCTCAGAAGCAAGCAGGAGTGGCCATACTCATATCGAATAAAATCAACTTCAAACCTAAGTTAATCAAAAGGGATAAAGAAGAACACTATATACTGTTAAAAGGAACCATCCACCAACAAGACATAACAATTATCAATTTGTATGCACCAAACAATGGTGCGGCAATGTTCATAAAACAAACTCTCCTCAAGTTCAAGAGTCAAATAGACCACAACACAATAATTATGGGTGACTTCAACACACCGCTCTCGCCATTAGACAGATCCTCCAGACAAAAGCTGAATAAAGAAACTATAGAACTTAATAACACAATCAATAACCTAGACTTAACCGACATATATAGAATATATCAACCATCATCAAGTGGATACACGTTCTTCTCAGCAGCACATGGATCTTACTCAAAGATAGATCATATATTATGCCATAGGGCAACTCTTGGTAAGTATAAAGGTGTGGAGATAATACCATGCACCATATCTGATCATAATGAAATGAAACTGAAAATCAATGATAAAAGAAGGAAGGAAAAATCCTGCATCACATGGAAAATAAACAATATGTTACTGAATGATCAATGGGTTACAGAAGACATAAAGGAGGAAATCAAAAAATTCTTAGAGATAAATGACAATTCAGACACAACATGAATCTATGGGACACAATAAAAGCAGTTTTAAGAGGGAAATTCATTCCTGGAGTTCATTCCTCAAAAAAAGAAAAACACAACAAATAAATGAACTCACACTACATCTCAAAACCCTAGAAAAGGAAGAGCAAAACAACAGCAAATATAGCAGAAGACAAGAAATAATTAAAATCAGAGTGAAAATCAATGAAATTGAAACAAAAAAAAACCACTGAAAAAATTGATAAAACTAAAAGTTGGTTCATTGAAAAAATAAATAAGATCGACAGACCCTTAGCCATGCTAATGAAGAAAAGAAGAGAGAAAACTCAAATTACTAACATGCGGGATGAAAAAGGCAATATCACAACAGACACTACAGAAATACAGAAGGTAATTAGAAAGTATTTTGAAACCCTATATTCTAATAAAATAGAATACAGTGAAGATATAGATAAATTTCTTAAGTCATATGATCTGCCCAGATTGAGTCAGGAAGACACACACAATTTAAACAGACCAATAACAAAAGAAGAAATAGAAGAAGCCATCAAAAGATTACCAACCAAGAAAAGCCCTAGACCGGATGGGTATACTGTGGAGTTTTACAAAACCTTCAAAGAAGAATTAATACCAATACTTTTCAAGCTATTTCAAGAAATAGAAAAAGAAGGAGCTCTTCCAAATTCATTCTATGAGGCCAACATCACCCTGATCCCGAAACCAGACAAAGACACTTCAAAGAAAGAAAACTACAGACCAATATCTCTAATGAATATAGATGCAAAAATTCTCAATAAAATCCTGGCAAATCGAGTACAAAAGCATATCAAAAAAATTGTGCACCATGATCAAGTAGGATTCATCCCTAGGATGCAAGGTTGGTTCAATATAAGGAAATCAATAAATGTTATTCACCACATCAATAAACTTAAAGATAAGAACCATATGATCATCTCCATAGATGCAGAAAAAGCATTCGACAAAGTACAGCATCCCTTTATGTTCCAAACACTAGAAAAACTAGGGATAACAGGAACTTACCTCAACATTGTAAAAGCTATCTATGCTAAGCCTCAGGGTAGCATCATTCTAAATGGAGAAAAACTGAAGGCATTCCCGCTAAAATCTGGAACAAGACAGGGATGCCCTCTCTCACCACTTCTATTTAATTTAGTTCTTGAATACTAGCCAGAGCAATTAGACAGACAAAAGAAATTAAAGGCATAAAAATAGAAAAAAGAAGAACTTAAAATATCACTATTTGCGAACGACATGATCCTGTACCTAGAAGACCCAAAAGGGTCTACAAAGAAACTACTAGAACTAATAAATGAATTCAGCAAAGTGGCAGGATATAAAATCAACATGCATAAATCAAAGGCATTCCTGTATATCAGCAACAAAACTTCTGAAATGGAAATGAGGAAAAGGGACCACCCCATTCACAATATCCTCAAAGAAAATAAAATACTTGGGAATCAACCTAACAAAAGAGGTGAAAGATTTATACAATGAAAACTACAGAACCCTAAAGAGAGAGATAGAAGATCATAGAAGATGGAAAAATGTACCCTGTTCATGGATAGGCAGAACCAACATCATCAAAATGGCGATATTACCCAAAGTTCTCTACAGGTTCAACGCAATGCCAACCAAAATACCAAGGGTATTTCTTGTAGAAATAGATAAAGCTATCATGAAATTCATATGGAAAAACAAAAGACCCAGAATAGCAAAAGCAATTCTAAACAGGAAGTGTGAATCTGGAGGTATAGCAATACCAGATTTCAAACTGTACTACAGAGCAATAGTAACAAAAACAGCATGGTACTGGTACCAAAACAGGCAGGTGGACCAATGGTACAGAATAGAGGACACAGAGACCAATCCACAAAATTACAACTTTTTTATATTTGATAAAGGGGCTAAAAGCATGCAATGGAGAAAGGATAGCATTTTCAACAAATGGTGCTGGGAAAACTGGGAATCCATATGCAACAAAATGAAGCTGAACCCCTTTCTCTCACCATGCACAAAAGTTAATTCAAAATAGATAAAAGAGCTTGATATCAAATCAGAGACTCTGCGCCTGATAGAAGAAAAATTTGGCTCTGACCTACATATTGTGGGGTCGGGCTCCAAATTCCTTAATAGGATGCCCATAGCCCAAGAGTTAATAACAAGAATAAACAAATGGGACTTACTCAAATAAAAAGTTTTTTCTCAGCAAGAGAAACAATAAGAGAGGTAAATAGGGAACCTACATCCTGGGAACAAATTTTTACTCCTCACACTTCAGACAGAGCCCTAATATCCAGAATATACAAAGAACTCAAAAAATTAAACAATAAGATAACAAGTAACCCTATCAACAAATGGGCCAAGGACCTGAACAGACACTTCTCAGAGGAGGACATACAATCAATCAATAAGTACATGAAAAAATGCTCACCATCTCTAGCAGTCAGAGAAATGCAAATTAAAACCACCCTAAGATACCATCTCACTCCAGTAAGATTGGCAGCCATTATGCAGTCAAAAAACAATAAGTGCTGGCGAGGATGTGGGGAAAAGGGTACACTTGTACATTGCTGGTGGGACTGCAAATTGGTGCAGCCAATATGGAAAGCAGTATGGAGATTCCTGGGAAAGCTGGGATTGGAACCACCATTTGACCCAGCTATCGCCCTTCTCAGACTATTCCCTGAGGATCTTAAAAGAACGTACTGTAGGGATACTGCCACATAAATGATCATAGCAGCACAATTTACAATAGCTAGACTGTGGAACCAACCTAGATGCCCTTCAATAGATGAATGGATAAAAAAAAATGTGGCATTTATACACAATGGAGTATTACACAGCACTAAAAAACGACAAAATCATGGAATTTGCAGCGAAATGGATGGCATTAGAGCAGATTATGCTAAGTGAAGTTAGCCAATCCTTAAAAAACAAATGCCAAATGCCTTCTTTGATATAAAGAGAGCAACTAAAAACAGAACAGGGAGGAAGAGCATGAGGAAAAGATTAACATTAAACAGAGACGAGTCGGGGGAGAGAAAGGGAGAGAGAAGGGAAACTGTATGGAAATGGAAGGAGACCCTCATTGTTACACAAATTTACATATAAGAGTTTGTGAGGGGAAAGGGGAAAAAAAACAAGGGAGAGAATTGAATAACAGCAGATGGGGTAGAGAGGGAAGATGAGAGGGAAGGGGAGGGGGGATAGTAGGGGATAGGAAAGGTAGCAGAATACAACAGTCACTAATATGGCATTATATAAAAATGTGGATGTGTAACCGATGTGATTCTGCAACTTGTATTTGGGGTAAAAATGGGAGTTCATAACCCACTTGAATCAAATGTATGAAAGATGATATGTCATGAGCTTTGTAATGTTTTGAACAACCAATAAAAAAAAAAACTCTAACCACATAATTAAAAATAAAAGTTAACAAAATCAGAATTTGCTAAAACCAAATTAAATAAAAGTAAATAATGAAGAAAAATACATTTTTTAAATGTAAGACACACATGAAATGCGATACAGTAAAGCTTGTTAGCTGTATTAAAACTGATATAATATATTGTAACAATTTCATATCAATTTATATCAAGAACAAATACATTATTTGGGTAAAAATGCTATCTGTTTTTAAAAATTAATTGTAAAATATATCTTATTACAACTAAAATATATTACATTATTTTAAAATTATTGATTGAATAGTCTACAAAAATCTTGAAATTTAAACTCTTTCAGAATACTTGAAATATTTGAAAGAATAAATATAGGGTGAGAATTAATAAGATCGGTTTAAAGGTATACATGCAACCCTGTACTCAACAATTGAAATATATTTATTCATTGTTAGCACACATAATAGCATTTGCAAAATTCATTATAAACTGAATTAAAAACCAAGTCTAACCAATACTGAAAATCTAATATCGTATAGACTACAATCATAGAAATAATTCTATTCGAGTGGAAAGAATTAATAGATAGCAAATTTCCTGTAGGTTTGGAAGATTAAAATACCATTCTACCTCAAAATATCCTATGAATCAATTCTCACTTTAAATTTAAAATTAAATGACCACAGAAACATGGCATTTCAACATTTATGAGATGTGCTACTTATAAATGCATAGCCTTAAATGAAAAGGGAAAAAGATTCAAAACTAATATCCTAAGCAAATAAAAATAAGAATTTTAAAAATAACTGCAAAGAAAAATCCAATGGAAGTAAATGAAAACACATGAAATCACCTGAGAAACATTTTTAAATGTTACACCTTTAATTCTATTTTCTCATGATGTCCAAGCTTTGTACTGTACAATTTTAAAGTCATGTTATAGCCAAACTGACTATACTTTAAAATCTATCCCTAGAGGAATCCAGACTACCAGAGAAATGTGAGTGGGGATAAATCATTTTGAATTCACAAATACTTGCTTTCCTTCTACTGGTCTCTGGTATTAGGTAATCAACCAATACCAAGGGACATTATAATAACTATCCTGAAATTCATTCTGTTTACTGTGAGAATATTCTTGAGTATGATTTCCACCAAATTACACATTATTCTCTTTATAATGGCTCTCAAAAGAAATTTCACTCTTGTGTCAGTACTGTGGAGAGCTATGCTTCTCCTGAGACATTAGTTTGTTTTATTTTGGGGTGTACTGAGGCTTTTAAGAAAGTTTTTCATGGAATTCAGTGAATGCTTTTGAAATAAATGAATAACTTTTTTATTCTCCAGTTTAAAATATTGAGTGAAATATATAAGCCTACTCCAGAAAGTCTACAGGCCTTCACAATGTATAATTTGTTTACTGCATCTTATAATTTTATGTTTATTGTACTTTTGTCCAGATTCTTAATCCTTTGTATTTAAAATTTTTCTAGTATCTACATTTAAGTCAATTAGAACCTCCCTGAAACAAAATAAGGGACAAATATAATACAATTATGATGATAGTAATAATAATGAAATAGGAGGACTAAGTCATGAATCTGCTCTCTGAAAAGAAAAATAGGAACAATTTACAAATAGTTTCAAAACACAAAACAATTCTAAAACATATAAATATAAATATATGACAAAGCAAATAGAGTAAGAGATTATTGGTAAAAGCTGGTATTGCATATGACAGTGTTAACAATAAAGTGCTTCAAATTTGCTGAATGAAAATTTTCATAAAATTTTGGATCTCAGTACTATGAAAGTATTCAGAACACATACATATATATGAAAAGAATAACTGTTTAGTGATGCTATATAAATTCAGCATAGGTGTTACTTTACATGGGGGGAAGAAGAGAAATAAATTTTATAAGAGTTTAAGAGATAGGGAGTTCAATAGTTTTATTTTATTTTTTTATTTTTCAAGCTGAGTGGTAAACTAGAACAGAGGAATTATAAATTTGATGGGAAACAGGGATTTAAACAGAAACAGTCAAATGTGGAAAGGAGTGCAAAGGGTACACAAAGTTGGGAATTTTACTCATTTAAATAATATTTTTTCAATACCATATGCCTTAGATATAATAAGGTACTGTTATACACATGTGTGCTTAATTAGACATCACATTAATTTGTTTCAAAGGCAAGTTTCCTGGCCTACCTCTTAGAGGAAGGAGCCTAGTGAGCTAGAGGGAGTTAATGCAAGAATCTGTCTCTTTTCTAACATTTTTCCTCAAATATTCACCTCATACTACAATATGAGGACTCGCAGCAAGAAAATCATTGTTTTTTGTCCATTCTCAAACCCAGAAACAACATTAAAATATTCTGAGCTGAGCTCACAATAAAATCTTCTTACTTGTGTATTTCAACTATAACTAATCATGGGCTTTAAACCTTATTTGAAAATTTGGGTAATTGCTGACAGTCTAAATAAGTAGCACTCTAATGAACAAGTTATAATTGTATTAAGAAATTCTATTTTCATAGATTGTGCCAATATAATAGCAGAAGTCAGCTAGAAGAAACTAATATTAACAATCCATCTGAGGTATTTTTTAAATTGACATTTTGTTGGATTAAAATTGCACAAACTGAGCAGGCTGACTCAGATGAAGCTGCAGGAGACAGTAGTTTATTTATTTTTGTTCTTAAATTATTCCTGTAAATAAGTAATCAAATCCTAAACAGGAGTATATAGGCTTTCAAATCATGCATGTAACAGCCATTAATTAAGGCTAGTGAAAATCATAAATGTCTTCCTTTCTCTTTCCTCTCACTACACACAATAACTTGAAAAAGTCATAAATCAGAATATTTTAAAATAAATAATGTACTTTAATGTGATTGACAGAAGCAATATAAAAGGGAAAATTAGGAGTGATTGGTCTGAAACTTTTAATAATAACCCTTCTTGAAAAATGCTTATCCAGTACCTTTTAAAAATGATATGTTTTCTAATCACCTGGCCACCCATTTATTTTAAAAATGAAAGTTTCTCACTATACTTTATGTCATATTTTACTATGTGTACTTAGGAACTAGACAAGACTTACAAAACTTATTTTTCCTGTGACCTTTACTCCTGTCAAGTGAAAACAATTTAGTCCATTTTTAAGTTATTTAAAATACTGATAAACATTCTCTGAGATTTAGGCTTGGCCTTGCCCATGACCTATGAAGCTGATAGACAACAACTAAAACATCCAGTTGAAGCTATTTTAAAAAAAGAGAAAAGCAAGTCTCTCTTCCTCTAGAAATAGACAGGAATATTAAATACATTGTTTTTTTTAACTATTCTGAGACAAAATTATTTTGTTCTACTGAGATAACCAAATCCCAGGAAACACAATTGAATAAAGCAAAAGAATAAATTGCTGAAATATATTTTGGTTAATTTGGACTAAAAGGCTATTGCAATAAATTAATTAAAAATATGTATGCCAGAAAGGAATAAAGGATAATTAATTAATCATTAGAAATATTTGACTGTTTCATCTACAAATGAACAACAGTAATTGATGAATATGATTAATTTTAACTAGTATTATAATTGCCAAAATTATATATAATTTATAAAATTGTGAAAATATAACTATTAATATAATTGTGAAAATTTAAAGCACTAGGTTTTCACATGCAACAAGAGACCAAAAATGGCCTTACATCCATCCTATCAAAAGATGAATACTTTTAGAGTACATCCATATGTTAAATCACTATCTTATTTCTATCTTTATTTCTTCCCAAATATATTCACCTACTAATCCCTGGAACTCATGAATGTTTCCCTACATGATAAAAAGACTTTGCAGATGGAAATGAATTATTGATCCTGAGATAGGATAATTACCCCTAATAATCACAAAGTTCTCTAAGCAGAAAGAAGTGTCAGATTTGGAAGCATGGTTGTGATTATGTAAGAGTTGTGAGTTTGATGCTGGACCTAATGCCAATAAATGTGGGCAGCATCTAGAAGCTGGAAAAAGCAAGGGAATGGATTCTCTCTAGGAATACAGCCCCAACATTACCTTAATTTTAAACTAGCAAAATTTTCTTATTTATTACTTTAGAGCTATAAAATTATAAAAGTGTGCTTCTTAAGCCAGTAAGTTTGTGGTAATTTGTGATAGCAGCATTAGAAACTAATACATAAGCATATTACATTTACCTCAAAATGTTTTTACTATTGGATCTGTAATCTTACAGAACAGTATTTACATGGGAGAAATGGAAGCTTAATAGCAATAATCAGAATGTTTCAAAACTGCATGGCCACTGATGGTGATAATGATGCTAATAACAATTAATTCAAATAGTGACTAGTCATTTAGTAGTTTTTAATAAGCCTAAAGTAATTCATTTCATTTCATTCTCACATTGTTATATATGTGGCATGTATAATAAACTAAGGTCTACATCCTGATTTCAGGAATATTTTCAGATTCATATATCCAACACCAAAGCCCATGAGTATATCCTTTTTCACCATACAACATCTCCTACCACCCCAGAATTAGTTTCATATTCCAGAGAAAGAGAGAGTGTGTTGGGAATAGAGAAAGGGGCAGGATAAAGAGAAATAAGCTGGTTTGTATGAATTAAAAATATTAATAATGCAATTAAGAAAGTGAATTCTAACACATTTCTGATTTTGATCTTGTTGACTATTGTACTATTTTTAAATGAAATGTTTCCAATAATGAACTAAAATATTGTTGAAACTGGAAAGAAAATATGAAAGTATATATATATCCCTGCCTTACTTACACATACCTTGACTCACCAGAGATGTGGACTCCTAATCATATTAAGATTTTTAGCTCTGGGATTGTGACTCAATGATAGAGAACTTGCCTGATATGTGTGAGGCACTGGGTTCGATCCTCAGCACCACAAAAAAATAAACAAACAACAACAAAAAAAAAAAAACTGAAGTAAATACAACACCAAGAAAATTTTTAGAAAGATTTTTAAAATTGAGTGTTTAGCCTGTTGGTGATACTATTTCATCACTTTTCTGGACAATAGTTCTCTTAGGTATAAAATATAATATTTAGTATTTTGATGTTTCCAAAAATCAAATCAATATTTTAAAAGCAAGATATATCCTTCAACACATAACTACAAACTTTTAGCTAACAGAGTTGAACCAAGTATCATACACAAAATTATTCATCTTTGATGAATTTGAATAAAATTATGATAATCACAAGAACTACATTTTAAAATCAGATAAGAAAGCACATCAAAAACTTTCAAGTCACCAAAGCTAAGATTAATATGTGTGAACAATTTAAATCAAGATTTTATTTTATTTATTTATTTATTGGTAGCAGGGATTGAACTCACGTATATTCAACCACTGAGCCACATCCACAGCCCTATTTTGTGTTTTATGTAGAGACAGGATCTCACAGAGTTGCTTAGTGCCTCACCATTGCTGAGGTTGTCTTTGAACTTGCAATCCTCCTACCTCAGTCTCCGGAGCCACTAGGATTACAGGTGTGCACCACCACACCAGGCTAGATCAAGATTTTGCCACAGAGTGCTTGAGTTATTCAATATCTACACAAATGTGATATTATTAATAATATATCACAAGCATGATATCTCATATTTTTTCAAATAATGATAATAACTAACACATTGTTTTTATGTTGTGTTAAGCACAAGAGTAAACAATGTAATACATTACTTTATTTAATGAAGATACAATTATTTTTCACACTTCATCAATGAGGAAATTGAGAAATAGTTGGTAAGGACAGAGTCAGTACTGTATTTCAGGTCTACTTTAAACCAAAGTTTTATTTTTCACTGGCTTGTTATACTACATCCTTAATAATTGCTAGTAAATTTGGGTAAATGACTTAAATTATTATCTGTGTTCTTACTTATGAATAAAATAGAAAAGTAAATTTGTTAACCTCAGTTAAAGATATATTCCAGAAATATCAAAATAACACAAAAGGTTGAACTTATAAATAAGAAAATATTGAAAAATGTTGATTGTTGATAACTATAGTAACAATCCATAATGTGGAGAATGAAATTCTAGTAATTAACATATTTCACTTTTACTTTTACTATGCATAGGCTCTGTAGAATAGATAGGTATCAAAGATTAGCCTCAAGCATATTATGATTTAACATAGCATACCAATTTCTTTAATCAAGATCAAATCCAATTATTTTAAATTGCTAAATACCAAAAAAGTCATTCTAAATACTAGCTTTTTCCTTTCATTCAAATAGGCTGTTTGAATTAGTGAAACAGAATTTAAAAGCTCCTAGCAAGTTATATTAAATTAAAAATAGGGGCTGGGGTTGTGGCTCAGCAGTAGAGCACTCGCCTCACACTCACGAGGTCCTGGGTTTGATCCTCAGCACCACATAAAAATAAATAAGTGAAATAAATGTATGTGTTCAACTATAACTAAAAGATAAATTTAAAAATATTTAATTACTATAATTTTCATATAAAGAGGATAGATTAATATTTACTTACTTGAAGCTCACTGATTCGCTAATAAAATACTCTAGTAATATATTTCAAACTATTATCATCACTATTACTATCTAATTTCCAATAATTTTTATTATGTGCTTGAGGTTGTGATGGGCATTTTCTAGCCATTATCTTATTTAAGGATCACAAAAATTCTGGTAGAAATAATGCTGTTATCAGTATCAGTTCTATTGCTCCAGGAAATATATATTATATAAAATAAATAGAATAGTGTCCAACTTCTTATAAAGATTGTAATCTGGTATAGAACTCATAATTTTCCTACATGTTATTATATTACACCATATTGAATAATGTTTTTGGTTTTTTCCTAGGTGGAAGATATCTTATTTTATTATATTTTATGATGCTGTTTGGCAGAAGTGACTACTGCAGTTATCTTTCAATGTACAAGTTATGATGTAATGCATATGTTGCTATAGTCTAACGTCTTTCCTTCCATTTCTCTCTCTTCAAGAAGAAAAAAATCTTACTTAACATTTATTTTTGAGACCACTGCATTCTTGTTTATGTTCTTGCCATTCCAATAAAACTACATTCACAAAGATCAACAGTAATAGCCTAACTGCTAAATATAATTGAAAATTCCATTTCATTTCTCATTTCATTTAATGTCATTTTGCACATGACATGAAGACCACATTCCCATTCTTTAATTATCTCCTATAATTTCTGAGACAATGTTCTCTCTGTATTCTCTTCCTAAATCTCTAATTACATCTATTGAAGTTATTGTATGATAGCTCCTCAAATACTTAAGATCAGAGCTGAAATTAATGAAACAGAGAAGGAAAAAAACAATGCAAAATGTCAATGTAACACAGAGTGGGTTCTTTGAAAATATTAACAAGATGGATAAGCCCTTAGCCAAAGTAATGAGAGGAAGGAAAGAGAATATTCATAGCAACAAAAATAGGAGATGTCACCACAGACACTTTTCAAATATAGAAATTATTAGAGACTATTATAAATAATGTGTATTCCATAAATTGGAATATCTAGAAGATATTAACAAATTACTAGACACACATGACTTACCCAAATTTAACCAGGAATATAGAGAACCTAGACAGACTAATCTTAAGCAATTAATTTAAAGAGGTAATAAAAAGCCTTCCAACAAAGAAAACCCAGGACCAGATGGATGCTCATCAGAGTTTTATCAGACTTTTAAAGGAGAACTAATGACAACACTATTTAAATTATTCCATAAAATAGGAGGAACACTCTGAAACTCACTTAGTGAAGCCAGTATCACTTTGATACCAAAACCAGATAAAGGCACATTAAGGAAAAAAAATTTAGACCAATATCCCTGAAAACATAGATGCAAAATCCTTAATAAAATATTAGCAATCTACATTAGGTCCAAAACACATTAAGAAGATTATACATGATCATGAAGTTGATTTCATCTCTGGGATGCAAGATGGGTTCAACATAAAGAAATCCATAGATAATTATTCAAACAATTTTCAATTAAGGAAAAATTACATGACAATTTCTGTAGAGGATGAAAAACCTTCAAAAACATCCCCCCAAAATGCAACTCCCATTAATGTTTAAAACATTGAAGAAAACTTATCTCAACATTATAAAGGCTACATATATCAAAACAAAGCCAACATCATACTGAATAGATAAAACTGAAAGTATTTCCTCCAAAATGAGGAACAAAACAAGGATATCCACTATTACCACACCAATTCAACGTTTTTTAAACTCTAGCCAAAGCATTCTGGCCATAGAGGAAAATAAATGTGTACAGACAGAAAAGTAAGTCAAATTATATGTTTACTGATGACATGTTCCTATATCTAAAAGACTCAAAAACAAAATAAAACAAAAAAAAAAAAACCTGCCCCAGAACACTCTAAGAGCTAATGAAGAAATTCAGCAAAGTAGTAGGATACAAGATCAATGTACAAATTCAATAAATTTCCTATACTCCAATAATGAATCAGATAAGAAAAAAATCAGAAAAACACTTCTATTCACAATACCCTAAAGAATTTGTGAATAAATCTAACCAAAGAGGTGAAATACCTGTACAATTAAAATCAGAGAACATTGAAAGAAAGAAATTAAGATGAAAAGATCTTCCATATTCTTGACTAGGCAGAATTAATATTGTTGAAAATTATTACATTACCCAAAGTGATTTACAGACTCAATGCAATCCCCATCAAAATATCAATAACATTCTTTACAGAGCTAGAAAAACAAAGTTCTAAAATTGAGATTTGGGTTTGTAGCTCAGTGGCAAAGCACTTGCCTAGCATACATAAGGCACTGGGTTCCATCCTCAGCATCACGTAAAAATAAATAAATGAAACGAAGTATTATGTCAATCTACAATTTAAAAAAAACACAGATATGGAAGAATTAAGTACCCACAATACCCAAAGCTATCCTGAGTAATAAGATCAATGTTTCTGCCATCACCAATATCCAATCTGAAATCATATAACAGAGCTACAAAAACACCATGGTATTAGCATCAAAGAAGACATAAAGACCAACATAATATGGTGAAAGACAGAGACAAATTCACATAATCATCTGATACTCAACAAAGATGCCAAAATCTCATGTTGGAGAAAAGGTAGCCTTTTTAATACATGGTGCTGGGAAAACTGGATATCCGTATGTCAATAAGTGAAACTAGAATCCCTGTCTCTTAACTTGGACAAAAGTCAACTAAAAATGGATCAAAGACCTATGAATTAGACTAGAATCACTGCAACTGCTGAAAGAAAATATAGAAGACGCATACCAACATGTTGATGCAGGCATCAGCTTCCCCAAAATAAAACCAAGAATCAATAAATGTGGGCTGGGGATGTGGCTCAAGCGGTAGCGCGCTCACCTGGCATAAGTGCGGCCCGGGTTCGATCCTCAGCACCACATACAAAGATGTTGTGTCTACCGAAAACTAAAAAATAAATATTAAAAAATTCTCTCTCTCTCTCTTTCTTAAAAAAAAGAATCAATAAATGTGATGGCATTAAATTAAAAAGACTGTGTAGCCAAGGAAACAATTAAGAACATGGAAAGAGAGCCTAAAGAATTGGAGAAAATATATGTCAGTTACTCTTCTGAGTGGGGATTAATATTCAGAATATGTAAAGATTTCTAGGAAACATAACAAAAACAACAACCACCAAAGGGAAAAAAACAATAAACAAAACAATAATAAGGCTAATGAACTAAACAGACATTTCTCAAAAGAAGAAATACAAATGGCCAGCAAATATATAAAATATGTTCAACATTTTTAGCAACTAGAGAAATGAAAATCAAAAGTACATTGAAATTCTCTCTCTCTCTCTCTCTCTCTCTCTCTCTCTCTCTCTCTCTCTCTCTCTCCAATTAGAATGGCAATCATTGAGAACAGAAATTACAAATGCTAATAAGGATGTGAGAAAAGAACCAACGTATACTTATACATTGTTGGTGGGTCTGCAAATTAGTATAACCACTTTGGAAAGAAGTATGGAGTTTCCTCAAAATACTTGTGTTTTCAGTGTCTATCACAGTCCTCAAACTGTATTAGGAATGGAACCCCCATATGACCCAGCTATCTACTCCTTGATATTTATCACAAAGAAATAAAACCAGCATATTATAGTGTGCATGCATACCAATTTTTACAGCAGCACAATTCATAATCTCCAAGTTATGGAACCAAACTAACAGATTAATGGGTAAAGAAAATGTGATTTTATACATATATATATATATATATATATATATATATATATATATATATAGAGAGAGAGAGAGAGAGAGAGAGAGAAAGAGAGAATGCACATACATATGTCTGTGTGAATATATATAGACACAAAAAATGGATTTTGGCTCAGTCATAAAGAAGAATAAAATTATTATATCATTTGTTGAAAATATATGGAACTAGAGAATATCATGTTAATTGAAAAACACCAGACTCAGAAAGTAAATGTCAAATGCTTTCTCTAATATATGGTGAATAGAAAAAAAAGAGAAAAATAAAATATGGGATCTCAAGGAAATAGAATGGAGACAAACAGAGGAGAGGAAGGGGATCAAAGGGAGGGAGGAGGGGAGGACTAAGCAAGTACTCAGGAATGAAACCTGCCAAATTATACTATGACAAAGTACCAATATACCACAATGAAACGCAAAAATATAAATTATAGATATATAGCATAAATAATATATACCTGTAATATACGTAATAATATATAATGCATAAAATGTATATAATATATATTATAATATAATAGCATTGTAGTAAATATATTTTAGATATACATTATATACATTATGTAAATATATTACACTAATTAAATGTATATATATATTTATATTACACTAATTTTATACATACAATAATAGAAGGGAGATCAATAGAGTTAAGCAAGAGTATCAGAGAAGAAAGGAAGGAAATATAGGGAAGGCATTGGAGAACAAGACTGTTCTAATTATGTGAATGTTCACATATGGTATAATGAATCTCACTAATATTCAATAAAAAATTGAGGCCCGTGAATACATAAGGATTAATACATTTAGTTTCATTGACCTATGCATTCTCTTCCCCAATAAATTATGAGATTTTAGGGCCGGTGTTATGTGTTATTATTCTTTTTTTCTAGTATCAAATACACCATCTACTACATATTAGATGTCCAACAAATATATATCAAACTTATGAATATCAAGAAGTAGACTTTATAAATTAATGATCCATTATTAATGCAAATTCTACAAAACATGGTAGGTGATTTTGGAGAATAGAATTAAACTCAAAGACCCAACTAAAACAATCAGTTGGCAGTTTTCCTGGAAGGATATAGAAATTACATATATTTCATTTAGGAAATAACAATATGTCTGTATTTGCAACTTTTTGAGGACTGTGATAGACACTGAAAACACAAATATGCAAACATGTTCCTAGCCACTTTACAATGTAGCTGATGCAACTAGATTACTAGTGAAATTATAAGAAAAAAATATATACAATAAAAATTGTATGGCAAACTGAAAATACTGTTGGTGGGTTTGGAAAAAAAGATACTTATTTAAAGATTGATGTAGTCAGGGAACCCTCCCCCACCCCCCACACACAAAAAAAATTATGGAACTTGCCAAGGAAGGTATGTTTTAAAAATCACGGATGGAAAGGAATTTCTTAGGACGTGCATAACATTAACAAAGCTACACAGGCAAGAATAAGAAGAATATACATGAAATAGTTAGGGTAACTGATGTGCTTAGAATGTTAATCGTATATTGCATAATGAAGGATGATTCATTATATTAATCTTATGGTTTACCCAGTTTCACCTTTGTTCCCAGATAATTTTTTAAAATTATTACTAAAGTTTTTTTTTTTTATTTAGAAGCTTTTATATATTATTATATTACATATACTACAACTATATATTTAATTATTAATATAAATTGTTTAATTAGTGTCTTAAAAAGATTTATTAAAATAAATGCAATTTTCAATTTTTATTATTAACTCATATTAATTATACTAATTAATGAGATTGTAAAATTTTCATACAAGCATATATCATACTTTGAAGTATCCACCCTCCTTTTACTATCCTTTGTTTCCTTCCTCTCCCCACCTTCTCTTCATTCCCTGCTCTTATATTCACCTTCTATTTTCAACTCATCTTTTAAGAACTTATTTTCCACATATGAAAAAAAAATATGAGATACAGGTTTTTCTTTGTGTGGCTTATTTCACTTAATATTTTATGCCTCATTATGCCAGTCACTCTCTTTTTAAAGACATGAATGGAATTATCTGAGACTAGTTATTTATATTCGAAGATGTCATAGTATTTAGTGACTATATTAGTTAGTTTTACATTGCTGTAACAAAATACCTGAGATAAGCAACATACAAAGAGAAAAGATATATTTTGGCTCACAGGGTAGGAGGAATCAGTCTATGGTCAATTGGCTTTGTTGCATTGGCAGCACATGATGGTGAGGAACATGTGAAGGAGCAAAGTTGCTTATCTCATGGCCTGGATGAAATAAAGAGGAAGAGAGAGGAGCCAGTTTCCCTATATTTCCTTCTTTTTTCTTATCCTCTTTTCAAGGACACTCTTTCAATTACATAAAAGCCCCTTCTGAAAGACCCCACCTCTTAATGTTTCCATCACCTCCCAATAGTGTCAAGCTGAAGATCAAGCCTTTAACATATGGGCATTTGGGGGATATTCCAGATACAGTCTACAACTGTCAAATTCCTTTTTTTTTCATTTTTCTTTCTTTCTTCTTTCCTTCCTCTTTTTTTTTCCTGCTTAGTTGTTCCAAGAAATGAAGTAAGGAACAAAAGCAATTATATTTTCCTCCAATATTAAAAATGAGAAAATATATTGTTCTTTAGCTAGGAATGTTTCCTATTATATTGAACAAATTTTATTTTTAAAAGTTTTATATTTAATTGTAGGTGGACACAATATCTTTATTTAATTTTTACGTGGTGCTGAAGATTGAACCCAGTGCCTCATGCATGCTAGGCAAGCACTCTACCTCTGAGCCAAAACCCCAGCCCCCAAATTTTTATTTTATACACTGAAATTGTCAAGATTTTTTTGACTTCTGAAGAATACACTGCCAGTTTTCTTAATAATATTTAATAAGTGATTAAAGGCATATTTACAGTTTTCTAGAAAGTAGAGTTCATAACTTTAAATCTTTTGTCCTAAAAAGTAAATCTGCACTTGACTTTAGTGTTAATGGAGGCATTCAATGAATATGGTTCACTCATTAATAATGTTTCTTGCTTATACTATATGGCAATATGCTTCATGTTAGTTGACACATTGTTCCTCTATCTCATTATTATTCCCAACATTATAATTTAGTAGATGGGGAGACTTTTAATATATAATTTCAAATAAAGAGACTAAACTACAAAGAAGCAGGTAGAATCCCACAAGTCTCAGACAAAGTCTATTAAATAAAAGTGATGACTCTAGTGAGAAAAAAATGAATAATAATAATTTACCTGGATGATGAATTTGGAGTCAAAGGCACAACTTTGAATTTATTTATCCTTTTTCATATGAAGAAAATTTAATAATGGGGAAAATGGATGTTTAAACTAGAATTTCAGAATAATCAAAAGATGTACATTAGTTACCACTAACATAATTTGCTATCCTTCTTATGGAAAACATAAAAAAGAAAAAAACAAAAAGAGATGAAGGAAGAAGAGGAATAATTTACCCTCAAGGTATAATAAATTACTTCAACTCAAAACAGTCTTATTTATTGTGTATTAAATCCAAAACAAAATTGTCACAATAAAAGGAGAAAAACCAATATTTAAATTGTAGTGTATTCAAATGTGTAAGATAAATTTAATAACATTGTGTTGGAGTATAAAATTTTTTTAAAGGAAAATTAAAATATATACAGCTTTTCTAAATTTTTGAAAGTTCAATCTTGTTGCTCCTGAAAAGACTTAGAGAATCTGATTTGGGGATATCCAATCCCATTTAAAATGAAGCCATTATTGGAAAATAATTGATTCAATTAGTGGTAATACTTTTGATTGTCCATATCACTGAATTGTGTTTTACTTACCTGAAATTGATACCATTCTAAAGGTGAACTGTTGAAGTGGTATAATAATAGTACCTCAAAATGGGGATTTATATCAGTTATATTTGTTTTTTTTATTTGTTCTTTGTAGTTATATAACAGTAGAATGTATTTTAGCAATTTATATTTACATAGAGTATAACTGTTTTAGTCAGCTTTTTCCCCCAATGTGACAAAAAGATCCCACCAGAATAATTGTAAGGGAGGAAGTTTATTTAGAGGCTCAAGGTTTTAGAGATTTTGAACCATAGATAGCAGACTCCATTTTTCAAGAGCTCAAGGTGAAGCTGCACATCGTTGGAGAGAGAGTTACACAATATTCATAAACTAGTCAGTGCTTTAGAGAATTTCAATGATGTAACATAAGAGTTTTTCTTTGTTTGTTTTTAACCTAATTTCAGTCTTGCTTCTTTTCATACTATGCTCACTGACTCAATTTATTCACCTTTAAAATATGGATACTAAAATTTTTATTTTCCATAGGGTAGTTATGAGTATCTGATAAAACAATAAAATGGTTAAAAGTATCTTCATTGATACAAACACTAATCACTTTTGTTAACCTAACAGTTCTAATTACCCTTGGATTCTGATTAATGCAATATCATATAAATGAAATGATTCCCAAGATTCTCTGGAATTGTGTAAATAATGTAAAATTTATGTTTTTCTAGAATACCTTCATCTAAAAAAATTGCATTGCAATTCGGTGATATCATCTAATATGAAAATATATCTATATCATACTATATGTGTCCATTATAAAGAAAGACACTATAGGACACATAAAATTTGGGCTTAGTGCTGCTTAAGGGATAATAGAGAAGTAAGGAGATGTGAAGAGGAGAAAAAAAAAAACATTCCATTTGTATTTTGAAATCTTGGCTTTCTAAAGGTTTATAAACCTTTCTAAAGTTTAGTCTACACCAACTCAGCCATAAAATCTTTCTTTCCATCTATTTTCTACTTCAACATTTTCCATTTGTTGAACTTTCAATCCTGAAAAAAGTTAGAAATGCAATTTATGGGAAAAATAAGGACAAAGTAAAACTGTTCAAGTTTTATTTTCCCATGCAGGTAGAGTGTACTACATTCCAGTCAAATGCAAGAACATGGTATCTCCTTTTTTGTTTATTCCTCTGGTTTAGAGGTAATCATGATTATTCAGTTTCCTGCAAATTTTTTACTTAATAAACAAAACTACATTACATTTCACTTGACTGAAGATAAAATTAAAAATCACTACAAAAAAATTGATCTTCATAGGTATTTGAAAACAAAATGGAAATGGAAATTGAGAAACAACTGAGAAAACTTGAAGTTAAAATATTAAAAGTACCTTGAAATATATCATTAATGAAGAAAAGTTTCCTAGTAATGTATTTTTTAAATTTTTTTTAGCTGTAGATGGACACAATACCTGTATTTTGTTTATTTATTTTTATGTGGTGCTGAGGATCAAATCCAGTACCTCATAGATGCAAGGCAAGAGCTCTACCACTGAACATAATCCCAGTTCCACAATGATGTATTTTTACTAAGAATAACTTTCCTGTTTTACATGAACCATAGCTTGTATATGATAAAAAGAAACAATGGTAAATGATTGAAATGGTAAAAATTCTGAATGTCTGCAATAAGAAAAATTAAATTTCCACATTTCATAACAAAATAGTATTTTAAATGTGAAATCAATGACCCTAGTGTAAATTTTAAAATACATGGACATTTTAAGACATATATAGAGAGATAGATAGTCATATAGATAGATATTGATTATTTTTATACACATTTAATAAAAGCCATGGTTAAATATTCCAGTATGAAATGAGTTTATAGTTATAAATAACATGCTGAGTGGTTTTATGTGTTTTATATGATAAAATATCTGAACATTAAAATTATTAATTGCTTTAAAAGCCAAGTGTATAACAAAAAGTTTATTGACTTTAAATGACCATCATATTAGACTTAAAATTACTAAATTAAATCCATTTCTATCAGTGGCAAATGAAAAGATTGTTTTTCTCTCTGATGATAAATATACTGCAGATTAGACTTTTTAAGAAAATGTTTTTGGATTTTGAACACATTCTTTGAGACAAATTCTGAACAATGGAAGAAAGAAAATCCAGAAAACTGAAGAAAAATCATCTTATTTATTCCCAAAGAAGATGATGTTTTAAGAGGCATAATAAACCTCTATATAGTGAATTACAAGTGCTACCAAGGCCAAAGATCAAGAAAAACAATTTTAAAAGATAACTATAAAACTGATAATACACATGAAATTAAAGTTTTGTGTATTACTATCTTTTGATACAATCATCATTTTTTAAGGTTCTAAGTGCCTTGTTCTCATCTAGTATACAATCTTAACTGTAAATGTTCTTTTGATACACAAATATATATATAACATTATTTAAAAATTTTTAAAAACCATTCAACTAAAGACAACAACTGCCTCCTTCAAAAAGTAATCTCTTATCTTGATACCCAAAGGCATCTATGAATAGTATCTTTATGTAGTCTTACACTGTTTAAGAATTTTGGAAAGTCAGGAAACTATAAAAAAAAAATATAGAGTCTCAAGTTGTTAGAATGAAGAAAGAAAACTATCTCTTCTATACATGAAAAGGAAATTCAGTCTTCAACACTGGAACATTTTGTATCCTATATGATTTAAATAGCCTTTCAACAGCAAGCTAGAACTTGAAAATTGACATCCTGAAGAAATCATTTGCAATATTTTACATACACATTGTGACATGAAAAACCTAAATATTAGCACACAATTGTGATAATTTGGGGAAAATCAGATGTAAATAATATAGATGATATATGTAGGGCCTTTAATATATGTTGGGTATTTATTTCAGTGTTTCATATGTAGTAACTCACTTAATTCTCACAATAAACATATGAGATTGATACTTGTCATCATGCCTATTTCTCAACTGGGAAAAATGATGTTAAACTTTGTAGAAGGATTCAAACTGGCAGTCTGTTTTCTCATGCCATTTTTTTTCCTAGAAACTGTAACTCTATTTAAAAATAATATTTGGTGAAAATTCAACAACTGAAACACTTATTTAATATGTATAATATTTATAATAAATATATTCAAGTATAGCCCTTGGGAATTTTTTATAACTAAGTATAGCTTAAAGAATGGCTTAATATATTCTGTTACATTTTTAATCATAATATTCATTCACTGAATTTCCACATCAAATTAATCTCCAGAGTTGTCTGATTTACTAAAAATAACCCTAAGCATTAAAGATTATCATTTTTTTCCAAAAGAGAGGCCTTTAAAGGAAGTACCCTGGTTTATATATCACTCAGGATATTTGAAGCTATTTCTTTTTGTTTTTCTTTTTTATTATACTTTGAGAACTCAGAAGCAGATTTCAAAATTGCCAAAAATACAAAATCCCATTGGCTTGATGCCTAATTTACTTCAAAAAAATGAATGTGCCCTAATCAGATAAGCAAAGTGCTTATGACACTATTTAAAAAGGCACTAATTGCTTATTTTTTCACAGATAGGGTCAGTCAAAATATAATACATTAAGGACACCAATACTTTTCTTAATATAGATCCTATCCAAGGACAAAAAGTATACAAGAAAGATGTAAAATGTTTTGTTCTCTACACCTAATGAACCCCCAAATTTCTAAGACTGGTAGAGTTTTAGTAACAATCAATCAGACAAATGTTCAACCAGGAGTTAGTATTAAATTAGTAGTACTAATTATACTAAGAAATATTCATTAAACTATTTCCATGTGTCAAGTGTTCTACTAAATATTTGCATTTATTCACTCATTTCATTCTCATAAAAACCCTATGAAGTAACTATTATTATCCTTACTGTTCAAATAAAAATAATGTTAAAAGCAGTATGTTTACTGGTATATTGCAAGGTATATAAAATAATAACCACTCTTTATGAAGTCTAAAATACATTATTTAATCTGATAATAATTATGGCCTTTCTCCAGCTTTCACATTTCCAAATGAAATAATTTAAATTTAAAAATGTATCCACCTTAAGAAACTTAGCAAGACCCTGCCTCAAATAAAAATTTTAAAAAGGCTTGGGATGTGGCTCAGTTGTTAAGAGCCCTCGGGTTCCAACCCTGGTACCAAAATAAATAAATAAATAAAATTAAAATATATCCAAATACTCAAACTCACTGAACCTGATTTATAACTTTACATGGGACTCCAAATTCCTCAAAAGCATGAACTTCATCCTGCATTTTAACACAAGAATTCCATACTCCAAGTAAATTCTTCAGTTACCTGACTCAGTGTTGACTTAAGATGTTCTCATCCAACTAAAGTCTTCCATTGTACTTACCTTATTTGTCTCAATTTTCATTTTTTCTTCCTACTGCTGCTACTCAGGGCTATACATTTTATTTAATAGCCTCAAATGTGATCTCTTTGAATCTTGTATCTTCCATCTTATAATTTGTTCATTCAAGAAATATTAGTTGAGCATTTACTAAATACCAGCTATTGTAGATACAGTGGTGAACAAAAGAGAGACTGATTCCATTGACTCATGGTCATATAGAGCTTAAATACTGAGAATGCCTCTAATTAAGAACCTAAAATTTTCCAGGCACAATGGTACATGCCAGTAATCAGTGACTCAAGAAGCTGAGGCAAGAGGATTGGAAGTTCAAGGCCAACCTCAGCAATTTAGCAAGATTCTGTCTCAAAATAAAAACTAAAAAGCAAAATAAAAGGCAAGGGTAGAGCTCAGGAGTAGAGTGCCCTTGGATTCAATCCCCAGTACTGCAACAACAACAGCACCAACAAAACTCTGAAATGGATCTTACTGTTTTGACACAATTTCAAGTTCTACAACTTAGTATTTAAAGTACTTCAAAATATGGCCCCAAACTCATTTTCCATGTATTTATTTTAATACTAGCCAACACAAACTCTCTAACATGGTAAGGAAAATCTCATTATCCTAAGGAAAAAGTGGTATATTTGCACAATGGAATATTACTCAGCCATAAAGAGAAATGAAATTGGCATTTGCTGGTAAATGAATGGAATTGAAGAATAATTTGCTGAGTCAAATAAACCACCCCCCCAAAAAAAAAACAAAGTTTAAAAGTTTTTTTTTCTGATATGTGGATGCTAAATCACAATGACAGGAGGAGTAGGGAAGATTAGAAATTCTTTGGATTAGACAAAGGAGAATTAAGGGAAGAAAGGGGAAATGGGAATAGGAAAGGTAGTAGAATGAATTGGACATAATTTTCCTATATGCATATATGAATACACATCATGTACAAGAAGCAGAATGGGAAGTTATATTTCTTATATGTACAATATGTCAAAATACATTCTACTGTCATATAAAACTAATAAAAACAAATTTTTTAAATCTCATTATGCTTCAAATACAATACATTCTTTCTTAAATCTGTACTATTTCTCAGTGGGTTTCCTCCATGTGAATTTTTTAATATTTATTTCTTAGTTGTATTGGGCACAATACCTTTATTTTATTTGTTTATTTTTATGTGGTGCTGGGGAATGAACTTAGGCCCTTGCCCATGCTAGGCGAGCACTCTACCGCTGAGCCACAACCCCAGCCCCACTATTTTCTTGATAAGAAACCACTATTCATTGTCCAACCACAGTCAGTAAGAAATCATGCCTCTGCTCTGTCATAAAATTGTCCCTGATTTTTACAGATAATGTGTTTCTTCTTTGAACTTCTATGAACTTTGATTTTACACCAATGTTTCTAAATTTTGTCTTCAAGGGGCATAAAGGTACATTGAGAGTACATCATAGCACATTTAAGACATCTTGATTACAATTTTTCTCTTTAAGTTAAAATAAAAATTATAAAAGATTGCATTTCACAGAAATTGATGCAGGTATTGGCAAGATTCAAATTCTTGGGTTGTAAGACCTGTTCGTTTAATTATTGATTAAATATGTATATATAGGGTTAGGGTTGAAGGTCAGTGGTAGAGATCTTGCCTCACACATGTAAGGCTCTAGGTTCAATCCTCAGCACCACATAAAATTAATAAAATAAAGGTATTGTGTTTACCTACAACTAAAAAATTGTTAAAATATGTATATATAGTGATATATTTTATATAGTAGATAAACATATATAAAAATAAAGTAAATATCATAATATATGAAATATGTTAATTTATGTAGCAAATATTTATTTAAAATGTAATAAAAATTTTGTTATACAAAAGAAAGACAACCACAATGAATCTGTTCCCTCTATTCACTCCAAATTTTATTACAATTAATAATACTAAATATTAAAAGTTAAGTTAAAGGCAGCAGAATTCTAAGGTGGCACACAGTATTTCCTGCCCTTTGATGTAGACAAACTCCATAATCCTTAGGACAGTAAATTTGATAATTTCTAATTAATTTTATTGAAAATATGTATATATAATATATATATAGTGTGTGTGGTGTGTGAAGTATAATGTGATGTTTTGATTCATGTGTATATTGACTAATGATCAATTCAGGGTAATTAACATATCTATCACCTTAAACTTTAATCATTTCTTCATTGTGATTATATTCACATCTTCCACTTTTTAACTATTTTAAGAATGTAATGCATTTTACCCCCATGGTTAGATAATTTGGCATAGGTAATCCTGAAATAAGGAGAATATTCAGGTGAGCCTGATTTAAAAGCAGATGATATTCTAGTCATTAAGGAGGATGTCAGAAATATGAAATATAAGATTCAACATGCTGTTGCTGGAGCAGGTACATCTGAGAAAGAATATGGATGTCCTCTTTAATAGAGAATAAATAGCCTGTAACTGACTGCCAGTAAGGAAATTCTGTCTAAACCTGCAAGGAACTACATTCTCCCAACAATGTGAATGAGCTCAAAAAAATATGTTTCCCCAGAACCACCAGGCAATGACTCAGCCTGAATGACACCTTGATTTTATTATAAGCAGAGAACCCAGTCAGTTCATGTTGTATTTCTGAACTACAGAATATTCGTCTACAAAACAGATGCTATCTTAAGCCACCAAGTTTGTGCTAATTTGTTACACAGCAATAGGTAACTAATATGTAAACTTTTGAAGGAAAAAAATGAAAGTGGAAATATGGATGAAAAACTTCACGTTTCAAAAGCCAATATTTGAAAAAAATACTTAAACTTAAATCATGTCTTCCTCTTAAAATATTGTACTCTGAGCTGACATGCTAGTTTATATGATGTCTAAAATATCCTCCTACGACCTCCACTATCCAAAACTCTCAGAAACTCTAATCTTTTCAATCTTCTCTGACTTTTAGAATACATGCTGAGAAGTCCTATTATTAACTCCTAAATGTAGCGGGACAGGAAAAGTAAAAGTAGTAAGTATTAAGAAAGATACATATATGGTATGAAGATAACTCAAAGCACTGAAATAGCATTCATTTTTAAAAGAACTCATTTCACACATCATCCATTGTTATGGGTTGAATTGTTATCTCCACAAAAGATATGTTGAAGTCCTAAATCCCAGTACATCAAAATGTGAACTTTATTGGAACTAGGGTAATTGAAAATGTAATTAATTAAGATAAGGTTATATGGTTGGTATCCTTATAAGAGGATCAGGAACTGATTCCAAAAGCAGACAGCCATACAAAAACAGAGGCAGAGATTAAATTTATGCTTCCACAAGACAGGAAACACTGGGGCTTCCCAAAGCTGAAAGAGGCATAAAAGGATTCTCCTGTAGAGGATTTGGAAGGAGCACAGTCCTGAAAATTCTTGAATTAGACTTTGAGTCTCCATAACTGTGGAAAAATATACTTCTATTGTTTTAAGCATGCAATTTGTTGTACTTTGTTAGAAAAATCCTAGGAAACCAATATACATCCTGGTAATGATAAGCAGAGTACAGCTGTAAGAAATAATTAAAGAATTGGAGGTGGTTTTTGTAATGAGTAATGAGTAGAAGCTGGAATGAGTTTGAAGCAGTTAATAAATAAAACAAATAATTGACTTGAGGAGACTGTTGATATAAATAAGGATATTGTAGGATGTGTTAATGAGGTCTCAGAAATAAGAAAGAAGAGCCTTAGAGAAAGTTTCTATCATCTTTGTGAATACATGTATAATCATGAACAGAATGTTGCTAGACATATGAATTCAAGGTATTCCTGGGGTGTTCTCTGATGAAAATGAAGAACCTGTTATTAGACACTGGAGAAGAGGTGATCTGTGTTATAAAGTGCCAGATAAATCATCTGAATCATATTCACTGTGGAGTGGAAAACATAACTTGTAACCATATACTTGGATATTTGAAGAGATTTCCAAAGTGTAAATTATGCACCCTTGTATTTCCTTGCCATATATAATAAATGAATGAGAGAAAAGAGAAAAATTTAGGAAGGAACTGCACAGCTAAAAGTACAAAAAAACAAGGACTTTGTGTGTAAATTCTGAACTCAACCAAATAGTGTGTTCTGGAAATTAACCCAAGAGTGTAGCAGAACAACCATTTCAGAACAAATTATGCATGTGATTTATGGACAAAAATACTCATCTCAGAAGCATCAAGTTATAGAGATGTTTTCCAGGAAGTTTCTTTTTAAAATCTTGTGTTTAATGAGGAAGACCTCTTTGATATCCAGGGAATAGTGACAAGATTTTTGAGGATTTTGTATCAGCAGAAAAACTGCTGGCATTAACCAAAATGAGTAGAGACAGATGGAATGAAGGTCAAATTGTTCCAAAGGCAGAAATATGGATGTAGAAGATGGGACTGATAGTACCTCATTGAACCTCCACCCCAGGGGGCCAGAGAACTAAACATCAAGTCATAGGTACTGTTTCTCAGACTTTGAAATCTCATGAAATTTTTCCAGGTAGATTTTGGACATGTTGATATATAACCTCTTTTTTCCCAAGTATATTCCTTTTGTATTAGTAGCATCTTTCTTATGACTTTCCCATCATTGTATGATAAAAGCAGATGGCTTTTATTTTCCAGGTTTCACAAGGTCACAAATGAAGAATTTTGCCCCAGAATGGAACATAAGAAGAATCTCCACAACACCTGATTTAGATGATTTAAAGATGATATTTGCAATGTATTTAGTTGATGCTGATAATGGAATTGGTTGTAGCAGAAGAAATCAGGGATAGAATTTTAAAATACTGAAAGGTAAATGAGAATAACAACATAACATATGACCAACTCTGGGACACTATGAAGGCAGTTCTAAGAGGAAAGTGCATTACATTGAGTTCATTCATTAAAATAATAGAAAATAACCAAACAAATAATATAATATTACAGCTCAAAATCCGAAAAATGAAGAACAAAAACCAAAAGAAGAGAAGACAAAGAATAATTAAAATAAAAGCTAAAAACAATGAAATTGAAACAGAAGAAACAATTTAAGAAATCAACAAAAATTTTTCTCTTTGAAAAAATAAATAAAACGGATAAAATCTTAGCCACACTAATAAAGAGAGAGAAAACTCAAATTACTAAAATTCATGATGAAAGGGAAATATGACGGGCATTACACACAATAATCAGAAATTATTTTGAAAATGTATACTCTATAAAATAAAAAATCTTGAAGATATCAAAAAAGTTCTAGAGACATATTACCTACCCAAACTGAATCAGGAAAAGCCAAAGACCATACAGATTCTCAGCTGAGTTTACCAGACCTTCAAATAATTAACACCAATACTCTTCAAATTATTCCATTAAATAAAAAGGAGGGAACTGTTACAAACTTATTCTATGAAGTTAATATCATCCTGATATCAAAACCAGACAAAGCCATATCAAGGAAAGGAAACTTCTGATGAATATCACTGATGAACATAGATGCAAAAATTATTAATAAAATTCTAGCAAATCACATACAAAACGTATTAAGAACATAATGCACTATGATCACATGGGGCTCAGTCAAGGGATGGAAGATGGTTCTACATACAGAAATCAATAAACATAATTCATCACAGCAATGGACATAAAACAAGAAGCATATGGTTATCTCAATAGATATAAAAAAAGCATTTGACAAAACACAGCACCCACTCAGTTTAAAACACTAGAAAAACTAAGGATAGTAGAAACATACTTCAACATTGTAAAAGTATAGATGCTAAACCTAATGTCAGCATCATTCTAAATGGAGAAAAATTGAAAGCATTTCTTCTAAAACCTCGAACAAGGCAAGAATTCCCTCTTTTACCACTTATATTTAATATCATCCTTCAAACTCTAGCCAGAGCAATTAAACAGAAAAAAGAAATCAAAGGGATATGTTTAGGAAAAGAAGAACTGAAAATATACCTATTGTCCAATGACATGATTCTATATTTAAAAGACCCAAAAACCCCCAACAGAAAACTTCTAGAGGTCATAAATAAATTCAGCAAAATATCAGGATACAAAATTAACACCCATAGATCAATTGTGTTCCTATACAACAGTGATGAATCAACCGAAAGAGAAATTAGGAAAACTACCCGATGAACAATAGCCTCAAAAAAAAAAAAAATATTGGGAGATGGAAAGCTCTCCCATGTTCTTGGATAAGCAGAATTAACATGGCCAAAATGGCCATACTACTAATGTGGTATACAGATTTATTACATTCATATTAAAATCCCAATGACATTCTTCATAGAAATAGAAATATCATTCATGAAATGCATTTGGAAAAATAAGAGACCCAGAATAGCCAAAGCAATCCTTAGCAAGATAAGTGAAGCAGAAGGCATAATAATACCAAACCTAAATTATACTACAGAGCAATAGTAACAAAACCAGCATGGTATTGGCACCAAAACAGACATATAAACCAATGGTACAGAATAAAAGACACTGAGACAAACCCATATAAATACAGTTATCTCATACTAGACAAAGGCACTAAAAACATACATTGGATAAAAGATAACCTCCTTAAGAATGGTACTGGGAAAACTGGAACTCCATATGTAGCAAAATTAAAGTAAACCTCTATCTATCACCCTGAACAAAACTCAACTCAATGGAGATCAAGAATTTGGGTACCAGACCAGAGACCTTGCACCTAGTAGAAGAAAAAGTAGGCCCAAATCTACAGCATGTTGGCTTAGGAATTGTCTTACTTAACAAGACTCCTAAAGCACAAAAAGTAAAACCAAATATCAACAAATGGGCTGGAATCAAACTAAAAAGCTTCTTCACAACAAAGGAAACAAGAATGTAAAGACAGAACTTATAGAATGTGAAAAATTCTTTGCCAACAACACCTCAGATAGAGCCTTAATCTCCAGGATATATAAAGAACTAAAAAAAAATCTTAACACAGGAAAAACAAATAACCAAATTAATAAATTGGCAAAGGAACCGAACAGGCACCTCACAGAAGAAGAAATATAATCAGTCAACAAATATATGAAAATTTGTTTAACATCTCTAGCAGTTAGAGAAATGCAAATTAAAACTACACTCAGATTCATCTCACTCCAGTCAGAATGGCAATTATCAAGAATGCAACTAACAATAAGTGTTGGTGAGGATGTGGGGAAAAAGGTACTCTCATACATTGGTGGTGGGACTGCAAATTGGTGCAACCACTCTGGAAAGCAGTATGTAGATTCCTCAGAAAATCTGGAGATGACCCACAATTTGACTCCTTAGTCTATACCCAAAGCACTGAAACTCAGCACACTTCAGTGACACAGCCACATCAGTGTTTATAGCAGCTCAATTCACAATAGCTAATCTATGGAACCAGTCTAGGTTCCCTTCAATAGATGAATGAACAAAGAAAATATGGTATATTTACACAATGGAATGTTTTTCAGCCATAAAGAGAAATGAAATTAAGGCATTTGTCAGTAAATGGACAGATCTGAAGAATATCATGCTAAGTGAAGAAAGCCAATCCCCAAAAAACAAAGGCCAGGTGTTCTCTCTGATAAGCAGATGCTAATTCACAACAAGGCGGCAGGTAGGGAAGAATAGAAGTATTTTGGATTAGACAAAGGGGAACAAAGGGAAGGGAGGGGAAATGGGAATAGGTAAGATAGTAGAATGAGTCATTCATAACTGTCCTCTATACATATATGAATACATGACCAGTGTAACCCCACATCATGTACATCCAGGAGAATGGGAAGTTATACTCCTTATATGTATAATATGTCAAAATACATTCCACTCTCATGTATAACTAATAAGAATAAATTTTAAAAAACAAAGGTCCTAATAATCTGCACATCTAAATAGCTAGTCTGTTTTTTTTGCAATGGTCAGCCATTATACATTATGATGCTAATGCTTCAGGAGATTTAAATTTTGGAGAAAAATGAGCTAAACATTGGCAGGAAAATAATAATATTTGAGAGATTCCTTATATAGGTCAGACTCTGAAGTAGTCATTTTCCACATATTGTCTTATGTGTCCCTCATGATAATAAATTCTATCAGGGAGAGGTAGGTTATTATACTTCATCTGTGATTCCAACAAGTTATTTATCCTGCTCATAGTTGTTAAATTAGTATATAGCAGAGATAATTTTCAAACCCTGGTCTTCATACCAAAAAAAATTTATAATTTCTATATTTGATATCACTTAAAATAAGAATAGTTTGGCATCTAGATTCTCTGACAGAAGAAGTGATAATTTTCAGGCAAACTTTAATTCCCAAATATATACTGTGACATAGTGTTTTAGAATTTAACCCCTAAGTAAACTGGAGTTCTAAATAAAGTCCTGAAATTAATTAAAGTAAATAATCAAACCAAGTTTAGGAAAACAATAACTTTTATTCTCTGCAGTTCCAAAGGACATAGAAATATAATGACCCAGAACATGATGCCAAAGGTGCCATGAAAGAAAATGATTGTTCATATGGGGCAGTGCGCTTATTCTAATTTGAACATGTATAATCTGTAAAGTACCTCCTTCTTCACATGGCTTGACTTTAAAAGTTTACTAATGTAAATTACATGGTCCTATCAAGTTTTGTGTTATTTGGTGTTCAAGTATCTTTCCTACTTAGAAAGTATCAAATTCCTTTCCATATATTGTGTCTTTTGAAAGACAGAATTCAACTAATTTAGGCAGTATTTTTAATAACCTAATGTAGTCCCTTCTTAAGCACAGTTTTGCTTTCCATAGTTTCAGTTATCAGTGCTCAACCAAAGCTCAAAAGTATTAAATGGAAAACTCCAGAAATAGTCAATTCATAACTTCTATTACATTATATTATTATAATTTTCTGGTTTAATTGTTGTTGTTGTTAATCTCTTATTGAAGACTATAGTATAAATTAAAGTTTATCATAGTACATGCATAAAGGAGAAAACATAGTATTAATATAGAGTTCTGTATTATCTATAGTTTCAGGAATCCCCCTATGAATGTTAGGACATATCCCTAGAGGTAAGAAGGAACTTCTGAATTTAAATTATTAAAGTCTTAGTCTCTGAAGCCATGAAATATGAGTTCTTGTTCTATGACAATGTCGCTAATGAATCATTACAGACACTATTTAAACTTAAAATTTAGGTCAATAAATCCCCAGATTTAATTCATACCTCACAATGTAAAGAATTTACTCTTGCATGTAGAAGGAGAAAGTATAGGCTTTCAGTGTTTATTCTGTTTTATGAGGGAAATTATACTTTATGGAAATGTATTTATGTATATATCTTTTTAATACAGAAAGTGAATGTTGCAGCCACCGAAATACAAAAATGAATACTTACTGATTATTAAACTTAATCTTTAATTCATGCTATTAATATAAATAACCACTTTAAAAAATTGCAAAATGATTTAGAATATAGTTCCTACTTTTCTTTTCAAGATAACTTAGAAAACTTAAATGATATGTTGTAGATAATGTTTAAGGCTAATATTTTACAAAATTTAAGGCACTCAGATTTATTTTAACATTTCTAAATTTAAAATATATAGCTGAGATTCTTTTAAGCCCTATGGTTTGTTTGCTTTATATTTGTTGTTAGTTGTATTCATTAAATCTGATGTGTCTATGTGCTTTACACATTCTATTTTTTGTTTTAGATATTCAGTTTATGTGGGGTTTTGTTTCATGTGTTCCATTTAATGACTTGGTACAACTAAAGTGTCCCTGTAATCTGAGATGAAATATCTCAGATGTGTGCAGCTTAGTAAGATATATTTAATAAATATGCAAATTAATCAATTTATCTCTCTCCTCAGGCAGAAAAGGTATATGAATTCATAAGCATCACTTGAAATTCTATTGAATGCACCAAAAGTATTTCTAGGAAGTATTGTGGAGAAAGTTTAAATTTATGTTTGTCATATGGACATACAATATTGCATCATCACATTCAGTTACTTATTCCAAATTCAGAAACAGCAAGACAGATCTGAAACCTAGCATTATTTACTGTTTCCAGCCAAGTTTTATAAAGCAGAGGATGAGCGAATTCAACCAGATTCAGATTTATAATATGCTGTTCTGTTCTGGTCTGACACATGAGGTAAACATTTTATATCAACTCCCTTCATCTGATTTCAACAGGCAGAATGATATCTAACTTGATACAACTGGCAGCATTACACACTTTGCAACATGTACAATAGGAGAACATCCTCACTTACTTGTTAAAATTCAAAGCAAAACAAAATAAACAAAATAGATTCTGAAATGTTATTTGTGACTATGTCTATAAGAGAAAATTGAGGTAAAACCTTATAAAACATATACAAAGAAGTAAATGTTTAAGCACAATTCTATAGATATTTTAAATCATGGTTTTCATGGCATGGAATATCCACGTATCTAGTTATTATTCCCAAGTCTTTTATTTTAAAAAAATACTGTATAAGTATAGCACACATTTTATAGAATAGTTTGTTTATTCTAAAGAGTCTCTCAATCATCTAACCTTTATGTTCTCATAAATTTTTCAGTGGTTTTTGAATAATATGAAGATTTGTAAAATTAAGCCAAGAGAAAGGGAGTTTCCCTAAAAAGTCATTTTAACTCTATCACTAATATAGCTGTCTAAACGTTCATTTAAATTATTCTATGTGTTCTTTTTGTAGTTTTCACCAAAAATACAAAGCCCAAACACTATAACTATTTTTTTAACTTACCCTGTTTTTCTTTTCTCATCATAATGCTCCCAGGTTTCATTACTCCACAATGCTGTGAAAATGTCTACACTTAGTTGGTATAGATATGTAGGATTTAATCATAACTCTTCTCAGCTTTTTGGTTTTATAAAATAAAGTTATACTTTTTTATAGTCAATCACCAGAAACAGCTATATTAATTGATAGTACTTTGAATAATTATTGTTTTAGGTTTTATCTGAAAAAAGCATCAATATATTTATCCATTTTAATGATCCAATATTTCAAGAAATAAATTATTCTCACTAATCTTTGAAAATGTTGGGGGAAAAAATAAGTTTTCTATAGTACCTACTTTGGGCTCCAAAACTTTTCTGCAAGTATTCAAATAATAGTAATTTCATCTATGTTAAAGAAGGATGTTGAAAACTAACGTGGATGATATAAATGGACAACAAAGAATAATTCATACAATTATATGAGGAAATTAAAGCAAATAATTCAAGCCTTTATCTAAACAAAAAACTCTTAAGGTGCTATACAAATAATCATTCTACCATTTTCACATATAAACCATAAATGAGCTCAATAATTACTATCTGCCGGCAGAAGAATTGAGAGAGGAATTACTGTTATAAGTTTAACAAAGTAAGACACACAGACCTATTCAGCATTTATCCTGCATCTTTATTCTCCATGAGATCATTGATACTATTTTAACATTAAAATTAGAAAAAGACAACAATTTTAATATAAGAAAAACATAATTGGTAAGGTTTCTGATAATTGCTTTTATGAGATAACTTGTTTTATTACAAATAATTTTCAGATTTCAAATGTTGTTATTAATTACCTTTTTTTCCTGGAAAAATTAGTAAAAATTATCAAGCAATTGATCATCCTTTCATTCATTATATAAATATTTTGTTGAATTCTACCTACAATCCAAACACATTGACAGTAGCTTGAAAACCTTGCAGGGTAAAGAGATACATGTAATGTACTAATATAATAAAATTTGGTGATAAATAATAGAATATCATAATATTTAATAATAATGCTATTGTAGCAAAGATACATGTGCACAAAAGAGATGTAAAAAAGATGATCAAAGTGGAACCATTTATAATAGATATAAGATGAGGGGTACAAATATTCATAAACAATAGATCATAAAAGTATATTGGAATTTGTCCACACAATGGATTAATATCCAGGTATGAAAAAGGAATTCATACACACATAAACATATCGTGGAAGATTCTCACAAATATAGTATTAAATGTAAAAATTCAGGCACCAAAGAACCTCTAGTATATAATGCTAATTATATATTTTTACATGCAAAAATAATTTGGGGCCCAGTGCAGTGGCACAGGCCTGTAATCCCAGTGACTTGGGAGGCTGAGACAGGAGGATAGAAAGTTTGAGGCTTGACCCAGCACCTTAGCAAGGCCCTAAGGAATTTATCGAGACCCCTGTCTCAAAATATAAAACATAAAGTGCTTGGGATGTGATTCAGTGCTTAAATGTTCTGGGTTCAAACCACAGTATTAAATACTAATTACTTTAGCTATACAATCCAGAATTATTACCTTGAAGTAAGACAGATGACAGGTGAAGTATAGGGTATGAAAGAAGCTGATATCTTGATTTTGGTGTTTATTGGGGTTTCGTTTGGAAAAAATCATCAATCTGTGCTCATTTGTGTGGTTCTGTTTCTCTGAAGAACTCTGACTAATGCAATTAAATTTGAAAGTTTTAAAACCATATTATGGCAGTAATAGAACAAAGCAAAGACCAGACAAAAGAAGAACTAGTTAACATATTCATTATGTGTAAATTAAAATGTTACTTGGCATATGGAGTGAATTTAAAGAAGCTTAGCTATTATTATAAGTTTAGGTTCTTCAGGAAGATTAGAAATTCTCCCAGAAATAGAAGCCTGGGGAAGAGCTTTACAGGCATTTTATCTGGAATAACACCAATACATAATACCAATAAGAGTGTGGAGATATGAAAGTATATAGCACATTTGTAAAATCAAATACTGGTTTTAATGTCTAAGTTCTATGTCAAAAAGCCTTAGGTGGAAAGTATTGCTGTGCTACTCCCAATATGATCTTCAAAAGTTCTCTCAAACTAAGCATCCTAAGCATTTATCTAGACAATAAAAATTATATTAATTACTATGTCTAATTTTAATTCAGATGGTTGGTCTCTAAAACCTGAGCTATCAACTCCATACTCTTTTACTTCTACCTAGGGAATAGCAGCTCTTGATTTAATTTTTAATTAAGAATGTCTGTTTAACAGATATTATTAACTATTACCATATTTGCTAAAAGTCGAAACTAAAACTACTGCTACAACTGTGCTTCTAAGTTTACTAATTCCTTGTAATCATTTATCTCAGTCACTCACATCTTAGCAGGGAAATAGCTACAATCACTCTACAATTCCTCTTCCTGGAAATAATATCAACATTGCTTACAAGTGTTTGTTCCCACAATTTTTCCTTACTATTTTGTGGAATACTAGATGCAAATTATTTGTCACTAAGAAATTCAAGCTATTAAGCTGCATTACTTATTTTCAAACCTCTGTGCACCAGTAAAATACTAATTGAATTTGTTCAATTGAAGTGTATTAGTGACTTTATCCATGTGCATAAAAATAAATACACCTTTTATTTTTATGAACAAAATAGTTACAATATCTTGAAATACCGAAGATTACCTCATTTTATAGACTTTCAGGAATTTATTTTGTCAATACTTACATATAATGTAAAAATTTGTGGTTTGCAACATTTAAATCCTTTTTGGTTATAAAATGTATTTTTCCAATATTTGTGAAAGTGAGATAATATGAAATGAAATAATACTTCAAGTCTCCAAAAGGGGACAAGTTTCTTATTAAAGTATGTGACCAAGGAGAATGATAGTAATAGAAATAATTCTCAATTCCATAAAGAAATGTTCACTTACTAAAGAAGTTCATAGAGTCAATAATGGTTTCTGTCTTATTGGGATAAACTATCACATAAAAGAAATTATAGATGAAGAAGAAATGAGTAAACATTTGACAAAAACTGACAATATTTAGCTTTGTTTTGAACAACTATTAATAAGTGAGGAGTGTAAGAAATAGGAGTCAAGATTTACTCTAAAAATTATGGCATGAATATCAGGAAACATTGCCATTCATGATATGAAAAAACTGGAAGGATGCTTTAAGAGCACTCAGCTTAATTGAAGTTCCATTGCTGGAGTAGCTAGCAACTCCAACATAATGCAAAATGAAAAGGAGTTGGATGTGGAGTTTAAAGTGTGCCTTTCATGGGGTACTCCTTTTACCCGACAGATAGCCTAATGCCTTGTTGTTTGCCCCATGCTCATTAATAGTTTGTCACATGGGTCGCTTGTTTATTCTGGCAGAAAGAAAGCATCCTGGAACTTGTATAAATCACATGTCCAGTTTATGCCAAGCTTATCATGAGTTCAATGCTGGGAATACAATAAGGTATAGTTCCTAGCAACCTGGGGAAAACCCATTCTGGTGCAGACCTTGGTTCTTCACAAATCAGTACACCAAATCAGTGTTCAGCAAAAATCAATACACTAGCAAAACTAGAAACATTTTCAAAGACTTTAACATACAGATCCTACAGATGCTAGGCCAGGAGGGTACAATGATTTCAGGAAGGCAGTTTTCCTTCTAATGTTCATGTGAGAGAGGACTGAAGAGTTTGGGGAGAGAGAGAGTAAAAAAAATCTAGAAGTAAATATAATGTAGATTCTTAAAATTTGGGGGTGAATGACCCATTTAAAGAAGTGACAAGAAAGCAGGGAGCTCAGTTTGCCAGGTGAGAGAGATTCCCCTAAATTCTTTTTTTTTCAATCAGGTATTGAATCCAAGGTATTAAACCACAGATCCACATCCCCAGCCTTTTTACTTTTTATTTTTATTTTGAGAAAGGGTCTTGCTAAGTTGTATAGGGACTTGCTAAATTGCTAAAGTTGTCTTTGAACCTGAGATCATCCTCATCAGACTCCCAAACCACTGGGATTACAGGCATGTTCCATCATACCCAGCCTCCATTTTTATCTATGGCTTCCAGCTTGAGACATTTGGATGTACTGTTCTACTACTGTTGCCTAGTAGCAATATTTATAGTTTTTTTTTCTCCATTACAGGCAGAAGCAAGTTTGAGAAGAAAATTCAAGAATTGAGATTATCCAGGCACCGTGGCACATGCCTGTAATCCCAACAGCTCAGGAGGCTGAGGCAATAGGATCATGAGTTCATAAATAAGCCTCAGAAAAAGCAGCTCAGTGAGACCCTGTCTCTAAATAAAATACAAAATAGGGTTTGGGATGTGGCTCAGTGTCCAAGTGCCACTGAGTTCAATCCCCAGTCCACTCCCCACAAAAAAAGACTTGAGATTAATGGCAACATTAAAAAGAACATCAAATGCACATTATAAGAGGATGCATCAAAGAAATTAATGGTTACTAGGTGACCAGAAAGGATTGAGAGTGAGGGAAATCAAGTTAACTGTCTTTTTCTAAATTTGCTTATAAACAGATCAGATCAAGGTTCAAGGCATTACTTATTGTCCTGAATAAAGAAAAATAATAATACAAAAATATGGCTTAGATAACAGAATTAAGGGGATTTTTAACCTAGTTTATAATTCATATTTACAACATTATTTAATCGACTATTGACAGTATTGGAAAAATACATCTAGAGGTATGTCATAGGCCTTTGTGCATGGTCTTTCCCTGTTCAATAGAAAATAGCATACACTGCAAATTACAAAGCAGATACCTTCAGTAAAGATAAACAATTTAAAAAACACTCAAGTAAAATTGAGAATTAGAGAGCTTTAGACCTTTGTTTTGCCAAGAAAAAAAAGAACTGGCTAGATTAACTTTATAGATGCTCTGAAAAATAATTAAAGGACTGTATCAAACACTCAAATGTCTAGTCAAGAAAAGAATACATGGTAAATTATGGCATTTGGATGGAGTTGGAGAATATCATGCTAAGTGAAATGAGCCAAGCCCCTAAACCAAGAGCCAAATGTTTTCTCTGATATGTGGATGCCAATCCATAATGGGGTGGGGAGGGCAAGGGAAGAGGAGGAGATGGTGTATAGGGGTGGGAAGGATGGTGGAATGGGACTGTAATTATTACCCTGTGTACATATTTGACTGCATGAATGGCATGAGTCTGCATGGCATACAACCAAAGACATGAAAAGTTGTGCTCCATGTGTATACAATGAATCAAATGCATTATGTTGTGATGTGTAACTAAATGGAACAAATAAAAAAAGGAAAGAAAAGGATATATGGTAGGAAATTTTATGGTAATTTTGTTCTTCCTTGTCCTACCCCTGCTTCATACAATATGTTCTTGGTCTAGAAAAGTTTCCAGATCAGTTCTCAGTTACTGCCAAACTTGAACTAGAGGGCAGGTCAGACATTATGTTCAATGTGCCAACCTGTCTGGGAGCAGACTGAAGAAATGACCTACATTTTATTTAATAATGAGCTCATGTGTGGAGAAGCAGCAAATCTAAGATCTTAGGTAAGGTACAAATTGGGTAGCACTGATTGTTAAGAGCTACATAAGTGCAACAGATCTGTATGGTCAGCTGGAAAAATTATATTTTTATGCATAAGATGACAAAAACTGGGCCCAAATATTCTGGGAAAACAAGTACACTAAATCATCAAAGCCCTGAAGAGAAGCTGTGGTAAAACTCTTTAAATGAAGACATTTAAAAGTGGCAATGGTGTTGGGGGTATGGCAAAAAAAAAAAAAAAAAAAAAAGTCATATGCAAGTCAAATAAAAATCCCTGAAAAAAAAAGCCTGAAGGCACCTTAATTTTCCTATTAGACTGGTTTTAAGTTTCATAATCAACCTGTTAATTAGTGGAGGACATACCAGACACAAGGCTTCTGCTTGTTTTTTTTCCAAAAACCAAATTTTCAATCCAAAATTATAATACTATAATTAATATAATATATTAAAATATAATAAATATAATCAAAGGGTATGCAAAGAAACCAGAAAACAACTCACTCAAAAGAAACAAATGCCTGCTCAAGAAAAGTCTCACATATACAACAATTTTCAAAGAGAAAGAGCAGTACAATTTTCCATTGTCCCCAGAAAGAGTAATGAAAAATAATTGTGAGTAGTGTTAATGTCTTCCATAAAAATAAATGGAAATTATCCTCACAATTGTTGACTATTAGTAATACATTTGAAATTATATATAAAATATATGTAAAATATATGTATATATTTATATAATAGGTATTATTATTATCTTCCATAGTCCATTTATGTTATTATAAAAAAATATCTAAACCTAAGTAATTTTTAAAAGCAGAAATGTATCACAGGTCTGGAGGCTGAAAAGTCCAAGATCAAGGCACTAGTAGGTTTGGGTGTAGGGTCAGGACTGCTCAGTGTTTCCAAGATGGAACCTTACTGCTACATCCTCTGGAGGGGTGGAATGCCGTTTCTGCACAGTTTTTGTCATCTTATGCATAAAAATGTAAGGCAGAAAAGCTAACAGTCATAATACCTACTAAAGCCTCTTTTATAAGGGTTTTTAATTCCATTCACAAGGGAAGGGCCCTCATGACCTAAACACCTTATAAAGGTCCCATTCTTAATACTGTCACATTGGCAACACCTGAATATTGGAGAGCACACATTGGAGCCATAGCATCATATCTGCTCTGCCTAAGCATTCTATACATTAATCTCACTTAAAACTCAGAATAATTCCTATTATTATTTTCAGTATACATACAAAGATAGTGAAGCTAACAAACATTATAATGTTTCCTCAAAATTAAAATAGGAATGGCAAAAAGGACTTGTCAAGATTATCAGCAGCATACACAAGGAAGATATTAACAAACTACGAAACATGTCAGTATTTTTCACATCATGCCACATAGGTAGCTGTTTATTCATAAGGACAGGCCATCTGGTCCAAATGATGAGAGAATAAAATGGACTATTTCTTCCTGATGAGATGAGTAGAATAATGCTAGAAATATAGAAAATATGCTTAAAGTTCATCTAGGAAGAAAAGTACATCCTCCCCTAATCATGCTCTATTTTCCACATGTTAATTTTGAGAAAATGCCTTTAGTTACAGAAAATTCCTTTGAAAAGGCTGACACAACTGGAAATACTATTAGAAGGAGAAGACTTAAGGGTGACATTCCTCAGGGCAACATGATCATAATTTTCAAAACATATATGAGGGACAGAGAACCTTTTTCTTGAAATATTCAAATACAGATTTTTATATTTTATGTTATGTTTCAGCATTCCTTAGTCACAATCCTAAAAGCATGTTCTTTATTTCAATGTATAACATTTGACCTTATATTCATTTGTGTTGGTATCAGTTTTCTTCTATTGTATATTTCCTATCTCCAGGGGAAAATGCATTTAAAAAGGTATCTCACAAAAACACAAGGGACACCAGTAGTAGAATCAGCCATGTGACCAGCATGCTAGCTTCATAATAGAGGTTCAAAACATAGAAATTAACTAGTGAGTTCAAATTAAAGAAACATGACTCTCAATTTACCTTTCTGCCCAGCTCAGAGAAGGCTCCTCCCAGCTCCTGGGTCTAGCCACCTGATGCATTAGTGAGGTTTACACAAGAGGCCAGCAAGAGAGAGAAACACACCAGGGAGTGAGCTTTTATTGGGGAACAAAAAATTCAGGGGAAAATTCCATCCACTGAAGGTCGAGGGGGACAGCATTCCAAGGTCAGGGTCAGTGATTGGTTTTCAGGTCAGTGGTCAGTCACACCCCCACACGGACAAGCCCTTGCACCTGGGGAAGGGTGGGGAAGGCTCTGACACAGCTTGTCTAAGCGCCTCACACCCAGCCAGGGTGGTAGCTCAAATCACATGCAAGAACGGCTTCCCACAGTTCCCTGCTGAGATATTCAACCCTTAAAAATAAAATCATTCCCCTAAATATTTGTCTCCATTTTTATTTATTTTTTATTTATTTGTGCATATATATTGAGAATTTCTCTTTCAGGCTGTGTTAAATACCATGAAAACATCTAATGCTGCAACAAAAGTGTGAACATGGAGCTTTAGGAGGGTGAAGTAAAAAAAACTGCTTGGAGGAGTCAAACAGGTATTCCTAGAGAGCACTGGGTATAATGGTGTTCCCTGTAATCTCAGTGACTCAGGTGGCTGAAGTAGAAGGATCACAAGTTCCAGGGCAGCCTCAACAACTTACAGAAACCTTGAGCAACATGGTGAGAATCTGTGTCAAATAAATAAATAAATAAATAGATAGATAGATAGATAGATAGATAGATAGAAAAATAAATAAATAAATTGCCATTCCTAGACAAAATTAAATTTGAGTCTTCAATGATTAATAACCATTTCCCAATCCCAGTAAAGTCATCAGGACATAAAGTATGCTAATTTTTTAAACATACTCACCATACAGAAAGTTGAGGATGTCCCCATTTTTTTAGTGTAACAAGGAATATACATGAAATGATAGCACAAATACAGTCTGTCTACTTGAAAAATACCTATCTCTTAAATTATTTAGGACAAGTCTTTAGGAATCTCACAAAACAGAGTACACAGTTATCTAACTCTGTTACCTACCCATCAGATAATTTCAATGATACAGAGAAAATGAAAAAAAGTAAAATGCCAATTTTTATGGGTCTGTTAAACCATAAGGACAATAATATGACTATTTGAGTTGACACAAAAGCATTTGACAAGTTTTAAGAAAAGTAAATATTGTCGTTTAAGGCATCAGAACAGCATTAGGTCACAGTTAATTATAAGTTACTCAAAACAACAATGCAGAAAAGGAACTTTACTTAATCTGGTATTCCTGAATACTATAATGGTAGTTTTGTTACACTTACACTACACTAAATGTGGAACTGCTACTGCAGAACTAGAAACAGAAAAAGAAACCATTAAAGAAGAGCATGTCATGGAATTCAAAAGATGCTAATTATTGTTTTACCATAAATTAAAATTCAAGAAAAGACAAAGAACAAAATAAGATTAAAGTGTATTCCTTGATCTTTCTTTTCTTTTCCTTTTTTTTTTTTTGTACTACAGATTAAACACAGGGTTGTTGAGTCACATCCCCAGCCCTTTTATTATTATTATTATTATTATTATTATTATTATTATTATTATTATTATTATATTAAGGCAGAGTGTCAATAAGTTTTTTAGGGCCTGGCTAAAATGCTGAAGCTGGCTTTGAACTTGTGATCCTCCTCCCTCAGTCTCCAGAGTTGGTAGGATTACAGGCATTCACCACTATTCCAGACTAATGCCTTGATCTATGAAAGAGGAAGGAGAAGGAGAAGGAGGAGAAGAAGAAGAGAGGGAGGGGAAAGAACAACAACTAGACCACTATAATTTAACATCAGGCACTTTCTTCTGAAATTTACATGTATTACCCTAATTCAACTCTACCACATAAAGTAGATGTCTTTTTAAATTTTTTTAGTTGTCAATGGACCTTTATTTAATGAATTTATTTATATGTGGTGCTGAGAATTGAACCCAATGCCTCAAACATGATAGGAGAGTGCCTTACCACTGAGCCACAACTCCAGCCCCATGAACTAGACATTTTAAGGTATAATTCACATATGAGAAAAATAAAAATACTTTGGATAATCAGTGACAGCTACATAAATACAAACCTCCTCTGTTGTTATGTTAAATAAGAAATATAACAAAAGATAACATGTTCCTAACTAAATATTTTAAAGCCTTTATAAGATCTTATTTTAGAAACTGCACATAAATGTTTTATTTTTTAATTAAAAATAAATTCACTAAAATAAATAAGTAAATTTAACATAATTTCAATGAAATCAAGTGGTTTTAAATGTCATAGTTAAAATACATCTTTAATTTTTATTTCAGTATAGCTAATAAACAAACGCAGGGATTGTTATTGTCAGTTCTGTGCTTTCCTTCTTGATTTTCCTGCATTTACACTTTCTACACAGCTTTTACATCATGCTCCCAGCAGTGTTTTTTCACACTGATAAAAAGAGCCATAATTACTTTTCCTTTTAGAGTATGCAGACATATCACACCATTCTATCTCACAAACTGCCACAAATATGTCATTCTCTAAAAGTTTATATTTGTGATAGTCAGCTACTGCTTTCAAGTCTCATAATTTAAATAAAGATGAATATTTTTGTATTTCTACACATGCAGTTGTATGAATGTAAATACATATTATGATAACATGACATGATAATTAAGGCAACCATTAGAAGGATGTGCAATTATTTTGCATTTGTTCAACAAGTATATGGAGAATTTACAGTGTGCATGGCACTGTGAAAATGCCATTTCCTTCCTTTTTCTCCAATAAAAAGTCCACCTTTTCCAAGAAAGAAATGAGATTGAGAAGTAAAATGGAAGCATACTCTGGTTCTTGTCCTTGCAGGAATTATCTATGAAATCACTTGTTTGTAATAGGGAAACAATCTGTAAATGAAAGTTTTGGTCACCATCACTGCTTTGCCAAGTTTGAAATGAAGAAAGACTATAAAATATCTTGTCTCTTATCCAAGTCTAAGAAAAGTATCATTTCAACTTTTACTTTTTTTTAGAAATGTCTACATTCAAACTGCATATCATATTAATAGAAAGTTTAATAGATACATGAGGCTGAATAACACATGTCTGAAGGTTCAAATTTTGATTGAGTCAATATAAATAATTTTTACATGAGAGTAAACCCGAGCTGAAACCTCAATTCCACAAATAAAATTAAAATATTTTGTTTACAAATATGAAATCTTAGTTGAAAATGATGTAGTATGTTTTATAATACATGGCCAGATATTTAATTATTTGAATACATGCCCTACATGTCCAAACAGAGTTTTTTATTTTTAACATTTTTTAAAATTACTTATATATGAAATTAGAATGCATTTATGCAATTTGATATATCATACATAAATGAGGTATAATTTCTCATTTTTCTGATTGTACATGTTGTAGAGTCATATCAGTCATGCAGGCAGTCTTATATGTACATATATGTTTCATTCTACTATCCTTTCTTATCTATCTGTATATATATATATATACACACATACATACATGAATTGGTTATAGGAAATAATTTCCCGTTTTTCACTTTCCACCATCAAATGGCATAGGCACACAACTGGTTTCACACACACACACACACACACACACACACCCAGGAGATTGGTGAAAAAAAAAGTATTCTCTCATTTAAAAATAAGATCATTTACTAGAACAAAAGGATAATAATGATTATTGTATGTGACAATGTAATTAGGACAAATATCTGAAGAGCATTTTATACTTCACAAGGCATGTTTATGTATATTATCATATTTGGTTTGCCAGTAAACCTTTGAGAAAGTAGTATTACCATTTCAAATAGGACTGAGAGTCCCTGCCTGTTCTGGCTTAAACTTTTGTTCTGTAATAATTTTATTTGTCATATGATGGGTACCAGAGGAGAACAGTTACAATGCTTTATGTTAGATATCACATGTGCAATTTCACAGAATCTATTATGTTTCCAAATGCTGCTGATATTTTATAGCATCTTTCATTTAAAACACTAATTGGTGAATTGTAACAGGAGCTGAACTACCCCTCTGAAACAATAACTACAAATAAATAATTCTTCATTTACTCTATTTTCTCTAACCCTTCTTTAAAATTGAAGTACCTTGCAGAGAATTTTCCACTGAGTCTTCAGAATTTATCAGTTAAAAAAAAAAGTCTTTTATTAGTCTGCATAGAAAACATTGAGTATGCTTGCTTGGGAAAAATGAAAACTTGTTTTGAAGGATATATGTGGTAACTGATAAAGGGACCTTTGAGGACTCCAAAGCTGATTCACCTCCTATTTTATATTCATCCCATAAAATTGTAGCTCCTTTCGTAGTGCTACTATCTAGTAGTCAAGAACTGTATTTTACAATAAATCACTTTCAACCTCTTTTTGATATCCCTTCCTTTGCCTTGGCTACAGTATACTGAAAGTGCAAACTTAGAATATATCTCTCTGAGAAGGCTTCTCATTGTACAACTACAGGAATATCAGACATAGAGACACTCAGGTTACAAGAATTCTTCTCAGTCTAGCAATTCTAAATATGTCCTACTTTAGCACACTCAACATTTCCTTCATCAAAAATCAGTTAAAGAGATAGAGAAAGAGAGAAAGAGATGGAATATGGATTTTAAGCCTTTATATACAATAAAATCTATTTTAAATTTAAAAATACAGCCTACTACATCATCTTACAGTTTTCACTACAAGAAATAACTATGTAACAACCACCACAAACATGGTCCCATTCTAGATGTAATGAATTTCTTTATACATTATGGTGGCCCTCAGAACTCTCAATGGCATTACAAGTACATTCATATTCTTTTCTAATACAAAGAACTCAGAGGAAAGTTTGGAAATGTCTTCTAAAAGAGGCAGTAATTAACAATTCCAAGAAAAACTTCTTTTCTTCACAATGAAAGAGTGGTCTATCTTGTGAAGATTTTCCATCTATATGCAGCTTTACTGTACCTAGAAATATTGGTCAACTACAAAAATCAGTGGTTACACTATGGTAGAGCTTGTGGTGTCATACAAAATGAAACAATATTGTATTTTGGATTTTGAAGAAATTGCCACAAATTCATACACATCTATTGGGATGATGCCCTAATTTTTTAGTTAAGCATCATTCCCTGTTCAATAAGAGTCATTTTACTTTTCACAAAGGACTACTCCATTTGTTCTCAAGGGATGGAACCTCAACTGGTCCCTACCTATTTTTTTCTTAACCCAGGAGTGCTTAACCATTGAAACACATCCATAGCACATTTCATATTTTTATTTAGAAACAGGGTTTCAGTAAGTTGTTTTGGACCTCACTAACTTGCTGAAGCTGGCTTTGAACCTGTGATCCTCCTACTTAAGCCTCCGGAGCACCTGGGATTACAAGTGTGTGCCACCATGCCTGGCTACACTATTTTTTAATGCTGTCCTCAATTATAGGTTAAGCTCCCATATCAGCACCTTTTAAAACTATGCTTAATTTGATGAACTGTAATCAGGATCCCTGTAATTTGGGGAGTTGGGGTGTCAGAGCTCAAAAATGTTACATCAATATTGGTTTTATATTAGCTACTTCAAAGATATGATTTATTTTTAATGTTCTAATAAATGTCCAAGTTTTCTCTTTGCTATATAGTCACAGTTCGTTTAATATTACTCAAAGGATGGAGCTGACAGCAATCAATGCCAGGAAATTGGATTAGACAAATTTAGCAACATATTGCTTCATTTTACAAAAAGGCCTAATTTCCAAGTGCAATGGCTAACATCTGCTACACAAACCTCTAAATAATTCAACATAAAAATGGCCTTGTGAAACATTTTCTTCAAAGCAAAAAACCTTTCCTAATTCAAAAAGTTTAATATTTGTTCTCAATTCTATGCAACAAAAATTTGTATACAATCTCGTATATGTCAGGCACTATACTAGACTTTGTGAATGCAAAGTTAAATAAGACATTGCTCCTGAATTTCAAGAAGTAAAGGGTGCATTTTTCTTTCCTGGTCCCTTAGTGCCATTTCCCTTCAAAATAATTCCTTCAGTTTCTATCTTACCTGAGTTTGTTTTCCTCTTCTTTTATCAGTGTGTGTCTTTATATTGAAGATAAATCTTTCATGGTCGATGGGAGCCTTGAACTGATGTAGCTGACATTGTGAGGCAATTTCATTTTGTTCACTGTTGACTTGATGACTTAGAGCCCTTTATTCTTCTAAGAAGATTCAGTGAGTGTTAAGAGGAGGAAGCACTCTGTACTTTTATATCAAATCTTTCTAAGAAAGATTAGGCTTATTATCATCTTTCCAAGTATAAAAAGAAGCCAGGAAATGTGAGGTGATGTTCACAAAGGAAGCCGGTGGCATAGATCAGGATTAATCTTCATCATCTTTGCTCCCTAATTAACTAAGATTAAAATGATCTTATTAGTTTGCCATATGCATGCACAATTACATTTTGTGAAATTTCTAACAGTAAGAAATTGATTTTTGTTTAATGCTCATGGAAAATTTATCCTTTTTAAGATATCCACTCCTATAAATTTGCACCATAAATGGTTATCTTTTAAAATAATATACAAATGGTTTATCATTGATATAAATATGATAAATTGATGTCTAAAATAGTGCAAATTAATAATTTACAAATATGTACATTTTAATAAAAGTAAACAACATGAGAAAATTTTAACACGTTACTCTCAATTGTGTATATTTAGAAAAAAATAAGTATTTGCATGTCAGAATTGGTGCAGAAACATCTATTTCAGAATCATTCTCTTTTTTTCCTCCCACCAGATGGATCCCACTGTTACGTTTGAATCTGGGACAATTTAAAAGCCTATCTCCTCTTTCCATCTGACTGAGATCTTTCCAGGAGGGAAGACAAATCTATATCAAGAACAGTAAGGAATCTTTCAAAACACTCTGGGGTAGGTGAACAAAGGAGCAGTTAGGTAAAAACAAATTAATTCAGGAGACTGAATATTTTTTATTATGAATTCTTAAATACAAGAAGAGGAGTTTACTTTTCACTTTAGAACATATGGAATATATAGAAATCTTCCTATGTTTTTAAAAATGCTTTGTGCATGCCATTATATGAGTAGATAAATATGGAGAAGTAGATCATCTTGGTATATAGACATTTGCCCTCCTAAAGATAAAAATATCACAGGTAAATACAAATGAGGGAAATGGAGTATGTTTTAAAATTGGAGATGGGGATTTAAATATAAGACTAAATATATAGTGTATTTGTTGATTTTCTAGAAATATCTAAGATTAGACTTTTATAACTGCTGTTTCCCAGAGTAACAGCAAGTTGATAACCAAAATACCTTTATATAATTAAGACTCAAGGACATAACCCTTTATTATGTCTGAGAGATTTCCTAAGGAATTCCTAAATTTTTAAGGAATTTCTTTTTCTAAATGTACAAAACAATGTTCACTCAAAACATATCACTCAAGGGGATGTGTTATGGTTGATTAGAAATTCTTGACTTCATTCTAGAGGATACTATAAGTCTGTAATGAATCTCAACTTTCAAGACCCTTTCCAATGACATTTTAAATAATTGAAATTAGAAGAGAAAACTAAGAAAAGCTCCTTTACTTTTAGTCTTTTTCTTGATTTATCTACCATTACAATCTTGGTGAAAGACAAAACTGATTCATTGGTTTCATTTACTTCTATGATCATAGTACAGCAGAGAGAGAGAGAAAGAGAGAGAGAGAGAGAGAGAGAGAGAGAGAGAGAGAGAGAGAGAGAGAGAGAGAGAGGATGAATGCATAATAGACTACAGAATAACAAGGAGACAATTGTCCCTGTGCATCTGCTGTCCTAATACTAATTGGCAATCTGCTTCATTTTAAATAATAATTATATGAATGAGATGTGTTCTAAATTGTATGCATTGTTGCCAAATGACAGAAAATGTGCTTTTTAAGTATCAAGTAGAAGAAAACACTTTCCCAGGTGCAGGAAGAAGCAATGCTGTGCAGTCAGTCTAAAGAAACATTCAAACAATTACACACCCTACTGCTCTAAGTCATATTAAAACAATATGTAAACTAATGCAATACTAACACAATGCTTCATAAATGGCAAATAGGCTGGATGAAGAGCTAACCTTCCAAGTTAAAAAATATCATATCATTGATTTGTTCTGTGAGAGTTTATAAGCCACATATGATTTTATTCATATTATGTATAATCAGAGGTTTGTATATGAATATGTCTGTATAAACAAACATATGATAAATAAATATGTCATTTTCACAAACATCTGAAAACAATTACAATGGGAAGTTTGAAGCACTTATAAAAATGCCTACATTAAATTTTCTGACATTCAGATGCCTTTAATTTTCTTGTGCCTTGTAATATGTGAATACAAACCAGATATGTTAAGTTTAAAGCTATAGTTATTTGAAGTGTTTTAGTTTGAAATTCTAATTTCTATTTTAAATCTCATAAATTTATCACCTACATTCTTCCTTCTACTTAAAGTGTGCTCCTCAGATAAACACCATTTAAGTGACCAGGGAACTTCACAGAAATGCAGAATCTCAGGTGCCATCATGGATGAACGAAATCATAATCTGTATTTTAACAAGGTACCAGGTGATTTCTTTGCCTACATTTGACATAACAGGAAGAACAATAAACAGATTCTAAACCTATTTCTACTTCTTTGGGTTTTCTAAGTCTCTGTTTCCTTCCTTTATAAATAGTGATTATAATTCTGATAAGACTACCACAGAGTTAAAACATAGGTCAAATTAGCATTTATTTGAAAATATGAAATAAAACACATTAAAAAGTTTAAAATGATATGGTGGTGGATCGTAGAAAAGATTCAAGTGTGGAGAATTAAAGCAAAGAAAAAACAGGTAGGAAGGTGAGTAATGAAATCAATGCTTACCAAAAAGCTAAGGGGAAGCAATATTGTAAAAGAAAAAAGTGTGAAATCACACAATTCTACTTTCCAAAAAAAAGATCCTTTCCCACTAAAAAAATAATAATGTTGAAGATGATCATTATAAAAAAATAATGATTTTTAAAATCAGTGAAATATTTAATGTGAGATCTAAATTACTTTTTCTTTGTGTATACTGATAAATTGATAGTGAAACTGGTTCCCTGTACCCAATCCATAAATGTTGTAGTAGTCAATAGCAAAGAGAAAAAAAGGGAAAATATGAGGAGCAATATGTTAACAACAATAACAAAAAAGCCCACCCTAATTCAACTAAACAACATGCCACACTATAATAGTTTCCTAGATGTCATAAAATTTTTCAAAAAATTGGTGACTTAAAACATGAAATATTTATTTTTTTCTTAGTTCTGAAGGCCAGATGTAAAAAAAAATCAAGGTGTCATTAAGGCTACACTTCTTCAGAAGTCTCTCAGTAATAATCTACCCCTTTCTTGTGGGCATATCAATACTTCCATATTCATATTGCCTCTTCTTATTAGTTAGGTCTAATGTCCCTCTGCCTGTCTTTTATAAGGATATTTGTCTCTTGATTTAAGGCCCTTAGGAATAATCCATGATCATCTTAAGGATTCCACTCAGAATCCTGAATATACATCTTTTGCCATGGAATATAGTATTCACTCTTTTACCATATAAGATAGCATGTAGAGTTTCCAGGGATTAGGAAGTGCACATGTATTTTCAGAAGCCACTATTTAGTCCAAAACACCCAATTAGCATGTTGGTCTATGTCCATTAGATTCATATTTAATAAAATGAAGCATTTGGGGTATATTGTAATAGCAAATATTTTTAAGCACTAACTATTTGCCAGGCATCAGATCAAACTTACATCTATTAATTCATTATATCTTTCTAAGCGATTATATGAGATAGGCCCATTATTACTGCATTTAAAATGTGGAAACTGGGTCACAGACAGGATAAATATTTTGCCCAATTTTACACAGCAAGTCCATAGTAGAGGTAGAATTCAAATGTAGGAAATCTGGCTCTAGAACACAAATTTCTAATCAGAGAGAATGTACCTTATATGCTATAACTAAGTTTTGTATTCATGGTACTTACTTGAGTTAACAATTGGTAATTTTTAGATATTTAAATATAGATTATGTATAAGGCAAGAGGTAAAATAGTACAATATGAATAAACAGTACTTAAAAATAATTGTTTTTTAAAAATATTATTAAATGTGGTTCATAGTTTATACATGTTAGACTCTATTAGAAGGGGCATGAACAAAGTAAGATTCATCTAAAAATGTCTAAATACTGATATATTCCTAGTGATACTCACCCTTGCAGAATCATTAAGGAAAAACAAGTCCTATATACTCCTTGCTTATAATACTGAGAAAAAAACATAATATGAAGTAAACTGTCAATAAATAGGATATAAAAAGGTAAATTCCAGAGTATGGCATTGTATTTTCAGACTGTAGTAGTATAATTAAATACTATAACTTATTGAAGGTATATCAAGTTTCATAAGAAAAAGTATTCCTTGAGGTTTAAGTCTACCCTCAAGGAATAGATATGGAGCAAGAGAGAATGAGATAGAAGAGAAGATAGTAGAGACCAGCACAGGAAAGCAAAGGTTGTAGCATCTCAGACTTTTCAGTAGATATTATCATTCTTTGCTCTAAATATCATTTTACTTTGGGAAATTTTAAAACATTTTAAATTAAGTGTTCTGTTCCATGCCCTCCTTTGTCCCTCTTGAAAGGCATCATTCAATATATTAATAGTCCTTCTAATACTTTCTTATGAAAATTTATGTGTGATCAACTCTCTATTATCTTAGAAATTTTTAAAGTTTTTTGAGACTGTGTTCCCATGCAACTATTGTTCTACATATATTTTAATCTTTTCAGAAAAAAATAATTTTCCATCTATCTTTTATTGTCTATTATTCTTTCTTGAAGATACTGAATTTTGGATCACTAACATCACTATATCAACAGCACACTTATTACCAGCGTGAAACTGCTTTTCTCAAACCTAACCACAAATTTTTCTCTGCTAAATCTGAAGGACACTTTCTGGTACTTACTTCACTTGATCTCTCCACAGTATTTAAAATTGGTATTCACAACCTTTTCTTGAAATACTCTTTGTATACTTGTCTTCCATTACATTACTACATTCTCCTCGTTTCTCTCCTACCTCTCACACCTTGTCTTTGGATGCCATTTTGAACTGCTCTTACTCTGCCCATCCCTGAAATGTTACTGGTTTTCAGGGTTTTAACCTATTATCAATCTAGAGTACAAGGACCTCCAAGAGCTTATGCATTGTAGGTTGTACATAGTAATATGACCAGTGGATTCATATTCAATTAAATGAAGCATTTGGGGTATATTGTAATAGCAAATATATTTAAGCACTTACTATTTTCCAGGCATCAGAGCAAACTTACAGGCCAGATGTAAAAAAAAAATGGTGAAAAATTCTTTATTTTCAATAACCTCTTAGAATCTAAATAAAAATTAGTGATACTTCGGAAAACCAAAATATTATGAACAAAACCTGTAACTTCATCACTAATAGAAATCAGATCATTTCATATCAATTATAATAGGTAAAGATGTTTCAAAATACATTTAGCATCTTTATTACTTTAATATTGTTTATTAAACCTACTAGATATTGTTATTTAATGTATCAGTAAAAAGAACATATATTTGCTTACAACAAATACACATTAAAATATTATAATAACCAATTAAACATAATTGCTTTGTGTATCATTAATATTATATACATTATACACTAAATTAAGTATTGTAGGTACATAACTTTGTTTTATAAAATGTGTACATTATATATCATATACACTCACATATACAAACAACAAATAATTAAGATACATAATTCCTTAGACTTCACTAAAGTAACAGAGGTGATTTTTTTAATATTTTTTAAATTTTTAAAAATATTTTTAGTTGTCTATGGGCCTTTATTTTATTTATTTATATGTGGTGCTAAGACTCAAACACCATGCCTCACATATGCTATGCAAGCACTCTATCAATGAGTCAAAATTTCAGCCCCACAAAAAATTGATGGAATAAAAAAGGATAAGAACCATTACCTCTAGCCTACATTATTTTCTCTTGTGAGTTTGTGCATTCTCTCTGAATTACCTCATTTGTTCTCCATGACTTCATTAACCATCTCTACACAATGATTACCAAATCTCCAGTCCCAATCTCTCCTCTAAATTATATATATAACATATACAAGTAGTTACCTTACATTTCCACTTAGATGCCTCAAAGCAGATCTAAAATGGAAGATGATGATCCCCATTTCCCTCTCCCCTATAAAAAATGTTTCTTTTTTGTAACTTTATAATGAGATGAGATGGTACTACCAACAACCTAGATTGCCAAGCTAATAATGGTGGGGGAGGGTCTCAAACTCTTCACATTCTTATATCCACCATAAGATTTTTTTTTGTTTTGATCTCTTAAATATGTCTAGAATCTGCTTCTGTGAAATTTTATTTCCTCTTCCCTAGTATGGGGTACCATCATCTCTCACTTTCACTACTATAACTGCATTCTAAGTGCTCTGCCCACTTCAAGTCCTACACAACTGTTTTACACATTAGAGGCCAAGTAATATTTTCAAAAAGACAAATCTTATCACTTCACTTCCTTTCTTAAAACAGTTAACTGATTCTCCAGTTTCTCCCTTGAACACATTATCATTGCTTTCAGGACCTTGCTGTGATCTAACTCCATCACTATCTAAGTCTCCATTCTCATTCTTCTTCACTTTCCATCATATACAGTATGTCCTAACTATTCTGAATTTATTTTATTTTCTTGACTTTCTGTGCTTTCTCTTTGCTCCTGAATTCTCTCTTCTAGCCTTCATACTCTATCTTGACTCCAATTCATGCTTTTTGATTCACACTAAATGAAATCTCCTCCAGGAACCTATCTTTGGGCCACTGATCTCTCATCATACACTTACCATCCTACTTCTCTGCCCTCCTTCCATTCACATACACAAACAGGATAAGTAACTTTTAAATATGCTGCCTGAAAACATTACATATCCAACAGTGTATGATTAATGACATCACAGAGTGCTTATTTACTTGCCTACTTACCCTAATAGACTGTATCTTCATCATGTGGAAAACATAGCAGGGGTACAAATGGTATTTTAGGATAAATGAACACATGAATAATCTTGAAAATATCAAACATAAAATTATAATAATGCCTAACACTTAAAGTGTTTCTGGTCTGCCAGGGACTGTTTTAGTACTTTATATACATTAATTCATACCCTTACAAAAAAAAACATACTAAATTCTATTGATATTCCCATTTTGTAGATCAAAAAACTGACATGAAGAACATAAACTAAGGGCAAAGTAATATAGGAAGTAAATTTTAGAACCAATTTGTATCCATGCAATTTCACTCCAGAGTCAAGTTTATTAATTACTATTAATTAATCCATAATACTGGATTTAGGAATCCAACATGGCGGCGGGCGGGGAGGCAGCGCTTTCAGTACCTCCTCAATAACGGGGTCAGAGAGACGCATTGATACGCTTAGATTCTACCTGCTGAGAAACTCCTAGCAAAATTCCACTGAAGAGAGACCAGCAGGGAATTAGTAGGATTTTTGGAGGTGACAGTTTACCCCAGACAAGTGAATCTCCGCCACGCGGAGCAGAGGTCCAGACCCGCCAGCCGATGCCTGCAAGACTCCGCGACCCTCGGCCACCCGCCCTGGCGGCAGCCCTAGCCTCCGAGGCGCAGCTCAGCAGGAGCAGCACAGGGACTCTAGGAAGAGGTCTCTAGCCGAGCCTTCATGAAATAGCGAACAGGGAACTGAAACCAACCAGAGACAGACCAGTCCCACCCCTCCCTTCGGACACTCTGGCAAGGAGCCTGGGGCCCGCCATGGAGTTCGGCTGATGGAATTCCTTCCCAGCGGAATCCACTTTAGCAGGTGTGTGACTCCCACCCCCTCCAGATACAAGCTGCCAGGAAACCTCGGGAATCTCTCCGGGGGTGTGTCTGTAGGGAAGCAGAGGTGATTCTCAATCCCCAACTCCCCTTACCACCAGCGGCGACACCCAGGTTCTTAGCCGCCAGTTTCCGGGGTCATGCCCGCCAAAGGGGTCCGGAAAAATTAAACTGTTGATTCCCAGATCACTGCTCCACAGCACTGGGGCTTAGATGAAAGATAGAGACAGTGCTTAGTCGTTTGGGAAATAGGACACGCAGTGGGGATGCAAGTGTAAATAGATCCTTGGGGAACCGCCTCCTGTGAACAGGACCTGGCTGGCTGGCTGGCAGGAGGAAGGAGGGGAGGGGCCAGAGAAGTGAAACGGCTCTGGACTAACAGGATTGAGAGACTCCCAGGAGCCGCCTTACAGGGATTGCTGTCGGCACATAGAGGGCAGAAGCTTGGCTTTGAGGGCACAGCTCCACCTACTGGAAGAGAAGAAAATGGATCTCTAAGACTTCAATTTTTTTTTCTCTCTTTTTTCTTTTCTCCCCTTTTCGTTTTTTCTTTCTTTCCCATTTCAAGTTTTATTTTTCTTTCCATTCTCCTCTAATCTATCTATCTCTCACTCCTTCTTTCCTTTTAAGAGTACCTTCCTTCCCCTACCCCCCAACTTTCATCCCTAGCATTATGTCTTCCATTAAGTGTAATTGTCTAAATGCAAATAGGTGAATGTTTCGAGGCTGTCTATAGGACTCCTAAATACCTAGCTACTACCAAACACCCTGATCCAATCGCCTGTTAATATCCCCCTTCAGTAGAGCAATCTTCCAAAGTAGCCAAGACATACTAACCCTCAAACCATCATAGCACCTAACCTAAACATAAAGTCCTAAGACCAAACAACAGATCACTATATGCATACAGAATTCAGAAGCCTTTTATGAAATTAATGAATCAGCTTTAAAGTACAATAAAGCCCAACATTTCTAGGCATAGTCTCCCACCACAAAAGAGAAACCACAGAGATATACAAAACCAAAACAAATTTATAGGAGAAAACAGAAACACAGCAGTTAAACAGAGTTGGAAAGTAACATGAACAACATGAAAAAACAAGGGAAAAAAGGATTACAAACAATGCAGGACAACCTAAATCTACAAGAGAACCAAGAGGCATCAGAAAAATGGACAGAGAAAGAACTCAAGGCATACCTGACTCAGATGGAATGGAATCTTAGAGAAGTCATGAGACAGCAAGTCGAAACAATGAAAGAATACTTTGAAAATGAGTTGCACAAGCAAATTCAAATTTCAAAGAAGGAATTCTACCAGGAGATAGAGATCCTAAAAAAAAATCAAACAGTAAACCTAGAAATGCAGGAAATCATAAACAAAATTAAAAACTCAAACAAGAATATTACAAAGAGACTAGATCAAGTAGAAGCCAGAACATCAGATAATGAAGACAAAGTTTATCAACTTGAAAAGAAAATAGTCAATACAGAAAGGATGCTTAAAATTCACGAGCAATCTATCCAAGAGATATAGAATGTCATAAAAAAACCAAACTTGAGAGTCATTGGGATAGAAGAAGGCATAGAGGTTCAAACCAAAGGAATGAACAATCTATTGAATGAAATAATCCTAGAAAACTTCCCATATATGAAAGATGGAATGGATTGCCAAATCCTGGAATCCTACAGGACACCAAAGATTCAAAACCATAATAGACAAACTCCAAGACACATAATTATGAAGATATCCAACATACAGAACCAGGAGAGAATATTAAAAACTACAAGAGAAAGGAGGCAGATTACATTCAGGGGTAAACCAATTAGGCTAACGGCTGATTTTTTATCACAGACTTTGAAAATGAGAAGATCCTGGAACAACATATTTCAAACGCTGAAAAATAATGGATTCCAACCAAGAATACTGTATCCAGCAAAATTAAGCTTCAGATTTGACAATGAAATTAAAATATTTCATGATAAACAAAAGTTAAAAGAATTTGCAGCCAGAAAACCAGCACTGCAAAGCATTTTGAGAAAATACTACAAGAGAAATTGAAAAATCGCACCCAAAACTAACAGTGGGAGGTATCTCAGTAAAGGGGGAGAAAAATAACCAAAAAGTAAAAATTAGCCAAACTAAAATAAATAAATAAATAAACATGACTGGAAGTACAAACCATATTTCAATAGTAACCTTAAATGTTAATGGCTTAAATTCACCAATCAAGAGACATAGGCTAGAAACCTGGATTAAAAAAAAAACAAATCCAACAATATGCTGCCTTCAGGAGACTCATATGATAGGAAAAGACATACACAGGCTGAAGGTGAAAGGTTGGGAAAAATCATACCACTCACATGGCCCTCGGAAGCAAGCAGGAGTGGCCATACTCATATCGAATAAAATCAACTTCAAACCTAAGTTAATCGAAAGGGATAAAGAAGGACACTATATACTGTTAAAAGGAACCATCCACCAACAAGACATAACAATTATCAATATGTATGCACCAAACAATGGTGCAGCAACGTTCATAAAAGAAACTCTCCTCAAGTTCAAGAGTCAAATAGACCACAACACAAAAATTATGTTTGACTTCAACACACTGCTCTCTCCATTAGATAGATCCTCCAGTCAAAAGCTGAATAAAGAAACTATAGAACTCAATAACACAATTAATAACCTAGACTTAACCGACATATATAGAATATATCAACCATCATCAAGTGGATACACATTCTTCTCAGCATCACATGGATCTTACTCAAAGATAGACCATATATTATGCCATAGGGCAACTCTTAGTAAATATAAATGTGTGGAGATCATACCACGCACCTTATCTGATCACAATGGAATGAAACTGGAAATCAATGATAAAAGAAGGAAGAAAAAATCCTGCATCACCTGGAAAATGAACAATAAGTTACTGAATGATCAATGGGTTACAGAAGACATAAAGGAGGAAATCAAAAACTTCTTAGAGATAAACAACAATACAGACACAACATACCGGAATCTATGGGACACAATGAAAGCAGTTTTAAGAGGGAAATTCATTTCCTGGAGTTCATTCCTCAAAAAAAAGAAAAAACCAACAAATAAATGAACTCATACTACATCTCAAAACCCTAGAAAAGGAAGAGCAAAACAACAGCAAATGTAGTAGAAGACAAGAAATAATTAAAATCAGAGCGGAAATCAATGAAATTGAAACAAACAAAAAAAAACATTGAGGGGCTGGGGATGTGGCTCAAGTGGTAGCACGCTCGCCTGGTGTGCGTGCAGCCCGGGTTCGATCCTCAGCACCACATACAAACCAAGATGTTGTGTCCGCCGAGAACTAAAAAATAAATCTTAAAAAAATTCTCTCTCTCTCTCTCCCACTCTCTCTTAAAAAAAAAATTGAAAAAATTATTAAAACTAAAAGTTGGTTCTTTGAAAAAATAAATAAGATCGACAGACCCTTAGCCATGCTAATGAAGGGAAGAAGAGAGAGAACTCAAATTACTAACATATGGGATGAAAAAGGCAATATCACAACAGACACTACAGAAATACAGAAGATAATTAGAAAGTATTTTGAAACCCTATTTTCCAATAAAATAGAAGATAGTGAAGATATCAATAAATTTCTTAAGTTATACGATCTGCCCAGATTGAGTCAGGAAGACACACACAACTTAAACAGACCAATAACAAAGGAAGAAATAGAAGAAGCCATCAAAAGACAACCAAACAAGAAAAGCCCTGGACCGGATGGATATACAGCGGAGTTTTACAAAACCTTCAAAGAAGAATTAATACCAATACTTTTCAAGCTATTTCAAGAAAAGAAAAAGAAGGAGCTCTTCCAAATTCATTCTATGAGGCCAACATCACCCTGATCCCGAAACCAGACAAAGACACTTCAAAGAAAGAAAACTACAGACCAATATCTCTAATGAAGTTAGATGCAAAAATTCTCAATAAAATCCTGGCAAATCGAATACAAAAGCATATCAAAAATTCTGTGCACCATGATCAAGTAGGATTCATCCCTGGGATGCAAGGCTGGTTCAATATACAGAAATCAGTAAATGTTATTCACCACATCAATAGACTTAAAGATAAGAACCATATGATCATCTCCATAGATGCAGAAAAAGCATTCAACAAAGTACAGCATCCCTTAATGTTCAAAACACTAGAAAAACTAGGGATAACAGGAACTTACCTCAACATTGTAAAAGCTCTCTATGCTAAGCCTCAGGCTAGCATCATTCTAAATGGAGAAAAACTGAAGGCATTCCCTCTAAAATCTGGAACAAGACAGGGATGCCCTCTCTCACCACTTCTATTCAATTTAGTTCTTGAAATACTAGCCAGAGCAATTAGACAGACAAAAGAAATTAAAGGCATAAAAATAGGAAAAGAAGAACTTAAATTATTACTATTTGCGGATGACATGATTCTATGCCTAGAAGATCCAAAAGGGTCTACAAAGAAACTACTAGAACTAATAAATGAATTCAGCAAATTGGCAGGATATAAAATCAACACGCATAAATCAAAGGCATTCCTTTATATCAGCAACAAAACTTCTGAAATGGAAATGAGGAAAACCACTCCATTCACAATATCCTCAAAAAAATAAAATAAAATAAAATACTTGGGAATTAACCTAACAAAAGAGGTGAAAGATTTATAAAATGAAAACTACAGAACCCTAAAGAGAGAAATAGAAGATCTTAGAAGATGGAAAAATATACCCTGTTCATGGATAGGCAGAACTATCATCATCAAAATGGCGATATTATCCAAAGTTCTCTACAGGTTTAATGCAATGCCAATCAAAATCCCAATGGAATTTCTTGTAGAAATACATAAAGCAATCATGAAATTCATATGGAAAAACAAAAGACCCAGAATAGCAAAAGCAATTCTAAGCAGGAAGTGTGAATCTGGAGGCATAGTGATACCAGATTTCAAACTGTACTACAGAGCAATAGTAACAAAAACAGTATGGTACTGGTACCAAAACAGGCAGGTGGACCAATGGTACAGAATAGAGGACATAGAGACCAATGCACAAAGTTACAACTATCTTATATTTGATAAAGGGGCTAAAAGCATGCAATGGAGGAAGGATAGCATCTTCAACAAATGGAGCTGGGAGAACTGGAAAGCCATATGCAACAAAATGAAACTGAACCCCTTTCTCTCGCCATGCACAAAAGTTAACTCAAAATGGATCAAAGAGCTTGATATCAAATCAGAGACTCTGCATCTGATAGAAGAAAAAGTTGGCTCCGATCTACATATTGTGGGGTCGGGCTCCAAATTCCTTAATAGGACGCCCATAGCCCAAGAGTTAATAACAAGAATAAACAAATGGGACTTAATTAAACTAAAATGTTTTTTTCTCAGCAAGAGAAACAATAAGAGAGGTAAATAGAGAGCCTACATCCTGGGAACAAATTTTTACTCCTCACACTTCAAATAGAGCCCTAATATCCAGAGTATACAAAGAACTCAAAAAATTAAACAATAAGATAACAAATAACCCAATCAACAAATGGGCCAAGGACCTGAACAGACACTTCTCAGAGGAGGACATACAATCAATCAACAAGTACATGAAAAAAAAGCTCACCATCTCTAGCAGTCAGAGAAATGCAAATCAAAAGATACCATCTCACTCCAGTAAGATTGGCAGCCATTATGAAGTCAAACAACAATAAGTGCTGGCGAGGATGTGGGGAAAAGGGTATACTTGTACACTGCTGGTAGGACTGCAAATTGGTGCAGCCAATATGGAAAGCAGTGTGGATATTCCTGGGAATGCTGGGAATGGAACCACAATTTGACCCAGCTATTCCCCTTCTGGGACTATTCCCTGAGGACCTTAAAAGAGCGTACTATAGGGATACTGCCATATAAATGATCATAGCAGCACAATTCACAATAGCTAGACTGTGGAACCAACCTAGATGCCCTTCAATAAATGAATGGATTAAAAAAATGTGGCATTTATACACAATGGAGTATTACGTAGCACTAAAAAATGACAAAATCATGGAATTTGCAGGGAAATGATTGGCATTAGAGCAGACTATGCTAAGTGAAGCTAGCCAATCCTTAAAAAACAAATGCCAAATGTCTTCTTTGATATAAGGAGAGCAACTAAGAACAGAGCAGGGAGGAAGAGCATGAGTAAAAGTTTAACATTAAACAGAGACGACTGGTGGGAGGGAAAGGGAGAGAGAAGGGAAATTGTATGGAAATGGAAGGAGATCCTCAATGTTACACAAAATTACATATAAGAGATTGTGTGGGGAAGGGGGGAAAAACAAGGGAGAGAATTGAACAATAGCAGATGAGGTAGAGAGGGAAAATGGGAGGGGAGGGGGGGATAGTAGGGAATAGGAAAGGTAGCAGAATACAACAGTCACTAATATGGCATTATGTAAAAATGTGGATGTGTAACCGATGTGATTCTGCAATTTGTATTTGGGGTAAAAATGGGAGTTCATAACCCACTTGAATCAAATATATGAAAGATGATATGTCATGAGCTTTGTAATGTTTTGAACAACTAATAAAAAAAATCCCACATTAAAAAAAATACATAATACTGACATAGAATATATCATTCATAAGTCATTGTTCTAATTTATGTAAATATGTTAATGCATTAAATCTCAAAACTATTATTCAACAACTGAATGATGTAAGCATAACAAGCACTAATAATCCCCACATTGCTAAGATTTTGGCAGAAGGCATGAACCAAGAAGATCTCTTTCTTCCTGAGAAATAGATATTGCTTAACTAATAAAAGGCAATGCTAAAAATTCTCATTTGTCAATCAATTGTATTCAAAGAACTTGCTCATACAAGGTGACTCTTTTTTGCAGTGGGGCCCAATAATTTAAAAAATAACATTAACAATATTATTTTCCAGATATATTTTACATAGCCAACTAAAGGATACCAAGGTAATAACTCTCAAAGACATCCTTTAATCACTGGAATGTTTCAGTAGGATTTTATAATGCATGTGTAAAATGCTTGATGACACAATATAGTTTTGTTAAGTCCTAGGATATTTTTAATAATGTTATTGCAATTTTTATATCTTTATTTTTTTTTATTTTTATGTAGTACTGAGGATTGAACTCAGTGCCTCACACGTTAGGCAAGCACTCTACCATTCAATTACAACCACAGCCCCTTATCCTTTTTGTCGTCAAAAAATACCCTTTTGACGATAAAAACTTAAGTGTTTCATGTTGAAAAGTCTTTATTGGGGTCAGAAGAGCTGACTCCCACCTCTAATTACCTGGAAGCCAACTTTCACAGAACCTGAGTTTTTGCATCTCTAAAAGTGCATAGTGAACAAATACACATGTGAGCTTTATATAACTCTAAATGCCTGATTCTGTAAAGCCAATAACCGGCCACAAAATACAGTCTAATTATTTTCTAATACCTCATCCAACAGGTTGACAAAATGAATAAGTGTTAGATTTATTTTTCCTGTTGGTGGGACATAAAAGATTAAGACATATGAATTATTTACCACCTCCCACCCCACCCCCGCCATCACAGATTTGACTAGTAAGGAGGATCTTGTCTCTAAAAATAACAGCATTGGATAAAAACTCCTCTGAGAATATCTATATTGTGTCATGTGTGAGGAAGAAATTACCATCGTGATACAAGTGTGTTCACAGAGTTATTAATTATGAAGCAGTGCTAATTGAATAATACATGGCAGTTATTAAGAAATTATTTCTAAGAGCTGATATGCTACAACTCAACTGTCAGTAATGAGATGGTACACTGCACAGCTCAGGTACAAAGAATCACTGGCACCTGTGACAGGGATGTGTGATTGCTATCTGAACCCCCCAAATTATTGTCTACATAGGGTGTGAACTAAGCATTTGCAGGGAGAAAGAGCTATCCAAGCAATTAAAAACCACACATCCTAGATGTTGGTTGCAAAGCTAAAGAGGTTAGGATAAAATCTCCCCAGGAGGTCATCCTATAAGATTTGTTTTTTGCTATTCAGGCACTGTGTAAAATAGTAGTAAACATCAAATTTCAATAGAATTACTAAACAAGCAAAGAGCAGCTTACCTACCTCCTGAGTGAAGGAGACAATAGGAAAAATAAAAGAAAAAAGAATCTGTTTTTAGAGATTATTACAGGGAAATACAGTTTTAATGAATGTGAGTAAGTACAAAGAAGTCAGTCATGGCAAAAACACAGGAAGCATCAAATTTACTAAGCATTTAATTTTAACTCTAGCAAGACTGAAGTGAATGCACTAAAATATTACCGTGGCAAAATATTAAATTAAAAAAAGATATATCACATTTACATGGTTTATTCTAACAAAATAAAATTCCATTAACATTGACTTATTGTATTTCACTGAAATATAGAACATCTCTCTTTTCTTAGTTACAGGTCTTTTAACCAGCAAGGTCATAGCCTTATAAAAAAAAAAAAAAAAAAAAAGTCCAGATAATGCTATTAGGGAACTTGTACTCTAGTATGCATTGGGGTGGAAACCATAAATAAGAGTTCTTAGTTAATAGACCAGAGAAGTTCAAAAAATATATATTCTGAAAAATTTGAATTAATATAATTTCTTTATTGCATATTTTGTTAAAAAAAATTATGGTCTCAGTAGTCATGAAAGGCTTCAAAGAAAAAAAATATAGCCAATTTATTAAGCTGCCTCCAGAGAGTATTCTTCTTGTTAAAGGAAATAAATTCAAATAAAAGAAAGATTATACTAAATGTAGAATCCAGGTCTTTTTGAAATCAAAGGGACCTTAGAGATCTCCCACTTACTCCTGGAAATTTTATGAAAGGAACAATTTTGTTTCACTGAGCAATCTGCTCTCTAACATGTTCCAGCTGTCCAGCTTAGGTAAGATAGGGCAATCAGGGAGAACACAGAGAAACAAGATCAACAATAACAAAAGAGAAAGAAGGAAAGGAAGAAATCACTGTCAAGGATAGGTTCTTGTCAGGTAATTTAGACATTGCAATATGAAAATTTACATGTGATAAAGGTTCTGACAAAATAACCTGCTGCCATTTATCACAAATGTGTTTACATAAACTGACAAATCATGCTTATTACTACAGGATTTCTATAGTCTGTTTAGAAGGATATTAAAGCAGTAATTCTGAGCTACCCAACATTATTATAATGCACAGATTTTAAAATGGATAAGCTAGCTAACAAAAGGGAGCACATTTGTTTCACAAAATATCTCTCCTGTCAATGTACCATATGCATGGCGGAACAAGGAATCCCACAAACTTTATGACTGAGGATGCACTCTTGTCCTTTGAAACAAACTTGATTTCTGTCCCAGACCTTCACACTTCTCTGTGGAGCTCTCTTCCCTGTCTTATTTCTACTTTCTCTGTTTTAGCATTCCTTCTTCCCCAACAATTAAGGGAGAAATGAGTACAGGAAAAATAAAACTATGTAAAGTATAAAATGTATTTAATTCTTTACCATTATTGTGTGCCCAAATACTCATGATTATATCTGCCTCCCCTACAACACTCCCCCACCAACACTCCCCCCAGGCACGCAAAAAGGCCAAGCAAGAACTATTTCGAACACTCAATGTTTTAGAAGGCAAATTTATATCTATGTTGTTTTGTTTTGTTGTTTTTTTAACTATATGTGAGACTTTTATGACTGCCATATATTTTGTAAAAAATCCAATGATAAATTAATAAGCAACAGCATTCTAAAACAAAATGTATCTTAGTCCTTTTTGGGAGATAACAGAGAGTTATGGATCATAAGAATTATAATGACATTTTGGAAATTTTACATATAAAATATTCCTTTTATGATCCCAAGCCTCCCATTAAAGTCTGGATATGATGGACAGAAAAACATTTGGAGGGGCTGGGGCTGGGGCTCAATGGTAGAGCACTTGGTTAGTACATTAGGCACTGGGTTCAATCCTCAGCACCACATAAACATAAATAAATAAATAAGTAAATGCATTGTTCTCATCTACAACTAAAAATAATATTAACATAAAAAGAAAAACATTTAGACCTTCACTCTTCTCTATAAAGCTCTTTTCCCTGTCTTTCCACTTTCTCTGTTTTAGCATTCCTTCGTGTCCCAACAATAAAGGGAAAAATTACTACAGGAAAAATAAAACTATGTAAAAATAAAACTATGTTTGATTATCAACATACATGTGACACACACTGATGTTGACAGGAGTTGGGAATACATATCTAAAAGAATGATCTAATTTATAGTAACTAAAGATGAATAAAAAAAGGTTTTTGTAGGTTTGCAAGATAACACAGATTGCATCTGTACCTGGATTATGTGCTTCTCAAATAAAAATTGTAATAAGTAGCAAAGTATATTTGACTGTGTCTGGTATCTCAATCAATGTAATGCAAAACTGCACCTTGTACAAGGATATGATATTCCAAAGAATCAAAATGAAGTCTTTTATTTAGGAACTGCTAATCAGCTGCAATTCAAGAATGGCAATGTATTTCAGAATTGAAAATGAGAATGAACAGGAGAAAGGCTTTACATGAAACAAATTGAGTGTACAGAGTCAATTTCCTGTTATTGATATCACACAGAAAATTCATAATTGTGGATACTAAAAAGTACATCAGTATTGGAGTTTGATTTCTCTGGATCTAGATTTGTATAGTAATAAAATTTAGCATGTATCTGTGCATCTACTGTAAAGAAGCTGACTTACCTATTCTTCTGGTAATCAAGTTTAGAAAGTTAACCAGCTTCCAAATTCTACTTTCTTCCTTTTCAAACCATATGGGAAATTATTATTTGGATTGATAGTTGCTTTTTTGCCAACATTCTTAGAGCGAAAAGCTAAATTCTTTATTTAAAAAGCACTTTCTTCCAGATTTCTGTATTTGGTTAGAGAGGAAAAACTAAGTTCTTCCTTTAAGCTCTCACAGTATTTAATTAAACTGGGAACAAATGAAAAATTCAACAAAATTGTGAAAATAATACTGTCTCACAGCAAACCAAATGAAAACAAAAATAGCATAAAAAGGTACAAATTCAAGATCAAGTAGAGTAGCAAATATTATGGCTAAAAGAAACCATATATTTATAAACTATATACCCTTTATTTTGTGGATAAAGAAGTTACACTAGTGAATTGAAGTCCTTACTATCCCAAGTGTAGTCTGTGGGCCAAAATTATAAACATCAACTGGGAGGATTTTAGAAATGCAGAATTTCTGGCTTCACCTCTGACACAAAATCAGAATATGCATTTTTAACAAGAACCTCATCATAGATGATTTGTGTGCGTGTTCAAGTCTGAGAAGCACTTCTTAAAAATACTTCTCCAAGCCAGGCATGGTGGTGCATGCCTATGATCACAGTAGCTCAGGAGGCTGAGACAGGTGGGTCAAAGGTTCAAAGCCATCTCAGCAACTAAGGGAGACCCCGTCTTGAAATAAAAAATAAAAATGGCTGGGGATATAGCTCAATGGTAAAGCACCCCTGGGTTCAATCCCCAGTACCAAACATACACATTACTTAATAAAAAATTATAAATAAACATGTCAGGAAACATTGTTGCTTTTTTTTTTTTTTTTTTTACTTTTGAGAGTAATTCAAGTATACCAACCTATTATCCAATAAATAAATCATTCCTGTAAACTAAATTATCTTTGAATTCTACATCACTCCTTCAGACCTTTTGTATTAACATTAATAAATTATAAATTATTATTTTAGTGTAAACAAGCATTGCCATAATTTTGATATTGAAAGAATCTGGTTTGATCCACAATAATTTCTAGAAATCCTTATTTCCATTAATATTCAGAATCCATTTCCAGGTTCTTAGAGTGTTCTAGTTATTTATCCACCCAAAGTCAAGGATACTGTGTGCATTTATTCAATTACTGGGCTGCAAACAAAGAATTTAGTTCTTCAAAATATAAATAATGCCTTCAGTTTGTTATATAGTTATTTTACCATGAAGGATATATTTAAAGGGCATGTTTTGGCTCCTGTTTATTGTAGGTAATAGATGAGACTGTCCCACTTTTGTCTTGATATTCACTCAGTTTACATGATGCTGCACTATCTTACTCTATCCCCCATCACATTGACAAGCCTTTCTTGACTCCTTTTCAGGCCCACGTTCTGCATCAACATTCTGAAGATATGTCTGTACGTATTCTACAGTTCTTCAGCTCTTTTTTTTTTTCATATATTTCCTTACAGATCTCGTCTTACTATGTGACCCTGGACAAATGTCTTAACATTCTGCTGCCTCACCTTTCTCATATGCAGGATAGGAACAATAATTTTGTAAAGACATCACTATTAAAAAATTTTAATTAGGTATATATATGAAGCACTTTTAACAGTGCATGGCACGTTGAAAGCACATGAATGTTTTGCAACTCTGTGTTTATGTTCTTTCTGGAAATTCTTCCAAGCTCCAAACTATTCAATGTTATATTAGACACAACAACATAAAATGTCTTGCTTTCACCAGGCATGTGACTCACACGTGTAATCCCAGTGGCTCAGGAGGCTAAGACAGGGGGATTGTGAGTTCAAAGTCAGCTGCAACAATTTAGGAAGGCCCTAAGCAACTTAGGGAGACCCTATCTCTAAATCAAATACAAAAAGGGTCTAGGGATGTGGCTCAGTGGTTCAGTGCCCCTGGTTTCAATCTCCACTACAAAAAAAAATGACTTGTTTTCCTCTTGTATTCAACAGTGGGAAGCCAGAATATGCCTCTGCAAAATATGAAGAATTACTGAGTTGAAGACAATTAAGAGGAAGCAGATGCAAGAAAACTTTTTTTTTTTTTTTGTACCAGGGATTAAACCCAGGGGTGCTGAACCACTGAGCTACATCCCCTGTAAACCCTTTTTTATTTTTTATTTGAGCCTTCCTGAGTTGCAGAGCCTGGCTTTGAGCTTGTGATCATCCTGCTTCAGCCTCCAAACTGCTGTAATTATAGGCATATACTACCATGCCTGGCTCTCAGGAAAGCTTTTTGTCTTCCCTCTATTTGCCTAAAAGCAAGATACAGATTTACAAAGACATAAGTAATCTTTCTCCCCTGAGCTATCCTCCCAGGAGAAAAAAGAAATGTAAATCACTGAAGACATCTTTGGATGTTTATCATCCTGGTGATACCATATAAATCCAGTTAAGAAGTTGTTGCCTGCCCCCAATATGTCCCTGTAGAGACTCCAAGTCCCTTTTCTTTTCTTTCTTTCTTTATTTTTTTTTTGTTTACTTTTAAAATGTTACTCTACTTTCTGAAAAGTTCTATAACCTGAAATGCAAAGCCACCCTTTTGAGATATACTCTCGTCCTGGCCATCTCTCAGGTTTACACAAAGTATGCCTAGTAGTAAACTTCTGTTTTCCTTCTATTGATATACCTTTGTAACAGGAGTCCATTTCAACTAAGAACCTATGGGGATTATTATTTTTCTTTGTACTAATGGACCATAGATGCCAGCAGTTCCCTCCATTTCAGCTCCCCTTCCTAGAATTTTCCATTTTTATTAATGGTATCATCATTAATTAGATACTTGAACTAAGTCTCAATAAATTCTTTATTTTATGACTTCCCAGGCCTTATAAATTTTTCCTTATTGTTTCTTTGATTGGTTATCTCCTTGTGATGTGCATTTATTATTACTCTATAGCACATATCCTTTTATTCTCACTACTGGATCCCTATAATAATGCTCTAACTAGGCTTGCTTTCTGCAGTCTCACTCTACCACAAATTCATTATGCTAACCATTATTAAATGAAGCTACTGAAAACTAGATTCATCAAATCATTCTTATACTCAACATTTTTAAATGAATCTGTGCCATCTGGCTCCGAAATTCTCCCAAATCTAGCCACTTATTTTACAGTTCTAACTCCTAATTGAAGCATGAATTGCTATTAATTTTGTAATTAATCAATTATGGTTTATCTTTAAAATTTTATATCATTATTTAAATTTTATGGAATCACATCTTAACTGCCCCCCATAAAAAATTTAACTTTGTTTAGACAATTATAAAATATTGCACAATTTTTCTATAGTAATTCACCTTATACATAGTCAATAAACATTATTCTATTTTATTTTATGTTGCTGCTTGTGCATTGATAGACTGATGTTGATTTATCATACCAAACAATCAAATTAACTAGTAAATGTACCTTTACTTTTGACCTTACAATGAATATCTTACCTAACAAATGTATATTATAGTAAAACATAATTAATCATTGCTATAACTAACATTTGTGTCAATATCTATTCAAGGACAGATACTAGACAATTTTAATGTATTTTCAGAGGATTTTTTTTATTAATGATTCTGCAATCTGTATTTGGGGTAAAAATGGGAGTTCATAACCCATTTGAATCTAATGTATGAAATATGATATGTCTAGAGCTCTGTAATGTTTTGAACAACCAATAATAAAAAAAAAAAAAAGAAATTGACCCTTTCTTTCCACTTCAAATTCTAGCCAGCCATGTGGTCAGGCTTGACTCTACAGTAGACTAATTCTTTCCTCTACTCTAAAAAAGTGATTCTCAATCTAAGGCAATTTTGATCCTCAGGGAATATTTTCTAATGTCTAGAGATATTTTACGCAGTCAAAACTGCAGAGAGGGGAGTGCTATTGGCATCTGATACAGGCCAGAGATCTTGTTAAATATCTTATCCTTCCCTATATAGTCCCCCATAAAAAATGTTTTTCCCCTTTCCTCAGATTCAATTGTTGCCCTCTACCAGCTGGCTTAGCAATTTTTCAATTATTAAGCTCAATCTCATCTTTACATAGTTGGGATCCAACCTGACTTGATGCCCTGATAACTGGGTTTTGCTCTACATTATGTGGCAGCATCTTAAATACTGCAGTGATGCAAGAGCTAACAGTTTATGTTATTCTTGCTTGTTGTCAGTTCCTACATCTTCCTCCCAATTTTCTACAACTGGTATCCATATTATCTATCAGACTTCCCTTACACTTGCCAGGTTTGGGATTTTCTAATTTTGTTCTCAACCTGTGTGCAGAGTTACCTGCATTTTCTTGAAGTTGACATTGTGATTATGTGGAAAAACCAATTCAAAATAAGCATTCATTTTAAAATCCTATCAGTTATACTCTTGGGAATAGTTCTCTGACATAAACAGTGTGGTAACAAAGACTCTTACAAATTCTATTTAGCCCAAATCTATGATTAACTTGTGAGAATAATTATAATATCTTTTTTAGTATCTAAGCTCCTTAAATGATGCAGAAGAAAGTAAATGCAGCACTTGGAACATGTAGATTGGATTCCATTCACTATCTGACATTTCCCAATTCAGCATTTCTGTTTTAAAAAAATAATGACGAATAATTACTTTGGTATTTCAGCTCCCTTGCAACTAAAGGGTAATTTTAGAAAGAAAAAATGGTAAGCATAAGCAAAAAATAAACCAAAGGGTAAAAAATAAAACAAACTCTTAAAAGTCCATTAGCAAAATGAGCTACAGAATTTTCAAGATCTCAGAAAAATGAATATATGTAGATTGTATCTAAATTCAAGCATGCACAGTTTTTTGTACAGTTTTATTTGAAAGTCACAAACAACTTGTTTAAAGCAGTTTATTTTAGCTGTTGTGACTGCCCCACAGTGGTATATCTAAACATAAAAAGATACAACTTCAGAATTTTTCATTTTCTGTTCATAGAGGAAAAGAGGAATCTTTATCAGTTTTTCACCATGTCATATGAATAATCAATATTTATAGTCCAAAGTAAACATAATCTAGAATCACATTTGTTTTGAGAGTTTATTAAAGAGATAAAGCATGTTCTCTTACATGTTGTTATATTTTCCATTTCTAAGAGGTAGCTTAGATGAAGTGGAATGGAGGCCCACAAATTAGATAAACGAGACTGATTCAAAAGACAATCCAGTCATTAAATCCTAGGAATGAGAAGGGATGCCTAAACAAAAATTCATGAATGGAAAAAGTGTCAGGGTAAGCACTTTATATGCCTGAATATATGTATTATTTTAAACACTGCCAGAGTGCATCCGACTTGAGTACAATATTTTTGTACCATCACCCCTCTGTTAAGATGTACTATTATTTAAATATAGTGACTAGTAATTACTACATAACAAGACTACTATTGCTTTTGCCATAATAACACTTTATTTATAATAAAATTTATCATCTTGTCATAGAATATCTGATTCTTCCACTTTTATCCATTTTATTAGAGATTATAACATTAGGTAACAGAGATTTATTTTTTTTCCTCAGAATATATTAAGAAATGAAAGTCAGTGAGCTATGCCTAAGCATGTGCTCGATTTCATCAGAAAATAGTAAACAAATATATGGTAACTTTTAAGATATATTCATAAGTTAAACATGTTGCTGGTAATTCATATTTCAGGAGTTCATATTTCAGGAGTTCAAATTATAGTGGCATTTTGTCAGGAAATCTGAAATCACTAAATCTGACAAAATATTAACACAATAATTTACACCAAAAAAGCAAAGAAATCTGCTTATAAGATTCAGCATTGGGGCTTGAGATATAACTCGGTAATAGTACTTGCCTAGCATGTTGACTGTGCATTCAATTCCTAGCACCACAAAATTAAATAAGTAAATTTTAAAAAATATTTTTAAAGATATGGCATTACACTCTTCCTTTTTTATTTGGTTTCATTTAATTTTATTTTTGCAATAAAAAAAGTACTGAGAGAGAAGTGGAACTTGGGGGTTAACTTTCCAGCTAATTGAGTTAACTGGAACTCTTCTCTAATTTTCTTCTTATATATTAAAATTCTATGCCACTTTGTGAAAAAAACAAAAATAGCATAGCCTATCAATGCACAAAAGACATGATGAGTCACAAGAATTCAACTTTCCTTTATTTCAGAGTCTATTTAGCTGTAAGGCTTAGGGTTTTTTATTTGACAAGGTCAGGTGTCAAATTTGATACCAACCAAAGCCCTAATGAATTATCACCTCTTTCTAATAAGCAGGATGCTAGTTCTAAGAATTACTTAATGACATTCACAATTATAAATCTTTCCTTAAAATCTGTTTATGGAAGTATTAGCCTCATTAACATGTTTGTTATGAAGACATTCTTAATGATGTTCTGTGGAAGAGATTAAAGGTGAAGCAGGAAGTAAATTTAAAAGGAAAAAATGAAGATGAGAACAAAAACCTCTACTTTTGATTGAGATTTTTAGATCAGTAATTAAACTAACAATTGTCACAACTGTCTCTGAAAATAATGCTACTTTAAGTGAGAAAACAAGAGGAAAACACAATTGGCCACCTCTAAGATTTTCCTCTGATAGTCTGAAGAGCTTTGTCATAAAGCCATAGAAGGAACTACTACTAGGAAATAAGGTTTATTTAGGTGATTTTTAAAAAAAAACACCTCTGGCAGTTTTCTATTACTATCTTAAGAAGTTGTCAGAAATGTGGAGGCTCCTCTATCATCTCAAAGTTCTATAAGTCAGAAGTCAAGGTAGACTGAACTGGACTTAGGGTGTCATAAGGCTAAAGTCAAGGAACTGGCAAGTCTGTGTTCCCTTGCTGTAAGTTTTGAGGAAGAATTTGTTTTCAAGTTCATTTAAGTGGTTGGTAGAATCCAGTTCCTAAAGGTCATAGGACTGAGGGTCCTGCTCCATTACTAGGTGTCAGTTGGGGGTTGCTTCAGCTCTTAATGGTAACTTTTATTTCTTCTTCAAAGGTAAGCTGAAGCCCTCTTATTATTCTGATCTCTTACTTCCCTTTCTATGACTAGCAGGAGAAAACTCTGCTTTTATAGGGGCCATGTGATTAGGTCAGGAATACAAAAATAATATCTATATTTTATAGTCAACAGACTTTGGGCATTAATTATGTTGGCAAAATCTCTCCATGATTGTATCTACATCAGTCTTTGATTTAAAAATCTTTTGAGTTTAAAAATTTTAGGTGGGGTTCAGGGGTAGAACAGGACATCTTTAAAATTTTGCCTATCACAAAAATTCTTCCCTTAAGAGTAAGCTTTGGATTTAAGCAACCACTTGTTAATTCCTTGTGCTGTGAACAGTTGCATAAGCATACACAGCAATCCTGAGCTACAGATTTAAGGGGTCAAGAGCCCTTGCCTTACCCTTTGGCTTCTTTCTCTCCTTATAATCTTTCCTTCCCTATCCAACCTATTTATTGAAGAGACCTTATCTTCATAATACATCTCACCTTCTTCTAAATATTAATATTTCTTTTGCTGTACTTGATATTTTAAATGTGTACTTCATAATAATTTATATATAATTGTTGTTCCTGAATACATTTCTATGCCTAATTAAATTCTACCACTGAAAGCATGTTCTTCTTCAATGAAGTATGACATTCAAATGGATTTTGTTCAATAATTTCTTATTTCATTTTCAACTAACTGAAAAACCATAAGCCCATGAGAGTAGATTATATTTTTTTTCATATTTTTTTTTACTGTCCAAAATATCCCTGAACTCCAGTATAGACAGGGGTTAATTATAGTCAATGTAAGTGTGTGGGTAAAGTTATTACTTAAGACATATTAGATCACATCCCAGTTTGACTGTGTATTTGTGGTAAAAAGCTCTACAATTGAGAAAGTATTTGAGGTGATATTAATAGAAGAAATGGAGTGCTCACAGAAAAAAAAATTTAAAAAAACTTATTTTCATCTCACTACATTTAGAATGGCAATTTTTATTGATTTAAAAAATGACAGCAGAATGCATTACAATTCTCATTATACATATGCAGCACAATTTTTCATATCTCTGGTTGTATAAAAGTATGCTGACATCAATTCATGTCTTCATACACTGGGGTATTCATACATGTACTTTGAATAATGATGGCTATCACATTTCACCATCCTTCTCCTCCCTTTCCCTAACCCCCTTTTCCTCCCTTTCCCTCCCACCCCTCTGCCCTATCTAGAATTTATCTATTCCTCCCATGCTCCCCCTCCCTACTCCACTATGAGTCAGCCTCCTTATATCAGAGAAAATATTTGGTATTTGTTTTTTTGGGATTGGCTAACTTCACTTAGCATTATCTTCTCCAACACCAACTACTTACCTGCAAATGCCATGATTTTATTCTCCTTTATTGCTGAGTAATATTCCATTATGTGTATATGCCACATTTTTTTATCCATTCATCTATTGAAGGGCATCTAAGTTGGCTCTCCAATTTAGCTATTGTGAATTGTGCTGCTATAAACATTGATGTGGCTGTGTCCCTATAGTATGCTATTTTTAAGTCTTTTGGGTCTAGACCAAGGAGAGGGATAGCTGGCTCAAATGGTGGTTCCATTCCCAGATTTCCAAGGAATCTCCCTACTGCTTTCCATATTGGCTGCACCAATTTGCAGTCCCACCAGCAATGTATGAGTTTACCTTTTTCCTCACATCTTCTCCAACACTTGTTGTTGTTTATCTTCATAATAACTGCCATTCTGCCTAGAGTGAGATGGTACCTTAGAGTAGTTTTGATTTGCATTTCTCTGATTGCTAGAGATGATGAACAATTTTGCATATATCTGTTGATTGATTGTATATCCTCTTCTGAGAAGTGTCTGTTCAGGTCCTTGGCCCATTTGTTGATTGGGTTACTTGGTTTTTTGTGCTTAGCTTTTTGAGTCCTTTATATATCTTAGAGATTAGCAATCCTTAGCAGGAAGAGTGAAGCAGGTAGTATCACTATACCAGACGTTAAACTATACTACAGAGCAATAGTAACAAAAGCCTCATGGTATTGGCACCAAAACAGACTCATAGACCAATGGTACAGAATAGAGGACAGAGACTAACAGAAGAAAAAGTAGTCCCTAATATTCATCATGTGGGATTAGGACCCAACTTCCTTAATAAGACTCCAGTAGTGAAAGAATTAAAACCAAGAATCAATAAATGGGATAGAATCAAACTAAAAAACTTCTTCTCAACAAAAGAAACAATCTGTGAGGAGAACAGAGAGCCTATATCCTGGGAGCAAATTTTTACCCCTCACACACCAGATACAGCACTAATTTCTAGGGTATAAAGAACTCAAAAAACTTTTTAATTAACTAATCTAGTAGAGATTTAGAAAAAAATAGTTGTTTAAGTTTCTTTGTGTCCAAATTTTCTGGTAAATAAAAAGAATTTTACCTTTCAAGGGAATTAAGCCTTTAGGTAATTCAACTTAATCTAGAAAAGAAAAGGATTGTATCTATATTCTGGACAGGAAAGTGAACATTTACTTCATCACTTGTAAGCTCTCACAGTAATAGTCAAGAAAACTATAACTGTTTGCACATATTAGATGACTATAATTCCTCATCACACAATGAACATTCAAGTCTTCTTTTGGGACATTACAGTTCATAAAATAAGTTTATCACATCCATCTCAGAAATTTTATTAAGTCTGCTACTGCAAGATTTTTGACATCTAAGACAGAAAAACTAGTTGATTAAAAGCATAGAGAACACTAGCATGAATGTGTGTTTTCACTACTTAGCATATATTACAAATTAATATGCAATGCAGTCTGGTAGGAAAAACACTAATTTTAATTTAAAATATGAGGATCTTAATTCAAGCCCTATTCTAATTATAAACTCTTTTATTTAGCTTGAGTCTCAGTGTCTTCATCAGTAAAATGGGAATGCAGGCTTACATGAATTTAAAGGCTCAGTGATTAGAGATTCTATGGTGACAGCATCATTCATTGATTGGTGGTAAGTATTTTGACACACTTTGGCAAATGTGGCACATTCTTAGTGAAAGACCTAAGCAATCTCATTCTACTTGGGACCTCATTTTGCTCTGAAACTTAACCTCTGACCTACTGCAGTCCTAAAGTCAGGAAAATACCACAGAAAAGCTCTGTGGAAACAGTTCTCTGAAAAGCTGCAGATGGTGATCACCTAAGATAGGCCAAGATATTGAAATATCTGAAATTCCAGATGGCCCCCACCTAGGTGTGGTGACCAATATCTAAACTAGAACCCCTGCAGCTTGGCACGTACCCCCCCTTGCGACATCCTCACGATTTAAAACCAATCAATTTTAAGTGTGTGAACCCCTTAAACTAACCAATATTTTTTTCCAGATTCTTTCCCACCACTTGATACGCTAATCATGTTTTAGAGTTGTTATTTGATTTTCCCATGGTGTGTGATGATTTGCTAAGAGATGCTAGGATGTATGTGAAGTCCCTGCCTTCTCCAAAGAATGCATAAAACTGCTGCAAACCCTGGGCTCAGGGCACCAGTTGCTGTGTGTGCGCAGAGAACTGAGCTAGCTCGCAATAAACACCTCTTTGCTGCTTACATTGACTTTGGTCTCTGGTGGTCTTTTGGGGGTCCCGAACTAGAGCATAACATTAGTAAGCTATTTATAGAACAAGCTGTAGTTTAGGACAATCTTCTGGGAGTTGAGAGAGAAGAGTGATCAATCTGAGTGTACTAGTAATATAGTATAACCCAGGTGGTTTTGTCCTTTTCAACCTCATCTCCTCGTCTCTAAAATTGGGCTAAGACTTTTTATGTATGACCACTTAAAAGTGTTATTTTCTGAGGATAAAATCAAATAAAAGACATGTTATTGCTTTGAAAAGCTCAAAAGCATGTATAAATATAAAGAATAATAAATATATCTTAGCAAGATTCTTTGATGAACAATTTCTTCAGCTATTCAGTAAATTGATATATTTATGAATAAGTCATTTAAATACACTATGCCTCAGTGTTCTCAAATGTAAAATGAAGACTATAGCCTAGATCAGTGATTTTCTTAAGGTAGTTTTTGTTTATTAATGGCAGAACTCTGACTTTATAAAACATATTAAGCGGGACCTTACATATGTATCAGCAAAAATCATAGCAATTTTACCTGAAGATGACCCAGGGCTTTGTCCACCAAGTTTTTTTCTCACTTTACCCCATATCCTAGTTTCTAAGGCACATACATGAAACTCTAGCACTTTGTGGAATACAGTGTGAAAATGTCTGCAACAAATGATCCTTCATATGTTTTCCAGTTTCAAATACCCTTTTAACATTATGAAACTAGTTTTCACATGAACAGTTCTTGTGTTATAATAAAAAAAAGTAAATTTAACACTCTTATAGCAACTTTTTTGTCTTTTGATTTTCATACTTTAAAATACCACAGTGTATTCCCAATTACTAATGAAGCTTGTTGTCATAAATGTATTTACTATTCCTACTTCAATGGTTAGTAATTAAAGCAGATAAATCAATTTTTCTTTTAGAACATCATCATAAAATGGCTAATTCTAGTGCTGTCATCAAAGAAGTTATTACCAGCTCCAAAAATGACTGTGAAATTTGTGTAGCACCACTGATGAATTCCACAATAAATATTTACCAAGAAAAGTTAATAGGATAATGATGTTGATAGAAAGTCCTAGAAACCATTAGGCTTACCCATTTAATACACAATATTTTATTTCTTTCTAACTTATAAAAACTAAATTCATGACCATGGAATTATACAGTTGTGGAGTACTCATCTCAAAAATATATTGAAAATATTTGGTTATAAGAAAACTATGTATGTTTAGTAAACTAAAAATAAGTAATGCCACTATCCAAACAAGGTATCTAATCAATGAATAAGCACTTTTTTTGAAATCCAGCACATATGCTTCATAGGTTCAGAATTACACTTGAAAGAAGAACTGCATTTGTCTTTAAACATATGACAAAGTTTATCACAGGAGATACCATTTACAGCTACATGGGGATATTATTCTATCCAATTAGAAACATAATTCTAAAACTAGCTGAAAGACTATATGCATATCTGAGTCAGGTTAATTTTAGAAAAGAATATATCTGATGGGTTTAAGTAGGAATGCAAATAGCAATAACAAAGTTGATACTATAAATTCCTTGGTAATTTTCAAGAATGAATTTGGTTAACATAATGAAATTCCAAATGTCATTGATCTATTAAGTATATTATTTCCTGTGGAGAGTTTAATAAAAATACTAAAAATAAGTGTTTTGCTTCAATATCTCTGTGATGGTTTGGATGTGAGCTGTCCCCTAAAAGTTCATGTATGAGACAAGGCAAGATGATTTAGAGAAGAACTGATTTGAGTCTTAACCCATTCAGTGAATTAATCACATGATAGGATTAACTGAATGGTACTTAAAGGTAGATGGGGTGTGGATGGAAGCGGGGCATCCAGGACATGGCCAATTTGTATTAGGCAAGTGGAGATCTGTCTGGCTGCTTTCTTCTAGAGCCCCAGGGAATGGAGCCAGCTGTCTATGGGCTGAGACTTCTGAAACCCTGATTCCTCAAATAAAAGTTTCCTCCTCTGCAGTTGTTCTAGTCAGGTAATTTAGTGACAGAAGAAAAAAAATGACTAAACCTCAAATTGTTACCTAACAGTGGGGTCTTTTCTGTGACTAACCTGACCTTGTTGTTCAGAAGATTTTGGAATTTTTCAAATTGGTGGGAGTAATTTTAAGATGCTTAGCAGTGCAAGCTGGAAATGCTTTAGGTTGTATTAATTGGAGCTTAATGACCAATTAAGCTGGGAGTTCAGAACACCACAGTGCCAATAGGACTGTGGACAGTGAAGACAGTCTCAAGAGTGTTCAGAGAAGGAGGACACTATTGTTGATTGAACTAGAGGCCATTCCTGTTATATTCAGGCTGAGAAGTTGTCTACATTTTGCCCTTATCCTGAGAATTTCTTGAGGCTGATTTTAAAAGAGATGGACTTCTTAATCTGGTGGAAGAAATTTCTAGATGACATAGCATTCAGGAAGTGGCATGAATTTTGCTGGTGGCATATAGCCAAATTTACTTTAATAATGAGAAGAAACCAGAGCAGAAAGATTTGAATAACTTGGACTTGAAAGGTAGGCTAAGGAAGTTGCCTTGCAGTTTTCAAAGACAGATGAGGATGGTTGGAACATGAGGTTAAGAGAATAATTCTATAAAATGGTCCCACTGTGCTGACCCTAACAAGCTTTCTTTTCCAAGAAGCACTTTAACCTTTGGGAGTTAAGGATAGTTCCTCTTAACCATAAAATCTGTAAAAATGTATGGTTAAAAATCCAATTAGAACTGGTCAGCATTGTCCAGGGTGACCTAGAGTTGACATGATAGTGGGGACTTGAAAGTCTAATGTCACCTTGCTGTCAGTCAAAAGTCAAGTGGTGAACCTGGGTGGGACTTTCTGGAAATTTCTCTGGAAACCCAATAAAACTGGAGTGCAGAAGAGAATAAGAAAACTCCTGGTCAATTTAGGGAAACTACTGGTGTTGGGAAGCCTGGCTCTTGTCCTTGGCAGGAACCCTTGTTACAATACTTGTAGGCCTGATATTCAGGGTTCTTTCATTTAAAACTGCCTGGTCTAGTTTGTTATGTCATGTCAAGAGGCAATAAAACTACAGATGTTCTTGACTTCTGGACCCAATCAGGCAATACAATAAGAAGACTTTAAATATCCAGGCTGAAAAAGGTTTATGCCTTATATGATATTAACAGGCATCAAAATAGGAGAATGAAGAGGGAACTATTACTTTATAGACTTGAATTTTTATGAGTGTTACTTAATTATTAGTCTCTTTAAGAGTGTTGTTTAAATGCTTGCTTAAATTGTAACATTTCTATGCTAGATATGTATTATAACTCTTAAGAGTGTAAGCATGCATTTATTTGAGAAACTGCTGCCTGTGGTAAAGGCCACTTCCTGATATAATTTGCAAATGTTTCTCTGTCTTCATTCTGCTTTGGTAAACTGCTTATCACAAGAATTACTGCTCATGATCCTTGGTATCATGGCCAATAATTCAAACCCACTAATGTTGTAATGGTTAAGAAAGGAAGTAAAATTTCCTATAAAAGTCCTTTGTAAACTCAGACCAGGACCCAGAAATTCAGAGCACTAGCTCATCTGGGTCAGTTCCCATAATAAATATGAGTTCTCTAATCCTCTGAGTGGTGTCTGTTCTCTTGCTGAATTTGATTTGCACAGCACTCTTACCCATCTAAAGTTACTTTACAAACCATCAATATTACAATCATCTGTAGTACAACTTAGCAAGTAAATGACATAAGGTGATACAATATAAAGGTTTACGGCATCAAGTAAAAGACAAGGGAATTTTATTAGACAAAATGTAATTTGGCAAAAAATGAAATTTGACAAAGTAACTAGAGTTCCTTCACTTATACTCATGAATGCGGAATGGGGATGTAGCCCAGTGGTAGAATAATTGCCTAGTATGCACAGTCTCTGGGATTGATCCCCAGCATAGGGAAAAAAATCTACACTTGTCAAGTTTTTGTTGTTTTTAATGTTTTTATTACTGTGTTATAGTAGTATGAAGATTCTCTAGTCCCTGCCTAGAAATTTAAAGATATTTGAATTACTTTCATTTAAACTGTATTAAATTATACATGTTAAAATATAAAAATATAAAATTTATAGACATAAAGAAGTTACTCTAAACAAAATTGGGCCTCAATTTCTCTCTTGTGATACTTCTACAATATAAAACTAATTTTCATTTATTTTTACATGCTTTCTCAGTAGGAATACAAGCACATTTTAAGTCACCATCTCTCAAAGTGGGTTCAGAAGTACAATAATAGTTGTCTCACTGATAAAAAAGAAAAAAAGACTCCACAGGCAATTAATTTTGGTAAATTCTGGATTAGAAAATATTACACAATTTCTTTACTGGAATATATATCAAGGTCTTTAAAGCAAATATTAATTGCAAATCCAAGGGACATGCTTCAGAACACACCATTTTATTTAAATGCATCACTTAGCTAATGAGTAATGGGCAAGGGATTCTATGGTTGTCTGGATGAATCCTTAAGGTAACATAATAAGCAAAATGATGCATCTGCTTCAGTCTTCTTGCAGTGGGTATTAAGATCTCCAAATTGATCAATGACTCAAACAAATTAATTACTCAGTTTATTTGGTGATCTCCTAATACCAGATTTGGTGGTTTTATATCCATTTGGTCTCAGATTCTACACCAAATGAGTCACAAGAGAAAATATATTAGATTTCATGAGTGCTCATTATTTGTGGGTACATGCATACATAGTATTTTAGCCATATCCTGCATTTCTGATTTGTCTTCCTTATTTTTTAATTTTTTCCTATCAGCTGTTACATTTATTATTACTAACAACACTTGGTCAGTAGAATACAGAGTACCAATTTATGACATTCTCTGCATTTATGAACAAGAATAGGGAGAAAAGAATGACATTCTCTCTATTGTCATTGTGATTTCAGAAATTGTTAGCACATTTTTGGCATCCTTGCTTAATAGTCTGCATCAGTTTTAACAAGCCAAGTTAAAGAAGAACCTTCTCCTTAGTTTAATTAGTTAGATCATTGTACTAATGAGTCCAAGGCCATGGATTTGAGTCACATTTAAGCCAGTTAATTGTGTAGAGAAAAAAATATTTTGTTTCCACCCACACTAGGCCCTTTGCCATTAACCAAGCCTCTAACGAATGTCTATTCTTTGATCATAAAGGAAACCTATCACTGATGTTTAGAAAAAGGGAGCAAGTTGGATCATATGCATATGTGGGTAGTACATTTGTTCATCATTATTAACAACAGCTCTTCATCCATGCCTCTATATCTCTAAACACATTTATTACTCCTAAAACCACTTTCCCAAAGGAAAAAACCTGAAGATTGAACCAGCTTTTAACTAAAAAAATGTTCCATTTTAGCTAATAAATTTCAAATTATTCATTTTCTTAGACAAGTATGAACATTTGTTTCAAATATAAAAATGCAGGGCTGGGTTTGGGGATTTAGCCCCAAGGCAGCATGCTTGCCTAGAGCAGAAGGCCCTGAATTTTGTCCTGGGCCCTAAAAAAAATAAAATAAAATAAATGCAGTGTTACAACAAACATAAAAACAAGTGTGATATTCATAGGCTCTTATTACTCTCTAAAGTCTAGTTATTCTATATTTTCTTAAAGAAATCCCAATCATTTTAATTTGGTCTGTAAATTATAATTCCATTTTATGATAATTATAATTTCATTTAATATATGTCTATAGATCTCTATATGTACATCTACACACACACACACACACACACACACACACACACACACAGTAGTCTTCCCTTATCCATGGTTTCACTTTCTGTGCTCTATTACTTATACTCAACTGCAGCCCAATATGATCTGAAAAATATGAAATGGAAAATTCCAGAATCTAACAATTCATATGTTTTAAATTGTGTGTTGTTCTGAGTAACACAATAAAATCTTGCACTCATAGAATATTATAAGTAAAAGCACAGAACTTCAACTGAAATGTAGAAAAACATTGCAATTGCTTTCTATCTCTTGTCATTTAAAAATAACAAAACTGATAACTGGTTTGAAAAAAGTTTTGAAGTTTGACTAATGATCCTTTTGTGTGAAATATAATATACTTACCACTTCAAAGTGAAAAAAATCTAATCTGAGAGGATTGTCATCACTGAACTCACAAGATTGATTTGATAATTTTATATTTTATGTTCAATACAAAATTTCATTTCATTTGATTTCTTAGGAATTTTATATATCCTTTAAACATGACAGAAGATTGTCTGAGAAAAAAAAATGTCTTATGACCAAGAGTCCAAAACTTGAACAGATTCTATAATTTCCAAATTGATAAAGGCCACTTGTAGTTTACAGAGCTCCATATGGTAACATATTGTATATTTCTGTGCTTTAATTAAAGTACTAAACTCTCTCCCACAAGTTTATGGAGATTTTGTTTTATTTTCCATTTTATTTCTGATGTGGTTTATAATCATATTCCAGCAGTGTACAGAAACTACTAATTTTTTTAGAATTAAAAATAAAGTTATTTTGTAGACCTAAATTACCCACTTACTATAGGCACTAATTTATAACTTAACTTTCATTTGAAAGATACTGTATATTTCCTCCAACAGAGTAAATAAAAGTATATATATATATATATATATATATATATATATATATATATATACAAATTGACAAATAGGAGTGAATCATAGTTTTTAAAACCTGAGGCTTAGGGCTGGGGATGTGGCTCAAGTGGTAGCATGCTTACCTGGCATGAGTGAGGCACTGGGTTTGATCCTTAGCACCACATAAAAATTAAATAAAAAGGGGCTGGGGTTGTTGCTCAGTGGTAGAGCGCTTTCCTTGCATGTACAAGACCCTGTGTTCAATCCTCAGCACCACATAAAAATAAACAAATAAAAATAAAGTTATTGTGTCCAGCTACAACTAAAAAAAAATTTAAAAATTAAATAAAGATATTGTGTCCACCTAAAACTAATGAATAAATAAATAAATACCTGGGGTTTTTTTATTTAACAAAAAATAAATTATTTGGCAGAATTTTTTGTCAACAACACATTTATTGGCTTCCTCTGTTTTTACTATATAAATGTGTGTTGTGTGTTGTAACTTTCCTGATATAACTATCTGGTACTATATGTGGTTCCTAATACCCATTGGAGGTTTTGGAACCAATATCTTCAAAGTAAGGAGAAATAAATCATTAATATTAATCATTAATATTAATCTTGGAATGTATTTAATAATGCAATAATTTCTCAGGGGAAATGCAAATTATGGAGTTGAGCAGGGATATTTAATTTTCTTCAAATTAGTGGATGTTACCAATCCTTTATCCCTGCCTATGTCAATTAATGTGGATATACTCAGCAGTATATAACTTATCACGTAAAGCTATAAAATACATATAAAGAGAAAGGTTATTTAAAGAATTAATATGCTTTGAAAATTCCTCAAATTTATATTCCTCAATCAATATTTGTTCATAAATGAATAAATGAAATAACAAGAAACTGAAGTATATAGTTATTAATTTCTTCCTCCCTTTTTTCCAACTTCAGAGACTACATGTCTAATAAATTTAGTTTTGGGGATGTTAAATTACATTAAAATATTTATGTTGAAATTCCATCAGCAATTTTTTGTTCATTAACCATTATTTTTCACAACAGTTGTCAAAGAAATTTTATTCCTCATTACATAGCTGTTGAAATTGGAATTTAGAGAGTAAAACTAACTTACAAATGTTCTACAGATAGAATGTCATGGAGTGACAAATTGGATCCAGATTAGATTCTCAATGAATATATATGTTAACTATTCCTGTTCCCTTCATGCTATACTATAAAAAGTTAAGTTCAAAAAAGGAATTTATTAAATTAAGATTGTTATATATTACAAATTCTTGGAAAATTGGGAATGGAAAAATAATATGTCACAGATTGTTATAATGAAATCTCCTGATGTATTACAATGTACATATTTCTTCAATTTATTCACTTTCATTTTCATATCAATAAATTTCTCTTTGTACCCCCTGTTTTGAAATTTAATCTGATCTGTTTTGGACCGCAGCACATTCAGTGTAACATGAGTGTTAATAGCCTGACACAGCTATGTGGAGTACAGTTGACCTCATCATAACGGGGCTGTCAAGTTTAAAGAGTCAATAGTACTTTTACAACTGCTTAGCAACATTTTCCCTACTACTTCAAAAGGGTTCCATGGTTGAATAAACTCTTCAAATGCCTCACAGGAAAGTTACAACACATGTACATGCAAGGAAAGCGCTCTACCACATATTAAAACAGAGGAGGTCCTCTACATAAACCTGTTTCCCACCTCTGTATCAATCCAACCTAACTCCAATTTGTTCCTCTACTGCCCCATAGAGTTTTTGGACCACAACACACCCATCATCATCATTACCTTCTCCCCTCATAGTTCCTCTTCATATCTCAGTCTCCACTACCAGAAGTAGAGTCTGGCGAGTTGAAAGAAGTTAGGAATTTTGGGATAGACTTTGAAGATGAGTTTGTAAATTTTCACCATTGTATAACTGCTAGCATATTTCTTGTATTTCTAGAATTTGCAGGTTGGAAATTTTTTTTTGAAGGTAATGGTACCTTTAACTCCTTTTTTTGCTATCACTTTAGCTTCTCACCCTACTACTCTTTTTTTTCAATTTATTTATTTTGTTATATATATGACAGCGAAATGCATTACAATTCTTATTACACATATAGAGCACAGTTTTTCATATCTCTGGTTGTATACAAAGTATATTCATACCAATTTTTTGTCTTCATACATGTACTTTGGATAATAATGATCATCACATTCCACCATTATTAATAACTCCTTGCCTCCTCCCTTCCCCTCCAACCCCTCTGCCCTGTCCAGAGTTCATCTATTCCTCCCATGCTCCCTCTCCCTACCCCCCTATGAATCAGCCTCCTTTTATCAAAGAAAACATTCAGTATTTTTGGGGGGGGGGGATTGGATACCTTCACTTAGCATTATCTTCTCTAACTCCATCCATTTACCTGAAAATGCCATGATTTTATTCTCTTTTATTGCTGAGTAATATTCCATTGTGTATATGTGCCACATTTTTATCCATTCATCCATTGAAGGGCATCTAGTTTGGTTCCAAAGTTTAGCTATTGTGAATTGTGCTGCTATAAACATTGATTGGCTGTGTCCCCATAGTATGCTGTTTTTAAGTCCTTTGGGTATAGACCAAGGAGAGGGATAGCTGGGTCAAATGGTGGTTCCATTCCCAATTTTCCAAGAAATCTCCATACTGCTTTCCATTATTGGCGGCACCAATTTGCATTCCCACCAGCAGTGTATACTTATACACTTTTCCCCCACATCCTCACCAATACTTGTTGTTTATATGCATAATAGCTGCCATTCTGATTAGAGTGAGATGAAATCTTAGAAAGGAGCACTTTACCATACTGAAGTACATGGAGAAAACATAAAAGAAAGTGGAATGCAATAAATTGTAAAATTAATGGTAGTGATGTTGAAAGAGAGAAAAGAAGTTTAAAAGAAGAGAGAGAAAAAATAAAGAATTCCTACTGCCTTCCCTTCCTCAGGTCCTTAATTTTCAATTTTTTTTCTATTTTTAATGTTCCATCTTCTTCTTCCTTATCTTCCTTCTATGAGATCCCAGGTTACTGGTTCCTACATATGCCTTAGAGACAGAAGATTATCTTTGGTGATTTTTGGTCTTTGTTTATTTGTGGTACATGGGATTGAACCCAGGACCTCTGGACTGCTATAAATGTGTTTTGTCACTGAGCTACATCGCTGGTTATTCCTTTCCTAGTAGTTGAATAGAACTCTAAGTTAACTTTGTTAAGATTTTATTGGACTATGATTTATAGCTTCTTGGGACAGCAAATCTAATTTGACAATAAGATATTGTTTATCTGAAAACTTCATAGTTGTAGATTCCATATCAGGCCCAAATGAATCTATAAATTTCAACAAGCAAGCAGTACATTTCAGAGAAATTTATATTATTTTTATGAATGGTTAACTCAGAGACACTTTTGAAGATGAACAGACTAGGATGACACAAAATTAAAAACAATAGTTAATTTAGTAAAGACTTTAGTAACACTTAATCTTTCATGAAATGTTAGTTCATAATATTCACTGACAGATTCAGCCTAATGCTTGCAATATTTTCATTGTAAGTATATAATTCTTAAGATTGTTAACTAACTTTGAAGATACATGCTTCACTGTTATTGATAAGCTTTAAGTTATCATACATCTTGTCTTGTAAATGGGCTTTAAAAATATTATAGCCTTTTCAGAAATCCATTCAAGCTCTTCTCCAAGTGATCCTTGTTTAAAAAAAAAAAGTAGTAAATTCAATAATTCACAGGATTTTTTTAAACCTGGCTACTTAACAACTATGACAAAACTAATCTCACATTTTATAACATTTTATTTAATATATAAAAATGATTGTTATATCCACATGTATTTTTTAGAGAATAATTTATAATTGATGGAGGTGGAAGCACAGGTATAAAGAAATTCACTTGCACTGTTCAAAATAATAAATTTCTTTGAATAACATATCATTTATTGTGATGAATTTCAAAAGGCTTATCAACATAGCCTATCCACTTCTGCAATTTACATAGAAAAACTGATACAAGAATGTAAAGCATAAAATGTAAAGTTAAATTCATGATATTTTATTATTTGTAAGACAGTGCAAGAATGTTGTCCTTTTCCAGCAGTGAAACAGATAATATTTCACTGATAGTAAGCCTAGAGACACAGGAAAAAGGATTGGTGAAGACTAAGCAAGGTTCTAAGTATCAGAACCTTAACACTGGTACTAGCAGTGAATACTAGAGTGTTCTCAGATAACTGAGGTAGATGACTGATTGTACAAAATAGGCAAGTGGTTTGGACATACAGTAAAACTTAAGATTATTGGAGTCACCACAAGAAAAACTGAACACCAAAAAAAGATTGAGTTTTAAAAAGTTCAACTGGACCTGGGCACGTTGGCATACGCCTGTAATCTCAGAGGCTTGGGAAGGTGAGGCAGGAGGATCACAAGTTCAAAGCTGGCCTCAGCAGAAGCAATGGGCTAAGCAACTCAGTGAGACCCTGTCTCCAAAGGAAAAAAAAAAAATAGTGCTGTGGATGTGGCTCAGTAGTCGAGTGTCCTTGAGTTCAATCCCCAGTACCAAAAATAAAATCAGTTGGAAAGGTGGAGATGTTTGAAAGATTCTTTGTACTAGAGAAGATGGAGGGTAATAATAATATTCACATCAGAAAGGATCTAGATACAATATTTCATTTTTATTGCCTGTTTTGCGTAATATTTTTATTACTTAAAAGGAGAAACTTCTATGCTTCAAACCCGTTCCCTTCACTATCTAGCCTGTCAAAAAAGATAACTCCAATTGGATCAATAGTGTGCAAAACTGCATTTGTGGTTTCAATTTATTTATAAAACACTCAAGAAAGAACAATTAATTAAAAATGTAAACTATCTCTCCTTTCACTGGAAAGTACAATGGGTGAGTATTCTTTACCTTATGTGAAAGGAAATCTAAAAGGAATAGTTGAGAGCAGATGCATTTTGGCAATTGAGAAGAATCCTGTTTATATTTTACCCAAAGACAGAAACTGACATTTAGCTAAGTTTTGGTGATGATGAAATAAATCTGTTCAATCTGAAATAAAAAACAGAAATCCTACATTTATTATCTAAATGCAGGTCTAATCAGCAGTAGTCCAATCAATGAAATATGGCTCAAAACAGTCATCCATTAAACACTTTGCTGACTAAATCACAACCATCATTGTTTTAAAAAGTTAAAGTAGTTTTCTTTCATTTCAATAGAATACACAGTATGTTTGTTATCATACATCAGAAAATAGAACTGATTTCACAATACAAAAGTTAAATTGGCTTAGCTCATAGTTATATCTTAGAAATACACAGGCTTAAAAAGTAAGAAAAGCTCTGAATAGTATGAGATTAGTCCAAGATTCGTGAAAAAAATGTATATTTTCATCAATCTATATTTAATGTTTTGGAAATATGTGATTATTTTCATATGCCTGTGTGTTTTCTAAATTTAGGGCGGTGTCTGATATACTTTTCCTAAAGAGATGACTAGATAAGAATTTTAGTAGGATCAAAAAATTCATTCTAATATTTAAAAAACAACAAGGAAATTCTGCTTTTCTCCACAATCAAAATCTCTGGGAACCTTTCACCTCACCATGCAACATCTGGAAAACTCTTGCCAAAGCCTACCCCTAAGGAAACAAGGACAGAAACTGTTAATGGCATTCTGATCTTTCTGTTCCTTAAAAGACAATTATTTCCCCTGCTCATGTGCTGCTATTAAAATGCAGGCAGATACACAGATGGAAAGCTTCATCTGATATAGTCTGCAAGTACTCATCTGAGAAAAATGATAGTACAGTAGGAGTAACAGTCTGTACTAAAAAACAGCATACTTATGGATAATACCATATACCCTTATATATTTAATCGCACTCGTCAGACTTCAGTATTTTAGCCAAGTTCATCCATAATTTCCAAATTCTTATGAAAGAAGCTTGGCTTCAGCTTCTGTCTACTACAAGTGTGAAGCTGTTCATGTCTAGAGGGGAAACAATCTTATAGGACTTGATTACCATATGATTGCCCCCACCACTATGTAACTGCAGAAGTTAGTTGCTTGAGTAATCAGGCATTTCTGAAGAAATATTTCCTCCTTGGAAGGTCCTTTTTCGGGTTCTTTTTTTTTTTTCTCTCATCCTCCCCTCCTTGAGCTTTTAAGTTTTTCTCAAAGCATAAAGCCATTCAAACTTTTCCCAATTATTGACTCAAGCACTATAGCAAACTTCTAACAGTCTGTACTAAAAAACACACGCTAGGCGAGTGCTCTGCCACTGAGCCACAACGCCAGCTCCACCAGCAGACACTTTAAAATGTTTATTATTTATTTTTTAGGTGTAGATGGACACAACACAATGCCTTTTTTCAGAAAAATGAGAAATTATATCCCATCTGATTCAAATGTATGATATGTCAAGATCATTGTACTGTCATGTGTAACTAATTAAAACAAAAAACAGAAAAAATGTTTATTATTTTGGTAATGTTTTAAAGCTAATAACAGTACCAGAAATAACTAAAAATAAAACTTACAAGTCATATCCAGGAGGAAATGGAGAAGTGTTAGTTTCATTTCACAGGTATGCCCTTTTCAAATTCTTATAATATATAGTAGTGGAGAGAGGGAAGGATATTGAAGACTTTATTCATCTTTCTAAGCTTTCACTAATAGCACCCTCTAGTGTCTCCAGGGGAGCTATGCATTGGTTGTCAGCTAAGTACAAAAACTGCAGTTGAAACTACTGACAGTACAGATCTCTGTAAATACCAAGCTTTCTCCCATCTCTACATTTTTAGTTTCAGCAGAAATTTATTTGCTGTTTTTATACCTGTATCAGTTTCAGACTTACTTTCAATTGTGACTAGAGTGCATCAACACTACAAATTTCTACCAATTAAATACAAAAGCAACCACACTAATGTTAGTAAAGATGCTTGGAATTGAAAAAGTCCTTTTGACTTTCAAAGTACTTGCTTATCGTTTATCATTTTTGTATGTCACAATATCGTCCCTATACTTTCCATCACAAATGTATGTTTGGTTTTACTCTTAGAAGAATAGAATGATTTTACTTGAGATACAAAGAAATAAATTCTTATTAAGATTTTCAGTTTAGGCAGTTCCTATCCCAGTTAAATTTTATATTATGTTTTAACCTTATATAATGCTTTATTTCATAAGTCTTGCAAAGTGACAACTCTTTAACTTAATATTGGTCATTGTGCTAAGCATTTTAGGTACATTATCTTACATTTTGAGGTGGATAGGTCACTACCCTCATTTTTATTTATTTATTTTTTTAAAGAGAGAGAGAGAGGATTTTTTAATATTTATTTTTTAGTTTTTGGTGGACCAAACATCTTTATTTTATTTTTATGTGGTGCTGAGGATCAAACCCAGCATCCTGCGCATGCCAGGCGAGCGCATTACCTCTTGAGCACATCCCCAGCCCCTATCCTCATTTTTAGATGAAGAAACTGAAGATTTTTAGGACATCTTTGTCCCCAAAGTATATAATACATTCCAAATGTGTTAGCTTTAAATTTTCCAGCAGACATTTTTTTTAAAACCAAATTGTCTTTTAGTTGTAGTTGGATATTTATTTATTTATTTTTATGTGGTGCTGAGGATTAAAGGCAGTGCCTCACACGTGCTAAGCAAGTGCTCTGCCACTGAGCCACAACCCCAGCTCCACCAGCAGACACTTTAAAATGTTAAAAAAACAGATGAAATTAATTTGAATAATATATTTATTTCACTACCTACAGAAAATATTATCATTTCATCATGTAGGTGATATACAATATAAATGATATATATAACATATGTGCGTGTATGTCCATGTGCTGTCCTCAAAATAAAGTGTAAATTTTATACTCCCAGTGCATCTCAAGTGGGATGAGCCACATTCCATGTATTCAATAGCCACATGTGTCTAGTGATTATCTTATTAGAAAGTAAAGGACTAGAGGTCAATTTATGTGTAGTCACACACCTAGAAAGTGGAAGAACTGAAAGTCTAAAGTCCTTTTCTTAACTATTAGGTACTATAGCCTCTACTAATTATAATTATTGTTGATAGTTTAACATAAAACATAAAAATATATGGAAAGTATTTTATCCAGTCTTACCTACTTTCTCAGTAGCAATTATGATCTACTGATTTTACAAAATTTATGTACAATATACACTGCAAGTTGTTATGTACAGCACAAAAATAAATGAATTTGGTTTAATGCGAAGTTGTATGATGGATAAAATGTACTTGTTATCTATTCCCTTAACGGTATATTCTCTCTGTGTAGGTAAATCACAATCAGATATAGATTGCTTGATAAGAGGTGTTTCCATGTAAGGACAATTGAAATAATGGAATGTTTGATTGGCCTCATCGATCTCATTTTCAAAGTGGTTTTGCCTTAGAGATAAAATGTACATGGAAAAGCAGTTCCAATGATCTTCTCTTTGTGTCTTCCTTTACTAGTACACAATCAATCCTTATTCAGATTAACACATTATTTCTCAGTTTTAATCTATTTTTACAGGCCTAAAAAACATCATTACTCACTGAAGTTTGTAAAAATCTCTGTTTTGATCCATTATATAATCATATAATGGCCTTTTAGCTTAATCCTAAGAGAGTAGGCATGTTTCCATGTTTATAGGATATATATTACCATAATTTCACTTTTATGATCGTAACAGAATCAAGGTTCAGATTCCAAATTGGCACATTGAAAAAACAAAATGCAATAAATATCATAGTTATTTTATAGTAGCTCAAAAACACAGATTCTCACAGTATTTTTCTCTAATTACAATTTTTAATGCAAAATACATCCTGAAAACATGTAACCACACAATCTGATGACCATATGCTGAGAGACAGCAAAATGGACTGGAAATAATATGAGTTTGAATTTCCCAATCTATTTATATAGCTATAAAATCTTAGGCATTTTACCTAGTCCCTGCATCCTGATTTGCTTAAAAAATGAAACTAATAATATCTACATCATAAAAATGATTACAAGGATTAATAGGACAATTTATATAATGCAGATGGTGCACAAATGCATTCAATAAAGTAAAGTCCTTCTCTCTGTAAGCAGAACAGAGTCTTCATCAGTCCTTTTAGAGTTATAATGCCAAGAGTTTTTGCAAGGTGTTCTGGCTTTTGGCTATTCCATTGCTCATTAGTGCCACCATCAGTCAGAACACAAGAGAAGAGAAAATAGGATTTTTTTTTTTCATTATTTTCACATGTGGAATTCTGTCAGTCTTTTCAATAAACTCAATTTCTTGAATGATTTTCTAGGTTACTCAGTTCAACTAGTAGAATCTCTTTGGTCCATAAGTAATGATTCTACTCTAGAGAAACCATTTTTTTTTTAATTGTACTATACACTTAATACTAAAGGTTGTAGTCTAGGCTTTGAGGAATCCAGATTATCAAGGTCCCTGTAGTTGCACTTAGGATTTATACAGTCTGAATAGAAATGAAAAGTCTGTACTATTTAGCTCCACATTTTTGTGCAAATTTCCCAAACACTATGAGCGCTTCAGTTTCAGCAAATATCATATGAACATAATTCTGTCATGATTATAACTTCAAATTCTTCAGAACAGCCACTGAATAGTTCTCTCCCCTTGCCCCAGATTGGGATGAAAATCCTAAGAAATCTACTAATTGGGGTCTAAAGTGGGTGTTGTGAGTAATTAGTAGAACTCTTAAAGTAATCATGGTGTGGCTTTGCCACACTGGGCTAGATCAGTGATTTTATTTTCTTTGAGTATCTGCCATCCCCTATGACAGACAGAGTCTCATCTAGCCGTGCAAATACCAATAGTCAGAGCAGCAACCATTTGACAGCTTCGTATTTCATCACCCAGACATTTCTTTGCTCCCAAGAAGACAATGCATGTACTAGATACTATGAATAATAGAGGCAGAGTTCAAAGGGGAATAATATGTAATGTTAAAGTGTCTCCCTAGACCTGTGCAAGCAAATACTTGCTTTTGTTTTCTTTCATGCAGACTGCACAGAACTGCAGTGCTGATGTTTCTCCCTGTAGTGGTTTTAAGTGTAAAAGATAATGCTTCAGGAAAAAAAAAAAAAGTGATGTGAGTAAAATTTAAACCAAGATTTTAGCCTTTAAAAATATCAGAAATTGGAAGGAAGGCAGTTAAGAATATGGAGAGGAACATGCTGGGGGAGAAGTCATAAAGATTTTCCCTTCAATTAAAAAAACTTTCTGTGAAAAAGCTCTTAGAGAAAATCAACTCATAATAATTAGCAAAATATTTCCTTCTTGATATTCTATCCCTATGAAGATGTCATTTCTCATTCCATTCACTAAGCAATAATTTTTAAAAATGGATCCTGTGCTCGTGGTGCAGAAAACAGTCTACTTTTTTCTCCTTTTATTTCTGGAAAGAAAGTCTCCTTTCAAAATCGAAGCACAGCACCAGAAAAAATTAAGTTTTTCTACAGGTTAAACACAGAAGATGAATTATTCCCCACAAACTCAACACCTTTGGAGAAGGTAATTTAGAGAATTCACCTGTATCGTTCTCTGGCCTCTGGGTCAATTTAAGGACTTGGATAGTGAAACAATCAGAGCAGACAAGCTGGGCAGGATTTGCTATTGCTGCCCTTGATTCTTGAAACTCACCACACATCTGATCCATAATCCATAAACATTTCCCTAGTCGCTCTTATGGTCTTGGGAAACCTGGCACCCTGATGCCAGTCCTGGTGTCGCCCACTAGGCAGCGAGAGTGCGCGGCAAGCACCAGCCTTGAAGCTCTGGGCTGGGTTCCTAACTCTCTTGCATCCTTTCCTACCTTGAAAACGCGCTGTCCACACCCGTGATGATGCCTCGTCCCCAGCAGCGAAGCGACCAGACCCCCACCTCAGGCAACATACCTGCATAAGCTCACTCTTACTTGCCTTCTGGGGTAGCCAAACGCAGATCTCTCCCTCAAATCCCTCTTTTTCACCTCCCGACAATGAATCTGGAAAGACAACCAAGGTACAGACACCGCTAACAATTGAATATGATATATGAAAAAATAGCCTGTAGGTTCAAACTGCGTCTTTGCCTGGCTCCTGCCCCTACTTCCACTAGTCTCCCTTAAGTATCCTTTGTATGAGAAAATGGTGCGGCCGAGTGCTTGTTCTCTATATGGAGTCAGGGCGAGCAGGGGGATCTTGAGAAAAGCACACAAAACAGAAAAAAATCAAACTTCTGTAAGATAATGTCAATGAGTGAAACTTAAAGGGATGACTAAGAGGGCAATGAGTGGAGGACTGAGGGGAGCAATGAATGTCCTCGTTTTTTGCTCCTGAAAGCATGTTCCCTGAAAGCGGCGCATTTTTCCCAGCAGCTCGTCCCGCACGCGAGTGTGCCACCAGCACGCATTCCGCCTCTTTCCCAGGGCGGCGAGCAGTAACTTCCTAAGCTTACCTCTATCTCGCCCCCGCCCGTCTCCCTGGGTTCTCCGTCAGCCGGGAGGGGCCGCCTCCAGAGCGACGGGGGATGTTGGGTGCTGGGAGTGGGGGCCAGAGGGGGGTACCCGGCAGTTGGTGCTGCGCCATCCCCTCCCAGCAGGCGGCCCGGGCACTGGTTCACTTTTTCCTCCCCACTCCTTCCACTCGCTCACCCCCTTTCCTTCCCCCTTCTCCCCCTCTGTATAGTCCCACCCCCTCGCCAATAAAAAGGGCTGGCTCGGCTCTGGCTCCTTGCAGTCGGCGAACTGTCAGGGCGGGAGGATCCGTGAGCCTGAGCAGCACGCAGTGGCCCGCGAGGCAAAGCAGAAGGCAAACCTAACAGAGTGCACTGAGTGGCAGTGGCAGCGGTGGCACAGGCAGCCCAGGCAGTCCGGGCAGCCCAAACAGCCTCAGAAACAACCTCTACTACTCCAGCTGCTCCGCGGACTGCGAGCTGTGGCGGTAGAGCCCGCTACAGCAATCGCAGTCTCCGTGGAGCGGGCGGAAGCCTTTTCTCTCTTTCGTTTACCTCTTCATTCTACTCAAAAGGCGTCGTTCACTGGGTAAGTATTCTGTCTGGGTGCCAGAACAGAATGCGGCCGGGGAGGCATGACATGTCCCGCATTTAGTGCGTGGAGATTGCCCGCTGCCTATGCCTGGGGTCTGGATTATGCGCACAGGGTGGTTTCAAAGATGCTACTGGTGTCCTCGCTTCCCCCTTTCCCCTTCTCTTCCCTAGAGGTAAGAGAAAGAGCAAATCCAGTAGGTGAGCTCAGAAAGAATCTTTTTTGGCACTGCCGCGCTTGGTTTAGTTACTTTGTGAAAACTCTTACTTTTGTCAGAGAAGTGTCCACACATTAATTTCCCGGCATTGGCTGTGCAAAAACGTCTTTCACTTTAACAGATATGGCCAGTTTCGGCTTGGCTGTATGAAACTCTAAGATTGGGGCAGGTGCCTAGAAAAGATCGATCCCCAGAGTCCTGGGGAGCGGTCCCAGCTGAAGGGCAATGCCAGAAGCTTGGCATCAGCCTCGGACTTTGCCAGGCCAGCCCCTTTGCGCTCCTTTCTCTGGGCGCTTGGGTTTGGATCCCTTACACACTGGCTCTAACCCTTGGGTATGCGACCCTTGGTGCAGAGCTAAAGAGTTCTGCATACCATGTGGCACATAGGATCCCTCTGACCATTCCTTCTGGTGCTCACCTCCTGGCCCTTCCTTCCCGCCCTACTTGCAAGGCTGTGCTCAGCCACACCTGCTGGATATGGAGGGGGTAGGTGTGGAAATTTTTGCCTCTTATTTCTAAAGCAACTTCTTATATTGGCATCGCTGGAAAACGGAGTACTGTTTCCATTTTTTAAAAATGATTTCTAAGAGTGTAGCTGAACCATAAAGGGTTCCTCTTTCTCTAAAGAAGTGACTTGTATTCCCTTAGCCAAAAACTCCCACCTATCCCATAAACATGACGTTTTCTAAGAGACCCGAAAAACTGTTTCTCTCTCCACAAAGGGGTTTCCAGAAGCGTGTAGCCTTTTCACAAAAAGAAATGCCTCTTAAGAGCGTCATCGGAAAAAGGTGACTTAAAAAGCAGGTACCTGGAAAAGAGCATATTTCTTTAGAGACTCAAAAAAGCAGAGCGACAAGTCCTGGGTTGAAGACATGACTTACAGATGAGCACTTGGTAACAAATTTCGCCTCCCGGAGGCAGTCACTATCCCAGACCAAATAGCAGAACCCACTTATTTGCCTCCTCCAAGGAAGGACTTTCAGAGCTTAACTGATGAAGGCTCCTTTGCTTTCAAATGATATATTGCAAGGTCGCTCTTTTAGACGCCTTTGAGGCTTGAGGTGCAGGGAGCTGGGGTGTGCCTGTGAAGTGTGAGTGTGCGAACGCGCCTGAGGGCTATCCCTCATCTCTGTGAACAAAGTGCCCTTCCGAAATGTTACCTTAGGGCCTGGGAATACAAACTTGCGCCACTGCGGCACACATCCACAAAGCAAAGCCAGGAGAGAAGCCAAAACAAAAGAAAAAAATAAAAGTACACCCAAACAGTAACAAAAATTACCCAAAAAGTGTCCTTGCTTGCGTGGAAACATCCCCAAACGGGATGGATTTAAACCTAGCCTAGGAGCTGTTTCTGTACAAAGGATATTTGAGTGGGGGTAAAAAAAAGTGGTAGAAAATCCGGGTAGACGGGGAAAGAGGATAAAAAGATGGGAACAGAGCAATTCAGAGGAGCCGCGTGCATAGTCCTAGCGCTGTGACCGGAAAACAACCTGAGGAGCTTGCGGAGAAGAATTGGGAACGCTGAGCACAACACTTAAGAAGGTGTCAGCGCTTTGTAACTTAAAGCGACCATCTTCCTCCACCTCCATAAAAAGTAAAACGGTGTGACTTAAAAAATGGGGAGGGGTTTACTTGCAGGCACCTTTGTAACTTGGTAAAAGACTAAATGGAATTCCACTTTTAATCATGTTTGAGACAAATTCTCACAATCAAGGCGGGAAGTCTAAACCTCTGTGTTATTCTTTCGTGTGTGTGTGTGTGTGTGTGTGTGTGTGTGTGTGTGTGTTGGGGAAGGCGCATTTGAAAGCAAGTCGAAGTAATAGTATATGCACGTTTCCCCCTTTCTTGTCTTTGTCTGGTTCATCTGAGACAGCATGGACTGTGTCGGGGCGGTTTTGACGAAAGAATCGAGAGATGGACGTGCTAAGGTCTAAAGATACCTTTCTTCCCTCTGCTAAATTAAGAACTGCCGCGCGCAGCTCCGTGATCCGAGTCCCGCCGCCGCTGCCAGGGCGCTGAGCTTGCCAAGCAGCACTGGAGCGCCTCCGCGAGTGAGGCCATAGAACCCATTTCTCCAGTCGCCTTTGCTCGGGCAGCCCCTCCTTCTGGCAATGATGTCAGCGGCAGAGAGGCTTGGCGGGCCGAGAGGAGGCTGAGTGGCGAGTCCCAGCTGGGCGCGCGAGCAGCCCTGCCCCGCGCGCTCCCTGCGCGCAGCCGCCCTTGCTTCCCTTAGTTCCTTCCCGCGCTCCCGCTCACGGCCCCTCCCTCCAGCTCCCTGACTCCCCAGAAGTGCGCTTTGGTGCTGAGGATGGGGGCTGCCACTGTGGGCCACCGCGGATTTCGAACCCCGGGATCACACCGAGATCAGGGTCTTCCCCCACCCTTTTTCCTCCTTCTCCTAGCGCTCCCGTTTCTCCCCTTCAGCTCGCACCTTCACTATTCACAATGAATGTACGTTTAGCAGCATTTTAGAGGGCAAGTTTTTCAGATGTAATAATAATAGTTACCAGTGCTAAATTTCCGCTGTTTTCTCCCCCGCCCGCGGAAAGGAAGAGGATGTGAAGACCATGGCTTCTTTAAAATCGTGCGGCAGTCTCTTGTCTTCCACAAAGCAAGTTCCCTAGAAGGGGAGATTTGTCTTCCCAAAGAAATGGTGCGGTGGGGGAGGGAACGAACGAAGGCATACGCTTAGGGTTGGAAGTCCCCTTAACTGAAAGAAGGAACTGAAAACTGGAAGTTGAGGAGAGAGAGGCTCCAGTCCCTGCTGCTGCTACTGCAGAGGAGAGGCCACCGTGCTCTTTATTGTAAGACTGCGCAGTCACTTCTACAAACTGGCGCACCAAATTGGAAAGATTCCGGAATAGGTTTACAAGACAGAAGCCCACTGCGGCTTCCCTACTGAGCTTGCCCCTGTCTTTTTAAGGAGTAACCCCCCACTTTCCTAATTTGACGCTAATCCGTTTTCCCTGATTGCGGACAATTCATTCTTTATAAAGCTCCCAGAGAAGGGCCATAGAATGCAGTGGGAGAAGGTTGCACAGGGCCAGAGGGAGAGGAGAGGATAGAGGCTGGGCACGTTGGGGGCATCTGGGTCCTAGAGCTGAGTTACTTTCCTAAGGAAATTACATTCCAGGAGGCTCACAACAAACTGCTTAGCTACTGTATTTTGGTTTGGAGGCAGGTGGGAGATGTGGGGGTAAAGGGAGCAGAAGCTAAAAATTCCTCAGTTCTTCCCACTTATTTTTCCTTTCCCTTTTGGAAGGCTTCCTTTGCATGATAAATCACTGGCAGCTAAATTAAAGTTGCTGTGCGTTTGAAATACAGGAATGGGAAATAAATTCAGACCAAGCATAAACACACATTTTCTAGATTTCCATCATTTTCTAAGGATCTAAAGGCCCGCCCTCCTTTTATCACCAGCATGCTATTCTGATGGACTTCCAATTGTTGTTGGGTATTGGCAGCTGGAAGCTCTGGAAGAAGGGATTGCAGATTTCACATTATTCTTTCTCTTGGTATTCAAAACTTTTTATTTACTTATTTATTTATTTATGTGTGTGTGTGTGTGTGTGTGTGCCTGTGTGTGTGTGTGTGTGTGAAAGATAGAAATTCCTGATAGAGAGCTATCAGACTGCTATTGACAGGAAGAAATCTGGTAAGGGATTTAGAAAGCATAAAACATTTCTTTTCTCTCTTCTCTCTATGCAAGCAGCCCTCAACAGCCTTCAAGCCAAGATTTATAAGATTCTTGGGGGAGCAAGGGGAGGCACACAGACGAGGAGACTTTATATAAAGGATGGCTTTGAGTTACATTGACAAAATAGGTATGGTGGCCACGATTTCTATTACTAGGAAAGGAAATTTTTCAGAGGATGAAAATTTGATTGCTAACTCTTTCCAATAATCTTGCTTCACATATTTTAAGCAGGTCTCATCCTTTATTTATTCACCAAAGAATCTACAGACATTAATTAGTCACCTACTACTGTGCCAGACAATGTGATAGGTTCCAGGAATAAAGAAAGATATTATGAAAATAATGTGGCATGGCTCTCTTTGATCCAAAAGATTACAGGAGCCAGGATACAATGTGATAAATGTTCTAGTTGAATAAAGTGGAAGGAAGAATTAATTTTTGTTAAGAGGTTTAGAAGAGATTCATAAAATCTGTGTTGCTCTGACTTTAAAACATAGCTACTCTAGTTAGTGGCTAGCCAGGAAGTAAATTTGGAAGGTTGTGCTGTACACATACTAAGGAAGGTTCTGTGTGTTGTGCAGAGGGGCTTTGGAGTTAAAGAGTATCTGTGCTTTATAGATACAGGCCACCTTTACAAAAATTTCAATCCGATATGTTATAGCAGCAACAAAACAAAAGTGGGACTCTTCCACAGTAGGCGGCACACAGTAGAAATATTGTTTTTCTTTTAATAAATAATTGTATAAACTGGTGTATTGAAATAGGCCACCAAGTTAAGAAGATTTTATAACAGCAAGCAAACAGGGCAAACACTGAGAGCCTAAGTAAATCAATGAACTAAGAAAGGGGAGAATGATTCTTTGGGGAAGAAAATGTTTCTTTAGTCAGCAACATCTAATTTTATCATTTTACTTATCAGAATTTCCTGATCCAGCCTTCCATATACTTCCTATTCCACCAAAACAATAAATGCATTCTGTCCTAGACACTTGCACTCCTTTAGGCATTTTGAAGCATACTTATTTCCTGCATCACCATTTTGCACACATATTCTTGCTTCATCTCTGCACCCCTCACTTTAGATTTCTCTCTACCATAAATTTAGAGCTTGGATTTTTCCTACTCTACATACTAGCAAAAAGCTCTATCTTGCTTCTTTTTCCTTACCTCAGTCTTCCCTCACCCATTCTTCCCTATATAAATTACCCCACTATTTTTTCCATTCCTATCCCCCTTTTATAACCTCCTTCCCATTAGCCAATTGGACTCTTTTCTAGTGACTTCAAAGAAACTTTAAACAAATAAAAAAAGCAACTTTTATTTCAGAGTTGCTTACAGATTTGTCAAATTTTCTTCACCATGAAGATTTGCTGTCTTTTGCTGTTTTAATTTCAAACAAGATATTTAGTGGAATTCCTCTGATTTTTTTTTTTTGTTGTTGTTATGCCTGTGAATGTCAGTTTTCCTTTGGTTTCAATCGTACTCTGGCGACTATTTCATACTTTTCTTGAATTTCTCACCCCGTACGTACTCCTGACACCATTTTTTCTGCATCCCATCCTTTCTGGTGTGCCTTCTTCCAGTGGGTCATTCTGTTTATGTTTTCTGTAAACAAGCATTCTTTTTTTAATCCTTTTTTTTTTTTTTTTTTTGCTTAGTTGAAATATTTTGAGAGGGTGCCCCTCCCCAGCAGATCCCTCCTCTGCCCTCACACAGAATTTTAAGGCCTTTGTCAATGTGTTTATACCAACATACACAGTTAACATGTCTTCAGAGACAAAGGAACCCTTGCTTTTTTTAAACTACATTCTTGGAAAGTTCTGTGTGTGTGTGTGTGTATGTTTGTGTGTGTGTGTGTGTGTGTGTGTAGAAAAGACAAGATTCTCACATTGTCCTTTTCTCCACATTCAGTGAGGTTGGCTCAACATTGTGGGAATTGGGGAAGAAATAAAGAATATATATAAAAACATCAAAGATGTGAGTTTGACCTATGGGAAAAAATAAAATATATATGTACATTTAATTGGATTGACTTTATAGCATTCCAAATTATATGTCATTATCTGAGCAGAATTCTATTGTCTGAGGACTTTATTGATCATTCAGTATCCAGAATGTAGAAAATTAGGTAAGATGCCTTGATATTCTAGACTGATCCACAATGTTAAATTAATTAAATTAATCCAATCATGTTTGAAAATGGTGTTATTTTTCTATAGAAGTTCATCATGAAGGCATCATCCCTAAAATGTGGCCCTCTTTTGTTAAAAGAAAACATCAATTGACCTATGTGCCTTGGTCCTGCAAGATTTATGCCCTATGCAATGTTAATTATAAAACATAGGGTTTAGCAATAGAGAAAGCTATTTTAGGGTGAAAGGAATCTTTTGAGATTGTTACACGTGTGGAAAGTCTGCATTTTCATTATCAAACGGTAAAAGAATGGAAAAAAAAAAGAATCTTTTACAGTTAAGACTTCGAATTGGAAGAGTGACTTGCCAGAAATCATAAATATTTTTATTATCTTTTACACTCTAAAAATCCTCTGACTGTTCAAAGATTTAAACTGCCCTTTTAATTGCCTCTAATATGTTAAACATCAGATCAATATAATACATTTTGAAAGTAAAAATGATAATGGTTATAATCATTTCCAGCACAAAGCAGAAAGAATGATTTTGTCCACCTAATCTGCTAATTGTGACTGCTGTGATTTGTGTAAACAAATAAAAAAGCAAAGAAAAAAGAGAGAAAAAAATCCTTGCAGAGAATTTTTCTCTGTTAAAACTGTTTTAATCATCTAACATTTCTTTTATCAAGGCAATAATGAAATTAATTTGCTGATGTGTTTTAATTAAATAAAATGGAAAATTCATTTTTAAGGTATTTAAGAGATTAGAATGCAAATTGATATTTGAAAAGATCTTATAATTCAGTTACTATTATTGTATAAAATGAAAATCTTACATTGTTTGTTGCCACACTTTTATTTGATTTATTATCCTAGTTAGCACCTTCAATATGTATTCTATATTTTCTATCATTTAGGAAGTAATTATATTATTATAGTCTCATAAAAACGTTGAATAGAAAAAAAATACTTTACGATTACACCTCTTCAACCAGTGGAGAGACTGAAAGTTAGGTGGGTGAAATCAGTTAAAGCTATGCAGTTAGGAAAGAGGGAATGCCTTAACAGTTTTGCTGGTCTACAAGTTGGGGCTTTTCCTAACATCCTCTCTTGTTTCCTTTAGCATACTTTTTCAAAGTTCTGAATGTGAAAAGGAAATAAAATGCAACTTGGATTAAAAACTAAAAATCTCAAAGATGTGTATACTTAAGATTATTAAAATAAGTTTGTCAACTGATTGGCTATTTTCATTATATTCTTAGATGTCTTTATCATTTAAAAAGTACGTAGTGAAATAATAGACTATTGAAATGTTAACTGTATACATATTCATCCGTTCCCTTCATTTTATTTATGAGGATAATTCAAATCGTAACCCATCCTAATGCCACTTCATAATGTTTGAGTTAACTTAATGTGGCAAATATTTAGTGCTTTATCCTAATTAATATTTTTAAAACATCTATTTTTTACATATGATTTATTTTAGAAGATATTTGCCACTGTTTTTAAATAGCGTTTTTTATTTTGACATATCATCTTTGAGACAACATGATTTTGGTAGCCAATTGTATGTAGATTTGTATCATGTTGACCAAAAGGATATGAAACTTCCAATATGGAAATCATTGTTTGTTGTCTTCAGTATTATAAACTCTTCTTCACCTGTTTTGAGGTAAATGGTAAATGAGAGCAAAGGGTTTATTTAAATTATGTGAACATCAGACATTTTATGATTTATATTTCATTATATCTAGAGAGTGGTCTTGGGCAAATAATTTCACCTCCCTGGACTAGTTTCCCCAAAAGTGAAATGAAAGAGTTGTAAATTATTTCAAGGCTCTTTCCGGAAGGGGGGAGGGATCATGTAATGGTTTACAAACCTCCGTACATAATGCATTTTTTCCTTGTACTTTGTTTGGCTTTGCAGGTATTACCAGCTTCACTGCATTGTTTCATTAAACATTGATAACTAAAACCTACGGCTTATCCAGCATTGCAATACTTTAGATGTGGGTGTTGGATAGGATTGTGAAGAATAGATCTTAAAGAAATTTAAGAAAGAAACTTCTTTAAGAAGTTTACATTCCAGTAGGGCAGGAACAAGAAACAACAACACAATAATATATAGTCACATTAAATTGAATTCAACACATATTTATTGTGCATCACTCTATACATTATAGTTAATAGATTCTGGAAGTGGAAGAGACCAGAAAGATAATTTATTCTAAACCCTATAGTTTACAGAAACAAAACAAAACAAAACAAAAACTAAACTAAAGCTCACAGATATATAATGAGTGCCCAATACCTAAGGTATTGAGTATAGATTGATTTGCTTCCTATGTATATGTACTCCTACTTTCCAATATGTTTAGAAATCCAACTCTATCATGTATAGCTTTTTAATTCTGTTTTGCTAAAATGCAATAATAATTTCAAATCTTTTCAGCAAGTATATCCAAGATTTGTTTGTCTGATTTTATCAAGCAATTTCACACTGAGATTAAGATTTACAATATAATGTTTTATATACTTTGTTTCAAATTGAGATTATTAAAAGCCTCTGGTTGGTGCATATTAGGTTATGAAATATACTAAATGAGGTCTTGACTTTCAGACTAAGTGGATAAAATAAATTATCAATGCATTAAATGATATAAATAATTTAAATTTAAAAAATGACTGTAAAACCCATTTACTGAAGATGGCTAGAAATATATATTCCTGGAAGGATGGTGTTATTTTTGTAAGTGCCTATTTACCTTATGGACAAAAGGTACATTTTCCCGAAGGTTTAAATTTAATTTAGTGAATATTTTGAGTGAATTTCCTAAAATTTAATCTGTTTACTACATGATCTTATTCCTTATGACAAAGTGTGTGTGTGTGTGTGTGTGTGTGTGTGTGTGTGTGTGTTAGGGAGTACAGGTCATGCAAAGGTAGGCAGGCAATATATGTTAAAGCAAAGCATTCCTTTCTTTCCTGAATAACCTTACTGCACAGTGCTTTAATTTACTTAAAGAAAGAAGGGAAGGGGGAGGAGAGAGGAAGTCAAGTGGAGAAAAAAGAGAACTGCCAGAGTGTTATGTGATAGGGCCTGGATTTCAGTTTAGAGTGAAACATGCAACCTTTTTGAAACCACCTATGCTGGCTTCTCTCTTTCACTTCTAATATTATAGGTTTAGAATGTATTAAGTGGAATTGATGATTGTTCGCTAGTTTACTAGAATCAAAAATCTTCCATACCATATAAATACATTATTTTTTAAAAAGAAGCTTAAGAATGGGTAATAAAACACACACACACACACACACACACACACACACATATATATACAAGAGGAAACCTTTACATGTGCTCTGACCTGGCTCTGTGGTCATTAGGCAATATTTCCATTGTCTTTCTCTTTAAAACAGAAAATAATTTGCATAGTTTAATACTAACGTTTTAGCCTTCACTCAGGCTTCATAGTTCTTACAGCTCTCCTTGTCTTCAGCTTTTCTTAGTCCATGAACTTAGTTTTAATGTCCATGAGATAAAGCAGTTACAATATATCTTGGCCATTTCATAATGTGAATGAATGCAAAGCCTGATTATTTGGAGGGGGGAATATAAATCTCTTAAATACCACTCTTTCTGAATGCCTCAGGATTGCATATGAGAATATGGAAATGTGCAAAAATAAGAATAATGGTAAATAATTATATAGTTTAGTAGCTATAACAGAATCAAAGGACATTCTAATCAATCATCATCATCACTGCTAATAATGTGTTAAACTCCAATTTATAGGAAGTTACTCTTTATTCCTGTGCTTCTAAAATTTTAATGTGCAAAGGGATCCTCTAGAAATGTTGTTAAAATGCAGATTCTGAATTTGTAAACTCTATTTGAGGCCTCAAATTCTGCATTTTTAGGAGCCAGCTCATAATCAGGTAAAGAATCATGACAAAGGTGAAATAAACCAACAGTAACAGATTTAAAAAAAAAAAATTTAGGTATTTTGCAAAATAAATAAATAAATTTAAGAAGTCAAATACATATATAATTATTTGCATTTGGATGTTAAAAATGATTTTTAACCTTTGGCATAACTATATCAGTCAAAGTTGTAGTTCTGAATAAAACCAGTTACTTTCCCATTTTATTGTTATCTCTATTTCATAGGCTGTATATGAATACATTTATACTGTTTAGAAAATGAAAACACTGGCTGGACACACAGTGTCACCAGTTTACATATACATATGTCTGTCTGTCTATCTATCTATCTATAATCTCAAAAATGTTGAAAAGCTTTGAGCAGTTTCAGTATAGTACAGTTCCTTGAAGATCCTAATTTGTAAAATATTGAATGTTAATATTTCAGTTAATAATTCAGATTCAGAACAAAATAGGCAGCTGAGTTTTCATTTACCTTATTTGAAAAAAAATTTCTTATTAGTATCTCATATTTTGCAGGACAGCAGCAACAACAACAACAAAAGCAGGCAAGGAAAGACATCATTATATTGTACTCACTATTTGCCTAAGGATACTCCTAAAAGCAGGAAGAAATTTTAAATAGTCATCATGCTTATTCCTTTCATCATAACTGGATTCTTATATTAGAATATAGCTCCTTAATGTAGTTGAACCATTCATTCATAATCAGTCTAGGACAACTTCCATAGTTCTATTTCTTTTAAAAAAATATATATATATATATATATTAGTTATGAGTTGACACAATACCTTTATTCTACTCATTTATTTATATGTGGTGCTGAGGATTGAACCCAGGGCCTCACATGTGCTAGGCAAGCATTCTATCGCTGAGCCACAACCCCAGCCTCCATAGTTCTATTTCTTTAAGTGCAGCTCATCTCTGTGTGGAACCAGACTCAAATTAAAACATGAAATCTAGCTACTGAAATGAATCAAGTGTGAATGTTTAAACTGTTTTTTAGGAGGCACATTTTAGTTGTGGCAGAGTTAGAGAAACATCTGAAATAGTTATCACTTCAAAAATGATATTCATGTCTTAATTGTGGCACTGGGATTCAGAAGCCACCACCTTCCCAGTGAAACTGTCTTTTGTAAGCTCTGATAATTTAATAGCAACAGCTGAGCTTGTTTGGTGGCAACATAAGGATCCCAGTGAACTACAGGACCAATTGGATAACAGTGCTTTTTTTTAAGTGCTAAATGAACTTGGCTGTCTGCCAAAATTGCCTTGGATTTCATTACTCTTAACATTATTTAGTGTGCCTGAGGAGGAGTATATAACAACCAAAATACCATATAGCTTTTTTTCCCAAAAAATATACAACAAAGGAAAGAAATATGGGAAACAAAATAAACATAAATAATAACAAACCATCTTCGACTCTATTTTCAAGGAATAAAAAAATACACCCCTCTAAAGGTAGAAATATTATTTCTATGAACTTTTCACATGTTATTCACATTTAAGACATACTGAGAAAAAACTAATTTCAATGGCAATTAAAATATTTAAAATTTTCAAATTGAATAAAATGTAAAAAAACAGATTTTCTCAGGATTATAACTAGAAAAATATGAGACTTATCTAGCAAATATTAGAAATGTTAAATATATTAAATAAAATGCTATTATTTGGAGTAATCCAATTCAGTTATGTAATATTGAGTCAGTTTTCCCTTTTCCTGCTTCAGATTCAATATGAATATAACTTAATGGTATGAGATTTTTTTAATTAGAGGAAAATACTGATAATCATGAAATTTTTATTATAAATAACATAATTTTAGTATATATTTTCACAAAACAGTGAAAGTTGAGAAAAATTAGCCAGATGATACCATATAATGTAAATCAAATGTCAAAGTACAAAAATAGCTAATAATATGACAGGATTACAAAAAATATGTCATTGTATTAGTAAGGAACTGACTTCATTATACTCATAAGGAAAAAATTTGAAATTCCACATTAAAATCAGATTGAAGGATAAGGATCGAAAATTCAGGTAATCACCATGCTTTAAAGAAATGTGAAACACTCTGAAGATGTAATATTAACATTTCCTTTAAAATATTATTAGACTTTATAACTTCTTTAAACACTAAAACAGTGATAACAATAAAATCACCAAAGAACGTGCTTTAGTGCTAACTAAAGCTTTTGTTTTCAAACATATGAACTAAAAAAGTACATTCTCATGAAACTTTCTATTAAATTAAAAAAAAGTATATACACACACACACACACACACACAACACACAGAGTAGATTTCTCTTATCGAAAGATGCCTGAAACTATGCATAGAACCAATCCCTATATGTAGAGTGACGTTTTATATTTTTCCTATATGTACATACCTATGAAAAAGTTTAAAATATAACTTAGGCACAGTAAGAGGTTAACAATAATAATTAATACGAACAATTATAATATATTCTAATAAGTGTAATTTAAAATTTATGAATTATCTTATTTCTGAAATTTTTTACTTAATATTTTTGGACTTCAGTTGGTCATTGAAAACAAACTATGGAAAGCCAAATCACACATAAGGGGGGCTACTGTACTTGAAAGAGCACTTCACAATAACAAGAAATGGCAATACCACAGGTTGGTTTTAACTATGTGAATAATTAATTACAATTTTGTTGTAAAATTGTTTTGCTTACATTTTAGGATTTTGTGGATTTGATCTCAAAACAATTTTGTCAAACAGGTATTATCGCTATTATGTCTTTTGACACATGAGGAATGAAACGCAGACAACTTTTTTTTCCTAAAGGCTATATATCTTTTAAGTGTCATAGACAGTACTCAGTCTTGTGATCCCTGAAGTAATGTTCATTTTATCAATCAATGTATGCACTAATTTTTAGGTCCACATATGATTAAGGATATATATCAAAGAAAAATTAACAATGTATTATATTTAATCATCTAGGAGTTTTGAATTTGTATTTAAAATTTTTGGAGAGCACTCATATAATTTTATTAGGCATAATTAGGGTAACATAGCTACCCTGGAGATTTAAAACATGTGATAACATAAATATATAACAATATAATAATCATAATGGAATAGAAAATAAGGCTCTGATCAAATTAATAAGACATGAGTACTAATATGGAGAAAAAGAAGATTTAATTTCAATTTAAAATAGGCCCAGAAAACAGAGACAAACTCTGAGTTTTCTTCCATGTGAAGGTAAAAATATTTGAGAGAATAGGCCTGGAGGGAGAGTATGTGGGAGAAAAAAGAAAATCTATTACTGCTATAAATTCATATACAAAGTGTTAAATAAAAAACGAAAATACATTACTTTAACTCAGACTTAGCAATGCTTGCAAATATTACCAAATTCAGGAGGTTTCAGGTTTCTCCTTTTATCTGAAATATATTTAAACATTTTCACAATATAGATTTTTTTTAATAGTAGTTAACCACATGGGGTGAAGTGTTTTACACACTGGGAGACTCACACTTCTTTTTCCCTTGGAAGAACTAGATTATTAGAAGGTATTACAAAAATATCTTGTTGTCAGAGAAACAAACCTTGTTTAGCTTTCCTAATGAATCTCCTGAGAAAATTAGAAGACTTAAAAGTATAAGTGATGACATATATTCAGTCAAAGGGCTACTGAATATAAAAGATAAAACCGATCCTTTTCATAAAGTTTCCTTAAAACTACTGTTCTTCTACGAAGCATTTGGGATTTATTTGTGAGCCTATTCTTAACAAATCAAACTAACTTGTGAGTTAGGTGGGGTAGTCATACTTAATCCTCTCCTTTTTCTTTTTCTAATTTCCTTTTTACAAAAGGAAGGATCAGGTTTGTCCAGATTAATTTAATGGTTTATCTCAGTCAACAAGTTAGTTAGGAGTAATTTAAAATTCCTTGAACTGTTTACTAGGTCATATAGTTTGGGTTACTACTTATGGATAACTTAGCCTGGGAATTATTTGGTGATTTGGATTTTTCAAAAAAATGAAGTAAAAGAAAGAAGATGCTTCTTAGGTAGGGAATCAAAGTTAGAGTTAACTTTTCTCTATAAAAAATGGAAATTTTGATAAGATACTCAAGCTTGACTGAATTAGAGTATGCTGAAGTAATTCACAACTAGCAATACTTCCAGGAAACTATATATAATTTGTTTTCTGCTAGGCTTTTCTTTCTGTTCTTATTATTACTGGCTTCATATGAAGATTCTAGCACTATTTCATTGAAATACATGTTCCTAATCATGTAATTTCCTGGAATTTCTAAATTATTTGGTTTTTTTAAACAAACTTACAATGTTATAATTTTTTGCTTGTGCATAACTTATGCACTTTCTGAAGTAACTTACTAAAATGCAAATGCTATTTAAGTGTAAATTAAGATCAGTTACACCTACTTAAGGAGTATTGTTTTTCAGAATATTCCATTCATTTTGAAGTGACTTGTCCAAGGTTAAAAAGCTGCTTAATCTCCATTTGGAAAGGAATTTAGGTCTCCATGACCATTTTGCTGTCATTATAACATGCTGTCACCTCTATTGCTATAGGAAAAGTGATACAAAATTAAAAAAAAATGTCTGATGACTATGTAGCCTGAAATGTTTTAAGAGCTACAACTCATTTTGTAGATTTGAATAGTAAATACCAAGTACAAGTGCATTAAGTAGCAAAATGGAATATTTTTGTACAACTAAAGACTTAAAAATACTTACTCATTAACTTTCTGAATAAAATCTAAATTACATAAGGTGATACTACATAATTTATAGCATTTGCCGTCTTGAATGTAAGATATATGTCCTTAACCAGGTTTTGAATTACAAGTTAAAATGTATTGAAATTGCTCTACTTCAACATATGTCTTGAATCCTAGAAATGTGTTTTGAAGAAATACAGACAATTTTATAGTAGATTCAACATGAATAGCATGACTCTGTGAATAGGACCTCAAAATACATTGATGTAAAGCTTTAAAGTTCCATAAAAACTACTAAATATCCAAATCATGGAACTTACTTTTTGCTTATTTAAAGAAAATTAAATATTTTCCATGTTTATTCTAAAGGTGTTTGCTCTCCTGCTAAAAATGTCTAACACATTAGGCTTTTAATAGATTAATGGAAAAGAGTTGCAAACTTTTGCTCAGCAAACACACCTTTAAAGGTCATGCTGTTTTAACAACTTTTGGTTAAATGTAAAATCCAGCAAACATAGTTATATTTTGCCCTACTAGTTATTGTTTGATTGAAAATTAATTTTATGTAGTTGAGATTCTATCTGTTTTGGTTTCTCAAAATTTAAAGGATTTTCATTATGAGCAGAAAGCATTGTAACACGTATTGATTTATGAATTCTCCCCTCTCCTTTTCCTTTCCCTTCCCTTCTTTAACTGAATTTCCACATAAAAGTTCTTTGTGTAGTTTTGTTTCCTTTAAATAAAATGACTGTTTTGAAATTTTAGCTTGAGGTTTATTTGAGATAAATTTTTAAATTGTAGCTATGCGGTGGAAAAGATTAATGGAGAAGAATTTCTCAGAAACTACTGGAGACAGGTAAAGTTTGCAACTCTTAAAGGACTGAAGAAGGAACAAAAATTGTCAATAGCATTTTATTTTAGCTGTTTTTCTAGAAATAATTTCCTTGATAAGTTAATTCTCAAAACTACAAAGTTCACAGAAACTGAAAAATCCAGAGTTATGTAGCCAAAAGTTATGGTTAAAATAGTAATAACTAATTACCAAAAAATTGTGTTTTGCACACTTGATAATCATTTATATATATATATATATATATATATATATATATATATATATATATATACATACATACACACACACACATATACACACACACAAAAGTTGGTCCAGTCCAAATTACTCACAAGGTTGCTCTGTTCTTTAGTTACTTATACCTTATATGTCCATATCTGTGCCCCTGTGAGTAGGAGGTATTCTAATTATATTCATATTATAAATATGAAAAATGAGATTTGCCTAGAGGTACAATGATAGCAAGTGGCCATATCAGGAATCATTCATATATTTTTGTCTTCATAGCCCCATTTTTAACCAGAATGAAAAATATAAATTTATTTTTGCCAACGTTTTTGAAATACAATTTAACTATATTAATAATGGCTATGCACATGGACATTTTATTTTATTTCTGTTTAGATATATGTTTCCTATTATTTTCATATCTCAGTTGCATATAACTGTGCTAGGGCTATAGAAAATCATAACTTGAGGAAACAAACAAATAAACAAAAACTACAGTGGTTAAACTGAATATTAAGGCTTTCCTTTTTTTATGGACATCTTAATTGTAAAAGAAATATACTTTCTATAAAATCACCTATCATTAAAAAATCAGTAACTGTGTGAAAAAATATAAACACACACATTAAGTATCTAATTTAAAACCTAGACTTTCTCCTTTGGTAATTATATTTTTGTTGTAGTTTATATAATCAGTGTAAGCAAATTAAAACCAGAGCTGCCTTCTGATCTTTCTCATCAAAGGTTATTGCATTTTTTATTTCATTTTTATTAGAAATTTGACAAGGTTTATCTAGGGCTTTTATGAATTTTCTTGGACAATTTCAAGTTAAAATAATACCTTTCAATTATAGTGTATGTTCAGAAATCCTGACACATCATACTCCGATAAATACTAGAGGGATAAAAATATCTCACAGCATTAAATAACTAAATAACATTCTCTTGAACCACAAAGAGAATTGAGCTTAATTACAATTCATCTGCACAGTATCACATCTAGTTGAATCAATCAATTATTTTAACTGATTTTCTTTCAAATTAACTGCTAGTTTTATTTTTATGTGGATATTTGCCTTATTGTCCAAATAACAGTCTATATTTCTGATTAAAACAAGTCAAAGGCAGGGATTTCTTATTCATTAATCGTATCCATAGGGCTTATCAGCCAGAATGGAATATTGTGAGTCACAGATATTGATCAAAGACCAGGCAAATGTTTAAATATTTTCTCTTGTACTTATATTCTTAACTAACACAATTATCCTGCAATTATAATAAACATAAAGTGCAAATATAAAAAAAAACATAGATGAACACTAATGCTTTTGCTTGATGAGTACAAGGCAAATTAGCATGGCAGAAGTTTGCTTAAGTGTCACTCATTCTAGTAGGTAAACATTATGTGTTCTTTCCTACCAGATTTTAAAATTCTTGAAAAAAATAGAATCAATAGAATTACTTTTGTAAAATACAGGTACAAATACATAGTTTTTGAAATTTGTGATACATAATGGCCTTCAAAGTAGGTTTAAGCAAATGCTTAAAAATTGTATTTCTCGCTGGGCATGGTGGCATACTCCTGTAATCCTAGAGGCTGGGGAGGCTGAGGCAGGAGGATCATGAGTTCAAAGCCAGTCTCAGCAAAAGTGAGGTGCTAAACAAGTAAGTGGGAACCTGTCTCTAAATAAAATACAAAATAGGGCTGGGAATATGACACAGTGGTTCAGTGAGCCCAAGTACAATCCCCTGCACACACACACATACACACACACACACACACACACACACACAGTATATTTCTTTTTTAAGTATGCAGTGCTACTTTGTTACTTGAGTATTCTAATTTTCACAGCACAGATTATATTTTATAGTACTTAGGCTGTCTTCTTGTTGTTAGTATATTTTACTGCCAAACAGCAGAGATGTTGTAAGAGCTAATCCTTGTTGGAATGTATTTCACTAAGGCATGTATTATTTCTTCCTTTGTAATGTGTGTGTATATATTTAAATACATATATATGAAATTATATAATAAGCAATATAATGTATATATCCCAAGCAGACATGTAAAAGTAATGATTCAATCTCAACTTATTATATTTTATATCACCAGTTAATACATAGTCAGATGCTATTCTTCCCCAAAGAGTTTTATTAGCTTATTTTTTATTGACTCCATATGTAGTATTTTATTGAATTATCTTTTCAAAATGATCTTACATACATGGATATTTAAAATTGAAATTTTAGAAGAATATATACAAAATAGAATGGAGATTTAATCTTGACCTTCTACATTAAAAAGGTATGTCTACACATCCTTCCATTAATGATAAATCATGAAGTCCTGTAGCTCTATTAAATGAAAGATCCTATTTCTATTGAGACATCATACTAGTCTAATAAATATCAAAAGTGTACTAAAAGAAAGTTCTGGGGAATCAAACATTTAACATTTTTGGTATAGTATAAAAGATGCTATAACTGAGCTGATTGTTTAAAGAGTCATAAGAGAAGGTAGATTTCTGGCCTTGCACTTGATTTACAATGAATTTCTGCAGATCTGTTCAAATAGTTTCCTGCCTGTGAAATAAAAATAATGGCCATTCAGCTATTTTTCTGTGAGCCTGTGCAAATAAGTGATAAAGCACAAAAAATTGTGTTACTTAGAATAATAGAACTAAGAGGTATGAGTCTTCAAATTTTATGTGTTTATGTTCATAAAATTACTATAAATACTGATATATGTTCATGTATCAGTTTTTAAAATTAGGCATTGCATAAAACTACTTATAAAACCAGATGATAAGTACATAATTATATTGTATATTTTTCTAAATATTTTTGCAAGTGCATTTGTGTAGTTACAAAATGTGTATATTATTCACATTTTAAACATTATTATTTATAGAGGCTTATTTACAAAGACAAATGGCAATATGATTACACACATGTTCCTAAATAAGAATTTGCAATCATCATATACACTAATCAAAGAAAACAAAATAGATCTTTTAAGTTCTCATCTATTAATCAATTACAAATATATTTTTGTTGTCTCCACACTAGTAGCACTTTTAACCCCTTAGTAGTAAGCTCCACCACATTCCACGTCAGGGGAGTGAGAAGACCAGAGAGAGCTGCCAAGTTCACAATGACTTGATGACTCCCTGAAGAAGTTTTTGAGCAACAGGTTTAATTTACTTCCATTTTTCCTTTTCTTTTCCTTTCACTCTACTGTATTTTTTCCTTTACTCCACTGAGTTTTCACCACTCATTCTTCATAAAATGAGTTCTTGAAAGAGTGAATATTTTACTACAGGTCACTTTATTTTGACTTCCATTCTATATGTGTACATCTATGCCAAAAAAATCAACTTGAAAATATCCTTTCTAATCCTGTTTTTAAGTAATTTTTTTTTCCTAAAAGTAAAAATAAAATTTACAAATAAGACTACATGCTTAGGCTTTTTAAGGCTACTGTTTGCATAATACTATGAATTTACTTACCTGCTGATTCTTAGTTGCCTTTGAGATGCACAATAAGAGAATAAGGATTTGATATATACACAAATACTGTCTGAAAAAATCAACACATATATATAGATAGTTTTCAAATACCACTTTGAACAAAGGTGATATGAAATATATGCTTTTGCTGTAACTAAATGCTATGTATAATTTAATGTTTATGTAACCCCTTCTGTTTTTCATCCAGCATGAGGCAGTAATTGCTTTCTTTTGAAAATGAATACCTGTCCTGGTGCTATCAATGACTTGAAAAAAGACAAATCTAAAACTAATCCTATGATAAGTACATTCAATTCATCATTTCTTTTAAGGCACATGGTGTTATATTTAATTTTAGGAATACTTGATTTAAATTTTTGAAGTTATTAAAAGTAGAAATGCCTGTTCTAAAAAAGTTTATTATTTAATCTGAGTCTGAAATAAAATGACCTTAAAAAGTAGAGGTGTTTACTTATTCAGCTCTGAATAATTTAAAATAAATATTTAAACTAAATTTAAAAAGAAGTATTTATTTTCTACTCTTGTTAGTCAATAAAAAAAGAGTCTCTGGAGTCCAGAAGAGGGCTTCTTCTTTTTTAATTCATTAACAAAAATTAAGATGCAGGTATGTTATACCTGAAGAGAAATTTCTTCAAATAATCAGATTAAAGATAATTTTCATAGAAATAGTTGATTTATCCTTGATTATATTCAGGGGGAAGGAAATAAATAAGCATGATTTTCCTGAATATAAAAAAAATAGCTTTCATTTGTGAAAGTCACATTTACCTTTCATTTGGAATGAGATGAGTACTTTTTAAAACTATATCTACAAAGTAAATTCAAAGTAAATTTGCATTTGAAACTAAGAAAATTTGGACATTGAGAAAGCTAAAACTATACGGACATTAACATTTTATATAACATTAAATATCAAGAACTAGTTTTGAAAAAGATTCTTCATTGTGTAAATGGATTCATCCTAGACTCAATATCAAACTTTCAGACTGTATTAAGAATGGGATTTGTCATCAATCCTCCAGGTGTTACAAGTGACTAACAGTCATGCTTAGACAGCTATATAAGGAAAAGATGCTAAGGAGAGGCAAATATCTGGAAGGCCAAAATATGTTAAAAAGCTTAAAATGAATCAATAAAATTATGATGACGTGAAAGCACATTGATGTGGTAAAAATGGGCTTCTTTGAAGTGCTGGTCACTTACGAAAACATGTAAGTGAGGAAATTCAAAAACCGTTCTTCTTTCAAGTGAGACAGATACTTTTCTTGTTCAAATTTATAAGATGCTGTATGATAACGCAGCAGTGCTGACAGATATACACATGGAACTGTATGCATATATTAGAAAAGATGGAGAAACATGGTTATCCTAGTTGTTATTGGCATGCTGTGTTCCACAGAAACTCATCCAAATTAAATATGTTTTTTTTATGTATAAAACAAGGATGCTTTTCAGCTTTGCTTTTTATTTATGCCTTTGTCATTTCTTCTTTATAGTTACCTATGCTAGTATACCACAGATAGTTTGAACCAATTAATTCTGTCTATTAAAGCATATCTTTTTTGGTTCTCTTTTATTTCTTGCTTCTCATCACCACACCTTCTATTTTGACTGCTTATTTAACAGCTCTCAGATAAGTAATTTCACTTTGCTTATTTAAGCATCCTGTTGCTCACCTCACTTCAAAGTTAGATTATAGTAAAGGCCCACACATTTTGGTAATTTCTATCTGCTTGAAATAAGTTTTCCTAATATCTGATGTGTGTATTCCCTAGGTATTTAAAATAAATATCTTCTAATTAATGTAGTGATCTACATAGAGAATTGAATATTGATAGAAATTATGACTAAATATCTACATAGAATATGTGAATTTGGACCATGTGAAGTTGCTATTTTTTACATCAAAATTTGTTGAATATCAGCAGCTTCATAAGATTCAACCCAATAATCAAAGGTCACAGTCCAGAAGATTTGTTGAAAGAGAGTAAAATTATACTTTTAGTATAAATAACCCCTAAGTATGATAAATTATCAGTAAAGATATTTCCTGAATTCCTCCTCATCTATGCAAATTTGTCAAAACCATTACATAAAGCTTAAGTAAAAATTAGTGCTGGAAACGTCTTTATGCATAATGCATATTTCTGGAGAAAGTGAGATTTGTAAAGTTGGGACTTCTGATCTAATTTTAACATAAGTTCCCAAAGAAAATGAAATATAATTCCATTAAATGTCTTTAGTGCAAATTATCCAGTTATGCAACATCAAGTTCAATGAGATGTGGAATCTAGTAAGTTTATTTTCCAGCTCAATTATTAATTGAATGAGTAGACATTTTTCTAATAGGAAGATATACATTTGGATTAAAAATTGTATCTAATCCTTTCTGCAGAAGATATGTTTGAAATTTATCGTGGTCAATACAAATACATAAATGAGACTTCCATGTAATTATTTATCTCATTATTTTTAAAAAGTTAGAAAATTTGATTCCTGGGAAAAAGTTAAACTATCAAAATTGTTTGCCATCATGTGTCTTTCTTATTTTTACATTTTCATGCAAACAGCCCTTCACTGGTCGATATCATTTCCAATGCCAAAACATTGCTAGTTTTTTGTTTGTTTGTTTCAGTATAAGTGAACACAAAAACATTTTATGTTGTTTAAAGTGTGTGCAGTAAGTAAAAGCTTAAGCTTTGGAGTTAGGTATATCAGCCTTTAAATTCTACCTTCATACCTTAATAGCTCTATGACCTTGAGCAAGTTACTTAAACATTTAGATCTCAGTTTTCACATATGTAAGTTGAAGTGACAATAGCAGCACATGTATCAGAGGATTGTTGTATTAAATTCATTTAGCACAAAGCTTGGTATATATTAAGAACTCAATTAATCGTAGCTACCATCATTTAAATAATTGACAACATACTTTGGAATTAAAATTAATTCAGTTGCTGAATCTACAATGATATTTGACCATAGAAATTTGCAGAAAAAATGGATTTATATTTCTTTTTTCTTTTGTTTTGTTTTTTGTATTGGGGATTGAACTCAGGGTCACTTAACCACTGAGCCATGTCCCTACCCCTTTTTAGTATTTTATTTAGGGACAGGGTCTTACTAAATTGCTTAGAGCCTTGCTAAATTGCTGAGACTGGCTTTGAATTTGCAATCATCCTGCTTCAGTCTCCTAAACCACTGGGATTACAGGTGTCCACCACCACGCTGGGCTTTTATTTACTTTATATTTCACGTTAATAAGATTATGACTTGCAGGACTTTGAAAATGTGTAAATAGGTAGTGCAAGTGGAAGTATTGTATTTTCACAATTTTTTCAATTGCATATTGATAGTGTGATGAGTGGTAAAGCCTACCTTTTGCTAAATAATAAAAATTTAACTCTTCTTAAATCGGAGACAATTCTGGCAATAGTAGTAAGTGCAAATAAAGAATAGTCTTTCTTGAAAACTTAAGGAATGTTAATTTAATGTATTCTCTCATTTTACCAAGTGTATTTTTGAACTTTTAGCAAAATTAATCTTCAGTCTTTTATGTATGTATGTATGTATGCATGTACGTAAGTATGTATGTATTTTGTAGTACTAGGGATTGAACTCAGGACATTCTACCTCTGAACTATGTATCCAGTCTTTTTCAGTTTTATTTTGAAACAAGGTCTTGTTAAACTTTCTCATGCTGGCCTAAAAATTGGGATCCTCTTGCTTCAACTTCCCAAGTAGCTGGCCTTACAAGTAAGTACTACCTGCCCAGCTAATTTTGATTTAAAAGAAATCATCAAAATTATTATTAAGCTGGGTGCAGCATGCATGACTGTAATCTCAGCAGCTTGGGAGGCTGAGGCAGGAGGATTATGAGTTCAAAGCCAGCCTCAGCAATGGCAAGGAACTAAACAAATTAGTGAGACCCTGTCTTTGAAGATTAACTGGGTATGGGGATGTGGCTCAGTGGTTAAATGCCCCTGAGTTCCATCCCTAGTACCCCCTAAAAATTATTAAGAATATCCTTTAAATATGCAATTTTAGTTGATATATTTGTGATGATTTAGAAATTATTTTTAATAAGAATGTCACAAAACATGAAGTGGCAATGTTATATTTCAAGTTGCTCTGTGTTTTATAATGAGCCAGTAGGGAAGTAAAAAGAAATTAAAGACCAATTATAAATGTCATTAATTCATTAGATTAAAATTTTAAATATATATATATATATATATATATATATATATATATATATATATATAATAAAGGCCTTACTAGAGTGATATATTTATTGCTTGTCTGAATAAATTCTATTTTAAAATAGATGCTACTTCATCATTCTCAAACAACTACTCAGACAACATGTATATGGTGGAGGATTTCCTTTCTTCTATGCCAGTATCTGATCAAAACATATAATTTAAATTGTATTTGTTGTTAAATTGCATATTTACAAACATTTTACATTTGAACCACCAGACATTTAAGTAACTTAAGGATGCATATTTTTCACATGACACAAAACAACCAAAGACATATAAATTGATCCCACTTAGAAAGTCTAGTTTTCCTGAGAAACTGCTCAGTCTTCAGTAGAAATCCAAGAAAAAATGCTTTTCTTTCATTTATTAAGCTTTATCTTTTTTAAATTCTGAGTGTTTTGAAAACTAGTAATTATAACCTACAGTAAAATGGTTAAGAAAAATATTAAATTTATATTTTTGATAATTGAAATGACACAAAGATTGTTAAAATCATTTGCTGTCATTATTCTGAGAGGTTGCATTTTCCCTTGGTGGTATATTAAAAATGATCAAAATTTCAAACTCCATTCTAAGGAAGAGTTTTTTTTTTAATTTAAAGGATAATATAAAGCTTAAGTTTATTCCCACTACTTCTATTTCTATTTGCTCTGTTTAAAAATGCTTATTGCAACATATTTAAATGTCATAGTTATTTTGCAGAACTTCATCCCCCAAGGTAAAGAAACATATAGAAGCTGAATTTTTGAGACTCAGAACACTTTTTCTCCCCAAAATCTTATTTTATCATCAAGTCTCTAGCATTATTTAAAACATCTTGATATTGCATGATGCAATATTTTATATACATATATATATGCCTATTATGTAAATGTATAGATATGCTTGTATTTTTAAATTAGTATTTGTAATAACGAATCAACTAGAAATCTGTAATATTTTAAGTTACAACTATTAAAATGGAAACATTATATTCATCATGATATGTTTATTTATTACATGTATTTAGATTAGATTCACACTAAAATAAGTGGTCAAGATAAATAAGATATAGGACAACTAAATGGAATGTTTGCTCCCCAAAATAAAAATAAGATTTGTTTATATGAAAGTGACATTGAGTAAGTGAAGTACCTAGGAGTTTTTCCTTGAATAATTTAGTATATAATATGTGAATAATTTAAAGAACTATAAAGTTGGGAGACAACAGGACTGTAAAATAAGACTGGAAAAGAAAGGATACTGTTCAAATTTGATTTAAATTATCTGTCTTTGTAATGATGTGTGGGCGAATATATTTACCTACTTATAATGAGTATTCTAAGGGTTTACTAATTTTTGAAAATTGGGAGAAAATACTCATTTGTTTTCTGTTTTGAGGTATACCAAAATTAAAACTTGCTAGAAAAAGAAAACGAAAGTGAAGGAATGGGTTGTGTGTGCTAAAACAACTACTTAAAGGGTTTGTTTTCCACTAGAGAATGTTGTTGTGAAAAGAGAGAATGGGCATGTAATGTTTCTAAACTTTTCGTGGATGTGGCATTTCTCTTAGCTGTCTTAAATTTTCTAAATGTTTTGTCATAATCTGCACAGTACATGTGTTTAAAAATTATAGTCCACAGAAATCTACAACTATAAAGGAAACTTTTCTTAAGATAATAATATTTAGTTACCTCTTATTTGTCAGAATATCTTGGTACTGAGGATTGAAGACTGGGGTGCTTTACCACTGAGCTCCATCCCTGCCCTTTTTATTTTATTTTATTTTTTTCTTGATATAGACTCTGGCTAACTTGTTTAGGGACTCACTAAGTTCTGAGGCTGGCCTTGAACTTGGAATCCTCTTGTCTCAGAATTGCTGAGATTACAGGTGTGCATCATAGCATCCAGCTGGGAATTGCTTTTCCTAAAACTTTTCAAATAACAATGCACCCAGATTATGGGGAATTTCAGTCTCACTGAAAAAGTTTACTTCTCTTTGCAAAATTAACCTGCAAAAGTAAGATACACTTGAGTTTAAGCTTAGGCCTGAACTGATTGAGAGAGAATAGGCAATTTAGAATTTGATGCTTGATCACACTGAATGCAGAATAAAGAACAATAACAATGATACATTCAGAAACTTTTATTTATTTATCTATTTTATTTTTATTTTCTGGTAGCGTTGGATTCTTTCACCTGGGAATCCATAACTCTGCATGCTAGGCAAAGATTCTACTGCTGAGTTATAATTACAGGAAAGGAACTAACTTTTGTTAGAGGCCAATGTTTTTATACTTATTAGTGTTCTCTAATCAACTGTATCCAGGCTATCATGCCATTAATCAGTCCAAGAGCAGATAATACACAATATTACACAGATGGATTTTGTAAAACCTGAATAGAAGTGAATATATTATACTATTAGTAACACCAAAGGTGTCCTCTTATACAACTATGCATTCTAAGGAGAGGCAATAAGATAAATACTCTGAACTGAACAAAGTTCAAATAGTTTAAATAATATCAGAAATGTCTCCACAACCCTTATTGATGTAAAGGTGAATGCAGAGAATTAATAACTGAGTCAGACAGCAACTTCATTTGATAAATTAATTTCATAAGCTTGAATCAACCAACGAAGATGATTGTCTATAGAGAAGATGATTGTCTTTTGAAGAGCAGTATGTTTCCTCTAGCAGATATGTTAGTTTCCTCTCTCCTCAGTAATCATTTTCTGACTTTATTCTGTACTATTGGCAAATTTTTAAGTCAGACTTTTCAACCTCTTGATTTTGCAGTTGGTTTGACTTTCTTAACCTTAAAAATCATTACTGGTACGTTTTCTTACACACAGAAATTCTTATGATTAATTATTTTAAAATTGCTTTATATATTTTAACACAAATAATCTTTAGTAAATTCTTAGAGTCTTATGAACAGAAATTGAGTAATTTCATTATTTGACATGGTGAAAAAAATTTAACCAAATAAAAGAATGTAACTTACAAATGTAACATATTATTTGAGTTAAACTTTCAAATATCTTTTAATATTACTATAGTCTTTTTTTTCATACACTGAAAATTTGCATCATCCCTTGCTATAATTCACACATACTACAATAAATATTAGACACACTCTTGACAGGTAATTCATTGTAATAATGTCATACTGAGGTTTGGTATTCTATCCAATATCCAGTGTTACTCCAATAAATGTGCTTAAACAAGTAATTTTGCTTCATTTTACAGGCATATTAATTTCTAGTAAGTCAACCAGCTAGCAAAGTTAAAACTAAAGAAACTAAAGCATTAAATATTGACCATCCCCGCTTTATTATAACAGGAATTATCAAGAAGAAATCTATTTTCTGAGAGGAAGTCAACTATAGTTATAATTTGGCTGGTATTCGGGACAAGTGTTGTGCAAATACGTATTGAATTTTAGACCAATGGGTGTTAAAATATACATATTCTAAATATGCCCCTTTGAGTCAATTACTGATTAAAGCATTCTCATAGGTATATATTCAGCATCTAGTTTGGACTGAATTAGTCACATTAGCCTGTTTGCTTATCAAGAACCAAACATATTTATATAGGTAAAAATTATTCAATTCTCAGACGTTTGTCATTTATGTCCTTGGTAATAAAAATATTATTGTGCATGAAAGAGAAATATCAGAAAATAGTATTTTAATTCACTTCCCAACATTCTATTGAATGACAAAGCATGTAGAGATTTTTTATTAAGGGTCAGAAATTACAGAATTTAAGTATACACAACTACTTTTCTCTCATATATCATTGCAGGAGGAAGAATTACCAAGACAAGAAGAGCCCCTAAGTAAGAAAGTGCCACTTCTGACAGGTTCACACAATATTAAATGTAGTGGGCTGAAAATTTTCTTTATTTTTTCTTTTGTATGGGTATTAGCTCCAAGGGTGCTCTACCACTGGGATATACCCCCAGTCTTTTTAATTTTTATTTTGAGACAGCATCTCACTAAGTTGCCCAGGCTTGCCTCCAATTGTGATCTTTCTGACTCAGCTTCCTGAGTGGCTGAGATTTTAGACATGTGCCACCATGCCTGACTAAGGGCTACAACTTTTTAATTTTATAATTTTACTATAAACATTAATGAAAAATGCAACCTCATTAATTTAAATATCTGAAATTTATAATTGCCTCAACAGACTTAATACACATACATTAGCTTCTTAAATCCACAGTTGAAGTTTACATAGGAAAATCAGTTTAGCACATTCTAGGACTATTATTAAAGGCAAAGATCTAACACTGCCTATCTCCCCCACTTTGACATATATTCAAACTGTTAATGTATTTTGTATTACATATGTAATTGTGTAAACTCATTTGCTCAAACTATGAAGAAATTCTTCAAATTGATCTATATCCATACATTAATAAAAATAGTCAAAAATATGTGTTATGGATCTGGGATTAGTACATCATTAAGATTCTATGTTTATGGCATTTGATTAATTTTCCATATCATATTATAAGGCTCCATATTTCCACAAAGTGTTTTGATCCTTGCTTTTAGGTTGATATAAAATGTCATAGTAGGTGAAGTACTTAAGGCACTCTCTTAGGGAATGAAAAAACAAATAATAAATCTTGATTTATCTTACACTACCCATTAAGAACCTAAACAATAATTAAGAGATACAGAATATTTCTATAACTGAAGAAAGTTCTATTGGTTACCTCTGCTCTAGACTTTTGATGGAGTAATTGATATGAAACTGACACTTCTCTCTCTCTCTCTCTCTCTCTCTCTCTCATATATATATATATATATATATATATATATATATATATATATATATAAAGGTCATAATCTAAAAAAATAAGACATAGGGATTCCAATTCCTACATTAGAAAGCATAATTTATAGGCATTTACAATATAAGCACCTATTCCCCAAAAAGGAACATTTACATCAGCACCTTGTCTTTTTAAAAATTTTAATCTATACTTTTTGGCAAAACACTAATAATATAAAACACAACATATATTTAAACAAACAGCAAGCTGTCATAATTTATCTAAAAATATTCATTAAATGCTTTACCAAATATAACTTAATTGGAATTAAGAATTCAAAAGTATAGCCTGGATTTTTCAAAGATTAAAAACACTTCTTATTTGTTAGATTCCAGAAATACCTTTCCTGCATACCCTACCTCTAAAAGGTATTGCAGAATTTTTTTAATCAAAAAGGTGTCTATGATAACATATTTAAAAACACAATCTGGGGCTGGGGTTGTAGCTCAGTGGTAGAGAGCTCACCTAGCACATGAGAGGCTCTGGGTTAGATCCTCAACACCACATAAAAATAAGTAATAAAATAAAGGCATTGTGTCCAACTATACCTAAAAAACAAATATTAAAACAAAACAAAACACAATACAACATAATCTTAGCCAGGTGTAGTAGTGCACTATTGTAATCCCAGTGGCCCAGGAGACTGAGCCAGGAGGATCACAAGCCCAAAGCCAGCCTCAACAACTTAGCAAGGCCCTAAGCAAATTAGTGAGACCCTGTATCAAAATAAAGTGATTCAGGGGTTAGGTGTCCTAGGTTCAATCCCTGGTACCAAAAACAAAAACATAATCTTTATAATCCCTGTTTCCCCTTATCCAAGATCTAAAATTGGGTAGAAATTTATAAATTTCTTATTCATAGTTATACAGCAAATTGGAGGATCCTACCATAAAATGATAGACCTCTGTCATATGTTATTTGCATGTTGAATTTAGATTTTCAGTTTCTTGAAATCCAACTCAAAGTGTTTGACCTATCACAGGAAAATCCTTTTGTGAATAAGGATTCCACAGATCACATGCCAGAGAGGTCTTGCCTCAACTACTCTCAACTTTGTAATCTTGTGAAGAAGCTGACAAGCTTGGGTGAGACAATGTTTTGCTATCCTCCTTAAAGAATTAGAAATTCCCCTCTGAGATAGTGTGCATTGATATCAAGAGACATTATAGTTAAGATCATTTTCATAACTAAAGAAATTTGAAATTGATAAGTGGGTAATTAATAACTCTTAGTGACATAATATGTGCTTATTATTTAAGGGCAGCATGACCATTTTCCTCAGAGTCAGAAAATAAATACTATTAGCCAATGAGAGTAGGATTGTACCTGCCTAGTCTATATTTATAGTCCCTTGAATCTATGCTTTTTACTGCATCACAAAACTACTGCAAATTCCCAATTCTGTGTATCAGATTTTTAGAACTTTTATCATTATCCAAAGGATAAAATCCATTTAGTAGAAATAACAATTTTTATTTAAGCTTTCCTTCATAGACCAGTGAGGATAGAAGAGATTTCACTACAGTTTAAATTCATGAAATATTTTGTGCTTACATAGAATCTTGGATAATTTGCTGCTAATGGCACTTCATCTTATCCATCAGGGAATACAGAATCATTGCATCCCTGAAACTAAAGTAACCTTGGAGGAATCACTATGGAACCTCCTATCTAGTACAAAATTTGAGTTATTGAAGCCCTTTATTTTCAGTGGATCTATTTTATTTAAGTTACAAATGATTACATTGTACTGGAGGCAAAGACCTTTTTCTTTCTCCTCCCTCTTTTTATCCTCCACCCACAGCTGATTGCAGAGCACTATGGCGACTATACGAAAGTGGGTTTTAATTCAGATATTTCAAGGTGAGTTTTACATATGTTAAATATCATAAAAGTCTGCTTTCTTCTGGTTATTTTCAGGAGTACTAACTTTATCTGAACTACAATTTTTGTGGTTGAACTTTTCCTTGTGTTATTTACTTCAAGGTTAAAATGTTAATAGTAAGTGAGACTGGGTTAGAAGAAAGGGAAGTCTTTATTCCAATATGCTGGTTGATATAATGTGTGGAGATGCAAAACAACAACAGAAATCCCACAAATTATGATAACGCTCTTTTGGCCTGAATGACTACATGTATCATAAATGAATTGTCAATTTCTAAAGAATTAATTATGAGAAAAGATACAACACCAGAATCCTACTAATTGTAAACAAGGAACATACAAAGTCTTTCTGGGTCATGCTGAGATATGATTAGAATCATTAGTTATTCATGTATTGATAAATCAGGGAAATGCTTATTTCGGGAAAAAAAATACTTCTGTGGATTATTAACACCCAGAGTAGAGGGACCATTCTTCCCATTTCCAATGCTTGACTTATGAAATGTACTCAACAAATATATTCCAAACTAACAAGTGAGGGTGTTCTAATGAATAAAAATAAGAACTTTATTTTTCTGACAAGAGGATGAGTTGGTTAAATAAGTTTTAGTACATCTCCCCTAAATCTTCATATATAAATAAATGAAAGATATTCAGAATTTTATTGTATCTAGTAAAATTTGGGAATAATGTTCAGTACATCTCTCAAGGAGATTTTATTTATTATTATACATATTTTGGTCTGAGTTATTGAACTCAGAGGCACTCAATCACTGAGCCACATCTCCAGCCCTATTTTGTATTTTGTTTAGAGACAGGGTCTCACTGAGTTGCTTAGCACCTTGCTTTCGCTGAGAATGGCTTTAAACTCATGAACCTCCTGTCTCAGCCTCCTGAGCTGCTGGGATTATAGGCATGCGACACCGTGTTCAGCTCCATGGAGATTTTAATTTTCCCCCCAATCATGTACATTTGTGATTATTGTACCAAGTGCACCCCCATAACCTTGTTACAATATTCCTGATATGATACAATGTATTTTTGAATAATATATTGTCACAAATAACTATTCTGAGTTTCATCTATCCATGGAGCTGGAAAAAAAAGAATATTTCTCTGTCCCCTGGCATTGCTGAAAGAAGAAACATTTTAATAGATTTATTCAACATTAAATTTCTCAGGCATTTTAAATTTTATTTAAGAAATAAAAGATTTAAGTAACCATCTTTATTTTATATGTCTTTTTTTTTCATTATTCACTCCATTACTTGCCTCTTAATCCCATCATTCAAATCCACATTTCTGGTGCCCAGAACCTGCCATATCCAACAAATCTCCCCACCCTCTCCTGGTTCCTTTCAGTTCTCAGATCTTCATTCACTGAAGTCATGCTCATTTCCATTAGTTTCCCCAAATACCTCCTTTGGTTTTGAGTGTCTATAATTCTTTAAAGTCTCTACACAATCCTTAAGTTTTCCATCTTTGTTATCTGAAATACTCCCACTGAAATTTCTATCACTCCTTGACCTGTCTATATTATATAAAAACTTATTCTTTCTCTTAGTCCCTCCCAAATGCTCAGAATCATTCTTTACCTCTCAGTCATTCCTTCCCTCTTCTCAGTACTCTCATTCTTTCTTCCATAACTCTCTTACTAGTCCTCTGTTCCTCCCAGTTTACCCTAGTGGGTCACGTCCTCCTCAAATTACTCAAGACACCTACAAGTAGTTGGAGCATAATTCATCCCATTTTACTATAATTAGAAATGGTTCAAATTTACAACTGCCATTAGTTTTTTAAGATGTTGATGGACCTTTATTTTGTTCATTTATTTATATGGCGTCCTGAGAATGAAACCCAGTGCCTCACACATGCTAGGCAAGCGCTCTACCACTAAGCCACAAATCCAGCCCCACAAACTGCCATTATTGAAAGAGTTTGCAGCACAATTTTTGATTTCAGGTTTTTTTCTTTATTGCTACCAAATATGCATACAGCATTTTACAGACTTGACATTTATAGCATGTTCACTTGAAAGAGAACTACAGATAATCAAGGGGAATTACAAAAAAAAAAAAAAAAATTAGAAGGAACAGTCCCTGTCTTCTTAGTACTGGTTTATTGTTAATATAGCAAAGCCAAATAAAAACAAGGTAATTTTTTGTACACAAAGAAATTAAGTTCATTCAGATCAAAATGATGTTCTGTGCACTTTTTTTAGGGGGGGAAAGAAAGAATAGATGTGTAAGAGAATGTTCCATATGAATGCACATGATGCATAGTAACTACTAATGAGATTTTGTTTCCAAATTTAAATTAAAAAAACAATTTTCTCCAAATCTTTGCTGACTGCCTTCACCTTAAATGTCTTATTTTAACTATAGTCCCTTATAGATTTATATTTAACATTACCTTTACTCTTGTAAATGTGATGTTAATCTCTGAAAGTCTTTTAGAGGAAATCAGTTCTGAATTGCTCAGAAGCAGATGATGACCTTGGATGGCCAAAGAAGATGTGGAAAAAGTAATGGCTAGAGAATAGGTGCTGGCTTGACTGAAGAGGGGAGGTCATATGTAATGAATTTAAGAGAAAGGCGTTTGTTGGAAGCAGATAATTAGGACCTCAAATGGTACACCTCAGAGTTTAGAACCTATAAATTTCAATAGGTAACAAATAGCGATAATTGTTTTTAATTGTTGTGGTTGTTTTGTTTTGGTTATTGCATATAATGTTTTCCAAAATAATTTTATTTACCTTTCAATACTTTAAAAATGTAAAAGTAATCCTGGGTGGGGTTGTAGCTCAGTGGTAGAGCACATGTCTAGCAAATGTCTGGTACTGGGTTCAATTCTCAGCACTACACATAAATAAATACATACATACATACATAAATAAAGTTATTGTCTCTATTTAAATCTAAAAATATTTTTTAAAACGTAATTTATAAAAAACACTGTTTGCCTGGGGCCTGGGTTGTGGCTCAGTGATAGAGATCTTGCTTAGCCTGCATGAGGCACTGGGTTCAATCCCTGGCACCACATAAAATAAAATAAAATAAAGGTATTGTGTCCCTCTATAACTAAAAAAATAATAATCAAAAAATACTGGTTGGATAGATAATATATTTGGCCATGGTTGTTTTAAAAAACTTTTATTCTGAAATTTTAGAAAGAGGTTAAGAAACATTGCTTATGTCAAATCTGACTCACTTTAACAGTTCCTCTTGAAAATTAGCAGAGGAAATTAGTGAAAAAATTTAAAGGTGCAATGTTGTAGTGTTATTTTTTAATTTTAAAGTGATCAACTTTAGAGAAGTTATATTTTTATTATTTTCAGTACAAAATATTGAAGACATAACTTACATGTTTTAGTTGCCAATACTACTTCAAAAATCACTTATTTTGTGAGATTCTTTTGCTTTAATATTTTCAACACAGTGATGGATGACACAGAATTGAGAAGTTTTAGAATCATGCTATTAAAACTGCTTATTTTCCCTAACTTTTTTTTAAACATATAATTATCAAATAAAACCTTCCAATGAGTCAATGTTTCCTATTTCATCAAAATAACATGTTGGTCAACATAACCATTTGGAAATAAAAAATAATAATATCTGAATGAAAATGTCAGTGGGACATATATACTTTTTGAAAATGTTATCAAAAGTTATAAAGTTTTAAATGGAAAGTTTGTTAGGAAAATATTGTCAAAAATACTTTGCAATTGGAAAATAATCATTAAATTACTCTTTTTTTATACATGATAATAGGATGCATTATGACTTAATTACAAAAGCATGAAATATATCTTGTTCTAATTCAGTACCTACTATCTTTCCTTCCCCTCCTCTACTGTTCTTACTCCCCTACTCTACTTTCCCTACTCTATTGATCTTACTGCCATTTATCCAGAGTTTTCTTTTTAAATTAATTTCTTGTGGATGTACATGATAGTGAGACTCACTGTGATATATTCATATATTTATGTAGGAAATTTGTGTTACATTTATTCCACTGTCTTTCCTTTTTCCATCACCCCTCTCTTCCTTTCATTCCCCTTTAGCTACTCTGCTAATCTCCTATACCTTTTTAAAATACCCTTTTTAAACAAAGGTTTTCATTTTAAATTAAATGAGAAATTTATTTGTTGCCAAGTTGAAAACAACTTTAATATCACTGTTTTCCAAAAACAAAACACATGGTCTTTAAAAATTACAAACATAATTTAAAATCAATTAAAATTATATGAAATATGCAATTGAGAATCAGATAGTCTGGCTTTACAAAGAGGATTTTGATGCAAAAACTTTTACAACTGTAGCATTAATCATAATTAAGATCAGTTACCCAAATGATTACAGATTTATGATTGAAGTTTATTTCAATCATGGAATGCTGAAACCAGAAAGAAAAGTCAAAATGAGCCCCAAACCTACTCACCTTCAGGGAGGTTGGTGAGTCATAGAATGATTAAATTACTTTGCCCAAGTCTGTTTTTTTTTTTTTTTTCTGGTACAGGGCATTGAACCCTGGGGTGCTTAAACATTGAGCCACATCACAAACTCTCTTTTATTTTATTTAGAGACTAGGTCTCCCTAAGTTTCTTAGGGTCTCGCTAAATTGTTGAGGCTGGCTTTGAACTTGTGATCCTCCTGCCTCAGTCCACCACGCCCAGCAAATCACAACTTTCTAAATGTATAATTCGAAATAGTAATAATGTATAATTTGAAATAGTAATAATTCAAGTCTAATAATTTTTTCCATGGGATTAGAAATATTTTTTGTGAGTAGAGATATACAAACATTTTATTTATTTTATATTTTAGTTTAATAATTGCAGCACAAGTTCTAACATGTATATATGTTCCAGGAACTATTCAATGAGCTTTACATATATTAATTCACCTAGTTTTCATAGTAACAATATGAGGTAGTAGCTGTTAATATCCACATTTTAAACAGTCACAAGAAATTTGAACAGCTTACATAAAATCACCTAACTAATAACTGGCACATTTTGGATGAAAAATTACGAAATCTTGCTCCATAATCCATTCTACACTGTTAATAAAATAAATTCACTTTTGCAGGGTGGTTTATATTTATGTATAAGAATATCTTATGACAAATTTTGAGAGTACTGGAAATAAAGATTGTCTTAGTTTCCATGTCAAATACCTTTTGTAGGGCTGGGGTTATGGATCAGTGGTAGAGTACTTGCTTATCACACTTAAGGCACTAGATTCAAAACTCAGCACCACATAAAAATAAATAAACAAACAAACAAACAAACAAATAAATAAACAAAAGATATTGTGTTTATCTACAAATAAAAATTTAAAAAGTTAAAAAGACTTTTAGTAATAGTTTTAAATGAATGATTCTGCAACAATATATGTGAATCTTTAAATGGATGATTTCTCAGAAGTCATCAATATTCATCAAGACAGTTGTAAAAATGGATCTCTATGGAGTTCTGCATTTCATTCTGTATGTGGAGACATTTTCACTTATTTTAAAAACTAGATTATCAAACCCAAAATATATTGAAATAATGCCTCCATGAAATGGCTTCTTTTGTGACCATGGTAGATTTAGCTATCAACTATGTTTATGTATCTGATAATAACTATATAAACATTTTACATTTTCTCCTTAATGTGATATACAACGCAGAAATAAAAGCCCTATTTTCTCTCTCTTGTTGTAGCCTGTGGACTAAACAAGTAAAATGAAAGTAATATTGAGAAAAATGATGCTCCATAAAAGACAGGATACTTTGATATGTTGATGTGGCACATGGGAAAGTAACTGTAAATTAAAAACACTTGTAGCAAAATTATATAGTGGATATGGAAAAAGCAACAAAAAATCAATTTGTAATGTACAAAATATCTATATAAATTTACCATTTTATGCACTAGGGTTGTGGCTCAGTGGTAGAGGTTGCCTTGCATAGCACTGGGTTCAATCCCAAGCACAACATAAAAAAAAAAAACCTAAATAAACAAAATAAAGGTGTTGTGTCCATCAACAACTAAAAATAAAAATTTAAGAATTACTATCTCATGTGTAATGAGATAATAAAGTCTAGAAATTACCATAATAAAAAGCTCAAATATTAGTAAATGTTATAATATTAGATCTTTCAGTCATTACCTCTATTTGCTCATATTTTCTCCAAATAATAATAGAAAATTAAATAGAAAATAGTTGATTCATAAAACATAGGAATGAAAAAAGTAAAATAAAATATAAGAATGAATCCCTCTGTAAATTTTTCTAATATTATTTTTTAAGGATATAAGTGTGGAGAGGGAAAACTGAAGGATTCCATTTCCATTTCAGTGCTTAATGGCCTAATTAGTTTTTCTAAGTTATTTAAACTCTCAGAGCCTTTTTCTTCATTAACTATTATTTCCTTAGAAAACACACATACACACACACACACACACACACATATATATAATAAAATAAAAATAACAAATTATCAGCATCCATTAAGACTGTATGCAGCACCATGGAGAATTTGGAGATCAAGGCTAAATATGAAAAAAATAAACCATAAATATGAAGAAATTTGTAAACTGTAGCAGTCAATATATATCAGTGCTGTGGCTGTATATTCAGAGACGGAAGAGTCAATAAGGACCAGGGGACAAATAAAAGGATTAATGTGAAGTCATACTTGAATACATCAATAAAAATGTCTTCCATTGCAAGTTTCTGCATCATAGCTACTTATTTGGAGTATGCATGCATTTTTGATATTACATAGAGCAAGATGGTGGTAAAATTACACTAATAGTCGTCTGTTACAATATTTTCACTATTTCCTTTACTTTCCTGTATGACATTTTAAAAGAATTAATATTTTCTATGATGCATCATATTTTTCATACTATCCATGTAAGGATTATTATGGTAAATGAGAAGAACATGGTGAGTACACACATATCTATTAGACCTACCCAATATACTTGAAATTATCTGGTGGGTAGTTGTATTGGTATGTTGCTTTTTGTAATGTTAACATCTAAGATATGGTACATTTATTTATATAACATCTCATAGGTTTTACTGGGAACATATTATTTTTATGAAAATAATTCTATTTAAAGAAACTATTTACTCATACATATAAAATGGTACATTAACTTTCTCTCAGAGAATGTCAAGTAATGCAATTTCTAACTTAAAATGAAGAGGAATTCTGTTCATTTTCATTGAACTAACAAGTTAACAATTTCCTAAAAACATTACCTATTATTTCAAGATTTAAAATCTCATCCAAAAAGGGTTTAATAATAAATTTCACTGTACCATTTCATTTTATGCTTTTTTGTCCTCTGCATATGAATTGAGTACACCAGACATCATTTCACTGTCCCAAATGCACACACAGCTCAAGATTATTGACTTCCTATACTTCTTGATCTAGATGAGCACTGTCCAATGGAATATTCTGTGATGATGTAAATGTTTAAATGCACCTGCAGTACCATAGCCCTTAGCCATACTAGTTATACTTCCATTATTACATTTTGAAATGTGTCTACTGCAGTAAAATAATTGAATTTTTAAGTTAATTTTTTATTTCCACATTTACATATAGTGAGGGCTACTACATTGGACTCAATGGGACTATATGGTGGAAATTAGACCATCACCTTTGCTTCTAAACTTTTGTTCTTATGTTATTTATACTATTAATACTTGCACTATGGAATTTATTTTTTATCATGAATAGCACAGAACTTTATTTTCCAAGGTTGTCAGTTTATAAGAGGAATTAATAATACCACAAATGATTAAAATTTTCATGAGTGCAAGTTATAGCAAGAGTAAAATATTTCTCATTGTGATAGCTTATTCTGATTTCCATTAAGAAGTGGAATATTCCTAAAAAGGAAAGTAGAATCAATTTTTTTATTATTTCTAATATTTCTTGTAATAATATGAAAATATAGGATAGTATGTTTTATCAGCTATATAGAAATAATAATTTAACAAGAATGAGAAAACAGCAATTTTCATCTATTTCATATATATTTGAAATTGATAGGATTACAGTGCATGTTGCATTTCTACATACCAAAAATTTTGGGAGATAAAGTATCACAAAGAATTTGAGCATCTACTACTTATTAAAAAGAATGTTAATTTCATTCTTTCTTGTAATTCTTTTTTTTTCAAAATCAATGTGAAATCGAATTTTGAGAAGATTACATTTCAATATTTTTGCAAACTTTCATGTTGAATACAGTAAAAACACTACATTATGTAACCAACTTAATATGAGAGTAACCCTTACCACACCACTTGCATTTCAATTATTTTTAAAAATATGTCTTTTCAATTGCCAATTTTCCTTAAAGTGATATGTTTGTGCATGCCCAGGACATACATTCACAGTGAAAAATAAAGATTACTAAGATTATCATTTTAAACATGAAAGCAAAGCATATCATGTATATTCCATAATTATGGTTTGGCTATTGTTTATTAGTCCAAATATCCAGCTCTGTAGAGGCAGAACTTGTATATTCTTGATTTCTCATTTGACACTACCTAAGGACAATTTGAGGTTAATATATTGTTTCTTTTATAAAGAAAAAAAGAAATAGTAGCATATAACTCTTCTTTTAGTTTGATAGAATATTACCTCATACAGGGAAGTGTCCTTTTTACTTGTGGTGAGAAAGCACAGAGTATAAGGAATGAAACTTAACTGTAAAAGGAATCATTTTTAATTATTTTATAAGAGGAATTAATAATACCACATGGTTTATGGTTATCTAAAGTGGTAAACATGAAAAAAGAAAATAAAAATTTTAAATAAGAGGAACCTATAAATATTTTCAAAAGGTGCAGGACCACATAATTAATTCAAAATTTTGTTTAGTGATAGGAAACTGTTTTCCCAAGGACAGCTTAACATAATTTGTAATGAAAATAACTGCAAGTAAAGGTACTACATAAAATATACTCCTAGGAAAATTGAGATCATTGAATAAAAGAGAATTCATGAAATAATGAACCCTCTGAGTTTTAGTAAACAATTTCTTTTGTTTCTTGAAAACTTTGCTTGTCTCTGTACTAATACAATTTGGGAGGTAGGGGTGGGAAGAGTTCAAAACAAAAGAATTGGAGACCAAAATCTGCAGGAAACATTTTTTAAGTACTTATATATTTAGCACAGTGCTCATATACTACTAAATTAAATATAATGGTTTACTAATTTTTGATATGTACTTAAAATAATTAATTTGCTTTAAGAGTGGATAATTTTAGTACAAAATATGGATCTATGTAATTTTCAATTCAGAAATAGATGAAGTAATTTTAAACTCAAATTTCTATTTTTTGAAGAGAGGAATCTTCAAGTACTTTGTAGGTTTTTACATGTGGTAAAGAGAGTTCTGTTGAAAAATGTTTATATTTTACTGTTGGTATTTGTACACTTTCAAATATATTAATAATATTCAAGCAGTACCCAACAGACTTCTAAAATTAGAATTTCTCAAATTTGTCAAGGTGTTTTTGAATACCCAAATTGATGTTTGAATGGTTAGTATTGCATTTGTATATGAAATTAAAATCCATTAAGACAAAACTAAAATAATAACTCATTATAGATTTGAAAAATATTGCTCAACCAACAAAACATTTTTTTAAGTATTTTTCCTTTATAATAAAGGAAAAATAAAGGAAAAATATAAAAAACTTTGTGTGAGCAACTTGTAAATGCATTTGACTGGTATCTGTTACAGACCTTATATCTTTGGGAAAACCAGTCTGAACCCTGTATATGAATTTATTGCATAAATGAAGAAATCAAGTAGTGTTTAATTTAACTTATAAGTTCTGATTCCATTATTAAATATGTTTCTGAATCATTGTTTTTCTTCCTTAAATGTATCATAAGTTTCAAATGTGATCAGTATGTATGTACCTTTTACATACAGTTCAATTTTTTTCAATTTTTTTTAATTAATGTTATTTTATCTGGTTATCTAGTTTGTTTTTGGTTTTCAACTGAAATGAAACAAATATCACAGAAATAGTATTAAAGTATATGTGAAACACCATTTCCAAGATTCTGCTGGTGTACATCATTTTCTTTTAATTATTGATTTTTTTGCATCATGATTTTGATAAATTAGCAACTGAGAAAAGCAAAATTGTATATTAAATCATGCTGGTATATGCATGTAAGTAGCAGAATTGTCTGATATAATACTTTGAGCCAATATTATATTTAGTATATAAGCATAGGGAACTTAGCAATCAATAACAAGTTTTTTTAAAAAAACTTTTTTGATTTTGGAGATTGAACCCAGCAGCTCTTTACCACAGAGCTACATTCCCAGGCCTTTTTTTTTTTTTTTTTTTTTTTAATTTTGAGACAGGGTCTCACTAAGTTGTTTAGGGCCTTGTTAAATTGCTGAGGCTGGCTTTGAACCTGTGATACTTTTGCCTCAGCCTCCCTAGTTGCTGGGATTACCGGTGTGTATCAACACACCCACAATATTAGAATATCTATTGATTTTTACTCATAGTTAATTTAAATATTAATATGACAAACATCACTTATTTTTTTCTGCTTAGACCTGTACTTTTAAAATAAATCATGGGAACAACAATTAACAAAATTTATCACTTACCCTTACATATCTAAAACTCAAAATAGACTATTCAACAAATACCCAGTGATATCACAAATTTATTCTAAGACTATATATTCCTAGAAACTATATTTTGTTAATAAATAACCAAAATGGTCACGCCTAAATGTTACATTATTAAATAGCACCTCTCTGTACCCCTCGATGTCTTTGGTATTTATGCTGCCCTATTACCTCAATCTTTTTACTCCATGTAATAGATGCCAAGTTCATTTCTTTCTGCTCTATCTCTTTTCTTTTACAATCTCTTTATCTTTACACACAGGGATCATGTAGCTAGGCAACTTTTACTTTCTTAAAGCATGATCATCTAGAGGATATATGAAGTATGAGATTAATGACTTGTTCATAGTTTTATACACTGTTTATATGCTTAAGATATAAATTGCCTGAAGATATTTATGTATATAGCATAGTTTTTAATAAGGATTAAGTGAAATAACCGAACTGAATCATTTAGAGCAATTAAAATCCTAAAAACAAAATGGAAATTAACCTTTGACCTTCGTTGAATTTAGGATTTATGTGTTATGATGATCTGGTACTTAATTACCAACAGCATTAAAATAATTATTAGATATTGAAATAATCATGATTAAATTTACCTCAATATTACAAAGGAATATATGATGATGGCAGAGCATTTTATTTTTTCTATGAAGAGCAATCTTTCTAAATTATTATAAGTGCTGTCTGAGCATTGTTTATTCACTGATTTTGAAGCTCTGGTAGAGAACACTGAACTAACTGTTGTGAAGTGTTAGAATGACTCAACAGTAAATATTTTAGAGAAGAAAGCAGCAATGATGGAATCCACTTCTCAGATAAGTTCAGACACAGATGGGAAGATTAGATACATGTTGAAAGAAGTACAATAAATAAATTCTTTGTGTAATGACATTTAGTGAAAATACTATGTATATAATTTTAGTACATTAGTGAATCTTTCATTTGGATATTTCAAGTTTCAAAGTGTATGGGAAGGAGTAATGTCAGATAGGTCAACAAATGCATCTGCCCCCATTCTGTTTGCTGTGACCAATCCCTTGGGAAGAATTGCATTCATCAATTGTTCCAGTTTGTCTTTCTCCCAATGTTGTTATCTTTGTCGCAATGGTCTAGTTTCCTTCCTTTCACTGTGAGTACTATCTTATTGCTTATCCAGGATGTGAAAGAAGTTTTGCTTGTGCATGAGAACACCAATACAGAAGTGACATAAAATATTAGGGATGTTGAATGGTGTATATATTTACTTCATGAGGCATGAGGCATTAAATTAATCAGAATGGTGACAGCCAAGAGGAGTTAGGATAATGGACTGCATATAGCTGTTTTATATATATATATATATATATATATATATATATTAGTTGTAGATGGACACAATACTTTTATTTTATTTTTTTAATGTGGTGCTGAAGAGAGAACCCAGTGCCTCATGCATGATGCATGACAGACAAACACTCTACCACTGAGCCACAGCCACAGCCCCTAGCTGACTTATTTTAACGTAATACTTATATTTGTACTATTTTAATAATTAGTTTTTGTAGTCTATGAACCAGCTATTGACATGGAATTAATTTAAATATGCCACAATGAAATCAGCACTATAATTAATGAAAATGTTAGTAACAAGAACTTGAAGGAAATCATACCTTGGGATTCTTCTGAGAAACCATTTGAATTGTCAGGTGTCTTGACATGCGACTGTTGTCTCAGCTACTTGGAAGGCTGAGGCAGGAGTGTTGCTTGAGCCCAGGAGTTCAAGACCCCAGGAGTTCAAGACTGACTATGCATCAATCTAAGAACTCTGCCTCAAAAAACAAAACATAACAAGAATAGCAACAATAAGGGCAAATCATTTAAACATTGCTTTTGTGGATTGAACATGCTAGAATTGTATATATGAGGTTTACATTCTTTGCCTAATTACATTTTTAACTAATTTTTTAGAGATTATAAAATGGCTTCCATTTTTGTTTATCTTTAAATTTTTAAGGTGTTTATGTTATTTATCCTTTTGCTTTCTCTGGTTGTCTATATTCTGTCCTTCTGAGTACAATTATTACCTACTCAATCACTATGTATTGTTAAAAAGAGGCATCACTGAAATAATAAAGGCTCTATTGGAACTTGTAGAACTTTTTAATTCTATTTATTTATTTTCATTCAATTTTCATTCAAACTAACCATAGTCTATAGTAAGAATGGTTTGTGAGGGCAGGAAAAGGAAAGACATCTAAACTTATCATTTTGAGAGAAAAATTAGAGTCAAGAAAAGTTACGTGTGTAGGCATGTTTTCCTTGGATGTCTGAGTTAAATTTATAATGCTTCCATAAAACTAAGCAATGACTGTTCATATCCATATGTAGTAGCTAAATTTCATTTTTTTTAAGAGAAAGAGAGAGAAGAGAAAGAGAGAGAGAGAGTTTTTAAATGTTCATTTTTCAGTTTTTGGTGGACACAACATCTTTATTTTATTTTATGTGGTGCTGAGGCTCGAACCCAGCGCCCCACACATTCCAGGCGAGCACATTACCGCTAGAGCTACATCCCTAGTCCAAGTAGCTAAATTTCTGTAGTGATCATTAAAGAATTAAATTCAGCATTTTCAAGGAAACTCCTTTTAATATTAAAGATAAAAATAAATTTTCAAGTAATAAATATAAGGGTTAGAATAGAAACCTGGAGGTGACTTTATTTAAACATGTATATTTACATCCCAGAAGAGGCAGAGTTCAATTCATTATTCAGTAGTTGTAAACATATTTAAAGACATGCTAGAATATTTGCATTATCATATATAAGGTCTAAAAAACAGGAATTTCATCTGTTTTGTTCACTGATGATCTCTTAGTGCCTATAATAGTGTTTGTTTTAGAATTTGATTTATAAGTATTTGTTGGATAAGTGAATACACCCTCATGAATTCAATTCACCCAAAACTAATTATAAAATAGAGGGTAAATATTCTTTTTAGGTGGTTAAATGTGTATCCACTTAGGCTTTAAAAATATATTTCTTTTTCTATAACATTTTTATTGATTTTGAATACCCCTGTATAATTTAAAGTGATGAAACACATTTTAAAATGTTTGATTAGATAATGTTATTTAAGGTAGTGTAGAACAGAGGAGAAGGGGACTTCTAGGAATTAAGTCAGGATTTTAATTCTTTTTCTTGTGTAGATACTGCAACATGCATGTAATGTTTTTAAAAATGGTATGTAGTATTCTACTACCAGTTGAAATAATCTGTAATACCTAAGGGTAGAATAAGAATAGTGATAGTTTCAATTCCAGTTGTCACCATCTCATTTTTATTTTTCCTTATGTTTGCATGGTATTTATAAAATCACACAGTCATTAAAATTTTAGAGGTCTTAGATTCATAGTGTATAAGACATGCATGGATGTGTGCATATGAACTCATAGCATCAATGAGATATTTAAAATCTCACATTCATAACAGAGTAGAAAACTAATAATTCACAAGAGACCAAGTCTTGAGAACAGGTTTCTATATTATGTAGTCCCTATGCTCATCATTGAGCAAATGTTGCTAAAAATATACCACAGTCTTTTCATGTTGTTTACTACTATAGAGAATGTTTTCAGCATTCGTATTTTTAACTCCTCTTACACTGAAAAGATTTTATAAATGACACCAAGTAATCAACAAGAAGGTACCTATAGTATATAATTTTCAATATACCTATAATATATATTTCTCAAATTTTGCCAACAAAATTCATAAAATGAGAAGTTTAACATTCATCTACTTCATCTCTTGGAATCATTCATGACCTAAACTATCTCAATTGTTGCAACATATCCATTTATTCTGTTACTGATTGCAAAAAGAAGGATTCCTTTTTCCCCTTTTCTGTTTTTCAACATTTCTGCATGCCTGTTTTAAAAATGCAGATGTATAACTATGCAGTGGGGCATTTTAATATAATACATTTTCTGGCATAATCATAGCACATTATCCTTAGCTATATATATTTTGTGATATATATATATATATATATATATATATATATATATATATATATATTTTCACAAATCCTCCTTTTTTAGAACAGTTACTAAAACTTTGTTAATATTATTGATTACTAATAAAAATTGAGAACTCCCTTAATTAGATGTTTGTATGCATTGATACTTTTCTGTAATGGAATCTCAAAGGACCATCTTTCCACCTATCTTTTAAAACTGTGGAATGCTTTGATAGCTGCATTAACCCTTGTTTAATTATAAATATATATATATATATATATATATATATATATATATATATATATATATATATATAACATCTGATTTGGTTCAGTGCAGTGGAATACAAATTTTATTTTGTGTTACCATTTTACCTACCACTAACATTTGGAAGCACAATAGAAAACTTTGTGATGATAAAGATAAAGAAATTCTAATATATCAAATTAAGATTATATGAAGCCAATCAAACTGAAAATATAAATTGGTAATTAAGAAAGGAAAATGAAGAAAATAATTTTCAAATTATAAGAAAATTAGAATTCTTTATTGAATTTGACCAAAAGAATGAGAACTAAAACAATCTGGGATAGTTCAGTGAGTGCAAACAATAAGCAAGGGGTTAAAAAAAAATCAACCAAAGATACTGTTTTGACTCACTTTGCCCTGGCCAAAATGATATTAAGTGCCTTATTTTTAATGTTTTAAAAAAACATTCATTTTTTGACAAATAATTATGTATATTTTGGGGAACAATATGGATTTTTAATCTATGTAATCATTTTAGAAAGATTTGATCAAGCTAATTAATATATATATATATGAGACCTCATCAATATGTGTTTTGTAGCGAGAATATCAAGCTATTATTTTAGCAATTTTCAAATATACAAAACAATGCCTTTAGATTTTTAAACCCTAGTTGAGCTGTTCTTTGTATTTGGTCAATTCCTGTCAGTTTGTAGATGTGAAATTTCACTTTCCTATGAACTATATTCTGTAATATGAAAACATAAATTCTCAGAATAAGAATGTTGTCCAATTCAAATTCCTTGAGTTGTAGGATGTCACCTACCAAATCTATAATCTAATCTCAGTATTAGACCTAATACCTAAATTAGACTCAATGCAAAATTAGACATAAATACCTATGCTTCTGTGTCATTAATACCTGCAAAGATAAGGGATTTACTATCACCTGAAAAATATTTTTCCCACAGAATGCTTTAATAAGCACCTGTTTATGTTGTTTATAATGTTGCCTGCTTGTAACTTATATCTATTTTTGGTTTTCTCATCCAAAGAAAGCAAGCTCCAACACCCTTGATATATAATGGTTTCCTCCGTGTTTAGCCATTGGCACATTAACTCCTCTTCCCAAACACTTGTTTTTCAATTCAAATTTCCTGAGTCCTTCATTTGTCATTGACTACTTTTATGGAAATAAAGATTTGCGGTTTGGAGCCTAAATCTTAAAATATGGACTATTGCATAACATGCATATTGCAAATAAAATAATCGAATTTGAAATTCATATTACAACAAAAAAATAATATTTTTGTGATTGGTAACAAATATTTTATTTTCAAAAACTATTGAATTAAATATTTCAATTATTTGTTTTAGCTTTAAGTATTTTGGTAAATTAAAATATCTTTTATGTATTTTATCAATAATGGACACTTACAAATACCTTATATCTCATTTTTTTTTAAGAGAGAGTGAGATTTGGGGAGAGAGAGAGAGAGAGAATTTCAATATTTATTTTTTAGTTTTCAGCGGACACAACATCTTTGTTTGTATGTGGTGCTGAGGATCCAACCCCGGGCCGCATGCATGCCAGGCGAGCGCGCTACCGCTTGAGCCACATCCCCAGCCCCCTTATGTCTCTTAATTACTATAGATATCTTGCTTCCTTTATTTTTCTTGTTAATGTAAAAATGTATATTTGATTTAAAACAATTTGTTGTTAATTTATTTAACACTTTAAATTTTGCTAATATTTTATTTAATCGTTTTTAATTTACAAAGAAGTCTTCAGATAACACGCATTTTTATGATTGGCTGCCTAATAATTTATTTTTCTCCCTCTTCTTTTTTCTCCTCTCCTCTTCCCCCTGCCCCCTCCTCCTCTCCTCCTCTCCTCCTCTCCTCCTCCTCCTCCTCCTCCTCTTCTTCTTCTTCTCGCTCTCTCCTCTCTCCTCTCTCTCCTCTCTCCTCTCTCCTCTCTCCTCTCTCTCCTGTCTTTTCTATTTGTCAGTTTTCTGTGGGTTGATACAGAGAACCATCACAATCGTGCCTGGTATGGACTTGTTGTCCGGGACGTATATATTTGCGGTCCTGTTAGCATGCGTCGTGTTTCAGTCTGGCGCCCAGGAGAAAAATTACACCGTCCGAGAAGAAATGCCAGAAAACGTCCTGATAGGCGACTTGTTGAAAGACCTCAATTTGTCGCTAATTCCCGACAAGTCCTTAACGTCTCCAATGCAATTCAAGCTCGTGTACAAGACAGGGGATGTGCCACTGATTCGTATTGAAGAGGGTACTGGTGAGATCTTCACTACTGGCGCTCGCATTGATCGTGAGAAATTATGTGCTGGTATCATGATGGATGCCCATTGCTTTTACGAAGTGGAGGTTGCTGTTTTGCCAGATGAAATATTTAGACTGGTTAAGATACGTTTTCTGATAGAAGACATAAATGATAATGCACCGTTATTCCCAGCGACGGTTATCAACATCTCAATTCCAGAGAATTCGGCTATAAACTCTCGGTATGCTCTCCCAGCGGCCATTGATCCTGACATAGGAATAAACGGAGTTCAAAATTACCAACTAATTAAGGTACGTTTTTAAACCACTTTTTGTTGAAGATGTTATTTCATTTTTAAAAAATAGAAAAGATCTTATTGTACTTCAAATTTTGAGTAAGCCATCACCTCAGTTTTTCAAAGTTTAAGCAAAGCATACTCGAGAAAATTCACCAATACACTTTGTGCAATTACATGGGATTTATTAACTTTCTTTTTAAAAAATATATCCTAGTTGTAGTTGAATACAATACCTTTATTTTACTTATTTTTATGTGGTGCTGAGGATCGAACCCAGGGTCTCACACATGTGAGGCAATGGCTGTACTGCTGAGCCACAACCCCAGCCCAAGGGACTTATTAATTTTCATTGTACCTATAATCATTTCCAAACATTTGTATTTCCTTAAATAATTATAGAGGTTAGAAAAGGAATTAAGCTCGGCTACTTAAGCTTGCCCAATATCTTAATTTTAATCTGTATAGTCATAACTCTGCCAGAAACTTGACCAAAATAAGCAAATCAAAGCATTAAGAATGAATCAACAAAACTATCAAAAATTTTTTGGTTATTTTAGAAAGGAAACTATATCTTGTCTTTTGAAAAGATGTCAAATTATCTATATGAGGGATGAATAAAACATTTGTATCACCAGCATTTCTGAATATGTATAGATTAATGAGACATTTTTCATGTGATTTCAAGTTAACGTAAGATCTTTAAGTATCTTATGAATCATTAAAGTAAAATTAAATTTTAGAAAATTTACTATTAAAATATTTTCATTTTGTTTCAATTCCTTAAAGACACATTGTTCAATTAATACAAAATGTAATTTTTCCATTTAGCCCAGAAGATTCAGTTTTGACTAGATTTCAGCCTGGGGAGGGGAAGAATAGTAGAATATGTGGTATCCTTCAATGTAGGTAGAGAAGGGCCACATTTACTAAGTACATGGGAAATTACTAAAACTTATCAATAGACAATAGTAGAAACCTCAGATTTGGGTATGTGAAATACTAGAATTTACTTTATTGTTCTTGGAAAATACATATAAAAGAACAAGTGTACAGCATTCATACTGATATAATGAGAGGATTTTCAAAATTTATAAATATTCTCTGTTTACTTAATGTAAGACTATGATTGACATGACTGTTTTATAGTATTCAAAGAACACATAAATATGATATTCTGTCATTTATTATCTTAAGGTTTTAGGCCTGGAGTATGTATACTATGAGAAAACTGATCAACAAATGACAATGTAAATTATAAAGATACATATTTGTTTATATGTACTGTATTAATCAGCTTTTTGTCATTGTGGCTAAACCACCTTCCCAAAGAAAACAATTTAGAGGAGGAAGGATTTATTTTGTCTTATAATTTCACATCTTTCATTCCATGACCTTTAGGCTTTATTGTTTTGGCCTGAAGCAATACAGAACAATATGGCAGAAGAGTGTAAAAAAGTCTGCTCATAAAATACCCTTAGAGGGCATGTCCTTAGAAACATACTTCCTCCAATTAGGTCCCACCTTCTACAGTTTCCATTACTTCCAAATAGTCTGTTGAAATTATTAAATCATCAAATGGATAAATCCTCTGACAAGTTTAGAACCTTCAAGATCCAATCATTTCCTGAAAGCCTCACCTCTGAACATTGCTATACTGACAAACAAGCCTTCAACACATGAGTTTTTGGGGGACATTTATATCCAAACCATAACAAATAAGTTCAGAAATTGAAGGCTACAAATCTCTTGAGTGAAATATTCAAGTAAAAGACATATTTGTCTGAGTATATGAGGTAAAATTAGAGAAGGGTTAGAATATCCATAAATAAGCTTTTATAGGTCAGAAACCTACAGTCCATCTCCTTATCTCATGAAATGAAAAGTATATGTGGAAGTGAGAAAGATACAGATCTCAGTTTTGTGCTAAACTCTTCCTAAATATGCTACCTCCTACTTAATCCTTCTGATTTTTAATTTCTTCAATTGAAATATGTGAATGATGAGATAATTCTTATAGAGGCAAAATTGGGAAGATAAGCAGTAATTATAGAGTAGATATATCAGCATTAAATGTTTTTGGAGATGCTTTATAATATTAGACTACTTCTAGAAATTTGAGGCTTATCACCTTAATTTATAAATTGTGTATCAGAATGGATACCCCTATTAGCTATATGATTTTGGTCATTGATAGACATTCTATAATCTGTGATACCCAAAATGGTAGCCACTAGGACCACGTGGCTACTGAGTAGTTGAAATGTGGTAGCACTATTAAGGAATTACATTTTAACTAAATTTTGTTTTAATTTTAATAGCCATAAGTAGTTTCTGGTTAGCATGTTGGAAAGCACAGCCTAAACAAAAATAATTTATTTTGAAATTGTAACTGAAAGACCAAATAAAAAATGGGACCTTAGCAAATTGAAATCAACTATTAGCAAAAGGCTCTCTCCACCTGATATTGTGACAAACATCTTCTTAAAATTCATTTTTTGTGTAAGGAATAATTTTGTTATTTTTCCCTCAGATTATTGAACTTTCAAGAAAATTCTGATTATTTTTGAAAGCTACTAAACAAATTCAAATATAACAAGTCAAACTGCTGACATAATTTCAGCTTTATTAAAAAGTATTTTCCTTTGACTTATGTTGAAAGTAAGTCAACTAATGACAAAAAGACAGGATCACTATAGGTTTTTAAGATAAGTAGAAATAGCAATGATCTAAAGTTTCTTTCTGCATTAGACGGAGTAATAAGCCTAGAGTAACTATACAGTATACCTAAAACACTGGGGCATCTCCATGGCCTCATGGACAAATACTGTTCTGAGAGCTTGTTAAAAATAATGAGAATAGAACACAAAGCATAGCCCCAGGTGAGCAGAGGGCCATGACATGGGTTACATTCACAGAATGCACTTTGACTTGCAAAAAGGCCCTATCATGAAAGTGGCATGTATGCTGGGGAAAGGAGAGTTAAAGAAAAAGAAACATGTTTTGATTCATCAGTAAACTTTACTAAATTTTACAATTTGAAAGTAAGTAGGCCAACCATAAAAATTTATTTTAAAAGACCCCCTGTCTTGAAAAATAGGATGAGAATTTAATTAATATTAATTTGCTCTACTTTTGTTGAATAGATAAGAATAGCAAAATCACAGTTTATGCTAACTAGGGTAATCTAAAATGTATATGAAAAGTTCAAATAGCAAAAGGAGAGAAAGGGGGAAATGTAGAGAAATATTCTAGGAAAAATTAGGTCAATTCATAGATATAAAAAGGTTCTGCTATTGACAATATTATAACTCACTGAAATTAAAATTAGTGGTAGAGAAGATTTATTAAATATCAAAACTGTACATAATAAATCATAAAGACTTAAAACAGATAATTTGTTTCTAAAATTTTAAATAATATATAAATATTTAATTTAGTTTATATTTTGTTACTTTGGGTATGCCTTATCATAAACAAGAAATGTATTATTATTCCACATTTAAAATAATTGGAAAATGAAATTCAGAGTATTAGTATGTTTTGCTTATGATCATAAGATATATAAATGAAAACAGAATACAGTAGACTCCTAGATTTTATTAACAGTTATCCCTGAGAGAGGAATCATAGCAAATTCATGATACAAGAGGAAGACAGTGAAAGAAGAAAAAGAAAAGAGAGAGTGTGCAATGAAATATTAAAGTTATTACTAATTAATTCCATCTGATAAAAGGGAAAATAGGTTAAAATAAAATGTATCGGTTTGAACTTTGTAAGGATAATTTTGACTTTAAAATAATATCATATTATTTTCTACAGAAAAAAATTTATCTCTAGGAATTCTTGATTTGGCAATTTTAATAAATTTTAAATAAATATCCTTTTAAATACATATCCTTTTCCAGGATTTCAAGTAAAGTCATGCTGCAATGAGATGAGAATCCTCCATGATATTTTGATATAATTTCCCTTAATTTGGACTCTGTTAAATAGTGATATCTACATACATTTCTCTAGGTATTCATATATATGTACATACACACACATAAGTGTATATGCATATGCACTTGAGTGTATACACATAAGTCTGCACATACATACATACATATTCATAGTACACTGTACATATTGGTATTTGAAGGAGTTATCAGTCAGGAGTAGGAAATTACAGTACTTAGTCTCTAAAAATGTTTAGTATTCCAATGCCCTGTTATTTTAAAAGCTCTTTTTCATATTCTAAGTTTTATTGACAGGAAGCCAGCATTTTCATTAAGATAAATATACTTAAAGCACCCTATCTGACTTAGGATATGTATATAAACCACAGAGACATACTTCTTCCTATGATTGGAACCCAGGGGAAATTAGTTTGTGTAATGATGTTACATACATCTTCATTTTCTGCTTCAGATTTCCATCTTCCCTGTCAGGTATCAGAGGTAAAAATTCTCAAACTGGCTCAGTGACAGAATGCCTTTCATTGTGAGAGGCATGAAAATGTTTCCACGACTGACATTTATGCTGACAGAGCATGAAGATCAACTGTTTTTTTCCCCAGATTAGTGATCTCACCCAAATCCCCAACCTGTTTCTGCAATCCCATAAACAAGCCTCATCTTTAACATTGACCTCAGGAGATAATTTAAGCTGGCATAGTCCTTTTACCTAGACAAGATCGTCAGGCCGTTGTTTCTATTTTAATTAAAAATCTTCAGACTTGGACTTACAATACTAACTTTGAGTTAGATTTGTTTTGAAATCTTGGGTTAGAAAATATAAATTGTGAAAATTTCTTATATCATTAGATTTATTAATATTGATTCAAATTGTTGAGTATGAGGCATCAAATGATTTATCATGGAGACAAACATCAAAAGAACATTATTATTCTGAGAGAATAATATATTTTAACCAGAGTTCAAAAAGGTGTGTGACATAAGAAAGGAGTAAAGATTCATTAATGCTATTATGGGCAGAATGTACAACAATGTGTATAACAGTGTTAGATTGCTTACTTGATTCCAAGGGACTCAGAAGAGTTGAGTAAAATTATTTCCTCGTTTTTTCCAAGTATAAAATGAAGTTTCACTTAGAAGTTCAAGCTTTCAGCATTAAGATTACTTGATCTGATATTCTCTGAACTCTGTGATGTGCAGATTAACATTTTTGATCTGCGCTGAAAAGCAAAAAAGAGGACAATCAAATGCTAATGACTATTAGGTCCCTGAAAGCTGAGGTTATCATAGTGTACCTCCAGTGGGGAAAAAGGACACATAATATCCATTCTTTTCATGAATGACTCTTTATTAATGCTGTCAGGACTTATTTAAATGAGAGCATAACACTAATAGGATTAAGTATCATTTGACTTTATTCAGAAACCTGGTTAGTATTCATAGTTCAAAAATGGTTGATATTAAATATACCTGTTATTAATAGTTCCACATGAAATAATATGTGCTGGATGCTTTATATTGCTCAATTCTAGAGTATCAATTTATAAATTCATAAATGTTTATAAATCGAAACTCTCAAAAACAAATTCATTTCTACATCTGATTAATTTTTCACATTGTTCACCTTAACATAATATTAACAACTAACTATAACAAGCACTGTTAAATTTTGTTAATTTTAGGTTTAGACTTATCAGTCCATTATTCCACTACTTACATTTCTAACTAATAATTTTTTCATCGCTTACTTTTATGGCTGCCAAAGGTAATAACTTAAAACTGAAGATAAAATATATTTAAACAAAACAAAATTAATTGATATGGAACTTATATAACATTGCATTTGGTTACTCAGATTGAGCTGCTTTTCATAATTCTGGTTAATGCTAATAATCTAAGATAATCAATGTTTAAGGTGTATAATTTGCTTGGCATAATTTTTTCTTTTTTGTCTACACAATTTGCTACTGAAAATAATGATGAGTATCTTATTAGGTGTTGGGGAAACACCCTTTTAGTAACTGAAATATAATATTTTAATCTTAGATTTAAAAAAAATAATGAGTGGGTAAAGTTTTTATATCAGAGGTGATAATAATACCTTTATCACAAGTGATGTTCAAAACAATAAGATCATTCTGGGGAAAACTTTAGCATAAACTTTTATCAAGCTCTGTAGACTTGGATCAGTTTTGATGAATATTTTTCTGTAGCTAAAAATATAAAAAGAAACATAGTTCCCATTTAAAAACAAAATACTACAGGAATTAATATTCTCTCATCTTCATAAAATTAATAAACTGTGGTAAATAAATCAGTAGATAATATAATAGATCACATTGATTATTTTGATCACATGTTAAATTTTACTAGACTTTTGTTGAAGTCTTTTAGTTTCCTGATGCAAGTAGAAGTTACTGGAGGAAGGCCAATATTGAGTTTAATTAAATTACATAACTCAGCCTAATTTTCTTAACTATTTAAAAATGTTCTTTACTAATTGATTTTTCTTGTACAGATTATATGTTCACTAATCTTATTCCACACATATATTACAAAGTGTTTTGTCCATAAAAATGCTAGATATTCATTACTAGAGAGCTAACTACAACAAAACAAAGCACACACAAACACACATACACACAAAGATGTATATTCCAGCAATAAAATGTTGCAAATATAGCTGTTCATATATTTCTCATTTGATATGATATGTAGGAGATAATTCTAGATATATAATTATTAGATATCTGTTGCTTAGTTTTTAATAAATTGGAAGAATGTTTAGTGCTATTATATTTTAATTGCTGCATGCATATACCTTTATATTTGTAGGAAAAGAAAAGTAGTGTGAACTTACATAACAGGAAAACAACTATTAGAATAGTGTGAACTTTGCATTATTAAATGAAATGAAAAACTTTAGTACTACAGTTCTTCAGATTATCCAACTAAATTTAAGCTTTTGTTGTTGTTGTTGTTGTTTCACTAGGGATTGAACCTAGGAACTCTTAACCATTGAACCATATTCCTGGCTCTTTATTTTGAATTTCTGCTGAGGGCCTCACTAAGTTGCTGAGTCTAGTCTTGAAATTGCAATCTTCCTTTATCAAGCCCCAGAGTCCCTGGGATTATGGGTGTGTACCACCGTGCCCCACTAACTTGTTTCTAAATCTCCTATAATCTGAGATCTTATGTAGAGAATTGTGATGAACATTTCTCACCCTTTTGCTTATTTTATATATAAAAGTCTATCATCAGAATCTTCTCGAATAGAATGAAGTAAAATTGTTAATAATGGAAAGCTGTTCTATTATTTTGTCTTAGTTGTAACAGGAACTGACTACGAACATTTTAGTCTTAATTCCCATCATCAATATTTAACAGAAATTTAATGAGTGACCAACATACAAAGTCTTAAGGGATAAAAATATCTTTGAAAAATAGCCACTTTCCCCAAGGAGCTTAATAATAGGCATTATTGTGAATGTTTTTATACTAATGATAGTAAGCAGAAAAAAACCCATTTATTATATTAAAAGAACATTTTACCTTGAATTGTTAATGCAGCCATTAAGAACAAGGGATTATTTTAAGTCTTTATATTCACAGAAATATAAAAGTCTACTTTTAGGAGATGTTTACCAAGAATATTCCAGTAATTTATGGCATTCTATTTAGTTACTGGGTCTGCAATTATGGCAATGACATTTTTGCCAACATTTCTCTGCAAAATCTCTTTCAGACCAGAAGTAAAACATTTGGATGACAACACTAATTCCTGAGTTAGTGGTAGTAATTATATGAGTTTTTATAATCTTAATTCTAAAACTTGGTATATTTGCTTACAATTTCCCTCCTATTTAATAAAGAAAATGAAAATTAATTTAATAAGCATAAGAATTGATGAAATAAGAAAAATCCATAAGATTTCCTGAGTGCCTTGAAGAAAAGTGTTCTATATACAATACTTATTTGTTTTACTGTATAATTTAGGATTGTAGTCTTTCCCAATTTTTCCAAGACCTGATGCTTTCTACTCTTTAAAAAGCTCATTTTATAACCTAAACTTAGTATTTCATACATATTTTATGATGTGTACAGAGAAGAATATGACTGCATTATTCTATTTCTCAATCAATGCCACTGGCTCCACATTTACTTCTGGAACTAGTTCAATTAAAAATGTCTTCCATTTACCTTCTTTAGCTTATCTCTTGAATCAGATGTCTCCTTTTCATTTTTCTCTGCTTCCTCCTGGCCCTCCATATGACTGTGATACTGCTAATATGAGTACTTTCTCATATACTGCTTCTACCATCTGGAATTGCTTTATTTACATCTCATTCATATGCCATTTTTTCAAAAAAATCAATTTCATTTCTTGTCTTTTCTTTTTTCATGCTGAGAACTTTTGTGTTTTCCTATCCCTTTTCTATCATGGTTGTCTTTTTGCAGTGGATTTTTTTGAAAAGAGCTCAAACATCATATTTATCATTAATCATTCTAAATGAAATACATTTTAAATAACATTTTCAAGCAGGAGATTTGTTTAAATAAGCTTTTCATATAAATTAGTGTTTCTTCCTGGTCTATGAGAGGTCCAAGATAACCTCTGAAGACAAGCATTGGGGAAACATAACAGAATAAATAGCCTGATCCCTAAGGACAATGTAACAAGGAAGTATTTGTTGTCAGTAATGAAAATTAAAAAGTAAATGGTTAACAGAATAAAATGGTAGTCTAAGTAATCCAGGGATGCATAAATTAAAAAAAAAATTTAATGGATTATAAATAAATTAAGAAGTATAGACTTTACAGATTACTTTTATTTGAATATAATGCTTTATTTAAATCACTGCATGGTTACATCAATTAATATGAAAGTTCACGTAGATATCATGTTTAGTTACAATCTAATGAATATTCAATTAACTTCCAGAAATTAAAATATCATAAATAAATAAATAAATATAAAATGAGGGCTAGTTATGATGTTTGAATAAACAATAAGATTATAAGATTGCTGTGTAGAATATTTCATACTCTATTAAGTGATCTCACACTGCTTTTTCTCTGAGGACTTACATATTTAACAGATTTTATGTATTTTCAGAGGCATTTAGATCTTTTAATTTTACCATGAGGAATTTTATCTTAAGTTATCAACTACAGCCATATCTCCATGAAACATATTGTTTATCCAGATTGCAAATCCAGTATAGAACTATCCATGTTGAAAAAGTAGCAACGACCAGAACCATAGCTTTACCACTTGAGAGCTACAGCTATATCCCCAGCATATTGAGACAGGGTCTGGCTAAATTCCTGAGCCTGCCCTAGACTTTGTGATCTTCGGGTTTTAGCTACCCAAGTCCTCACTGGCGGGAGGTTATATGGTTCTTAATTGGAACATTGTTGGCTGGCTTCTGTATGGACTCCATCTGCAGGTTTTAGTATTTTAAATATTTCTCTGAAATCTATTTTTTCCAAAAATCCTGACATGAGTTTTGCTGGTATACCAAGGTGAATGAAGTTTTACTTTAGACCTTCAAATGATGTTTAAGATAAAATTCCTAACTGGTATAATGAAAGAATTTTTATTGAACTGAAACTTTCACACAGAAAACTTACGTATTTACATGTAAAATATCCAGGTCAATAAAACTGAGGTTTAAATACCTTAAGCTCTTGGAAATTTGATTTTTAGAATTATTTACTTAATAGATAAGACTTCAAGAGCTGTATTCATCTAATACAATTATACTATGGATAATTTAAGTAATTTCAAATTCTTTACTATGTCTTTTGAAGATGCTTTATAGTTAATAATCTCAGTGGCAGAGCACTTTCCTTGCACATTTAAGGCACTTGGTTCTATCCTCAGAACCACATAAAAATGAATAAACAAAATAAAGATAAAGCATATATTTATAGTTAAAAATATTTTTAATTTGTAGATTAAAATATCATTTGTGTACTGTACAAATATTTGTGTATACATTTTACCTCTATTTTATCCTCATTTGATTTTGTGTTATCTACTCGAATTTCATGAAATGAAGATGACCATATAATTTATCCTACAATCCAGGACAATTTTAAAATTATAGTTAAATGGGGATAACCAGAATATATAGTCATACCATTTAAAAACCTAAAATTTGTAGACCAGTTTCTTCTTTTCCATTTTACATTCCATTCCCTTTTATTCCTGAAATTCTTATTTACCTTGAGTCAGAGAGCTGCCATTTTCTTCATGACAGCAATATAGTCAACTATTACTTGCACAAATTCAAGCTGCACTCTTGTTTCATTTATCTGAACAACTCGCAGGCTGACAGCTCAGCTGGCAAAAGATTAGCTTGTGAAGAATTATATGGCAGCACACAGGCTGTCATCAAATTTATACTGGGTGAATCCTTTTCTGAACTGGCATTGTTCATATTATGTAGTATTCATTAAAGATAAGTAGTCAAGAAAATTACATGGAAAACAGATTTCATTGCACTAAGAATTCCTTTAATTTAGGACATAAGATTTCCATTTTCTTCATCATTATTCAAATATATGCAGACCATCTATTATTTGCTTCCATGCACTGACCCACAAAAAGTAGGAGGGATTAGACTTCTGGCCAAGATTCTAAATAATGAAAGCTTTTTGAAATTAAATGTGTTATTGAATTTCTCTTCTACACATTTTTCTCTAAATAGTCATTTGTCTGGAGGCCATTTGAGTATAGCCTGAAGAGAGGATGAGCTTCATAACTGCTTGAACATCTTTCCAAAATAGGCATTAGGTTGTGGATAGAAGAACTTTTGAGTATTTTCTGAGGAGAGGAATGGTGAATTTATCTGCTTGGACATATTCTTCATAAATATTTATAATAAAACAGTTTATATTTTTCTTTGTTATACTGGTTTGAGAATAATTGATACCATCAATACATGATTAAATTTGTATTTTGTGCCAGATGTGTTGGCACATTCCTATAATCTCAGTGTCTGGGGAGGCTGAGGGAGGAGGATGATGAGATCAAAGCCAGGCTCCACAACAGCAAGGCGTTAAGTGACTCGGTGAACCTCTGTCTTTGAATAAAATACAAAATAGGGCTGGGGATGTCGTTAAGTGGCGGAGTGCCACTGAGTTCAATTCCCAGTACCCCCCCCCCCAAAAAAATTGTATTTTGTTTTCCCCCATTTATCAGCATTACAAAGCATAATATCAACAATAATTAAAAATTATTTTTATATCAGTTGTTTTGTTTTTCTTCATGGAATCTTAGATTTTTCACTCACAGATTTGTATATAATGCCTATATACTATTCTAGTAGAACTAATTACTTTCCCAAAAGAAATTTAAACTTGATCAAAAAAAATACTCTACATAGATTGACTCTTTTAAGCAGGTATGGTGCAGATTTCTATTTTACTTATAAAATATGTATATGAGTGTCACTTATATCTTTTATATGACATTATTCATGAAAAGCTGTGATTAAATAAATTAATAAACAAATTGTAAATATGTTTATTATGAAACTTACCTTTAAATTTTAGCAATAGCTTGAATATTTTAGCATAGTCCTGAATAGAAATAATTTAATGAAATTTAAGTAAGTATCTTGTTAATAGAGTTAATTACAATTGCTACACATGTAAATAATTCTAGTGATAATAAAAATCAATTTAAATAAAAAATGTGATATAGAGCTCAGTTAGCTTGATAATCTTGATAATGGTTTAGAGTACACATTTGATCTTAGAGTAATGATATTATAAAAGACAAATCACTTATTACTAGGTTCCTTAGCTTTATATTATTTTTTTTCTTCTACCTCTTGGTGATTTGCTAAATCACAAACTGGATTTTGATTAGAGAAAAAATCTTTGTCAGAAGTTAAAGTCAGCATTTACTAAATGTTTGTCAGTATACTATCATGGATAGGTTTTGCTGTGGGTTAAAAAATGTAGCCCAGTGTTGTCAGATTTGTGAAAAATTGTGATTTCATTAAATTGGAGTTTGATAATCAAAGCATAATTCCAAAGTCTACCTGCTGAGTGCTGATTTAATGTCTATGCTTCTTTGGGCATGCAAGTGATTTATCATAGTTCCACATAATTCATTCTTTAAAAGCCATAGTCAGTACTTTACTGTTCAATAGTTAATAATTAAATTTGAGTGAATCATATCCCTCCATATTACATTTTATTTTTCTTCAAAATACTTTAAATATTGTTCCTAGTAATTATCTAATTCAGCAAATTTATATCAAAATTCCCAGAAAGCATTCTTTAAAAATATAATTTTTTTGTAAAACTAGATAAGCTTAAATCTTCTTTAAATATGCTTTCCAGTTACTAGTGTGCTTTTGTCATTAGTTTAGATCCATGCTGTAGCATGTTTGTTCTTGGTAACCATTATGTACAGATTATCTGGCAAGGAGGAGCACCTTTACTCTTCTAAAAGGGTAGAAAAGAGCAAATAGGAGTGTTTATTTAGAATAGTAAGGATTTAAAAAAATAATTTGTTCTTTTTAGTTATATATGATAGTAGAGTGTATTTTGACATAGCATATATACAAGGAGTATAACTTCCCATTCTTGTGGTTGTACATGATGTGGAGTTACACTGGTAGTGTATTCACATATGAACATAGGAAAAATGTGTCCAATTCATCCTACTGTCTTTCCCATTCCCATTCCCCCACCCTATCCAGTCCAGTGAACCTCCACTCCTCCCAACCTCCTTCCTATTAGGAGTCAGCATCCACATATCAAAAAGAACATTTGGCCTTGGTTTTTTGGGGGATTGGCTTATTTCACTTAGCATGATAGTCTGCAGTTCCGTCCATTTACTGGCAAACGCAATAATTTCATCCTTCTTTATAGCTGAGTAATGTTCCATTGCATATGTATAACATATTTTCTTTATCCATAGAATAAAAAGTATTTTAAAGGGAATTTCAAAATGAACTTTCTTACATATCAACACAGGACCTACTCCAACAGGCACTAATAAAGAGAATCTTAACAATTTACATTGGTATAAATACACTTCCTTTGAAGATTTTTGGTGGTCTTTCATACATTTCTTTAGGCAATTTTCTTGCAACTATTGGCTGTTTACCAATGCTATAATAACATATAGAGATTTTAGATACCTATGATCTTAGCTTCATCTTTAATTCCCATAAGAAAAGTCTATATATTATACTGTGGCATATAAGATCTTTACATTAATTTTTATTTAGGAATAAATGTACTTTTAATAAGTTTTTGTCACATTGTTCAGTTGTCATTCTTTAATCATAGTAATTTGTTAATACTACAAAATGTTTTGTGGACATTATATTTTGAAATTGCATTTGAAGAACAATTGAAGAGTTGGACATTTATAATTTCTTATATGTATACATATTCTTTCCCACATTTTAAGTTTTTTTTTGTCATCTTTGGTTTTAGATCTGATTGAATAAGAACGTGTATTAGAACCTGATAAAAGTCTTATTTTTAAAACTTTAGTTGAAAACCAAACGTCAGTTGATGAAATCAAAATTTCTTCTGTTCTACACTTAAGTGTTCTGATAATTAAATTAGCAGAACTCACTTAAGTTTGAATATTATATTTACATGTGCATATATTTTTGTCATTTTTATATTTAAGCTGTTGTGTAAAATCTTAAAACTTTTAAGTGATACCTCCTTTGGTCACAAATATAAACCAGTTTGCTTCTCTTCTGCTCTACCATACAAATAATCTAAGTTCAATGCTTCTCCTTCTCAAATCAGTTAATCCATCTTCATTTTCATAAAATCACATATTACTCGTTGGTGACTTCAGAATTTTTAATTATTTTATTAACCACAAGATAAAAAAGGATAATCAAAAATAAATTTAGTTATAGTCTGCTCACTGTCCTAAAAGACTGATGTTTGTGTAAGCTATTCTTATGTATAGATATTATCAGTTTCTCTCTCCATTAGTATTTCTCAGGGTCTTTTCTGGTTATTTGGTGGACTTTAAATATATAATTCCTGTTACATAGAATGCATAATAAAATATGTATTTGGAAATAATGTAGTCTTTTACTTTCAGGTTTGCAATTTTCATTATATTTCTCCAGGGTTTCTCAACCTTGACATTATTGATTTTTGTGAGTAGATAACTTTCTTGTGAGGTAGGGTAGGGTCTGTCTTGTGCCCCATCAACTAGATCACAGTAGTACACTTTTGACCATTTATTACATTCCAAATATGTCTCCAGATGTACCAAATAATAAATTTCCCTGGAGGGAACCATTGCTTTAGCCTATCCTATATATCCTCAGGTAATAAGAGATTTTGTCTTTTATAGAAAGATTTTTGTAACTCTGTGGTGGATTCATGTTGTTTTGAAATCTACCCCCAATCTTCAAATGATTAACATTTTCAAATAAGAAAATATTTCAAAAATTTCAAAATAATAAGTACAATTTGGAGGAATCATGCCTAGGTATCATAAGTGGAATAGTATTAGCACATATAACAAGTCCTTTGATAATAAGAGATTTTCATGAAGTAATAGTGTTTTGCTAAAGTTTGCAAGATTATTATAATTAATTTTAAATGTAGAAGTTACTTTCTTAAGTATTTAATGGAATGGGAACGTAATGCTAAATTATAGAGTCTTCTAAGAGGTGATTCTCTAATTGTAGGTGGGATTTATGTTTCATTAATTTAAAAAATGTTTTTTCTATATTTATTATGTTTTATCATATACCTGCAAAACAATTTTTTTGTTTTTTTAACATTTCTTTTTTAGTGGTAGTTGAACACAATACCTTTATTTTATTTATTTATCTTTATGTGGTGCTGAGGATCGAACCCAGGACCTTGCATGTGCAAGGTGAGCGCTCTACCACTGAACCACAACCCCAGCCCCCCAAACACAGTTTTATTAGCACCAGCAAAATATTATTAAATGAGTCAGTTTCATAAATTGAATATTCATATTAATCAAATATAAGTGTCCTTTGCTAACCTGGTTTCTAGTCTTAAAATAAAATTTGGAGAGGAGAAAACTGATACAAATATGAGTAAATTTGTTTGTATATGTGTAAAATGATTGTAGCTCAGAAAGTAAAGAAAAGATTGTTCTTTTCATAAGTAAAATCATTATTTTTAATTTGATTTAATGGTTGTATAATAGTTACAATAAATATCAAAATAATAAATTTTGAAAAAAACTCTTAAATTGTTAATATGGATAAGAAGTGATTAAATTAACCTCTATTAGAATTAGGCGAACTCTAGATAGGGCAGAGTTCTTGGGAGGGGGCATGGGGTTATAAATGATGGTGGAATGTGATGATCATTATTATCCAAAGTGCATGTATAAAGACATAAATTGGTGTGAATATACTTTGTATACAGCCAGAAATATGAAAAATTGGGCTCTATATGTATAATAAGAATTGTAATATATTCTGCTGTCATATATAAATAAAAGAAGAATAAGACAGACATATGACCATATATATAATTACACTACTGGTGTGACTAAGTACCATTTACAGCCAGAAGAATGAGAAGTTATGATCCATTTGTGTACATGTGTCAAAATGCAATCTACTGTCATATATAACTAACTAGAACAAATAAAAAATATGTTTTAAAAAATCCAATAATAAAAAAAGAATTAGGTGAATTGAAAAAAAAATTCAAGTTTCAGTATATAAATGAAACATAAATGTAAACTTTGGGTAAGTTAGAACAAATATGTCTACCTTGTTTAAATAACCACTTATTAAGCTAATATTTTATTACTGGCTTTATTTATGAAAAGCCACTTCTAGTTCATGAATTTACAGTTTTTTTTTCATTTAGTATTATGGCTTATGAAAAATATTTTGACTGTATTTCCATAATCATTTTTATGTAAATGACACTAGTCATTGACAATGTCCCTGCATAAATGAGCAGACTGGAACCTCTTTGGTTAGCCCTACCTCTGCTTGAGTCTATAAAGAGCTTATTAGTTGTATATGAATGGAAATTTTAGTTGTTTGATTAGACTACATACTTGCTAGATATTACACTATGAAAATACTAGTTCTATTTTCAAGGTGTCATTTTAATTAATTTTGGAGAAATTTCAGAAACATTACTATTATCTTGGTGGTTAGATATTATAGTGTATTGAGAACCTTATTAAAGAGTTATTAATTGAACCTAAGGAAAAAAATGAAACACTGGTGTTCTAGAATCATTGTATGTCCTAATTCAAACTGATCTCAAACATAAATCACTCCTAGCATCACTGCCATGGAGCATAGTATTTTATGTTATTCAATACTTCTAACATTTGAGTAGGTTTAAGTCTCCTTAAATATATAAACAGTAGTTACGCTTCTAGAATTCTGATAGCATTTTTCTTATTAAGAAGTTGTTTTAAGAAGAATCAGATATAATTAAGGTTTAGAAATCATCTTAGAAGACATGGCACTTCCTTCTAAAACAGACTGAGACAACATTCAGACAAATGGAAATGAATTACAATTCACTCTTTTGTAATTTATTTGTTCTAATTTGTTATACATGACAGCAGAATGCATTTTAATTCATAGTACACAAATGGAGCACAATTTTTCATTTCTTTGGTTATACACAAAGTAGAGTCACACCATTCATGTCTTTATATGCGTACCTAAGGTAATGATGACTATCTCATTTCATCATCTTTTCTACCCCCATGGCCCTTCCTTCCCCTCCCTCCCCTTTGCCCTATCCAAATTTCCTCCATTCCTCCATACTCCCCACCCCATTATGGATCAGCATCCACTTATCAGAGAAAACATTTGACCTCTGGTTTTTTGGGATGGGCTTACGACACTTAGCATGATATTCTCCAGCTCCATCCATTTACCTGCAAATACCATGATTTTATTATCTTTTAATGCTGAGTAACATTCCATTGGGTATATATACCACAGTTTCTTTATTCATCTTTATTGAAATAGACATGGGTCACGTAAGTTGCTTTTCACCTCAAGAGGGGTCAGAGCTAACTGGGTAGGGATTGGATTATCATAATTATTCTGAACACAAATGACCTTACCTGACACTTTCTCTGACTTAGTGGACAAGGGTCTCCTCTCTGTACATGGCCTGGTATTGTTTGTCCTGAACATTCTCTTTTTTTTTTTCCCTATCATTCTGTATCCTGGATGCATATAATAACTCTCCCATGCTCTCTATTTCTTGACTAATTTTATCTTCAACAAAAAGAATATTGAGTTTGAAATCAAGATTGATAAAAAGACACATCTATATTCCCAATCCTCCACTTTTCTGGGAAAAAATACTCTTTGATCTGTTTGAAACATGCATGGGAGAAAAGACATAGGTTTACCGTGCCTCCTATGCACACTTGTGGGAAATCTGAATGTACATGCTAGACTACAGCCTTCTTCTTGGAAAAAAAAAAAAAAAACAGATAACTTAGAAATCATAAGATTTTGATTCATATATGTAAATAATATTTTAGCATCTTATAATTATTCTGAAAGGCCCTTCCAACCCCACTATTAATCATCCTCCTTATATCAGAGGAAAAAATTCGGCTTTTGGTTTTTGGGGATTGGCTAACTTCATTTAGCATTATATTCTCTAACTCCATTAATTTACCTGCAAACCTCATGCTTTTATTCTCTTTTATTACTGAAGTAATATTCCATTGTGTATGTATACTACATTTTTTTATCCATTCATCTACTACTAAAGGTCATTAGGTTGGTTCCACAGTTTAGCTATTGTGAATTGTGCTACTGTAAACATTGATGTGTGCTGTTTTTAAGTCCGTTGGGTGTAGACCAAGGAGTGGGATAGCTGGGTCAAATGTCGGTTCCATTCACAGTTTTCCAAGGAATGACCATACTGCTCTCCATATTGGCTGCACCATTTTGCAGTTCCACCAGCAATGTACCAGTGTGCTTTTTTCCCCACATCCTTGCCAACACTTATTGTTGTTTATATTCTTAATAGCTGCTATTCTGACGGGAGGGAGATGAAATATTTGAATAGTTTTGATTTGCATTTCTCTAATTAAAATATTTTTTAGTTGTTGATGTACCTTTATTTATTTTTATTTATTTATATGTGGTGCTGAGGACCGAACTCAGTGCCTCACACATGTGGGCAAGTGCTCTGCCACTGAGCCACAACCCCAGCCTCATTAAGTAGTTGCTTTTTTAAAAGAAAAATCTACAAATTGTGAAATATATTTTGTTAACTACTGATACTGAATTCCATTTTGAGAATTTAAGTAATATTAATATATTGACAAGCAAGCAAAACCTATTCATGAGCCCTCATTATTTTAAGTGATATTTCATTTTTTATCACAAAATATTACTTCTTAGGGATAGGGAAGAAACTTTTTTGTTGGTTGCTCAATGTTCTGGAATAAGGAAACAAGGGTTTTGTTTGATTGGTTTTGTTTTTGCTCTAATTTGAAAAGTAATTACCTGATAATTATCTTATGCAGAGAATTATCCATAGTAAAGAGTTCTTGCCAACATCAAAAAAGCCTACATTTGGGCTGGGGTTGTGGCTCAAGCGGTAAGGAGCTCGCCTGGCATGCGTGCAGACTGGGTTTGATCCTCAGCGCCACATACAAACGAAGATGTTGTGTCTGCCGAAAACTAAAAAAATAAAATAAAATATTTTAAAAAGCCTACCTTTTTAAAGGTAGCTGTAGTTTAGTGGAAAACCATTGAACTCATAGTTAAACCACTTGGCTGAAAAACTTGAGTCTGTAATAAACTCATTTAGTAATCATGGGCAATTCACCTAATTTCCTTGAGTCTCAGAGTCCCTTTTGTAAAAGGAAAAGTAAGCTTAGATATTGCTTAAAGTATATTCTAATATATTATGTTCAGTGATTCAATATATCATGGATCAGTATCATAAAGTAAGAAAACAATGGAAAAATATTAAAATTAGGTTGGTTTGTGATTAATCAAGCAGTAGCCAAAGCTCAGAAATAAATTCTTAGTCTTTCAACCAGTATTCCTAGATGTACAGAGTAAACAGCGTTTATTTAATCAGTTTTAGAATTCAACCTCTTTGGAACTATTTTTAGTACTTACTGGCACTCTATGTATTTTCTGGGCAACTGTACCAGATTTATAGCTCTGAAAGTGCTGTGTTATTTATTACCTTTCAATAGGCAATGAAGTGGTGTCTTGCACATGGTTATGTCAAAAATATTAAAGTTTACTACAGTGATTCAGGTAATTCTTTCCCAGAACAATAAGCAAAAAATATAGCTTTTTATTTGGCAACAAATATCCTTTACTTTTTTTCAAAAGAAAAAAAATGTGTCTCTTGGGAGTTTTATATCCAGCATTAATTTTCTTTTCTTAGATTACAAAATTCCTACAAAGAATTAAATATCAGACAGGCTTAAGATTTTGCTTATTATTTTGGTTTTGTCCTACGTTTTTCAACCCCAAAGCTCATTTTTAAATTTTGGAATAAATATCAATCACCAGAGTTTTGCAATAGATCAGATTATTAGAAATTTCATAATTTTTTTCTTGACCATAACTGAAATTGGTAATTTTGTGTACTTGAGATCAAGGTAGTTTATGATATCAGAATCCCAAGTCAACATACCCTGTGTAAATGAATCTTGTGTTCCATTAAAATGGTATTTTATTTGTTTCTGAGTTTTTATTCTCTTTTTTGATATATACATATGTTTGACAGGCATAGGGCCTTATATTTTACAAGTATTGCCCTTGTCACATATGACACTTCATATTTGTGATAATTTCTTCTGAAATAAAGATTTACAACTAGATTATAAAATTTTAGTAGCTATTCACACTTTAGCCTTTATTACATTTTTGACAGAAAAATAGTAGTTGTTTCAGAAAATAATTCATAAATTGTTCTCTGGACAGTTATACTAAGGTTAAAGCGAAAAAAAAAAATTCCCTAAGTCAACAATTACAGAGTATTCTAGTGGCTACCTACACTGAGATTTATAAGCAAGAACAATTAAGCACTGCTATTTTTTCTTTTATTTTTTTAAAATAGGAACCATCCTTTTAATGCATACATTTATTAATCAAACAAATGCTTACTGAGTGTGTGCATATATGCCAGATGCTGTGTCCTTAGAAAGTATACATATAAACAAAAATACATGTCATGTTACCCTGTATTCACATCCATTATTAAGGCTTAAATAAATTACCTAGAGATGCGCCCACATGAATGATAACTAGTGATTTCACCAATGGATGAACATTTTAGTGAAATATCAAAGTTTTTCTTAGTATGCCCCTATAAAAAAGAATAACAATAATAACTTTAGATAGGTTTAGAATTTTGGGTACTTATAAGTCAATTATCTGGATTATTTTTTACTTCTTTTTGTATATATCTTAGGTCTTTCTTAAAGTAAGGGAGAAGATGGATTAAGGAACTATACATCTTCTTTTTTCCTTTCTCATTTTTTTCACTAACATGTCCTGATCAAATGAAGGGCAAAGGGCTTTAATTTTTTTCATTGCTAATGTTGGTATTTCAGTTGAGCTAACTACAGTGGGGTAGGACTAATGTTGATTCTCTGTGTTAATTATTCTTCATTTCTCAAGGAGTTGGACAAACCATTCTTGGAACGGTCATTCAATGATTCCAAGCTCATATTGACACCATATTTTACATAAACTTAGATATCTCTCTAAAAGATTTTTGATCCAGAAGAGGTGGTGCACTCCTGTAATTCCAGCAGCTCAGGAGGCTGAGGCAGGAGGATCACAAGTTCGAAGACAGCCTCAGCAATTTAGTGAAGCCCTGAGCAACTTAGAAAGACCCTATCTCAAAATTTAAAAAATAAAAATAAAAGGACTGGCGATGTGTCTCAGTTTTTAGGCACACCTGGATTCGATCACAGATACCAAATATATTTTTGAAAAGTTTAAAAAACAAAGTTTGTTGAAAATTATGTCTCTCATGTATTGTCTCAAATTCCTTGAACAATAAAAGTTTAAATACTTCAACTGGAAAGTCACTGGTTGGGATCTAAATATTTGTGAGGAGGAAGCATTATACATGCAATCACCTACGTGGACATAAAGTTTTCTTGACAAACAAAAACATTGTGGCATCTTGGAACACTATGATCTAATTGAACCTTGTACAATAATGGAAATGTTCTGTTTCTGCTTTCCAACACAGTAGCTATTGAGAACTTAAAATGTGGCTAGTGTAACTAAGAAATGATTTTTCAATTTTATCTAATTTTGATTAATTAAAGTTTAAAGTTAAATACTCCCTTAGAACTAATCAGTATCATATTGAATAGAGCAGTCATAGAAGAAAGAAGAGTAATAGGAACATTATCCATTAGCTGGTGTGTGTGTGTGTGTGTGTGTGTGTGTGTGTGTGTGTGTGTATACATACACTTTAGTATCACCTTGATAATTAGAAAGTTTTGTCTTTTACTACAATTTCAAATAAATAAAAGACAGTGAGTATGCTATTCTTAAAGTTTTCAACCAACATAAACTTACCTGAATTTGCATGGCAAAGCAAAGCCCAACTCAAAATTTGGGCAAACAGAGGATTAATTTTTTAAAATATGAGCAGGAAATACATAAACATAACTTCATAACCTTTACACATTATTTTATGCTATATTTTATATGTTATTTTCCCTTTGTATAACCCAATACCTTATAATCTTCCTTTAGAGCTCTTAATAAAATATAATTTTTTATTAATCTGCTAATATCAATACCATCATTAAGTACTTAGTCATTGATTTGTCTTTCACTTTAGCTAGAATTTAATTCCCATTATGTTAGTAAAATGTTTACTCACCATCATATGTGCCCTGTACTGAGAAGAAGACTCTGACTATGATAGCCACTCAATATTGGCATCTTAAGAATTAACAAAATAGTGTTAAGTACTAGAGATTTTTATGGATTTCAATTTAGAAACTATTTTTTCCATCCATGAATGAGACATCTTGATTTGAGCTCACATAAAAGCCTTTTGTAATAATATTTCAAAAATGTATCATTAATTATGATTAATCACTTCTTTGGGTCAATTTTGATAATGTGTACTGTATTCATATAGGATATTTTTGCCATAAAATTCTACTTTTCTTGAAATATGCCATATTAGAAATAATAGATTCTGGCTTGTTAATTTTTACACTGTAATAGTTAAAACATGAAAAATTTTTCTCTTGTCTATTCAAAGAAAAGTCAGATTATTTATTGTTTTATATTGACAAAATATAAATGGAATGAATGCTCACTTTTTTTATTCATTTAATTGACATATAAAATTATATTGTATCATTTAAAAACAATATAATTACAAGTACACATTGTTTAATTCATATAATTTTTTAAAATCACAATTTACCAAACTGATGATTTAAATTAATATTTCTGATATGCTACCTTAAATTTCATAATAAGCATCTAATGCTTCTACCACAGCATATTGTAGATTTTTTTAGAGAGAGAGAGCAAGAGAGAGAAGAAGAGGTTTTTTAATATTTGTTTTTCAATTTTCAGTGGACACAACATCTTTATTTTATTTTTATGTGGTGCTGAGGATGGAACCCAGCACCCCGAGCATGCCAGGTGAGCGCGTTACCACTTGAGCTACATCTCCAGCCCAAAGCAAATTGTATTTTTATATGTAATTAAAAGTATAAGTGGATCTGAGTCAAAAAGGAAAAATTCCTAAAGTTTGCAGAAATATCTTTAATTCACAAGAGGAAAAAAGATATGTGTAGTAGGTTATTATATTAAATTACATATAAGCAAATATAACAATTAAGTAAAATTTTAAAAGATAATGTGGGACTGGGGATATGGTTCAATGGCAGAGTTCTTGCTTAGCAAGTGTGAGGCCCCAGCTTCAATCCCCAGAACTATAAAACATAAATAATGTGATATGGAATATGTTTATAAACTGACAACCTAGACTAACAGTCCCTGAAAACCTGGTCTTTTATTAACTTCTATTTTATAGGATCTTGTTTAGAGAATGGTATAAAAAACTATGAAAAAATAAAATGTTTCCCTGTTCTTTTATGACAGAGCACCTAAGTGAAAGATCAGTATCTGGCACTTGCCATGTATCATCAACTTTTATGTTAAAAATGTATTAATGAATTAAAATAATTTACTTATATATTTCTGTTTGTTCATATATATATATATATTCTTAAGTCAGTTATTTGATAGGAAGCTTAAGGTTATTTTCCAGTATTTTCTTCATACCCTCCAGTGACTTTAATGTTATTAATTTCTATTCAAATGCTTCAAGTAACACTAGTTAGATCTCTCTTTGAGAGCCAGCCAACATTACTCAGTCAGCTAGCAAGATTTCTATTTGTGTAGGGTTCATCTTACTATAGTTCAGAGATAGCACTCTTTTTTGTGACAGGCCCATATTTTGACTTCATGGGCATAAAGAGAAAATAGGTAGTGCCCCATACTACCTTTTTCAATGTGATATTTTAGCATGTGAGTTTTTGTCCATTGTATTTTTAGTAAGATTTAATAAAATAATATTTAATTGTTAATTCCCAAGATAATTTCATTTTTATAATGTTTCTACAGGAAAATAAATGAAAATTTCTATGCATTTTACCCAAGTTTATATTCTAATCAGAGTTGTATTTTTTCTTTATCTGCCAAAGGTTTTAACTACATTTATATGTTATGTATGCTACTGCCTTGGCTGAGTATTTTATACTTTCTGGTTTCTTTTGGTCATGAAAAGGTATCTTAAACAACTAAATTCAAGTGTAAAAAAAGTTTTAATTCAGTTGGATTGATCATGGGTAATTCGCTTCTAGCTTCATTTATCATGTGCAGTTTAGTGACAATTCTTTTTAAAATTCTATACAAGTTGGGCTGGGGATGTGGCTCAAGCAGTAGCGCACTCACCTGGCATGTGTGCGGCCCAGGTTCGATCCTCAGCACCACATACAAACAAAGATGTCGTGTCTGCCTAAAACTAAAAAAAAAAAAATAAAAATAAATATTAAAAAGTTTTCGGGCTGGGGATGTGGCTCAAGCGGTAGCACGCTCACCTGGCATGCGTGCGGCCCCGGTTCGATCCTCAGCACCACATACAAACAAAGATGTTGTGTCCACCAAAAACTAAAAAATAAATATTAAAAATTCTCTCTGTCTGTCTGTCTGTCTCTCTCTCTCACCTCTCTCTTTAAAAAAAAGTTCTCTCTCTCTCTTTAAAAAAATTCTATACAAGTTTTCCTTTTGAAAATTTCAATAATTTGTATAAAAGGGTTTCATTTATTATCATAAAATCTTACAAACTAAAATTCCTCCAGAATATCTTCTAGAACAACTCTTTAATTTTATAAATACCTGCAACTTTTAAGCCATTGGCTTGTAGTCATAATATTAGTTTATAGGCAGAGTTGAGACTTAGACCCAAAGTTTTCTAACACCTATGAACTTACCTTACTATGTCATGTGATTTAAGAAAATGAAAATTGTTCTAATTACATAAAATAACATAATCTGACTTATATATTATAATTATTATTTTGTTAACATATATTATTTTGTATTAAATAAGTAAAAGTATATTTCATTATGTGTTTTCCAGGGTCAAAATATTTTTGGGCTTGATGTCATAGAGACACCAGAAGGAGACAAGATGCCACAACTGATTGTTCAAAAGGAGTTAGATAGGGAAGAGAAGGATACCTATGTAATGAAAGTAAAGGTTGAAGATGGTGGCTTTCCTCAACGATCCAGTACTGCTATTTTGCAAGTAAGTGTTGCTGATACAAATGACAACCGCCCTGTGTTCAAGGAGAAGGAAATTGAAGTCAGTATACCAGAAAATGCTCCTGTAGGTACTTCAGTGACACAACTCCATGCCACAGATGCTGACATAGGTGAAAATGCCAAGATTCACTTCTATTTCAGCAATCTAGTCTCCAATATTGCCAAGAGATTATTTCACCTTAACACCACCACTGGACTCATCACAGTCAAAGAACCCCTGGATAGAGAAGAATCACCAAGTCATAAGTTACTGGTTTTGGCAAGTGATGGTGGATCAGTGCCAGCAAGAGCAATGGTCCTGGTAAATGTTACAGATATCAATGATAACGTCCCATCAATTGATATAAGATACATTATCAATCCAATCAATGGCACTGTGGTTCTTTCAGAAAATGCTCCACTTAACACCAAAGTTGCTCTCATTACTGTAATGGATAAGGATGCCGACCATAATGGTAGAGTGACATGCTTCACAGATCATGAAGTTCCTTTCAGATTAAGGCCAGTATTCAGTAATCAGTTCCTCCTGGAAACTGCTGCATATCTTGACTATGAGTCCACAAGAGAATATGCCATTAAATTACTGGCCGCAGATGCTGGCAAACCTCCTTTGAATCAGTCATCCATGCTTCTTGTCAAAGTGAAAGATGAAAATGACAATGCTCCTGTTTTCACCCAGCCCTTCATAAGTCTTTCTGTTCCTGAGAATAACTCCCCTGGCACACAGTTAACCAAAATAAGTGCAACAGATGCAGACAGTGGACGTAATGCTGAAATCAGTTACCTTCTAGGTACTGATGCCCCATCTGAATTCAACCTGGATCATCGAACAGGCATTCTGACTGCAGTGAAAAAATTAGATAGAGAAAAACAGGAAAAATATTATTTCACTGTTCTGGCAAAAGATAATGGGATGCCACCATTAATGACTAATGCCACAGTCTTAGTAACCGTCCTTGATCAGAATGATAACAGCCCAATTTTCACCCACAATGAGTACAACTTCTATGTCCCAGAAAACCTTCCAAGACATGGCACAGTAGGACTAATCACCGTAACTGATCCTGATTATGGAGAGAATTCTGCAGTCACTCTCTCCATTTTAGATGTGAATGATGACTTCACCATTGACCCACAGACTGGTGTCATTAGGCCAAATATTTCATTTGATCGAGAAAAACAAGAATCTTACACTTTTTATGTAAAGGCAGAGGATGGTGGTAGGGTATCACGCTCTTCAACTGCAAAAGTAACCATAAATGTAGTTGATGTCAATGACAACAAACCAGTGTTTGTTGTCCCTCCTTCCAACTATTCTTATGAACTGGTTCTCCCATCCACTAATCCAGGCACAGTGGTCTTTAAGGTAGTTGCCATTGACAATGACACTGGAATGAATGCAGAGCTTCGCTACAGCATTGTAGGAGGAAACACAAAGGGACTGTTTGTAATTGACCAAACAACTGGCAACATCACACTGAAGGAGAAATGTGTGGTTGCAGATCTTGGTTTACACAGATTGGTAGTTAAAGCTAAAGACTTAGGACAACCTGATTCTCTCTTCAATGTTGTAATTGTCAATCTGTTTGTGAATGAGACAGTGACCAATGCTACACTCATTCATGAATTGGTGCGCAAAAGCATTGAAGCACCAGCGACCCAAAATATTGAGACAGCTGATACATCCTCACCAACCAGTGACTATGTCAAGATCATGGTTGCCATTGTTGCTGGCACTATAACTGTTATACTAGTGATTTTCATCACTGCTGTAGTAAGATGTCGCCAATCACCACACCTTAAGGCTGCTCAGAAAAACAAGCAGAATTCTGAATGGGTTACTCCAAACCCAGAAAACAGGCAGATGATAATGATGAAGAAAAAGAAGAAGAAGAAGAAGAAGCATGCCCCTAAGAACTTGCTGCTTAACTTTGTCACTATTGAAGAAACAAAGGCAGATGATGCTGACAATGATGGAAACAGTGTCACACTAGACCTTCCCATTGAACTGGAAGAGCAAACCATGGGCAAATACAACTGGGGCACTACGCCTACCACCTTCAAGCCTGACAGCCCTGATTTGGCCCGACACTACAAATCTGCCTCTCCACAGCCAGCTTTCCAGATTCAGCCTGAAACGCCCCTGAATTCAAAGCACCACATCATCCAGGAACTGCCTCTTGATAACACTTTCGTGGCCTGTGATTCCATCTCCAAGTGTTCCTCCAGCAGTTCTGATCCCTACAGTGTTTCTGAGTGCAGCTATCCAGTGACAACCTTCAAGACTCCTGTGTCTGTACACACCAGACCGGTAGGTAATCCCATTTCTAACTGACCTTTCTAAATTTATGTTCTTCTTATTTTCAGTTGATATAGAACTTTACAGAAACTATTGACCTCTAAGAGGGATCAAAACGATCATATTGTATGGAAACATCCAAATAGATACATGAATTGAATTAAGACTGATAGAAAATCAGAATAAAATGAATGTTGATTATAGGAAAAATGGGTGCAGAATCATGATTATAATAGGGGGGCAGTTTTGTCTGTAGATGGCAGTATAAAGCTTTATGCTAGAAAATAGACTGGGAAGCCTCTATAACAAGGGTTATAGCGTTGTCTTCACTACTATTGTGTATTGAGGATCAGAAAGATCTTGGCTAGCTACCATACAATAAAGCTTTTTAGAATCTATTGAACATATTTTAACACTAATGATGTTGGGAATCCCAGTTGCACTTGGAGAAAAGTAATTAAATGGCAGCAAGTTATCCTCCCACCCATATCCCATCAGGCCTACATGTCTCCACAATGAAGAATTTGAAGATTAGGAACTCAAAATTATTTTGGTACAATAAATCTATATTCACACAATATAGCAATAATGGGATTATAAAAACGAAGGATGCTCATTCTCAATTTCAAGCCAGCAACTAAAATTTATATAAGATCTCTATTTTAGATAATCAGTTAAATGTGTACATATTTATGCATGGTATTCAGAGCCCTTCAGAAGACATTCTTAAAAGATAATGCCTTTGGGCTGGGGATGTGGCTCAAGTGGTAGCATGCTTGCCTAGCATGTGTGAGGCACTGGGTTCGATTCTCAGCATCATATAAAAATAAAATTGAGATATTGTGTCCACCTAAAACTAAAAAAAAAAAGAGAGAGAGATATATAATGCCTTTTGGGAAATGGAGTAATTTTTCTTTCTCTAATGTGCAGGAAGGGAAATAAGAGCATATAAAGACCCAAGAAATCTGTGCAAAATAATTTAAAATTCAATTCATTTGTGAAAACAAGCCTACATACAATGCTTTTAAAATTCTATATTCCATAGAACAATGAATACAATTTTTTTCTCAAAGTTCATGAGTATATTAAATCATATAAGTATTGTTGTTTTCTTAATAAAGTGATAGAATTTATCTACGTTTTTCTTTCAAAGTCATACCACATGTTGACTTTATTATTTTGTCTGTGTAGGTCTTAGAAAAGTATTAATCTATTTGAGTAAATAAAGTGATTTGAAAACATATTTAGGTTTAATAAAATGATTGCAATGTGAAAGTCAAAAGAGATTCCCTCTTATCAAAATCTGGAAATATTAAAGAAGTCTTCCAGATTCAAGATAATAGTGCAAATAATTTACTATAATTTTGGAAATTGTTTTAAGAATGGAGATCTTTTGAGGATATACATAGTTAAATAATACAATAACTTGAAACTTTCTTTTTTAGTCACAGAAAATATAAGAAAATATATAGAAAATATAAGGTACTAATTCACTTGTGGGTGCATTTTTTCCTAACAGATCCATAATTAATTTGTAAAATAGAACCGTAGGCTCTGTGTAGAGTTCCTATAATGCTTTGAATGAATTTGCAGGCCAGCAGTTATTTTCACAGTTCTGGTGATTTCCATGTTTCTCTGCAATTGTTGGAGGACAAACACAGTAAATGCTTGACATCTCCTCAGGTTGTGTTTTTCTTTATGCTTAATGACTCAAAAGGGCACTCTATTTTCTAATTCTTATCCTTATTATTCTCTTATTGAAGACCTTTCTCAACAGTAAGGTATTCTTTATTAATAACACTTTCTTTGATGAACATCCTGATAGAATTTTTTTTCCTGGGTTAAACCTGTGACTTTCTTAAGACAGTATATAAATGATGTGGTTTGTGAATTACATTTGTGAATTATAATTTTTAATAGATTGGCTTATGAATTTCATTAATACAGCAAATTCTGATTTCAACTGTTTAACAAAGGTTCAGATATATTTTATGAGCTACACTAATTTTACTTGAGTATATGATCATACAGTAAGGAAGGCATGGGTAAATAAAAAATGAAGTATTTTGAAAATATTCATCTTTCCATTTTTTGTTGATAATTTGTAATTCTTAAGAAGTAAATAAAATTAAAAATTCCTTCCCATTATGTCACTATATTTTATACAGTGAAGAGACTTTTCCTAAACATAGGACAAATAGCTTCATGAGTTAAGTAAAATACTAAAAGCATGTACAACTGTGAATGAGTTGTTGGTCATGGTTAGGTTTTTATTAATTAAAAGCACTAACTTAAAATCAGTGTGTATCAGGTGACTTATTTGATTTTTTTTCACATCTTAAAAATAAATTAATTACACATTTTGTCATTGGCTTATAGTTCTTTCATATATTAATTAGTAAATATCTTCTCAACATGAATTCATGAACTTAGCGAGATTAATACTAAATATCATTTGAATCTTTACATTTGTGCTACATTTACAATATTCTTTACTCTCTCTATATTCTTCAAGTTGTAATTAACACCAAGAGAGGAATCTTATATTCACTGATATTGCAGAATACTAAAAGAATAATGAAAACTGAAAAAATTACATATTTAAAACTTCAAATACAGCAGGTGTATTCTTTCTAAATAAACATCACACAAAACAGATGGAAGTGTCAGTCAATCGAATAAAAATCTGTTGTTCCTTAAGGAAATTCTGACAGTGAAAATAAAATATTACTGTTAGAAGGAAACAGAAATATTCCAATTTATTTTAAACAAAGTGAGAAAATAAACTTTAAAAAGGAGGTCTTGCAGTGATATTTACATTTAGTTCATTACTCATCTGATTAGAAATATGCATGTAGAGTAATAAAACAGCTCTACTATGATGTAAGATACAAGGAACCTTCCATAAATTTTACATTTTAAAAACGGTATCAAATGCTTTCTTCAGATTTTTCTTTTTTACTGTGGAGTTCAGGAAAAAAAAAATTGGAACATTCATTATATAGATGTGCATCCATTGCATGAAGCCGTCTATACCTGGTGAATATGATACTCCTCTTTGGCATAAGTTTCTATATGTATTATGGAAGGCGTTTTTGTATATATAGTAGTAGAAATGTAAAATATGAAATTTAAGATGATTTTACAGATTAATTTCTATTAACAAATCCCAGAGCAAGCAGATAACATTTGGTTTATATGACCCTACAAAAACCAATAAATAAATATAACTATTTTAGAATCAGTTTTGTTAATTTTCATACAGAAGATATGTATTGGCAAAAACAAGTCTTGCTTAACACAACTGCTCCACTAAAATATGTGAAGACTTTGCATTTAAAAAACAGAGAGAAGAGGGCTGGGGTTGTGGCTCAGCAGTAGAGCACTCACTCTGGGTTGTATCCTCAGGACCACATAGAAATGAATAACTAAATAAAATAAAGGTATTAAAAAAACAGAGAAGAGAATAAAAATAAAAGAACCATTTTTGAGGGCCTTCTATATGTTAGTTACTGTCTTACACATATATTTGAACTATTTCATTTTCCCCCTCAAAAAAAAACTTAAATTTTTTTTTTTTTTTGTGATTTGAGTTGAAATAGTTTTTCAATTTCAGAAATAAGGTAAAAAAAGGTAAATCTTTTGGAAAATTATAATTCATGGATGAAATCATGCTGTAGATATGTGATACATCAATTCAAATAATAACAATAATCTGAAATGGCCTGAAATAGGATTAGTATTCACTATGGTTAAGTTCAGTAACTTTGATTAAGTACATCTATATTTTGGTATGTGAATTTAGCCTTGTAGCATGCTTGGCAAATAAGATTCCTAGAACACAACCATCTGATTTTGATAACATGTTATTTTTCTTGTCCTAGACTGATTCCAGGACATCAACTATTGAAATCTGCAGTGAGATATAACTTTCTAGCAATAACATAATTCTATTCATTTCCCCCCAAATTTAGTGATTTGTGATTTCAAAATTAGACTAAGACTATTAATTTTGTCATCTGGATTTCCCATTATAACAGCAAGCAAAACAAAACTACCTTAAAAAATAATGTCTCAGTAAACCTTACTGGGAACCTGGTAAACACAGCAATGATTCTGCTGTGCTTTATTTAGCTGTAATCTGGAAATTTTAATTTAAAATTTATGGAAGAAACAATGCATTACAATATCTGAGTTCTATAATGCTGTTTTTCTGTTTGCTTGCTCTGAATGTCAACAACTGTGATATAATTCTGTCTTGGTGTACACACTGATGGGTAATGTATTAGTCATGAAACATGAAATTACTTGCTCTGATTGCAGAAAAGTTTAAATACCTCTGGGAGTTTGAGAGTGATGGTGAACACTCCAAGCTACCCTCTGAAAGGTGTCCAGGGCAAGAGATTATTTTAAGACCAGCAAACAAACCAACCAAATCAGAAAACTTTTAGTAGAATGTTTTCAAAATATACACTAATATAATATGTTTTTTTGCTAATAAAACCATTTTATTTACCTACCACTCTGCTTAAAAGTTGGATAATAAAAAATAAACTTTTGGGGTTTTCCTATTGATTATAATTACACAGCTCCACTACTTTAACCATTAAACAGATTATTTTTGTTATCATCATGTTTCCTTTTCCTACAAATATTTAAAAAGAAAGAAGTCCTTGATATTTTCTCTATTGAAAGGAGAATGTAAGGTTCTTTATACTCCCTGGTATTTTGGGGAAATGCATTGATATTTCTTGTATTATGAAGCATAACTACAGTCATCTGAGGATAGAAACAAGCATGAGATTAGGTATTTCAAAAATGATTATATCTTAATTTTGAAACTACCTAGCAAAAAATAATGCACTAGAGTGACATTAGATTTTTACTTTTCTGACATGAAAATATTGAATAAGTAACATTGCTTTGAGTAATTTGCTTGATAAAATTCACTCACTTTATACAGTATTTCAGTTAACTCATTTCCTACACAAATGAATAAATGCCTCAATTTGGGTATACATTTTATTTTATTGAAGAATGACGTGCTTCAATTTTATGCTATGTTCTTTAAATTGCTTTTGACTTACTAACATTACTAACAGTTTTTTTTAAAAAAAAACTTTTAACTTCTTAGTACATAAAGGGAGTATAAAGGACCCTTGTAATCATGACTTAACATGCTTCCTCAATTTTCATTCAAATTCTCAATTATGTATCATTTCTCCTTGAAAAATATGAGGAGGATATGTTCTGTTATGTATGTGTAGTAAAAATAGTGTATTATTTTAAGTGTTCTGCAATGTAAAGATATTTAGAAGACCTTAATGCTCTATTTAGCATTTCAAATTGTATAATTCTTGGATATGTGATATATAGGTAATATTCTAAACAAGTTTCTGCTAAATTTTATGTTCCCATTGACTTGATACAGAATCTTCTGTACCTCCAATGATGTCAAATTCATTGAACATATGTTTTTGCTATCTGGCTGTTTAAACATTATGTTGATTAAAACAAGTTTGAGTAGAACTAGTTATGGTAATAAGAAATGTCATGTAAGGTGCAGTATTATATTACATGCTATAAACAACTGATGTAGAAAAATACTTACTAGTAAAACTTACCCTTGTACAACTTCCTCACATAGAATAACTTTATAGTGCTACCCCATTCCTTCTAGATAAATATTTCAGTTTAATTCAAATCATTCTAAGAAATGTAAAAAATTGACCCAACTTAGTATATTCCTAATATCAGTGGCCTGCAAATACTAAGATATACGAGTAGTGAAGAGTGTCTAAAATCCATATCTCAATTTAATTGTAAATAACCTGATGAGGCCCAAGAACAGGCCTCCCATAATATCCTACCATGGCTTCATGACCATTTATGTATGCACTTATTAAATAAATGCATTTTAAATGCATGTGTCATGACTACCCTGGTCTCTTCTGTTCTACATACTCTGTGAGTTAAGGAAGAGTATCTCATTTTTTCCTACTTTGGTGACCATTCCTTTATGACCACAGTGAAAATAACTCCTAATTGTTCCTTTGTATGTGTAAAGGTGAAAATATATTGAAACTGTTATGTGCAGTTTTTTAAAACCTCTCTCAATGGTTTTATGAGTGTTGTCTTTGCAGGTGATGAAAATAGAAAATTTATTTTAAAAATTTATTTATGATTCCATCTCACAGAATGCAGCTTCTGTGAGAAAAAGATCTTCTAAAATTATTTCCTTCCAGATTTTTGTGATAAAATATTTACTCATATAAGCCAATGATAATTGACATTGAACCATATATGGAAATAGATACAACTTATGACTATGAACTATCCTTGATCTAGTCTTTCCTTGTGTCTGAGAACAATATGGAAGGCATTGAAACAGTTTTCTCCAAAAGATAAATAGGAAATAATGCATATCTCCACACTTAGTTTCATCTTAGCATTTGATTTGGTCATATATTCAACTGAATTGTCATAATTATTACATGTCTGCCATACACTATTTTCCAGTCTTTGTGTTGAACTTAATGGATTTGTGTAATATTCTCAGTTTAATTGTCCTTGAAAGTCTCTCTGGTTCTTATTCTAGTCAACAAATAAAGAATAGCAAATCTAAGACTCATCATCATAAATAAATAAAAGTAACTTTTAGTGAATCTGTTCTATTGAATCATAAGTATGCTATTTAATTAGTAAGCTACAATGTACTGTGCAGTTTCTGTCCTGAAAGCTCACTAAAAAGTATTTTCTTTTGGATAAAATTCACAATTCATAACTTGAAAATAGTGAAATACTTTGCCTTATTTTAGTTTAAATAAAAAATATTTTCTAAAACTAAGATATTTAAGCCATTTTATTTCTGAAATTATTGTTGTATTCAGGGATAGGTGTCTAAAATTTATAAAACAATTTAAATTCAATACATTAATCTTTATATGTCTTCTATTTTCTGTTGGCACTCATCCACATTTATCATTAAAAATGCATAAAACTGGGCTAGGATTGTGGCTCAGTGGCAGAGTGTGTGCCTAGCATGTGTGAAGCACTGGGTTCGATTCTCAGCACCATGTATCAATAAATAAAATAAATGTCCATTGACAACTAAAAAAATATTAAAAAATGCATAAAACAGATTAATTTTTAAAAAAATGATTTTAAATTCACTATTTTGGATAATATTTACTAACGTTTTAATTTCAATACAAAATACTACTGCCTCATTTTACTATTTAACCTCTTGCACTTTTCACTATTTAATTAGGTTTTATAAAAATGTGCCTAGTAGATGTAATGTGAAACCTGATCTCAACCAAAATAATAGAGGACAAGCAGATCCTAAGAAATCTTTTATGAACTTAAGCAACACTTCATAAATCCTTACATAGGTGCTCTTGTGCAATATACATATTTTTTAAAGATTTTGTGAAGCTTAGTTTTTTTTTTGCTTAAATACTTTGCTTTAGATTTAGTTTTCTAGTATATTCAAAGGTGCTGCGATAACAGAATTGTGTGCTATATATAATTAGTGGATTTTTTAAAAAGAACTATGTGCAATTTGTTTTTTTCATGTATTATGGGTGTTCATACATGACATCCATGGTTTAATGTGATATTTAGAAAAAGAAGTAGACTTTTTAAATTCTAGAGGAGCCATAGGCTTTCAATTTTTTATTGCACATGTAATACATACTTGTCATATAATTTTTTAAAAAATGTTGTTAGATTATAGATGAATTTTCAATTTTTTATTTCTAGCTATATCAGTAAGTTCTTTATAATTTATTTAGTCATTTGGTTTGAAAACTCTTTAATTTTTGAAAGTGGTACATTTTATGTTTACAGAATTATTCTTTAACTTTTGGAATTGCATTTTAAGTTTACAGAATTATTACCTTTGTTTTATATTATAAATTATACAGGATTTTTACATGATTTAAAGATTGACTTATTTATTATGAATTTTGTTTATTTTTATAGATGTGTAATTGAGTAAATACATGTAATAGCAGTTGTTCAGTTGATGGTGTCATACACAGGCATTCTATAAATCTCTCCATACATATGAGACTAACCTCTTTTCAGTGAAAACATCAAGTCTTCATGAGAAAGCACTTTTTTTTTTGGTTAAAAAATAGCATCTACATTTCCACTAAAAGTTCCCTTAGCATTAACAACCAATTGATTTATTTAAAGAATTCTCATAACCAACTCTTACCTCTTGTGTATTCTATATATTCTCAATTGAAATAGTTTTAGCTGTTCCTTTTAAAGTGTATAATTATATTAAATTATCCACAATACACTGATACTGTGCAATTAGGAATAAAACTTTTGTCAAGTGAAACAATCACATTTCTTTAGATTTAATATATTTAAATTGACATAACAAAAATGAAGTATTTCAATTGATTTTCTAGAAATATTTTCACGATTCTCCCTTATTATGGAGCCTTATATTTGTTAATTATTCACTGATTTACTTCATAAGATGTTATTGTTTTTGAAATGCAGTTGATTTTTAAAAGCATCTCATTCTTTTTCTCTTAAAGCTTGGCAAAACCAATACATAACAAAATAATATTTTCATTAAATACTCAGAGAAAATTTTAAATAGTACTGCTTTTACTTGATGGTAGTTAAAAGGAAACAAATCTCAAATTCTGATGAAAAATATTATTTACAAAATTTATACAATAAACTTTAATATTTATTTACTTGTTTAAATCTGTGTCTGATCTAACCTCAATTACAAAATTGATAGAGATCATCATTTCAATAATATAATTGAAAAGAATAATTGATTGATTCCCTTACACAAAAAATATTTCCAGAAAATCAAACATGCTGCTCAAAGACATATTCAGGGTCACAACCTTGAAGTAATTAAAGTTTTAAAATAATTTTGACCTGCTCTTTTGTCATGTAAACACAAACATAATCTCATATTCAAAGGTGGAACAAACATACAAAAATGGAATTTCATGGATCCTGGAAAACTGCTTTATGAGCTCCTAAATAAGAGACTATATTTCATTATTTATATACATTTGATCATTTTCTCATTCAAAATTATGTACTAGTAACATTCTTTGAAAAACAATTGTGCACCTCATTTGTGATGTTCAGATTAAATAATTATGATTTTTTAACACAAATTCAGTTATTCAAGAGAAGGTTCTGAGTTCTCCTCCAGGTAACTATCATGTTTCTACATGATACCAAAATATCTGGATGCAAAATGTAATTTTCACTCTGCCTGGTGATATATTGTCAACTCAAGAAATTGTTTAACTTCATAATGATACAGACCTCAATACTGCAGAACTATATTTTAATTGTTTTATTTTACATAGAATAGTTTGATATAATAATTATTTCCAAATGTAGAATAATTGATAATATTTTAAAAGAAAGTTTCAAATGGTGCTACAATTCTACTTTATATGTATAAATATTTGTTGTTTATAAGGCCATATACACATTTATTTCAAAATTTACACAAATTATGGAAATGATAAGGAATATAATATTAAATCTTCCTTGGCTGAAGAATTGAAAGATAACAACATCAAGCCCATGTTTATAAATTGATATATTTGATTGTGGCTCTTTAGGTAAAATTTGTTTTAATATGCTAAGTAGTTTCTAATACAATGGGATCAAAAAGGGTTAGTACCTATATAAGCATACATTTGAATGTTTATTTGTGTTTATAAAGTTTCTAACAGGAAAAAGTGATATAAACTTTAACCTAAAAACAATTTTTTTAAATATCACGCATCTACATTCACAGTGCTACTGGCTCCTTTAAACTGTTGTGCCTCACTCCCAAAGTACAGTCATCCTGTATCCTTCATATGATCCTATTTACTCTCTCTGTGTCATTTAGTAAAAATTTCTGTCATACTCAATGCATTATAAATATGTGCTCATGTGTTTTATTCCTTTCAATTAAGATATTTGGCTTTAATATATAAGCGGTACTTAATAAATTTTTTCTGTTTTCTGAATGATCTAAAATCCTCTAATATTAGAATATATATGAAAAAAAGATCAATCTGCTTTTTTTTACTTAAATATTCAAGTTCTGCTTTTGCACAAAACAAAGACAAATTTGCATTGCCGATATGTAACTTTTTCTCAGTTATTATGGCCAAAACATAAACATAAATGTCTATTAACACTGCCTCCTTTATTTTTCATTAACACTTTAATTTTATATCTATGAAAAACAAAAGAGTCAAGTGGATCTCTGTTCATGCTCTGTACAATTTCAGATTGGCAGTTTCATGCATCTACAATTTTATTGGTTTAATTTATGTTTACATAAAGGGGTTTTGATATGGATTTACCATCATCCTCTATATTCATATATGTTTGTCTAAGTCTTTTAAAACACTCGTTTTTGTGATTATCTAAGTGTGGACTATGGATTGACATACATCAAAGGAATATTTATGAGGATAGGTCCAGATTTCAGATTGGGCAATGGATACAATTCAGTGTAATTTCTGTGTTTGAACAGTTAGATCTAAAAATGGCAGCTGAAGAAAAATTATGTATGTTAAAATTGTGAAAATTTAATAGACGTGAGGATTCATAACGTTTTAAAATTTTTCTTTTTGCTATGTACTTTGTAGCTGTAATAAAAAAAGTAAACAGGCTTTTTATGAATATGTTAGAATGAATATTATAGAGCATATTTCAACTGGAATACATGTAGATACTAACACCTGATTGAATTTGATGTACTTTCAGTGCATAAAGTGTGTGTAATCTGTACTAAGTGAAATATCTATGAATAAAGTTGTTTCTGCATTGCAATAACACATCTTCTGATATTTTTTGAAGTGCTCATTGTCAGCAGAGGCTAACAATTTTATTAACATCTTCCAGGATCCTAAAATATTTTTAATACAGTAACATCCTACACTCTTCATAGTGTATTTCATTAAACTGAATTAAACTGAACTTTATACATTGGCATTCTTATTTACCAACATTGTGAGGTAACTGATCCCTTTTAGTCATACCCAATTAATCAATTAGATATTGGTAAATTATATTTACTAAAGTTTTAGTTTTGTGCATTTTATTGTTCTCAGAGTCTTTGAATATTGGTAAAAGGACTATCACTTATCAAAAGTTGTTATTTGGTAAAACATCACAAATAATGCAGTTAATCATCAGTTCAAACAAGAATAGAAAAACATTTCTCAATCTTTTACTGTGATAAAGGAAGAAATTTTGGAGAATTGGGGTCTATTGGGGTAAGGATATGGGACAGTAGCAGTTCTCCCCTTGTTGCTATTAGTGTAAAAAGCCCCTGACAATGAATTTAACTGCAATTATGTTAGAAAATAATCTTTCATTTTCCAGTGCTGAAAAATCTCCAAATATAATGGATTAAGATTTTTAAAAATCACATTAAAATGGCACAATACAAAACTTCAAATTTTGTTACAATAATTAAGAGTGCGTGGTGGTGGTGGTGGTGGTGTGTGTGTGTGTGTGTGCATGAATATCACTAGTAAATAAGCTGGAAAGTATGTATTAGGTATGAGCAGGCAAGTACCTAATCCGTTTCAGTAATCACACTAAAATTAGCAATACTCAGTCATATTCAAGTATCAATTAAATCTTATTAATCCTACCTCTAAAATATCTCCCACATTTGTCCCTTTGCCACTTCCTTTATGAAGATTTGATCATGAGTTTCCTATTTTACAACTAACAGGTTGTCTTACTTTGAACTTTCATCTGTCTAATCAAATTTTTACACAGTATCCAAAGTATTCTTTCTGAAACATACATATGATCAGATGAAGTCTATGGCAGAATATGTCTTGAGTCTTTCTCCATTATATAGAGAATAAAGCTTCAATTAGTGTACGTTTCAAGAGACTTTGCAGTCTTAGCCTGGTCTACATTTTCATCCTATTTCCACCACTGTATGCACGGTATATTTTTAACACACTTCCCTCTGCTCCCTGACAAAACCCTGTACTTTGATGCATAAATTGTCACAATTTACCAAAATTACATTGGGTACCTGCTTTAGTTAAGACACTGTTCTGTGAACAACTGAATTAACTAAGCTATGGTCAGTGAAGTAGAATTGTAATGGTGCAGATAGAGCAAGTATGCAAGTACTATTTTTGTTCACATTATTTATACATGACAGTATAATGCATTTTGACACATCATGCATAAATGGACTATAACTTCTAATTCTTCTAGTTGTACATGATGTAGAATCACAATGTTCATGTAATCATATATGTAAAGTAGGGTAATAATGATCAATTAATTCTACTATTGTTTCTACCCCCATGCCCCCTCCCCTTCCTTCACTCCCCTCTGCCTAACCCAAAGTACCCCTATTGTTCCATAGCTCCCCTCCCTTATTATGAATTAGCATCTGCATATCAGAGGAAGCACTCAGGCTTTGGTTTTAAGAAATTTCAAATAGTTTTAATTGCAAAAATACCAGATAAAAAATGAGTATATTATTTATTTATTTATTTTATCAAAAATAAAGGAAGCTGGGATGATACTCTTTTCTTCCACATCTGATTTCTTGAATTAATCACATATTTTTATGTGTTAATTAATCTTCCTCAGGTAAATACGTAGATCGTACAACCTTTATTTTTTTTTCTTTCACACAATCTTTAAATGGTAGTTTCTGGAGACTACTCCTAGAAAAAATTTTAAACATTGATTTCAGATATTTTGATTCTTTTTACATTTCCTATTCATGAGTTATAACAAAAAATATCAAATAAAAACCTAAACCCTTTGTTGATCTATATATACTCCACATACATAGGGATAGGAGAACAGACATAGGGATAGGAGAACACTTCTCTTGTTAGAATGTGTTTGTGTATACATAAATTATATCATTGAATTACTGAGATGAAATGGTCACCCCAAATAGAAATCATTTTCTCTTTTCCCCTCTATGATTCCATCAAAGTTATCAATTCTGTGGGAAGAGGAACAGAGAGCAAACCATAAAACATCAAATACAGATAGTGCCCACATCACAACATGGTGGAATTATCTTGAAATCCAGAATATCTCTATTCAAAAACCACATATCTCTACTCAAAACTGAGGGGAAAATATATATACACACATACATATATACATGTATACATATGTGTGTGTCACATACACACACACACACACACACACATATATATGTATATAAAATTTTAAGGAATGCATTTCTTGTCATGCATGTTGCAAGCAAATATAGCACCTCCTTCCTAGAAATAGAAGGGATGAAAATAAACCACCTTCTTTTTAGTTTAGACTTTTTCTTGGATCCTCATTATGATAAAATGTATTTCTACATTATGTACAGGAAATATCCTGGGATACTGGGGTTTTTTAAACTTTATTTTATATATTTATTGTTTTATGTGGTGCTGAGACTCAAACCCAATGCCTAATACATGCTAGGCAATCACTCTACAATTGAGCCACAACCCTAGCCCAGACTGAAGTTTTATTGTAGTTTATGTTTCATGTCTTTGCTTGACAGTCTTATATCAGGATGCTGGAGCATCAATTTTAGTATAAAACATTTTCATAGTACCTAATGTTTTACAAAATCTATCACTTTACCTCTTTTTATAAAAGGAATGAACACCTTCATGATTTGGCAAATAGTGTTTCTTACATTGTAATTAGTGAGGATACCGCCTAGATAAAATAAAAGCAGACATTAACATTCTTAAAGTCAGTGGCTGTTTTTCTCAGTGAATATACTTTTGGGACATATAACCATTATAAAGAGGAAATAAAATGTAATATTCAATATAAAGATGAAGTTAAGGACTCAGTAACATGCAAAATAGCAAGAATAGCATATTGCTAAATTTCTAATGAACACACTTCCTTCTTATGTTTGTGTGATGTTTTACATATTTTTGAAGTGTTTTCATCAGGACTGTGGGAGTGTTATCATTCTTAAAATTTACCTGTTTACTTTTTGATTTTGATAGAGCCAAAAAGTATTTCCTATGGTGTTTGCTTTTTAGAATAATTCTATCTAAAATGAATATAGCTGAACAACTACTATAACAGTATGCCAAATCTGCCTAATTCTTTCCATACCTCAACTTCATTGTGCTTGTGTGTGAAATTTTACAGTCTATTTTGGTTTCATGGAGAAAAATAGTATATCCCTTCTGATATAAAATCCTAAGGGAAAACTCTGAAGAGAGATTTGTCAACATTCCCTTTCTTTTTTAGGTTAGTGTGGCACATAGAAATGTGCTAAAATCACAGATTCACTCCCACATATGGGCATAAGAAATTCTGGACATACAAAAGGTTGAAGCCTTGTCCTCAACACATTAAGAAAACAAACTTTAGGTCAGGGTTGCCTATTCTCTGGGGAACACTTATGATCCCATATTCACATAGAGATAGATACCTTGATTTTTATCTAATCTCTATTAACCCAGTAGAAGAAAAGCACAGTCACCTAAGCACCTTCTGGATAAAATGATCTCTTTTACTCTGGAAAACAGGCCTCTGAAAATTCTTTCATATCATACATTTTTATCAGTTTTTCTTAGTACTCTCTCACTTTATAATGTACTTCAATAGAACCATCTGCACACTCACATTCTCTCAGCAGTGGTCTGTCTACTTATCACAATGCAGAAATTCACTGAATAGAGTTTTTTATCTACCCATATAATATAACCTGCAATTTAGAAATATATGTATCTCATATTGAGAGAAACGTAGTTTGCATAGCTTATTCAACAATGTGGTTGAGCCTTGTGAAAAAGAAACTGAGACAGCAAGATCAAAAGCCTAACAGGAAAAGAAAAAGAGCTGATAAGAGGCAAATAACTAGAACTATGAATTCCCTCTAAATTTTTCTAAGTTTAATCAACCTTTACCTTAGTTTGCCTCTACCTGGTAATGCCTAATATTGGCCTTTGTACACATTACCATTCATAAAAGTTCACATTTTCATTCCTCCAAAATTTACCCTTTCTCTCTTCTCTGGTAGAAACATCAAATAATCACATTCCCCCTAAAATTTCCCTTTGTTCAAAGAAATCATACAGTCAGAAAGATCTCTACATAGACTCCATTTACATAGAGATTCATATAATATTAATATATACATATATATATATATATATAATACACATTTTGGTATGTAGTACATATGTAAAACATGTCATATGTAATGTTATATATATAAGGAATATATACAATACATCATATGTCATATAGTTACACATGCATAGAAAATACAAGCACATAATTCAGACACATAATTTTATATATGTATATTCATATATACATATATAAATTTATATATATATATATAAACTAAAATTGAGTTAATAGAGATTAAATTTTTTCCCAATTTAAAAAATGAGAAGATGAGGATTATATTCTCAAATGGGAGCAAATTTTTTTTGGATTTGGATAATTATTTAACTTGAAGTATATTTCAAATACTTTCCAGTCTTCTGGTTATATTATGATGACCAGTAAAATTCTTAGGTCTATAGTATTTCTTTAAATCTGAATGAGATTTATAGTTTTACCTGTGATCTGCTTCTATTTTAGAGATGTAATGGAACCTTAGAGATCATATTGTAACCTAGTCTGCCCCTGTTATTTGACAAATGATAATATCAAGATCCAACAAAAGAACTGAACATTATTAAACACCTATTTTATGTCAGGTAGTGTGCTAGGCACCCTACATATGTTAATTTATCTCATAGTGCTTAGTGCAGTTACTAAGTGGTGGAGTGAGGATCTATGGCTAACTCTAAATGATTTTCAGTTTCTTCTCTGATATATCATATCAAAATTCTGGTGTTGCTATAGTTCCCAGATTTCCTGAATTGAAACCCAGAGGTAGGCCTTCTGCTTTTAATATTTTCCTATTAAATTTCTCCTCTGCTTCATAAATCTATAACCATCAAGTAGATTTTCCTAACCTTTTTTGACCCTTCCTAGACTCATTCTCTTCCATTAATCTTAGGTAGATAATCTTATAGATGATTCTTTATATTAGGGCTTTATAAAGCTACCAAGCATCATGTTAATTTGAGAAACTACTGTTATTTACAGATATATGTCATGGGACATAATTTCCTATCACCAGATCAGTAGGGAAATTGCAAATAGCATAGATAACAAAAATCTCTTAATAGACACCATGGTATTTGTCTATAATACCAGCAACTCAGAAGGATGAAAAAGGAAATCACATGTTTGAAGCCTGGCAACATAATCAAACCTTGTAACATGGCCCTGAGTTCAAACCTCAGGAAGGAAGGGAAGAAGGGGGGGGGAGGGAAGAAGGGAGGGAGGGAGGAAGGAAGAATCATTCTTTTTCCATCTGCTCCCACTCCTAGAACTCTGAACATTGTGGCTATTCAAAAGTGTTCAGTTCAACTTTCTTCAGATAGTATGATAGGAGCCATACCACATCTTTCCACAGTGTCTTTGCAATATTTAAAATATAATATGAGTCTAATGCTCCGCAGTTGGTAAGCCACAAGACAAATTTGGCAGAAGAAGTCATAGGCATTTATCACCAAATCTAAAGGTAAATTTTAAATTAATTTATTATTTAATGCAGTTGTTATAGCTATGAATTTATAAACCTTATTATACATATAGGTAATACCAAGAAATATTTATCAAATATAGATTAGAAGATATCTAAAAGGCATGAGAAGTCATTTATTCATGTACAATGTGTTTTCACTTTAATCATTTAAGATTAATAGCTTTTGCTTACACAGAAGAAATTAGAGGAATATTTTGTTTCTAAATTGTGCTTCCTAATTTAACCATTCAATTTATATGTAGTAATTGAAACATTAATTATTAATGCTGTACAATATAGTATATTTTAAAATGCATTTGATTTCAAATAGACATAGCACTTATTTTAAAAACTGCACTAACACCTTAAGATTATTTAGGGAACATACATCAGATGCCTGTGCTAAATTAAGTTTGGGAAATATGGAATTGTAAAATAAAAGAAAGAAGGGTTAATTCAAGGAAAAAATTATCAATGTCCTCTAGGTACCAGGCATATTGTTAGGTACACTGGAAAGCAAATGGTGGCAGGATATGACTGGCCAGATAGAATTTTTTTTCCCAAACCTGGTGATCTTTTTACAAGTGCTGCAGATTTTAGCTATATGGTCTTTAACTCTTTGAGCCTGAAGATTTTCATCTTTCCAGTGATTTCAAGATGTCCAAGTAATATAACTGTAACTGAGGATTAAATGAGATAATGTACAAAAATGTACAAAGTGCAGCATAAAGTAGATAAGTCATCTTTTCTATTGAATTTATTTAATCTTATAATATTATGAGCTAACTTATTGATGTCATAGCCATTTTATAGATTTAAAACAAACAAACTGGATCTCAGGGAGCTTCAATAATTTTCCCAAGCCCACTACAACTTATTTAAATGCTCTTTCCCCTCTACCACAGCTGTCTCTGATCAGGGATCTAAGTCTATTTTTCTTCTTTTCTTTCTATCTTTTTTTCCAACACTGGGGAGGGAACCCTGGGCCTCACAGATAATAAGCAAGTATTCTACCACCAAGTAATATTCCCCAAACTCGACTCTATTTATTTTATTTTATTTTTTTAGTTGTAGATGGACACAATGCCTTTATTTTATATATCTTTTTTTAATGTGGTGCTAAGGATCAGACTCAGTGCCTCACACAAGCTAGGCAAATGCTATTTTCTTAACAGTTTAATTAGAGTTTATCTGCATGGTGAGATGGTTGTCTCTTCAACCCTGTCCTGTGTGTACTTTACGGGAGCCTGAATAGAAATAGCAAGTATTGGTCTAGGCACTAATGTTAACTTTAAAACCCTTTTAGTTTTAGATGGGTGAACATTTTTTAAATATAGAGGGTGGAAATAAAATTTTGCATTCAAGTGATTGTGAAAACTATTGATAAGCTGACAGTCTTGGAATCACAAAATTTCAGATGAAGGTAAGACTCAGATGGTGATTTACTTAAAATAATATAGCTACATTTTAAGAGAAGAAGATGATGAGTGTTCACCTCCTGAATTTCAGTTCAAGCTCCTTAATACTATGTACAAATTTTTAGTATGTGATATCTTTGTGTCTGGAATAAGAACTGTATGAAGTAGTACTGAATAATATGATTATGAAGAAAAAGATGGAGCTAACAAAAACAAAACAGTTCTAGGTACCAGCCTATGGTTGAAGTTTCAGTCTCCTTTCTAAGATATCAAGTGTGATATATTAACTATGTTAATGGAAGATCACTCATTATCTCTCATATTTGATTACTTTTGTATAAAATGGAGATTGATGGACAGCTCCAAACCTCAAATGAGATGAGGTAAAAAAATCATTTGAACATTGTGAGCATTGTAAATAATAATTGCTATCAATACTGTATAACTTAAACCATTCTACAAATTTCCTTCATCATAAGATACAGAAAATTATGAGTTCTTGATTACAAATATCTCATTAATATTTCATACAAGTGTTCAAAAAGGCCAATTTTTATTATACAGGGAGACTAGAAGACTCTTGTGTTTCTGAAATGCACCTTATAATTTATGAACTAAATTTATATCAAGAATTTCTTAGAATAGTTCATAAACATGTGGAACCAAATTCCTTATAAACATAGGTTTTGCATGGCACTTAATAAAGGAAGCTGAAGCAAATTCAGTGTCACTCAGGGGACATTTTTTAAATAACTTTAGTGATTCAAAGGAAGAGAGGGAGAAATTATTTATTGTGTGTCTAAACAGTATCAGGCACACTGAGGCAGCAGGAAGTGGGTAAGCTACTCTAGACAGGGCAGAGGGGTTGGAGGTGAAAGGAGGGGGAATGGGGTTATTAATGTTGGTGGAATGTGATGATCATTATTATCCAAAGTACAGGAATTAAGACATGAATTGGTGTGAATATACTATGTATACAACTAGAGATAAGAAAAATTGTACTTTATATATGTAATAAGAATTGTAATGCATTCCACAGTCATATATAAATAAAAAAAACGAATCAAGGGACATGACTGACTTTGAGGTCTGTAGCTATTTGGCCTTGCATAAAATTTTTTAATGTTACTGAGTCTTAAAATCTTCAACCCTGTGGTTGGGGCTGTAGCTCAGTGGTAGAGTGCTAGCCTTGCAGGTGTGAGAACCTGGGCTTGATCCTCAGCACCACATAAAAATAAATAATAAAGATATTGTGTCCATCTACAAATATATATACATACATACACATTCAACCATTAAAATGGAAAAATAATGTCAAATTCTTACAGTTATAGGGATAATTAAATAAAATAATCTATAAAATGTGACTGGAATGTGATAGATACTTAGTAAGTGCTACCTCCTTTATCAGTTACCTAAGGCAACTCACCCAACTACCTGGTGGGCATCATCACCAATCAGAAACTAAACTATAAGACTGATTTGCTCAAGCTCAGGCAACTAACTGGTTAAGTATCCTATCTAGAATGTTACCAAGATTAGGGCATCTCTCAATTCTCAATCCTTTCCTGTGCACTATTTTACAAATAGCATAAGCCCCTAAATACCTTTGTTCATGGGAAGTTTAAAAACTAGTTCTTGAATTATAAGGTGCATTTCAGAAACACAGGCGAATTCAAGGCATTATGTATGATATTAAATATATAATTAACTACTTTTTTAACATCCTGCTTTCTTTAGACAGGGATATTTGATATAAACAACTATTTTCTGAAAATGAATAAATCACTTTGGGGGGATTCTATGATGCAACAACAAATATCTGACTTAATATGTAGTTTAAATATTAGCCATTTTATTCTACAGATTCTAAAATTGAAAACATTTTATTCCATGTATGTGGTTTGATATCATGCAAAAATTGCACTAATTAAAATAGATATCCTAAGATAAAACATGAAGACAATTTTTAAAATTTGGATACGGCATTGTTTAGAACTGTGATGTGTCTCGCAGAATACACATGCAAATTTATTTGCCAGTTTTGGGTTGACATCTTTACATTTGTTTATCTAAGTCATGTTCAAAATCAGTTCATTGGTCAGAAACTGGTTATCAAATACATTTATAATAATACACAAGTCTCAATATTAGTATTATTAGTCTAGGTTTGAAATGATCAGAATGCATACCCCACAGAACTCAAATTGCCCAAATGATCAGAATGCATACCCCACAGAACTCAAATTATACTGCATATCATCAAGAATTTGTCAAATAATTTTTCAATGAAGGCCTTATGTGTTTCCATCACACCTGAATTGTAATCAAATTGTTTTTATTGGTTTATCAAATCAATTGTACATCCATAAAATTTTAAAAGAAAGGTTTATAATTTTTTCAGTTCAATTGTTTTATTTTATGTCTATTTAATTTTCTTATTATAGAAGTTCATGATAGACATTTTAGAAAATAAAGAAAAACATAGAATAGGTAATTTTCTAATCATGTCATTCAAAATTAATGCCCTATATTATTGTTTGATAAATAGCCTCATAATTATTTTCCAAGCATAAGTTTATATGTTTAAAACTTGTGTATTTTTTAAAATGACAAATTTCTGACTGTACTTTAACTTTACATATCATTCTGTTACATTCTTCATTTAAAAATTATCAATTCAAATTCTATTTTTGGAACTCAAACCATATTACTTATTCTCACAAGTTGTATACCCACAAAACATAAATACCCCAAATGCAAGGTGGTGATGCATGAATAATTGCCATTGTGTGTTTTAAAAAAGGAATCATTATGGGGTAGACTGGGAAAGATTCATAGAGGAGATTGAATATAATTTGGTCCTTAAAATAAGACTCAAAAAATGGAAAGAAAAAGTTCTAATTGGGAGGAAGTAACTAAGATAAAGTTCGGGTTATATTTTTGGAACAGTGTTTTTGGTTACCTTTTAGATAAATTTAGGGAAATTTTAAAGCCATATTGTTGTCACTGTTGTGGAATCAATAACTAGCAGTCTATAATTTTGATATTTATTTTTGGAATACTGTTACTCATATATCCTAATAAAATGGAAAAGTTACGTTAACCATCTACTACTTTATAATTTCCCATTAACTCCACAAGACTTTGTAATCTAGTCTACACTCCATGGGTGCACTACCTACATTCTTCATGTGACTGTCAGAGGCTTACTTTTTGATAAACTCAGTAGACACTTTCATTTCCATACCTTTCTGCTGATTTGACACTTTCCTTTATTCAGGCACTTCATTTGAAGTTCTCTTTTCTTGGTTTCTGTGATGAGATTCTCTTGAGATTTTTATTGTGCCTTCTGACAATTCCATTTTTTTAATGTGGGTACTTCATCCTTGGTGTAAGTATTGATTTTTCTTGGTGCTATTTCTGCAGCTTGCTATTCTCATTGCTTTATACTTTTCCTGTTGTTTTATTTATGACCTGCGGTCTTATAAATTCCAATGTCCATATGTACTTCTGGCCTCTCGTAGAATTTTGAACATAATATCAAACTCTCCTATGAACATCTCCCTGTCGATGGTATATGCAGCATCAAGCTTAACTTGCTCCAAATGGGACTGGTTACTTTCAACTCCCTTTTCACAAATCTGGTCCACCACCTATAAATAACTGATTGGCTCAAATCACTCAGATTAAAATCCTGTGTCACACCTTAGTCTTCTATATGTCTCTTATTACAACAACTCAACAGTTTTTTTTTAGTTTAATTCAATGTGTTGCTAAATAATGAAAATAACAGCAGATAATATTTTGGAGAATTGACTACATGGCAGGCATGGTGCCAAGAATGTTATGGACATTATTTACTTAACTCTCAGTTCACAACTACTATTTTCCCACTTATGGGGAAAATGGGACCTAAGACTATTCGGTGCATTTACTGTATGTCACACAGATAATAATCTGTAAAGTTTATATTTAAATACAAATATTTTAATACCACATTCAAAATACAATGGTAGCATTTATTATTTCCTACCTCTAATCCACTTTTCAATTTAAGTCTATTTCATCTTTTACATGGACAATTGCATGTCCATGTAAAATGACATTCATCATATCTGTAGAATTGTTCCACTCAAATCAACCTCCACACAGCCAATATATATTCTGTTTCACTTGAAGATCTTATATCACTATTATACTTCATTTTCTTAATTGAGTCTTCATTAAAGTCAGGATAAATAACCTAGTTTTTAAGTGTAGCATACAAATCTCTCTATTATGTGATCTGTACTTACTATCCATCCTTTAGTCTCAGCTGTCCCTGGGTCATAGTTTTTGCTGCAGGGATATCAAATTGCTTGAAGTTTTCAACTACACAGCATGCTAGTTTTAGTTTCTGAAAAAATCATGTGTTTGTTTGAGTGAAAGCCTATGCTTTGCCATTCTATTTATATGATTCAGTTTCACTAATTATTTGTGACTCAGCTCAGGATCCTGTATATATATGAATGTGTCTGTGTCTGTGTGTGTGTGTGTGTGTGTGTGTGTGTGTGTGTGTGAGAGAGAGAGAGAGAGAGAGAGAGAGAGAGAGAGAAGGAGGGAGAGAGGGAGAGATGAGAGATAAATATTTGAGTAGGAAATAATATTATAAAATATTTTGAGACAATTAACTAAGGATAATAGAGAATGCAAGGCAAGTTGAAGGTAAGAAAATAAGAGATCTAGAAGAATCTTGCATTAAACCCAGAACAAGGTAAAAGGGAGAGAATTAGGGTAGGAAACATGGTATTTAAAAACAGAGATTGAAAATGAGATGAGAGAAATGAGATGACAAATATGATTAGGGTCAAAAGATTGAAATTTATAACATGATTATAGAATTTAATATCCATTTGGTTGGAGATTATAGTTAGAATTTTAAGAATAGTTCTTTTAAAAAGTGGACATTGTGGAGCTGGAGACAAATGTGTATTTGTTTTCCATGTCAATAGGGTAAAACTAGGTTCTTTAACTCTAAGAAAAAAGTGTGTGAAGACGGGTGCAAGGACTATATATTTTGAACTGAAGAAGATAGCTTGTGAAAAAGCTGTAATATTTTAAGTAGATGGATATTTAGCAAAGGTTTTCATATGATGGAAACATATGCAGCAGTTAATGTCAACAATAAAGGCATATGTTTATATTTCATTACTAGTTAGTGGAAGAAATCCAACTAGGAACAATAGATCAATGAGCAATTTTTCTTCAACTAGTACCCAATATGAACATTATATATCACTAAAATAACTTTTATTTGTTGTTAACTGACACTTTTTGGATATAAAATGGCATGCATTAACTGTAGTAAGTTTGAAAAGTACCAAAGAATAAATATAATAGATAAGAAAAATAAAAATGACCTATAAGCCTACCATGTCAATTATAATAAATGATACTTTAGTGCATATTTTCCCCTCAATTTCTTAAATACAAACTCTAGTGATTTTTTTTTGTTCTTATAAAATAGGGATAACCGTTCTCCCATTTTACTTATTTATTTTTTTAAATATCAGATCCTTTTTTCTTTTTAAATATACATGACAGTAGAGCATAGTTTGACATTTGTGGAGTACAACTTATTCTAATTAGGATCCCAGTCTTGTGGATGTACACAATGGTGAGATTCACTTTGGTGTATTCATATATGAACATAGGAAAGTTTTCTCAGATTCATTCTATTGTATTTCCTACTACTCTGCCCACTCTCTTCCTTCATCCACCTTTGTATAATACAGTTGACTTCTATTCTACTACCCCTTCCCCTCTTTCTATTCTACTACCCCTTTCCCCTGTTTCTATGTGTTAGCATCTGCATATCAAGTAGAACATTTGACCTTTGTTTTTTTGGAATTAGCTTATTTCACTTAGCATGAGAGTCTCCAGATCCATCCATTTACTGTAAAAAGTCTTATTAAAGTCATTCTTTTTAATTCCCGAGTAATATTTCCTTGTGTATGTATACCACATATTCTTTATCCATTCATCTGTTGAAGGCCACCTATATTGGTTCCATAGCTTACCTATTGTGAAGTGAGCTGCTATAAACACTGATGTGGTGGTGTTACTGTAGTATGCTGGTTTTAAGTTCTTTGGATATATGCCAAGGATTGCAATAACTGGGTTGAATGGTGGCTCCATTCCAAGTTTTCTGAAGAATCTCCATGCTGCTTTCCAGAGTGGTTGCACCAATTTGCAGTCCCAGGAGCAATGTATGAATGCAAAAAAAAAAAATCAATAAAACAAAAAGTTGCTTCTTAAAAAAATAAAATTGTAAACTCTTAGCTAAGTCAACCAAGAGAAAGAGGGAAAACATTCTCTTATTTTGTTAAATACTCATTAGAATCAAATTTTTGATGACTGTATAATATGGTATTTTTATATTATGCATTGCACAACATATTTAGTACTCATTCACTGTTGAATATTTTCATTTTTATTCTATTATAAACAATGCTATAATGAATCTTTAGCATAAATCTTTGCATTTAACCAACAGACAACATTATAATTCTTGGAGAAACACTGGAGGCAGTTCCATTAAAATCAGTAATAATGGTCGTCTCCTTCCACTATCCTTGCTATTCCCATTCTCCCTCCCTTTCCCTCCTACCCCTATTCCCCTATTTCCTATCTAGAGGTAATTCATGTATGAAGATGTGAATTTGGTGTCAACATACCTTATATACAAACAGATATTTGATAAATTGTGGTATAAATGTGTATTAAGAATTGCAATGCAAAAAATTATGAATGTAATGAACTCCTCTATTGTGATGTATGTAAGAAATAATAAATAAATAAAATCAGTAATAAATTAAGATCACTATTTGTTTAAAATTCTTTTGTATATTCTATTCAAAACAACAGTACAGGGAAACTAATAAATGTGAAAAAGGAAAACATAGTGCTATTAATATTTGGTGTTTGTAATGATTATCTATCAAGAAATCCCAAGGAAAACTTCTGTTTGTATAAAAAGTAACAGTTTTTAACTTTGGTGATATGTAGCAGAAGTTATGAAATCCATTTCCAGAAATTTATTAAGCAGATAAATAAGAAACATTCTTACATGTAACTTGAATTTTAGAAGATATTTATATATCATCTCATGAAATAAATTGCTCTAAAAGATAATGTATTCTTATTAAACACCTTCCTCTTTTTCAGTTTTTATATTGTATATACTTTTGCAATAAAGTAATTCTTATCACCAAACTCAGTGTACAAAGTTTAGACTTACAATTTTTTAAACTTTTTTTTCATGCCATTTTGGGAAATAATGCTTAAGATGCTGTATTTAAAAGCAATTATGGTATCTTTATTTTTTTGTGATTCTTTTGTTAATTCAACACATTTTTTACTTGCAGGTATAAAATGACTATCAACTAATTTTCTCATGATTTGAAATTTTTCCTAAAAATATTAACTTAATTTTGCCATTTTCTATGTTTTAAGTCACACCATAATTCAATACAGAGAAGAAAAAATATATATCGGTTTGCTTTACAAAAGTAGTTTTATTGGCAAATTTTATGTAAATTAAGCATGTGTAGAATTCATTAATTCTTAGTCTTTATTCACATTTTATTCATATACTTCAAATTACTGCCCTAGAAGTCATATAGTAGAATTATATAGGGTATGGTTTTCTATGTACTTGCAATATCTTTCAAGTGATGAATCATACTTGGCGAAGAACCAAACATTCAAGACTAGATGAATTCATTGGTCTAGACCCTGTTTAAATTAGACATTAACATATAAAAGATTATAAAAATTATAAATGGTTGATAAAAAATTATATAGTGGAGCAGTTGACCCATATATTACAATATTGTAATAGAAAAGACAATTTTGACTTACAAATCACTGTGGAAATTGACATTAAATTACTACAAATATGTAAAGCTAACTTTATTTTGTTAATAAAATTCAGCACATTGAAAATTTGTTTCATGTGGTAGGCATGGGTAAGCTATCTAATAAACAATTATATGTTGAATATTCTTCATCATTTTCCCATTTTGTTGTAATTTATAGAAAAAAAGAACCTAACCTTTTCCATTATTAATTAGTATGTGAAAAACAAAATGAATCATCAGTAGCCCAGTATATTAACCACTTTGATAAAACTGACCTTTTATTTGATCACTGTCTAGAACAGTGATTCACAACACCAGCTGAGCATTAAAATTGGATGTGGAAGTTAGAATTTATCCCATGAGGAAATGATGGAATAGGTCTGAGTTGAAGCCTAGCTATCTTTATTTTTTTATCAGCTTGACAGGCGGTTTGGATGTGCAAACAGAGATGATAATCTTTGAACAGAAACACACATCCATTAGTTGAGTCCTCATCCACATATTTGAAACATTGCTCATTAATAAGGTTATACTCAGTAGACTGAATATTTAATAGGCAGACACAATGTCTTTATTAGGTTTATATCCCATGTAACTGTCTTAGTTTTCAGTATGTGTAGGCACTGAGGAAATTTAATTGATTTTAATTAGAAGAAATTGTTAAATTAGTAAAACATCATACCATTGGTTAGAGTCACAGACTATGAAAAAACATTGAAGAAATTTCTATTTAAATATCAAAGAAAAATTACTTTTGGAAATATATTATCATTAACTTTTTTTTTTTTTTTTTTTGCTTTTCTAAGAAGGTTTTAGTCCTTTGAGGAAAACAAAACAAAAAATGCCATAAATGCATTTTTACTATTCAGGAGCTAATGGACACAGTGCTCATAGCTCAAGAAATAAACTTTAGGTAAGTCTGCTAAGTCAATCCCACACAGATAAGGTTTGCTATTTAATTCTATTTTTCAAATGAGATAAAATATATCCCGTGGATATATAAAACATGTGCATACCTTTATTAGTATTTTACTAGTATAATTCCAAAACATGTGTTAGCATTACACTGATTTTAGTGATTTCATAAATAGATGATTTGTAGATAGAGTTAAAGTGAGTCTGGTATTTATTTTTTATTTGCTGATTGGCTTTCAATTTTAATTATTCTCCAAAAAGCAATCACTGGCTGGCAAATGCACATATAATATGTATTGTCCTTGACACACCAACACACTCACATGCACACACACAGCCAAACATTGGCCTAAATTTATTTTAAGAATTATAATAGATTTTCAAGTTGTCATGGTTTGAAAAGCACTGATGTTTTTAAGTTTGTAATTTTGAAAAGATGTATAATATCTTATCAGTGAAAAGGACAAATTTATTCTCTTTAGTTAATACTTCTGTTATTACTTTAGTAGTTTTTTCTAAACAAGCACATATAGTTATGCAATCTAAAACAAACTATACAATGTACAAAATAAAATAGATAATAGCACATTTTTAAAAGTATTTCATTCATTTAAGAAGAGGTAGGCCTATTCAAAAGAAACTATTCTAATGGATTGGTCCAAAGTTTGTATCTAATTTAAAGTTAAGTGGAAATTTGGTCATCATCTGTAATCCAAATCTTTTTTTTTTTTTTTTTGCGGGGGCGGGGAGGTGAAGAATAAATCTAAAGTGATATAGTTAAAGAGAGGAAATTAGTTTGCACAATTGAATGCTGCCATCTGCATCTACATTATTGATTTTCTCTTCCTGGCATAATTAGTATCTCATATGTTGTTAATATGTGCTCTCTTCTAGATATTTTACAGTAATGAGAGATCCACCTTGACGCACCCATTGTGAAACACATTAAAATTACATTTGGCATCTCCTATGTTGAAGGAATTCCCTTAAAGGACTTGAAGTAGTTTTCTGGTTTACAAACATCTAGCTGATATAACAAAAGAATGTGGTAGATATTTATTATGGCTTAGCTCATTTAAAAAGAGAGCCATTGAGCCTTAATATTTGGCTATGCTTTTCTAGAGTTAGAATCATATCTGGTATTACAGATAGTTGAAACATTCAGTTCAAGAAAGACATTAGAAATTGGTTTGGAAATTAGTATTAGAAAACATCAGTTTATTAATATGTCTGGAAAGATGGTATATTATATGATTTGATTAACTTATTCTCTCAGCTTGTTGAGATATAATGAACAGACAAAAATTACATATATGCAAAGTGTACAAATTATGTTTACATATATTTATATAAATGATTGTGACAGTCAAGTTAAGTAACATAAACAAAACCTCATATATATTTTTGTTTTGTGGTGAGCTTACTTGAGGTCCAATCTGTTAGCAAATTTCAAGTATAGAATACAATATTATTAACTATAGTGATCATGCTGTATATTAGGTCTCCAGAACTGTAGAGCACTTGCTTTATAATACCTGCTATTTTAGGCTCACTGAAAATCATTGTCCAATGATACTTAGCCATTTAAGCCAATTTTATTAAGATATCACCCCTAGAGTATGCATTTTTTGTAGAACTATTCAGCAAAAAAAATCACCAGGAATTAGAAAGGATTGCTGATGAACATCTTCACTTATCTGTTTTTCTCTACATATATTATCAAGATAAAAATTCATTTTAAGTGATGTATTAAAAATAATAAAATTTATATTGACTTGTTGAATCTTTTTAGTTCCCATAAAGACTACCTAATGTGGGAGTAGAAGAAATTAGAAGTTGCAAGAGGTTGATACTAGTATTAAATTATTATATACATTTCTTTTATAGGTACTGCCAAAATATCTTACAGTTTTTACTTTGTCATTTGCATATGCAATGAAATATTTGTATAAGAATGCTCCAGTTGTCATGGGAAGGTATATTTATCCACAAATTTAAGCAAGCTCATAATATTTATACAAATATTAACTAAAACAAATAAATATAATTTTTTGTATATATATATATAAAATTTGATTTCTTACAATAAGTTACATCTTTACATTGGAATTTGAAAACCATGCTGAAGTTATAATAAAGTAATCTTCAAGTACAGGAAAAAAGTTTAAAGAGTTTTGTATCAGATTACATTAACCAATATCCTTGTCTAGTTTGTCAAGCTCAGTGGTGTCAAATACACATTGTTTTCTCTGATGAAAGTATTTGACCTTCATTTAAAATAACACTCTGACCTTATTTCCTGAACCATAACTGGTTTAATAAATGACATATAAGGAAGTTTGGCTAGCTTTCATATTAACCACACAACACCTTGGGATAAAAATCAACTAAGTCTATCTAATAGTTTAATATTGACTTTATATGATTGTCACTAATTTGCAACTTATTTTAAGTCAGAAGTCCAGGCCATGTTTGTAAGGTGTATAAGAAACATAAAGAACATAGTGGGATCTCCTCCCCAAGGTCTCATTATGTATTTGCAAATATTCCAAAATCTGAAAATAATCTGGAATCTACAACACTTCTGAAGCTTTTTGATAGGAGATACTCAGCCTGTAATTATATTCAGTCAAATCTACTTCATAAGTCCACAAGGATACACATATTTCCTTCTTATTTTTATAAAAAATAAATGCTCCATGATTTTTTAAAAAAAAGTTTAGTGATCATTTTTATTATTATACATTATGTATAAATTATCACATTTTTGTCCTTTTCTTTCCAAATATTGATAATTCAAAGTTGGCCATTTTACACACAAGCTGTTCAAAATAGCATCTGAGCAGAAAAAGTGATACAAAATTAAAGAATATTAAAATGTAATATTTAAATAATTAAATAATATTTAAAACTAATATAAACATCTGACAACATATCTCACAAGGGCTGGACTAGTTTGAGGTGAGCAAGCACCCAGGTCACAAAATTCAAAGTCAATTCACTTTCAAATTTGTGTAAGTGCTGTGATAGAAGCACCCTGTCTCACTTGGACCACCCAGCCCTGGTACATTGAATCAGACATGAGAAAATTAATTATTTTTATTGCTTCATTTAAAAAGTAAACTTAATCTTATCAGAGCAAATTCTCATACTTGATCCAAGAAAATGAGGATTATAGATCACTACTCTCAGTTAATATAATATGAACATTTGTCATAAGGCATACCAACTATATTTTTGTGTCCCAAATACTGAAACACAGATCCACATAAAAGTAGAAACATTTTCTCAATAATAATGATTTGTTTTTTACAAATTAAAAACCCTGTGTATCATGATTTGAGATAAGGGAAATTCAATAATTGAAGAACAGACAGCCTGAAAAATTTGAACAAATTAAAATAATTTGTGCAAAATTGTATAGAAACAAAAGGAGATAGATCAGATTCAAGTTCCACTGATTAAAAATTATAAGTGCATCCTTATAATCTTAAACACAAGTATAATGTTATCACCATTAGAAATGCTATAATTGTGGAGAAAGAATAGGGCTTACAAATGAAATTTAAAAAATTAAATATATGCAAATGCAGCTTATTAGCCCCACCTCTAAAATGTATCTATAAAGTGGAAAGGCCATTACAAACCATGTAATAGAAAGCAGATTCAGAAACAGAGTTTGTGAGAGATTGGTAAAATCTACTCACTGCTACCTCTCTTAGTGATTTTTTTAAACATTAACCTGCCTCCTTGAGTCTTATCCCTTAATTTACCTGTATTTAATATTAAGAAGCACATGAAAACAAATTTAAACATTCATACATATACTTGATCCCAGAATAATCCTAAATAATCTAGTATTTGGAAAAACCCTGAAGGTTTACTTGAATTTTTCCATTTCCTTGGTTATAGGATCTTGACATAGCCACAACTTGATATTTTTCTTATGCCTAGCAAGCTGTTTACAATAAATACTTTCTAACTCAAGCAAATGATAGATTACAGAATCACATCATCAGTTTCTCTTTTCCTCAATAGGATTTCTGAAACTTCAAAAAGTTGATACAATGTATTTTTAAAGCTCATTTAGATTTATACAAATAATTGATTTTACATTTATGTCTCAAATTTCCAAACACATAGGGACTTTTGCATGTTCATTTAATGTGAAATCATGAAACTAGCTAAGTGAGAATAGTTAAGTTTATCTCCAGAGTTTATTTTTAAATAATTAAATGAAGGCATATATAGAAGAACTATTATGAATACTAAAAGACTCTGAAACTATCAAAAAGGAGAGTCTGATCAGTTTCAAACTGCGAAGACAAATGTAAAATATTTTCAATTAATTAGGTTATGGTGTTATAGAGCAATAATTCCCTCATTAGCATATTTGATAAAAGTAATTCATGTATTATTTTCCTGCCAATTTTTTGAGGGGGTTTATGAATGTTTTACTATTTAAAAATTTATTTTTATGTTACAGAATTCACAATAAAGGAATACAGTTGCCAATAAAGAAACACAATGCATGTACTAAGGGATATGTGACCAGTAAAGAGGGCACATCATTTTCTATTTGTGGGCCTGTCTGTAGACCTCTCTATTTATATATATCATACACACACACACACACACACACACACACACACAGACATACACACACACACAGAGACACACACACAGCTGTATTAGTTTTTCTACTTGTATAATAAATACATTATCAATTTGTTAGCCACTTAAAAATATTCATTTATAATCTCACAGTTTTGTAGGTCAGAAGTCCAGGCAAGCTTGACCAAGTTCTTAACTTAGGGTCAAAGAAGGCCAAACTCAACTTAAAGTGTCAGCTGAGATATATATATATATTTAAATCTAGAGTCCCAGTTCGAAGCTCATTCTCTTAAGGAACTAAGTTGTTGAGCTTAGTTCCTTAACTGAGGTCTTTTTTTTTTCCCCCCTGACTATTAGCCGGTGACCATTCGTAGTTTCTAGGGAATACTCTCAGGTATTTGGTCCATGACCCCATTCGTCACTGCAAAGGAAATATCCCCTACATATTGGATCCCTCTCACACTTACAACATCTCTGACATCTACTTTCAGCCAGAGAAAAATATACTGATTTTGAAGGGCTTGCATAATTAGATAATAGAGTGATTTGTAAATTGTAAATTTTTAGATAGTTATATCTGTTCCAGTTTTGTGAACAATCCCATGCCATGACTGATTAGTTAATATGAAAAATGATTTGGAAAGTGAAATACATTTTTGGAATTATTTAAATTAGATCTATAATAAGAATTTTAAATCTTCAAATCAAATCATTTAGAAATTTTCAGTGTTTAAATTCAACGTTCTCCAAGTAACCTAAAGATATTTATGGCACTTTATAATTCCATATTGCCAATGATTGTTTGATAACTTTTCAGAGAAAAATCTGTCCCATAGAAAGACTATTAGAATTTTTTTGTCTGATCATGTATATTCCTTTGGATTATTAGGGGTCACATAAAACAACTGAGTTATGTAGTAAGCATCTGTTATATATCAGATCCCATGCTGAGTATTTGCAGTATAAAGATTGATAAATTATGTTCCCTTTTGGATGTTGATAGTCTAGTGAACAAGGATAAGGTATCCCTAAACTTTGTGTTATATATAGCAACTTTAAAGAATGTTTTGATAGCTTTCAACATCCACTTAGTGAAGCTCACTTTTTTTTTAATTATCTAGAAGATTTTGGTAGCAAAAAGGAGATGACAATGATATTTGCAGTCCACAACTCTTATGAATTAAACTCCGAAACTAAACCATACTTTAGAATTTCATAAAATAATGCTAAAATTAGTGATGAAACAAGTTCTTATAAAAATTCTTCAAATTCAATTGAAATACTCTAAAATTATGATCAAGTAAATTATCATTATAATGTAATATTTAATAAAAATAAAAATTATGGAGTATAAATAATTAGAATGTAGACATTTCAAAGTGTATTTTTATATTGTAAATATAATTAGGTGGTGAAGTATCAAACATCTTCAAATATCATTTCCTCTTTAATCACATCTTAAGCAATTTATATTATACAAATAATCTTCTAAATTCAAACTATAGCCATCCATCATTTACATTCATTAAGAAAGTTTCTTTGTTATCCTAAAGACTTTCTTTACTATTAATAGTTGACTTGGTGAATTCCTGTAAAGTAATGAAATTTATACAATCAGGCCAATGAGATTTCTGTTACCTTGGTTTCCTAAAACTTGTTCTTTCAGTTATTATTGTTTTAAGTAAAAAAAGTGCCTTGATTCAAATTTTTGAAATGATCATTGAATCCTTGAATTAAATATAGGAAGTGATCTCATAGTTTTTAGTTTAATTCTAAAAAAATATGTGAATTATTTACAGGGAGGAGTCTAAAAACACAGCAGTCATAAACCCCAAGACACGTCCATTTCTATGAAAAAAGTTAATTTGGGACACCTGCATGTGTTTCACTCACATTAAGATGTTTTCATTTATATGTTTGCTTATTTAGTTTTATTTCATTTACAGTAATTTAATGGGTTTTTAATGTCACTAAAGTAATGTCAATAAGTAGTAGTAACTATGGTTGGCAAACATCAGTCTCCATCATCTTCATATCCACTAAGGTCCCACGTTCTTTCAATTATAACTAAAAAATAGCTCATATATTTTCATTATCAGTGCTGCCAGCTTAATTGAGGCCTCAGTATTCTTATATTTAGTTTATCATATATGTTTGTATTGAAGTAAAGCCTACAATTGCAGCTGTCTTTCACCTTAATTTTAAATGATTTTCCAATTGTTTTCTCTGGCTCTAAACTGTCTCCATTTCATTTTATCCAACCAAATAGTGTCAGAATCTTCTTATACTCATGTTCTAATGTATCTACACCAAAGTGAAGAGAATCCAAAGTTCCTTGTCTTGTATCTAAGTCCCTCCATGATCTGACTCCAAGCTGAAATTTCCAACTCACTTCTCAAAATCACCTACCTTCTATAGCACACAATCTAAATATAGTAGATAGAGACTATAGAGCATATTCAACTTAAAGATTATTAAAATTACTAGAATGTTCCTACAAAAATTATGGATTTTAGAATTTTATTCTAGGATTATAACACTTAACTTATAATAAAATTATTAAGAAAAAGTCTTTAAGTTCTATGATGAAATAGCAATATGAGGCAACACATTTATTCTATAATAGTATTATAGAATTCATAAAATCTTGGTGCTCTATACAATAAAGGAGCTAAATCTTAGAATTTAAACTCATGTAAATCTCTTATGAAGTCTATATTTTCATATAGAAATTAAGTTGTGTATCTATAAAATATTTCATAAAAACATATTAATATGGAAAGTAGTATATAATCAGTAAAAGAATATTCTGTAAAGCACAATATCTTTCTTCAAATTCCTGAGATACATACAGTTTCATCATCAGCATAAAATCTTTTGTTTGTTTAGCACTGTAAAGCACATAGAGAACTGAGTTCCTTATGCATATAATATTAGTGAATTTGAAACCTATAAGCTCCTTTTATCAGTAGATTGTTGAATTAAAATTGTAGTTTGTCTTGCTGATGTACTTTTCCTGTTCGATTTTTTTTATCATACTTTGATATAGTAGCAAATGAAGGAGCAAAAAATAATCAAATGAAATGTTTATTCCTAAACTTTTAGGGAGAAGGAGATATCTTGCAAAAATTATTGAACATTGTGCCTTGCCACAGAAACCTGGTCTTCCAATATAATTATTGTGCATATGTGGAGTTTAATGCTTGACAGAGAAAGTGTGCCCTGAGATCTTTGGTTAATTGATTAATTTTGAGAGGCATTTGAAGCTATATTTGTTGATTCACTCATAGTTGTTGACAAAGATTAAACACCTCTGACCAGATTTCTTTTTACTATTTACTTGGCACTTACCTTTAACACAATTTGTTTTATTAAGATGTATTGTTTCCACATTATAGCCAGATTTTTGGTCTTCCCCAGGAAATTACTACTTAGTAAATGGTCAATCTTGTCTCCTTCCAATGGCGTGTGTGTGTGTGTGTGTGTGTGTGTGTGTGTGTGTGTTGGTGTAAGCCTGCACAAACATATGTGAACATGTGACTGATGGGCTGGGGCAGAGAGTTAAGGGCTGGCCCACAATTACTAGTCCTGTAAAAATTACTGTGTTAATTAGCTTCCTGTCACTAAAACAAAATACTCAAGAAAATTAAGTTACAAAGAGTAAAGTTTTACTGTGTCACACAGTTCTGGAAGTTTCAGTCCAAGATTAGGCAGATCCATTGCTTGGGGCCTCTGGTGTGAATACTGGATGGCAATAGCAGGGAGCTTGTGATCAGGCAAGCTGCTTACTTCATGGCAAGGAAGCAAAGAGAATAAGGACTGGCTGGAGTCACACATATTCCCTGAGGGCACATCCCCAATCACCTAAGGACCTCCCATAAGGACCCACCTCCTAAAGGTGCGGACTACCTCCAATAGCACCATCCTGGGACAAAGCCTATCACACATGGGCTTTTAGGCAACACTTTTAGGCAACACAAACCAGAACAATTGTTTTTACTTAAAATATCAGTGTGTTTGGTGCTGTACTTATCCTTAAATTGGTGGGTTACATAGAAAAAATAGCATTGAATTTAGAGCCTATTAAGACAGATTGTAGAACTGTGAATTTGTTCAAGTCTTTTAATCTCCTGGACTGAGTTTTCTTGGGAAGAACTGGGCTTTATAGTATGTTCTATAATTTTTCACTTTATTTTTTTGATCTTTAATAGGGATCCAGTACAAAAGTGTTCTGCACTTACTGGATGATAGGATAAGCAAAATGCCACATATAATTAATTGAATTTCTGTTTTCAATGTTTTTCTTAAGCATAATATTTTTTCAACACTATATATTTGCTTACCTTTCCGGAAGACTATAAGTTTATTTATCACCAAAATATCAGAGGATAAGAGGACAAAGACACCTAGTTGATGGTAGCTAATTATGAGTTATGTGCAAACTGTGATATAGTTGAGCAAGAGACATTCTATCAGGTCTGAAATCTGTTGGGAAATATTGCTCCAGTGATATTTCCTGGAACTTTTTTTTCACATTATGTACTAATTGTGGATTTTCCACTTTTAATCAGGGAAGTTCTTAATTTCTTCAGGGAATTTTTGCCTCATTACATCTCCTTATATGTCAGATCAGGTTTTATAGGTCATGTATGTAGTTTTATTTAATTTGATCATGGACACATGATAAATCCCCTCTTTAAACAACCATTAGTGTTCAGTCTCTCTCTGTGTTCAGGCATTATCAAGAATTCTAAATCACAGAATGGTATGTAGGACAGTATAGATAAGAGAAGTGCATGTACCAGCAGTACTTCCTGCTAGGCCAGTCTAGATAGATTTCACCCACAGGAAGGGATACAGCCCTGCAGGAAGACTGGAAAATGAAAGCCTTAAAATTAGACAATACAAAGGAACCCATTAGTTTTCACTTCAGTAGGGATCTGTAATTCTACACTGCTCAGGTCCAGATGAAAACTACTGAGGTCAGAATCAAGTCATTTCAGTAAGAGATGACACTCTAAATAATGAGCTGCTCTCTAGTGGGTCAATCACTACCAACTACCAACTGCCTGTTTAAAATGTTACAGTTGTCAAGGTTAGTTGGTGCTCAGCTGATGGCAGCACTGACCTAATGTCACTTATATACATTCTATAAATTAAATTTGAAGTCTCAAAAATGATTATCATTGTTTCTAGGTACAGTATTTGAATCAATAATGTTTTAAGCACTGTAGTGTAAGAGTGATATGGTTTGATTCATGTTTTCAAGGTGGAGACAAATGTCCATTAAAGCAATTACATTAACAAATCAGGCTGGTTAGAAATCAATATTGAAGCAGAGTCAGAATATTTGCATGTTTTTTTCTCTATCATAACATCCTCATCAAAGCTTTTGGAAATCATTTTTTTCAATGCACTTGATACCAACCAACAGGAGATAAAGAATGAGATATTGATAATAGAACCCTATCAGAAAAATATGGAAACAAGCATTAGATATAAAATGAAAAAAATAGGCTTGATAAAATTACCTTATATTAAATATTAAAAGAACAAAGTATGTGTTCTCTGGAAGAACTTAATCCTTTGTTCCTTGAAATTTCTCTTAAATTAACTTTTAGACACCATGTTAATGAGCTTTTTCACCCCTGCAACTTAGAGACTCTACCTGCATATTTATAGAGGAGGGAAAGTTTATTTGGGGACTCATAGTTTCAGAGGTCTCAGTACATAGATAGCAAGTTCCGTTCCTCAGAGCTCAGGTGAGGCAGAACATCATGGTGGAAGAGTGTGGCAGAGGGAAGCAAGCTCACATGATCAGAAAGCCTAGAGGGAGACTCCACTTGCCAGATAAAAATATTTAACCCAAATTCACACCTGCAATGCCCCACTTCCTCTGGCCACACTCTACCTGCCTCCAGTTATCATTCACTTAATCCCATTAGGGATTAATTCACTGAATAAGGCTCTCTTAACGTAATCATTTCCCCTCTGAACCCTCTCACATTGTCTCACCCATGAGATTTGGGGGGAACACCTCAAATACAAACCATAACACATACTCTAAAAGTACATAACAAATATGAACTCAGCTTGTTGAAAACTTGCTTAGTTACACATTCAACAAGTCTGTTGAACTGTTTTCATTAATTTTGCTCTTTTCAGAATAAGTGTAAAGTAATGCTAATTAAAAGTGTTTCTATTGAATAATCCCTGTGCATCACCTTCCAAAATTTTAGCTTAAGGGGCCTAAATTGACAAAATCACATTTTATTCTCTTTACTTAATTTCATTAGTGGGATTTCACTTTGACTTTGTGGGAGCATTTAGATTTTCCTCTAGAGCATGTTAGAGTACAGAATGATTAGCAGAGCATTTGAAGTAACCACAGCTCAGGGATAATGGGAATGAGCCCTACAGCACTGTGCAAGCACTGGGGCCATTTATAGATGTTTTATTCAATGGTGGATAAAATAGGGATGCACTATAGTGTACCATAGGCATTTTCTCTAGTGCCCTTAATAAGTCCCTTCTATGGTAAATAATTCAAAAATTTATTTTGCATTCAGTAAACAAGTGAAACAAAAGGAAATGAAGTTTTTGAAAAGTAGTTTTGCTCAGTCAGTATATTTCTTTCAATTTAAAAAGGAAGGTGAAATATGTAAAATGACTGCAAATTGCCAGGTGTAAGAGAAATCTGACACTTTACAAAACAAGTAAAATCTTTTTTTATCTTTGTTGCTATACTTTGCTTTATAATATTTTTTGACAGACAATTGAGACAACTTTATACTGCATTTATCATTTACATTTTTGCATGATCACAATACAGTAATAAGAAAAAAATGTTTAGGAAACAAAATGCTGAAATTAGTTTCATTTTTTGTTAATTTTTTCTTCCACTAACTATATTTTTTACTGCATTCATAATTTGAAAAAATAGTTTGAGTCTTAAGTAATCCTGGATTCATCTGAATTATTTTCCTGGTTCTTTTTTTTTCTTTTTTGAAAAATATTTTTTAGTTGTAAATGGACACAATACCTTTATTTTCTTTATTTTTACGTGGTGCTGAGGATCGAACCCAGAGCCTCACATATGTGAGGCAGATGCTGTACCACTGATCCACAACCCCAGCCCCTTACTTGTTCTTTAGAATACCCATAATTTTAGGAAAATCTCAATTTGACCCATATAGCCAGTTTTACTAACCAACCTCATAATCTGAGTACATACATAAAGTACACACTTAAAAACTTCTATCGATATGAAAGTCAAGATAAAATAATATTAACATCCAAAACAGTGCTGATAAAACTTGTTACAAAGCCATTCAGCATTTACAACTTTGCTCCCAGAGCACCCTTAAAATATTTGATTCACTTTAAAAAAATTGAGTCTTTAGAGAAATTTTGTAGTCATAGCAAAGTTGAGTGCAAGGTCCAGACATTTTTCCATACCCCTACTCTCACACATCTTTGCCTCCCACAACTTCCACTCACCAGTTTACATTAGGGTTCACTCTTGGTTATACTTTTATGGGTTTGGAAAAATGTATAATGACAAGTATCAGTCATTGTACCATTAAAGAGTAGTTTCACAAACCTAAAAGTTCTCTATGATTCACCTTTTCACCTACCCTCACTCCCAGTTCCTGGAAGCCAGTGATCTTTTTATTGTCTTCATAATTTTGAATTCTCTATAGTATCAAATAGTTGAAATCATATAGTTTATGGTCTTTTCAAATTGGCTTCTTTCACTTAATAATACTCATTTTGGTTCTACATATTTTCATGGCTTGAAAGCTAATTGTTTTAGCAGTGAATAATAGCCTATTTCTATGCCTACCACAGTTTATTTATCCAGTCACCTACTTAAGGAAGTTTTGGTTGCAATTTTAGCAGTTAGGAACAAAACTGCCATAACCATCTGTGTGCAGGTTTTTGTATGGATATACATTTTCAAATCCTTTAGATAAATATCAAGTAATACAATTGCTAAATCCTATATAAACTAATTAGTATCTTTAGTTTTGCGAAAACTGTCAAACTCTTTTCCAAAATGGCTCCACATTACATCCATTTTGAGGATGGTAGCTCATAATATCTTGGCCATTTTACAACTCAGTATTTTCTATCATATTAGAATCATCTTTATATCAGTTAACATTTGGCATTATATATGTATGTAAAAATTTTCCGTTTTTAAAATGCATCTTTGTTCTACAATACAGTGAATGGTTGTGAAATCAGTTAAGATTTATTACTGTTAAAGTTGGCAGTGCATTTTATTAGACATTTTAGATGGATAGTTTAAAAATTTATTATAACTTTATAATAATCACTAACATGTATATAGCACTTAGTTTTGTGCCAGGCACTGTTCTTTTGACATATATTTATTATCTCATTGAGGTAATATTTTGTGTTATGTTTTTCAAGTTATGAATCTCAAGTGCAGAGTTTTTAATGATGTTGTTGAAGATGAAAAACTAGTGGGTGTTAAAACTTGGATTTAAACAGAGTCAGCTTAGCTCTAGAGTCCATGCTTTAACTTCCTAGTAGGCATTCTCAAGATATTTGGTTGGCAGAATTTTAAGTTTGTATTATAAAAGCCTTTTAGAGCTTAAATCACTTTTGGTGTATGTAACTTTTAGCAAATGTGAATGAGATTAAGGCAGATTCAGAGGATCTGTTATTTCACACAGACTCCAGAACACTTTATGGAGATATGCATAAAAAGAAATAGGTTCTTGAATTAATAATAACAAATTAATATTTTGAATGTCTGTGTAAATAATATATACATACTGTAGTCTGAAAAACAATAGACTCTCAAAAAACGCCTATGCCCTAATCCCCAGAATTTGTTAATGTGATGCCTCAATAAAGAAAGGTCAATTGGGCTGGGAATGTGGCTCAAGTGGTAACATGCTCGCCTGGCATGTGCAGGGCTCTGGGTTCGATCCTCAGCACCACATACAAATAAAGATGTTTTGTCCACCGAAAACTGAAAAATAAATATTTAAAAATTCTCTTTCTTTTCTATCTAAAAAAAAAGAAAGGGCAATTAAGTTTCCAGATGGAGTAAAGTTGCTAATTGAAGGACCTTAAGATAGGTGTAGTATTGGAATTTTCCAGGTGGATCCAATTTAACCACAGGCTCTTAAAGTGTGAGGGAGGGAGGCAAAAAAGGAGATCATAATGCTTCCATTACTTTTAAAGATGGAGGAAAGGGCCAAACTCCAAGGAATGTGAGTAGTCTTTAGAAACTGGAAAGAGATTTCTTTCCTACAGTCTCCACAAAGAAATACATCCTGATAACATCTTGATTTTAGCCCAGTAAGATTCATGTTGGACCTCTAGCCTCCAGAATGATAATATACATTTATGTTTTGTTAAGCTATTCATTTGTTGCAATTTTTTATAACTATGATAGAAAATTAATACACATATTATTTGGTTTGAATTAGAAACTGTATTTTTGATAAGTTGAGCCATATGTATAATTTACTTTGACAGTTTTTCATTTTCAATCTATTCAAGATCTGTAATCCTTGCATCTTTCTACAATCTATTACTGACTTGTTTTGGGGGGAAACTTACAATTCTCATTCTTCTGATTTTGGGAAATAAGAAAGAGGTGTCTTTTTGTTTGTTTTGTTTGTTGTTCTTTTAGCCTATTTAAATACACTCCTTTCTCTAGCTGTTCTACATTAATTGTGACTGTGTAGTCAGAGACAAAACTCATGTCTATACATCTGAATAGCTATTGGAAATATTTTTAAAGATACCACTTAATGTTTATACATCTTAATAGCTATTGGAAATATTTTTAAAGATACCACTTAATACCTAAAATGTTAAGAAACATTAGTAATCATCTAATTTCCAAGAAAATGGACCACTGATGCTTAACTTAAATGTAGATATAACAGTGTCATCTTCCTCAGAGTTTGACAAATAATGATTTTTTTGGAGAAACTACCAATAATAAGAATCAACTATGCAAACATTATAAATATTACAAATATAGAAAAGCAGACATTAGAAATAAACTATATTTTCATTGCAATATTAATCTATGATCTAGCTATAATTTTGTCCCATTATTCTTGGGCAAAAAACAGACTTGTACATCTCACTAAACACTTTGTATCTTGACATTCCTTGGTATTAGTCATTATCTGTATATAACACTGATTTTCAGAGAAAATGACAAGAAGATAATTGAGGCATGCTAAAAAGCACATAGGTAGTTCTCAAAATTCTCAGTGAATAATTTACCATTCAACTTAAAGTTTATCTGGGGTAAAGTTGGTAAGCTTCACATAGAGTTTACTCATAGTTAATAATATGTTCTCTCCTATTAAGCTAGGCTCTCAGGATTAAGAAATAAAATATAGGGGGCTGGGGATTTAGCTCAGCTGATAGAGTGCCTGCCTTGCATCTACAAGGCCCTGGGTTCAATTCCCAGCACCAAATAAATAAATAAATAAAAATTTAAAAAAAAAGAAAAATAAATAAAATATAGCCAAGCACAGTGGCTTATTCATACCTGTAATTTTATCAACTCAGGAGGCTGAGGCAGGAAGATGGCGAGTTCAAAGCCAGCCTCAGAAATTTAATAAGACCCTGTCACAATTTTTTAAGTGCTAGGGATATGACTCAGAGGTTAATTGCCACTCGGTTCAATCCCCAGTACCAAAAAAAATAAAGTGAGGGTTGGGGGTGGACATTAGTGCAATTTATTTCAGGCAGTACACGGCTTTAAAAAGTATGAGTTTAAAGTTTAATATGTTGGAGTTATCACTCCTTAACTAATTTCCCCTTTTAATTTAAAGCACGCAGATAGTTTGCTTTTTTTGGCTTAGGATGCAAAGGAATTTCTTGATGACACATTCTCCTAGTGCTTGTTACATTTTGTGAGTTGAGACACCTAGAAGAATGTGCAAAAATTGCCTGTACTATTTAGGGTTATCTAAAAAAATCAGAATAAGAAGTATATGTATGTATGTATATATATATATATATATATATATATATATATATATATATATATATATATATATATATAGAGAGAGAGAGAGAGAGAGAGAGAGAGAGAAGGATTTTATTATAAGGAATTGGCTCATAAGATTATGGAATCTAGTAACTCCAAATTCAGCAGTAGTTGTCTGCAAACTGTAGACCCAAGAGAGTTTATCATTCTGGCATTATCTGAAGGCAGTTTATTAGAGAAGGCAGTTCTTCTTGAACATAGAGACTAGTCTTTTTATTTAGGCTTTCAATTGATTAGAGGAGGCCCATCCAGATTATGGAAGTCAATCTGCTCTACCCCAAATTCATTATTTAGATTTTAATCTTATTGAAAAAACAGTTTTCAAGTTGACTAATAAATTAACCACCACAGTGAATTATAAAATATTTCATACTACTGTAGGTTCACCATTTTCATTTCTTTTGATGAGGTTGCCATTTTATTGTGTCTTCTCTGTATTTTTTAATGTTGTAGATTTTAAAAGCTTATTGTTACATAGGACAGCCAGTTGATCGAAATAAAGCAGATATATATTTTTTAAAATATCAATATTTTACATATATAATTCTTATTGTAATAAGATTTAAAAACTATCTTGAACACACATTATCTAAATAATCTAGATACTTGCCATATATGTGTCCTAAATATCTACATTCCTCAATACAAAAAAATATTTTGAGAAATGCTCAGCAAAATAGTGAAAATGTAGTATATATGATTCCTGATTATTGTCACTGGCAGTTGAATACAATGGTAAATTCAACATCTAAGTAAGTATCAAACAATTTCATTATTATTATATGTGTGTTCACTCATTTAACTCTCATAACAGTATGACATATGTTCTATTATAGTTGATGTCAAACTGCTTCTTGCTCTGTCTCTTCACTGCTGTTTTATTTTGTATTTTAGTATGCCTTATGTGAAAGGCATTGTTAATGAGAAAACTGAGGAATAGATAGTTTCAATAATATGCTCAAATTCTCACATCTGTAAATGGTAAGGTATTCAGGCTTTTTGGCCCTATATTCCATAGTCTTAATCATTGATGTATACTGATTCAAATGAGATTATTTAAAAATCCTTGCTATGTGACTGATTCTATAAATAATATAAATGGTAGAAATAGTAAAGTCACAGGCTTGAATAGCTTTCTTGAACAAGAACTGAACAATTCCTTCATTTTGTCATTGAAGAGTCTCAGGAGCCAGAGAAGTTAAATCACTTGTCTAAGCTCATGCAATAAGACTATGCTGTCCTATTTCTGAGAAGTTCCCCAACTGCAGAAGGTTAAAGGCAGAGAGAGAAAAAGGAGAACAAAAAACATACTGAGAGAAGCAATGTACCACCTACATTATTCGTCTTGGGGTTCTGCTCTGCTGCTGTTTAAATAGGTATTGGCTTAGACATTTGGCGTATGTTTCATAATTCACAAGGGTTGGAAAGAGAGGATGTTCTCATAGTCCCATAGGTTACTAGAGAAGTCCTAATAATATGTCTAGTGTTAAAAAGTAGATTTAGTCTAATTTATAGTCCATAGAAATTGCTAGATAACATTATATGCATTTCTCTGCATCTATTTCCGTTTAATAAAGTTGAGACTAACAGATACCTAGCCTGGAAATTACCTTTCAATGTTAGTTTTTTTTTTTTTTAATTCCATTCCTTTTACTTAATACATCATGTTTACTCTTTTTTTTTTCATGTTTACTCAAGGCAAACTAAAACACAGAACAGCACTGAAGAGACAGAGCAAGAATCAGAATTGGTCTCTGATACAGCAGAGATTTTGGAAATATAAGGTCTAGAATTTAAAATACAATAATAATATGTTAAGGGCTGAAGGGCTGAACAACATGCAAAACAATTAGGAAATATAAGCAGAGAGATATAAACTCTAAGAATTAAAAAGAAATGTCAGATAGTGATTCCACTTTCCTGTACTGACTACTGACAGAAGACTGTGAATATATTCCTGACTATTTCACTGAGTAACACTTTCCTCACTATGCATATAAAAAATACTAAAGTACTCTTTTGTGGGGCTTTGGTAAATGAACAACCCAATCAAAGTTGGCCCTTGTAGTTTATTTTTTATTTAGAGGCACCCACAGCAAAAATACAGCCTAATATCCTGTTAAGCAACATCATTATTCACATATGCTATATAGAGTGATCACTTTGAATTAAGAAGATGCTAAAAGGGCTCTGATTAAATTTGTCAGATATGATAAGATATACAAATATTACTATAAATTAAGAAACAAATTTGGATCCTAAGTCAAACACAAGTATTGCTATGAGAGGAAGGAAATAAAGACTTTATTACATTTACTAGTCCTTACATTTAACAGGAGTTTGCCGAGACAGCATGCTTTCAGATATCCTCAAATTGCAACTCAACAATTAGTGGTTTGATGTGTGAGCAAATGTCTTTATACAGGGAAATGAATAACTACTATACCCTAGCTGAGCTTGCAGATGTAATGGATAACATTGTTATCATTCATTAATGAATGATACATGTCCTGAAAAAGAGATGAATTTTGATTTGTTATAAAGTATTGTGGTCTGATATAATATTCTTATATTTTACATTATATACCATATTTTCAAGATATGGAATATACTGCTCTGACACAGCATAGAATTAACCAAATGCCATGAATATATTAAAGAAAAAAATTAATTACATAAGCATATGAACAAAATAAAATAGGAACAATTAATTAAATCCTTAGTTATAATATATATAAATAAATTTTGTTTGGTTTAGGTATAATCCTGTATATTTGGATAACTTTGGGCCTTTTACAAAATATGAGTTAGAGTTCTTAAAAATCCATAAACTGAATGTGATTAAATGATGCTTAGCCTAAAAGGTGATGAAAAGTCTATTCCACATACAGTTTAATAAATTTGAATTATAAAATGAAGTAATAAATTAAATTCTGACAAAATCAATGCATTTTTTTTCTTTTTGAAACATGAATGACCTGCATTTCAGATATTGAGAAAAATCAACTCAAACTATTTGATGATTTGAATTATTTGGTCTATATTCAGCTATAGCTACAATTACATTAACAATCTACCTGTGTACAGAAAGTCTAGTGATTAAATAAGAGGATAAACAAGTTCTGTGATGTCTATATGCCAAATACTAATTTCAGAACTTGAACATGTAATCACAAGAGCCATATGAAATACATTCTTTTTTGTCCCATTTTTTTTTCTGGTAAGGAAACTGAAACTGAGAAATGCTAAGTAAATTACCAAGATCACCAACATAGGAAATAGTGAAGCTAGAATTCAAGCCCAGGCAGGCTGGCTCCAAGAATCCTATTTTAACTATCATGATTGATTACTCTGGCCATATTGGTCAGCAAAACATATAGCATTCTTACCAGTAAACTTATAAAAGATTTAGATGTGCTATTAAAAGTGGAAATCTGAGGGAAATAATGAAGCTGAATTAATATCAGAGAAAATGCAAAGGAAGTAACATAAAATTTGTCATATTTAATGACTTTGTTGTTCAAATAATTTTCAGCAGTCCAAATGGAAAGATATATGATAATCATTTAGTCAACTTTAAAGAATTTTATTCTAGAAAGTTTGCTAGTTTATTTGTACTAATTTACTTCTATCAGTATTATATGAACAGTATGTTGGAAATTATGTGTTCTTCAGATACTTGACAAACTCACAAAAAGTCTACATTGAGGAGGAGAATGCATTATTTCCTTAAAAAGAGGACATCAGAAATGACTAAAAGTTGAAATCAATAAAGTAGTAATACAACTAATTAATAATGCATTATATGCATTATTAATTAGTTGTATATATGCATCATCTCTCAGAATAAATCCTGGAATTAGAAAGACAATAAGAGAAAATATGTCTAAGTAAGAGAAATTTATTTAGGCCAAAACATTATTTGGTAGGTATCAAATTAGGCCCAGATATCTGTAGCTAGTTCTGAAATAGAACATTGTCAGTGATTATAATGATAAAAAATTAGTAGAAATCTCTTTTAAATGTAAAAAAATGGCCAAAATATGTAAGCATTGCAAATCAAGCATAATTCCTGATAGTAGTGGCAAATGACTATATGTGTGTCTGTGCATATGTGATAAATAGTAATAGGAAAATTTGTTTTAAAAAATCATCTCTCCAAAGGCAGTATGAAGGAATATAGGGTCATATAATTTTCTAGAATAAAAGATCAGGCAAAGCAGGAGGAAAAGAGTTTTGACAAAAGAATCATGGTGTAATTCCACATGCCTGTAATTCTAGCAACTTGAGAGGCTGAGGCCGGAGGATCCCAAGATCAAGGGAGCCTCAGTGACCCTGTCTCAAAATAAAAAATAGAGACAAGAAGGGGCAGGATGTAACTCAGTTCTCAGTGTTAGAGTGACCCTAGATTACATCCTTATTATTATCAATCAATCTATAAATCACCTTCCAAGACATATTTTTAATTTCTTGATCAGAAAAAAGGGAAATTTTGTGGTCCAACTTGGGTTCATGAAAGTGAGAAATTGGGCCAATAAACCTTAGCTTCTAAATGCAACAGAACTAGTACTCTGACATAAACCCTAGCTTGTTTAGAACTTAGTTGTTCATGTAATTTCCAATATCATTAAACAATTCACATTGACTTGGAAATAGTTTTGATGCCACAAGTTAGCCCTTTAGGCTGCAATCTGTGGGCCTAGTTTAAGCATTAGAAATGGACTTGTGTCTTCTTAGAGTTGGTTGTCACCCTATAAATTTCACTGTGGTTATGATAATAACCATACTTGAAGTCTAAGTGAAAGATGCATATGTAGAAGGGGAAATTCTATGTCACTATGCTTATGAAGACTTTTTTTTTTCAGGGGGAGGGTGGTCCTGGGGGTTGAATTCAGGAGCACTTGCCCACTGAACCTATTTTGTATTTTATTTAAAGTCAGGGTTTCACTGAGTGGCTTAGCACCTCACTTTTGCTGAGGTTGGCTTTGAATTAGCAATCCTCCTGTCTCAGAATCTCGAGCTGCTGGTATTACAGGCATGCACCACTGTGCCCAGCTTGGAGACTACTGACAGATTTAGACCTTGCAATATGTAGCATTTAAAATTCCAAGAAAACTTAGAGGAAATCTTTAGAAACTGTACAGGAATGCAGCTTAGGTGCTCAGTCTTTAATGGTTCATTACAAGTAAAGTTTTCATTTTTCTTTCCTTTTTCAATAAACTATAGTATGTAGGTGATCTTTAACATCAAATTAACTGTTAACATAATGATGACATGAAATGAAACCTTTTTGAAAGTTTTTAGATTATTCTGATTAACTTCTATTTCAGAGGCAGTAAGATCATGAATGCAGGGCTGCTAGAAAAAATTATAAAATGTGAATTAATTAAGCTGAAAATGTATAGTAATGTACTACGAGTAATTAATAGTAACCTATAAGTGGAATTTGCACAGATTTTATTTCATTAGAAGTCAGATATATTTTAATAAAATGAATTTTTTTTTCTAATGAGATATGAGATTCCCAACACTGGAATTGAAAAAGTATATAATAAGTGAAAAAGTAAATAATAGGCCATTTATAGAGGATTTATTTTAATAGCTTCACATGAATTATATATGAATTACAAATCTGTTTCTACCTCTGTGTTTTGTAATTCTATGATTTATTTAAATACATCTAGCTATAAAAGAAACAGCATTTTAGATATGCAATATGTTGTCTCTTGACAGTGTTGTATCTGCAAAGGATTTTAAAGTAATATTTGTGCAAGGCTTTGTGTCCCAGCACTAAAAAAAAAAAAATTAAATTAAATTAAAAAAAAATTCCTTCGCTGGTTAACTTAAATGCATTAAGTTAACTTGATTTAATTAACTTAATTCCCACAGAGAAGTCATGTTTTAAGGAGTTAAAAATTATCCACTCAGTAGAAAAGTACACTGTTGTTTTATGGTCTGTTCCTGACCAATGCTAAACCAAACAAAATTATAGCTGTGGAACACTGAAAAAGAATAAGTCTGAATGTGAAAAAAAGGGATAAAGATGGTATGTCCCTTTGTGATTTGGGGAGCAAGAAATTGAGAGAGAGAGAGAGAAAAAAAAAGAGAAGACTAGCAGATGAGACAGCAGGAGAGAGGTTGGAGACAGGGAGTGAAATAGGGAGATTATAAGTAAACTAAAAGTGGAGAAAGATGGGAAGAGGAAAGTGGAAGGAAATAGGGAAGTTAAAAAGAATAAGAGAAGGAGAGAAAATGTAGCAGAGATGAAGAGAGGCAGACAGAATATGATCAAGAAAGGAAAGAAAGGGAAAAGGGCAAAAATTGAGGTAAGGCAGTGAAAAGGAAGAAACTGAGATGTGTGGATAGATGAGTTGTGTGGGTGATTTCCAGAGGTATTCTATACTGAAACCATTTTTGGAAGTATCTATTTAATTAAGTTAAAATATTTTTATTAACATCTTACAAACTTCCTATGTTAATCTTATGATTTTATTATAATGCATGCTTTCCCCAAAAAATCTCACAGAGGATAAATCTCTGAAATTAGCTAGCTACCTTTAGTTCACCTTGATTCCTGATATCTTTGGATCTAAAAATCCTCCTACGTTTATATTATAATGACTCATTTACTGGAGTAATCATGAAAGATTTTATCATGAAAAAAATTTTATTTATTGACCTTCATTATCATTGGACTATAAGGTTCTTTCACAATACTCAATATAGGCCTATTTTGAAAATCTCCTGTAACTGCTAAAAGTAGATCTATGCTTTGCAAAGTTGTTGCTACTTCTTTTCTTATTGCTACTTCTGGGTAGTGCTAATTAAGTGACTGCAATAATTAGCAGGCCAAGCTTTATTCATGAAGTTCAGACACAGCCAGACAAATTATCTCCTCTTTTACTATTAGCCTTGGTAGAGAGATGAGTTCCTCATTGAATAGGTCACCTTAAAGAAAAAGAAGTGAATACCTTAGTAAAATATCAAAAATAATATGTACACACACATATTTTTGTAGTGAATTTTTATTGTCATATTAGAAATTCAAATACCTACAATCAATTATTTCAACCTTCAAACATGATTTAGCAATTATCTAAAGCAAATATTTGAAGATACTTCTACCCCTGATAAATTTTAAAGGAAATTTTTTTTTACTAGAAACAGGAAGCTAGCTTATATAGGAAAGACAACATTAATATTAGCTAGTCATCCTGATATATTTAAATGCATTTTATAAAAATATACTGTAGTTTCTTAGTTTATTGATAAAATTAATGCATATTTATGAACTGCTTAGGTAGTATGCAATTATTTTATTTTATTTTATTTTATTTTGTTCATCTTTCATACATTTGATTCAAGTGAGTTATGCACTTCCATTTTTACCCCAAATACAAATTGCAGAATCACATCAGTTACACATTCACAATGTTTACATAATGCCATATTAGTGACTGTTGTATTCTGCTGCCTTTCCTATCCCCTACTATCCCCCCTCCCCTCCCCTCCCATCTTCCCTGTCTACCTCATCTGTTATTAATTATTTCTAAATTTGTCAGTGAATAAGAATTGCTGAATAAGATAGTTGGTGTGAATATGATTATTTTAGATGTCAGACATTCCTAAGCAAATTTTGCTTAAAGTCATTATTAAATTCTCTCCTCAAAATTTCTGTTGAGCAAGTAATAACAATCATAAGGTGAATGATTAATACAAATCACACCAAAAAGTCTGGTTTCCAAGTAGAGACATTCTTAAAGGCCCTTTTGTTGAGCTGTTTAAAAAATGTGGGGGGGGGGGCAGGAGATAGCAAAGTTGTAGTTAAGGATATGTGTCTATCCAATGAAAACATTCTAAATCTGTTAATTAGGACAACAATAGAACTAGCATTGCAGACATCCAGACACATCCAGACACATTATTCTTCTCTTAAAAGATAGCTAAATATTTTACCTTAGCTATTTAAATCTTTATTTCCTTTTAAAATGGGCTTTGTCTGTCTTACTCTTAGCTGTTCCTTTTGTTAATTGTCCCCTAACCACAGGAATGTCATTGTAGAGGAATTTCAAAGCCCAAGTGATAAGAATCATTGATTAGTAGCATTCAAATTTTTGCAGCACCAGGGGAATATTTACTTTCTTCAGGCTTGGGGTAGAATAGCACCAATAATTAAAGATGTCTGTCAATGAAGTTATGCCTCTAGTCTTAAAGTTTAAGAAAGATAATGTGATTTCTTGGAGAGAATACTTTTTTTTTCTTCTGAGAATTACAGACCACCCTTTGTTTCTTGCTAAAATTGTAAATTCTTTGTGCAACACTCCAACATTCCATTAGCAAGTTTTTTTTTTTTTTTCCCTGAGTATACTTGAGGTTTATTGACATTATTTCCAGGGTACCTTCGATGCATCTCTCTGGGACACTGTAAAATAGACTAGGAAAACTTTATCCAGTTCTTCAGAAATGTATGGAAATAGTTTAAATTAGGTTTCCAGTCAATATATGATTTTAAAATTTTACTTTGGGACAGGTTAACTCAATGAATCCTTTACACTAATGCTAGTAATTTTCATTTGCCTGATACATCAGTAATTCCAACTGCCACTTTCATTGTTTCTTACTCAATGAATTTCTATTGTTATGGTTGTTGTTCTTTGCTGAATTAAAGGAAGCTTGAGTTTTGCATTTTTCCACTTGACAATATTAGGCAAATTATAGAAATCAGATTGGAATCCCTCTATAGTAAACTTAAACTGATATAATTCTGTGTCTCAAATGAATCACCCAAAGCTACAAAATGAATAGGTGTAAGTTTTGGGGAATTTATTTTGTAAGATGAAATTCTGAAAGTTTGAAACTTACAAAGCAATGCCATTCCATAAATATCTTAATGAAGATCAGAAACTTAAAGGGGAATAACTATTTTTCAGTGTATCCTATTCAGGTAGAAAAAACTGAACAAGATATATTATCCCAATTACATATCAAAACTAGGGAATTCAAGTTTTAAAACCCTATTGTTTCAAAAGATGGAAAATACAAATGGGAGAGAATATTGAAACACATTTTCAGCTAGTCATGGCTATAAACCTAAGAAATGTATTTTACTGGATAAGACATGTTACTGTTATAGGATTATGAGCCATGCTTCCCAGCTGAGTCAGCCGCCAATTCTTGTGATCTCTCCATATAGATTTTAGACATATCACTCAGAATAGTAGGCATTAGGCTGCCTATGATGGCCAACACCTGTAATTCTAGCAGCTTGGGAGGCTGTGGCAGGAGGATCTCAAATTCAAAGCCAGTTTCAGCAATTTAGCACAGGCCTTAGCAATTTAGTGAGTCCCTGTCTTTAAAAGAAAATAAATAAACCAAAAATGGGGGCTGGGAGTGTGGCTCAGGTGTTAAACCACTCTGGTTCAATTTCCAGTATTTCAAAAAAGAAGGGGAGGGGGAGGGGGAGGGGGAGGGGGAGGGGGAGGGGGAGGGGGAGGGGGAGGCATTAGTTTATCAAAGGGATAGGAAAAAGGGAAATAGGGGCACTCTCAAGTGGCCTCTTTTCAAGAGAAAGAGTAGGTCCTCTTAGGGAAGAACAGCGTGGTTCTCCTGCCCTCCAATTTTCTTGGTGGTCACACAGAAGTTTCTCAAGAATCTGACCCACATCCTCCTCTTGACTTTTGACTGAGTAGGATGACATCAGATTTTCAAGTCTCCACTGCAAAGACAAATCTAGGTCACTTTGGCCCATGCTGACTAGTTCTAATTGGAACCTATTTTTACAGATTTTATGGTTAGGAAGAATTATCCTTATCTCCCGGAGTTCTAGTTTCTTGTCTATGTAAGGGTTACAAAAATGCCTTAAGCACAGTACCTTGTGTTTTTATAAACATTTCAGGCCTGCATTTCTTCTGCAAATAACACGTTTTTGGGTGATGAATACATCCTATTGATTTAAGTCAAGCAAAGCTGTAGATAAACTGTGTGTCTCTGTGTGTGTGTGTCTGTGTATATATATATATATATATATATATATATATATTTTTTTTTTTTTTTTTTTTTTTAAGAAGGCAGTTGAGGGTAAGCACAGTGGGAGTAGTTTATGGAATTGTCTCCTTAGCCTCATGTTTCCACTGTTACATCTGTGTGATCCTTATCAGTTACAACAGCCTTGAGATATTAGGAGTGGGACTTTTCCCAAAGGAATAAGTGAAAGTAATATACAGAAATAAGAAATAGATTGAAGAAAATATTTCACTTTTCTTAGTTTTCAAATCATCAATTTTCACGGACAGCTAAATTATTCTCTTATAATTTGTAATTTTGTGCAATTCCTTATGATGTAGTATGGAACCTCCTTACCTCGGAAAAGAGGCTGCAGCCTGAGACTTCACCAGCTAGCCAGAGCCAAAATAGCTTCCTTCTGACTAATATCCAACACAGGACCAGGGTCCTAAAGACTGCCAGTTCTTTGGGAACTTGCAAGAAGGATCACTAATGGGTCATTAAGCATAACAAGCATAAGTTTATTTGGGAAAGTGAGATAAGCACGTAGTACAGAATACTCAGTGACCCTGACTGGCTCCAAAGATGAAGGGGTATTTTTCACAGTCCTGGGGACATTTAAGATGTTTGAAACTAACTGAATTTGGAAATACACTCTTTTATCTGAAGACAAAGTTGTCTACCCCAGGATATCTTCCTCCTTTTTGAGTTGATTGGAATGATCCAGGACTAGAAAGAAGCCCAAACCTGTAAAATCCTGTCTTTCTTAGTCCTGGAAACTTTGGTCAGTACAAAGGTCATAAAAGTCTCCCAACTCAGAGTGACTTGGGTTCTTATTGGCAGGGAGGAGTTTTTGGTCCCCCACGTTGTCCTTCAGAAAGCAAGTTGTTCCCTGAGAATATAGCATATTCTATTGACTTAAACTAGGACAAGGTCACAGGTAAATGTTTTTAAAAGAAAGCATGTGGGGTCAGCACAGTAGGTCCTGTCTATAGAATTTTCCCTTTAATCTCATGTTCCCACCACTCCCATCTGTCTTTTACCTATCACTTACACTGAAACTTTCCAACTTCAGATTGTCACTTATCATAGAAATATATTTTTCCTTAACAGCCTTTATTATTGAATTTATATGCAATTTTATCAGCAAGCTTCAGATAATTTAAAGGTACAGAATTAAATCTCCATTAGTGACCCAGTGCTAAAGATATTTATCAAACACTGTCAAATTTATTTTTGTTACTGTCCATTGATAAAGTACATTTCTTTTCATATTCAGGTTATTTATGTATTTCAACCAATTTATTTATAATTCAGGAAGAAAGCAGGATATTTCAGGATGGTGGGGTCTACTGGGGCAATATTTATCTTCAGTATTCATCAATTAATAGTGCCTGAGGCTTTACTCAGAGTCATAACTGGCAGAAGAATCACTTTATTGATCTATTAATCACTTTATTAATCAATTTTTCTGGGTTAATAATTAATCAATAATTCTGGGTTAAAATGCTGCATAACAGTTATTAAATGTGCCACTTATTATGAATCCGTCTTTCTAAAACTATATATAGATTTTGTGAGTGAAGAAAGGTTTAGACTAAATGACATTTTTAAATTGAATAATGAAGAGGATTAAAATAGAGTAAATCCTTTGTCTATACTGCTTTATAGATGACTATTTTTTCCTTTTAAATAATAATGTAAAACAGTGCTGTTTTAGTTTCCGAAGCATGGTAGAATTTAAAATTGTTTTCTTACCTATTTTAAAAAAGCTTTCCCCTGCTTTTAAAGTACTTTCTCCCTAATTTTCATATGCCACTTATAAAATGAACATATCAAGAGAGTAAAGTCAGAATAACTTTCGGTGCCTCAATCAGGAGCAAATGTGAAATGTTCAACTTTTTCATTATGAGAAAGGTAAAATATACTTTATTTCAAATAACTAACAAAATTGAAGAGTTGTGCCTACTGGTTCCTTTTAGAAGACTGCTATCAATTCATTTAACACAAACTGTTATTAATATATAAACACTAAATATGAGGAAATATATTTGATAATAATATTACATTCAATAATCCCTAATTCTCTGATTTGTAAATATGGTTATGGCATGCATAATTTTATTGTTTGTGTTGAATAGTGATTAGATTTATTAACCAGAAATAACAGGGACCAGATTTTCCCTACACTGTAAAACAATGAAGAGAAAGAGTGAGACAGCGAGAATATATGAAATGATATTTTTCTGAGCTGTGAACATCACTAACAATGATCCCTGAAAAACAGATTTCAGATTTGATTATTCTGAAACTATGTATACTTTCTCTCTTTGACTTTAGTATAGATTTTCCTTTATCACTAGTTTAATTTTAACATATTATATGGTATCAACCATTTTACTTTTCTTCATCAAATTTTAAAGATTTAACTCAATTTCCTCATGCAACATGACCTTTATATGTCATGCCATTAAATTAAATTAATTTTGTATGCCTATTTTTCTAGTTGGGGCAATAAAGTCACCTTTAATTTTATATTGACTATTTGACATTATGCCTTTTTTTCTCACATTGAGAAAACTAGCATTAGAACATGACATAATGAAACAATGCTAGTTCCCTTTAAAAATGCATAAGCTTCTATTATGTATATGTCTTTATGTCCTATTCCCAAAAGGAGAGCAATATGCATGAATAAATATTGTCTCTTAACTAAAGTTGCTACAACTTCCTTTTCATATCTGAAGGTTGGAGGAGTCAAAGTAGCCTCAAACTTCTAAATTGGAACCTTCATGTTTTCACAAGATCCACCCTCACATGCATATCTTCAGTTTTAAAAAAGCATTTGAAAATGTATACATCTGTCCAAGTTGAAATAACAGGGACCAGGTTTTCCCTACACTGTGAAACAATGAAGAGAAAGAGTGAGACAGCGAGAATATATGAAATGATATTTTTTTGAGCTGTGAACATCACTAACAATGATCCCTGAAAAACATGGAGGTAAACCTAAGATTGCGAAAGTTTACAATCTTTTTGTTTGTGGTGATGTTAGGTATTGAACCCAGGGACTCATGCCTGCTAAGCAAGTGCTCTATCATTAAACTATATCTCCAGCCCTCATAGTTTATAATCTTGAAGGAGTTGTCACAACACAATGTAGAACTCCCTGAATTGAAGAGACAGAGATGAGAATCTGAAAAGACCATGATTTCTAGAGTTTGGGGGACAGAGTATTAAAAATAAAAGAACTACATATAAAGGAAACTCTGGGGGTTAATAGGTGTCCCATAGTTATACATCATTTACTAATCAGTGTATATGTGGAGAAACCATCTGAAATCAGTTAAAAAAATCATTAGTATTGTAGAATAGTTTTCAGTGCTTACACAAGAATGGGAATAATATTTGTTTTTATGAGCCTATCAAGAAAAAAATTGTACTTCTAGGGTAATGAGAAAACTATATAGTAAAGTGTTTCTCAATAGAAAGTAATAAGACCAAGGCAGAACATCTGAACTAAAGTCTTCACAGTACATGATTCCTACTATATGACATTCTGAAAAAGTAGCAAAGACTTTCTAAGAATAAATAGATGAAATATTGGCAGTGGAAAGGAAAGGTGGGGCTTGGAGAATTGTTACATCAGTGAAACTACTCTGTAATAATATAATGATGGATATATGTCTTTATATATTTGTCTAAACCTATAAAATGTACAGCACCAACATTGAACCATAATATAAACTCTGAACTTCAGGTGAGATTGATGTGTCAATGTAGGTTCATCGATTACAACAAATGTACAACTCTAATGGGGAAAATTGATTATGGAAGAGACAATGCATGTAGGGAGGTAGTGAATGTACTGGAAATCTCTGTACCTTTCTCTCATCTTTGATTTGAGCCTAAAACTGTTCTAAAATAGAGTCTATTAAAAAATTTAATGTATTTACCACATTGTAAAAACCAAAAAAGGAAAAGCACATGAGCATCATAACAAATGGAAAAAAAATCATTTGATAAAATTACCATACAATACTTATAAAAATTCTTAGCAAAATAAGAATAGAAAAGAAATACCACAACCAAATATAGAACACTTATGAAAAACCTACCAATAATATAAAAATGGTAAAAAATTGACTGATTTCCCTTGAATATGAAGAACAACACAGCAATTATTAAGCTACAATTGTATTAGAAATTAACTGTAATCTTTTGACATCTGGCATTTGAAAAGGGAATTAACAGTCCTGACATAGTTAGAGGGAAACATAAAAATTTTAATAATCCTAATACTCCACATTTTTACAGACTAAAGAAATAGATAACACCAATAAGCCACAGGCTTATTTCCACTGTTTCATATAACAATTAAAAAAATCTCATATAATTGGTGAAAACCATCTATGATTTCAATTTACTTCTGTTTTTCTCCTTTCAGAGGTGCATATCCCAAAGCTATATCTTTTTTTAATATGTTTTTTAGTTGTCAATTGATATTTATTTATTTATTTATTTATTTATTTATATGCCATGATGAGGATTGAACCCAGGGCTTCACACATGCCAGGCAAATGCTCTACCACTGAGCCGCAACTCCAGTTACCTAAAGCTGTATCTTGTTCTTAATGTGGGGGGAGTTCTCTTGTTCTGTACTTAGTATTAGACCTAAAACAGCATTGCCCTTTTACTACACCATTAGACTTCCTTGATCTCATCATGCTAAAATTAGGGTTAACTACTTCTCACACAAAAGAGAAAATTGAAAATATTGTGTGAAGTACGTAAAACTAACTGGATTTTATTGGTAAGAAACAAGTGGCTTACACAGAAATAAATGGCTTAGTTTGAAATTTTAATAAGAACAGTTTTAGGTGTGGTTAGAATTCATTACATTTGCTGATACTCCACAAAAACAGAGTTACATCAAAACTGTTGTGATGAAAGCTAGTGGCACATCAAAAGTTGTTTAAAATGCATGTATCTGACCTCACACAATAGGAATAGTCACAAAAATTATACATAAATCATGTTTTGAAAATTAAGACACATAAAATACATAATTTTTCAGATGAATAATTTAGTGCATCATTATGTAACATCAAATAATCCTTTGATATTTCCTCCTTTCCCTTGGATTTTTATTTCCAAGCTGTGTCTGTAGAAAACAGGTTGGAAGGGAAATTTTCTACAGGATGGAAATTAAAATATTTTATTTTATAAAATTATGCTATTTGCAGGAAAATGGATGGAACTTGCGACCATTATGTTAAATGAAATAAGCCAAACTCAGAAGGTCACGGTGATGTGCTTTCTTTCATTTGTGGAAGATAGAGAGGAAAATGAAAAAGAAAGTTGGGAGGAGAGCTCATGAAAATCAAAGGGATATCAATAGAATAGAGGGAAGGATGGAAGGAAGTATAAGGACGTGATATTGGCCAAATTATGTTACATTGTGAGCATGTATGAATATGTAACAACAAATCCCATCTTATCTACAAGTATAATATACCAATAAAAATGTGGGGAAAATAAAAAATAATAATTTACTTTAGCTCATTCTTCAAAATTCTTCAGTAACAGTCAAAGATTATATATAAGTTTACTTTAGAAATATATTTACACATTTAAGAAAAGTATGTAATGTAAAACTAGGTTATTTATGATAATGTTATCATTAGTTGACAGAAAATAATTCTTTTGTGAAACTTATTTAAAGACATTTCATACTATTAAAATATAGTTTTCAGAACACATGTCAAATACATCAATCCATTAAGTGTGATTACATTAATAATTAGGACAAAACTATCACATGACATATAGTAATATAACATTAGGCATAAAATATTCTTCTCTGAAAGGCTTTATATTAACTGCTTACAATTGCAGTTATCTCACTTTTTTTCCTCCAAGTTTTCATAGACATCATGTGTATCTTCTTAAATGTCAGAATGATGTCATTGTTTTCATATATTTTGGGAATCATACACTGCTCAGAGGGAAAATTAATCTCTGAAAATTTAGATTAAGGAAAAATACTTTCCAGGTATAAGATGAAAGCTCTGTGAACTGACTAGTTTTTTTTCCACTATAGAATCCTTCAGAACTGAATCTCTAAACCCTATCTCTAAAATACACCACTAAATAGTGTGAAAGTATTAGAATGCTATGCCAATTTGTTTTGCTAATGTGGTGACAGTCAAAACTGAAATAATAAGATTTTATGATGTCAAGAATAAAAGTAACTCTAGCTTTATAATTAAAGTCAATGATAACCTTAAATTAATTCCTAAATTATAGGGCCTCTTTACTCCCAAAATACAAAGACCACTTTTGTTGCATATGATGAATTAGAGGTATATTTTTTTTTATATCTTAAACTTGAAAGAATGAAATTCTCAATCCTAAATATCTTCTTAAGTTAGAAGACAGATGCATTATAATAAATCTCTGAGATTATTAAGAACAAAATATTTTCTAGTATTCTAAAAATGTAGACTATCTGCAGAATTATATGATAAATATCATGTTTAAAATAATAACAAATATGAAAAATAACAAACTTATACTTTTGATACAAAGAATAATCAGGCTTTTATGAGAACTAAAAATTGTCTTCTAAGCTTATATAATTATATGGTTAATTTAAACTTTTAACTGTTTGGAAATTTATATGTATTTTTAAATATGACCCACTGTAATATGAACCAGTAATTCAGATAGCTAGAAATTTTTAGGATGTAGGTGCTATAACCATGTAATTTTGCGGGGGGCGGGGGGTATTGAGAATTGAATTCAGGGGCACTCGACCACTGATCCACATCACCAGCCCTATTTTTTATTTTATTTAGAGATAGGGTTTCACTGAGTTGCTTAGCACCTGGCTGTTGCTGAGGCTAGCTTTGAACTCTCAATTCTCCTGCCTCAGCCTCCTCCCCCCTGGAATTAGAGGCATGCAACACTGTGCCAAGCAACATGTAATATTTTTAATAGAGACACATAGAAATGAAAATATAAGTAAGACTTTATATGCACACATATACACACACTCATGCTAAATCCTCTTTGTGGTAAAACTGAAAACTCTGATCTATTTCATTTAGTAAACTAAGATATATTTTGGTATTTTCTATTGATTATACTCTTCACAATACTACTTTTCATATAGATACTATTGTTATACCCATTTCACAGATATGGAGAAATAAGTAGGTTGAATTACTGTCTCCATTTCATATATCTATGAGGCATTTTGAAAGAATATTTATTTTGGTTCAAGTAGTTATTAAATTTTGCTTTTTTTTTACACTCCTGTTGTTGGGGATTTAATAATCTCCCCTTTCAGCATTATACTGTAAAATATTGACATTGAAGAAGCTTTTTCAGTAACATAATCTTATTCATAACCCATACTTTGAACTGCAAAATGTTGCAATCCAACAAGTTAATTAAAAAGCATTGTTTGTGAAATGAATCTGACACACCTTTCCAATGTACATTTATAAATATACTACAGTGAATCTCACCAACATGTATATCCACAAGACACTGCTTTTATTTTGAAAATGTAAGTAAATAAATAAAAATATCATTTGAGGAGGGGCAAGAATCAGGGGAAGTAGGACTGGGTAAGTATGGGGAAGTATTGGGGACTGAATTCAAACATAATATATCTCATGCATTTATGTCAAAATAAATTCAAATGTATAACTGCTATGAATCATTTATTTAAAAAAAAACACGTTTTACTGTAAGCATTGTTAATGACCATAAAAAATATAAGGAAACTGTCAACTGTGCTTAGGGTTTGGATTTGGATTTTGAATTTGGATATTCAGATTTGGATTCAAACCTGTTTCCTTTTTATATATTTTGCTATTTAAAATATTAAACTAGGAAAAATTTGTGATAACTTTAAGTGAATACAGGTTGAAGTAATGTATATTTTAAAATTTAGCAATGATTTGCATTTTACATTTTGTTCACTCTGATTTTTGTTGTCTTTGTTCAATTTTCATTCTTTTTCTTCTTTTGCATTTATCCACTTTAGTTATTCAAATTTCCCACATTTATGAAGACAATTCATAAGTTATACTCTTTGGTGTTTAAACCACAGGAGGCCAGGTTAAAATTCTTAAGTTGTACCTCAATACAACATTATACTGAGGGCACACATATATTTTCCTGCCTGAGTACATGACTCTATATATTTTGAGTGAAGAGCCTGTAATTTAATTCTGAAACATATATTGTATAGGTATCCATAGAGAAAAAAAGACCTCAGGTTCACAAGCACAAGGAAGATTCTGAGTAATCAACGGGGGGGTGCTGCTGCGATAAAACTTGTGCTATTAAAGAATGCTCCAGGAAATTCTGTACTCAGATTAGGACTTCCTACAAAATTTTTGACATGTGTCCATGCACTTGAGTGTGTAACTAGGGAAAAGTGTATATGTAGGGTATAGACATCTAAAATATCTTGATACCTAATTTACAGAAATGATCCTTTTCAACTTCACCCAGGTGAAAATCTTGATGTAAATGAGATACAAGACACAGAAGGTAAGAAGTTGTTACCACTGGTTACTGGTAACAAGTTTTGCTTCCCAGATGTTGAAGTTTGAATACTAGAGAAGCACCCAGCCAAGTATAGAAGGCAAGTTTTATTTAAAGTATAGTACTACAGGCTATACTTCCCCCTGTGAGGAAGAAGGCGGCCATAGCTAGTATTCAAAGAAGCAGGAGTGTCCTGCCTCTTTTATACATCTTAGATTCTCTTGTTCTCCTGCCCTCTTCCCCCTTATAATGATCCTTCCTTTCCTCATCCAATGTACAAGACCAGTGCTCCCGGGATATGCTGGTGGGATGGCCAAAAAGTGAGAAGCAGATGGGCTGGAAGGGCCAATGGTGGAGTGATCCCAGGCAGGAAGGGAGAGGCAGCCAAAGAGGTGCTTCATTAACAGCTTTTAGGAAGAACAGGAAAGGCAAGTAACCTTGGTAATGGAAGGAAGGGAGGATTCTGGAGGCATTAACATTTCAATCACCTAGAGGAAGTCTCCAACCAGCCCCAAATTAGTTTTTATTTCACCTATCCAACTATCATCTATCTACACTAACTGCCTGTCCTTAATTCTTGCTTCAAAGCAATTTAAGAATAGTAAGTACAGAAGTCATTTATTTCTCTGGATTCACATTTTGGGAACATATGTGCACTTGCATGATGTGTTTTGCATAAATACACTATAGACAAAATGTCATTATTTTTAAATAATGTTTTATGTTTGATACTCTTAAATTCTATATGGTTATTTTAGATATAACTGATTTAATTTCACAATTAAATTGTAATATAATTTGCAGTTTGAGAGTTAAAAGAAAAAAAATAGGAAGTAGGAAGTGCTTATAAAGATCTATTTTTCCTCAAGGAGCTACAGGGTGGGACTTATTCTTAGGAATTCCTTCCTCTACTGCTCTTTTGTGGGCATATAGAGTGATTTTGCCCCAGGTCTTGCATGGGAAATGCACAAAAATCAGTGACTGTTGTCTTTTCCAATTTGCTGTTGGCATGTGGGATATGGCTGCCTTAAACCATATTCTCTCTGGGTATACACTTCTAGTAACTTAGGCAGCATGCTCATATCCTCCTGATTGCTCAAATTTCTGGGAATCAGAAGGCAATCTTGTTTCTATGTCTAAAATCAGACCCAGTCACAAGGATGGAAGTGCCTTCTAGGCGTTCTGTTATGAGCAGTTCTACTCCACCCATGTCACCTTCCTACTCTAGGCTCCTGAGGCCCCAGATATGTTTAAAATTTTAATGTCTAGCATTATTTGTTATAGGATGTCATATTGAAGTCTAAAGTACATGGAAGGGGTAGTAAGAAAGCATTATGACATATGAGGATTATCTCAATGAAAATTCTTGCAAAGATGAGCTCAAGTAAGGGCAGCTTAAAAAGTACAGGGGAAAACTAAAAGAGCTGATTCATAGTTAATCTGCTAACAATTTTCAAGCATTTTTTTAGGAAGGCAGATGTAGAGGGAAAATCTTATAAGAGAAAATACTGTGGGTTACAAAAGTAACTGTGAGAATCGTATTATCATAGGCTAAAGCATTGGGAATTTGCATCTGATCATTATAAAATAAGGATTAATAACCAGGAAAAACCCCAGCAACATGACAAGAGTTTGGTGGAATGGGATAATACTTTATTGGAAGTCAAATATTGAGAATTCAAATCCAATACTGTGTTTATAACCTGTGTGACTGTGAATAAATCTTCAGCTTGTAGAACTTGGCTTTTTTTTTCTTCTGTGAAATGAGGTTATGTTAGATGTTCTTTAAAATTCATTCCAGATATATTTTAATGATTTTATGTTTGTGAATTTAACCAGAAAAAGACCATATGTAATTAATTCATATTATAAAAGTTCCAAAGAGGAAAAAACAAGAAAACATAGAAATCAAGCGTGTATTTAGAAACAGGTAGAATTTAAACTAAGTAGATCATATAGTTGCTTAAAAAGCTGAGATTTTTACAGGCAGACAGAAAAGGTGGACAAAATTGAGAATTCTGGTAGGAAATATAAGGGACTAAGTAAGAACAAGGGAATTGTTTGTAGGTGGGCCAATAAAGAGACTAATCCAGAGTTAAAAATGATTCATCAGATTGGGATCATGTGCATTAAGAATTCATTCTAGCATAAGTTCTCACAGAATGAGTTTCAAGACCAAAATACATACTTTAAAAATTTGAGTCATGAAGTAGAATATTTTGCTCTCTTTATTAGGTTTAAGCTCCATGTGATTATTTTCTGCTTTGCTCCTTCTGAATTCCTAGCATTTAGAATATTGGTTGGAATATGAATATGTTTTGCCCATGTTCAAGTTTGCTTTTGATCAGTCAGAATTGATTTTCACATCTTGAAAAATGGGATATTGTACATTAAAGGAGCCTTGTAAAATCACTCCCATGTATAGAGACATAAGAAAGATACAATTTCTATGAGCAACATTATTATTTTTTCAAAAGGAGAACTAGACATTTTTGTAGTTTTTCAGCTGAAGGCATTTATGACTATATTCTAAGTATTAGTAAATAATGGATCTTCATTTTTCAAGTAGAAATTGTAGCTAGCCATCCATGATTTATTTTTTTTCAGGACACTGTTTTAAATGGGAGTGTACCTACACTATAAAACAACCTCTGCACTAGAATGAAAGCTATTTGAAAGTCAGCACACTACAACTGCTGTTTGCTATGGAACACTGTAGAAGAGTACTATTTGAAGCAGTTTAAAACAGCAGGACAGCAGTTCTATTGATAGTAACAGAATTTGTGTGGCCTTCACATTCTGCAGCCCTGGAAAGTAGTCTTTTTATTCTTCCATGTGATTTTTAAAGCTACAGTTATAATATGTAAGCATTCATAAGAGATCTAGATAGTGTTTTCATACCCATCACTATTGAGAATAAAAGGGCAGACATTCTTTGACCATGGATTAGCATGATAGATGGTTTCTAAAATTTGGGAGTTCTATGTATTCATTTTCCATTTTAAAGAAATGTTATCCATGTTGAATTTTTTGTTCCTGGCATGTGAAATATTAAAATTCCCTGAAATTCAATTTTAGCAAAACATAATTTCCAGAGAAAGCAATGTGACTCCTGATTCCCAGGAGTTTTTCATAACTGTCCCTGTCAAAAAATTGTATAATAAACAATAAATCAATCTTCATGAGTGATTTTTCTCATTGAGGTAATGAAGCCATGGAGAAAATGACATTTTCTGATAATTTTCAGCTAAGGATATGGAAATTTCTTATGTTTTTATTATTAAAGAAGTAAGTTATCCATCAGCACTGGTGGGAAGGAATGATTCCAGTTTCTCCATTAGAAGTTCTTCAAGGAAGTTGAACTAGCAATGGCCAGGCCTACTTGTTGGTATGGATGCTATTATGGCACTTTTATGGATGTTGTAACTGGTTATTCCACATCTTTTGCTAATCATCTTCAGAGTTGGATGCCAAAAATAAAACTACCCTAATCTCCCCAACATTCTCTACCTCTTGTCCATTCCTTTCTATAGGAAGGAAACAGGCATTATGGAAAGTAATACTGTAGCAAATTTTCCTGAATATCCATCTCGTATGAAAAATATATACTGAAAATACACTTTAAAATGACTGTTGCTTTCATATTTACATATAACTACAAAACAGATGAATTAGACATTTCCTGTATGTTAGAATTTGACAATGGATGATTTTTTAATCAGTAGTCCTTTCAGTGTAAAAATAATAGCACCTCCTCCTGTTCTACTTTGAGACATAATGTTTGAGGTAAATTGAAGAAAAGCAGTTGTATGATTTTTTCTTAACTTTTAAAATTCAGCAACAAGCAATATCTTTTTTTTTCTTTTTATTCCTTTTCTGTAGTCAGTTTGAACAGTTTTTTTTGTTTTTACTGAAAAGAAGTTACCATTTGTGAACTTTGAAAAAATATTGAACAATCAAAGAAGGAATAAAGCTAGGATATAATAGCTTTTGTAATATGTTGTTTGTATAACTATTTTGGAATGGGAAAACATGTTTGCTTTGGGATATAACAACCACTAGAGAATCTAATCACAATCTATGCTGAAGAAATGCAGAGGGACTTTTTGAAATGGAAGATATGGTAACTAAATAATTACCAGGCTACCTCAGTTACACTTCTGCCCTTGCTATCTCAATGCAAGCTGGCACAGCAGGGAAAGTTTGGAAATTCAGCATCTACCAGTAATTTCTTGTAATTGTTTATTCTCATGAAGGTTTTAACTACAAATTTTCTTCTATCTATGAAATGTAGACATACATTTTAGTATATTACCTTTATTTTTTACTTTTCTAAAACTACATCATGAATCCTGATCATTGTATACTGATTTAATATTCTCTAATTAGACTGGGAAGCTGGTAAAAACAGTTTGTTCAATTGTTGATGCTTTAAAGTGGAGTCTAGAAATCAGGTTTTTTCTTATGAAGTTTCTATGTTTAGCACTGATATACTATGAGACATGTTGGCATCTCCAAGAACATAAGATTGATGTCAATTATATATATGAATTGCAGCATTACAGTAGAGGTGATGGTTTTGGAATATATTTTAGCTTTCAATTCTGACATACTTTGAAATTGATAATAGAAAATATTGGGAAGAAATTCCAATAAGTAAGGCCTTTGAACAAACTGGCACAGTTCCAACTAGATAATAAACTTTGACTAGCCATTGATAGCATCTATATAAAAAATTACAGGTACATCTAAGGCCTTTCTCTTTTCTGTCTGAACTTTTAGTTAAAAATGTAAAAATTTCACAATATGTGTTTCTCTATCATCTGTTTTTCAAGCTTTATTGATGTATAATTAACAAAATTATATATATTTCAAGTGTAGAACTTTATGACTTGATAAAAATATACATTATGAAATGATTACAACATTAAGTTAATGCATCCATTACCTTAAATGATGCCCTTTCTTTTTTAATGAGAACTCTTCAAATATTATTTTTTAAACAAATTTCAAGGATATAGGACAAATATTGTTAACTATTATCACCATTCTGTACATGAACTTTTTAGAACACGTTTTCCTTATAAATAAAAATTCATAACTTTTGACCACAATCTCCCTTTTTCTCTCTCACTACCCAGCCCTGGTCAATCACCATTCTACTCTATTTTTATGAGTCTGGCTTTATTGTTTTCTTTTTTATTTTCAATATAAAGTGATCTCAAAAAGTATTTGTCTTTCTCTTTCTGGTTTATTTCAATTAACATAATTCCCTCCAGGTCCATCCATATCATTGCAAAGAGCAAGATTTTTCTCTTTTATTATGGCTGAAAAACATTTCATCATAAACTAAATTTTATTTATCCATTTTTCTAGCAATAGATTCTTAGGTTGTTTCTATACCTTAGCTGTTGTGAATAGTGCTGCAATGAACATGGAAGTACAGATATATCTGACATAATGATTTCATTTGCTTTGCATGTATACCTGGAAGTGGTGTTGCTGGATCACAGGATGAGTTATTTTTAATTTTTTGAGGAAACTCCATGCCGTTTTCCATAATGGTTGTGCCAGTTTTCATTCCCAGTGACGAGTATACAAGTGCTCCTTTGTCTTTACATGATTACCAATGCTTGTTACCTTTTAACTTTTTGATAATGGCCATCCTTGCAGGTATGAGGTGATAATTTACTATAGTTCTAATTCACATTCCCTGATAATCTGTAAAGATGACCACCTTTTAATGTCATTTGTATATTTTCTTTAGAAACAAAATCTATTCAGGTCTTTTGCCCATTTTTATTCAGTTTTTTTGTTTTGTTATTGAGTTATATTAATTTCTTATATATTTTAGATAATGACTCCTATCAGATATATGGTTTGAAAATATTTTTCTCTCATATTCTAGGTTGCCTTTTCATTTTGCTTAATATTTCTTTTATTGTGCAGAAGCTTCTTAGTTTAATATAGTTTCACTTGTTTATTTTTGCTTTTGTTGACTGTGCTTTTGAGATCTCACCTCCCCCAAAGAAATATTTGTGAAGAACATTGCCAAGTAGCTGTTTTTCCTGCTTTCTTCCAGGAATTTTACATTTTCATTGCTATGTTTAAGTCTTTAATCCATTTGGAGTTTATTGTTGCATGTGGTGTGAGATCATGGGCAAGTTTCAATTTTTTTTTTTTTTTATAGCTGGCACCATGGCTTGTGCCTGTAATCTTTTTTTTTTTTTTTTTTTTTAAGGTGTAGATGGACACAAAATAAAAACACAATGCCTTTATTTTTATGTGGTGCTGAGGATCGAACCTGGGTCCCACCCGTGCTAGGCGAGCTCTCTACCGCTGAGCCATAATCCCAGCCCAACAAATTTCAATTTTTGTGTGTATAAATACAGTTCTCCCAATATTATTTATTGAAAAGACTGTCATTTGCCCATTATATATTCTTGGTGCCCTTGTCAAAGAGTAGTTCACTGTATATATGCAAGTATATTTCTGTGCTCTCTATTCAGATCCACTGGTCTATGTATCTGATATTAATGCCAATACCCCTTGTTTTGATTAATATAGCTTTGGAATATACTTTAAAATCACAAAGTATGATGTTTCCAGGTTTGTAATCATAGACCAATATACCCGAGTGACATAGATAAAAAAGTTTTCAGTCTGGGGCTGTGGCTCAGCGGTAGCGCATGCACCTGGCATGTGTGAGGCACTGGATTTGATTCTCAGCATCACATAAAATAAATAAAGGACTATCAACAACTAAAAAAAAATTTAAAAAATTTCAACAAAATACTTGCAAACTGGATTCAACTACACATTAAGAGGACAGACAAGAGGAATGAAGGAAAGGGGATAAGAAAACAAAAGACAGTGCAATAAATCTGACCTAATTTTACTATGCACATATATGAATACACTACAGTGAATCTCACCATCCTGTACATACACAAGACTAGGGTCCTAATTAGAATAAGATATATTCCATGCTTGTATAATTTTATCAAAATGGACTCTACTGTCATGTATTACTAAAAAAGAATCAATAAAATTTTTAAAAAGACAATTATACACCATGATCAAATAGAATTTATCCCTAGGATGCAAACTTGGTTTAACATATACAAATCTCTAAATATGATAGATACTATTAACAGAATGGAGGATATAAATCATATTAACCTCTTAATAAATGCAGAAATAGCATTTGTTAATATTCAACATTCTTCCATGATAAAAACTCTCAAAAACTTAGGTATAAAATATACTTCAACGTAATGAAGGTCATATATGATAAGCAAACAGCTCGCAGCATATTCCACAGTGAAAGTAGAAGGTTTCTAAGATCAGGAAAAAGAAAAAGGTGCCTACTCTCCCCACTTCTATTCAACATAGTACTGGGAGTCCTAGCCACAGCAATTCTGTGAGAAAAAGTAATGAAAAGTGTCCAAACCTAAAAGGAAGAAGTAAAATTTTCTTTCTGCAAATAACATGTTCTTTTATACAAAAACCCAAAGACTACCAAAAATGAATTCAGTAAATTTATTTGATACAAAATGTACATTAAAAAATCAGTTGCATTTTTATTTACTAACAAAGAAATTCCTGCAAAAAAATTAAGAAAAAAATGTCATTTAAAATAGCATCTCAAATGACAAATTTTATGAATAAATTTATCTGGTGACATGAATATATATGCATTGGGAACTAAGATATCAATAAAAGAAACTAGAAGAGACACAAGTAAATGGTATGATGACTTGTATTCTTGAACTGAAAGAATTAATTTTTTCAAAATATCCATATTACACAAGGCAATTTATAGGTTCAATATAATCCATATGAAAATTTTAATGACATTTTTCACAGAAATAGTGGAAAACAATGATAAAATATGTGTGGAACTTCAAAACAAAACAAGACCCTGTGTCAAAATTCAAAAGGGCTGTGTAAATTAGTGGTAAAGTGCCCCTGGGTTCAACCCCCTGTACAAAAGAAAAAAAAATCATACTTTTTGAAATTTAATATTGTTTTACATTGTCTTTTATATTTGAACATACTTTTGCTGAAGTGTGGTTTTGTCTTCCAAACCTTTCTTCATCAGCAGACCTTATATGTGCTTTCTTTAGAGAACTAAAAGATTGTACTAAATAATACTGTATTTTTTATCTCTGACACCCTGGCTTAGCAACAGGCAATATGAGATGACCTATAATGACTAGTTTACAGGCTTATACCCTTAGTATCTTCAGTAGAGAACTCTCAAGAACAGAAGAAATAATAAAGGCATGCTTGAATTTAGTTTAAATTATGCCAAATCTTGCTATTATTTGTGGGTCACTGAATTTCCAACTTTCTTAGGTATTTTTACCTCACCGGGAAAGATACTAAATTTGTAATATCTTTAAAGTTGTAATGATGCATGAAAAAGAGAAGTATTGTATTTACTTTGTTCTCACTAGTTTAAAATGTGTTCAGTTCTTTTTTATAAATAGAAAATAGATTTAGTTATTGCAAATAGAAGAAATGACTAAAGATGAAAATTTATGACAATCTTCTATTTTGACAAGTTATAATAAGAGTAGGAGATAATATAAATAGTGAGAAAGAATAATATGGAGTGTTCAGCAAAATTATAATTGGTAACATGATTATTCTTAATTTTATTTTGTTTGTAAGAGTAGGTTACATTTTAGAGCACAGAGGTGTAGAAATAAAAGAGAGTTCATTCACACAGTTTATCATTTTTTTTTCCTTTGGTACTGGGGATTGAACTCAAGGAATGCTTTAGCACTGGACTACATCCCTAGCCTTTTCTTTTCTATTTGAGGCAGTATCTTATTAAGTTTCTGAGGGTCTTGCTAAATTTCTGAGGCTGGCCTTGAACTTATGATCCTCCTGTCCATTCTCCTGAGTTACTGGGATTACAGGTGAGTGCCACAGTGTCTGGCTGCAGATTATCATTCTTACATGTCAAGCATGCTAATGTATCTTTGCAAACTCTACAGTGACTTCTTTTCTCTCTGCATTCATAGCCAAAATAACAATTATTGGTGTGTTCATCATATTTGCAATTCCCCAAACTAGCTTTGTTGAAGACAGGCATTATGTGACACACTTTTGAGTTAAACTGAATTTATAGTTAAGTAAGCAAGGGTCCAGATGATTAAATGACTTGACACAGAACACAGTTTTAGAACTCTTAGAACCTGATTTATTTGCCCCAGTTTAGAATGATTCTCAGTCAACTTTTCTTTGTCTTAATAAAAATCCTGCTTAAATTAATAAAGTTCTTCCAGCAATTGTTATTATGCCTTTGAGAAGTTAAATACATTGTTTTACTAAAGAAGAGAATGTTATAAAAATCGTACTTTCCTCTAATTTTTACTAAAGAATAGAATGTTATAGAAATCATACTTTCCTCTAATTTTTAGAGGAAGGCATGATGAGTAGATGTTTATGATGGCGAATTAGCTTAGAATATTATTGTCTAGAATATAGAGGAAATGATACTTTCAGAGTTCATCATATTTTTTTATTGGTTTTGACAGTTTGTCCTATGAAGAGAAATTAAATTTAAGGGATTGGTATTGGAAGGAACTTCTTTTTCTATTATTTTTTCTCCTTTTTTCTTTGTTTTCTCAGATACCTGTGTTTGATTAGAAGGCTGTTCATAGTCTGTGTAAGAATGCTGTGTGTAAAGAAGATAAGAAGTATTTCATTGTCTCATAGTGAAGTTTTTAGCATTACCATAGAATTAACAAGTGAAAAAGAGGTAGAAAACCTTAGCAATATGACATGAGTAAGCATGAGTACTTTATTCCATTATCCCTATCTAGATAGATCAGTATTTAGCCTATTGAAAACTATGTCAACAATTACTACTCAGTATTTCCCTCTTTTATGTTTTGGTTTGTCTTTTCATTTATTTATATATTTATTTTATTTGTAGATGAGCACAATACTTTTATTTATTATTTATGTGGTGTGTGGTGCTGAGGATTGAACTCATTGCATCACAAGTGCAAAGGTGAGCTCTATCACTGAGACACAACCATAGCCTCTCATTTATTTTTTTTATTCTTTTAAATCTTATTTATTTATTTGAGAGAGAGAGAGAGAGAATCTTTTTTGTAGATGGACACAACACAATGCCTTTATTTTATTTATTTATTTTTTATGTGGTGCTGAGAATAGAACCCCAATCCCGCCCATGCTAGGTGAGTGCTCTACCACTGAGCCACAATCCCAGCCCTCATTTATTTTTAGTAGACAAAAATTATATGTTTATGGTATAAAGCATGTATTTTGAAAAAATTTATACATTGTGGAATGACTAAATCAAGCTAACATGGATCATTTCACATGTTTATTTGTGATAAAACTCTTAAAATCAACTCTCAGCAATTTTCATAGATAATACATTTTATTAAACTATGGTTATGCTGTACAACTGATCTCTTGAACTAGTATTTCACTTAGTATTTTAAAAGCATGTTCATGTTCTCTTATGTAATTAACAAGCCTGTGAGGAAATATTATTTTGATCTTAATGATGAGAAATTTATACTCAGGGTTTTCACTCTTTTATGCAGCTAAAAAGGAGCAAAACCAGGATTTGAGCAAGGTCTTCTGAGTACAAGAATGTTCATTTCTTCACCTCTGATCTACATTATGAATCAAAATTTAAGTGTCACCATGGATTGAAAAATCAAACCTTCAAATATGAGCTGGTTAAAAAAATAACAGGATAAAAAATCTTTAAAAATCTGATAAAAATTAACTTGTAGTAGTTATTTCTAGAGAGTGGATTTAGCATGAGAGATTAGTTTTCTTTATATTCTATTCTGTGCTGGTTTCATATTTTTTCAATAGACACATACTATTAACTCTATGTTTTTAACCCATCTGTAATATAAACAGTAATATTAAATTATAAATACCTTAGATTTATATATAATATTTAACTCTCTAAGAATACCACACCTGTTTTATTACTTTTTACTTTGTTATTCATTCAACAACTAAAGCGACTAAGTCACAATCAAATAGTGTTGCCTAAAGTATCACATCTAGTTTGTGTATAGAATAAATATCAGATTCCTGATTCTAGAATGTAGCTCTTGTGGTAGCAAAAGTTATTTTTTATTTCTACTATTAATCTCCACTTTTGCATCCTCAGCTTAGTTGTCCTTATGCTAATAGGACTTTTTGTTTCAAGCACTCTTAATCATTTTTCTGTTTCATATTATCAAATGTCCTGATTATCTGAAAAATGTATGTATACATTTTAAGAAGTCTTATTTTAAACTCCAGAACTTATCAATTTGGAAAGATTTAGTTCACTATGCCACTTTGAAATATTAAAATAAAACATTATGATTTATGACACCAATTTGTTGAAATCAAAAAATGGGTACCCTACTTCAGTTGTATTTTGTGGATTCAAATGCAACATGCACATGCCATTATTTAATGTTGGTAAATTTGGTGCACCTTAAAAACTAAAAATGGCATGCCTTAACATTTTTTTGTGTTGCAAAATGTGAAATCTTCAGTTTCAGGAATGAGCTTTCACATTCTAATTGAAATATAAACAGAAAAAAAATGTTTATTTTCTTTTCTTACTCCCTTCCATTTGCATAATGATTGTAAATTCTGGCAGACTCAGAATGTTTATGTATTCAGTATACATATTACATATTCAGTAATATATCTTTTAATCAAGATACTATACAGCATTATTGTACAATACTAGATCTCCCATTATTTCCCAAAGGAATGTAGTTGGTTTAAAAAATAGTTTGTTAAAAAGCAGTCACTACAAAACTGGTAGCTTAATTATATAAGCATTTTGTTGTCTAGAGAATAATACTTTGAAAGCCAAGGGCAACATTTATAAATATATCCAAATGTCAAGCAGCTTTTCTTGTACCAATTTGCACTGTAAAATTCTTACCCAAATAAGACTTTGGGTCAAATAAAACTTTATGTACATTACTTGGAAACTAGTGCCTGCTTACATGGAAAAAACCTATTATGACTGCTTTAAAATGTAGCCTCATGTTAGTAAAATTCAAGATACATTGTTTAGAATTCATAAACTATTCAGATGGTGAGAATGATCAAAGAAGCATCACTGTTAGCATGGTCTGGTGGAAAGAGTATGGCCTAGAATCCTGATTAAGGTAGTTTCTGTGATATGACCTGGGATTATATATTTAATCTCACTAAGGCTTAGTTTCTTCATCTCTGAAATAAGTTTAGTAATTCTTAGCTTTTATGGCTTTAGTGAAAATTAGCAATAAGGTAAAGTTTACAACACAGTACCTAGTAGGTCAATGAAGGTAACTCTGATGTTTATTCTGATTGTCCACAGCATCAGCATCCATAAAACATGATGCAACAGGAATACAGCAACAACTTTAGTTTAGAAATCAAAAAAAATGGGAGAAGGTGTCTAATTTATAAGTATAATCAAGAATACCTTTTAGAGCCAACATAAGCCTATGATGATATAAAATCTAGTTCATTGTCTTATTTGTTGTATGGTCCCTTGTGATTTAGTTCACTTTCTATGACTCAGTTTCCACTTTTAAAAACTGAGTTATAATAAAACCTACATCAGTGAGATGTGATATGGTGAATGTACCTAATACAATCTTTGATTTCATAAACTTTATTTTTTAATTGTTTCTTTTTAGTTATACTTGAAAGCAGAATCAATTTTGACATAATTATACAAGCATGGAATATATGCTATTCTAATTAGGACTCCATTTTTGTGGATGTACACGATAGTGGCATTCACTGAGGTGTATTCATATAAACCTCACAATCTTTCAATAACTGTTAGTTACTTTCAGAATTTCAATGGATTATAAAGACCAAATGCAAGTGAAGGTGAAAGGCATTGTGAACTGTACTGTTATACAAATGCTACTTACTATTATTATAGTTTAAAGTACCTTGAAATTTTGTATGTTTGTTCCCTTAGAAAAATGGATAAAGGTAAAAAACATAACTACCTGTTCTTAGCTTTATTTTCATTATTTAAGGAAATATTAAAGGCACATTAAGACAAGACGGATAGTTCAAGTAAGCAAAGAAAGCTTTCTTTCTTTTTGATTTTGTACTTGGGGAATTTTTCTTGATCTTTTTCTTCAAAGGGAGCAGAAAATTCATTTATGAAAGCCTCAGGCCATGCTTATTACAAGAAAGAAAGAAAGAAAGAGAAAGAAAGAAAGAAAGAGAGAAAGAGAGAAAGAGAGAGAGAGAAAGAGAAAGAGAAAGAGAGAGAGAAAGAAAGAAAGAAACTGAATGACTTTGCATACTTCAGTAAAACAAAATAATTCAATTAAGCTTACGCAGTACATGCAGTACATCTTAGTGTTTAAGCAAGGTTGGAAAGGACACTTGACAGTTCATGTTATGAGAGAGCTCTTAGACATTTATATCTGGATTAAAATGTTACCAAGTTTTCAGCAAGTGAATTATTCCAAATCAGGTAATTTTGTCAATTACATAGACAATGAGTCTTGTATGAGAGTTAGGCTGTTTACTGAAGGAAATGGTGGCTGAATTTCTGATATAAATGGCCATAAGAACAAAGAGCTTTACTTCTTGTAAAAAAAGAAAAATGCTGTTTCCTTTTGAAAGCAGTTACCTCCCTGGTGGTGAGCAATGTGTCTTTTAGGCTTAATGCATTGGCCTTTTAAGTGACATATTTTTTACCTGTTCTAAAAACTGTTTGGCAAAATTCTGACAATGAACATAAAATGACAGAAAAGCCCTTGTTATTTCTTCTAGTACCTGTTTTGTTCAATTTTAAGCATTGAAAGCTTAGGTGAAATTGGGATAAAACTTATTTTACTCTTTTGGAGTTTATTTTCCTAAATTTCTCTATATTGGCTATATATTAACTGGTATTCACATGTTAAGATATACTTTAAAAATAAAATTAATAGGAATGATGATTACCAGAGTCTGGGAGGTCAGTCAATTAGGGAGATGTTTGCTGAAGGGAATAAATTTCAGTAGTGAAAATAATATCAGTACTCTGAATATTAAATTAAAAGAACCTGATAAGTTGTCTTAACTGATAATTGAGTAAATTACAACAAATGTCTATTGAAATAATATGTTTCAGAGATTTTTCAGGGGCTTGAAATGTTTTATTAGAGAATATAACAACAAAAGATGGCTTTCTTCACAGCACTCACAATCTAGCAGGGGAGAAAAATATTAAATATTAATCTAATTACTAAATTATAGCAACTATTAGAAAGTTTTAATATTTTTGAAGTATTTTAAATGGGATTAAGAGTGCCAAGGATGTTGAGGCTGTTTTGTAAGTGGTCAGAGTTTAATTCATTGAGAAGGTGATTTTCAAGCAAGTACTAAATGTGGTTGAGGAAGTTTGCCAAGTAAACATCAAGGGGAAAAACTTTCCAGACACGAGGAGGTCACTGAATGAAAAAGCATATTCAAGGAATGGTGGAGAGGCCAGTGTAACTAAAGAGCATTGAAATCTTATTTTCAGTGGTGAAAATAATACAGGAAAAATGGTTGATGTTGGTGACAAGGAAGATATTTTGAAGGGTCTTGTAAGAAGCCACTATAAGGACAGTTGCTTAACTCAAAGTCAGATGGGGAGTTATGGCAAGCTTTGATCTCAAGACAAAATAATTTTACTTCAGAATTAAAAGGCTGACTTTGTTTGCTGTGTTGAGAATAGTGTACCGTAGATAATGGGACAAACAGAAACCTATTGCAGTAATTTCCTGCAGACAGTGGAGATAATAAATTGTTCAGATTTTGTATTTCTTTGGACAGAAACTAGAGTGATGTTCTGGTAGACTAAGATGTGAGATGTGAAAAAAGTGGAGTTGTCAAGACACCACCAGTATCTTTAGCTTTGGCAACTGAAGAATTAATTTCTTATCAACTGAGATTGTAAAAAATGCAAGTGTGGCACATTTGTGGAAGAGACAGTTTCATACATCCTAAGTTTGATATGTATTTTAGACACTTGTGTGGAGATATTGAGTAGGTGATTGGATCTAAGACTCTGAAGTTTGAAAGAAATGTTCAGATATCACCTAAGGAGCAAGTGTGTACACAGAAAAAAGGAGGAAACCTTAGAGTATTTCAACTTTTGAGATCTAGGAGAAGAAGATGAGCTGGGCAAGGAGACGGAGACATGGTTCCACTGGTAAGAGGGAAACATGAGTATCTGGTATTTGGAAGCCAGGTGAAGAAAGCTAACAAGCAGGATGGAGTGATCAAATCGGTTCAATGCTGAAATAGCATCAAGATGAAGAAGAAATTTACCATTGGTAAGATAGTTTACTGACCTGTGAGAAGCAACATAGATATCCATGTGAAAGAAGATACTTTAATGTCATTGATAATAGATGACTTCAAAATCGGGGGTTATAAATATATGGCCCATTGTCCACATTTAGACAAAGATGGACTTTCAGGGGCAGTATTTAGGAAAAAAAATAATAATTGAATGTGAATGATATTGGGAAATATGTATTCTAATATGGCCACAGACCCCATCATCTCATTTTATATTTGGGGGTCTTCCATATTTGTGATATTTTCTTGGTTCCTGATGAGCTTGGCTGCTTTGAGTTTGCAACTCCTGGTTAGGAGGTTTTCTTTTGCCTTGCCACAGAGAATATAATCTGATTTAAAATTTTTCCCCATACTTGGAACCCAGGGTCACTTATCTACTGAGAAACATCCCCAGGCATTTTTATTTTTTATTTTGAGACAGAGTTTTACTAAGTTTTTTCGGTCCTCACCTCACTAAGTTTCTGAGGCTAGCTTCAAACTTTTAATCCTCCTTCCTCAGCCAGCTGAGTCACTGGGATTACAGGCATGCACCACCCTGCCCGACATAATCTGATGTAATTTTGAAAGCACATATGTTTCCATTATTATAGATATAAAGGTCCTTGATTTATAGTTTGGAATAATTGGAATTTTTAGTTAAATTCATGTTCCTCTTCAAGGCTGGATGTACTTTCTCTTTTTTTTGTATAAGGGTACTAAATAATAGATATTTTGTTAGAAGAAACTCTCGGTTTGTAATTTGGCATTTCCTCATCTTTATTTACAAAAGAGATATCTGAATCAGTGTTTAAGTGTTTTGCTTAAGGTCATGTGACAAAAGACCAGCTGTGGTATTATCAGAATTCTGCATTGTCATTCAGCCCTTGAAACTGTTATGAAGCATCATATGGGTCTTTTGACATGAATTTTACTGTTCTTTGTATTATGTTATCTAGCCATTTGTTCAGTTAACCTATTCATTAATACCTAGTAGATAGGAGCTATATTATGTGTATGTCAGTAATACATATAAATTATAGTCACTTTTAAAACTAGGGGATACACTTACCTTGTGCCCTTAAGTGTATCAGAATTCCATATGGTGCTTTTTATCACATATAGAAGTTTTTAAGATTATCTTCATTCATTATTACCTTGATAATTATTTATTATCAGATTAGTTTAAGTGAGGAAAAGTAATACTAAAGTTTCACTTTGGTTTTTCAACTGCTTATAATCTTTTATTTTATCCTTTAGAATTCCTCTTTTGTTCAGAAAGTATTCAACCCTTAGCATTAAGTCTTTGTGTTTCCTCATTTGTTTCCCACACCTCAAGTCTGATTAGCAACCTGTCTGCAATTTTCCTGCTGCACCATGGTTGTAGATAATATATATTGATTTAGATATAGCTATAGAGTAAGAGAATTAGTTGTATAAAGTCATACTAGAGTTGCAATTGAAAGTAACTTTTTTTTGTACCAGGGATCAAACCCACAGGCACTTAACCATTGAGCCACATCCCCAGCCTTTTTTTTAAATTTTGGAGACAGAGTCTTGCTAAGTTGCTTAGGCCCTTGCTAAATTGCTGAGTCTAGCTTTGAACTTTTGATCCTCTTGCCTCAGACTCCTGGGTCACTGAGATTACAAGTGTGTGCCACTGCACCTGGCAAACCTACTTTTAATTACATACTCATTACAGACTCTCACTGCTATAGCATAGTGTGTTTATTTGTTTTGCCCAGGTGTTTAATCCAGCCACTGCTCAACACCTTATAAAAATAGATAACTGTAATAATTAAACATGCTTCTGAGGCTAGGAAAATTACTTTATCACTAGTGCCAAACTATGGTTTCCATATGTTAACAACACTAAACAACAACAACAACATGAACCCAAACCACACAGACTTATAACTATTTTTTTTCAGTGGCAACAAATAAAGGACAAAGATTTCTCTCTTGCTTTCTCCTTAATCTTTACTAGATGAAGTCAGTACATCATGGCATTTGTAGTGAAGATGCTGGTTTCCTAGTGATTCAGGAATACCAGGAAGAGTATTTCCCCTAAATGGATCTGAAATTTTCCTTTCATTGTTCAATTCTTTTTTATCCATTCCATAATTAAAAATATTGCCATCATTTGTACTGCATATAGTTTTAAAAAGGCACCCTTAAACCAAATTTTGTTTTAAGTGATTCTTGGCCAGAATAGTCAGCTTCATATTTACATCATTTGTGGGACCTTTGAAAGCCTTTGGTCTTATAAGCCTTCTCTATACTATTGTAACCCAGTCTCCTAATTGGTATTTTTCCTTCAAGTCATCAATTCTAATATTTATATTAATTCATATTAACCCTGCAGTCTTTCCCAAGATATAGAATTCTAATACAACCCTTCTAAACATATAACCCTCCTTTACATATCTGTTGGCTTCCCTATTGCATATCAGGTAAGAGAGAGGCTCGGACATGGAAGATGAGAAGTTTCATCATACAGTTCCAATCTTCTTTTTCTATTGCTTTCATTTTCATTTTTTTCTTAAATTCCTGCCTCCACAACTTACACCAAGAGCTCCAGCCGAGCACATCACACCTAGTCTCTTTAGCCTGAGTGTTCTTTCATGTCCCTTTCTTTTATCTGAGCTCTTCTCTGCCTATACTCCCTTTGGTTTCTTCCCTTATCTGGAAAAGTCTTGTTCTACTAAGCCCAAACTTCATATAACACTTCTTTTGTGAAGAGTTTGCTGAATCGCCTGGGCAGATGATTTTTTTTTTTTCAGAGTTACCAATCATACTTTACTCATAGCTTTATTGTAACACTTATTACAGGTACTTCCATTATCACAATATATTTTAAGATTTATGTGTTTCTGTTTCATTTTGCTATACTGGGAGCTCTGTAATAAGCAAGGTCGGAACTAATTCATTTTTGTATCAACAGCATCCAGTAGGGTTTGGCACAAGGGATGTTTCTTGAGTAGGTAAAGGGTGATCTTACTTTTACTTACATTCTGTGGACAGCTGTAGTCCCCTTATTATCTGTCTGATTATGGATCTCTTCCTCATTTCACCTCTCAAACTTTCTCATGATATTTTGCTCAGTCATTTTATACCCACAGTCTCTAATAGTGAAGAGAGTGATATATAGATTGGGCCAGGGCTACATGATTGATGACTTGTAGACATTGCAGTTTGGTTTTGTGCCAGCATCAGTGATAGCAGCTGCCTTCATTTTTCAGTTTCTGGGATTTCTTCCAATATCTCAGGGCATAGTCTAATTCTACAGTTATCCTTGATGGCTGGAGGCTTATGTTATGTGAAATTCAGTACTTTATATCTACATTTATCATATGATATGGGACTTCTGTAAAGGCAGTTTGTCTATTAACAATTTAATAATAAATCAGAAACTGAATTTTCTGTAAATGTGGATGTATTATTGTGAAAATTTTAATGGTTTCCAGAATAAATTCAGATTGAAAAGACACTATACTAATGAAATCTTTTTTATGTAACAAATGTGAATAGGATATCAATTGTTAATAAATAACCATAAAAAACTCAGTAGGTTTATTCCTCAGAATAAGATCACACAAATTCTAAAAGGACAAATCTGTTACTTGGCAGGATATAGAAGATAAACCTGGCAAAGTTAGCCTTCTGTAGTTTAAATTAGCATGTAATAATTTGCATTGCTTAAAAATATTAAAGGCAACTTAATGCTTTTGCTAAAGTGTAAGTGCAAGACTAGAAAGACTAATGGCTGGCAGTTATTTTTATTTTTTAATATTTTTATTAGTTATTCATGGACCTTTATTTTATATATTTATTTCTATATGGTGCTAAGAATTGAATTCAGGACTTCACACATGCTAGGCAAGTGCTCTACGACTGAGCCACAACCCTGGCCCTGGCTGTTACTTTTAATGGGGTCTTCTTTAAGGTTCTTGCATTTTTCTTTCCTATCAACAACATTCATATTATATTATTTTTACAATGAAAATACAACACATGATGCTATAGATACAGAAAGAGAAGCTCAGGGAATCAATGTGACTTGCTTAAAGACATACAACTAGTTACTGAGAGGATCAGGACTAAAATTCAGAAACTTTTGCTCCTAGACTGAGGATCTCAATGCTTTTTTATGCTGTTTTCCATCATTTTAGCTCCTCCCCCCAGAGATTATGCAGAAAAGTTACTCTATTTCTCTGTAAAGTGTTTACAAACTATGTGAAAGTACAGTCATCAGAGTGGTTCCTACAAATGACTGAAATGAAAAATATTGAAAATACTTTATCTTCACTGCCAATGGAAGTCTAAACAAATGGCAATTACTGACTGAATAACAAAACAGACCTATAACAAGTAGTCTAATTGTTTCAAGCTCTGTCTACAGGCAAGCAATTTAAAAAGCAATGAATTAATATAATTTTTCAATTCAGACTCATCAAACACAAACTGAAGTTCTCAATAACCAACAGTTTGAGGATTGCATCAGAAACTGGGTAGGAATTGATGAGATAACCAAATGGTATATCTTATCCTGAATTGCCCTGGCTTAAAATTAGCAAGATTATGCTGGGTCTCTAATTTCTGAGAAGTAAAGACAGCTGTGGCTATTTACCCTAAGTTTAGCACAAATTGAATTGAATGAAAGCAAGAAATGGATTAGAAATTTTAGCATTTTGAAAGCTGACAGCTCTAACCTGAACCACAGTATTTATCTTCTTAAAATAGTTCTGGAACCCTAGATCAAGCCACTCCTTTCTTGAACTGTCCTATCTGCAGTTCTCCACCAATGACATGCAGCACATTTTTATTTATTTATTTATTTTTTTAAAGAGAGAGTGAGAGAGGAGAGAGAGAGGGAATTTCAATATTTATTTTTTAGTTATCGGCGGACACAACATCTTTGTCTGTATGTGGTGCTGAGAATCAAATCCAGGTCGCACGCATGCCAGGCGAGCGTGCTACCACTTGAGCCACATCCCCAGCCCCTGCAGCACATTTTTAAAGCAGAATTCAGCTGACCCAAAGCAGGAATTTTTCCTTGGCCAATCATATTCCATTGGCTTCTTGACAGTATTCAAGGTGTTTCTAGCTCTGTATTGTATCTTTTAATGACTTATCTTATGAAAGCAGTTTTAACAAGTGATAAAATGCTAGGAATTTTGTATACCATTTTGTGTTGCTATGATGGCTATGTGTTAAAAGTCATGAAACTGCATTAATACTTATTTCATATTTAAAAAGGAATGATAAAAAGTAATAACAGTTGAAATTCGTTAATTTGTTAATCCATTAAGTATCATTGAATGACAGCTATTTTTGAAGTTCTGTGTAGGGCCAAGATATTATAGGGAGGAAGATTTGTTCCTTGTTTCAAAAAGCTCACTGTATAATGATAATCTTACATTTAATAAATACTTAATACCTAATTCTAAAGTTCTGTGATGACTGAAACATGTTACTTTTTATTATACCTCACTTCCTATTGAATTATTGAATGAGAAATCAAATAAGGGGAAAATGAAGGGGGGACCAGAGTTCATCAAATGATTCACTATCTTAACAAATTGTTTTTCTTCACCATTGGTAAAGAGAAACCTGTCTCAGTAGAAATCAAATATTCAACAGGAATTTATTAATTATGGTTTCTTTCTTTCTTTCTTTCTTTCTTTCTTTCTTTCTTTCTTTCTTTCTTTCTTTCTGTACTGGGGATTGAACTCAGGGGTGCTTAACCAGTAAGCTATATCCCCAGCTCTTTTTATTTTTTAATTATTTTTATTTTGAGACAATGGTCTTGCTAAGTTGCTTAGGCCCTTGCTAAGTTGCTGTGACTAGCTTTGAAATTGGGTACTCCTGCCTCAGCCTCCTAAGTTGCTGAGATTATAAGTGTGTGCCACCATGCCTGGCTATAATTGTGGTTTCTTAAATGATCTAGACGTCTACAATGACATAAGATAATATATACAAGATGAGTGGCTATCAGATAAGTTATCTACTGCCTGTTATTGTGCAAAATGATACCTTATTTAAAAAAAAAAGAATTCAGAATCAGAAATCATAGGTTCTATTTCTGGATCTACCAGTTTACATTTTAAATCATCAATAAAGCAAATTTAATAAAACAGTACATATACCTGTGAGCTATACATACTATTATGTTATAAACTACAGACAAAATGTTATAGAAAATTGCTTTTATTTATCCTATAAATATACACTGTTTTGTTATTTCACTATTAGTATTTAACATTACATTTCAAGTCCTTGAGTTGAATCTTGAAAATCATCCTAATTTATTACTGCACACTTCATATGGAATTTGCTTTTCATTTTTAAGGTACAAAATTTACATCTAGATTTTTTTTTTCAACTCAGTGATGTCCTTTAACCATGGGATTGTTATAGTAGTTTCAAAATCAGGAAAAAATATTTAAATAAGGTGAGATCCATGTGGCTTTTTTGCCCTGATTTTTACTATAAAACCTTACTTAAAAGTTTCAATATATTTTGCTAATTAGAATCCTATCACTCAAGAGATTTTTAGTATTTGAGTAAATATTCTGATAGATTTTAATTTCCAGTAGTTATATGCTTATTTTATTAGTTTAATTTCTTTTAAAATATGTTTTTTTTGTGATAATGAACTTTGGTTATATTTTTTAAAATTCTTTAATCAATGTTAAAATACTCATTTTTATCTATCCAATGATTGTTAAAATTTCTTGAGGTAGCACCAGGGTTATATGTTGTGGCTACTGACTCTTTTTTACTGCAAATTTTGAGCTCTGAGCTAATCTTTGAAGATGATTTATCTGTAGAAATCCTTTTCTGCCAAGATTGAACATTCATCCTTCTAGACAAGTTTTTTTTTTTTTTTTTTTTTTTTTTTTTTTTAAGTTTATGACTGCTAGGCAACTCAGGAGTATTCTGACAATTACTTTTTTACTTTAAATTTTTACTTTGAGCATTCCTAGTCCATGTAAGTTCCATAAACTCAGATCACAATCTGTTAAAATGCAGATCTGTATTTATAATTCTCAGGAGAAAAATTTTCCCCAGAGTCCAGACTGATATTAGGCACAATTCCTTGGAATTTCACTGTTCTGATGAGAAATTTTTAAAACTCCATCTATGTTTAGTTCTTCAAAGGTCTTGGCTGTGATCAGGAATCTCATTTCTAACTTTACTCCTCAACTGAACTTAAAACTAGCCTTATCCCCTTCATCACAATGGAAACATAATACCCTGGATTTGAGAACCTGTAAATTCTTTCTCCCCCAACATCACCATACAAGGGGTAGCTTACGTGCCAGGTCTTTCTTTGTCTTGTTCCTCTAAGTATACTTTTTTTGTTATTTGAGTAGTACATTTAAAGGAATGTTGTTATATTTTATTCAGCATTTCTATGAGTTTCATAATAGCAGCAGAGTTTTCAGGTTATCTATTCTACCATGTTACTAGAATGGAAATGTGCTGTTTTCACTTTCAAAGGTTACATTTTGTGATATCCAGGGAAATACATACATAAAGAAAACCAATTTTTTCTTTGTATTATTTGCATTTTTCAAAAAATATTGTCATACTCCAATAGAAAGGTGGGGATTACTGAGATTTTTGTTTTGGTTTGCTTCGTTTTTACTTTTGAAATACACCCCTTTTTGTCTTCTTCCTTGTCTTCCATGTTCATATGGTTACCATTTCAAAAGGAAAGTGTTTGCTTTATAAAACTAGCAAAAAAATCCACATCTAGCTTTAAATCTACTTTATAGGAAAATTTAATTCAGAATAAAAATAAGTTAAATGCTAAGTTAAACGTGAGTACGGAAAATTGTCTTTTTAAAATGCATCTTTTATTTAAGAGTCTGAAATGTCTGGTGAAGAAGCATAATTCTTTCATGGAAGAGTTTTATGAAGCACAGATGTTTTTCAGCCTCCCACAGGGATATATACCACCACAGTGAGGACAACAGATGCCTATTCTCCCACTTTCATATCTGGCTTCATTCCTAAGGAATCTATTTCTTTCAGTGATTAGCTCAAGTAAGCTTGTTTCAGCGCAGTTTACCTCCGCCTCTTCTTGAAACTAGATTTTTATGGGGCCAGGTAAAAAAAAAAAAAAAATAGACCAACTCATCTAAAACTTCTGGCAGTGATGACTAACTATTTCTTTGGGCACCATCTTAAAATATGCCCACCAAAAAAGTAAATATCTAATAACTCAGATTACTCTAGGGAGATAAGTTTAATATAGATTTAAGTTAATTGAATCAGTACTGAATTTATTTTAAATTATGTATGAATTAACCATTTTAAAACTCAGTCTTTATGTCATTGACACTATTACTATCAGTAGGTAACAACTGAATCATATTCATATGTATTAATTTTGTATTGTACTGTGACAGACTGTTACATGTTTGATTATTAAAAACAGCACAAATCTGTTAAGTTATAGTTTTAAAGGTTAGAAGTCCTACACAAATCTCAATGTACTAAGATCATCGTGTTGTTGATGGCTTTATACTCCTTTTAGAATGCTGTAAGGGAGAACCTATTTCCTTGCCTGCCTTTTCCACCTTCTAAAGAGATCTCACTTTACTTGTCTCATGACCCTTCCTTCATCTTCAGAGCAACAACTATGCATTTCTCTATCTCTCCTCTTTACATCTATGTCCCTTTGACTAAATCAAAGAAATTATTTCCCTTTAAGCACTCAAGTGGTTAAACTGGGCTTGGTCACATAATCCAGGATATCCTCCATACCTCAGAAAGTTTAACCTTAATAACATCTGTAAAGACACTTTTGCTATGTAAAATAACCTAATCATAGGTTTTGGAAATGGAACATGAAGGGAATGATCATTCTGCTGTAACACAGTATGTGCAATTAAAATATTTTTCTCAGCTGTCTAAAATTTTCCTGAGCAAAAGAATTCATGATATAATAAATCCAATTCACCCAATGGTGTCATCATGATAAAAATTTAACTGAAATATTTTAGGTAGAGTTTGACTATAAATGAAAACTGCTTTGTTCAAAAGGAATGATTTTAATATTTAACTAATGTTTGTTGAACACTTAAATTGTACTATGGGCTCTTAATGAAATAACATTAAATTGGGTTAGATATTCTAGACTTTAATGAGTGTCTACAATTTACCTTGAATCTGTATTGCAATGAGCAAATTGTTATATATTCTAAAGCTAGTAAATATTTAAGTGAATCTTTAACCTCCTGTTAGTATTTTTTAATGTTTATATTTATAAAATTTTCTGATACATTATTCATACTACTCACTATGTCTATTTTACATTATATGTAGAAAAAATTCAGAATTCACTTGTACTAAATACTTGATATTTTATAGTAAAACTCATTTTTGTTTTAACAAGTAAAATACAAATTGATTCCTTAGAAAAAAGGAAAAAATACTTGAAACACATACTACCAAAAAAATACTTGAAACACAACTAACAAAAAAATACTTTAAACACATACTGACAAAAAATCAGGCTTCCCACATCTCAAAAACAGAATTTGTTGTGAAGGGCATTATTATGACTTAATGTCGTAATAATAAAAATAATAAAAGTCATTCTGTATTCACAATTGGACACTATATGATGAAATAAAATATTATAATATCAAGTAACATTCATTTTCTTTTTTCCTTTGTGAGAATTTTAGTCAACATAATAAACCTTTTAAGAATTAGTTAACTGGGCTGGGTTGTATTTAGCTCAGTGGTAGAGCAGTTTCCCAGGACGTGTGAGGCACTGGGTTCGACCCTCAACACCACATGATAATAAATACATAAAATAAAGGTATTGTATCCATCTACAACTGCAAAACAATTTAAAATAATTAGTTATCTTATATTTCCATAAAATTTAAGATTTGTAGCATTTTGAAACACTCTGTTTTCTACAAAAATAACCCTCTCATAATAGAAAAGATAATTTCCTTTCGAAAGCAACCATGCCTTATTCATCTTTATGTCTCCCACAGTGTGATGGTGATTTTTTATTGTTGTTATATTGTTTAATTTATGAGCTGTGAAGGTATCAAAGCCAATTCCTTTTTAGAAGTTAAAATTTTGAAATGAGAAAAATATCTGAAATAGAATTATATTATCATACTTCTTCTCAGTAGTAATAATGCAAGAGATAGCACTATTATTGCAACATTAGATTAATATTCTATGTGAAGACTGGTATTTGCTTCCTCTTCACTTTTATCTCCTTTTCCTTCAATGTTCCATTTTCCTTCTTTTTTCTTTTCCCTTTTCCCATAATCTCTTATCTTTTCCACATCTTTTCCTTCCCTCTTTTCCTCATACTGAAGTCATTTAAAACCTGCTACAGAAAAATGCTTAGTTAATATATTTCAAAACATTTGTAATAATAACATATAATGTTAATGTGGTTTGCCCTTTATTTTTGCTCAGGGATAGGTTGTCTTAATTTGTCTTTTCTCTAAAATATTGCAGATAATTTACTTCTCTCTCTCTCTCATACAGATAACCTAAATTAATTATACTAATTAATTTACATACAGTAATCACATTGGCTGTGATAATTATAATGTGTATCACCTATATCTGTATTTGTTTTAATAGGAAGAATAAATAATTTTCAAGTGGGCAAAAATGTAAAGCTATGATAATTATAATATGTATCACCTATACCTGCATTTGTTTTAATAGCAAGAATAAATAATTTTCAAGTGGGCAAAAATGTGAAGCTGATTATATGTTCAAGTGATCAGAGATTAGGCAGCATTTGATTCTATGAACTGGATATTTTACAATAACATTTGATTTGCAAAATAGAAAGTATTTATAACAAATGTAAATTAGAACATCCTATTTGTCTTAATCTTTGTAGCACTATCATTACTTTTTGATGGAATTCACATTATTTAGAACCTCCATGTGTCTTCCCATGCCTCCATGTCAAATGTAAGAAAATGTATGTTTATGATTTATCTACAGCATTAAATAACATATTCATTTCAGAAGAGTCAGTGTAACCCACTTTTTCCCTAAATCTGTTTTCAAATTAAGCCATTTGCCATTGTCTTTTAGTTGTTGCTGTCGTTTTTAAAGTCATAATGATATATTTTCTTTAATAATATACTATTGCAATAAGAAGCTGGGCCTGGTGGTGCACTCTTGTAATCTCTGTGATATTGGAGGCTTAGGCAGCAGGATTACAAGTTTGAGGCCAGTCTCAGCAATTTAGCAAGACCCTCATCAAAATTAAAAAAATAAAAATAAAAAGGACTGGGGATGTAGCTCAGTGCTAAAGAAGCACCTCTGGGTTGAATCCCCACTCCAAACACACACACAGACACACACACATAATATTGTAATAGGAAGATAATCCATAATGAACTGACCTCAATGCTGATCTGGACCAAAGTTCAGGGGGCATCATAAAGGGAGAATGAGGAGGAAGTAGGCAGTAGGGCAAGTGGAGATTCAGTAGAGCTTTCCAAGAGAGTGGAAAACTATAAAAAAAACAGGAAGGGAGGGATTGGTCCATGTCCATGAAGCCACCTTAAGTTGGTAGATACATGTTGAAGATACATATTAAAGGCATAATAGACTTCCATTAGGATTTATTAGCATAAGTTATAGAAAATTTGTTTCCTTTGAAAGCAGTAGCATGAAGCACTAAAGTGCACAAAAAAGAAGTAGATAACATTTTGGGAATTTTTTAAGTTTAACATATAAAATAATATCCAGTGTAATGAGTCCAAGAGTTATAAACTTAGTCAATGAATTGGGGTCAGTAATAAATTGTGGCTGCTTCTTAAAGCTTGATTTTTAACAGCATGTTTAGAGTCCTTGTCAGGACAAGTACTGATTAAAAGTTAGGGTATATAAGACATAAAGTTAATTTTGGAATCACTGAGTATTATTTTAAAATCAGAATCCTTAGTCATCTTGGGAATTTATCTTTACTGAAGGGGCTTCAGTACTATTGGTAATTATATTTGCTTACAAGGTAAATTCTATAAAATATTCTAGTTGAGAAAAGGACATTATCTCACTTCTTAATGTTTTATATTTCTTTTAGAATACAAAAATTTTATGGTAAATTTTTATGTGGGTCTGTTGGGGCTCTTTCCACAGTCTGCTATGTGAATACTTCCTAAAGTAGGTCTCACAGGCTGAGAAAATCATTGCATTTTTTATGTTCTTATGGCAATTTGTTCATTTCTATTCTATAGTACTTATCATACTGTACCCTAATGTATATGTTTATAATTACATCTGACTATATTTTGAGTACTTGGGAGCTGTGGCTATGACATTTACTTCTCTAGTCTCTGCCTGTCAGTCAACAAATGTCTGTGAAATGTATAAATTATATCAGCAGTTCTCACATATTTCACTGTGCCTGAAACATAGTAGGCTGTCAGTTAATATTTACCAAATGACTGAAATTGCATTTGAACACTGGAATGACTTCAAAGAGTAATAAATGTTCCTAAATCTAAGTAATGTAAATTCTCACTTTACATTTTTATTAATGATGGTCTTCCATGTCTCCTCCTCAAATTAACCGATAATGTTATGGTGCCCTATGCAGTCTAATTTGGGACATTTTTGAATCCCAAATCCAAGACTTGAAATGTATTCAGTACACTATGGCCACTGTTTCTGCTTGTCATTTAATAAAGTATAGTTGTTCAATACTATTCCTACACAGCCTGCTTGCTAGGGGACCCAGGCTGGTGTTATGATGATACAGTACAGATCCAGAATTAAACACAATCTCTTAGGATTCTTCAAAGAAAATGTGCATAATACTCAGCATAAAATAATCTAATCAGTCCAAAGCCACCCATTCTTGGGCTTCTAAAAATTTACTTGTTCTTGATTTAAATATACATCTATTGCCCAGGTATCAACTGACTCAAGGAACTCTGAGTAAATTTTGGATTTTGCATCCATTACCACATACCAAGATTCACCATTACCTTTACTATTCAGAAATCTACCACAAGGAATTAGGGCATCTTTACTACAGAGGTCCTGATGTGAACCTCTTTTATTAGACAAAAATGTTTCTTATATATCTTCAAGGGAGAGGCAACATCCAGGATGCTAGGAGACTCCAAAAAAAAGTCCATTCTTCCTGATGCTGATGTTGTTTACATTTCTTAAATAAAAGCTACTTATTTATATCCAAAATAATTTTAAACGTTTTTTAGTTATAAGTGGACACAATATCTTTATTTTATTTTTATGTGGTGCTGAGGATCGAACCCAGTGCCTCATGCATGCTAGGCGAGTGCTCTATCTCTGAGCCACAACCACAGCCCCCCAAGTAATTTTCTTATCAAAGAAAGAAAGAAAGAAAGGGCTGGGGTTGTGGCTAGCATGTGTGAGGCCCTGGGTACAATCCTCAGTACCACATATAAATAAACAAAGTTATTGTGACCACCTACAACTAAAAAAACTATTAAAAAATAAAAAGAAAGAAAAGAAAAAGCGCAGAAACAATGAAGACTGTAAATTTAATTTATGAGGTGGCATAGCCTCTAACTACTATTATGAAAAAGTGGTTGTACATCTCATCAATTTATTAAATTCTGACTTAATAATGCATAATTACAAATTCCAGGTCACAATGTGTTCTGATGAAAATAGATTAAAATGTATTCACTCAGCTCTAATAATCTGTAGGTTTATGTGTTTTGGGTTTTAAAAAAATTTGCCAAATATGGAATATTTTCAATTATTATTTATCAGATACCATTTCAGCTCTCCCTTCTATCTTTTCTCCAAAACTGTGATGACATGAACATTAAATCTTTGCTATAGTTCTATAAGTCTCTGAGGCTCTGTTAATTTTAGTGGTTTACTTTCTTTCTGCTATTCAAATTGGATTCTTTCCTCTCCAAAATATCTTTTAACATTTCCCTCTCTATTCTGTTATTAAACCTACCCATTGAGCTTCTCCTTTTCTTTCTCCTTCTCCTTCTCCTTCACCTTTACCTTCTCCTCTCCTTCTGCTTCTCCTCCTCCTCCTCCTTCCCGTTCCTCCCTTCTTTCCTTTCATTCTTCTTTCTTTCTTTTTTCTTAATGTGTTTTTTGATTCTAGGGTTTTCAATTCTTGGGTTTCAATACTAGAGTTTGACTTTTCTTATACATTTTACCTTTTTCTATGACTTTTTATATCCTTATACAGAATTTTATTTTTTAATTTATTTCAAGTAGGTTTGTAATTGCTCATTGAAGAATATGTTGAAGTCTTTTTCAGATAATTTTAATAATCCTGACATTGGTGTTGGTGTCTGTTAATTATCTTTCTATTCAAGTGGAGATATTCCTGCTTCTAGGTATGATGAGTAGTTTTTAATTGAAATCTGGACATTTTGCATATTATACAATGAAATTCTGAATTTTATTTAAATATATATTTTATCAGGTCTTATTGAACACCATTCTAGTGGGAAATGGAGTGTTGCCTTATTCATGCCAGGTTGTGGTGGAAGTTCCAGTTCTATTCTCAGTCTCTGTTGACATACAGAAGAAGCAGAAGTTCTATCTTATTGTTCAGTGGATTTAAGGGATATCTTTTCCTTAATATTCCTTTGCTAATATTACCCACATTGGAACAGGCCTCATTCCTATTTCCTATTTAGCCCTCATAAGTGCTATGGGTTGCTGATCTCACTAATGTTGTGCCAGTGGTCAGCAACCTTACATTTTACTAGGTCTTCTATGATACCATCTACCCAATTGAAGAAAGAGAAAAGCATTTCATTTCGGCCAGTTTTGTGTGGGAGTGTAAAATTCTGAGTTGCCTACTCTGCACTGGTTTGAAGTGTGAGTTCTGGTTCTTCACTAAATATCCACTGATCCCTCCCTGGCTAGATAGGGTAAGAGTTGCTTACTATACTCTCCATTTAGCCTTTTCTGATATTACCATGGGAGCAGGAAAGCATAGGTTAAGGATGTATATTATAGATAGTCTTGTATTATGGTTTATATATGAGGTTCCCCACAATTCATGTATGAGGCAATGCAGGAATGCTCATAGGTGTAATGAATAGATTATTAGAGCTGTAACCTAATCAGTGGATTAATAATTTGAATAGACTTACAGTGTGATACTTACAGGTAGGTTGTGCATATATGGAGGAAGTAGATCACTGGGGGCATGCCTTTGGATATCATATTTTGTTCCTGTCTCTTTCTTCTCTCTCTGCTTCCTGACTTCCTTGAGCTGAGCAGCTGTATTCTCACATGTTCTTCTACCATAATGTTCTGCCTCATCTTGTGGCTCAGAGCAATGGATTCAACCAACCATGTCCTGGACCTCTGAAACCCTGATCTCAAAATAAATTTTTCTTCCTCTAAGTTTTTCTTGTCAGATATTTTGTTCCAGTGGTGGAATGCCAACTAACTCATCTGGCAAGAGTGAAACTCTAAACCCTCCACTAGGATGGAGAGTATTAAAGGAATAGTGCATTTTTTTTCTTTCAGCAGTGTTTGGCTATAGTCAAGAAGTTATTTTCTAATATTTATCCCCTGCTAGGCTGTGATTTTCTAGTATATTTGGCTACTGAGAACATGCTTTTTTGGGTATTTTTTGATCTGTGTCCGTAAATGTTTGCAGGTTACTGACTTTTTTCAATAATCAATCTGAGATATATGAGGCAGAAATAAAACCCACAGGTCTCACCATCATATCTTTCTTTGGTTTCTGAGATCCCTAGTCATTGATCTGTCTTGCCTTGCAGAGTCTTTTTAGATTTATTTTATAGTAATTTCCAGGTTTGCAGCTGTGCTTAGCAGGAGGAATAGGAAACATCCATTCTATATTTTTTGTGTGATATAACAAATTTGATGCTTAGTGTTCAGATACGTTAATAAACTGGTGGTAACAACATGGTAGTATTCTAATTCTATCATTGCTTTCATTATTAGGTTGACACATTTATAAAGAGATGTTTCCACTCATTTACCATTTGGTTATTCAGTCTTATAATTCACAAAGGAAAGGCAAGATAAGTGCATGATTCTTCCCTTCTATTTACTAGTTTCTATGATACTGAAGTGATTCTATCATTCTCAAAGAGATACTAAATGGATTATTTTCATAATACTATAAATTACTGATTTAAACATATTTAATATGTTTCATTCCATTGTGAGTCTTCCATTTTTGAAGTTTAAATTGTCTAAATTTGGCCATGATAACCTCTTCATGTTAGTTCTTAAGTACTATTGAAAAGACTTTACTAGTCTTGACAGTTTACTTACTATCAGGTAAGATAAGATGATTGAGGATCACCTTGTATATATCCTGACTTAGACCTTGAAACTTCCATCATTCTGCAAAGGCTTCTTTACTTTTCGTAGTCATTGAAAGTTTGAAATGAAACTGAAGCTGTAGGTTCTTATTGCTACTGGATGAGTCATTAATTGTTTAGAGGCCTTTTTATGGCTAGAGATATAAAATGTGTGTGTGTGTGTGTGTGTGTGTGTGTGCGTGCACATGCACACACAGAGTCACATATATTTAAAAACAAAATGTTTTATATATTCACACAAGTGCTTTAATTCGAAGTCAGGGATACACATTTTCATATATACATATAATTGTTTTTAACTATATGGGCATCCTCTTCCTTCCATGTGTATAAAACTAGTTATCCAGGACAACAGGTGTGAATCAGAAATGGGCACAATGATTTGCTTAATCCCATATTACATGATCAGCAGTTTCAAAATAATTATAATACATAAACAAATATTGACCAATGTAATCAAAACAAGTTAAAATGTTTTTGCCTTTTTCCCCTTTGTTCAACTTTTAAAAAAAATTTACTATAGTTACATTGATTTTTGTAACTGTCCTTACCAATTCTCTTAGTTTAATACTACTTTGGTCTTCATTCTACATAACTATATATTTAATGCTTACAACTAATTGGTTTTTTCATGTCTCTTAGATTATTTTGATTATCTGAAGCTCATTTTCCAGGGCAATGTTCAGGGATCTCTCATGGGAACATTGATAACGGTTTGTGTCTCTAATATATAAAAACTTGAAAGGTTTTCTTTTTGACATAAAATCCTTGCTAAAAAGTCTTATGGTAATGTTTCATCTCCTAACAAATAACTTTCTCTTAGTTGTTCTGAGGATTTTCTCTCCTCATTTCTAATTCTAGTATTTTTTTTTGTACTAAATTTTTAACCCAGAGGTGTTTTACCACTGAGATGCCTTCCAGCCCTCTTTATTTTTTGTCTTGAGACAGGGTCTCACTAAGATGCTTAGGGAGTCACCAAGTAGCTAAGACTAGCCTTGTACTTATGATCCTCCTGTATCAACCTCCCAAGCAGCTGAGATTATAGGTGTATAACACCACTATACCTGGCAAACACTAGTATCTTTTTTTAAACTTTTCTTAAAAATATATTGTTTTAGTTGTTGATGGACCTTTATTTTATATATTTGTTTATATGCAATGCTGAGAATTGAACCCAGTGGTTACACATGCTAGGCAAGCACTCCAACACTAAGCCATAACCCCAGCCCACAAATGCTAGTATCTTTTAAAAACCCTTTTTATGCTAATCATTTTGGGTTAATATTTTTAGGTATGTGGTGTGAACTTTCAATATATAGCTTAAATTTTTTTGTTCATTTTATATTCACTATGTTCACTTGGTTTGGTTTCTACCCTGGTTACATTATTTGTGTGTTAATTTACTTTATGAACTTCAGTAGTTTGCACTTTCTATTAAATCATCAGGTGTTTTATAATTTCATTTTTGCCATTTGAAAAATGCTTTTTTTATATGTCTATTATGCCTATTGTTTTTTTGTTCACTTGAATTTAGAAGCTTTCTGTAATAAAATTTATTCTTTCATTTATAACTTTTTCCTGACTTCTTTCACCTTGGTTCTTCAAAGAATTTCTAATACTGCTTTATATTATTCCTTAATGTCTTTTATCACTTTCTTAGTGTTTTACAATTATTTTTAAATATTGAGTATTAATTTTAATTCATTTTATGAGCTGTAAAAAATGCTATTCTGCTCCTTAATTTTTTAATTTTATAAATCTGTGTGTGAGTTTGTTCAACCCCAAGGCTGCAAGGACCCCAGCATAGTGTTTACTGATCCCAAAGGAAGAATTTGAAGGAATCATTGGAGAAGCTTTGGACATTTTATTACTTACTCACTCCTCAGCATCAGTGGACAGGAATATATTGGGGTAGCCACACCCTGCCTCCAACAGGGGCAATATATAAGATAGGATGAATGCCCACTGCATGGGTGGATTTATCACATGTTCAGTAAGTACATTCCTTTACTTAACAACCAGGGACACTCTGTTTACGTCCTCTCCTAAAGACTGGAGATAAAGGAAGTAGATTTCCCCTCTCCATTTCCTTCATTATCACATCCTTAAAGAGTCCTTATCTTACTGCAAGATTTCCTAGACACTGATTACTGTTTAACCCAATACTCCACCACTTCAGAGCCTCAGAAGCTCCTTCAAATCCTTCATAATCTCAGACTGTCCCATGTCTTTCATGAAGCCCTTGAGATAGGACTCTGGATGCATTGCATCCATACTCCACAATAGCAGTACAAAGAAGAAGAAAGAACCTATCAGCTAGTATACTAAGGTTATTAAGATGGCACTAATTTGTGTAGAAATCTGGGTTAAAGCATGAATGATGTTGTGTTTTGTTTTAACCATGTGTATTCCATCTCATTTGTGGTTGGACTACCCAGGGAAGTCTGTGTGCTGCAGTCACAGGGAATTCTGAGTATATTAAATGGTGAGTCTGGTTGGCAACTTCCATTGCCCAATCCAGGAATAAAGTTTGTTAATAACCTATGGAGAATAGGACAAATATATAATAAGTACCAATAATGGCAAATCAGCTCTAGGAGGCAGTATACAGGCTACTGTCTAGTGTTATGTTAGTAAAGTGTCCTTCATTGTAGATTTGCCCAGGTAAGTACACCATACTATTTTATTGGTTTGAACTTTTGGGGTGTAGAAAGAATCAGATACCTCTGGAATATATAACTAACATAAATTTGATATAAAATATTCTTCAGGGTTATGACACATTAGAGTAATATCACCTGTAATGTAAAGTTCAGGTTCTCAAAATAGTGGGATTTACTTGTGAATTTAGACATTCTCCCCTCCCCCATGAAGTCATCAAAGCAAACAACCAGGGGTACTTGTACTGACCATAGCCAACTAATACTCCTTATCTGATGTGATATCTTATAGAACCAGCAACAGTAAATTGTTATTTGTGCCCCAGAATGGTTTAAGAAAATGTTCAGTGGAAATCTCCCTTATTCTTAACCTTACTGCTAACACCCATGGCAAGATAACATAGAAATGGCTTCAGGGTCACTTATGTCTAGGTTTCTCATGTAGTGTCTTCAGTGCTTCAGGCAGACAAGCAGCCCGCTCCTGATAGAGTTATTGTCAACCCTTAAGGTTTGTATCAGCAGGCTATTCATTCTTTAAATTAATACAGCTTCTGTTAGGTTGTATGGAAGGTTGAAAATCTATAATATTTCCTGGTCTTGAGTCTACTGTTGTAAGTCATGGTCTGTGAAATGAGTTCCTTGTGATTCTTGATTACCTATAGCATGCCATGTATGGATATTTTAGTCAGGTATTTTGCTACTGTTACCAAAAGACCTGACAAGAACAATTTTAGAGGAGGGAAATTTTTATTTGAGAGATCATGGTTTCAGAGGTCACAGTTCTTAGAAAGCTGATTTCATCTCTCTGTGCCTGAAGTAAGGCAGAACATCATGGTATAAGGGTGTGACAGAGGAAAACAGCTGGGAACATGGCATCAGAATTAGAGAGAGAAAGATCTCCTCAACAAAGACAAAATACAAACACCAAAGACACCCCCACAATGGATCACCTCCTCTAGACACACCCTACCTGCCTACAGTTACCACAAAGTTAACAGGGAACCAATGCACTGAATATGTCAAAAGTCTCATAACTCTCATTTCACCTTTAACTTTCTTGCATTGTCTTACACACGGAGCTTTTGGGAGACACCTAATATCTAAACTACAAGAATACAGACTGGATAAGTCCCTTGATATCTGACTTTCGGTTGACTCTTTTGCTGGGAAAGGGTAGCATCAAGCCTGTAACTATTCACACAAATCAATGCATATTTTGATCTTTCTGATAATAGGAGAAGGTCAATGCAGTCTCTCTGCTATCATTGAAGACAGACATCACTTCACTTGCTATGTCCCTCAGTTACATCCAGTCATAATGGGTAGCACTAAGGCTAGGCAAGACAGTTTTGGCATGCAATAACAACATCAGACATCTTTTGGGCTGTCCCCAGCATGTCACAGCTGCCCCCATTATATTTTTTACTGCATGATTTAATCTACAATGTAGCTAAGGGATAATTTCTTTGTCTGGGGCTTCCTTAGCCATTGTATCTTTGCTGGTTATGACTTAAGCTGATGTTTTCTTGGTGATGGGCTCTTTTGGAAGAAGGGGAGTATAAGTGGCAAACAGTTGTCTTTCTAACAATCTATAACATTCTTTTGTCCCCTCCATGACAGTGACCAAAATCCAACAGGGGTCTTATATCCCTTCATCTGCTGCCATGAACCCCATCCAAAGCCATCTGGAGTTCCATGGCAAGCTCAGCAGGTTTTGATCTATCTAGTGTCCCAAAGGCTCAGATCTGTTTTACTGTCTGATTGGCCTGATTAAATGCCTCAGTATGCCAGTCAGTTCAGTCCCATAGTGTACCCCTCCTATACAAATTATCTAGGAGTCATTATAACTGAACCAGATGAGGAATGAAAGCCCTCCAATAACCCAGTTGTCCCAAGAATTCTTGTATTTGTTTTACTATTTTGGGAAGCAAAAATGCCTGAAATTTATCTATTATAGCCTGAGTTATAATCTTTGTTTTACCTGACCGAACAACACCCAAGAATTTCACTGCTAAGACTGGTCCCTGCACTTTATCACTGTTTGCAGCCCATTCTCTCCTTTGCAAGTAAATCAAAAGGGTAATCTTGCCAAGCACTGAAAAAGAATCATATATGATCATTCTGTAAAAATTTTTGCTTGCTAAGGTTGACATATGGTTTGTTACTATACCAAGGCACAAGGTTGAATGATGGAGATATCCTTGAGGTAACTCTGTAAGCAACTACTCTAGGCCTTTCCACATGAAGGCAAATGAGTCTTAATTATTAGGAACTTTATCTATGATAAATAAAGCATTACAAAGATCCAGCATATGGTGATATATTCCCAAATGAGTACTTTTATACTTCAGAATAGTGGAAATATTAGGAATGGCTGCATGAAATGGAATAATCACCTTATTTAATTTTCTATGATCCACTGTCGTGTGCCAAGTTTTAGCCTGCTTCCTTATTGATCACATAGGTGAGTTAAAAGGACCATAGGTTGGATGAATTATTTTAACTTCAGCCAATTCACATATGGCCTCTGTTATCTCTTGAAGATCACTGGGGACCTAATGTTGTTTCAAAGCAATAGTTGGGTGGGATGTAGGCCAAACAACAGGGATATTTGGCATGCCATCTTAATATTGACTTTACAAACAACACATGCTTAATTTTTCAGCAATACAAATGAAACTCCTTTAAGGTAGTTTTTAGGTATTTACCCCATAAGATATCAACACATATTATATATTTAAGAATAGGAGCTATGAATACTGGGTAGGGGAAGATCAGATGGCATCTATGTAACAGTATCAACATTACAGTAAGTTATTACTTGTTCTCTTCTGTATGTATCAATAATAATTAACCTGCCTGAGAATTTGTTGGAATTACCATATATCAATATACATTCAGTTGCCAAGTCCACCAGTGCTGCTACTCTGAATATTTTTAAAGGCCAATACATTATCAATTCTATATATGGTCTCTGATCCAGAGACATGACTTGGATCCCTGAATTTTGACCTTTTGTGTAGTTGTTCCACAGTAAAGGACTCAGAACCACCTGAGGGAGCCCTGGGATCTCCTTTCATTGCTTATTCAAACAAAAGAGGCTTGTCTCTTTTTTTTTTTTTTTTTTGGAGTAAGAGTCCATTCTACCCTCTGTTGCCTCCCTTTTATTTTCTTATTGAAAGATAATAGCTGAAATCTCTTGTCTATCAGCAATTTTCCCATAACTGTACCAGTGTGGCATTAGATTGTTTATCTGTTTTCCTTCCATCCACTCCTGCTGCTAGTAAGACTACCCATGTTTGTCTATGAGAAACTCAAAGAGTCCCTTCCAGTTTTAACTGGGTTTTATGGACTCCTGATTTCTGCACAATCTTTCTGCCTCCTCTAGATCTGCTGTCAGTTGCACTGGTTGCTGGATGATCTGCTTTACTAATGGAGAAAATATTGACACTAGGGCACCATAAATGGACAGAGGGTCTGTGTGTAGCACTGTGTTCCTCATCTAGGCATTAAAAGTCATACTGTCCAGTCCTAGGAAGGCTGCAAATAAATAACGTTTCATTCTCAGTTCTCACAAATAGTTCTTTAGTTCTTTCATAGAGGCCCTGGTGCCTCTGGGCATCTATCTCCTGAATTTATGAGTGTATTGAAAGTGGCAAAGAAGCAACCAAGGTAGTAACAATCCACACTTTCATCAATGGCACTGGTGTAAAGCCACTGATGTCAAGCAGGATGAATAGTGACTGAAACCATTATCGATAATTCTATACCATTCAACATTACCCCATCTGCTCCAGTGTCCCACAAGCAGAGCAACCATGCAGGTAGACTTTCTTTTGTTTACTGCCTGAACTTAGACCTTGGTTCCATGGGCTACCCAAGAGTATAAGGTCTCATAGTGGTATGTAAATATCTCTCTGGAGGTAGTAAACCAACTTGAATCTGCCACTCGAGGACACTGCTGCTGGGTCTTTAACTTTTGGACCATTACCAATCTATTATGACTATTACCAGTTTCTATTATATCTTCAACCTCCAGATCAGTGTCTGAGTGAATAGAACTAGTGGACTCCCTCAGTAAATCCCATGCCTGAGCATCCCAATTTTCACTAGTCACCAATGCCCTTATATAGGCCCTGGACTCACAATGTCCCCTCATTTTAGCATAATGGCATGCCACAACCTGTAGGTAGTCATCTATAACTTCTAAATGCCTTGACAGCACATCCATGCTGCCAACAGGTAGAAAATGAGACTCTATAGTTTTAACTGTTTCTGTATCTCACAGCTGAGTCCGAGCCTAGTCTGTGGCTAACTTTAATGCACAGAGCAGAGACTTTGCCACAACTGCAGCAGCATTGTTTTGTTTTCTTTCTTTCTTTCTTTCTCTTTCTTTCTTTCTTTCTTTCTTTCTTTCTTTCTTTCTTTCTTTCTTTTTCTTTCCTCTCTTTCTCTCTCTCTTTCTCTCTCTCTCTTTCTTTCTCTCTTTCTCTCTTTCTTTCTTTATTGCCCTTGACTAGTTTGTATGTTGTTTCCAACACTTACAACACCCCTCTTTGCATTTTCAGGGCATTCCCATACTCACATGGTAGTCCCCATCTCTAAATAGAAAAGCCATCTCCAACCACATTAAAACTTGTAGCCAGCCCCCAATTGGGATTTCCCTCCAAAATGCTATTCCCTTTCTCAGCTCCACATCAACTCAACTCATCCTCCCTCCATTGGGATCCTGCAGACTATGTCAATTGTTCTCCCCCAGGCTGCAAGGGCCCAGCATCCTGTTTGTTGATCCCGCAGGAAGAACTTGGAAGACTCAATGGAGAAGTTTTGGACATATTATCATTTACTCACTCTTCAGTGGTGGTGGGCCGGGATACAATGAAAGGCCACAAAACACCTATAAGGAGGGGGAATATATAGTATAGGTTGCATGCTCACTGTTCATGTGGATTCTTCAGATGTTCTATGAGTAAACTCCTTACAGCCAATGACATTCTGTTTAGATCTTCTCCTGAAGACTGGATATAGAAAAAATGGACAGTTTCCCCTCTCCATTTCCTTTATTACCACATTCTTAAAGAGTACTTATCTTATTGCAAGCCTTCCTAAGCACTGATTGGTGTTTAACCCAACATAACTTTTCTTCAATGATACTTCATTGCTTATTTTTTTTTAAAAAACTATTTTTAAATATTGGTGGACCTTTATTTTTTTTTTATTTATATGTGTGCAGAGAATTGAACCTAGTGCCTTATACATGCCAGGCAAGTGCTTTACCCACTGAGCCACGGGCCCCAGCCCCTCATTGCTCAATCTTATACATAATTTGGATTTTTTTACATTTAGATAGATGAAGGAAACAGTAAAGTTAATGGAACCAGATTTTATAAGTAACCTTTGCTGTTGTTATATTAAAATATAGTTACTTGCCTTCTCAGATATTTTGTTGAACTCTTTCCACCTCTACTTTGTATGGGCTTTATATATCCTTTGTTGTTAATATTCCCTATTCTGTTCAAAGTTTATTTCATAACTGGAAGCTTTGTCTCAAAGTAGTGCCTTGTTCTGGAAGAAAGTCCTGGCTAGTCATTTTCAAAAGGTTATTATGTTACAATTCTACTAAAATCCCATCCATCATAAATGCTGAATCCTTGCAATCATTCACTTTTGGAGGTAGACCAACCCCCTCTCGATTTCAGTTGCTGTCTCAACTTTGCCCACTGTACTTTCCTATGAACAATTGTTTGCTACCTTAGCAGACTTATTTTCTGAGGTCTGTCAGTCCACACTGTTGCTCCTCTCTGCTACTTCCCAAACATACCTTGATAACTTGTTGGTATTACGGTTATTGAAGATTTTTCTTGTATTTTGAAAATCACAGAAATACCTTGTCCCCAAGTACAGTTGTAAATATTGTCCCTGGATTTTGGTTTTGCTACCTACTTGATCTAGGTATTTTTCTAAGTAGATTCTGGGAGTTTTGAAAACTGCTACCAACTTTCACCACCATCATTATCATAGAATCATTGATTTTTACATTTAGTCTGTGCTCATAGCTTGAGAAAAATTATGTTATTTTGGACTCACAGTAGTTCCATGGCTGCAAAGTATCATCTATATTTTGGTTGGGATAACTGAGGCTAAGATTAAGTAACACAACTAATAACTGGTGGAGCAAGACTCATGTCAGAAATGCTAACATTATACCCCATGCCTTTCACTATTATAGACACTACTTCTCTACTGGTATAAATAGGGATCTAGTTTGAGGTTGAGCTTGAGAGCAAAAACCTATGATTTTCATTAATTAATTTATCCTTCCATCAAATATTTAATGAGCACTTACAATAAACTAGGTATTGATCTTATCCTGGGGAATATAATAGTGAAAATTAGTGATGAGACTCTTGTTATCGAAATGCAACTGAAATTTTTAAATAAGATGTCATGACCACATAGGTTTGCCAATGTTACTTTGCAGGTATAACTAAACATTTTGCAAACCAGCTTAGATCTATTTGAAAAGATAACATACTGAACAAAATAAGGTGAAATTTGTTGAAGTTTAGATCTTTTCAGATTATCAAGTTTGCAAAAGATGTGTTCTTGTTAATTAGTTTCACAATGTGATGTGTTAACAGTAGACTGGTTTGTATTCTATGAAAAGCAATTTTGAACATATATTACCTAGTACTTTTAACACCCAAACAGAAATTAGAACAGTATATCCTTTATTAACATTTTCCTCACCTGTAAGGACTGTGATTTTATTTCAAAAATTAGAGAAAAGCTGCTATGACTACCACTGTTTTGAATTATCATTTTTCAGATGGGAAGCTGCAGGTTAATTGAGTATTGTAAATCTTAAAGCTACAAATTCTGCTAAAATTCAGGTTTGTTTCTTGGCTTTTTTTTCCTCTGTTTGAGAAAAAGAAGTTGAGGGGTGGGTTGCTACTATTTAAAGTTCTGTTCCTGTGAAGTTATAAATGTAGAGTTGATGAAATTGGGAAAAACTAATTTTGACAGAACCTGAAAATCTGCTGAAAGACTGACAAAACTGCTTAACCAGACTGCTTTCAAAGAAATATAAAGAAATGAGCCTGTAAGGATCTTCTTCCCTTCTGCTTGGCTAAAGAAGTAATGTTTCTTTCTGGTACTTGGTCTGACTCCATTTATACTTATATTTATTATTAATGTCAAGAATAAATTTTTATCCTGCTGTATATTTGGTATAATCTGTTCCTCTACAGCATTTTACCAATTATTGTACAGTGCTTATTCTTTTCAAATTTTTCTTAGTGGAACTGACAGAAAAAGGATGTTATATCTATACCTACCTCTGCTTTTCTTTTTCTTTTCTTTTTTCACCCAACTTTGTTGAGATAAGATTGATGAAAATTATATATACTTAAGTGATCCAAAGTGATGTTTTGATACACATACACATTGTGAAATGAATATGTAATGAATCTAATTAATATACAAATTACCTTTCATAGTTGCTTCTTCATGTGGCAAGAATATTTGAGATCTACTCTCACTGAAAATTTCAGGTATATATTTTATTATAATTAACTATACTTGCCAGGCTGTACCTTAGGTCTCAGAATTCATTAATCTTATAACTGAAAGTTTATGCCTTTTGATCAAGATCCCCCTATTTTATCTAACATTCAGGCCTCTGGTAACCACTATTCTGCAATCTGTTTCTATGTTAGATTTATTTTAGATTCCACATTAAGGGAGAATGTGAAGTATTTCTTTATGTGTCTAGATTATTTCACTTAGCAGAATGTTCTCCAGCTTCATTCATGTTGTCACAGATGGCAGGATCTACTTTTAAAGGCTAAATGATATTTCATGAGTATGTATACATACATACATATATACATGCATGCATTCATACATATACCACATTTTCTTTATCCATTTATCTACTGCTGGACAATTAGGTTGATTCTATATCTTTATAGCTTTTTTGAATAGTTCTGCAATAAACATGGGAGTGCAGATGACACTTCAATGTACTGATTCTACTTCTTTTGTATATATACACAACATTGGGAATGCCAGATCATATGGTAGATCTAATTTTAATTTTTTAAGGAACCTACATTCTGTTTTCCATGATGGCTGTACTAATTTACAATTTTGTCAAGAGTATGTAAGCATTCCCTTTTTCCTTATTGATACTAGCCAATCTAACAGGTGTGAGGCAATACATTATCATGCTTCACCAATCAGCCCTTCTCAGGCCTTTTTTTTGGATACACCTATTCAGCTTTCTTCTTCCTTCCTTGGGGAGGTTTCTTAAGATTTTATATCCTCTCTTGAACCTGTAAATGTAGTTGGGTACTGAGAGCCTCTGGTTGTTACTCCTATAAACACTTGAGTTTATATGCCTTTCCCAATCCAGCAGTGAAACCAGCTGTCTGCATATACTTTTGAGCTGTCTAATTTCCATAGAGTTACATGAGGCCGGAGGTGGATAAGACATGCTGAGTGTTAAGAATGCCTATGGGCCGTTTGGGGGGAGTTTAATCCAGGTATGTTAAACAGTTCATGAGCATCCTTCATCATGAATTCTGTAAAGATTAGGAGTTCATAGCCCTTTGCAGGAATTTCAATGCTTGGTTGTCCTAGTTGTTGTGAGTCTCCATCTTTCTTCTCTGCTTCCAACTTCTCCCAACTAGTGAATCATACCTTCAGTATTTTGAGTGGTAGGAGAAAGAAGTGTGCCTCATGTGCTGCATCCTTCATGACTGGGGAAACTGGGCAACCACTCACTTCCCCTGTGGGAGAAACTGAGGATAAGGGCAGCTCTCTTCACCCTGAGTTGTGCCATAATGAGGGACTAGTGATGTGGGCAAGGTGAAACTATTCCTCTTACCCTCTTTAAAGCATCTGTTTCAGAATTTTTTTTTTTTCCTCCAACAGTATAGAACTCCACTGTACTCCATATTACTATGATGGTATTCTTTTCTATGGGCAGTTGTCAACAGCAATGTTTTTGGGGAGATATTGGGAGAAAACACCTATTCTGCCATCTTGCTGATGTCATTCCCTCTTTTTATTTGTGAAATTTTAAATTTCAGATAGGTCAAATTTAACTATTCTTTACTACTTGGGAATTGCCTAAAATATTAATTTTATTAAGCAAAGAAAGAAACATAAACTCAGTTTGAAAGCTTCAGAGTACCCTTTACATTTATATGAAGTAAAATAAAATGACAAGCACATGCAAATTTTAAGTATTAGGGGATCCAACATGGCGGCCGGCGAGGAAGCAGCACTTTCAATATCTCCACATTAACGGGATCAGAAACACCCATTAAAACAGCTACATTCTACCTACTGAGGATCTTCTAGCAAAATTCCGTTGAAAGGAGACCTGCCGAGAATTAGTAAGTTTATTAGACGTGACAGTTTGCCCCAGACAAGTGAAACTTGGCCGGCAGCGCGGGCGCAGAGGTCCAATCCCGCGGCCACCAGCCGCTCCTGCAAGCAGCAGGCCGCCCAGAGCAGCGCGGCAGAAGGGTCCCCGCCCGGCCAGCAGACAGCTCCCGCCATCCCAGCTCCCCTGGCGGCCCAGCTCTCGCTCGGCAAACAGCCACCCTGCCCGCCTGGCTCTTAGGCACGCGGCTGCAGCCACCCTGCTCTACAAGCGGCCCCCGGCGGCCCTGCTCGGCGAGAAGGGTCCCTGCCCAGCCGACAGACAGCTCCCACTATCCCGGCTCCCCTGGTGACCCGCTCTCGCTCTGGGAACAGCCACCTCGCCCGCCTGGCTCTTAGGCACGCGGCTGCAGCCGCCCGGCTTTACAAGTGTCCCCGGCGGCCCTGCTCGGCGAGAAGGGTCCCTGCCCGGCTGGCAGACAGCTCCTGCCATCCCGGCACTCCTGGCGGCCCGCCCGCTCTGCGAAGGGTCACCCCGCCCAGCTCTTAGCCACGCGGGCGCCACCTGCCCGGCTCTGCAGGTGCCCCCGGTGGCCCAGCGCAGCCAGAAGGGTCCCCGCCTGGCCCGACAGAAGGCCCGTGCCCTTCCGGCTCTGCTAACGGCCCTGCCCACCCGGGAAAGGGCTCCCCCCCTTGAGAGGACGGGAAGGAAATCTAACCAAGCCTCTATGAATTAGCGAACTGGGATCTAAAACCAGAGATTGTGTCAGACCAGAGACAAGCCAGTTCCACCTCTCACTTCGGTCACTCCTGCAAGGAGCCAGGGGCCTGCCGTAGCAGAGAGGGGAAGTCACCGAAGATCGGCCAAAGAGATTCCTTCCCAGCGGATTCTACTTTAGCAGGTGTGTGGTTCCCACTCACATCAGATACAAACAACCGGGAAACTTCATAATCTTTCTGTGGGCGTGACAGTAAGGGCCAAAGGACTCTCCGCCCGCAACTCCCCCAACCGCCAACTGAGAGGGCTTGACGGTAGGAGCGGAGGGAAACAGAGGACACCCCAGACCCCCAACTCCTCCTACCGCCAGCGGAGCGGTCTTGATTGTAGGGGCTGAGGGAAGCAGAGGGGATCCTCAACCCCCAACTCCCAGTACCACCAGCGGCGACACCAATGGTCTTAGCCACCAGATTCCGAAGGAGTGCTCACCAAAGGGGTCCGGAAAAATTAAGCTATTGATTCCCAGACCACAGCTCCACAGCACTGGGGCTTAGATGAATGACAGTGAGAGTGCTCAGTCATTAGGGAAATAGAGCACTTGGTGGGGCTGAAAGTGTAACCAAATCCTTGGGGAACTGCCTCCAATGACTAGGACCTGGCTGGCTGGCAGGAGGAAGGGGAGGAGGGGCCGTAGAAGTGAAACGGCTCTGGACCAACAGGATTGAGAGACTCCCAGGAGCCGCCTTACAGGGATTGCTGTTGACACACTGAGGGCAAATCTCAGCCCGGAGGGCACAGCTTTGCCTACGGGGAGAGAAGAAAATGGATCTCTAAGACCTAATTTTATTTCTTATTTTATTTTTTTTTCCTCTCCCTTTTTCCCGCTTTCTCTCCCCTTCCAAGTTTTATTCTTCCTGCCATTCTCCTCTATGCTATCTATCTCCCTCTGCATTCTTTTCAAGAGCACATTCCTTCCCCTTCTCCCCAACTTTCATCCCAAGCATTACATCCTCTATTTCGTGTAACTGTCTAAATGCAAATAGGTGAATGTTTCGAGGCCGTCTATAGTGCTCCTAAACGCCTAGCTACTACCAACACCCTGATCCAATCGACGGTTAGTATCCCCCTTCAGTAGAGCAATCTTCTAAAGTAGCCTAGACATATTAACCCTTATACCTGCATAGCACCTAACCTAAAGTCCTAAGAACAAAAAACAAACCACTATATGCATACAAAATCCCGAAGCCTTTTATAAATTGAATGAATCAGCTCTAAAGAACAATAAAGCCCAACATTTACAGGCATAATCTCCCACCACAAAGGAGAGACAACAGTGATAAACAAAGCCAAAACAAATGTATAGGAGAAAGCAGTTACAAAGCAGTCAAACAGAGCAAGAAAGTAACGTGAACAACATGAAGAAACAACGGAAAAAAGGATTACAGATAATGCAGGACAATTTAAATCTACAGGAGGACCTAGAAGCATCAGAAACATGGACAAGGAAAGAAATCAAGGCATACCTAACTCAGACGGAACGGAATTTTAGAGAAGACATGAGACAGCAAGTCCAAGAATTGAAAGTATATTTCGAAATCGAACTAAACAAACAAATACAAACTGCAAAGAACGAGCTTTACCAGGAGATAGGGATCTTAAAAAAAAACCAAACAGTAATTTTAGAAATGCAAGAAACCATAAACCAGATTAAAAATGCAAACGAGAATATCACAAATAGACTAGATCAAGTAGAAGTCAGAAGATCAGATAATGAAGACAAAGTCTATCAACTTGAAAAGAGCATAGTCAACACTGAAAAGATGCTTAAATCTCACGAGCAATCTATTCAAGAGATGTGGGATCTCATCAAAAAACCAAATTTGAGAGTCATTGGGATAGAAGAAGGCACAGAGCTTCAAACCAAAGGAATGGACAACCTATTAAATGAAATAATCCTAGAAAACTTCCCAGAGATGAAAGATGGAATGGATTGCCAAATCCTGGAAGCTTACAGGACCCCAAACATCCAAAACTGTAATAGACCAACCCCAAGACATATAATTATGAAGATAGCCAACATACAGAACAAGGAGAGAATATTAAAAGCTACGAGGGAAAGGAGACAGATTACATACAGGGGTAAACCAATTAGGTTAACGGCTGATTTTTTCATCACAGACTTTGAAAGCGAGAAGATCATGGAACAATGTATTTCAAACGCTGAAAAATAATGGTCTCCAACCAAGAATACTGTATCCAGCAAAATTAAGCATCAGATTTGACAATGAAATTAAAATCTTTCACGATAAACAAAAGCTAAAAGAATTTGCTGCCAGAAAACCAGCACTGCAGAGCATTTTGGGCAAAATCCTACAAGAAGAGGAATTGAAAAATAGTGCCCAAAACCAACAGAGGGAGGTATCTCAGTAAAGGGGGAGGAAAACAACCAAAAAGTAAAAACTAGCCAAACTAAAATAAATAAATAAATAAACATGACTGGAAGTACAAATCATATCTCAATTGTAACCTTAAATGTTAATGGTCTAAACTCACCAATCAAGAGACACAGGCTAGTAACCTGGATCAAAAAAACAAACCCAACAATATGCTGCCTTCAGGAGACTCATATGATAGGAAAAGACATACACAGGCTGAAGGTGAAAGGTTGGGAAAAATCATACCACTCACATGGCCCTCGGAAGCAAGCAGGAGTGGCCATACTCATATCGAATAAAGTCAACTTCAAACCTAAGGTAATCAAAAGGGATAAAGAAGGACACTATATCCTGCTAAAAGGAACTATTCACCAACAAGACATAACAATTATCAATTTATATGCACCAAATAATGGTGCAGCAACGTTCATAAAACAAACGCTCCTCAAGTTCAAGAGTCAACACAATAATTATGGGTGACTTCAACACACCACTCTCACCATTAGACAGATCCTCCAGACAAAAGCTGAATAAAGAAACTATAGAGCTCAATGACACAATCAATAACCTAGACTTAACTGACATATATAGAATATATCAACCATCATCAAGTGGATACACGTTCTTCTCAGCAGCACATGGATCTTACTCAAAGATAGATCATATATTATGCCATAGGGCAACTCTTAGTAAATATAAAGGTGTGGAGATAATACCATGCACCATATCTGATCATAATGGAATGAAACTGGAAATCAATGATAAAAGAAGGAAGGAAAAATCCTGCATCACATGGAAAATAAACAATATGTTACTGAATGATCAATGGGTTACAGAAGACATAAAGGAGGAAATCAAAAAATTCTTAGAGTTAAATGACAATACAGACACAACATACCGGAATCTATGGGACACAATGAAAGCAGTTTTAAGAGGGAAATTCATTTCCTGGAGTTCATTCCTCAAAAAAAGAAAAAACCAACAAATAAACGAACTCACACTACATCTCAAAACCCTAGAAAAGGAAGAGCAAAACAACAGCAAACATAGCAGAAGACAAGAAATAATTAAAATCAGAGCGGAAATCAACGAAATTGAAACAAAAAAAACCATCGAAAAAATTGATAAAACTAAAAGTTGGTTCTTTGAAAGAATAAATAAGATTGACAGACCCTTAGCCAAGCTAACGAAGAGCAGAAGAGAGAAAACTCAAATTACTAACATGCGGGATGAAAAAGGCAATATCACAACAGACACTACAGAAATACAGAAGATAATTAGAAAGTATTTTGAAACCTTATATTCTAATAAAATAGAAGACAGTGAAGACATCGATAAATTTCTTAAGTCATATGAGCTGCCCAGATTGAGTCAGGAAGACACACACAATCTAAACAGACCAATAACAAAGGAAGAAATAGAAGAAGCCATCAAAAGACTACCAACCAAGAAAAGCCCTGGACCGGATGGCTATACAGCAGAGTTTTACAAAACCTTCAAAGAAGAATTAATACCAATACTTTTCAAGCTATTTCAAGAAATAGAAAAAGAAGGAGCTCTTCCAAATTCATTCTATGAGGCCAACATCACCCTGATCCCAAAACCAGACAAAGACACTTCAAAGAAAGAAAACTACAGACCAATATCTCTAATGAACATAGATGCAAAAATCCTCAATAAAATCCTGGCAAATCGAATACAAAAGCATATCAAAAAAATTGTACACCATGATCAAGTAGGATTCATCCCTGGGATGCAAGGTTGGTTAAATATACGGAAATCAATAAATATTATTCACCACATCAATAGACTTAAAGATAAGAACCATATGATCATCTCGATAGATGCAGAAAAAGCATTCGACAAAGTACAGCATCCTTTTATGTTCAAAACACTAGAAAAACTGGGGATAACAGGAACTTACCTCAACATTGTAAAAGCTATATATGCTAAGCCTCAGGCTAGCATCATTCTAAATGGAGAAAAACTGAAGGCATTCCCGCTAAAATCTGGAACAAGACAGGGATGCCCTCTCTCACCACTTCTATTTAATTTCATCCTTGAAATACTAACCAGAGCAATTAGACAGACAAAAGAAATTAAAGGCATAAAAATAGGAAAAGAAGAACTTAAAATATCACTATTTGCAGACGATATGATCCTATACCTAGAAGACCCAAAAGGGTCTACAAAGAAACTACTAGAACTAATAAATGAATTCAGCAAAGTGGCAGGATATAAAATCAACACGTATAAATCAAAGGCATTCCTGTACATCAACAACAAAACTTCTGAAATGGAAATGAGGAAAACTACCCCATTCACAATATCCTCAAAAAAAAATAAAATACTTGGGGATCAACCTAACAAAAGAGGTGAAAGATTTATACAAAGAAAACTACAGAACCCTAAAGAGAGAGATAGAAGAAGATCTTAGAAGATGGAAAAATGTACCCTGTTCATGGATAGGCAGAACTAACATCATCAAAATGGCAATATTACCCGAAGTTCTCTACAGGTTCAACGCAATGCCAATCAAAATCCCAAGGGCATTTCTTATAGAAATAGATAAAGCTATCATGAAATTCATATGGAAAAACAAAAGACCCAGAATAGCAAAAGCTATTCTAAGCAGGAAGTGTGAATCAGGCGGTATAGAGATACCAGATTTCAAACTATATTACAGAGCAATAGTAACAAAAACAGCATGGTACTGGTACCAAAACAGGCAGGTGGACCAATGGTACAGAATAGAGGACACAGAGACCAATCCTCAAAATTACAACTTTCTTATATTTGATAAAGGTGCTAAAAGCATGCAATGGAGAAAGGATAGCATCTTCAACAAATGGTGCTGGGAAAACTGGAAATCCATATGCAACAAAATGAAGCTGAATTCCTTTCTCTCGCCATGCACAAAAGTTAATTCAAAATGGATCAAGGAGCTAGATATCAAACCAGAGACTCTGCACCTGATAGAAGAAAAAGTTGGCTCCGATCTACTTATTGTGGGGTCGGGCTCCAAATTCCTTAATAGGACGCCCATAGCCCAAGAATTAAATACAAGAATAAACAAATGGGACTTACTGAAACTAAAAAGTTTTTTCTCAGCAAGAGAAACAATAAGAGAGGTAAACAGGGAACCTACATCCTGGGAACAAATTTTTACTGCTCACACTTCAGATAGAGCCCTAATATCCAGAATATACAAAGAACTTAAAAAATTAAACAATAAGATAACAAACAACCCTATCAACAAATGGGCCAAGGACCTGAACAGACACTTCTCAGAGGAAGACATACAGTCAATCAATAAGTATATGAAAAAATGCTCACCATCTCTAGCAGTCAGAGAAATGCAAATCAAAACCACCCTAAGATACCATCTCACTCCAGTAAGATTGGCAGCCATTATGAAGTCAAGTAACAATAAGTGCTGGCGAGGATGTGGGGAAAAGGGTACTCTTGTACATTGCTGGTGGGACTGCAAAATGGTGCGGCCAATATGGAAAGCAGTATGGAGATACCTAGGAAAGCTGGGAATGGAACCACCATTTGACCCAGCTATTGCCCTTCTCGGTCTATTCCCTGAGGACCTCAAAAAAGCATACTATAGGGATACTGCCACTTCAATGATCATAGCAGCACAATTCACAATAGTTAGACTTTGGAATCAACCTAGATGCCCTTCAATAGATGAATTGATTAAAAAACTGTGGCATCTATACACAATGGAGTATTACGCAGCACTAAAAAATGACAAAATCATGGATTTTGCAGGGAAATGGATGGCATTAGAGCAGATAATGCTAAGTGAAGCTAGCCAATCCTTAAAAAACAAATGCCAAATGTCTCCTTTGATATAAAGAGAGCAACCAAGATCAGGGAAGAAGAGCATGAGGAAAAGATTAACATTTAACAGAGACGAGTGGGGTGGGAGAGAGGGAGAGAGATGGGAAACTGTATGGAAATGGAAGGAGACCCTCATTGTTACATAAAACTACATATAAGAGTTTGTGAGGGGAAAGGGAAAAAAAAAGGGAGAGAATTAAACCACAGCAGATGGGGTAGAGAGGGAAGAGGAGAGGGAAGGGGAGGGGGGATAGTAGGGGATAGGAAAGGTAGCAGAATACAACAGTCATTAATATGGTATTATGTAAAAATGTGGATGTGTAACCGATGTGATTCTGCAACTTGTATTTGGGGTAAAAATGGGAGCTGATAACCCACTTGAATCAAATGTATGGAAGATGATATGCCATGAGCTTTGTAATGTTTTGAACAACCAATAAAAAAAATTTAAAAAAAAAAGAATAAATATTGGAAGCCAAAAAAAAAGAAAAAAAAATTTAAGTATTATAATTTAAAATAGAATCTATTAATAGGAGAATATGGAAAGGGAGAGAACTTTTCTATAAGATGTTTGAGTGGGCTGGGGATGTGGCTCAAGTGGTAGCATGCTTGCCTAGCATGCATGAAATAAATAGATATTAAAATTCTCTCTCTCTCTCCTCTCTCTCTCTCTTTAAAAAAAAAGGAAAAAAAAGATGTTTGAGTATGTTAAACAGTTCATGAGCATCCTTCATCATGAAGTCTGTAAAGATCAGGAGATTTCATAAAATTAATTTTAATTTTAAAATTAATTATGTGTGTTTTACTAAAATAAAAATTTTCATATGTGTACAGTATACTTACTGTGTATACTGTCATGTTTTAAAATGAAACCTCCTGAAGAGCAGAGGTTATAGACATACTGTATTTCATTATTTTTCTATTGAACATAATATATATTTTAAATTATTTTTGTAATAATTTTGTTTTTTCACATCTACTAGTGTTTTTTCTATGACTATAGTGATATTTATTAATATTACAAAAATCTAATTCAATCTATATAATGACTCTAATCCCATTCTGATTAATCATTTCTCTAAGGTACATATTATACCATTTTGTATATGTACATATAATTTTCTCTCATGCATTTTTTTCATCTCTATCCAAATTATAACCTCTTCAAGGGGCAGGGATCCTGTGTTAAATTTTTCTGTACTGTTTCTATTTCTATATTTATTATTCCAATATTTCTTAATATTTACTGAGTAAGTAATGAGCACACAATACTTACTCATTAAATCTGTTGCCTAGTTGACAACATGCTTCAGTAGAAGAATAATACAATAACACTTCAATTAACTGTCATATTGGGAGCAGATGCATTTTTATTAATGGCTTTTACATTTAAAAATTATCATCATTTTATTTGGTGAAATTCTCTAAGGGGGGCTATTCCTTGCATAGAATATTGGACTCAACCACCAAAACTCAACCACCAAAACTCTTAATTATCATTTTTTGGAAGACAGCTATATTTCTCATGAAACTTAATCAGAGCAATACGTTTGGAAAGAGTCCATTTCAAAATATTCAAAGTTGTTACTAAAAATATTACATGGTCACCATAGACTTAGAAGAAAAAATAAAATATTTCCTCCAAAATACATATGGTTTAAAAGAAGAGACTTCATAATAAATGATAGATTCATAGCTTTTAATTGAAGAATAAAAGCTAGCACAGATTGAATCAGAAAGATGGAGAGACTGGGAATTTCTCAGAACCAGATAGATAGGAGAGTGAACCATTTATGATATCTGTAATCCTATTACTGGTGTTGATTCAAATAACTTGATTCAACTGTATGTTGTATATTTTTTCTTATTTCTTATGTCTCCTTATCAAATTTGTATGTTCTTTACTTAAGGCAACTGAAGTAGTTACCCCACTCACAGTAGTCCAAAGTAAGCAGATTTCAAGCAACAGTATTAAATAGGAGTATAATAAAAATCTAATATTGGCTCTAATTGTCTTACCTGACAAACTAACCCAGGCTTGTGACTGAAAGACTTATTTTTTTATGTAGGTAAGATTTTAAAACATGAGGTTAGGCTGAGGATATAGCTCAGATGGTAGAGTGCTTGCCTCACATGCATAAAGCCATGAGTTTAATCTCCAGCACCACAAAAACACACACACACACACACACACACACACACACACACACAAAACAACAACAACAAAAAAGATGAGATAACAGGAAGGCAAGTGTTCTATCCTCCTCAAATAAAAAATAATAACATATGACTGGGGCTAGATCATATATAAGCTATATCTAAGTTAAACTTCATAATTAATGTAACTAATGTATACTGTGACTATAAATGTGACTTAGATATTGTGCCAGATAATATATTTCTTTTTTTCTTTCTGTTTTTATCTGTGGTGGTGGTGGTGGGTGGGGGGGATGTTGGGGATTGAATCCAGGATCATGTGGGCTCTCTATGATTGGGTGAGATTCCCAGCTTTTCTTATACTTTCAAAAAATCTACATTTGAGTCCAGATATTTAGTTCTTCTGTGTTTATATTTATCCCCTAGTTATTTTTCACATACAGATTTGATAAGATGCCTGGAGAAATGGTTCTAATTAACTACGGTACTATTTTATTCAGTGAAATTCAACCATATTTGACATTTTGTAAATTCAGTTTCTATTATATTTAAAGTTGCATTTAATTTCCATCTTTTTTCTTGATTAATATATTAATTTTCTTATTATACCTATCTCAGTTGATGAAATTTGCATTATTACTTATAAGTGACACAAACAATTGAAATGATCAAAAGTAGAGTGAATTTACCAGTTAAGGGACACCAACATGTCTTCTTTAGATAATAGGTGAACTTGAGCAAAATTCTGCTCTATGGGTATACCTTTTACATTTAGCACTAATATATAAAACAGAAAAAACAATACCACCCCCCCAAAAAAAATAACCAAGCAAAACTATTCTACAAATAATTTATTTTACAAAATGATGTTAGCAAAATGTGAATACAATAATTTTTAGCTATGTTCTCTAGATAATCAGAACATTTTCAATGATTTCCCTTTTATAAACTGTATTTAAAAAGTAAGTCTACTCCCATTAAGATTGGACATGGTTATGACTGCATTTCCCTTCAAAACAAGTACTTTGAATTAATTTTCTCAGTTTCCAGGTAAGAATAATGTAAATATTAAATACCATTGTTGTCTGCTATAATTATACAGGGATTTTGTGTTTGAGCTAAAAAATTATTAAGATCATATTTTTAAGACTTTGAAAATTAATTTTTAAAAGATACACTATTCTAAATCTTAAGTATATTAAACAACAAGAAAATGACATAGAATAACACTAATGTTTAGGAAAATTTGGAAACAATGAAGTATGTGGTTTCTTACATATGCCATACTAAGGCATTGCTACAATCGCATGCTAAAAGCAAAATGGAAAACTTTTATTATTTTTTTTAAATTTGTTTTATTTGTACATGAACACCATACCTTTATTTTATTTATTTATTTTATGTGGTGCTGAGGATTGAACCCAGGGCCTTATATGTGAGGGGCAAGTGCTCTGCCGCTGAACCCACACCCCCAGCCCAGAAAATTTTTATTATTGATTGTTTTTTTCCTTCAATATTTTTTGTTTATTTTTCTTCTTAGTATCAAAAGTTCTAAAATTTTTATTTTAAACATTGACTATAGTTTTAACTTTCCATAAAATAGATGGCTAGGATCTACATATAATTCATTAAATATTTTAGATTAAGCAATTCCTTATTGAAAAAAATTATTTTTATTTCACAAGAAATATTATAGGACATTCTTATATAAAAGGATTTTTGAAGAGTATAAGTTTATAGATAATTTTAATAGTATTTAATAGTATTTATATTTTTATTTCTTGTAAACATATTTAAAATACTGCAAATTCTATTTTGTAGTAAGTATATTTTAAAAGTTACCAGAAACTTTTCCCATTGATATATATATAATGTGTGGATAAATAAAATTAGTATTAGAATGCAATTAAAATACATTCCTAATTATTTTAGTGTTTTAAATACACTGATATCTTCAGGATTTTTTGTTTGTTTGTTTGTTTTTGTTTTTCTACAAAGAAATGCTATTATAGAAATGTATTTTTACAATGCTGGAAAGCAATGTTCACTTTCATCAAAATAGACAAACATCAAACTGTGTAAGACAAAAGGAATATTTTGCAGATTATTCCTGTCATTTGAAATAGATGGAATATAAGTTGCATTGCTCCTCAAATGTACATGGTATTTCATGTTTTGGACACTTAAATTAATTTACAGATATTTGTCAACAAACATATCATATGGCATGATCATTAAAATATCCTAAGTAATTACATCTCTAATTTCTTTTCTTACTCATTCGGTGCTTACAGATGTAGCCAATAACGAGGCTTTCTCTCTAGAGATATTATAAATTCATCAAAATGACAGGCATGATTATTTTACCTTCTCAATAAGTTCTCTCATTGCCTTATTAATTCATGATCCACACATTTTTTTCCCCAATGTGTACATAATAGTTTGGTCTTGTGTTTTCAAAATATTTGATAAAATAATTCTACAAGTTTGATATGTACAGATAGTAGCTCTGTTTTATTTCAGATGACTACTAGAGAAGTCATAAGAGAGAAAAAACAATAATCACTATTTTTAGTGAAAGGCCCTGGTTTCAAAGAATATCACATAATATAAAATGTGCTTCAATCTTGAGAAGAAGTATATTTCTAAAAGCAAATAGGTTGTAATTTACTGGATTAGCTTCTTATTTCAAGAGACTAATATAATACATAAAGTGTACAGTAGTATATAGAGAAGGGGGTTAATGGCCTTGACTAACCTTATGACATATGAAGAAACTGCAAGCTCTATATATCAAAAATATTTTCGGAGTAGGAAATTCCTCAAAAAAACTAGGAATGGAACCACCATATGAACCAGCTGTCCCTCTCCTTGGTATTTATCTGAAATAACTAAAACCAACATGCATAAAGATACAACCACATCAATATTTATAGGAGCACAATTCACAATAGCTAAGTTATGGATCCAGTTCATATGCCCATTAATAGATGAAGTATTAATAAAATGAAATATATATACATATATATACACACGTGCACGTGAACACACACACACACACACACAGAGAGAGAGAGAGAGAGAGAGAGAGAGAGAGAGAGAGAGAGGATCAATACAGACTCAAAAAATCAAGGATCAAATGTTTTCTGTCATATATGGAAGCTATGGCAAAATAAGGGGGGGAAAGGCTGGATCAAATATCATAAAATATAGGGTAGTAAGCATAATAGAAGAAGGATATTGAGAGGGAGGGAGGAGGGATGAGAAAGAGGGCGAATGAAAAATGAATTTAACAAAACCATGCTATATGCATATATATAAATATACCAGAGTGAATTCTACCTTTTGGTCCAAATAGAAAGCACCAGTCTATCCATTCATCTATTGAAGGGCATCTGGATTGGTTCCACAGTCTAGCAATTGTGAATTGTGCTGCTATGAACATCGATGTGGCAGTATCCCTGTAGTATGCTCTTTTAAGGTCTTCAGGGAATAGTCTGAGAAGGGCAATGGCTGGGTCAAATGGTGGTTCCATTCCCAGCTTTCCCAGGAAGAGCAGATTATGCTTAGTGAAGCTAGCCAATCCCTAAAAAACAAATACCAAATGTCTTCTTTGATATAATGAGAGCAACTAAGAACAGAGCAGGGAGGAAGAGAAGGAAGAAAAGATTAACATTAAACAGAGACATGAGGTGGGAGGGAAAGGGAGAGAAAAGGGAAATTGCATGGAAATGGAGGGAGACCCTCAATGTTATACAAAATTACATATAAGAGGTTGTGAGGGGAATGGGGAAAATAAACAAGGAGGGAAATGAATTACAGTAGATGGGATAGAGAGAGAAGATGGGAGGGGAGGGGAGGGGAGGGAGGATAGTGGAGGATAGGAAAGGTAGCAGAATACAACAGTTACTAATAGGGCATTATGTAAAAATGTGGATGTGTAACCGATGTGATTCTGCAATCTGTATTTGGGGTAAAAATGGGAGTTCATAATCCACTTGAATCTAATGTATGAAATATGATATGTCAAGAGCTTTGTAATATTTTGAACAACCAAAAAAAATACAAAAAAAAGAGAAAGCACCAATCTAAAATAACAAATGAATGAAAGGAAGATCAGTCGAGTAGAGGAAGTAGAATAGGTGAGAGGGAGAAGGGAGGGAACAGGAACTGGAATGGTATAATCAAATTCTATGCATGTATAACTGTCAAAATGAGCCCAACGACTATGTATAACTCTAATGTTCTAATAAAAATATTTTTATAGTAGATGATATCATTCCTCATTTCCCCACCCCTGACTGAATGAAGACTTGTGATTCTATTCTATTACCTATTTACCTTAACACTTAAGGTAAATTGGTAGATACATGTATGGTTAGATAGGTAGTAGATGATAGGTTCAATAATACAAACAGAAAGAACAATACCACTCAATTGTTAGAATTAGTACTAGAAATGACCCTGAAAATCATTTAGTGGAAACCAGTCTTTTAACTGAAACCCAAAGGACAGTGAATGTCTAAAGTAAGACATCTTACTGGCGGAGCCAGGCTTAGAGTCCAGTTCTACTTTCCCTATACAGTAGTTTTAATACATGTTTAATTCTTGCTAGTAGATCTTTTAATATCTAAAGGGCAATTATTGCTTTTGGTAATGGTTAGAAAAAATTAATCTCTACATCTAGCATATATCCCCTGTATTATAAGATTTTTACTCTCAACTTGATTTTTTGCTTTATATAAAAATAATGACGTGGTGGTGAATACATAGAACAGCTGTGTGATCATAAAGACCATATGTTATTTTTGTTTAATGTAGTAATGTTTTGATGTGCTGTCAAGTGGCTTGTCTCTGGGAGACAGTAAAATGGCAATGGTTTTACCCTAGAAGACCTCTTGCTAGAGAAATTCCAGCTGTGAGTATATGATACTTTCTTAGATGGGGAAAGAAAAGTTATCCCATATGTAAAATTGTTCTACAAATCTGTGCTTCTTTATGAAGCATATTATTTTCCTAACTGGCATCTATAAGAGCATTTTTTTCTTGAATATAATACTTAGAAAACTGAATTTATAGAATTTTAAAAAATAATTGAAATGAGGATTTTAAAAATATATTTTTCAAATATAGTTTTCTTGAAAGTTTAAATTCATAACACTATTTGTTCAGAGATAAGTATAAGCAGTGTTAAATAATTAGCCAAACTAGTATATGCCTTTCTATATAAAATTCTGGCCTAAAATATCTTGGGAACTTATAAAAGTAGACCTTGTACAGGTCGGTAATCCCACTGGGAATACTTCTTTGGATTTGGTAAAAAATATTATTGTGCTTTTATTAAAATGATGATTAGTACAAAATAGTATACACTCATTTTTTACCATATTATGAAATATATGGATATCTATGACTGTAACAAGCAGCCAAATGGTTATACTGATGCAACTAGATGCTTTATCTATTTATCTCTTTCTTACAGATTTCTATCATATGTGATGGAAAATAAAAGAAGTTCATTCTAGTAATGACTAAAAAAGGATTATCTAAACCCATTATGTATTGATTGAGGCTCAAACACAAATGATATTAAAATTTGTTTTCAGATATTTATTAGGAAAATATATGTCAATAACAGTGTGCAGATCCTCTTTGATTTAAAAAATGTCATTTAAGAAGATATAACAACACACTAGTAATCATTATCATCTGAGAAATCTTAAATGAAATTGTAATTAATGCTCATTTTTCAATAAGATTATAAAGGTAATCTTATCAGTTTTAAAGAAATTTACCAGAATATATAGTTAAAAATGCAGTTGCCTTCATAGCAGCTATTTGGAATAAACTTTCCAATGAACTACTCCAAAAAAGTGGAAAATTCAGAGTGTCTTTTTGAATAATGTATATAGTATCTACCTGCAGATGATTTCTATTTGTTCAAATATGTATATTTTAATAAGTTTACTGAAACTACTTATATTGATGCAAACCCCTGCCTCTGTACATTAGTATCTATGTTAGTCAGTTTTCTGCTACTGTCACAAATACCTGAGATAAGTAACTTTCAATGAAGCAAGCTTTATCTTGACTCAGTGGTTCAACAGTTTTAGTTCATGATCATTAGGCCCTATTGCTCTTGGGCCTGTGGCAAGGCAGCACATCATGGCAGGGAATATGTGGTGAAGCAAAGCTACTCACCTCATTACTGGAAAGTGAAAAACAGAGCAAAAGGACGAGCTTGGGGTCTCACTCTCTCCTTCAAAGGCATGACCCAATAACCAGAAGATCTCCCACTAGGCCCAACATCTTATTAGAGTTTTCAACATCTCCCAATAGCAACAGGCTTGGAATTAAGGCTTGAACCTATAGGGCTTCGAGCAACAGTCCAGATCCAAAATATAGCAGTATGTAATTGTATATGTAAGAGAATGTATATGTGTACAAGTGTGCACACACATACTCACACACACAATGCTTGGTTGGAAATGAGAAGAACTTTATTGCAAGTCTTTAGGTTCCACTATACCTTTATCTGTAATCTTACATTTGTGAGAAAGAACCTTGTGCCATAAATCCAGGGTCAGCAAACTCCTGGCCACATTCAGCCTGTTTAGGAGCTATGAATGTTTTCTCGAACATTTTTGAATATTGTAAACAATCGGAAGAAGAATTATGTTTTGTAATACATGAAAGAAAAAATATAGTGTGCATAAATAAAGTTTTATTGGAATACAACCATTTATGTATTTTGTATTGCTGCTTTTATGCTAAAATGGCAGAATTGAGTAGTTGAAAATGGAAACCATATGGTCAAATGTGCATAAATTATTTACCCTCTGGTCCTTTACAGGAAAAATCATTGCTGACTCCTGCTGTAGATCACCTATTTTGAATGAAATGTGAAGGTACCAGGAAAGCCAAATTTCCACCAGGTCTCAAGGAACACTAGTTATCCAATTTTGAGAGGAAAATTAAATTTTCTTAACAAGTGATATGAATGAAGCAAAATGATATCTTTGTGGCTTACTCTTTGGGAACACAAGGAATAATTTTCCAACTTTAGACAATCTATTATGAACACATGTTTCTGTGTACTATATTTTTTATATCAAACAACGCATAGGATAGAACATGGGTGAAATGAAAGAAAGTAAAATTTGTGATTCTATTCTATTACCTGATTAATTCTCCATTCTTCATACAGGATGGAACCTGTATCTCCTTCAATATGAGCATAGTTTGTTCCTGAAAGTCCAATTGTCTAACTAGAAGGTAGATGTAGGGGAAGTAAGTGACTGCTCTGAAGACAAAAGGGAGTGCTTTGAGGTTCACAGGAGAAAACTGTATCCAGTGGAATTTCACTTATATCTTCATATTTTGCCCTTTCTTCTATTGAAGTGTGACTGTGATATGTATTTATTCCAAGTGATTATTGGGGCTGTATGTTGCCATTTTAGTGACATATCTGATATTTTATCAAGGAATGTGCTTTCAATTTCTTCTGTGTCCTAAAATCTATAATGTTAGTATGTATATATACACAGTCTAGAATGCACAGTATATCCCTACATGCACTATATGCTATTTGCATATTGTATTTATGCATTTTCTATCCCAATGATATTGTTATTGCCTTAACAATGTGATAATTATTGGCATAATCTATGAAAAATTATCTTTATTTCATTGGAATGCAATTATCAATGAGCTTGTTGATCAGTATAAGAAAAGTCCTAAATAATACCTAAATGCTCTCATAGTAGCTAAATTTTCATCTACTAGTTTTACAGATGCCAAACAATATAGAAAATAGAGGTCCAAAGCCATTTACATTGATCATTTCATAACTGAAGGACAGGAGTTATGCAGAATACTTTAAATAGCTCTAGGGACCAATGTGTGTTATGGCCAAGAAAGAGAAATCTAAGTCATAAATTAGGTTTATTAGATCTGGTATATGGTATAGCCAGAGAGGCATGAAAGTGATACCATAAAGCTATGCTTTGCATTCATCCATGAATATTAGATTTATCATTATGCTTAGTAGTTAGTCCATGCATGAAAGAGGGATTATAAAATTCACATAATCCTACAATGTAGCTGCAAAATATAGTTAAGTGTCTGACACTCACTTATATAAACCAAAACTATAATAAAACACAGGGTACTGACTTAACATTCCATGTTTCAGCCAGGATATGATATTTAAATTATTGTTATAAAAAGTGTTTATAATAATTGCCATGTCACTGAATTGCAAGGAAATTCATTTTACTATGTAATTTTCTTACCATCTGTATTATACATATTTAATATTTAATGTTTTCTTCCTTCAAGAATCTATTGGCTTTTTACCATATGAGTAAATTTTCTCTTAAAATTTGTCACAGGTATATCTTGACCCTGCTGTCTCTTTCTCATTAAGTTCCTTAATAGTTGTACCAACTTTCCTAACATCTAGAGCAGATTTGAAAACCTGATTCTTTTTTTTTTTCTTCTTTTTTTAGTATTCGGGATTGAACCCAGGGATGATTAACCATTGAATCACATCCCCAGGCATTTTTAATATTTTTTAATTTGAATCATGATCTTGCTGAGTTGCTTAGGGCCTCACTAATTTGTTTTGGCTGTCTTTTAACTCACTACCTTCCTGTCTCAGTCTCCAGAGATGCCGGGATTACAGGCATGTGTCATTGCACCTAGCAAAAATATGATTCTTACTTTTAAGCTTTTTGTGAATTGAAGTCAGAATCGAGTTTACTGACCAACTATTTCATACCACTTTTTCTATTTCTATCCTGATTCCAGCACCCATTTATCTCTCATCTGGATTATTCCAATAGTCTCCATAATTGTATCCTTGTTTTTCTACTTGTGTCTTCACACTCATTTCTCAACATAGTTCCTGTTAAAAGGAAGTCTTCTAATTCCTCTATTCAAGTCTCCAGTGGATCCCCTTTTCATTCAGGGTAAAAACCCAAGGTACTTAACAATGGTCTATAAAGCCTAATAATATCTTCCCTGAGGTTCAAAGTGGGAATGTCATATCTTACTATTTTCTCCCTCACTTATATTAGCCACCTAATATTCAAAGTGTGAATGTCATATCTTACTATTTTCTCCCTCACTTATATTACACACACAATAGGTTTTCTCTATGAACTGTCATTTTATATTCTATTATCACATTTCTTTTTAAAAATGCTGTGAATCCAAAATACTCAAATAATTTTTTTTTACTTAATTGCCCACTGGATAGTTTCTTTAGGACTCAACAGTATAAATATTGATATGAAGAACGCCAAAACCACAGCTGTAACAATAGCAACTAGAAGCTATCTTTGTTCTCTTGAGATTTTTTATTTTTATTTTTTTGCTGAAACTACTTTTTTTTTTGTTGTTGTTGTTTATGCTAGGTTGGAATGGTGAATCAATGAGCCATTGTGAGCAACCTATACACACTGTTGGTTTTGATATTTTCATGTTTTTTTGGTGGGACAGAAGGGTACCATTGAAAATTTTTGCTTCAGTGCTTGAAAGAGTTAATGTAGCTTCCAGAAATGCTTATTACACTCCATGGGAGTAGCTTATGCATTAGGAGAACTTGGCTCAGTTTGTTGGTAAAAACGCACATCTGACATCTGCTACAGGGAAGGATAGGGACATCAGCTATTAAAGGAGACTACAGTGGATTTGCTCCCTAGGAGAGCACTATCAGAGTAACTTTACTGATTATAAAGTGCTTAAATATAATATAATAATAAAGTCCAATGTGCTTTTTATCACTACTCCCACAGGTAATTAAATGAATGTAATTGGCATTATTTTATATGCCTGAATCTTTCCCCCTATTGCTTATAAGCTGACTTTCCCTCCGAGTTCACTAAATTACTATGAGTCTACACTGTCTCCACTTCACTTTTGAGCAGTCAAGTGAGCCTGAAATTTCTCCAGTTTCTAGTTAAAACCTAAAATATGTGACATCATCAGAAGCTGGAGGAAATCAGTGGCTTATATGGATATAAGAATGTGGAGCTGCTATCTATTCAGATTATTTTATCATAATGTGTCTACATCTACCATCTGTGAGAGATTACTACTTCCACTAGGTTATCAATATATAGCTGCAAAAGTATTAGTATGACATAACCAGTAGTACCACAGTTTAAAAAACAGCCTCAACACTTATTTTGATCCCACAAGTAAAATATGAATATTAATAAGTCAATTTCAATAAATACAATGGCATCATAAAGCAAATAGATTATTAAGCAAAACTTATATTTTAAATATTTTTTACAGTTTTTATTCTTTTTAGTTATACATAACAGTAGAATCTATTTTGACATATTTATGCAAACATGAAATATATCTTATTCTAATTAGGATCCCAGTCTTGTGAATGCACATGATGTTGAGATTCACTGTGGTGTACTCATATATATAGGTAGGAAAATTATGTCAGATTTATGTTTTTAATTACAGCATTATGTGATGAGCACATGAATGTAAATATTCCTATATGATTCTTTGAAATTTAATGGTCAAATTTAAGAAACATTGTCTATAAATAGCTAAAAAGATATTAAATTATTAAATTAAAAACAATGGAAGATACAGTAGCATCATTCAGTGAACAATCAGAAATCTTTGGCTTGATTAAATTATCAACTAAACACATTTACTTTATTAAATACATGCATATATGTTAGTGGGAAATTAATCTCTTAAATCACTGTATTTTTCTGAATACTTCAGTTAATCAAATGTAATGACTGATTAAAACATACTTTAAAATCTATAATTTCTTTTTTTTAAATTCAACTTATTTTATTTCAAATATTTACCTACATATTAGCCACTTTTCATATATGGCAGAGGAGTTTAGCAATAGTATCAGAAATTAAATGCAATATGCCTAAGTCATTTTTTATTTTTTTATTTATATATGACAGTGGAAAGCATTACAATTCTTATTACACATATAGAGCACAATTTTTCATATCTGCAGTTATATACAAAGTATATTCACGCTAATTTATGTCTTCATACTTGTACTATGGATAATAATGATCATCACATTCCACCATCATTAATAACCCCATGCTCCCTCTCTTCCCCTCCAACCCCTCTGCCCTATCTAGAGTTCCTCCCATGCTTCCTCTCCCTATCCCACTATGAATCAGCATTTGGTAATCCCTCTCCTTGGTCTACACACAAAGGACTTAAAAATAGAATACTACAGGGACACAGCCACATCAATTTTTATAGCAGCACAATTCACAATAGCTAAACTGGAGAACCAGCCTAGATGCCCTTCAATAAGTTAATGGATAAAAAGATTTGGCATATATACACAATGGAATATTCCTCAGCAATAAAAGAGAATAAAACCATATTCTCTGGCATTTTCAGGTAAATGGATGGAGTTAGAGAAGATAATGCTAAAAATCTATAATTTCTGATTATAAAAATTTTGACAAATTCTCTAGGTTTTTTATAACCACCTATCAGGGGCTTTTAAAATACATATAAAACAATTTTCAGTTAACGAACCACATTTTGCTATTCAGTGGCCATTTCCAAATATACAGACATAACTTTTTGAATAAAAATTGTAGTTTAGGAAATTACAAATTTGTAGCTCATTATTTAGGAGTACATTTCAATAATTTTCAGCTAATTATATTATTGTAGGTGACCCACAATTAAATATCTGTTTCATATATTAGTTTTTTATATTATTGAAGTAAGGTGCCCTTTTTCTTGAAAGTGATGATATTTGTATATTAATATATATGTGGTTTAAAAGTATAGGATGCTTTTTTGTAAATTAGATTGCCTCATTTGGCATATTGGGACATGAGAAAACTAACACATAAGAAGACATTTTTTTTAAAGATGGTGCTGGGGATTAAACCCAGGGCCTTGTGCATGCTAGGCAAACACTTTACCAACTGAGATAAGATGAATGGATAAAGAAAATGTAGTATATATACCCAATGGAATGTCACTCACCATTAAAAGAGAATAAAAAAATGGCATTTGCAGGTAAATGGATGGAGTTGGAGAATATAATGCTAAGAGAAGTAAGCCAATCCCCAAAAAACAAATGCCAAATGTATTCTCTGATATAAGGATGCTGATTCATAATGGAGACAAGGGCAGGGGGGAGAATTTGATTAATAGATGAACATTAGATAGGGCAAAGGGGAGGGAGGTGAAGGGAGGGCATGGGGGCAGGAAAGACAGTGGAATGGGATGGATATCATCACTCTAAGTACATGTATGAAAACATGAATGGCGTGACTCTATTTTGTATAACCAGAGACATGAAAACTTGTGCTCTATTTGTGTAATATGAATTGAATTGCATTCTGATGTTGTATATAACAAATTAGAATAAATAAAATAAACAATAAACAAATAAATAAGTCAAATAATATCTTTAACATGCTATACTTCTTTGTCTTCCACCTTACTTGAAGTTGCAATGCAATTTCTGCAGTTAGTGATTATTGCTCTAATTTTTCCCTGTTTGTGCAAATAAGTAGTGGTTGAGAAAAATATAGAGAACTGTACTGTAAATCATTGAATCTAAATAGAGCTAGGGTCTAAAAATCTCTAGAAGACTGTCAAGATTGCTATCTCATGAGATTGACTATTATTTCCTGAGACTGACTATTGTTAAAATATTTCAAAGCTTGTCTTTAGGAGTGAATATTTTTGAAAAATAGATATACTGATATTCTCTTAGCCCTTCTTCATAATAGTAAATGTTCTTTGCCTTTTGTACTTTCACAGGCCACTGGTCTTCAGTTATGGAGCTAAAACCTGAAACTAGGAATAGGAAGTGAATATATGCAAAAAGATAATCCCTCAGCTGCTATGATTTATTACTAAGAGTTCACTGTATTAAAAAATACCTCACAGAAATAGTAAGTTGTCAATTTATCAGTCAAAATGACATATAATCCCTGAAGAAGTTCAATCATATAAATCCTAATATTAAATTTTAATTTGCATTTAAGTGGTTTGAGCTTCATTGACAAATATACCATCATAGGCATAACTTTCTTGAGGTTTAAAATAGCAGCATCAATGTATTAAGTATAATCTTGCATTTATAGATGGTTCATAGAGTTAATGAGAAAAATCCCAACTTGTATTTAATCTTGCAAGGCTGAAATATTCAGTAAACTATTTGTTCAACTTGTCAATTTAACACAAGTATTTTGTTGAAATTCCTAAGGATATTGTCTAGTTGCCTGGCAATGGATTGTTGAGAAATTCATTTAAAGTTCACTGAACATAGGAAGTATGTAATTTATTTAAATCCCTCCCTTATTAAATCAGGATTTGAATTTTTAAAATATTGATTTTTTTCCAACTAAAGAAATGGACTTGAAAAGAATTAGCAAAATCTCTGTAGAATTGTGACACAATAGTTCTGATGAATATGTTCTCTAAGAAAGTTTTCACTGATATGAACTGAAGACTGAATTTAGATGAATAAATTTACTGTTGTTTATAGGATTTTTAGTTTTGTTTTCCAGAAAGAAACTCAGTTTTAAATGTTTTAAAATCTCAGAAATACCTCCCTTTTCAGAGAAATGAGTGCATGTATTTGCATATTGAATGGGCATACATAGTAACAAAGTTTACAAAAGAATCTCCTGAATTTCTTAAGAAATAATTCATGATATGAGTAAGAAGAGGCATTGTTAGTAAGCATAGACTTCTGAAGCATAAATAAGATATTTTAAAACACATATACATTTAGCATCTGACTTTGTGTCTTAGCTTTTACCTACCATATACTCTTTTATTTTATAAAGTTTGTATTGCTGTTGTTGTTATCTGTAAGGTAAACACCTGATTCCAGTCACATTAGTATCTATTAGTAGGTTTCAAATCTTAAATCTTAGCTATCATCCTTATCAAGCTATTATTAAGACTAAACTCATGAATTCTTGTTATACAAAAATACGTCTTTTGACTTAAAGAGATACCAGTACATTTTTTCCAGATTAGTGTAAATACAATGTAGATAAAATTCAAAATAGTAAGTATGAAAATTATTTTTGGGCAGAGAATCCTTTATATTAATTAAATAATGTGCATGGCATGTAACCACAATTACATGGTCACATGTTCTCAGCCCATTCATGTCGATTATTTCTTTCATGGAATTATAGAAAGAATTCTTAGGGAGAAAGCCACATTGTTCCTAAATTCATAATTGGCAATTACCAGAAAAGATAAACTTTAAATTAAATCTTGATAAAGTTAATAATCCTTTTTTTAAAAAATTGACAACATACACTGTTTTCTCCTTCTGATCTAATAAAGGAATTTAGCAAAAATATGAATTTCAAGAAGTTCATAGTGCCTCACAAACTCTGGGGGATAAAAAGATGAATTACACCTGGTACTTTCCCTGAGGGAGCTCATTTTAGGGGAGATAAGAAATATAGACAAATAAATGTAAATTAAAGGAAAAACTGGTTGATTCCAGAAATACAAAGAGTCTCAGCCATTGGAGATGGTAGGAAGGAGACTTCCATTTAGGCAGAAGAAAGATTCCTAGTATGGAATCAAGTTTAGACATGTGGGTCATCAGTAAAAAAGGTGTTTCAAAAGTAAGAATGGTACTATTAAAGGACCAAACACAGGGAATCTCTGATGTGCAATGATACACAGAAAACAGTTCAGGTTTGTTAAGTTAAATATATGAAACAAGGTTGTTGAAAGGAAATTTGAAAGGTTAGTTTTAGGTCTTGGATGTCAGGTGGAATAGCTCATATGACATATATAGTTTAGGAACTAGAGAGTCAGAACTATGCTTTAGGGAATTTATTTTGACAGGGAAACCATTAAAGAATCTGTTTTCCATATGATTCACTATATTTTTTTCTTTTGATGCAATAGAATGGTAGATAATTATACAGAATAGTAGGTTTTATTGTAGAATATTCCTATGCACATAAAAAGGTAATTTGATCCATATTATCCCCCAATATCTTCTCTACCCTCTTCTTCTCCTGTTCTCCTTCCTCTAGCTTAATGGTCTCACTTATGCTTTTATGGCATCCCTTATATTTCCTCAGAGTTTTCACATATAAGAGAAAACAAGATGATTTCTGAGTGTTGTCTATATCACCCCAAATTATGGTCTCCAGTTCCATCTGTTTTCCTACAAATGCAATAATTCTGTTCTTCTTTATGGGTGAATAAAAGTCTATTGGCTTGATTATAGTTCTAAACATCGCTACTAAATGTATACTGACAATGGCGTGCTGGAGCTCACTAGTACTTCTTTCTTAGAACCAACTGTGCACTTCTCTTTCCAACTCCATCCAGTGATAGCAAGTTGTTAGATTCAAACAGAAAACAGTGGAAGTATTTACACCACAAAAACTGACAAATGTTAAAACAGGTTTGTTTTTCTGCCCTGAGAACTATCCATTAAATTTTGACCAATACACTATTGGATGAACATGACACTATGTTAGTTTACACTATTGATTTTTATGTGTGCAGGCTTTAAATCTCATTAAACCTTTAAAATTGATGAAAGACATTTGAGAGAATATGTGATTATTATAATTGTTGCCTTTGTTATAAAAAGGAGATCATAATCTACAAAACTTAGAATTACAATTTAATCCTCTAAGGAATTAAAACTCTTGGTAAATTTAAATGTTAAACTCTACCAATTCTTTGGAGGAATTAATTAAAAATACTTTATTGTTTGTTTTACTTCAATATTTGTAACGTGGTAGACTCTGTTTGTTTCTCCAGATAGTCTGTGTGGGTTGTTCTAAATATAATAAGCATGACATGGGTGCCAAGGGAAATAAGTACTATTTTTTATTGAGAGGATCAAATGAGCAACAAATATGCCTAGAGCATCATTGAAAAAAGAGTGCCATTATTTTATCAAATATTTTATTTAAAATGGCATTGTATTTATAGAAGATACATTTTATAGTCAATTTGACTAAAAGATACATATTAGTATGAAGAATACAGAAAAATATTTTTGCCTTGATTTAAAGCTCTTTTCACGTATAATTGCCTCCAAAGTACTTTCTCATGGGATTAAGTAGTGTTACCCTCACATCTAAAACTTATTATAAAGCTTTTCTTGAGTTCACAAAATTTAAGATAGAACAATAAAAGGAGGAAACTGAATGTTCATGTATACATACACATACATAGAAACAAACAGTAAAATACAAAGCAGAGAAAACAGGAAAAAATTATTTATTTTCTCTTCTCTAGATTATACCTTCAGAGTAGTAAGATATCTTTGAAATGATATCATACATTATAATGGTCTTCAAACAAGGACCATCTTCTTTGCATGATATTCTTCTATTATAATGTGAAGCATAGGATATAGAAAATACACTAAATGATTATAGTAATAATATTGCACAATTTGTGTTTTAAAATGTAATTTATGTTTTGAAATATACTTTGTGTTCCACTTTCCTCTTCTTTTATAGCAATATAAAAAAACATTTGTTTTTTGTCTTCTGTGGGTATAATCTATAAAAACTGTGATTCTTCCTCAGTAATTCTTTTTATGTTATTGTTGTTGTTATTATTATTATTATTATTATGTAGGCATGGCTTGAGTCACTAACTGGGTGTGTGAACTGATACAGTCTCCATCCCTTTTTGATAATCAATACAATTAAAATTACCAATCTTTCATGCCGTTTTACTTTTAATCTATACATAGCACTATTTTCACTTTGGGATGTGATGCTGCTATTGTGTTGAATACTGAAAGATGATATATGGCACAGTGAAACCTAAACACAGTGTATTTATGGCTGAGATTTCTAGGTTACATATAGAGGAGTGAACAAGTAAATAATACATATATATATGTGTATATACATATATATATGTGTGTGTGTGTGTGTGTGTGTGTGTGTGTATATATATATATATATATATATATATATATATATATATAAAATGTTGTTGTTGTTTTTGCTTCTTAGAAGTCAGACTAAATGGTTTTCCCCATCTTCTCATCTTTCAGACAGAAATTTGAAATACATGGGGTAGGAATAATACAGAGACAGATTTTTTGAAGTCTAATTTTAAAACATGCACACAATGTATTTCCAAGTAGTGAGGAGAAAAGGTTTAATATCCCAGGCGGGAAAAAAAAAAAAAAAACTTTATCCAGCTCAATGAATTGTCAAAGTCAAAGTAGCTATAAACACAGGAGCTACTTTGGACTATCCATTCCCTTCATGGATGAGCCTTAAGTGCAGGGTTGAGGGCTGTATGGGAGGGAAAAGAATACTGGCTGACTACATTTTTCTCCAGGTCAGGCTAAAGTATGTCATTCATTTCAGTATTAGTTATATACCATGCTTATGAATTTCTTAAAATGCAGGAATTTAATAGTTCAGAAGAAATGCCAGAGAATCTAACTTTCTGAGGCTTGGAGTAGATATACAATATTCTGAGAACACATCATTTCAAAATACAAACAATTATTACTTAACAAGTGACATCTATCTTTTCATTGTCTTCTTTCTCACTTTGGTTACATTCAGAGTGTACATTCTCTCAAAATTTTTAAAACTTTGGGACAAGAGGACCTCCATTTCTTAAGATATAACTCAAAGTAAATGAAACAAAAGTGATGTTTTGGAGAGTAAGCTATCCAGTTTCGATAATTAACTACTAAACAATTTGCCCCTAAGTTATTATAATTACTAAAAATAACATATCTTGTTTTGCATAGTTTCTTATCCACAGAAGCTAAATGTAGCAAAAGCCTGAATTTTAAGTAGAAAAAATGATTATTTTAAATGAAATAATACTTTTTAAATTTAAAAGTAGTATGTTAAAAATATCTATTAGAGCTGGGCATGTTGATGCATGCCTGTAATCCCAGTGGCTCCAGAGGATGAGGCCACAGAATTCCAAGTCCAAAGCTAGCCTCAGCAACTTAGCAAGGCCCTAAGCAACTTAGCAAGCCCTGTCTCAAAATAAAAAATAAAAATGGCTGAGGATGTGTTTCAGTGATTAGGTACCCCTGGATTCAATCCTTGGTACCAGAAACAAAAAATTTGTTAGAAAAAAATTTATCCTGTGGCATTGACAATTCATCATTTCATATCATATACAGTTTTAAAGGATCTCCTCTGAAATTTAAGCAATTTTTATAATTAGGATTTCAATTTTAGTAAACTTCAGTTGAACATTGAATTCATATTGCGTTTATAGATGGAAAAAGAAAATAAGATCTGTAGATAAGCTTTTAAAACTGTATATTTCATATTTACTAAAGTTGATAGTTTCTTTTGTATTTAGTTACTCTATTTTCCATACTTTATTACCCCAAATTAAGCTTATCTTAGCACCAATGATTTTAGTATGACTTATTGTATTTTTAAATTTTTATTAGTGTATATCAATAATACAGCATGGTAGATTACATTGTGGCATATTCACACATGTGTAATACTCCCTCCACATTCCTTACTCAATTTCCCCATCCCTTTCCTCTATTCTAATGGTGAGAAGTTTGAAATCCTAATAATCTTCTATACTTTTTATGTAGTCCTTTTTTCCCCATGTTCTTTTTCCACATATGAGGGAAAATATATAAACCTTTTCTCTCTGAATTAGACTCATTCCACTCAAAATTCAAATCTCCAGTTCCATGAGTTTTCCTGCAAATTACATAGTTTCATTTTACTTATAGCTAAATGAAACTAAATTGTGTATATGTATAGCATATTTCCCTGTTTTTTTTCCTTGTAAAAGTCATCCCATTTTCTGATTCTTTCTCTTATTGCCTGAGCTATAGGGGTTGTATTCAAGAGGTCTTTGCCTACACCAATGTGTTAAAAGTCTTTCCTTTCTTTTTTTCCCCCTCTCACAATTTCAAAGTTCTGGTCTTATACTTTGGTCTTTGATCCATTTTGTGTTCACTTTTGTACAGGGCAAGAGATAAAGATCTGGTTTCAGTTTCCTACATACAGATATCCATTTTTCCCAGTACCAATTGTTAAAGAGGTTGTCCTTTATCCAATGTGGGTTTTTGGCAGTCACATCAAAAATCAGGTGGCTCTAGGTGTGTGGGTGTGTATCTATATCTTCTATTCTCCATCAGTCTACATGTCAGTGTTTATGTAAGTAACATATGACTTTTGTTCCTGTGGCTCAGAATTATAATTTGAAATCAAGTATTATGATGTTCTCAGTATTGATCTTTCACATCAAGATTGCTTTGGGTATTTTGGGTCATTTGTTCTTCCATACAAAGGATTGTTTATCTAGTTCTATAAAGAATATCATTCATATTTTGATGAGGATTTCATTGAATCCATACAACACTTTGGTTATTATGGACATTTAAACAACATTAATTCTGCCTGTCCATGAACATGAGAGATCTTTCTATCATCTAGTGTCTTCTTCAATTTATTTCTTCAGTATTCTACAATTTTCATTTTAGTATTCTTTAATTTTCATCTGCCTTGGTTACTTTATTCCTCAGTATTTTATTCTTTCTGAAGAGCCTACAAATGAATTGTTTTCCTGATTTCTCTGTGAATTCATGAATTGTCTATAGAAAAGTCATTGACTTTTGTATTTCGAATTTTTATCCTGCTTGTTAATGTGATTTTCATATCAATGTTTAGAAAATATTTAGTTTTAAAATTTTTTTCTTGTTGGTATATGCATATCAATGTTTTGAAGATCCAGAAACACACATTGATTCTGTTCTTCCCATTACTGGTAAAATTTTGAGTGTTATTATTATAAGAAATTAAATTTCCTTTATTTATTAGTAATCTGACATTTGTACATCAATAAAAATATTTTTAAACACACACAATATTGATGTAAATTAAAGGTTTGTTTTTCTAGTATTTCTTATCATCTCATTAGCATAAATATGAGAGACGGTAGAATAATCTCTCAGCATGAAATTCAGAGTTTATTGGAAGCCTGTTTTTATGCTTTGTCCATTTATTCATTAGTCACTTAAGAATGCTCTCAGCACACTTTTTAAATGTATGGATGGGAGCTAGACTTTCTGAGCTCAGAGTTTTGATTTTTGACACTTTCTAATTGTATGATCTTGGACAATTATTCTGTACCCCAGTTTTCTTATGTTTTAAAATGAAGACACAATAGAACTTACCACATAGGGTAGTTAAGCTAAGTATCAGAAAAGTAGATTATAAATAGTTCAAGTGTAATGTATATTGTAGCATACACATCTTTATAGTCCTAGTACCTACAATAGTTTCCAACATACAGATTATGCAAATAATAAGTATTTTGAATAAAGCTAAAAGTTCGATTGAATGTTAGAAGTTGATTATAATTCCCTTGCAAATTCTTATCCAGATTACACTGGTTTTCCAATATGACACGAAATTTAATTCTCTCTACTAATTCACATTCCAATGGGATAAATATCTGTTAAAAAATTATAGCATATTGGGGCTGGGGTTGTGGCTCAGTGGTAGAGTGCTTTGCGTAGCATGTGCAAGGCACTGGGTTTGATCCTCAGCACCACATAAAAATGGGTAAATAAAATAAAGGTATAAAAAATGTTGTATTTGGATAAAAAAAGAATTTGTAGCATAGTGTGGAATTTGTGTCTGCTTGCATCAACCCAACTAGATGGCATGCTTTTTAATAAATCATATTAATGTTCAAAAGTTTATTCATAAAAATTAGTACACCACAACAAATAACTTTCAACATATTTCACAGAACCAAATAATGGGCTAAAGTATGGAGTAATGCAAAGATAAATGGATGGATAGAAGAGTATGTGAACAAATACTTTATGTGAAATATAGTTTGAAAATATCAGTAACCATCCAATTCCAAGCACTAAATCAGAAAAGTTTTTTCCATTTCTTCTTCTTTTCTTCATCCTCACATTATAAATCTTTGTGTCCTAACATGTCATTTCTAACTACCCAGTGTTGTTTTACAAATGATTACATACCTTCTTCATTACTAGAAATTGGATGACTAAATTGTCTTTAAACCTTTAATGTTTCAAGGCATAGATACATCAATAAAGAAAATGTTTCTTTATGACTGTGGCATGAAAAATGATCCAGCCACAATTCTGAATACAGTATACTCTAAATTCCAAATGGGTAGAAATACACCTATATACTAATTAGATGTTTATTATTTGTGAGCAGAAACAAAATATCAGAAGTCATTGAGATACATTCTAATGTGTAGGTTACATTGTTATTTTGCTATACTATTAACAATATATTGAAAAATATACAAATCTACATTTCTTTTCTAGCTGCAGGGGAAGATGCAAGGGTAGATAGAGCTTCACTAATAAAATTGTATAATATTGGTTTCAGTAAATTCCCAAAGAATGAGATGGCTATTAGGTTAAGAGTTAATCAAATAGAAATTAACTGTTAAAGTGTTAGAGAATGCCTGGCTAAATAATTCTAGGCATTCAGGTGATTAACAACAACAAAAAATGTTTGATACTGCTCATGGCTGTTTACCTCCATGAATACTCTAAAAAAACACTCATGGACTGTGTTTGTTAAAATGTAAACATTATTGCACATGAATTATAGCTAAATAAAATACTGAAATAATTTTGGAAGTGTAAACACTGTTACAAATACTTTGGTCTAACTGTCATACAATATATTTTCCTCAGTTTCTACCCAACTCCAAAGAAAGCTGCCTCATGCATAGTGAGGAGTAACAAAGAGGTAAAGTTCTATATCCACTTTCCTTCACAATTTACTTCTCAAATCATTTATATCCTCTTAATAACACACAGGAGTTAGAATAAATGTCCCATCCTCCACTCCTGCTTTAGTAAACCTGCATGTTTAGCTAGTATGATCTGGTCTATGCTTTGGAATTTAGATTCCTTATGATTAAAAACATAATAGTACACACAATATTTTTAAAAACTATTAAATATTGAAAGAAAATGTTCAATTTTTAAATTGTCTTTTTCAGTGAGGTTTGTTTGGAATGAGGTGAGAATGGTTAATACTGTCATTAAAATCATATATTTTAAAAAGAATGCATAACCATGGTGATTTTCAAGTCTACATTGATTGATATTCTCCTTTTTATGTATTATAAATCACAGAGGAACAAAAAAGTTGTGGTGAATATATCACCAACTTGGGGGAAAATATATTGAAAAACAGAATCATATGTGTATCCCAGTTACAATTTTCAATTCATTCTTTGTCATGTTATTTCTGCATTTTTACTAAGTATCTCATACAGAGTAGAAACTATTACAGATTGACACATTCCACAAGATCTTAATCAATGTAGTAGCTATAGATTTGCTTACAATTTATTTTTTCTGAATTATAGTAAACATTACATATTATCAATTTTAAGATATATTCTTTATGCTTGTGATACATTTGGGTTATATCATGTCTGCAATTTCTATTCTATGAAAATATATCACTTTTCCTAAAATTCCTAGCTTTTTTCTCTACTGAGACTCTCTGAAATATATACAATCAAAACTTTATGATGGGAGAAAATTTTATTGTTTACTATTTTTGTCTGGATTATAGAATAACAAATTTTACCAATAAAACCATGATATTTTTACTGCTACAATTAGACACAAATATTACTCCACTGTGAGAAACATCTATAAAATTTATTTTATTCATAAATGTTCATTGAATGCTAAATATATTTGTATTCACAACAGTAATTCTTTCATGGGTACTAAATATTAATTATAGCACTATTCTCATATTTATATACTTAAGTTGTCATTTGAATTTAATATGCTACTAGAAACTACTTTATTACCTTTCAGGTGTTTCTCAAATCTCCTGAATGTGCTTTATTGCATTTGTGGAAGACAATTTATATTTATTGGTATGAATACATACTATAGGTATAGTATGGAACACAGGGCCTCAAATCACGTACTCGACAGAGAGCAGCATGATAATAAACCCCAATATGTCAACCTACTACTTTTAAAACTAACTTTGAGTCAACTTAAAATCATATTTTCAAAGTTTTGCATTTATTATATTAACCTTGTTTGGATATTGTTTATGAAGGTAATTCATTTATCTATACCTTACCTTCTGTAATTAGAAAATAAGAATGCAATCATCAGGGGTATTCTGAAAATTGTCAAACTAGAATTTTTAGCTTAGGTAGAATTTTTTTCATGTAAATTTTTTTATTTATATATGACAGCAGAATGCAATACAATTCTTATTACACTCATAGAGCACAATTTTTCATATCTCTGGTTGTATACATACTGTATTCACACCAATTTGTATCTTCATACTTGTGCTTTGGATAATAATGAACATCACATTCCACTATCATGAATTACCTCATGCACCCTCCCTTCCTCTCCAATCCCTCTGCCATATCTAGAGTTCATCTATTGCTCCCATGTTCCTGCTCCCTATCCCACTATGAATCAGCCTCCTTATATCAAAGAAAACATTCGGAATATGTTTTTTTTTGGGGGGGGAGGGGATTGGCTAATTTCACTTAGCATTATCTTCTCTAACTCCATCCATTTACCTGGAAATGACATGATTTTATTATATTTTATTGCTGAGTAATAGTCCATTGTGTATTATGCCACATTGCTTTTTTTGCCATTCATCTACTGAAGGGCATCTAGGTTGGTTCCACAGTTTAGCTATTGTGAATTGTGCTGCTGTAAACATTGACGTGGCTGTGTCTCTATAGAATGCTGTTTTTTAAGTTCTTTGGGTATAGACCAAGGAGAGTGATAGCTGGGTCAAATGGTGGTTCCATTCCCAATTTTCCCAGAAATCTCCATACTGCTTTCCATGTGGGACCAATTTGCAGTCCCTCCAGCAGTGTATGAATGTACCTTTTTTCCCACATCCTCGTCAACACTTATTGTTGTTTGTATGCATAATAGCTGCCATTCTTACTGGAGTGAGATGAAATCTCAGAGTGGTTTTGATTTGCGTTTCTCTAATTGCTAGTGATGATGAGTATTTTTTCATGTATCTGTTGATTGATTGTACATCATCTTCTGAGAAGTGTCTGTTCAGGTCCTTGGCCCATTTATTGATTGGGTTATTTGTTGTTTTTTTTTTTTTGTGTGTGTGTGTGTGTTTAATTTTGAGTTCTTTAGACACGGATCCGCGCTGGTCCTTGAGCAAGGTCACCTTACATGCAATGTCGCTGCAAAATGTCCTATTTCCATGAGTCCTTCCACTAAAGAAACATGGGGGAACGCTGGCAAGGAAATTGTCATACCTACTTAGCTGATGGCTCCCAGCAGGTTATTTGTTTTTTTTTGTTTTGTTTTGTTTTGTTTTTTTTTGTGTGTGTGTGTTTAATTTTGAGTTCTTTATAGATCCTAGTGATCAGTGCTCTATCTGATGTGTGAGGAGTAAAGATTTGCTCCCAAGATGTAGGCTCTCAATTCACCTCACAGATTGTTTCTTTTGCTGCAAAGAAACAGTTTAGCTTGAGTCCATTCCATTTATTGATTCTTGATTTTAATTCTTGTGCTATAGGATTCTTATTAAGGAAGTTGGGGCCTAATCCCAAATGATGGAGATTAAGGTCTACTTTTTTCTTCTATTAGACACAGAGTCTCTGGTTGTATTCCTAGGTCCTTAATCCATTTTGAGTTGAGATTTGTGCATGGTGAGAGATAGGGTTTTAATTTCAATTTGCTGCATATGGATTCCCAGTTTTCCCAGCACCATTTGTTGAAGAGGCTATCTTTTCACTAATGCATGTTCTTGGCACATTTGTCTAATATAATTGTAGTTTTGTGGGTTAGTCTCTGTGTCCTCTATTCTGTGCCATTGGTCTACCAGTCTGGTTTGGTGCCAATACCATGCTGTTTTTGCTACTATTGCTCTGTAGTATAGTTTAAGGTCTGGTATAGTGATGCTACCTGCTTCAGTCTTCCTGCTAAGAATTGCTTTAGTATTTTTGAGTCTCTTATTTTTCCAGATGAATTTCACGATTGATTTTTCTATTTCTATGAGGAATGTCATTGGAGTTTTGATTGGAATTGCATTAAATCTGTATAGTGCTTTTGGAAGTATGCTCATTTTGATAATATTAATTCTGCATATCGAAGAGCAAGGCAGATTTTTCCATCTTCTAAGGTCTTCTTTGATTTCTTTCTTTAGGGTTTTGTAATTTTCATTATATAGATCTTTCACCTCTTTCATTAAATTGATTCCCAAGTATTTTTTTTTTTTGAGGTTATTGAGAACTGGGTAGTTTTTCTCATTTCTATTTCTGAGGTTTTGTCACTGATATACAGAAATGCCTTTGAATTATGGGTGTCGATTTTATATCCTTCTACTTTGCTGAATTTATTTACTAGTTCTAGGAATTTTCTGGTGGAACTTTTAGGATCTTCCAGGTTTAGAATCATATCATCAGCAAATAGTGATAATTTGAGTTCTTCTTTTCCTATGTGTATCCCTTTAATTTCTTTCATCTATTTAATTGCTCTGGCCAGTATTTCAAGAACTATTGTAAATAGAAGTGGTGAGAGAGGGCATCCCTGTCTTGTTCCAGTTTTTAGAGGGAATGCCTTCAATTTTTCTCCATTTAGAATGATGTTGGCCTGGGGCTTAGTGTAGATAGCTTTTATGATGTTGAGTTATGTTCCTGATATCCCAAGTTTTTCTAGTGTTTTGAACATAAAGGGGTACTGTATTTTGTCAAATGCTTTTTCTGTATCTATTGAGATGATCATATGATTCTTATCTTTAATGTGATGAATTACATTTATTGATTTCCTTATGTTGAACCATACAGAAATCATACAGAATCCCACTTGACCATGGTGCACAATCTTTTTGATATGTTTTTGTATTCAATTTGCCAGAATTTTATTGAGAATTTTTGCATCTATGTTCATTAGAGATATTGGTCTGAAGTTTTCTTTTTTTCTTTTGATGTGTCTTTGCCTGATTTTGGAATCAGAGTGATTTCGGCCTCATAGAATGAGTTTGGAAGTGCTGCCTCTTTATCTATTCCCTGAAATAAATTGGAGAGTATTGGTATTCATTCTTCTTTAAATATCTTGTAGAACTTGGCTGTGTATCCTTCCAGTCCTGGGCTTTTCTTGGTTGGTAAACTTTTGATGGCATCTGCTATTTTGTCACTTGGAATTGATCTGTTTAAATTGTGTATATCATCCTGATTCATTTTGGGCAAATTATATAACTCTAGAAATTTGTCGATACCTTTAATGTTTTCAATTTTGTTGGAGTACACGTTTTCAAAATGATTTCTAATTATCGTCTGTATTTCTGTAGTGTCTGTTGTGATATTTTGTTTTTCATCACATATGTTAGTGATTTGAGTTTTCTCTCTTCCTCTCTTTGTTAGCATGGCTAAGGGCCTGTCAATTTTATTTATTTTTTCAAAGAACCATTTTTTTTTTTGTTCTGTCATTTTTTCAATTGTTTCTTTTGTTTCAATTTCATGGATTTCAGCTCTGATTTTAATTATTTCTTGTCTTCTGCTGCTTTTGGTGATAATTTGTTCTTCTTTTATTAGGGCTTTGAGATATGATGTTAAATCATTTATTTGTTAACTTTTTTCTTCTTTTAGGGAATCAACTCCATGCAATGAGCTTTCCTCTTAGAACTACTTTCATAGTGTTCCAGAGATTTTAATATGTTGTATCTGTATTCTCATTCACCTCTAAAATTGTTTTAATCTCCTCCTTGAATGTCTTCTGTCACCCATTGTTCATTCAGTAGCATATTTTTTAGTCTCCAGGTGTCGGAGTGGATTTTATTTCTTATTTTATCATTGATTTCTAATTTCTTTCCATTATGATATGATAGAATGTAGGGTAGTATCTTTACTTTTTTATATTTGCTAGGAGTTTCTTTGTGGCAAAGTATATGGTCTATTTTAGAGAAGGATCCATGTGCTTCTGAGAAGAAAGTGTATTCTCTCATTGAAGGTTGGAATATTCTATATACATCAGTTAAGTTTAAGTTATTGATTGTATTATTGAGTTCTATAGTTTTTTTGTTTAGCTTTTGTTTGAAAGATCTATCTAGTGAAGAAAGAGGTTTGTCAAAGTCACCCAAAATTATGTTATTGTGGTATATTTGACTCTTGAACTTGAGAAGAGTTTGTTTGATGAACATAGCTGCTGTGTTGTTTGGGGCATATATATTTATAATTGTTAAGTCTTCTTGGTGTACAATTCCCTTGAGCAGTATGTAGTGTCCTTCTTTTTAATTTTTGATTGACTTTAGTTTGAAGTCTACTTTATTTGATATGAGGATGGAATCCCTACTTGTTTCTGCAGTTCATATGAGTGATATGATTTTTCCAAACTCTTCACCTTCAGTCTGTGAATGTCTATTTCTATGAGATGAGTCTCTTGGACGTAGCATATTTTGGGGGCTATTTTTTATCCAATCTGCTAGTCTATGCCTTTTGATTGGTGAGTTTAGGCCATTAACATTCAGGGTTATTATTGAGACATGATTTGTATCCCCAGCCATTTTTGTTTATTTTTGGTATTTAACTTGACTTGGTTTCTCCTCTGATTAGATTTTCCTTTAGTGTAATCTCTCCCTCTGCTGATTTTCATCATTGTTTTTCATTCCTTTTCTTGGAATATGTTGCTGAGGATGTTCTGTAGTGCAAGCTTTCTAGTTGTAAAATTCTTTTAATCTTTGTTTATCATGGAAGGCTTTTATTTCATCATCAAATCTAAAGCTTAGTTTGCTGGATATAAGATTCTTGGTTGGCATTCATTATCTTTCAGAGCTTGGTATATGTTGTTTCATGATCTCCTGGCTTTGAGGGTCTGGGTTGCAAAATCTACTAAGATACGAATTGGTCTCCCCCTTTATGTGATCTGATTCCTCTCTCTTGCGACTTTTAAGATTCTATCCTTATTCTGTATGCTAAGCATTTTCATTATAATGTGCCTTGGTGTACATCTGTTGTAATTCTGTACATTTGGTGTCCTGTAAGCCTCTTGTATTTGGTTTTCCAATTTGTTCTTCATGCTTGGGAAATTTTCTAATATTATCTCATTGAAGACATTGTGCATTCCTTTGGTTTGAAATTCTGTGCCTTCCTCTATCCCAATAACTCTTAGATTTAATCTTTTGTTGTTGTCCCATAATTCTTGGATGTTCTGTTCATGGTTTCTACCTTTCTTCACTGTGTGATCAACTTTATTTTCCAAATTGTATACTTTGTCTTCATTATTAGACATTCTTCTTCCAAGTAATCTAGTCTGTTGGTTATGTTTTCTATTGAGTTTTTTATTTGATTTATTGTATCCTTCATTTCAAGGATTTCTTTTTTTTTATTGGTTGTTCAAAACATTACAAAGCTCTTGACATATCATATTTCATACATTTGATTCAAGTGGGTTATGACTGACTTTTTTTTCAGGGTCTCTCTCTCTCTCTCTCTCTCTCTCTCTCTCTCTCTCTCTCATTGTAATAATCTTTTGCTACCTGTAGTTACTCTCTTATCTCATTGTTGGAGTGATCAATTTTTGCTTGTGTTTGCTCATTGAGGTCATTCTTTAATTCACAGATCATTTTAATTATGAACCTTCTGAACTCCTTCTCTGAAATTTCATCAACTTCATTGTCCTTAGGTTCTGTTATTATAGTATCCTGGTTTGTTTGGTACACTTTCCTCCCTTGTTTTTTCACGTTGTCTATGTGTCTTCCTTTCTTGCAGTGTGGATCTGAGATATTACACTTTCCTCCCTATGTTCTTGTAGTACCTGTACAGATTGTTTGTACCTCACCTTGATGTTTGGCTTCCAGATTCTGCTGGTGTCCCTCAATGGATGCTACTGCATCCTGGGTCTGGGACCTGCATAAGTTGGAGTGGGTGCATCTGGGCTGCTGGGCTTGACCTCCCGCAGTAGTCTGCTGGTAGGAAGAGGCAGCAAAGGCTTGGCTCTGGCAGTGTCTGTCCTGCTGGGGGAGGGGTGAACCTGGCCTACTGAGATCCTGGATTCCTGTGGGCTATTGTAAGTTAGATACAATTTTTATGATGATTAGTTTTCAGATAAGAGAGAGAGGAGAAACATTAAATTGAGAGTCCAATATCTTTAAGCACCATGCCAAAGGTTTTTAAGTGTCCTTGGTATACCATTTGATTTTCAGATAATTGGCTGACTTCAGCACTGTTATCTCTATTTTCCAAATGAGGAAATTAAGGGTGAGAAATAGGAAACTTAGCCAAGGTATCAGAACTTACACTTAGTAGAACCTGGGTACAGACCCATGTATTTTTAATTCCATTTCACATACAACCATTTTATTGAAAATGTCTAGCTTTTTAACACCCAACATTGCTATGAGAATAATTTTAGGTGTGCCAAGAGCTTACATAAATGCCTCATTAGTTGCTAAAGCTTAGGTTGATCTCCTTATGTCTACTTGGGATCTAGAAATGAAGTAATGTAAATTTAACAAGGAATAGGCAAGATTAGTGTTCTTGGAATTTCCTGATTGTGTAACTTTTGAAGTCATTTATTTATTGAAGGGCCCATGAAAATAATCATGCCCATTTCAGGGTTTTGTGGAAATGCAATCAGAAATTTCATGTGAGAAATTTTACTCTTATTATTCAAAGCCTCAACAGTAAGAAAATGTGTACTTTTTCCCATGCTTAATGTAGTTATTTCTCCTTCTCCACAAATTCAAGGATGGGGTATTTTGAAATAAAAAGCAACCAACTAAAAATATATAACTATAGAGATGATCTAGGAATCCTGTGTTTTAAATCAGATGAATATCAAGCCCTGTTCTTTATAATGAAGCTCCTATTTATCTTAGATAATTGGGAGCCAGAGTTGGTAGTTGGTGTCTATTTCCATTTAGTGGCACAGAATCCTGTTAAAGAATTCTTCTACACAGTGTGATTAAATACAACGTATACTCTATCAAATCATGATACTGAATCTGAATGCATTGGGTTGGGCATCTGATATTGAAGTTTGTTTTAATTTGACAATTAGAAACTATACTTTCTTCACATCTTTCAGGTATTTCAAGATCTTCCAATTCATACTAAGCTTTCATTTTATTATGGAACAGGGACTGAAAGTTTCAAAACACAAATATAATAAATGAAATTAATGGCATTAATGATACTTGGCTCAGTTATTATAATAGCAACATCATAATTTTTGTATATTTTATTTTCAATTTTGTATACGTTCTATTTGTCATGTGTGTAAATTGAACTTACATAGGATAGCTAATTTTATAAAGTTATATCATTTATCTTGAGGGCAAGATTTATTGCTTATCTTTTAGATAAGTGTCTTGATGTGTATACTGGAATTCTTTAGTGAATTTTTCTTCATTCTATTGTGGATTCAATTCTTAAGCTGCTTATTTTTGTAATTAGAATTGAAATTATTTGTTTATACCATCATAATAATAGTTGATTTCTCAGTGACATATAATAAAATTGCAAAATCTATTTAACCTGCCACTAATTCTTCTCCTATCTAACTACTTTTTCCCATGCTTTTTCCCACACTTCAGTGTCCATCTTGGATACTCATGTCTTGGTGAATAACCTTCTGGAAATCTCTCTCCACTTTTCTCAGGTCTATATATTGTCACTTACTCAACAGCTTCACAACAAAGTAAATAAAATAGTCACATAGATGAGTATATTAAAATAAGCTATTTTCATTTGTTTCTGTTAGTGCAACTAATACTTAAAAGGGGAAGCGCATGTGGTGAGAGATTATATGGATACTAGAATCTGTTTACAGTATATATTTTAGGAACTTTTCTATATGGCTCTTAAGAGATTACAAATGCTATGAGTAAAATCAGTTATATATATATATATATATATATATATATATGTGTGTGTGTGTGTGTGTGTGTGTGTGTGTGTGTGTGTGTGTAAAGCTATATGTTTATGTATATATGTGTTTAATCCTTAAACTGTCTCTAATTAGTTTATATAAACAAGACATTATTTGTATAGTGACTACAGCCAAATCATCATGGGTGTATAAAAAACTTTAAAATTTTTTGGACTAAATACGTGATTTTATACTTAGTCATTGTATCAATATTATATTTCATATTTCAAGTTCATGAATATATGTCTGTTTAGGTTAATAGATACTGATCAGAATTCACTTATAGCTTAAAAAAAACACAACCTAATATTCAGATTCAAGACATTGATCTTTATTTCAATTGCTGTGATTTATAATCTTATGAAATTATGGTGGGTGTATTAGTCATTTATTTCTGTTGCTGTGAACAAAATACCTGAATGAATGAATATAGAGGAGTAAAGATTTATTTTGGCTCATGATCTCACAGTATGGTTGGCTCCATTACTTTTAGGTCTGTGGCAAGGCAAAGCTTCATAGTGGAGAGGGCATGGTAGAACAGAGCTACTCAACTCATGGTGGCTCAGAAAGGTGCAGAGGGGGAGGCCAAGGCCAAGAAATATCCTTCCAGGCAATCCCACACTCATTGACCTACTTCCTTCAAAATAAGCACCAACTCAAAATGTTTCTACCTCCTGTCAATAATATTATCAGCTATGAACCCATCAATGGATTAATCCATTGATGATATCAGAGCCCTCATTTTTTTTTTTCAATTATTTCCCAAGAGACACCTCTGAACATTGCTGCATTTGAGACCAAACTTTCAGCACATAATTCTTCTGGTGAACTTCAGATGTAAACCATAACAGTGGGATGGGAATTTGTGTAATGAAATTTGATAGTGTGATTCAAAGTTCATAGATTCCTTTCTTGTATGAATGGTTTATATTGGTCATTAATAATGGTGAGCTCTTAGAGTGGGGTGAAAAATTTATGTTTCTAAGTATATCTAAAAATAAAAATCCAAAAGGTTGATTTAGGTTTTTGATCTAATGCAAGCTGAAGCTTTTGATATGGTGTTGCTATACAGTTATTAAAAGCTCTTAAAATGATGATTCTGTGTCTCTAGTAAACATCTTGTCACATGACATGGGTGCATTAATTTGTACTTAAAAGAAAAATGACTGAGTTAAAGTTCCAAATAGCATGTAAACATAGTAGGAATATAATAAATACTTCTTTGAATGGGGGGTGGGGGCAGTTACCAGGGATTGAACCCAGGGGCAGGCAGCCACTGTGCCACATCCCCAGCCCTATTTTCTATTTTATTTAGAGACAGAGTCTCACTGAGTTGCATAGCACCATGCTTTTGCTGAGGCTGGCTTCGAACTCACGATCCTCCTGCCTCAGCCTCCCAAGCTGCTGGGGTTACAGATGTGCGCCACCACACGCACCTGATAAATACTTCTTCATAATAAATATCCCATGCCAGAAAAACTAAGCATAATAAAGAAACTACCTCATTTTTTCAGGACCTTCCAGATGTTACATTAGATTTTTCCTCACAATTCTGTTTTAAGTTAGGTAAGGCAGAATTTATTAATTTTTGCTGAAAATAGGAAAACTGAATTTTAAGAAGCTTTTGGACTTTCATAGGATACAAATTTAGGCCTAGTGATATTTTCAATATTGCTTTTCAGTATTCAGAATCTCATTTCACCTAATCAAGGGTAAGGAACAAATATAAAGCCCAATATATCTTTATAATATATGTGTAGATATGAAGGGTCAGTAGTGTGAATAAGGCTTTTATATATCAAATAAATTCTAAAGCAAAGGAATTCCAGCAACTAAGTGTCCAATCTTGATTCATTATCTATTTTCAACATCTAAAAGTTATGTGACTGTCACATTTGGAAAGAAAATCAATATCATACCTGCAAAGAAGAAGGCATGACACATTGATTTTTATGATGAGGAACAAAACGAACTTTTCTTTTTTTTTTTTAGAGAGAGAGAGAGAGAGAGAGAGAGAGAGAGAGAGAGAGAGAATTTTTTAATATTTATTTTTTAGTCTTCTGGGGATCTTTATTTATATGTGGTGCTGAGGATCGAACCCAGGCCGCACACATGCCAGGCGAGCGCGCTACCACTTGAGCCACATCTCCAGCCCAAAAATAGAACTTTTGATCCTGGAATTATAACCATGTAATTCAGACTTCTTCAATAAAATAAATTTATGATCACTCTGAAATACTGGGGAAAGCTACTACTAAGCCTTTCTGCTTATTATTTCACAGTGTTGAGTATCCATTTTACTCATTATTTGGTAAAAGTTATATATGCATAACTTTATAAGTTATATCATGCATATATAATTCTAATGCCAACTAAATGAATCTGCTTTCTGTGCATATGCAGTGTGATATGTACAACTAATGGAATATGTAAGTGCTTCTCTTGATCCAGTTAGGCTTTTCTGTTTTAATCATAGGTACAGATTGTTACAAGAACTAAAATTACTTGTGTGAAAAAAAAGTTTGCCTCTAAAAACATAGATTAGCTAATTACCTGGCACTTTGAGACAGTTTCATCCATAATCTGATTAACATCCAATTTAAACATATTGAAAAATGATTTTAAAATTCTTATTCTGTATATCATAAAGTAAGATAAAAATAGTTCTATATGAAATGGGACAGTTTCTCTATGTTATAGATGATTTTATAATTTTATGGTCATTTGTATAACCTTTTGAATGACCTATAACTATACACATAATTTCTCCCTGAAAAAATCTAATTTATTCAGAAATAATTTTTATACAATACAATGCAACAATTTTGATTCTGCAATTTCTATATATGTACAACAAATGTCACACTCATGCAACTAAGGTATGAAACATTTCCATCAAGTAAATAATTTCCTCATGTCACTTTTAAGTCAGTCTTTCCTCTTTCCTGTCTCAGGCAATTATTGATCTGATTTCTGCCACTATAGGTTGTTTTTTTCTATTCTAAAATTTCATATAAATTAATATAAATGGAATTACACAGTAAATATATATTTGTGATTACATAATAATGAAGAAACTTAATAGTTATAAATTAAACTATGCAGTAATACTTTTAAAGGAACACTACTATTGAGGCTTAGTAATATTGTGAAAACTTATTTCCTGGATATATCTGACATCATAAACTGCATTTTCTAAATAATGCATAGAATTCTAGTTCCACTACTCTATTGAATACTGAAGATTTCATGGAAAGTGAATACCCATCCCAACTTCCAAATTTCAGTGTTCTGCTTTATGTATCTATTGTAAACCTTGTAAAGAGCTTGTATCCTTTCAAGGTTCTAAAGAACAAAAAGTATTTTAAAATCTCTTATATCTATTGATAAATATAATTACCAAAATTGAAATATTATGAGTATATTATGTATGTGAAGAAAAATGTTGATATGACCAGCTGAATTAAAATTACAAATATTATATAAACATAGGAATTTAATATATTTGAACTATACCACACAATAACTTGTTTTATGAAAATCATTATTATCAAGGATTTTGATCCTTGATATTATGAAATAAGTGGAAGAAAATAAGTATGAGTTTTCTCAAAAAGATTAATACAAAGGAGAAATAGTAAATCTTAGGTTTTCTCAGCATCTATGGAATGAGTCTTTCTTTTTCACTAAATGTATTAATATCTTGAATGACAATATATATGTTATGTATATTTGTGCTTATAAAATATAAAGATAGGATGTCAACAAAAATACATATTTTTTTACATTTGATAAATGTACTGGAACATATTAGCAATCCTTAATGTTAAAATGTTATGAAAAGTTTTTGATTTAGAGGCATATTATTATTTTAACTAAAAAGACAACTATTCATCCCAGCTAATTCATCTTTGTTTTCCAAGAAATAATAGTAAGTCCTTGATTATGAATTATTGAAAAACTCATACAATGATTCTTAATATTGGCCATGTGTTAGAATTACTTTAGTAGATTATAGGAAATACTAATATCCAGGCTCCAAAGCTAGATGTTCCATTTTGTGCATTTGGGTTGTATCTAGGCATTGATATATTTTGAAAGCTTCCTAGCCAGGAGTGGTGGTGCATGCCTATAATCCCAGCAGCTTAAGAGGCTGAGGCAGGAGGTTCATGAGTTCAAAGGCAGCCTCAATAATTTAATGAGGCCCTAAGCAACTTAGCAAGACCCTGTTCCAAAAATAAAAATAAAAATAGCAAGAGACGGAGCTTAGTGTTTAAGTGCCCCTAAGTTCAATCCCCAGTATCAAAACAAAGAAAAGCTCCTTAGATTATTCAGTTGTGTAACTAGCAGTGAGAAACAATAGACTGGATCTTTATGTACCTTAACCGTTTGTGATCCTAAGTTTCTTCATCAGTTAGGTTGGAAAAAATAGTCTTAATATTTTTTCCAAATCTATTGATTGATGCAAAATATGTATTCATATTTGTACAGTGTAACATGATGTTTCGATTCATATGTACATTTGGTAGTGATGTATACGGGTAATTAATTAGCATTTTTATCACTTTAAACTTTTATCATTTCTTTGTCATAAGTATACTCAAATTCTTCTCTTCTAATTATTTTAAGATATATAGTGCTTTTTCTTAATTAAATTCATTCTGTTGTGCCCTAGAACACCAGAGCTTATTCCTCCTATCTAGTTATAACATCATACCCATAGATCAACCTCTTCCTCTCCCTCCTTCCAACTACTCTCCTCAGTCTCCTAAAGTATTCTTCTCCCAACTTTGTTGAGATATTTTTTTTTTAGTTTATGTATGAGTGGCATCATGTAGTACTTTTTTTCTGTGATCAAATTATTTTACTTATGATTTCCCACCCAGCCATTCATTTTGTCAGAGATGACAGAATTTCATGGGTTGGAAGGGAAAGAGCCTATCTATACTTGAGACTTTCCTTCATGACTATGGCCTTTGTGGCTAGAGCAGTGACCCTCAACTTTGCATATTAGAATTTCCTGAATGCACTAAAATATAATGATGGTCTTCTGGTCATTCTAATATGTAGCTGAATTTGAGAATCCTGGATCTAAGTCACTAAGACAGACCCCAAGAGTCTTTCCTTTGTGACTTTAATAAGTTTAAAATAAAACTTAGAGAAGATAATTCCTACCCCTCTTTCCTTTGGTCTATATTGCTATAACATTATAGGGAGAGTAATAGACAAATCCATAATATTTGAGTACACTTGGGCTTTGAAAATATTTTGAGCCTTTCTGCAACTCAGTTATCTGATATTTTTCACATCAGAAAAAAGAACTATGATTAATTTTTTAAAAATCTATTGATGATGTAATAACAATCTAAATATTTCCTAGAATGTTGAAGCATTTGGTACTAGTTATCAGATAGTATTTTACTAACTTGGAAAATATTTATCAGACATAAAACAACATAAGATAGATCATGTAGTTTGGAAATAGTAAATAGGCCTTGATACCCGTCAAGTGCCATAGTTCTAGTCTTGGTTCCAACATTCATTATATCCTTGAACCATTAACTTTACCTGTGTGGACTTCTGTTCTAAGTGTTAAAGATACAATCTAGTATACCTCCTTCAAGAGGTTTCTCTTAACACTCAATTATGTATGAGAAATTACACCCACCCATCTATCTATGTTAATAATATCAAAGCTTAGACATCCTAGAACCACTGTTCTCCCTTATACTTATCCAAATGATCCTATTTGGATATTTACTTTAAAGAAATTCTTAATTATTTTTACATTCTGATGATAAGCTCAGTTCCATAAAGTATATATTTAATTCAGTATATACCTGTACTGAAACAGTATAATCAGCAGAAAAGTTTACTGTTCTTAGAAAAGCACATTGGACTCAATCTCATCTAATACCATACCTGTGTTTATCTGTATCAATCACTTTCCCATGGAATAAAAATCATTTTTCCAAATATAACTTTTACTGTTGTAAATCAAACATGTTTTCTTTTCCCAAGCATTTATAAAAGTAATTCTTACATTTGCCACCATTTATCTATTCAATGATTAAACCCCTAAAGGCATATTAAGACTGTAGATGTTTAAGATTTTTTATTTCTACTTATTTATTCATTTATTTTGGATGGAGGATTTAATCCTGAGCTGCTTTACTATGTAGCTACTTCCCCAGCCCTTTTTAAATAATTTATTTATTTTTATTTTGAGGCAGGATCCCACTAAGTTGTTTAGGACCTCCCTAAATTGTTGGCATGCCCTTGAACTGGCAATCCCCACCTTAGCCTTCGTAGTAACTGGGATTATAGAAGTGCACCACCACACTATGTTCTGTGCTTACTTTAAAATAAATATCTTATACATGTAGTTTTTGAAAGTATGATTAAAGTGTATCTAAAATGACTGACAACTATAGATCTTGAAGTGACATGAAAAATTGGTTTATATAGTTGGACATGCCTAAGGACAATGGTTTATAAAATGTACAAAGCTCAGTTTATTATAATTTTATTCTCCCAATTTTGTGCTTCAGCTTTTCAAAATATGGTCACTGATATAAATTATTTAGAAATTTTTCAGAAATAAAGTTTAAACCATATAGAAGTGAAAACATAGGGCAGGATAGACTGTGCACTGACGATAGATCATCAGAGGCAGCAATATTCTTGAAGATTAAAAAAATCATGCTTCTTATACTTTGAGCCTATGTTGTAAATAAGACAAACGTTTCTCATTCCATATCTAATACATTGAATGGAAACTGAAAAATTAACCTTTGTAATTAGAATAAAATAGAATGTCTCATCATGTTCCATCCATTTTATGTAACTTATATTTTCTAAGTATCTGCAAAGCAATTATAGAAAACCTAGTAAGTGATGGAAGGGAAATAAACTTGTCACAAGGCATGATCTTATTAAAAACTGAATTAGAATTCCCTTGGGAGTATGTTAAAAGTAAAATGTTGGTTCAGGTGATTTTTGTATCCAAGATGTGAAACACTGACCTCTGATTCTTTTTTGTCATGGTGCTGCTTTTTACTAATATTTTACTTATTATCAATTGAATATAATACTTCTGTAAATAAAGACATCTTTACAATAAACTATGGCTTTGTACTTTGGAAAAAAAACAGAAATTATGACAATTTTTCCATATTCCAATGTACTGTAATAAAAATTAAGCCATATTAAAAGATGTGATTAAGTTCAGATAGAAAGTTAACTTTGTGGTACCAATGCTTGATATTTTTAAGAAATTTAAATCAACTAATTAACTATGAAAATGAAGAGAAAAAACAAGCTTGCATGTATCCTATTGTACACACTGATCTGCTGCTAAAAACTATAAATGTCTTAAGGTATCTTTAATAATAGAATTATTTTGGTATGTTTCTATCCTCATTCTCCACTGCCTATAGGTTTATATTATTTGAAAAATTGTCGTATTTATTTATTTATTTATTTTTAATGTGGTGCTGAGGATCAAATCCAGTGCCTCACACATGCTAGGCAAGCACTCTACCACTGAGCCACAACCCCAGCCCTATTTACCTATTGATCATTCAATTTAGTTTATTGGAAAACAGATTTCTTTGTGTGAAACTGCAGGTATAGGGAAATAAATCAAGAATGAAAACAATGCAATAGATCACCTATTCAATCTGCGAAGAGAAAAAAAATTATATAATATTCCTTTGATAATTTTCCTAATATTTAATTTTATAAGTAATAAATAATCTATTAATATGGAAGGTATTTTAATATTTATTTTTTAGTTATAGGTGGATGCAATATCCTTATTTTATATTTATGTGGTGCTGAGGATCGAACCCAGTGCCTCACACATGCTAGACAAGCGCTCTACCTCTGAGCCACAACCCCAGCTCCATAATATGGAAGTTTTAATTCAGCTAAAATTGTCCTTTTAGCTGGGCACAGTGGTATATCCCAGTAATCCCAATGGCTTAGGAGGCTGAGGCAGAAGGATCATGGATTCAAAGCCAGCATCAGCAACTTAGAGAGACCCTAAGTAACTTAATAAGACCCTGTCTATAAATAATATATTAAAAAATATTGTCTGGTGATGTGGTTAAATGCCCTGGGTTTAATCCCTGGTAACCAAAATCAAAAACAAAGAAATATATAAATGAATAAATAAGATTGCCCCTTAATTTTGCATATATAATAATTTTAATTTCTTCTTTCTTGTTTTCCTTTCTTAGTATTTTTCGTTCACTCATAATTCTACCAACCATACGGTTAAAAGTAGTGTATGTGTGAGGTCACATTCATAAACCTTACACAAAGTAGCAACTGTTCCCAATCCTGTGCCTGTAATGACGCATTCAAAGAATACAAAGCTTAGGAGTAAATATGATATATAAGTAATGAAGCAAAACAAAGTTTCACAATATTTGCACTGGGAATACTTCCATAATTTTTAGTCATTACCAGAGGAACAATGTTCCCCTTCATGTTATACTAAAGTCCAGATTTCAAATATATTTGAAGTGTATTTTCTAGTGTGTATTTAGCTTTCATAGAGGCCTATGTTGGAATTATATAATAACCAGCCATGTTATTTCCTCGTCAATAGGCTCCAAACATTTAATGTTCAGAAAAGTCACCTGATGCTCTTGACAGCATGCTTATTTTAAGGCTTCACACCCAGAAACAGTAATTTGGTGCCTCAGAAATAAAGTTCAGGAATCTGCATTGTGAATAGGTACCTTGGTACATATAGATGCAGGTGATTATTGGACTTGGCTGACAAAAATGGATTTAGGTTAGGCCTACCTTTTAGGGCATTTTTATCCAAATGAACAAATAATATTCACCTCTGTGGCATATTGTTGCCATATCAATAATCCATATATTAAACTGAAACAAAGCACCAGAACAAACTGTCATGACTCAAATTAGATATTATCTTAATTTAAAAAATATCAACCTTCATTTTGTTTGAGTATATTTTAAGTTTTTTTAGATTTAAAGTTTCTTTTTTGGGTTATTCTGCTTCTTCAACAATTCTACCTCATCATCCATAAAATGGAGTTGTAAGAACTGAACAAATTTCAACCACAGTTTTATCTGATTTATCTGAGCATAACTATCACTTACTAATTTCACAAATGGAAAAATTGAGCTTCATTATGATCAATTTCCCATGAGGATCCTTCAGTAAACGCAAATCCATGTTTCAAATACATACACTTTGGACCATGACTCAGTTTTTTCTCATTGTACTAAGCAATGATATACAAAGATATCAAGGATAATAATCACAGTCTGTGGGGGAAGGAGAAAATGACTTCTTGGTATGCAGTGCATTATTATGGAAATGAAGAAATAGTAGTACTTCAGCAAAATTAATTCAGTAGGAAGTTATACTTGTACCAACTTTGTGACAGCAACTATTTATCTGAATGGGCATAGGAGATGTTATACAGACTGGGATAAAGAAAAAAGAAGTCTGTGTAAAGAAATATGTTATCCTCTAGCCTAAACATTGTTCCAATGACAGCAGGTTTATACTCTCTAAAACAAGGTCTTGCATCATTTTCCTTGATTCTTTCTCTAACATTTTGCCTGTCTCCGAGAGAAAACCAATGAGAAACCACAGCAATTGTTTGTAATTGTCATGATCAACTGAAAATGAGCCAAAATTTAGAGATCATTTCTAGTGCAATGTCGTGAGAAGCAATGTTTATCATCCAGAAAGGAAGCAAAGGACTCAGCTATAGTTTTTTCAGGAATGGTTCCAGTAAGGTTTGTGATCAATTAAGTGGTTGCTCTGTTGGATTTTACAACAGATCAAACTTTGATGCCTACAATGTGGAACAGACTTGTTAGAAGTATTGGAAAAGGATCAGTATCATAAAGGCAGAATTATACCAAAAGGGACAAATAACTGAAGCCCCATAGTCTTTGTGGGACTAAGGGTTCCCTCATCAAATCAGTAAAATCCTCAAGTTATATTATTTCACCAAAACCCAAATTGAATCATTCATTTTTATCTGTATTTGGCTTTTTTGTTTCCTGCCAGTTAACACAATATTATGAGCTGAATACATAAATACAATAAAATTGACATCTGTCCAGCTAGGTTTACTCAAAGTTTCTAGATACTCATTTTTTGTTTTATGAACTAAAAGTACATAAAAATCTTACATTGTGCTTTCAAATGATCTAGATGATAGGTTAGATCTAGTGTACTAGAAGTATGTGCTAAAAATAATTTGGGAGGAATGTACTTGTTTGATAATTAATTTTTCCCTTGAAAGATTGGAAATAGTTTTATAAAATCCCTTTAAGTTCTGAAATATTTATGCTCAATGAAATAATCTTATGGTTTTAGGTAAAAACACCTTTTTACACACACCATTCATAAAATGAAACTACTTAACATTTACCATGGACAAAGCATTGTGCAAAGGAATATTGGTGAATAGGACAAAAATTGTATTGGCCTTCATAGAGTTTATATACTATCTTGGACAACTTTTCAAAAATCTCACCAGCTATTAAACGTTCTCATTAAGTACTTTTTGGCAGTAGTATGGTAACCAGACTCTGTCTCTGACATATATAGCTAGTCACATATGGCTAGTTTTGTGGCCAGAAAACTGTTATCTTAGCATGCAAATTTCTTTGGCAAATTCATTCATATCTTGAATCATCACAGAGTCTTCTAGATGTTTAATACTAAATTCTAATTACAACAAATTTTAATCATAATCTGGGACATCTGAGGACAAAGAGATGAACAAGCTCCTCAATGATAGTAAACTTTGAAGATAATCCATGCATTTTTCCGTAACTTTCACATGATACCTGGAAATATTAGATAATGATTGCATGCTTATTGTTTGTTTTGAAAACAACACAACACAGTGAAGGACAATCTGAGCAGATATAAGGAAATATCAATTGTATTGTTGAATCACCATATGAAGTATGCAAAATTGCTTTCATGTCATGAAGTTCACTTTCCTTAACTGTTAAATCTGGATAATCTAGTTCATGAAATTTATTTCATTCTACATTCAGTGACATGTAACCATAGGATTCTGAAAATATCATTTTCAAATTGTTTCAGTTAACATATTTCTAATTGCTTCCATACCCAACATTATTTCTTTTGGCTGTTCATAATAAGTTCTTAAAAAAAAAAGAGAGAGGAAGGAATGGAGGGAGGGATAAGGGGAAAAAAGAAATATTAATTTAAAATAAATTTGTCATGTAAATCCCATGTATAGTACATAATCCCATGTATAGTACATAAATTAAAAAAAAACTGAAAAATATATATGGCTAAATCTTTGCCAGTTTCTTTAGGGAACTTAAACTAAAGATCAGATTCAAGTACTACCAGTTTGGAAAATTCAGTAATAGATTTATTTCTGTTAGGACTTTGGCACTTCAAAAACTTAAGTGAATATTTTCAAAATTTCTTCACTATGGTAATAAGTTAAGTTAGTATTTATGATCATATTTAAACTGTCACATCTTGAGTCCTCGGTAGGGAGGATGAATGCTTTATAAATATTATTATTACTGTTACCATTAGTACTGTACTTGTTCCTGGAAACAAAGTAGAGTAGTGTTTCTCTGTGGAATCAATAGATTATTAAAACTATTTGGCTCTTTCCTGAACACTTTAAAAAATTAATATAGTCATCTGATGCTTGGACAGAAAAAAAAAATATATATATATATATACATATGCATTCACCTTGATTTAATTTTGTAATAATTCATTCAGTTGTGAATAAATGTGTGTATTTTCAGAAAATTTAACTTCAGGGTCTTTTTTTCCCTTGAAAATGAAAATGCTAAAAGACTTGGCATCTTTACAATATTTCAGTTTAAGCATTCCAAAGGATCTGCTCACGTTGCAAAATATTTATAAAATGTTTTATCTAATGTAATTAAATCCAAATAGCACAGAAAGCTTAAATACTTCTTCATTTTGATTCTTCATTTTTACTTGTGCAGAAAGCACATGTATTTTACATAACTTTTGCTCTACATTTTTTGAAATTTAACATTCAATATGTGTATACAAGTGCTGTTAATTTAGGTAAGTTTTCTTGAAACAAGCATATAATATTCGCACAGGGTACCATCTTCAAGTTGTTTTAAAGGTACTAATGAGTGATTCTTAGGATGTGGGGCAGAATGAGGACAGTTAGAAAAAGGAACAGCAATACTGTATAGCATGGCACCACTCTCTGGATTAACAGTACTTTACATTAAAACTTTTGCGCAGCTGAGCAGCTGTCTATGCTAATTCTGCAGAGTTGTGTTAATACATACTCATTTTTTCCTAAACCTGCTAGCTAGGAATAGCATGAGAAAATGAAAATTTTCAAGGTCAGTGGAAATGAGATCACATGGCTATTTTATTGGTATTGTCACTAAGGATTTTCTTGTATGTTTATTTCTTGTTTATTTCTCTGGGGATCTTTTTTCTAACTCTAGCTCTTTCATGAGTACACACACACACACACACACACACACACACACACACACACTCAAGCACACAGAACTATCATGGATATTTATCATTCTAAATACTTCCTTACTGTTAGACTCCCCAAAGTATAACACCAAAGACTCTGCTTCTCTTCTCATATCCTAGAACAAGAATTGGTGCATAGTAGGTGCTCAAAAAATAGAACTGATACTCATTATTTGCATCTGTATTTTTAACTGTGTTTACTCACTCAAATTTATTTTTAATTTCAAAATAACTACTCTATAGGCATTTTCACAGTCGTTCACAGACATGAACAGAGCAATCACGAATTTGAGAATCTTCACATATAGGTTTCCAGATGAAGTTTATTTGGGCTGCTCTGAACAGTGTTTCAGCTCTAATACAAAAATGACCAGCAGATAAAGATAGAATGGTAGGAGGCAATGCAGCCTCCTCTGGAAGCTGTGGATATAACTCCATGGTAGAACATTTACCTTGCATGTCTGCAGCCCTTGGTTTGATAACCAGCATCACACACACATGAAACTAACTGGGGGCCCTGTTACCAACTTTGTCTGATATTGAGGTGTCTTCTTGCAAGTTATCTAAAACTAGAAAATATCATTATCTCCTTTTTAAATAAAATAGAATCTTGAAGGAAGAATTATTTTTAGGCTTTAAGTTGATAACATGAGATATGTACATATAGTGTGTATATATAATTCACCTATGAGCAATAATTTAGTATTGGTTAATTCAGTGTTCTTGGCTATTACATAGAATATGTGAATAAAAGTAACCAATGGTATTTGATGAATAAAGGAATAAAACACTTGTCCAGAAGGTGTAATCACTAGTATTTATTGTATGACTATTTTATATGAATAGATTCTCTAAGAATGATGTGGTAGGCATAATAATGTTTCTCTCAAGGTTGTCCACATTTTTGTCTCTAGGACTTGGGAATATGTTAGATTACATGGTTAATGAAAATCATGGTTATAATATAAGTTTCCATTAATTGGACCTTAAAGTAAAGAGATAATCTTGGATTATATTTGTGGGCCCAGTATAATAATAAGGCTACATTAATATAGAAAATGTTGGCAGAAGAGGAGAAACAGATACAGTGTAACAAATACTTGGCCCAATACTGCTGCCTCTGAAGATGCAAGGGGACCATGATTCATGGAATCAAGAAAAGACAGGGAAATGGTTTTTCCTCTAGAGTCTCCAGAAAGGAATACAGCTACTTTGATACCTTGGTACCTTGATTTTGTCCCAGTGGAACATATACTAGATTTCTCAGCTCCAGAACTGCAAGCTAAGAAATCTGTGTTGTTTTAAACCATGAAATTCCTAGTGATTTGTTACAGTAACAGGAAACAAATACAAATGCATTCAAAAGGTAAGTTGATTTTTTTATGTTATTTGAGTCAAATATCTAAAATTAACCTGGTATTAAATGTTCAAATGAGAATAAATTTTAGCTCAAAATAGTTCTTCAATTTTGTTTTCATAATAGAGAAAATAATAATGCACATGAAAACACAATTTGGGAATACCAGAAGCAAATATTATATACAGGAGAGGTTTGTTTACCTTGATATTATAGGGGAAGGAAAATTCTCTCTCTACCCTTGTAGATTTTTTGGCTAGGCCTGAAAATTAAACTGACATAAGAAATATTAACAGGAGAAAATCATACAAAGTTATTCAATATCAGTTTTACATGGTATAAAAGTCTTCATAAGGAAATGAAGACCCAAAGACACGAATAGAGTTGGACATTACATACTAAATTAGATAAACAGTAGTAAATTGTGAAAATGTGGCTAAGCAGAGGCTGCATTTAGAGCAATTAATTGTGTGAAGAGACTATAAATATAATGGAAAACAAAGTTTGTTTGTATAGATTTCCTCAGCCACAACTTCCATTCCTTGATGATAAGGATGATATTTTCCTTCTGGTGTAGGGAGAATATCATTCACGTGGGAATTTTACCTTCTTCTTCTAAGAAATGAAACAAAGGTCAGAGTGGTCTTCTTGCTCCTGCTGATTTTTAAGTGCCTTTAGCTCAAAATAATTATTTTACAAAAATGACATAACTTCAATACCAATAAAATACACAACATTCATTCAAGTCCCAGAGGAGGCTTGGTATACTATAAATAGGTAACATGGGTTATATGATTTTGTAAAATTGCAAACATTGTATATTAAAATATTAATATTAGAGTGCCCTTCATATCATATGATTTCAGGGCCTAAAAAATGAAACACCTGTGTCCCACATACACCTGTATGTATTTTCTTCCCCAAACACACTTTCTATTGAGGCAGATTCATTAGACAATGATGTATGAGGAGTTGGATAGCGATAGGGAACTGGTACCAAATTCATAATTCATCAGTTAAGTACTTACTATATGGCTAATCATTGTGGGCTATGAGAGAGATCTATGACTCACTCCAATTTCACTAATAACTTGCAGTCTAATTGAGAAGATAAAATGCACACAGACACATCATCATTAGTATGATGTAATATATAATTAAGCACTAATAAGTAAGGCACTGGAAAATAGAGAACAATATAAGGTACAGCATATGCTGAGAAAATATGGGAGAAGTGCATGAACGTGTGCAGGTGCACACACACACACACTCAACTGAATTCTCAAGGTAAGATTACTATATTTAATATGATATTTAATATGCAGCAATGACTCAAATAATGACACAATTGATAGAAAACATGTTGTTTTATGAATACTAAATTAATGGTCATTTTAAAAAGTAAGTGCACTTGTCAGGCTTAATGCCTTACATTTATTTCAATTTGTGTTTGCAGCAAACCTCTGGGGTAGGGTCTACTTACAATCTTTGCTTCACATTTGGGGAAACTCAGATGTAGAATGGTGTAATAATTTTTCCAAGGTCAAAGATCTATTGTGTGACCAACCCAGGCCTTAAATGTAGGCCTATTTTATAACACTTCATCTATTATGACAGACCTTAGGAGGAGTTGATACAGAGAGAGAAAAGTTTGGAGTAGTTTCAAAGATTTAGAAAAGGCTTAAGTTTTGAACATATCATACCTAACCTTTGAGGAAATATTTATTTGATGGATTACTACTCTCCTAGAAGCTTCCATATTTCTTTGACATAACTATGAAAATTGTTGAAATACATGTTAACATCTAAAAATAATTTGTACAAATGTCATAGAAATGGAGTCAACCATGATAGATTTTGCTCATTATATCACAAGGATGGTATAGAGTATTTCAATATATATGATAGGATAATCATATTAAATTAAATACTTCCTAAGTCATACTAAGAGAATTAGGAGTGTATTCATAAGAAGCATTAAAATGTCTGTCAGTGATGCTCAAAGCAAAATGGGCAGATGACCTGAATTGGAGTCATTTTACTATATATGAAAGGTAATATATGACTAAAAGTCAATAAAACCCAAATTATTATTTAAGAGTTAGTTATAAAATGCTTTACAATATACCCAATATTATTAAGTTTGTTAAGAATTATGAAGGTAGTAACAGGTGATGGCATCTACTATCCATCTCAGGTAGAAAATAACTCAAAAAAATATATCTTGACAACATGTTTCTTCTGGCTTCCCAACTTTGGTTTCATTTAGTTTACACAAAATTAATTATTACTTCCACAATTATTCAAATTTTAGTGACATAACTTTTTCAATATATTCAAAATATGTAACTGTGAATGTGTAAAATTTGATGTGTGGTGAATTTGAGCTCACCAAACATTTAAAATAAGGAAGTATATTAGATATTAGAAACTGCATCAACTTTGAGAGCACTAGTGTTACTTTGTAAAAGAACAAAGAACCTGTCAATATTCTGTATGTGTTTCCATGTGATAAGAAATCATCTTGGGAAAATGAGTCCTGTTATGTATATTGTTTGTATTAAATCAATAAATGTGACTACTATATTTAAATAAGTTAATTGTTATGCATCATCAGAATTGTCTTATTTCAGAATAATCTGAACAATCAATGTTATGTCTTGATTTTACAATCAAGGATGTTTGTTCTCTTGTAAGACCAAAGCATCTAACTAGTAAAGCCCTAAAAAAATGGACTTCTCACTTCCAGAAACCTCATTTTCTTATCTGTGAAGTGAGGTTGTTGATTAGATTTTTATTCAGTATACTTCTCACTCTACAATTCTAAGGTCTTTTGATTTCATTGACATTGTATGATACTAAGTTATTGCACATTTACTATAGAAGGTATAAAATACACTTGGCTGTATTTGAGAAGTAAAATGGGCACATTGATTTTTTTATATGTTGGTAAAAACACAATTTTCTCAGATATTTGCAGTTCATAGAAATCATGAACTATTGACTGCAAGAAGAAACAAAGGAGAAACGATGAGGTGATCATTAGCTGTTTAAAATGTTTACTCTTAAAATTTTAAATTATATGATAACACTTATATTAATGTATTTGATGAATCGAGATTTAAAATGTGTATCATGTCAGAACCACAATGCTTAGATGAAAAAACCCCTAGTTATGATTGAGGGGCTAAACCATACTTTGTGTGCAGTTAACACTAATACTGTGAGATTAGGAATGAGTATCTTTTCAGGAATAATGTATTTGTTCAAGAAATATATGGTTGGATGGAACTGTGTCAGAGCAGGCAAGAGTCACTAGGAATTTATGTAAAGTATTCAGTCCTTCAGTTCATATTTATTTTAAAATTTTACTAAGTGCTGACACTGTGTCTTATAAAAACTCTACTGTAATAGCTTCTTGACTCACTCTACTAGTTAAGAGAAATATATCCCAGCCTTGAAAGCTACACCTAAAACTTAAGCTATGTGCCCATTTTTTAAAAAAAGTACAGAATAAACTGATCAATTGGAACAAACACACAAAATTACAACTTCAAGGAATTTATGACTTCGGAAATGATGCTAAGTAACACTTTCTCCACATATTTTAGAAAAGAAATTGTAGCACTCTATTTCAGACATGAGAAGAATTTTCAAATACATAGCATTGTAAACTACAAACTAGAAAATGTACAAATTTTAAGCATAGTGTTTCTTTACATAGCAGTCTCTGAAATCTGCATTAACAAAGGTCAAAAACCTTTAAATGTTTGTTTTACTATTATTTTGGATTGTGTTAGGCATTACACCATTTTTAAACTCACAAGTCCTCCTTTCTAAGACCTTGGTTGATTATTTTATAATTATTAAATAATTTAAAAATCTGGGTATGCAATGGTCATGATTTTATAAATGATATCTTGCAGAGAATGGGAGCATTTGATTGAAAATCTACCATTTGAATAGCACTTTATTTATACAGTTCATTAGAACAATTTTTTAAATCTGTCCTTTTTAAATCAAAATAGTTATTTTTGGAGAATTTGGAAGAATTCAGTGAATAGTGACTGAATTAATTTATGAACATCTCACATAATTGAAATAGTTCAATATTAAATAACTCTTTAACTTCATCAAAATTCTTATTTAAATAATTTATAGATAAAATTGAAAGAGATTTTGTTGATAATCATAAGAAAACTTTGAAAATGTAGGTAATTGTACCTCCAGAGAACACAAGCACTTGGTTGGACTACTAGAGTCAGACTATGTCTTGAATTTATAGGGCTTTTAAGAGTAGTTAATATACAATGTTGCTTCAGTGAATATAGTCACGTAATTGCTTATAGCCATAATTTTAACCAGAAATGACCTTAGGCTATTTTCTATGAACACCATCTGCATCAATTATTCACTTCCTCATTGGTTTCTTTACTGATAAAAGATAGACATGATTTGCTACATGTAGCTCTAATTGAGGAGAGTTAAAATTTATAAAATAAAAACTTTAGACAGTTTAAATGTAACTGTTTATTTGAATTAAAATTATTCATGGACCCAGTAGGACTCAAAACCAGAAGAAATTCTGAAAGCTCCACTCAGAAGCATGAGGACCACATTCTTAAAACAGGCTGAGCACAGAAACAAAGTAGAGAAATAATCTGATTGGCTTCACCTAGGTGTTTGCCTTATTTGAGATAGGTCTAATCACTTAGCGGAAGCTCATTTGCAGGTCATTGGCAGCCATTTGGCTGTTTGTTACAGAATATACACCTAAGTTGGGTTTTGGTGTGTTTATATACCAAGGTAGTTTGTGGGTTACACTGAAATTAAAAATACAGTGACAGTCTCAGGCTAATGGCCTCCTGCTTATTTCATTTTAGCAAGTTAAAATTTCACTGGGTCCTGAAGATTTATTCTAAAACTACCTCTTCTGTCTGACTTCTCTTATGCTAGAAATTCATTCTGGAAAATTCTTTTCTTAACTTGGTTTTTAAAAAAAAGCCACCCACATGCCATGACTGCCTGTGTTCTCTTACCCTGGAATTCTGCCATTACTTAACAGTATGTGCTCAACTATGTTAAATCTTTTACAACCCCACTCTATTCATATTGTAGAGGCAAAAAATGTCCCAAGAAATTCTGCCATCTGGCATATTGAGACTTTGAAAATTAAAGAGGAAAAGTTAAGTTTTGATCAGAATATTTTTTCTCTTCCCAAGTAGCACCTATGTAAGAAAGAATGAGAAACAGAAATAAAACAAAGCTGAGACTGCATGGGCTTAATTCACTCATATCTATTATAAGTAAAATTCCTTGGCAGGGATATTCATTCTATGCCACCAGTACTATACACCATAGGAGCTAGTAGCTGTTTGTAGCTGTAGAGCACCTGAAATGCAGCTAGCTAGTCAGAATTGAGATGCACTGTAAGTTTAAAATATGTATCAAGTTGTGATAACAGTATGGATAAAAATATGAAACATCTCATTGATAATTTCATGTGGATTGCATGTTGAAATAATGCTACTTTAGGTATACTGGGTTAAGAAATAAATTATTAAAATTAATCTTACCCGTTTCTGTCTTGCCTTTTCTTTCTCTGGGGCTACCAGAAATTTTATATTAGGTCGTCTTAACTTTTTTTTAATGTTTCTCTTCTATATCAAAAAGCAGTAAGGTAGGTTTTTGTTTTAAGGTAGTTTGATGCTGACACTTTCCTATTTCTTATGGGACAGATGATTTAAAATCTAAAACCAAAGGCTTGTACGGTTATTAAATTTTCATATTAAACATTTGGATGAAATTATGGTTATGGATATGAATTACATGTACATTGACATTAAATATGTTTTAACAGTCCCAAATCTCGAAACTTAATTAGGAATTTCATCTCTCCTTACAACATCTTAGAATGGAATTATGCTTTGGGCTGCAGAAATGGGGATAACTGCATTAATGTCAATGTTTATAAAAGCTTTGTCTATTGATAATTAAAAAATATCTGAACTTCAAAGGAGTAAATAAACAGGACAACATAGATTATGTAAATAAACAATAATAAACTATGAGTAGACACAAGTTCCATGAAGTTTGTGGGTTTTTTGCAATAAAAGATATAATCAGTATTTCAGTATACAACTATTTTAAAATGTTTCTGAATTTACTATAAAGGAAAACACACACATTTCTTTATTGTAGTATATTAAATATATTTTGAAGAACAGATTTGAACATGGCTCATACCTACTCAAGTCATGTAAGTATTTTCAAATGCTTTCTGGACTTCTGTATCATTTAATTTCCAAAGTATGATTGTGGCAGCTAAAAAAGGAGTTAATTATATATCTTCTCTAATATTATTTTGCACTCCAAGTATATATTTGCAGTGGTGAATAATGATTTAACCTGGATGATTAATGGGTGTTAAAGAATGCTGATTTTAACTAATTAGTTTGAAAATATCATAGTTGTATAGTAAACAATTTAACTGCTTAAATTATAAGAACTTGAACATTGGGGTCATTTTCAAGTTCCAATCATCTTAAGTGTGAAAGTTTTGATTTGACTATATCCATTTAAGTTTGAAATTATCACAACTATATTAAATATAATTAAATTAGGAAATATATACTATAAAACTGCATTTAAAATGAAGAGGTTAAAAATTTTGATAAACTTTCTTAGTGATAGGATCTTTAAAATATATAATTTTGAGTAACATATTTCCCCTTGAATATTCTTTCAATTGTCTTAATAGATTTAACAGTTCTCATATTTTATATATTTTTTTAAAAAATCATAGCAACTACTATATCACTGTTTTGATCCAGTATTAGATATTCTTTCTTGAAGGAATTTTTCTTTTTTCAATACTTTGATCTGAGTCCTGGGAAGTCATGTGCAAGTCTGTTCATTTAGTTAGTCCTTGAATTATCTGACAATTCTCATTTTAAATAAGAAGAAAATGTTTTATAAGAAGAGAAATTACTTTTGCTTATTACAGTTCACAAAAATTATGCTCTGAAACTCAAAGACACTTTCAATTTATTAGCTAGTGTATGACTGGAGGAGCCAACATACATCTGGAAAATATAGATTCAAATCAGAATGCAACACACAGAGAGAATAACTATCTGGATTTCCCTGGTGTAAAGTATGTTTCTTTTTATGGCATGAGTGGAAACTCCTGCAACAATTTTTATATTATTTTTATTTTTCCAATTTTATCATAATTGAGCTTTCTTTCCCTTTACAGCCTTAGAACAATTTATTTTTTTTCGATTGCTTACCAGTTTTGAAGATCATAGAGCCTCATAAAGGTAACAATTAATTTATATATTACTCTTCTAATATTTTCACATTGTCATACTCAGATACCAGGAGAGAAGAAATTCCCAAAATAAACAAAAAAAATCTGACAACAGCAACAACAAATCACAAAACAAAAACTTGAAACAGATTGCTTTACTTGAGAGGAAAAAAAAAGAAGATAAAATAGCCCTTAGGTTAAGAAAGCATCTCATCTATCTATCTGGAGTCCATTTTCTGTTACTGTGTATTATACAACATTTCTTCAGATGTATACATGTGTAATATAACTCACATTCATGAGAAGCATAAATACATTGATTTTTCTAACTTTATAGCTCAAATATAAAATTTTTACAAGATAATTGTAAGTTGTGATATAACTATACACATTCTATAATATAGGAGGCAACACCATGCTTTAATATAAAGAGAATTATGGTATCATTTATTAATGATTCCATATATATATATATATATATATATATATATATATATAATGACTGAGAACATGTAATCTTCCTAAATGATAAACAATGTAAATATTATGTACTAATTTGTTTTCTGGACAATCTAATCTGGGAAGATATTTAGTCATTATTGCCCACATGGTCATACACAATTATATGTTATTTGTGTCATTAAACTTTTAAATCAATGTTTCATTGTCTCTTGAACTTAGCCTCTGAAGGACATTTGAAATAAAATAAAAGACACTGTAAGTTTAAATTATTTTCTTAAGCCATTCCCCAGTTATTTAGAAAGAAATCTTTGTCACTACAGGCGGTTTAAAGTTTTATTAAATGAAGTGACAGACTTCTCAGAGCCTGATTCAGCATTTTAATGTTATTACAATAAATCTTTTGTAATATGTTACCATTTTTTCTCAAGATCGGCATCCCATTTTAGTGTTACTGAAATCATATACATATTTCATTTAATTTTTTCTACTATCTCTATTGTGAACCGCATTTTGAAAAAAAAATAGACTATTCATGGGGAATAGGTGTTGGAAATGTCAAAATATACCATTGCATGTATAAAGCGCTATACATAGAATTGAAAGCTTTCAGATATAGTTTACATACATTGCTGACTTTTATGGAGGCCTGAGAAGCTGTTGATACTGCACTTTTTCAAAGAATTCTGAATAATGGGAAGATTTTTAATAAGAAGACCAGCATGATATGACACACTTGCAAAAGTGAATTTCAAATGGTCTTAGAATTAATTAAGATTCTAACCTCATTGGTATTATACACAGCTTTCTACCTTTTACAAAGACCTAGAAAAATGCCAGTACTGATTTCTCAATATTCCAAGTTCAGCTTCAAATATAATTATCCTTGATTTTAAAAAATGGCAGAATAAAGAAATACTGACATGATTTTTAATAAAAATGAAAATTGGAGAATTAGTTCTAAGAAGGAATCAGACACAAGAAGGTGAAGACCAGATCTTCAGGTTTTACAAAATTAAGTATTATTGAGAAATGGAGACAGATTTGAAATGGACTTGAGAACCCTGAAGTAGAAAATACATAACAAGTTATTTTAATTGCTAATGCATTTGTATTAACAGGGCAATCTATGACAATTGTGCTATCAATAATTTCTGAGATATGGTTAAGGAAGAGACAAAGCAACAACAGATGATGTTAGACAAATGGAGGTCTGCAGTATTAAACTCTTGTGTATAATGACCTTTGAAGGTTGAGGTTTATGAGAGCAGTTCATTATGTATTTCAAACAAAGCTCTATTTTGCTATTGTTCTTCTATCGACTGGAGTAGTGAGCACTACAGCTGAAATTGTGCCCACGGGAACCCATGTCTACCAGTTGTTAACCTTGTGACATTCCACTAAAAAGCACAAGATTTTTTAAAATACATAATTCATGAACCTTTCTGATTGTTTAGCATTGATCAGCACTTGAATAAATTGAGTTGCTATCATATTAACATAAGTAGTATGCTTTAGTGAGGTTTTTTTTTTTTCTTTCTTTCTTTGCTGTTCTGCAATTGTCGATCAAATCATTCAGGGATTTCTAGTTCTTAAAACAGGAAATCAGTTTAGAAGATTGCAGAGTTATGAATCCAGCTTCAGTGATAGCAGAAGGCTATGAAGTACATCCTTACAACTGTTTGCATATTCCATTTAAATTCTCAGATTAGGCTGCCAGTATAGATTTCTTCTCAGACTTCTTGTCTTCTCTGTTGTCAGATATGTCTATCTTTGCATTTTTAACTCTGTACATAATTATTCTCAAAACTAGGAAGGTTGATGTGGTTATATAATTGCCCAATATGTCACCAGGCAAAAAGAAATGTTATTTATTTTCTCTAGGACCTGACAAGGTAATGCACCAAACACACCAGTCTTTCTCTAAGGAGGACAAATGGTATACTAGTTATCTCATGTATATGGAGAAATGTGATTATTGTGTAGCCAGAGGTAGGAGGTAGGCTTCACTTGCAGAATAGTGAGAAGAGAAACCTATTTGAGAATGTGTTTTCATATATAGATACCATTTCACCGCTTTTCTCTTTTAGTGTAATTTGCATATTTTAAACTAGATATCCATTTAAGCAGAAGAGAAAGTATTAGTAATTATGAGAGTTTTAGGGACAGTTTGAAGTATAGGAGAAATTATGACTGTGTTCACGTGAGCTGGACCATGTTTAAATAGATCATTTCACATATGAATGAGGGATTTACATTATAGTGGTAAGAATTCCATGTGTGAAACTACCCCTATTGTTGAGACAGACTTACCCTAGTAAGGAGTGAAAAGGCACACATGTCTCATGATTTCAAACCTAATCATTCTTTTCTCTAGAGACTCATGCAGGAGCACTCAGCCCTTTTACTGGCAATTCTTCAGGAATATACCTGTAATGGAAAACAGTAGCTTTGAAAAATTAGTTGCACATTTGCCATCAAGAATGGCAAATGTCTCTAGTGGAGCAGAAATGAGGCACAATAAATCCAACAGATTCATCAAAGAAAGTGACCCAATTTTCCAGCATATCAGCATTTGTTGTACAAATGTATAGTGATATGGAAGAGACTGATCCTCTAAAGTATTTGAAAAACCATTTGGTCCAGTATATTAAAATTTCTACATTTTTATTTTAGTTAGCTTATTACCTGTGTAAATAATTAAATTCATGTTTGCTTAAATTCATGGCTTAATTTTTGTCCCAAAGCTACATATTTTGATTATGCAGACATTATATATGAATATTTCATTTTAAGCTTCATTTATTTCACCCATACTTGGTTGAAATCCCACATGTATTAGTTGAAATAGCTAAAAATGGATAATAACATTTTATCAAGCCTTTCCTTTTCAAAAACATTGGAATTTTACAATGAAATGAGTACAGATAAATTACTAATAGTCTAGAATCTATTTCTAGTAGATATTAGAAATAAAATTTGATTTTGAAATATAATCTCTTGACACACTTAGAATGTCAAGGTATATTTTCTCTCATATATGGAATCTACAGAGATAAAATGGAAAAAATAAGTGGTAGTGGTGGTGGGAAAAATGTCATAAAAATGGAAGGGATACCAATAGAGTAGAGGAAGTGGACCAGAGAGGAGGTTATGGTTATCTTTGTATTATATTGTTATATATTTATATTGTTCTATTGTGTGCATCTATGAATATGTAGCAAAGAATGTCTTTATTATGTTAAATTATGTATCAATAAACTAATTTAAAAAATCATTTATGACTTATGATATGCAAGTATTCTTTAGAAATTATGACTTATCTGTATCTTTAAGGGTACATAGGAATAGCTGAGTGTAATCTCACTTATTTTTCTCTTCCTAAAGGGATATGTAAAAGAATAGGATATGATAAAATGTGTTATTTGTCTCCAGTATTATAATATAGGGAAATCTGAGACTCCCAGTCTTACTTTCATCTGCTTTATCATCTCCATTGACTGTCTGCCAATCGGATGACCATAGTTTCCAATTGACTTATCTCCTAGTAATTCAGTATTTAGAATAGTTTCATTTTGCCAACAGAATTTACCAGGACAATGTGAGGTGCCATCAGGAGTACATACTATTATTTGGGAAAAAGGTTACTGCATTTGTTTGCTTGGAAAATCTTTTGAAATAAGTAACATAGTGTTTTATGCAATTTAGAGATTGAAAAAAGCTAAAATGCTCCTTTAGTTTAATTTGAACATTTAAGATTCACATTCTCACATTATTATCATTGTTTGAATCTTCCAAGATTCAAACAATGAAAATTCAAATAAAGAGATTCCTTGGCAGTTCACATTCTCACATTATTATGTTACTTGGGAGTCTGTGGCAGGTTGATGTCAAATTCTAGGCCAGTCACAACAACTTAGTGAGACCTTGTCTCAAAAATTAAATATATAGTTGGGCATGGTGTGCACACCTATAATCCCAGTGATGTGAGAGGTTGAAGCAGGAGATTCCTATCTTGAGGCTAGCCTCAGCAATTTAGCAAGGCCCTAAACCACTTATTGAGATCCTGTCTCAAAATAAAATGAAAAGGACAGGGGATGTGACTCAGTGAAGAGAACCACTGGTGGTCAAATCTGGTATAAATAAATAAATAGGACTGGTGGTGATGTAGCTCAATAGTAAAGTGCCCCTGGGGTTCAATCCCCAGTGCCCCCCCCCCCAAAAAAAGAGGAAAATTCAGTAAGAAGTATTTCAGTCACATTAAGGATATTCTATCCACAAGCAAAGGCATTTCTGTATAGTGTACATGGATGCATGGTAACATTTTCATTATTATCTAAAGAACATAAAGTTTTACCTGAAATCTGACAGGATGAAAATTTAAGAAAAAATTCTAAGTCAGCCTCCACTGTCAAAATGACATTTTCACCCCAGAAATTTCTACATTGTCAAAATTTTTCTTGTAAAATCTAATCCATTTGATTTCTATTGCCCACTATTTTTCAGGCATTTTCTGCATTTCATATCCTTTCATTGCCTCTTTTCCTGCCTTTGTCTTCTCTGGTAACTTTTGTGAAGCATTGTATTCTTAATTTTCTTCAGAATATCCTGGGTTGTTGTTGAGAAATATATACTCATTAATAAGTTATAATTTTCAAAATATGCTTAATAAAATAACAATATTTATTTCTGACATAAGTATGACACATCCCAAGGGATCAAACTCACATTCTAATCTCATGGTGTAATTTTTTGGGGGTTTCTCATCCAGAAGTTGGTTCTTTTTCATGTTGTCATAACTGTCCTAACCTAAGTCAACTTCCAAGATTCAAACAATGAAAATTTGAATAAAGAGATTCCTTGGCAGTTCCTCATATCTCTTTGAAATTTAAATGACCCATAATATAAAAAGATGTGCCTTTTAAGTCTGATGTCAGAGATATAAACAATAGAGATTTTGTGCTTTTTTAAAAATATTTTTTGAGTTGTAGATGGACACAGTGCCTTTATTTTATTTATTTATTTTTATATGGTGCTGAGGATTGAACCCAGTGTTTCACACATGCCAGATGAGTGTGCTACCATTGAGCCACAACCCCAGCCCACTTTGGGCTTTTTAATAATTAAATCTGTACAGATAGTGAAATTGCTTATGGATATTGACAAGCCAGAAATATTCACAATGAGACATTTTCCTTTTTTTCTGGAAAAATATTAGAAATATTTTTTAAAGAGCAAAAGAGTTGACTCAGAATTACTTTCCACTATTCAGTTTCCTGGACAAAGCAAATCATCAGGCGCTTTTAGATAGATGATTATGCATATTATTTTCAGAAAAAAAGAAGGTGTTCCACATTTTTTGGCAAGTTCTTGAAAGTAATATTTAAAAGTATTATAAAATTGCAAGTAATAGAACCAGTCACCTACATATTTTATTGCAGAGGAAATCAAGTACAAGTAATTATCTTACATGTATTTTAAGAAGAAAATAAGGTATAATTGAAATATTTAATATTTTCCATAATGAAAGGCATTTGTTAGAATATCAAAATTTATTTAACTTTAAGATAAATAGGGATTACCCACTGAATTCACAGCCTAAAACCAGTAGGAGAACCATTCTCAATGATCTATGAAGGCCCCTTTCACCTTAATGAGACACTTTGAAAATATGTGACATTATATTCACTTGCTCTCTTGAAGATTATGTAAAAGCCCTGATTGAGCAGCTAAACTTATATACAATTCAAAGGTCCTGAGTAGTGATGTGTGTGTATATACACTTATATATTTACACTTTATGTAAATGTATATGTATAAATACATAACATATAACCTAAACAAAATTAAGTACAAATTATATGATGACTATCTGGGAAAAGTTCAAATTAAAGTGCAACTGAACCTAACAAATCTGCCTAACACCAATCTCTATTAGATGGAGATGTCCATCTTGTCTATTTTAAAGGAAGATATAAAATATTGATAATCTTGTTTGCATCCCTCTTTAATTTTATTTGCTTCTTTCAAATCAGAAATCAAAATTGACAAAGTCCATGAGGAAGAAGCAAAGAAACAATTCTTTCATTGCACCATTCCTTCAATGCCAGTGCATTTTCTTTTTCATTTCATCTCTAAGCATCCACATCGCTATCGATGATGTATATTCATGGAGAAAATTCATTATTTAACATAATTAATATGCAGAACTGCAGATTATTATTGGAGAGTAAAAATTAGTTTTGTAAAACTCCATAGAATTCTGAGACATGAATTTTCACTTTATTTATATATGTGTTTTACATATGTGTAAACACATACATATTCATTTGGGTCAACCCTAAAGCATAGATCTTAGCAGATGATGATTCATGGATCCTAAGAATTTTATTTTTTCTTTCTTGCACCAGAATTTATTGACCTGCACTAAAGTAGTCAAAATTACATTTTAAGTTGTGAGGTTATCTGTTCAGAAATTAATCACAGGAACAAATTAAGGTGGGTTTAGATTCAATTCTAATGATATCTGAGCACTCGGTAAATGTGTTTTCATAGTTAGACACATAGAAGTAATAAAAAATGATTGATATTCCATGTATCTTTATTTATATTTTGTTTTTATTAAATACTATAAACTACCCCATTAAAATAAATAAATAAAATAAAGGTATCATGTATATCTACAACTTAAAAATTATTTTAAAAAAAGAATCTCATTTCTGGCTGGGCAAGATGGTGCCTGCCTGTAATCCCAGCAACTCTGGAAGCTAACGCAGGAAGATGACAAATTTGAGGCCAACCTCAGCAATTTAGTGAGCCCCTCTCCCAAAAATAAAACATAAATAAAACTGGGGATGTAGCTCAGTTGTAAATTGCCACTGTGTTCAGTCCCCAGTATGAAAACAAACAAACTCATCTGTGGATAAAGCACAGGCATGATTCTTGAAATGCTCTTAGTATTGCCAGAAATTCACTGAGCTGGCTGTGGTAGGCCAGTGAAGCTCCAAATGGCCTATTTATTTAATAATTTCAAATACATATATATCTGCATATTCCTAAAAGCACAATGCCATGCGGTGTTGGCCATATCAAGCAAGTTTAGAAATTACAAATTTTGTATTCACATGTATTTTATAAAAACATATCTAAAAACTGCTCTCCTATCTTATTCATTTTTTGGTCTTGGTTTTCTTTTTATTTTCTCTGTTAAAATCATTCTTTCGCAACTTGGCTCAGTGAATGCTTTTTGTTGTTATTAATTCCATGTGTACAGCTGTTTAGAAACTTTTACTCAAAGTCTGTATTTGTTTGGAAATGAATCCAATTAAGAAATATAAATGACATTTCTTTTCAGTTTGGCAGAATCTATGAGAGAAATTATTGCCAAAAGTTTGTTGCTGTGTATTCTTTTCATTATGCTTCCTTCAAACTTCATGGCAGTAAATGCCAAGGAACCTCATGTATCAAGCTTATAGCAAGCTGTGAGCCAGGTGTCTTCAATTGCAGGTCATATGCTGAGCTACATTAATCATTTTAATCTTTTGAATAAAATTCTCCAAAATTGAATAAACTTAAACCTCAGTGAAACTATGGTTGCTGAGATTTTCATTTCTCCCACTCATGAATTCTGTTATATCTTTTGCCTGGAATAAAAATTGGGGTAGAATGAGGCCCAGTTTTTGGCTCATGGATGCAGTCAATATGTGTTTGAATAAATTGAGCATGAGCACCTTGACCAGGGGCAAGAACCCTATTGTTACACAAAACACAAAAATTGTTAGACATCCTGTTGTCACTCAGTGAAAAATCTCTTTATGCTTATTGACTAAAAATTGTCTGGAAACTTTACTACTTTATAATCATCAAAACCAGTTTTAATGTGCAATATGATATGATGTTTAGGTGAAAGAAGTCATGTTTTCTATAATTATTCTGAAAATCAGCCCTGTGCTTAACATGGTCAAGGAAGAATGATGGCTGAACTCAGTAGTTTAATTCAAGTTCTGACTAAAGAAAATAGGATTCAAGACAAAATGCTACCATATTGACAGTGCTAGCATTTACAGCATTTAGCAGTGTGTATAGTTTGTATATGTTCCCTGAAATGCTTTTTCTTTCAAGTTTTTAATTTTTTAACTTATCTTTTGGGGGGTTTGTATAGATGATGATTTCAAATGGTTCTAAAATCTAAGTAATGCAATAGGATACATATGAAAAGGCCTTATTACTTCTATTCTTGTCTCTGTTTATCTCACTTATCCTTCCCTCCATAGGTAAGCACTTTCACTAGGTTCTTGTATATGCTTCCAGCATTTTTTCATGTGAATATAAACAAATATTCTTGCAGTATGTCATAGTTGTTATAAACAGACCCTTACAAATAGATACTGAGTTTTATTTTAAAATGGTAAATAGTGTTGTAACAAAAAGCATTACACACATATCATTTATACATATTCCTAAAAGTGTGATTGTTCGGTCAAAATGAGCTTTAAATCAGTTCATCTCATTCTAGAGAAATGTTGCTTTTCTTATTGGAATAATACCAGTTTAAATACTATCTTAGGGAGAATCAACACCTTTATGATACTGAGCCTTTCTATCTAAGATTATATCATGTATTTTCCTTTGTTCAATCCTCTATTTGTATCTGAAATTATTATAAAGATTTTTCTTATGACTTTTGAACAATTCTGATTATGGTTATTCATTTGTATTTTATCTTTTCATTATAGCTATTGTAAATATTCTTGCAGTCTTAGTGAAGTAAGTATTGCAAATGGAAGAAATATTAAGACACTGAGCAAAATTGAAAGCAGAACATAGAATAATTTTATCAAATGTGCTAATCCAAATACTTTATTGTATTTATATTCAGGGAATAATTATTTTTCTTACTATGTTTATGGTATCTAGTACAGGACTGAACATTCCTCAGATATCTGCTGATTAATATGTTATTATAAAGTTTCATAATTAGGGAAAATAAAAAGAGTCATTTTGTCATTTAGTAATTTATCTCTTTAAAAAATTCAAATTCTGAATTATTCTATAGTTAACAAGGTATCGCTTACACTTTCTAAGCTGTCCTCTGGGATTTAGCTGTGTGACACCCTTTGATGTTAATGGGATCCATTGCCTAAATCTCCATGAGCAGCTTGGAAATTTAATATGTCTGTGAGGCAGTAATATCACAGCTGCTGTATTTTTTTTTTTAGTTTTCTTTATCCAGTTCATTTCTTTCATGTTTGTATAAATAGACATATAATCATATAATAGTAATATTGAGCACTTTTTTATCTTTAATCACTTTTCATCAGTTAACTCATTAAATCTAACACCTTTATAAAGAGGTAAATAATTTTGCCCTCATTTTAATTAAAGAACTGTCAAAATAGTGGGGTCAAGTAATCTATAAAGTTAAAATAAAACTGGTTATTTTAACCAGACTCCTGTTCATTGTAGGCATAAACCAAGTCAGGAGTGAAAACTTGAGGTAGAAAAATCAGTGCAATGTGTATCAACACTTTATTAAACTCTCAATTGCCTAGCCTATAAGTTAGCCTGGATATCCTTGGACTTGCTGTATTTACCTTACCAATTTCTTTTCTCTCTCTCCTAGTTTTTATAGAACAATACAGATCCTCTTCAGTTTAAATGGATTCTGCAAAATGTAAAGGCATTTAAAAATAGTTATTTTATTTAATAAATCATATCTTCATCTTTATTTTACTTGTTCATAACAATCCTTATTCCACAAACGTTGGAAGCGAGAATAATCTTTTTCTTTCTTTCTATTTTTTTGGAGGGATTACTGGGGCTTGAACTCAGGGTGCTCTACCACAAAGCTACATTTCCAGCCCTTTTTATTTTTATTTTTTATTGGAGCTTTGTGATTATATGTAGTAGTTCAGTTCATCCCAACAAACTCATACATATATGTAAATCGCTTTCAGTTCATGATACCCCCTATTCCCTCCTTCTTTCCCTGCCCTCCCCTTCTCATTCCTTGACTATACTAGACTCTCTTTTGCTCAGTGAGAATGATCTTAACAATTGGCAGGAGGAATACAAAAGATGGTAGTTAAATTAAGAAATATAATGGCAAAGTTAAATTTAAGTATGGGATAACAAAGTCTTAGAATATATATATATATATATATATATATATATATACACACACACACACACACACACATACAGAGAGAGAGAGCGAGAGCGAGAGCGAGAGAGAGAGAGAGAGAGAGAGAGAGAGAATTTTATATTACCAGATTTACAAAGTATAACTTGAGCAAGTAACTAGTATCATATGCCTAGGAAATCTTTAGATAATCAATTTATGAGTGCCAGTTGATAGTTTGCAAAATGTGTTTGTGTTGAAATAATACAAACTGACAAATAAAAAATGTAACATTAGGAAGCAGATTTTTTTTGGCAATCCAAGAATGAAAAGCAATAATGAAGGAGTGTTGGTTGCTATTTAGTTGGCAAGCAACAGTCAAAGATCTGTCTCTGAAAATATACCTGGTGAAAAATACTGATTTTCTAAATTTCTACATTAATATCAAAGAAGATATATGATGATGTGCACTGGTTTAACCTTATTTTTACATTAATGTGCTGGGATGGCAATAGACGGGCAACTATATTCATTCATCATGGACTTGTGATTCTGTTTCAAAAATTGACTCTCTTGGGAAAACAATGTGCTTCAAATAAGCTTACATCAATTTTAGATATTAAGTAGGAAAATAAATGAATTTTGGAAACTTAGAATAATATAATACACTTTCATTTTTGAAATTATTTTTCTATTCAGTTGAGTTTTACATTTCATACCTTAATATGATGAAAACATTCCCTCAATCTATCAGTATAGACTAATGTTTTACCATTATGATCGGAATAATGCAGTATTCTATGTCCCATTGTGACCTTTACCACAAAACTGGATTTTTTAAAATAGCAAAGTGAGGGAGGAGATACTTTTAACATAGAATTCCAATAATGCATCTGTAAACATAACCTTTTATTCTTTGAACTACTAAGTGCCAACTTTGCTATAGAATATGCTATTCCTTTTGGTTTTCAATGAGCCATAAGATGTAGGAGCATATAATTAAATACACAAGTAATTATTGCCAGAATTATTTGAGATTAACCTAAAATGTGTATTTCTGAACACTGAATAATGTTATGTAAAATTTTTTATAACAATAAAGTTTCCATTATAAATTTAATAATATTATGAAGTTATTCTTTGGATATCCATTTTTTTGAAGGAGGCACTATATCATTTAGCTATTGGTCAATGGAGCTATAATTCTTCTCAGCCCTTAAACTTTTCTAAATCATACTTCACAATTGAAATAACTATTATTATGCTTTGAATAGTCCCTATATATGAAACTACCATATGTTCAAAAGGGCAATAATTTTAAATTTTACTTAAAAATTTTGTGGACAAAACAAATTAGGAATGCTAAGAAAATTTCAACATATTGATAATTAAGATTTTTTTTACATATAGCCTAAGTCCTTTATTTGGAATATGTAAATCTCAGAATCTTTCAAAGACAGAGAAAATAAGAGTCTAGCTTAAAATCTCACAGTATGATTGCCAGTATAGACTGGATATCTAAAAATCAAAGACACAAGTTTGAATTTCAGTAGTTACCATATTCTTAACAGCTCCAAAAATCCTTGACAGGTCCTTTTTTGTTATTTGATCAGAGCATCCAGATAACTTTTATTGAGGGAGCCAATATAAATATCCCATCAGTATCTGAGGCATTGTAGGCCTTTTCTAGCTCCAAAACAGCAAATATTTTCACTGTGAGAGAGACTTGTCGGGAAAGGAACAATTTTGGTCTTATTTAGTTTAAGCTGAGTCAGTGATATTTTATTACCGGAATTCTCTGTAATTTTGAGGGATATGAAAATAAGAACCATATTAAGCCTTAAACTTTCTGAACTCAATTTGGGTCTCTTAGACAAATGCTATTCCTGTGTGGTATCTATTAGGTTCAAAATAAAAATTTAATGATACTTGATGGAAGTAAATTTCCTCAAATTATAATCAATATTCCATATTTGTATTTAAGATAGCATGTAAGAAAGTGGAAAATGTGTAGAAAACAAAAAGATTAAAAAGCATGTACTTGTCCATTTTTCTTTAGCCATAGAATCACGAAGTTAAAAAAATTTATAATATGTAGCCCAATCCCATCATTTTAAGAATGGGAAAACTGATATTGCAAAAGATAAAATAGTTTTACCAATAAAAATACTTAGTTTCAGAACTGGAGCTAACACCTAACTCATAAACCCCACTCTAATGTAACTTTGCTAAACTGCATTGATTATCACTCAATAGTCATTATGGGATATGTCACATAAAATATACAAGCAATAGTCTATGATATTGAAGATAAATAATTTAATAAGATGAATAGATACCAAATGCCCAGAAGATATATACATCCTTTCAGATTTTTAGTATTGTGAAAAGTTTAGCAAATGAGTAATAGCAAATTTGAAGTAGGGTAAGGCTATGGTAGAAAAAAGTACTTTAGAGTTATCATAGTGTCGTACTATTTTCAAATTTTGAAAAAAATAATTTCTCAAAGAGTTGAAGAAGTATCTGGTACTTTACTATTTTATTTAGATGAGAAATAAAAATCAATTAAAATAATGATTTTCATCATAAAATTGCTACTTACTGTCATTTGTGTGAATAATCTGAATAAGTATGTTCATTTATAACTAAGGATTTATTTAAAAGTTTTAATGTTCCATTTTGAAATCATCATGATTTAAAAATATTTACTTCTCTGTTTTATTCTACCATGAATTTTCATTCATGATTTTAATTCACTATTATTAGGTTCCTAACAATGAGTTTATAATTAAGAAAATCTGTGTGATAAATTTGTTCAGCTGTTTTCAACTATTTTTTTTATCATGACATTTAAGTCCTAATTATAAATAATTGTTAGAGTTGATCATTTGGGAATTCCTTGAAGAATTACTCAGCTATTTTCAGTGTAAATTAATTAACTCTAAAGAAGACAATGATTTACATTTTTTACTTGGGGAACAAGAGATTAATACTGGTGGTAGAATATTTTATTTAAAACACATATTTTCTTGTTCAGCTTCCCTGCACAAGACCACATGGTTATACTTTTTAACTTTAACAAATATTCTAAAACTATTTACAGATCTGAAATGTTTAAGAAATGTCAGTGAATGTATGTGGGTTACTACAGGAGAAGCGGTAGCACTCCTACTTCAATTATAACAGATATGTGTTAAGGTATTTTTTTATATTGTTTCTTATGTTCAGTTATTTTTCCATAAAAAAAGTGAGGAGGCCTGTTGCAAAGTTTAAACTTTTCAAATTTTTGCTTTAATCTTATTTTTTTTTTTTTTTTTTTGGAACTGGGGGTCGAACCCAGGGTTTTATGAATGTAAGGCAGACGCTTTGCAACTGAGGTACATCCCAGCCCATAAACTTTTCAAATTTTTGACAATCACTTTACTATAGGAGATAAAGACATTCAAAGTTCTCACAGATCTAATGATATTTTCTGCTTCTAAAGAGAGGGCCCACCGCCCGCACCCAGCCCTCCCTGGCAGGAGGACACAATCAGATGTGTCAGGGAGACCAGTCAAAGCAAGAGCTTGTTTATTGAGAAAACACACACAGCTAATATAATGTACAGGAGCCAATCAGGGTAAAGGTCAGCAGGGTGGGGAGGATTTACATCTACACCCATCCTACAGGCAGTAATGTCCATGAGGGCAGAAGGGTTCTGAGCCTATCCTGGAGGTGGTCTGATTCTTCATCACAACCCACTGCAATGCCTTCTGGCTAATCGCTAGGTGCTCTCTTAGCCACACGTGGCCCCAGGACTGGGAAGCAGGTAGCAGCCAGCAAGTTAAGTTTCCTCTTTTCTGATGCAACATTCCCCAGGTTACATCATGCCCTGCAAATGTCTTTCCTGGACATTGCCTAGACATAACCTCTCGTCTTCTTGCCTCTACCTTTGCATAAACTCATAACCTCCAACTTGAAATCTCTTGTTTTCTACTCTCCAACTTGACCCTATCAACATTTCATCTGTCCTTTTAGTTTTAAAGTAAAAACTTCCCCCCATGTAGTCTTCTAAATCATAATAAGTAGAAGCTATCTTTCTACCTATTGAATACTGTTATGGTTTAGATGTGGTGTCCCCCAAAAGCTCACATGTGAGACAATGCAAGAAGGTTTGAAGGAGAAAAAAAAATGGGTTATAGCTCTAATGTAATAAGTGACTTAATCCTTGATGATATTAACTGAGTGGTAACTAGGAGGCAGGTGGGATGTGGCTGAAGGAAGCAGTTCATTGGGGGTGTGGCTATGGGGTATATATTTTGTATCTGGAGAGTGGAGTCTCTTTCTCCCTTCTGATCATCATGTGAGCTGCTTCCTGCTGTGACACTCTTCCGCCATAAAGCCCTGCCTCATCTTGAGTGGAGCACCTTCTGTGGATTAAGGCCTCTGAAACTGTGAGCCCTCATATAAACTTTTCCTTCTCTATAGTTCTGGTAGATAGGGTCATTTAGTCACAGCAGAGAAAAAGCTAATTAAAACAAATACTGATACCAATCTTCACTCATTCTTTTGGCTACATTATATTGCAGTTATCTATGAAGATTAAATCAAAATTTCCTCATATATTCACTCAGTTAATATGTGCTGAGTGAAAAAACAATAGTAGGTGTTCATGTAGTGCAAGTTTTACAAAAACAATGCAATTTAGTTATATTCTTCTGGTTTTAAGTGGAAAGAATACAGTGAAAATATGTGTTTAACAAAGAGAAGTTTCTAATAAATCTCCATCCCATAATGTTATAACTCTACGAATCTATAATGGCCCTAGACTGCATGCTTTAGTGACTATGTATGAGAGTTACCTCTATTTTAAAATTTTAAAATTATTGCTCTGCAACAGTGTAGTTTTTTTAAAGTTTTTTAAATAGTTGTAGATGGACAGCATGCCTTTATTTCATTTGTTTATTTTTTATGTGGTGCTGAGGATCAAACCCAGTGCCTCATGCATGCTAGGCAAGTGCTCTGCCACTGAGCTGCAGCTCCAGTCCTAACAGTGTGTTTTGTAATAACTATAGATGTATATTTTTAATTAGCTCTTCAACAATTAGCTTTGTGACACTTAGAATGCTGTACTTGGAATATATTTTTAAATTATTCCTGAGACTTTGACCAAAACTGAGATCAATCCATTTAGATGTAAGTCTGATATTCGCATATCATTTTGAAGGTGTGTTTTCTTTGTAAGGTAAAACATTTGATTTAATTAAAAGCTCAGTTTTACCTTTAATATTGACTCACGATGTCACCTAGATTAAATTATTGAACTTAACAGAGACTCAAGAAACAGAGTTTTTTTCTGTCATCTTTCTGGGTTATCAAATTGATCCATTACAACTTTAGTAGCTATGGATGACAGAAGAAATATTTATATGTTAGCATTAATGCAATTGTAGAAAGATGTAGAAAACTATAAGAAAAATTTTTAGAAAAATTTTAGACAAACCTCCTGTATTTTTTCATTTCAACAAATGTAGTTTATAATTTAAAATATCAGTAATAGGGGTGCTGTATTACATACTATACAGAATACTGTAGTGAGGAGTAGGAAACCTGAATGGAAATTGTTTGTCTTCAGGAATGGCTCTTTCCTTATATTCAGTTCTCTTTTCTGTAAAGGAGAGCAGAAAACATGGGGATTTCTGAGATTTTCTTCAGTTCAGTCATCTCATGTGTTTACTTTTTATTGAGGCACAATATTTGTATTTCTTCATGGGGAACATTATGGTAATTCAATACAAGTAGGTTTGTGAAAGATGGAAAAAATCCTGAAATAATACTACCACACATATGCACCTGTTTTCCAGAAGAACAAATACAAAAGGATCTGTGAATAGTAGAGGATTTTTTTCTTTGAAATTCGCTCTCTTATTTCTTCATATAACACATGGGAAAGGTTATAGATTAACTTTTTGTTAAATAATGAGTATAAAAGTAATTTTAAATCTAGAGATTGATTTCTGTGGCAGTAGAAATTCTCCCACGCATTAAATAGATGAGGAAAAAAATGCCTCAGAAGTCCATTTTAATGGAGATATATTCAATTTCACAGGAAAGATTCAACATCTCTAGCAACCCCTGGGTCCCTTCAATGTAGTACTCTAATTTATACATCAAAGTAAGAACAAGCATGCTAAAACATAAGGCCTGAAGAAACAACTCAATGTTTCTATCAAAATGTAGTTCAGCAGTTACACAGTCCATGAAATGCTCATTAAGCTGAGGCAATATGCACTGAGTATACAGGTTCACCTTTGCATATTAATGAGCAATGTGTAATAACATTTATGGCTCTTGCTGTTCCATATGCAGGGAACATTGAGATTAGAGCTGGGTTATATAAGTGTCAAATGGATTTATAGCCATGCATACTGCTGTTTAAAACAGTATTCTCTTAACAGCCACAAATGTCCCATTTATATGCAGGTAGTTGGCACCTACCTTATTTCTTGAGCCACAGATTACTTTTGCTATAGATTTCAAGCCTACAGCACAGATCTACCACCAACAGTTTTATGAAGCCATATGCCCTTCAGAAATAATGCAATTTTGTTTTTTTCTGCCATAATAATGCACATTATCTGAATGTTTCATAAAAATCTTTCATTTAAAGGTGGCAAACTAAGATGTCAGAAAAAAATCCAGGTAACATGTAACTAAACAAAAATCTAAATGCTGGAATTATAATATGGTTTTCTCCTTTACTAGCAGCCTGAGATCTCCCCCAATATAAAACCTCCAAACCCATAAGAAGGGAATAGGGTAGAAAATACTCATGTATTCATTCATCCCAAAGCATCCCTAAAGAATTTAAAACCAGAAAACAACATTAATATGTCAGCTATCTCCTTCATTTTTAGGAAGTTTTGCCAGACCAGCCCACCCTCACAGCCCTCCTACATGTGTGTTGTAGAATATGAATTACACATGTCTTTTCAAATTAATAGTTCTACAAACATTTTTTATTAATTGCATCATTTGAGTCAGATTTAATCCAAGACAATTTTTCCTTTTTGATTTTAACCTTTCTTAATGGACATATCAGATTCCAAAATATTGATAATTGATTAAAAGCAGAGCCTATGTAAATAATGAAAATGTTTTCAGGATGGTGTGAGAAAGTGAGATATGTGGGAATAATTATTAATAGTAAATATGGATGATTTATCTAATGTATTCTTTCCAAGTCCCTATAAATATTGTTAAAAGTATATTTATTAAAATATCAGTTGTAAATATTAGGAATACCCATAATATTTCATGTAACTTATTGGTATTTTCACTTTCCTCTAATGTAGAAGTTGATGTTAAGTGACTCAGTTCCTGTAATAATTTGTATTATTTCCTCCACTGTTGTGTTAGATTGATTATTTTAAAGAATTCGGTTATGATTTTGCTAAATTCTGTTTTTGGTATTGAAACTTCAGTTCTAAATCCTTTTGAAATAAGGCAAGATTAAAAATAATTATTTAAATGTCACATCTGGAGCAGTCACATAGTTATACTTTCTAAGAATTCCATAACTACCGAAATGTAAAATGTTAAGTCAATGTAGAGCTATTGGTTTTATGTTACTATTATGATGATTATTGAATAATGTAAACTGTAATTGAAATGGAGAACCTGGTTATTAGAAGAGTAAATAGCTAGGCCCAAAGGAAGGAAGAAACAAGTAAACAAATACTTCATTTTGTTTCAGAAGAGAATATTTTGAGTAGAAGTAGGCTGATTCTCTATTTTATATTCTGTATTTTAAATGTGAAGATTTTGTGATACTTAAAATCTATATTCTTCAAATTCTTGAACCAATGAATCTACCAAGCAAAATGTTGCAGTTAATTATAATGAATGTGGAAGCAATTTGGGATACTATTAAATGCTGTCTAAATGTAAACCATTCATTTTGCATGAGTATGAGCTAAATAGTATTTACTGAAAAAGAAGATAAATTATTGATTTGACATCTCTGAGTTCATTTCCTTGAGTCTTCGCCAGTAAGAAACACATCTGATAAAGAAATTATGTTGTAAGAATTGTGCCTTGGATAGAGAAAGAAGGCAGATTAAAAAAATGTTACCTTTGCCTACAATCTCTCTTATTTTTAGTTTTATAAGATGATTCCCTACTAACAAGAAGCTATTTTTTCAGAAATTATACAAATATTTTACAGAAATGCGATTATTTGTCAAAATGAATTAATTTCACATGTTCTAATATAATATTTCCTATTATTAGAACAAATTTTACAGGTGATATAATAAACATTAGAAGAATACAGTGCTCCAAATACACGTCTCTAAAATTGCACACATAAACATGACATTGCATATATTATAGTTATCACTGTTGGAATTGACATTTGCAATTTATACCCAGAAAATAAGAAAATAAATAAAAATAATTAATTATTATTCTTATTCAGTTTTCATATAGAAATGAATATGATGAATACTTTATTCATCCATTTATTTTTTTTTTCATGTTACCTATCTTAGGTTCTTTGCTTGGGGTCATTTAAATAGAACTGTAAAAGATAGATTGAAAAGAGAAAAGCACAAAAAAATTATTTAATATGTTTCCTATGACAAGGCAATCTTCATAAGGAAATGAAGACCTGAAGAAGTGCTAAGCCTGAACTGTTTTATACTAAGTTTGATGAAGTTGGAAATTTCTGGGGAAAAGTTATAGGACAAAAGAAGTGCAAGCTAAGAATAGTAAAGTGGGAGAAATGACCGGGGCCTATTTGTTCAGATCCTCTTGGCTTCCCTCTGTCTTTGGAGAGAGGATGCTACTGTCCTAAGGGTATAGATAGGACACTTCTCACATGTACATTTACAACCTACTTCATGAGTGAAAGGAAGGTCAAAGTCCTTCCTGAACCTACTATTTCTCAAAGTACTTCAGCTTAAAATATTCAATACCTCAAGATGGCATATTATGGGTTAGTGTGTTCTGAACCCCAACAATATCATTTTGCAAGATTGTTTTATACTGTTGCAGTGTAACTTTTCTGTGCATAAACAGCATATATATGTGTGTCTACATTTTTGTATATACACAAATTTAAGATCTGATTTTCTCAATGTAATGCATCTCTTTTTCAATCAGCCTCTTAATTGCTGTGAACAAAAATCCTGACAAGAATAAATTTAGAGGAGGAAAAGTTTATTTGGCACCCATGATTCCAGAGGTCTCAGTCTATAGATGGCTGACTCCATTGCTCTGCTCCCTAGATAAGTCAGAACATATGGAAGAAGGACATGGAGAAGAAAAGCAGCTCAGAACATAGCAACAGGGTTTCAGAGGTCTCAGTTCATGGATAGCCAACTTTATTCCTGGAGACATAGTACCAGGAACCAGAGAGGGAACTCTGCTCAATAAGAACAAAATATATACCCCAAGATCATGCCCTCAATGACCTACTGAAGTCACTCCTTATCTGCCTACAGTTACAACCTAATTAACCTGTTCAGAAACAACACACTGATTAGATTAAGTTTTCATAAACCAATCACTTCATCTCTAAATTTTCTTGCATTGTTTCACACATGATCAATTGGAGGAAACTTTACATCTAAACCATGACAATACATATGCATGTATATATAAAATATTTTGTAGTATATGCATATATGTAATAGGAAAATAAGAAAAAAAATTGAAGATTGGTAATCTGTTCATTAAATAATTAATGTTTGTACATGTTGGCAAGATTCTTCTTTTGTACTATTATTATAAAATATTTTATTTATTTGCTCCTATATTCACATTTTTTTTACAAAAATCATTTGAATAACCATGTAATCTGAACCACATATGAGTATCTTCCTACTAGATCAGTGAACAAACTGTTATCAGTTTATATATTTTAAGAAATTTTTATTATTTAATCAGTTTCAAGATTATTAAATAAAATAGTAGGCTTTTAAATTTTTTTGGAACAATTAATTTTGTATCAGTATCTTATTAATTATGATTCACATACCCAATGCCTTATGATTAGAACATTATTTTTATGTTAATGAAGCACTACATCCCTGTTGTATGATATAGTTAGAATTCTCTTTCTTTTAAAGAAGGTACAGTGACTTGAAAAAATATTAAGTCATTTAGTGTAAAGATATCTTGCTGCTATTTAAATGATATATTTATCCATGGAAATATGTAAAAGAAAGATTTACATCTGCCTTTTTAATCTACACATTGGAATACCTTCTCTCCTACATTAATATAAATAAACTTCCTTATTTTAAGAAGTAATTTAAGACTATGATAATGTCTACATTGTTTGCCCCTAAATTTCTAAGAACAAGCAGAGTTCCTGGTACATGATATGCATTCCTAAAAGTTTCTTGCATGAATTACTAATTGTACCCTTTCAATGGAAATTTGGTAAAAAATTTAGTTCAAAAATATAAATATATATAAATATGGGGGCAAGTTTTGGGTAGGAGTAATTGAAGCAATTTTTATATTATAGAGCTAAAATAATTATAATGGGGTATTCAAGTTTCAAGTTAGAATATTTTCTGTTTTTTATGAGTTTGGGAGAAAATTTCAGTTATGGGTACAAAATACTTTATCACTTAAGAGAATGCCCTCAGAATACTAAAAAATAATACACACTGATTCATAATATATACATGAATTTACCACACTAAATTATTTCCTGGACAAGATTATTTTCTAATGTCTTATAACAGTGTTAAAAATGAATAGTTTTATTCTATTATGTTAACATATGATTAGTATTTATTGAACTTAAAGATATGTACAGTATTCACTTCACCTTTCAAAGTCCAAAGGTCAGGCTAATTTTTTTATGGATTTGAATGTTAAATCAAGAAACAGAAAAAATAAATAAAGGTTAAAGAGGATTTACTTACATGAGACACAGAAGAGCTATAGACTTTCTCTCAGGTATAGTAAGATAAAAACCTGGTGTGACATGAAATAATTTTGTTTAATTTCTGGCTTCATTCACAGTTTGTAATCTAAAGAATTAATAGAAAAATTAATTATTTGGATTAAGAAGAATTTATAGGTTTTTCAATTAATAATTTAAAAATCTGACATTTCTTAGCATTTAAAAATGCCATCAAGTCAGTTTATATTTAGAAGGAAGACAACACAAATCAATATTCGTGACTTTGGTTTTGTGAGAGTTTCTTGAAAATGACTGTTTCATTTCATCTAAAATAATTCCACAATTAATGACATTGTACATTGGTTTATATATGAAGAGAATATAATCATATCAAGTGGATTTTAGACTTTAAAAATCATGGTAATTAGCTTACAAAGATGTCTAATGCCATTATGCTGACTAGTTTGACTTCCTCTATGAATTGGGAAAAATTATTTATATTTTGTTACTATTAAATCTGAAGTTTTTGTTCATGTTAATCCTGAAAATTCAGATACTTTAAAAAAATCATTTTGAAAATTTTCACAGATATCTCATGTTGTTTTCCCTACTTCTCTACCTCCCGTGTGTGTTTGTGTCTTTCTCTAATTCTCTAAATCCACCTGAGGCTGGTTGTCATACTAGTTTTGCTGCAAAACTGCATTGCCCACTGGCCCCAAGCTACATGTGTTTTTTAAAATTAAATAAAATGGGAACTTAATAAAATAATTTAAAAAATCAAAAAAAGTAGATTGAATATTTTGCTATTTATTTTGATAAATATAGAAACCACATACTTTAATATACAAGGACAAGTGATCTCTATGCATAAAGATGAGGAGACTGCTTTGGAGGGGAATAGAATATATATGCTGGAAATGGATGTTACTGCCCTTATAATGAAACTATTGCTCTGTCTGTATGTTTTACCAAAGAAAACTAAACTAAAAATTAGAAATGTATGTTTTCTTACAGGAAAGAAGGTTTTTAGACAGTACAAATAAATAAATATTTGAAAAAAAAATGAGATTCCTGAAAGTGTTTTCACTGTATTAAAAGGTGGCACTCTCCTTGAATTTTTGTTCCCTATTTTACTCTGAACCAATAAGATTGCAACTTTATTGTATTTTGCAATGAAAAATTGAGTTATTGGTCTTCTCTGTGACCAGAGTTTATTATACTATCTTCTGTCCTACTCTTCATTGCTGTTTACCTAAAAAGGAAGATTAGCATCCTTCATTGTCTCATCATATCCAATTTATCACAGTGATATTTTAATAAAGTGCATTATTTATAATCAGTGAATATTCTTTCAAAGAATAAATATATTAATCAAGTATACTAACAATGTTTGTTACTATGGGGGCTATAATGCTTTTGTTCAGTAAAGGGTCCTGTGCCAAAGGCTTAATTTTTTTTAAAGGAAGACACTGTATCTCATTAATAATGTTTTATTATTCCAATCAGAATGCTAGAATACGTCCCTCAATGGCTAATGTAAGAGTAGAGTTCCTATTTGGAAATAAATGTTATTTTGAACACAACCTAAGGAAATTATCATATGTCTTCTTAGAGAAAACAGTATAGTAACAAAAAACAAGTTGTGCATTACTCCATAGCTCTGACTTAAGTCATTATTATTATGCATGTATGTGTATGAAATTATTGTGTATGTATATGAGTGTGTGAGAATGTGTGTTTGTGAGTATGTGGGGGTGTGGGGGGGTGTATGGTGAAATATATGAAGTCAATTGGAGGAAGCCATTACTGTATGATAATTGAAATGGAAATTATAATCTTGGTGACAAAAATTTGGTCTGTCAATCTCTGCTAATGACTAAGTAATAATAGAATTGAGAATACACATACTGTAATTTGAAGATGACATATGCAAAAAATGTCATTAGCTCTAAACAGAAATATTTGGGAGCGGGTGATAGGTTGCACACTTGCAATTATTCAGTCAATAATTGGTTTTCGTTTGCAAATTATAAGCACATGGCAAGGAAGTTTTCTTATACGTTCAAATTAAGACACTGGAATGCTAATTAGTCCCACATTAACAATTAAGTACTATTTATTAGCTGAGCAAAGAAATAAAAGTCAAACATCTTATTGTGGGTATTGTAGGTGACATCTGAGAAAACATTTGAAAGAGATGAGGGAGTAAACCATGTGTCTATTTAGAGTAAGCCTATTCTAAGCAGAAGGAACACAAAAACAAAGGCACTAGATATATGCCTGATATAAACACCAGTAGGACCAGTATCTCTGGAGAGTTCCTGGCAAGAGGAAAAGGAGGCAAAAAGAAGGTGAAAGGGACACAGCATCAGATCTCATATTGACTAAGCATCAGCAAACTGTTTTTGGATAGCCTAAGAGCTAGAATGATTTTTACATGTTTAAATGGTTAAACAAATTCCCCCCCCAAAATTACTTCACATATAAAAACCTTGTGAAATGCAAATTTTGGTTCCATAAATAAAAGTTTATTGGAACACAGCCATACTCATTCCTTTTTGTGTAACTGTTTTCACCCGCACAAAAGCAAATTCAGCAGTTTTAACAGATATAGTAGGGCCCCATGGAGCCTGAAATATTTATTATCAGCCCCTTGACAGAAAATATTTGCCCACCTATAGCCACTTCATATGGAGCCTTGCAAGACATTTTAAAAACTAACTTTTAATTAGAGTGACATGGGAATACCTTGGATGGTTTTTAAGCAAAGGAATGACATCAGATTGTTTCATTTTTAAACAGGACAACTTTGCTATCCGCTATGTTAATAACTTTATATTTTCATTTTCCCTAAGTGTCTATCTTCACAAAAGAAAATCTGTTCTTCCCTTTCCCTCTACTTGTCAGTTTTCTTACAGTATAAACAAATAGACTCATGCAAATCATTAGAATATGTTAAATATGATTAAAAATAAGCATAGATGATTTTTGTTAAACTGTGGAATGATAGAAACATTTTCTTTTCTTGTCCTTTTAAAACAGTCCCCTTGGAGAACTTGCAATTCAAATTGAAGAATGTCTGCAATAGAAAAGGTGAACTTTAAGCAACTTTAATGTTTACAAAATTCCCTGTTCTTTGTTTTATCAAACAGTGAGGCATACAGTCTTTTCATATGATGCCATTAAAATATGAGAAAGTTCCCTTATAGACTTTGATATATGAAGTTTTTGTTTTGGCAACACATTTACGTAAATCATATAATATTCAACCACCCATTTACAGTGCACAAAGAAATGATTTTTAATGTTTTCACACTATTGTGCAATCATCACCATGATTAACTTTAGAATATGTTCTTCAATACTAAAAAGAACAGAATACCTTTAAAAGGTATGTCCTCTTTCTTCCAATTCATCCCCAGTCCCTGGTTCCTGTTAACCATTAGTCTACATCCTGTCATTATGTATATGCCTGGTCTAAATAGTTCAAATAAATGGCATAGTACAATGTGTGGTGTTTTATTACTGGCTCATTTCACTTAGCATAATGTTTTATATCAAGAAATTTTAATGACACATTATAAAGACTGGCATTCCTTCAGTTTTACTCTAATATCAGAATCTGAATGGATAAAAAAAATCTGGCATCTATACACAATGGAGTATTATGCAGCACTAAAAAATGACAAAATCATGGAATTTGCAGGGAAATGGATGGCATTAGAGCAGATTATGCTAAGTGAAGCTAGCCAATCCTTAAAAAACAAATGCCAAATGTCTTCTTTGATTTAAGGAGAGCAACTAAGAACTGAACAGGGGGAAAGAGCATGAGGAAAAGATTAACATTAAACTGAGATGAGTGATGGGAGGGAAAGGGAGAGAGAAGGGAAATTGCATGGAAACGGAAGGAAACCCTCATCGTTATACGAAATCACATATATGAGGTTGTGAGGGGAAAGAGGGGGGGGAGGGAGAGAACTGAACAACAACAGATGAGGTAGAGAGGGAAGATGGGAGGGGAGGGGAGGGGGGATAGTAGGGGATAGGAAAGGCAGCAGAATACAACAGTCACTAATATGGCATTATGTAAACATTGTGAATGTGTAACTGATGTGATTCTGCAGTTTGTATTTGGGGTAAAAATGGAAGTGCATAACTCACCTGAATCAAATGTATGAAAGATGAAAAAAATAAAATTAAATTAAATTAAATTAAATTAAAAAAAAGAAAAAAAAAAGAATCTATTTTCATTTCCATAAATTATTGCAGAATGTATACACCATGATACTAAAATTAAAGACTCAAAATCCTTTAAAATTATAAAAATTAAATTAAGATTAAGACAAAAGTAAAGGATAGTTTTCCTTGAGTACACATTAATATGTCTATTGGAAATATAATATGAATTGGGGCATATAGTATATTCTCTGAATATAAAAATAGCTTAGATTATCAGAACAAATTGTGATTACTGCTTCTTATATAATCATGGCTTAAATAAGTGTTCAATATACCACAACTCTGAAAATAAATGAACATTCAAATTAATTATAATATGTAATAGATCCAAATATTTAGTTACTTAATAAATATTCTTAGATCCAAATATTTAGTTACTTAATAACTTTCCTAATTTGTTTCTTTAATCATTTTCATAATATATTGAAAATATATACAAAATTATTATTATATATTTATTATATAATTATATAAGATAATATATTTAATACAATTATATAATATATATAATATATTATATTATATAATTATTCTATACAAAATTAATTATTTCACTGTATCAACTTTTGAATACTAAAGGCAGTAGGCATTAAAAAATCTCAGAAATCTATCATCATTATCTTCTTCCCTAACAACTTTTCTAGGCATTTTATAATATTCACAGTACATTTGAATTTTATTGGACAGAGGAGAAAATGTTCAATCTGGATGCAAATGTTTTGGCCAGTTGTTAATGGCAGTAGTAGGGTTTATGTCCTTGAAAATGCATTTACATAGAGATTATTTTCACCTCTTTTCTTTGATTGGTAATGTAGACTTAGCAAATAAACATCTTGTTTTTTGTGAAAATTCAGTTCACTTTTTTTCCTCTTTACAAATATTTAATACTAAGATTATCTACAGCTACTATCTGGTGATTTTTAAAAGACATCTTTAAAATTTTTTATCAAGATGGCAGTAGTTGTAGGGACATATTCCTTAATTACTCAAATATAAGCTATAGTTTTTCTCTATGAATCTTTTATCTTCAAGCCAACTGTAAGAAATCTTTATCAGAAAGATAAAGGATGCACTATTGCACTGAGTCATCTAACCAAATTTTAAATAATTTGTTAATTGTTAATAAAGAAACAACATATAAATAAGAGGCTATTTGGCATGACTCAATGAATGTGATGCATATACCTCTATTATTTAAATGCTTTTATAGTATCCAGTTTGTCTATATTATGCTCTGTTATTCATATTATATTTGTTTTAACTCTATTTGTAACATCAGTTTTTTTTTTTTTTTTTAGTTGTTGATGGTCCTTTATTTTATTTTGCTTATTTTTATGTGGTGCTGGGAATCGAACGCAGTACCTCAAGTGTACAAGGCAAGTGTTCTACCACCAAGGTATAACTCCAGCCCCTATAACATCAGTTTTAAGAAAAAAATAACAGTTACCTACTGTCCAGGTGCTTCTACTCCTTTCACATTTTTTTTTTTTGGTTCAAAGAAAATTTGAGAGGAAGTAAGAATCAGGATGAATAAATAATTTAAAGAAAATAACTTTTAAAGTATAGATGCAAATATATATAGTATTTTCAAAAATTGAATTTTTAAATATGCAGTTTAAATATATGCATGTACATGGAAAAACTATGGGTGTATATAAATGTATATGGCATTTATCACAATATGTATATATTAATGTTTTATATCAAGGATTTTTAATGACACATTATAAAGACTGGCATTCCTTCAGTTTTACTCTAATATCAGAATCTATTTTCATTTCCATAAATTATTATAGAATGTTTGTAAAAAGAACCAGTTATTTTCCACAAAATAGGAGACATGAGTTAAATAATTAGTCAAAAAGCTATTTTATTAGTATTGATTTCAGTTCAACATCTAAGTAGACTTTTAATTCAATCTTCATTGAAAACCATATATAAATATTTATTTGCTGTGTTTTAATATTAGAATAGGGTTACCTTTTCAAGAAGCTACTTGCAAAATACTGTGCTAGCTATCAATTTTAATTAGGAAAAAAACACAATATATGTTTTTGAAAGCTATTGTATAATTTACCCAAGAAAGAAAAATGAAATAAAACAGTATATAAAAACAAAATTATGATTATGCTATCATCTTTTTCTTTTTTTAAATATTTATTTTTTTAGTTGTAGTTGGACACAATACCTTTATTTTATTCATATATTTGTATGTGGTGCTGAGGATTGAACCCAGGGTCTTGCACATGTGAGGCAGGTGCTCTACCACTAAGCCACAACCCCAGCCCTCTTTCTTTTTTTGTAGCAGGGATTAAACTCAGGGGCACTCGCCCACTGAGCCATATCCCCCCCCTCCTCCTCCCCCTCCTCCCCCTCTTCCCCCTCCTCCCCCCCTTCCTCCTCCTCCTCCCTTTCTTCTTCTGTATTTTATTTAGAGACAGTGTCTCACTAAGTTGCTTAGTGCCTCACTTTTGCTGAGGCTGGCTTTGAACTCATGATCCTTCTGCCTTCAGAGCCACTGGGATTACAAGTGTAATGTACACATCTTGCCATTTTTCCCTATCTTTAAGTGCAGTTATTTGCTTGTAATCTGGATATTTCATTTGTCCTAATACTGTATGTGAGATTTAAGATGGGACTGTTTACTCCGTAAAGATCTATATGATTGTTCAATATGGTTTTGTTTTATTGCTTGGGTAAATCTTATTGGAAAAGGCAGAAACAATTTATAAAATTATAAAGTAAGTACACATTGTATACATTTAGTTGAATAAATTTTAGCAATTATCTAAAATTCAGATAATTGAAAAATAGTCCTGTTCTAATATTACTATGTAATATTACCATGTAGACCAGATCCTTCAGATAATCAAGTACTCATTTCTTTCTGGTTCAAATGTAGAGGTAGGGATTGAGTGAGTCTTCTCCATGAATGAAATAATCAAAGCACAAATTGGTAACCCAAGTGTTTCACAAATTTAGCACTTAACTAAAGTACTTACTTAGGCAGAGTGAGTGAAATTCTGGGTGATCCAACATTTTTATGGTGGTGCCTTAACTTTTAACATTTTGACAGCCTTATGGTTTTTGTAGTTTGTCATACTGGTGCTTGAACCCAATGTGCTGGACATGTTAGGAATGTGCTCTACCTGTATCCTCGGAGCAGTTTCCAATATTTATCTCACAATTTTATCCTAAATTGTATATGTGCCTGTGTATACAAAGATATACATGTAGGTACACACATATACATACACACATATTTAGCACAATGCACATACAAGTACAGGCCTATATAAGCATTTTAAATGCTATACAACTAATTTTCCTCATCCTAGTTTTCCTAATTTCTTAGTTTTCCTTTTTCTTCCTTCCTCTTTTACAAGTGTCAAATACTTGACAAAATATAAACAGGCCTATTTTGCCTGCTGCAAAGTGCACCAATCACTGAAACAATTAGATTTGCAAAAATGAGTTTATTCACGATGTGATCAAGTGCTGTGTTGGGAAACATGTCTCAAACCACCTTCTGAAGGATAGGGTTAGGGGATATTTATGGAATAATAAAGCAGGGTGATTCAAGGCATGGAGAAATATCATTGGAGGTGTAGCACTCATTGATGACATGTTTATAAACAATCTTCATATCTCTTCATGAGATGTGTTCAGAAAATGGAGGCATTGGCATGATTTGGGGTGAAGTTTGCAGTCTCCTGATGTCAAATTATCACCCATCCAGACACCTGAAAAGGACCAAGTGAAGGGTTAGTTGTTTAGACAAGCAACTTTGAGTCTCTGAATAGAAGCCTCAGGCAACCATTATCATAATGATGGAGATATTGCCCACAATAAAGCTTTTGGGAGTCTAATAATATATAGATCAGCAGGGTGACCTTTAAATTTTGGGATTTTTAAAGTCAACTGAAAGGGACTAACTGCAAGTGAAGTTAGAGGGTTTATTTAGATTTTTACTGTTTCAATATTAATGTTACAAATTATTTCAAATATAATATATCATATTAATTTTATGGTATAATTTAAGATCATCACTGATTATTTTGTAAGAATATATAGGAATTACTTTACTATATACTTATCTGTGCCTTTTTCACATGAGCAAACCCATTTACATAATTTTAAAACATACAAAATAAGCCTCCCAATATTATAAAGGTTTAAAATTATTATTCCACCCATAAAAGAAAATTCAGTTAGCACAAACATAGAAAAATTTAAAATCAAAATCCTGATTTTGTGTGAGGTCACACCGATCTCAAGGTGTAAATTACATACTGACAATAGAAACAACTAAGTTAGATGAGTATTTCTATTAACTTTTAAATTTCTTTTCTGCCTCCAGGGCAGATACTGATACTGATACTGATACTGATGAATTCAAACAGAAAACTCCAGAAAGGCCATTTCTATTGCCAAACATTTTTCTTTTCTTTAGTAGAAAAAGAAAACCAATTTCCTGGAATTTCTTTCTATTCCAGAAGCCAATAGAATTTGAATCTACTTCAGAAAAAATATTCTTCTGAGCATAATTTTAAACATTGCTTTGATATAACACAGAAATCATATGTTAGCATTTTGCTTTTGAAATAATGTGAAGTGAAAAGAGCTGCTTATATAAATTATTTTATTCAATTTGCTAATATTTGTAAAAATGTATATTTTTTTCACAGAAAATAGTAAATCAGATATGTGAAGTAACTTTGGATGGAGACCTATACGTTATGGGCTGGGGTTGTGGCTCAGTGGTAAAGCGTTCACCTACCATGCCTGAGGCCCTGGATTCGATCCTCAGAACCACATACAAATAAAATAAAGATATTGTGTCTACCTATATCTAAAAAATAAATATTAAAAAGACCTATACTTTTATAATCAATGCTATGTGTACATATGACATTCTATATACACATATTTATAAATACTTTCAGCAATTTATATAGAGGTGGAGTTTTCAGATATTTATGTCAATGAAGAATATAAAATTTGTTATTTCACATTTCATTTTATAGGAGCATATTGATATCATCATCATTCATACAAATACTAAGTCAAACTAATTTATAAATTTTCTTTGTGCCAAGAGAAATGTCTGTCTCTTATACTTTGCAAAACATAAAATTACCTAGAGGAGCCAAATGAAACAGAAGACTTATTTAAAGGATATCACTTAGCTCTGCTATGAGCTTATTTGCTTGCATTAAATTCCTTTTTACAAATGTTTCCCACAGAAGTTTTCAATTAAAAAAATGTGATTACTGAGCCCAATTTTGAGAGCAAAATATAAACAAAATCATAGAATTTCAGGGTTGAAATGATCCTTTATGGTCATAATGACTAACCTCTATTGATATATAAATCCTTACTATGTTCATTGTGGTCTTGTCAAATCTGATTGTTTTTTTATGTGTGCCAATAAGCAAAGAGCTCAATGACCTTCATTCTTAGCAAGTTTAATTTTGCATTGAAACAGAATCTTCCTTCATGTAACCAAGAGCAATAGAAAGATAAAATGCCTCAACCAGAACATGCCTCAACCAGAACAGATTTTAGAGATTATTTTTAACTAAATTTATAATTCCAGCCACAGAACCCCACAAAAGGTGAGACTTAATTTAATCAGGCAATAATAGAATAGAGTAAAAGTAATCAAAAGAAAGAAAAGAAAAATAGGCTATGTACAATTTATATTGCTCATTTTGAGTATTGTTGTTCTATTAGTTCTACACACAAATATATGAGCATTTAAAATACCATTAAAATTCATAATATTGTTGATTTCTACTTTATTTTGGTTATTTGGCATGTTTGTACTTTGGCATTTTCAGGTTGTAGAACCTAGTACTTGTTTCCAGGTTTGCGCTCCTCATATATTAGAGTTCTGTATGTCCAGCAAACGTGATATCATTAGTAGAAGCTTTTCATCAGGTTATGTAATTACATAATTTAGCTTTCCATTTTTATTTATCCTTCTTTATGAAATCAATGAAGAGACATGAAGGACTAACATTTACATATATTTGAAATTTAAGCATTGGTCATTTTCTACATATGATTTTGGCAAATTGATTTAAATATCTGAAATTTAAACTGGATTTACAAAATCACTTTTTATGTACACAAAAATCTAAATGACATAGTATTAATGTGTTGTATATAAATGTCTCTGGGGAGCTACCAAATCATGCTGTACTCTACTCAACATTTATTCTTCTAAGTACTATTGATCTATTTCGATTACTCTATTAAACCATTGCATAATCACCATAGTGTCAGTTTGGTTAATAGGCTTGGCTTTCAAATGAACATAACCTATATACAATGAGATGATTGTGCAAAGTAAATAAACTGCTTTTATTTAACTCAAATAAGTATATAATGTCTCCAGTTTTATATATAACAAATATGAACAAAGGGAATCAGAAAAAAATGGGAGGACAGACCTAGAACCAATTAAAGAAAAGAGTTGGAACTTTCAGAGAAGTATCGCTGTAGTTACTTGGTTTATATTTAACAGCCCAAATGTCTACAGATGTTATTGGTTTTCCACTTTTATTACTTATTTTAGGGTGTTTGGGGGCAAGCTACAGGAGCAGAAAACTAAAAAACATAATTTGGGTTTCATAGAAATCACCTGACAGTGCATATAAAAGCAACATTTACCAGAGCTTAAAAAAGTATTAGCAAAGGCTCTTGTATCAAATGAAATGCCATTGCTTTATAAATGGAACATATAAAGATAGCTGATTTATTTTAAAAAGCATACAGAGTCACGTGGGCTGGCACACACCTGTAATCCCAGAAGCTTGGAAGGCTGAGGCACTAGGGTCACAAGATCAAAGCCAGCCTCAGCAACTTAGTGAAGCCCTAAGCAATTCAGTGAGACCCTTTCTCTAAATAAAATTTATAAAAACAAAAGTCTGGGGGTATATACATATATAAAATTGTAACAAATAAATGTGGGTATTTTAATTAGATATGGTAGATTGAAACTACTTTTCAATATTGTCAGTTGTAACATAATATTACTATAAGTCTTAGTGCCTATCAGTGCCTGATACTGCAAGCACTCCAAATTTGTGAATAAATAGGTGAATAAATGCTGTGATCCAATTCAACTGTTATTTTAAAACTATAATAATGAAACAGAGCCTTCAAAGTCAGATTCAACTTTTTTCACTTCAGAATTTCCCCACCCCCACTGGTCTTTTGAATATATACTTCATGATGACTTAATATATTTTCAGCACATGCATATAAACTACAAATAAAAATGTCAAGCTGTTTCAAAGTTTTTTTTAATGTATAATACATCCATTTGGAGAGGGCAAGAACATTAAATTGTTGCACTGCCTCTGGTCTAGTGCCTTCCAAATACACTTAGCACATGAGAGACAACCCCTGGATATTTTTTAAAATCAAAATCACAAGACCCACAAAACATACTATAGAACTGCTGTGAATGATATTTTTCATAAATATCACATTTATGAAGTGTTTTAGCATATTTCTCTTTTCATCTTGCCTAATACAAAGATTAGGCCAATAAAAACTGAACTATTATTTGAAATTTGATTTCGCCAACTGAAAATCCTTAAAGACACTCTAACCAACTACAACAATCTTTCCATTCATCATGGGAGTCTACTAAACTGGAAATCACTGTTGCTGCATATAACTGCTTACTTTTTTGTGATAGAAGTGGTGAAGCAGACTATAAATCCTTTTCTATAAGTATAACTTGTAATACAATTAGGAGTCTCCTCCCAATAAAAGCAGCATCCAAATAATGCTTTATTTTCTAATGTATGTTTTTTCCTAGAAAACAACATTAAGTGATTTGTAATGTATCTCTATAAACAACAGGGGATTGCAGAATTCTCCTGGTAGTTTTTTTTGATGAGTATATTCACTCTTAAATTCGGGGAAAAAAAACATATTTATCTATAAATGCAGCAAAGAATTTGAGGTTTGGATTAATGGAAAGTTAAAGAAGTGTAATTATACATTATCAGAGAATGGAAATAATAGATATAAGAAAATATGTTCTGTGATACACTTTTATTTCCCTTAAATAAAAAGAGATAAATAGCTCAGCAGAGACTTTTATATTTGTATTATTATTTTGCTTTGAAAGAAAAGGAATTGAAATATATAATTATTAATTTTAAAAAACATTAGATACAATCTAATAAACTAGTTTCCCTTATTTGATCAAAGTTCCTAATTGCAATATTTTCTCAGTATATACCTAATGTATACTTGTATGTTATATTTTCAGACTGTCTTGTAAACTTTTTCAAATTTCATTCTCAGGGACCTTCTTTAAAGCCACCACTCTAATGTATATTTGAAAGCAAGACTGCCACTGATTCCTGCCAGCAGTCTTGACAGTGCAATGACAAATAATTGAAGGGCTGGGGGAAAAGCAAAAGGAGAATATTTCCTTGTAAATCTTACTACTATTTAATCAATTGCAAGATGTTCTCAGGTCTTTCTAATATCCAGCAGGAACCTGATTGCAGTTTAACTGCTTCCAACAATAATTCAGTGATTAATTTGCAACACACCTATGCATTAAGAGAGGGATTATCAAGTTTATTAAAAGCAAGTGGACAACTTTGAAGCAGAGCATTAGAGAAATGTCTGACCTCTGACTAAAGACAATGATTCTCATTTTCCACTTTTTTCAATTTTTCCAAAAAATGAAAAATTTATTGCCATAGTCAATGAATCATAGAAACTATTAGATAAATATAAGTAAGTACAAGTTTCATAAGTCTGTGTTCTAAAATAATGTAGTTGTGTCTTCTCTGTACTAAATTCTAAGTTCTATGTCTGTTTTTCTTGTAACAACTGAACTTTTCTTGTAGTACCTAGCCACACAATAAATGCACTAGTATATTCCAGTGTCTTTAAGTCAGGAAAGGATTTTAAAACATTCTTAATCTGGCACTGAACATTTGAAATGAGGGAAGTCTGGATGGAGATGTGGTACAAGTGTAAAATACATACTGTCAAAGAATTAGTACAAAGATCTGAACTATAGGTTATTACTTTTGATATTGATGACATTCAAATAATGCTTTGTATAAACTGAGTTAAATGAAAATGTACTATTATAATTAATTTCTTCTATTTGTTTTTACTTTATAATGTGGCTAGAAGCACATCTTAAGGTATAAATATGGCTTGCATTTGAGATTTATGTTATATTTTTGTTGGACAGTGCTGGTCTAAAGGGAGAAACCAAGTGATTTTCAAAGGTGATAAAACTTCTAATGGAGGGAATGGTAGCAGGACACTCTAGGTTATCTGGAAAGATTTTTGTGTGCTTTGTAAATTAGAGATTTAGTAGGCATAAATGAGGACAAAGCAAAGATGAAAAGATAATAAAAATAGGCAAACAGAAATGAAGACAGGTATAGGATGGTGGTTTGGTTGATTGTGGCAATCTCATTGGTAGACCTATGCATTCATCCCAAAAAGACAGCCTACATAAAATGTGATTTGGAAAATATAAGTCTAAGGACTTCAACTGACTTGAAGGAATATTCATTCAATCTAAAATCTAAACAGCTTCTAAAACAAGGCCCCATAATTGGCCACATTACAATGAAATTTGCAATGTTATCTGATTTGATTTGTCATTTTAAAGTGTACATATACCTATATATATTGAATAAGCAAGGTTTTATGTTCCTATTTTCTCTTTAACTTGAAGGAGGAAGTCAGCAATTTAGGAGTGTATTTATTTAATTTTCTTGAATACAGGGCAAATAGATTTTCATTAGCAACAGAGTGATTATGAAATAACATTGATTCTGTTGAAAGAAACATTTAAGTAATCATCTGAACTAATTTCTAGTAATTTGTTTTAAAAATGGTATATATTTCCCTAGTATAAATCCTATCAAGACTTTTCCTTCTTTTATATATTCACAGTTATCATTTGCTGAATTTCTCATTAATATAAAGAAATAGCACCTATGCTGGAATACATTAGATCTGGTTGCTTATCATAACTCTACATAGGTACATATAGAGTTACATAAAATATACATTAGGAAATTATTATTTTATTTCATATACATGTTCTTCAGATACATAGAGAACATTATTTTCCCTTTTCTGAGATAAACTATAAGCATAATTTCAGGAAATTGCCTTGGATAAATTTACAAGTATGTGTGTGTATGAGTGTGTGTGTGTGTGTGTGTGTGTGTGGTGTGTGCGTGCATGTTTGTATTTAAATGTGTGTGTGTGTGTGTGTGTGTGTGTGTGTGTGAATGTTTTTTGGAGTGAAAAGTCTAAATCATGAAAAATTATTGCTACATCAGACTTTGCATATACCACATACTTTATTTATTTAGGGAATTTATTGTCAAGAATTTGTGGAATTATTTGAAAGTGAAATACAATGGACCTGCATGTCAGAGTTAATCACAAACATAGATGATTTTCCCCATCTCATATTTTGTATGATTTATAGCTTTAATGTTGTTGAAACTTTGATTAAATGAATGAAATATAGCATTTCAATTAACAAAATACATACTTCAACTTTGTCATTCTTATTTTCCAAAAAAAGAGTGACTGTCTTGTAAAACATATACCCCCCAACTGTGGAAATGAAAGTTTGCCTAGCAAAGCAGATGGGGACTGCTTTTCCTTGCCATTCCTAATTATGGCTATGCATAACTAAGCCAGATATCTCTGCAGTATTTTATTGAAGATTGGACTTGGTATAGCAACTGAACCATTTTTAGGGTGTTAATGTCCATTTACTGTTCAGTTATAGAGAATATATGTATATGTTTAGATCAGTGTATTACATTTATATCAGAGAAAGAGTCGCACAATAAAAATTATGTTTATACTTTTCATAAAACTTACAAAATCCACTTTGTGCCAAGGGTATATGTTGGAATCTATACAGTTTTTCTTTTTTTTTTTTTAAAGCATAATCACAAACATGTTCCCAGGAATTTTTAAAATAAATTGTCTACTAATGTACAATTGCAGAAGAATAAACTGGAAATACTTAAAATTCAAAATGTACATTTTGAACTGCATTGACATGTGAAAACATTGCCAGAATTAAGATAATTAACATATCCATCATAATCAGATTTTTTTGTATACCTTTGTAATACCTTTTTCCTTCCCTCCACCCTGATCCAAACATTGATCTGCTTTTTATCATTATGCATTAGTTTATATTTTCAAGAATTTTATATCAATAGAATCATACAACATGTGTGGGTTTTTTTGTGCCTGATTTCTTTTACTTACTGTGAAAAGCTGCACAGTGGAGCCAATGCTCAGCACCTCTGAACCTCTATTCCCCATTTGTAAAGCAGAGAGGTTTCACATAACCACATAGATGTTGCAAGGATTCAATGAGATCAAATAGGGCCAAGCCTGGGCCGTGGGACACAGCTGGGGACACTCACATGAATTGGAGTGATCAATGATTTATCCATGTTGTAACACATATCTCATTGCTTTTTATTGCTGAATAATATTTTTATTTAGATGAACCTCATAGTATTTATCCATTATTCAGTTCATGAGAATTTGTTATTTTATTTTTCTATTAGGAATGATCTTTGATATAAGAATTCATTTGATTTTTTGTTTAAACATGTGCTTTCTTTTCCTTGGAAAAACCTGTAAAGTGGGGAATGACTGATCATATGATAGGTGTATCATGTTAACTATTTGAGAAACTGACAAACCATTTTTCATAGCTATCTATTTGCATTTTCAACCCTATGTATATGGGTTCTAGTTACTTCACATCCTCACCAACATTTGGTATGTCCATCTTTTAAATTTTAGCCATTATTAGGGTTTAGACATGAGGTTTCCCAAAGTGTTATATGTGAGACAATGCAAGAAAGTTTACAGATGAAGTGATTGAATTATTAGAGCCTGATTACATTGATTATAGTGCATTAATCCCCTGATATGAATTAACAGGGTGGTAACTGTAGGCAGGTAGAGTGTGGCTAGAGAATGTGTGTAGATGAGGGTGTGCCCTTGGGGTTGGTATTTTGTCCTTGGTGAAGGAGTGGTCACTTGTTCCCTCTCTGTTTTCTGGTGCTGTGTTACCTGCTGCCCTTTTCTGCCACATTCTTCCATTCTGATGTTCTGTTTCACCTCAGGCCCTAAGGAAGGGAGTCAGCTATCTATGGACTGAGATCTCTGAAACTGTGATCCTACAAATAAATGTTTCCTCCTAAAATTTTTCTTATCAAGTGTTTTGCTCCCAGCAACAAAAAAGGTGACTAAAATAGCCATTGTAGTAGATGTGTAGTAGTATGATATTATGACTTACATTTACCTTTTGCTAATAACTGCAGATGTTAAGCATCATATGCTTATTTATCATCCATGTTGTGAATATTTTTCCTTGTCTATGACTTGACTTTTTTATTTTGTCAGTGATAAATATTAAAAGTAAAACTTTTCATTTTTTGAAGTTCATTTGTAATATTTTTCTTATAATTTTTGACTTCATGTGTTCAAGTAGAATATTGCCTATCCCAAGATCACACAGATTTTCCCTAATGATTTGTTTTCTAAAATTTTCTTTCCTAAAAATGTAATAGATTTAGATGGTGTTTAGGTAAGACAGAATATCACAGCAGAAGAGGGTAGTGGAGGGAAGCAGGTCACATGATGATCAGATAACAGGGAGATTCCACTCACTAGAAATAAAATATATATCCCAGAGGCATGCCTCCAGGGACCTACCTCCTCCCTCACATCCTATCCACCTTTAGTTCCCACTCAGTTAATCCCATCAGAGGATTAATTCATTGACTGGGTTAAGGCTCTCAAAATCCAATTATTTCTCCTCTAAACCTTCTTGCATTGTCTCACACATGAGCTTTTGAGGGATACCTCACATCCAATATGTATTTAAAGATATATGATCATTCATATTGATCCTATGCCATTTGTTGAAAAACATTGTTTTCTCCATTGAATTACCTTGGCATCTTTGTCAAATATCAATCGACCATTTATATTTAGTTATATTTCTGTACACTTTGTTTTGTTCCATTGATTAGCATGTCTAATTTTTCACTCTTAATTAACTTTTTTCACTCTTAATTAACTCTTAATTAACTGCAGCTTTACAGTAAGTCTTGAGTTTAAAAATTTATGAAATTCTTGGATTATTCTAGGTCCTTTGCATTTAAATATAGATTTTAAAAACATAAAAATTCCATCTTTTTGATATTGAGCCTTCTAATACATGAGCATAGTATACAAATGAGTCCTGACTTGCAATGAGTATTTCAACTTACAATTTTCAAATTTACAGTTTTGTGAAAACAATACACATTCAGTAGAAACCATACTTCAAATTTTTAAAGTTTGGTCTTTGTGTAGGCTGGTGATATGTGATATGATACTCTCATTATGCTAGGCAGAGGCAGTGGATTATAACTCCCAGTAAACCATACAATCAAAGGATAAACAACTGTTACTTTACAGTGCACTGTGTTGCTGAGCTATGATGTTGAATAAGTTACATATATTAAAACTTTTTTGATATATAGCATTTTCAACTAATCATGGATTTATCAGAATCTAACAGTATCATAAATCAAGGACCATCTGTACATATGTGTACTTAGGTCTTATTTAATTTCTTTTGACAATATTTTACATTTTTTAGTTTAGAAATCATAGGCAACATTATTAGATTTGTTCCTAAGATATTTTGTTGTTTGGCATTAACATAAATAGTTTCCTTAAGTTTTGTGTTCTATTTACTTGCTGTTAATGTATAAGAATACAATTGATTTATGAATATATAATCTTATATCATATAACCTCACTGGATTTATTTATTCATTAATTGTGTTTCATGTTCTTTAGGTTATTTCTTGTAAGTAGTTGTAGTAATTGAAAAGGAATATGAGTCTACTCTTTTCAGATCTTTAAAGCTTTATTTTGTTTTTCTTTTTCTTTATTCTAATTGTTATCACTTTCAGAGCAATGTTGAACAAGAGTAACAAGAACAAGTATCCTTGCCTTGCTCCCAGATTCAGAAGGAAAGTATTTAGTTTTAAAATTTAAGTATGATCTCAACTGAGATTTTTCCTGAAGCCCTTTGCAGTTTGAGGAACTTGCCTGCCTTCTGAGGTTTCTGAGATTTTAAAAAATATGAATGGATGTTGAATTTTGTCAAATATTTTTCTGCATTGGTTGAAATATTTCCCTACTTCTGTTAATATTATATACAACATTCATTAATCTGATTGTGAAACTCGAGTTATTCTTCAATGATAACAAGTGAATAACCACGTTTTACTAGAATTTATTTATATGTAGTATTTAGTATTGCTACTTATATTTTACTTCATAATGTTTGCAGACATGACTAAAAAAGGTTTGTCATAATATAGCACAGAAATAGAATTAAGGATAAAAATCATACAATCATCTCAATAGATGCAGAGAAAGCCTTTCATGAAATTAAACATCCTTTCAAAAGGATGAAAAAAAAGCCCTGAATTAGGTAGATAAGAATCACACCTCAAGATAAAACAGGCTGTGTGTCATAAAACCATTGCTAACATAATACCAAATGGGGGAAAACTAAAAGTATCTCCTCTAAGGTCAAGAACTAGACAAAGGTGTCCTCTCTCACCACTCTTATTCAATACAGGGCTAGAAATTTTGATCAGAGCAATCAGCTAGTCAAGAGGGAGAAATAAATATATATAAATAAGAAGGGAGGAAGTCAAATGATCTGTTTGCTGATGCTTCTACAAAACCAAAACAAAAACAACTTAAAAACTCCACCAAAAGACCTCTGGATCTGATAATTCAGTCAAGTAGCAGGATCCAAAATAAACATACAAAAATCAATAGGATTTCTATATAACAATAATTAATTTATTAAGAAAGAAATCAGGAAACAAATCCCAACTCACAATAGCCACAAAGAAATAAAATACCTAGGAATAAACCTAACATCGTGAAAGTCTTCTACAATGAAATATAAACGGTTGCAGAAAGAAATCAAAGAAGACACTAGAAGATAGAAAGATCCTCAGTGTTCATAGATTGGAAGAATTAATATTGTTAAAAATGTCCATATTATCCAAGTGATCTTCAGATTCAATACAATGCCCACAAAAACACCAATCACATTCTTTGCAGAACTAGAAAAAATATCCTAACATTCATACGGAAGAACCAAAAACTCTAAGTAGTCAAAGCAATCCTTACCAAAAAGAGCAATGCTGGAGGCTTCAAAATACCTGATTTCAAGATATACCACAGAGCCATAGCAATTAAAACAGAATGGTATTTGCATAAAAATAGACACATAGATCAATGAAACAGAATGGAGGACCCAGAAATAAATTTGCACATATTCAGCTAACTCATTATTGACAAAGGAGCTAAAAGCATACATTGAGAAAAGGACAACATCTTCAAGAAGTGGTGCTGAGAAAATAGATATTCCAAATTGGTTACGCCAATTTGTAGTCCCACCAGCAGTGTATGAGTGTGCCTTTTCCTCCACATCCTCAACAACACTTATTGTTGCTTGTGTTCTTGACTGCCATTCTGACTGAAGAGAGATCAAATATTATAATAGTTTTGATTTGCATTTCTCTAATTGCTAGAGGTGTTGAACACCTCAACACCTCAACACTCTTCATCAATTGTATATCTCTTTCTGAGAAGTGTCTGGTCAGTTTCTTAGCTCATTTATTGATTGATTTTTTTGTTGTTACTGCTAAGCTAAACTGTGGAGCCAACCTAGATGCCCTTCAATATATGAATGGATAAAGAACTGTGGTATATATACACAATGGACTATTACTCAGCAATAAAAGAGAATAAAATTATGGCATTTATAGATAAATGGATGGAGTTAGAGAATATCATGCTAAGTGAAGTAAACCAGTCCCCCAAAACCAAAAGCTGAATGTTTTCTCTGATAAGTGGATACTAACCTATAATGGGGGGCGGGGCATGGGATGAGTAGAGGAACTTTGGATTGGGCAAAGGGGAGGGAGTGCTGGGAAGGAGACTCAGGGTTGGAGAGATGGTGGAATGAGATGGACATCATTATCCAATGTACATGTATGATTGCATGAATGGTGTGACCCTACTTCCTGTACAACCAGAGAATTGAAAAAATTGTGCTTCATCTTTGTACCATGAATTGAAAAGCATTCTGCTGTCTCTCACGTTGTATGAAAATCAACTCAAAATGGATGAATGACCTTTATGTAAGACCCCAAGCTTGAAACCATTAGAAGAAATAATAATAAGATTTTAAAAATGGGATTACATCAAATTAAAAAGCTTCTCCACAACTAAGAAGACAATCAACTGAATGAAGAGATACCCTGCAGCCTGGAAGAAAATCTTTACCAGGTATTCATCTGACAAATCAATTAACATGTAAAGACTCAAAAATCTTAACTATAAAAAAATTGAATAATCAAAAAAATGGGCCAGTGACCTGAATAGACACTTATTGAAATAAAAAGTACAAATGGCCAATAAATATAAAACAACAACAAAATGCTCAATGTTTTTAGTCATCACAAAAATGCAAATAAAAATTAGATTCCACTTACACAGTTAGAATGTTTATTTATTTTTTTAAATATCACAAATGCTGGCAAGCTTGTAGAGAAGAAAGAAGACTCATACACTGTTGATGGGAATGTAAATTAATAAAGCCAGTACAGAAATGTGGAATCAGCCCAGGTGCCTGTCAAGAGATGAATGGATAAAGAAAATATATTATACATACTTTTATATAAAGAAAATACATTATAGATACAAATGAAAATTTATTATTCAGACATAAATAAGGAAGTAATGACTCATTTAAAAATGTATGGAATTTAAGGGTATCCTTTTGAACAAAATTTTAGACATTGGAAGACAAATGTTGTGTGTTTTCTCTCATGTCGGAAACTAAAAAAAGAAAAAAAGAAAAGAAAGAAAGATCTAAAAGTGCCAAAAGGACTATTTGTGACTGGCAAACGGAACCCTGGGAGAGTAGAGAAAGGGGAAAGTGCAAAAATAGGAGAGAGGATGGATAGAAGGGAGGGTAAGTAGGGTCAATGCATGATATATGCATGTATGAAAATGTCCCACCAAAACTATTAATTTGTGCAATTAATGCATAGTAACAAAAAAGGAAAAAAAAATGTTTTTCACCATTACAAGCAAATCTTAGAATTCATTTATGTATTAAAACACATCTATTTATATATTAAATTTCTCTAGAACTTTTTCCATAACTTGATTTTAGATGTGGCTGAAACTATTTACTTTTGATATTACAGATAGGATACTATAATGTCATTACATGAAGAAATAAGAAAAGCATGTAGGTGAGGAAAACAGACTATATTTGTGTTGATGTGCTCTAAAATCACACCTATGTTTGGCACCTGTATCTTTTGACTTCAGCATTCAAATTTTTGGATGGGTGTCCTGCTATACTACCAGATGGGTTGATTATGTAGAACTTCCAAGGAAAAAGAAAGTACATAAAAGCAACAAAGGATTGTGGCGGTGATTAAGAGGACTGTGCTATAGTAGGAAATTGTTTTAATAAACATGAATATCTATGCATTTATATTTGTATAGTTCTATACAATACCAAAGTCAGAAACAAAACCATTCTATGCCATTATCTGATTAAGGTATCATCTATTATTGGTTTATTTTTAATATTAATCACTTACTGCATTCAAAATAATGCTATGTACTATTTAATTACAGTGCAAAATAGGAGAATCTCCTCTTCCCCAGCAAAAAAAAAAAAAAAAAAAAATCAAAAGTAGATTGATTTTTTTTTGTTTTGCCTCAGTTACACTTCAAAAGCACTTCATGATTATTTGAAACACTAAAATATTTCAAATGGTAGAAGTAAATTAAGACAATGTGCTTTAGAATTGCCTTTAAAATGTTTTCAAGAGCCATTATTTAAAACCGATGAATAATTTTGTATGTTTATGTGTACAAAAATACACAAAATGTTGAAAGGATAACCTGTGAAACTCACTTCAGAATGCCAATACTTTCAAAAAGTTTCATTAACAAAGTCAAAAATAGTAAAACACTTCAATTTTAATTTAGTCAAAAAGTTGAAGGTGGGCTGAGGCTGTAGCTCAGTGGTAGAGCATTTACCTAGCATGTGTGAGGTACTGGGTTCGATTGTCAGCACCACATATAAAAAAATGAATAAAATAAAGGTCCATACATTTTTAAAATTTTAAAAAGACTGTCTTCTTTCATGAAAAAATTTAAAGGTTCGTTCTTTCTTTTGATGTTAAGAATACAGTTACTATTGAGGGGTTCACTGAAATACTCCTAAAAGCAGCTTTAGTCCTACAAAAATGTACTTTAGAGCACATTAAAAATTATATCAGAAATTTTGATACTTGACATGCAATAAGGTGATACAGGTCCTCATGTAGAATTTGAACTTCCTTTTTCATGAACCAAGTCCAACTGAAATAAATGCCATTTCTATCATAGATCATGTTGCTATCATATGACAAACACACCACATACATACAAACACATGCACAACATTCACAAAGGGAAGATAATCCTCTAAAATGAAACCTCATCCAACTTTGTATGCAACCTAAAATGATATGTTTTTAGTGAATCATTGTGCTGATTTTTTTTAGAGAGGGAGAGAGAGAGAGAGAGAGAGAGAGAGAGAGAGAGAGAGAGAGAATTTTTAATATTTTTTAGTTTTCGGCGGACACAACATCTTTGTATATGATGCTGAGGATCGAACCTTGGCCACATGCATGCCAGGCGAGCGCGCTACCACATGAGCCACATCCCCAGCCCATGTGCTGTATTTTTTAAGTCACACTTACAAAGTAAGCAAAGTGATTTATAATAAAACGTTTAATTCTTTGTTAGCAAAAGAGAAACACATGGGACACCTGTCCCAAAGACTGTGATTCTGCCACCAGCAGGAATGATGGTCCTATCTAAGATAAAATTTAAGTACAATTAGGTTTGTATTGAATTCCCAAGCACTTCTCTTATAGTTGATTAGTCTACTTAGTGGATGGTAACATTGTGCATGCTATCTATATTCTTATGTGTATTTCAAGCTGTGTGCTTTTTTCATTATTTAAAGAGTATCTTCCATTCACTACGCCTGGGAGGCACAGAAGGGGCTGAAGTGTATTAGAATGGTAAGCATGGCAGGTACAAGAATAATTATATCATGGAGTAAATTTAGCATTTTTTAAGGACTATTTATTATTTTATTATTTTTTATATTTATTTTTTAGGTGCAGATGGACACAACAAATGCCTTTATTTTTATGTGGTGCTGAGGATGGAACCCAGGTCCCGCCCATGCTAGGCGAGCGCTCTACTGCTGAGCCACAATCCCAGCACCAGGACTATTTATTTTTATACCAATACTAATCCTCTAAGAAACAGGCAGCAGAAACAATGATAAACAATGATAAGAACAAAGTGCTCTTCTCTTTAAAGTTTTTTTTTAATTATAAATTGCTTTATTATTTTGTTATGAACACAAAAACAAAGAAAGAAAAAAACACCATTACTATAAATAACAAAAAAGTTAATTACCTGGGAGAAAAACTCCAAAAATTAGCGATTGCAGAAATGAAAAGTAGAGTATAAATGAGAAGTCTAAATGTAAGTTCAGCACCAAAATACATTGGGAAATTACATAATAACTGTACTATAATTTTTTTATTCAATTTTGATAAATGAACTCTGCTCTGATTAGATGTGCATTTGTAAATAGTAATTTGTTTACCTATCAATTGATTGTGAAATAGCAAATTTTACCACCAGATTTCTAAGGTTTTATCCCATTATAAATAAAGTCTACTCTATAAAAATATTAAGTGATTTAAGACATTTTGTGACTTTAAGAAAAAAATGGTTATAACAGATGAAAGTTAAATTCAAAAGAGTTATTACTCTTTATTTTGATCTGTTTTTGTCAATGATCCTGGAACAATCTAGTTTAAGATTGTTGATATGGTACTTTATATTAATAAAGACTTTCACTCTCAAGAGTGTACTGGTAGAATGATTAAGCCCATGGTCTCTTTATATATTACTTTCTTATAATAAATTGCTGCAAGGGGAACTCAAAATCTATGTCAAGAAAGATTATATCTAGGTTAAATTGAAGTGAAATCTTTTTTTTTTTTTTTTTTTTGCTATTCCAAATTAACATCGTACCATCAAACATGGTCCTTTAACATTTTTTTTTTTTAAATCTCAACAAATATCAATACCAACTTTCCAATGTCTCCAGCCAAAACCCTTGAGTTGCCCTCTTTCTTTTTCTTTTTCTTCTTGAGCAAAAAGAGAAAGAAGGTTTATTGTTTTGCTAGCAAAAGAAGAACACATGGAACTCTTGTCCCAAAGACTGTGATTCTGCCCACCAGAGCCAGTTGGCTTTTAAAGAGGTAATTCAAAGGCTACATTCCATGTGTTCTCCGTTGGAGTTGTAATTCACTTGATAATTTGGGGGATAGTCATTTTTGAGATCTTCTGGTACCATCCACAAGGTACAATTACTTCATTCTTATGGTGGATGTGTACTCAAAGACAGACAATTCTGCCTAAAATGGGGAAGAAAGGTACTCCTGTTTCCCTTGAAATAAGGGACAGGGAGAGATTAGGGAGGAGCAGGAAGAGTAGAAAAGAAAGAAACATGTGATTTTAAAAAGAAGTTGCAGTGGCAGAGCTGCAAGGGTTATATTCAAAGCATAAAGTGAATCACTGTTACATTTCCCCTCTGTCAATTTCTACATTCCATTTCTATGGAAAAATGGGTGATGATATCTCCAAACTGCTTCCTGCTGAAAGGGGATGAAGTTGGAGGAAGTAACTCAAAGTCCTTATTTTCTATCAGGTAGGTCAGGGATGGTTAAGGGCATTCAAACTCAGAACAGTCCAAAGGTCACAGTGGTAGATGGCACGTGACTGGACAAGGCACACACCCAGAGCAGGGATTATGCAAATGGCCAAAGTTGTCACAAATTTCCTGAGTTCAGTTTCCTTTTTCTCAAAGTGGACCATGATTGAGCAACCTGTACTGTTCAGAAATTCCCTGAAGCCAAAGGAGCTTTGGCAGCTGCTGGAATAGTCCCTTAGTCCCTCCCTTTACTAACAGCTACAGCTTCTCTGGTTCCTCCCAAGTAAAACTCATCTGTCTCTTAACTCTCCTGCAGTTGGCTCTTAACAAGTTTGCCAGTGCCTCGCATCCTCAGCATGAATGTGGGATTCTTTGGAGATCCAGGCCTGCCCAGGAAAGCTGGAATTGGGTCACGAAATTTGTTGCTGAAAGCTGGGTCCTTGTCCCCAATGCTAATTCAATAATAAGAACATGGTTTTGGGAAAAAGGAAAAAGAGGTTTATTGCTTTGTTAGCAAAGGAGAAACACAGGATTCCTGTCCCAAAGGCTGTGATTCTCCCCTCTTTCTTTTTCACACTCACACTCATTCATCAAAAATCCTTTTGGGGCCTGGTATAAGTCTGTAATCCTAGGGACTAGGGAAGCTAAGGCAGGCGCATCACAATTTCAGGAAAGCCTTAGCAATTTAGTGAGACTTTGTTGCAAAATAAAAAAGAATAAAAAGAACCGGGGATGTAGTTTAGTGGTAAAGTGCTCCTGGGTTTAATCCCCAGTACCAGAAAAACCAAAACAACAACAGGGAAAAAATCCCTTTGGATTTTTTGTTTTCTTGAAGTGGGGCTCTAACCCAGTAGAATTACCACAGATCTACATCCCCATCCATTTTTGGATCATTTTTTTCAAAATACACCTTGAAAATTCTCACTTCTTTTTTTTCTTTCTTTTTTTTTTTTTTTTTTTTTAAGAGAGAGGTGAGAGAGAGAGAGACAGAGAGAATTTTTAATATTTATTTTTTAGGTTTTTTTTTTTTTTGGCGGACACAACATCTTTGTTTGTATGCAGTGCTGAGGATCGAACCTGGGCCGCACGCATGCCAGGCGAGCGCGCCACCGCTTGAGCCACATCCCCAGCCGTCTCACTTCTTATTACCTCTACCACTACCACCCTGGTCTAAGCTTCTATTGACTAACACCTGGATTGCTTTAATAACTTCCTAACCCATCTCTCTGCTTCCACTCCTGGTCTTCCATGTCAACCTCAACACAGCAGCTAGAGTGGTTCTGGTAAGATATAACTGAGCTCATGTTAGTCCTATGTTCACAATACTCTGATTTTTCAGCTCACATTGAATAAAACACAAAGTGCTAATAACAGGCACATCATTGCTGAAGGACTTACTTGATCTGCATCCCCTACAGTTACTACTCAAATTTCATCTCTTACTCCTCTACTCCTTTCTCACTTAGCTCTAGCCACCTTAGGCTCCTTGCTTCTTGAAGCTGCTGGGCAGGGTCCTAACTTAGGACCTTGCATTGACTGAATCTATTGCTTAAAACTGTATTCATAAGATATTCATTTGGTATAGCCTCTCACACTTTCAAACCTTTGCTTAAGGGTTAACTTTATAATGAGGCTTTCCCTGACCATCCTGTGTAGAATTGTAAATCCCCTCCCCTCTACATACACAAGTACACACACACTGAAATCCTCATAATCATTCTTTAATTTTCCATAGCAGTATAATCATATAGCATAATTTACTACTTTTGAATTTATGTGTTTGATACCCTCCTTCTCACTAAAATCACCAGGAGGACAGACATTTGTGAATTGCCAGCTCTTAGAGTGAAGTATGGCTTACCATAGGTGCTCAATAAATATTTCTAAATGAAGAAATGTAACTTATATCCGATTATCACATTTCTATCTCAGATTTGTTTTTCTGTTCCTATAGGAATTTCTAGTTCTCACACAGTTTTATTTAATTTGATGTATTTAGCATTTATATACTCAACAAATATATATATACACACACACACACACACACACACACACACGTATATTTGAGAGATAGTATATATGGTTTTAATTGGTTAAAATCACATATAAATAATCAATTCCCACTTGTAAAATAAACATTCTAACATCCTTTCTACATAAGAAGTCAAATTACAGCAATAATACTTAAATTGACTTCTCCTTGGATGAGTTTATAATGACTTCTATATGAGAGATTTGGATACACTTTAAATTAAATAAGGCAGGTGTTTTATTTAATGAATGCATTACCACTTTCAAAAATCTGTTTCTGGAACAGAAAATACAGGGGTTAGGGGTTATTGCATATTCTATATCAATGCATAGATTTAATTATTTAGAAGACCATTAGAGGACATTTTTCATACAAAACTCAGCAATGGTCCTACTCAGTGTCTCTTAGCTTTGGGAACCATAAAATAAGGCACTTTCCTGGTGTGTAGGATTGTGCCTTTTATGAATATCCTAGTTAAAACTGTTTCCTATTTACGTGACCCTATCCTCACTCACCTTAAACTTATTAAATGTATTGTCTTCTACTATTCCTCTGATGATCATGGTAGATGCTGGTTTAGTTGTACTATCAATGATTTACAAATAGTCTAAACTTCCACAGACAATGTATTTTATTGTTAACGGCCTGTATTCAACTTATTGTCTTTGTGATCATTAACTTGGGTTTTAAGACTGCTTGAATGATAATGTTACCTACTCTTTCTTTCCAAATATATAATTGCCATATAGTGAACTTCATTTGTTTTATTTGCCTGTATTGTTCTGCACCCAGTGTCTCTAAGATTTCAAAGACAAAAACAAGTATACATTATGAAAAAAAAAAACTTAATGTCTCATGGATTTTGTAGATACTATTAAATTAAATTACTAAAAGCCAAATTTTTACAATTGTAATATAAATATAAAAAGTTTTTTAAAAATGTATCCAATATACAGTCCCGCAATATATAGGAACATATGAAATAATAGTGAATGAATGAATAAAGAATGCTTGGAAATCTGAGTTAGCGTGATTAATATGTAGGTAGACTATCCCAGCCTGTTGTGTTTTCTTTTTTTAAATATTTATTTTTCAGTTTTAAGTGGACATAATATCTTTATTTTATTTTTACATGGTGCCGAGAAACGAACCCAGTGCCTCACGCATGCTGAGCTAGCACGCTACCACTTGAGCCACATCCCCAGCCCAGCCTGTTGTGTTTTCAGAGGTGAACTTAGGACAGTTTACTGTGTTCTTTCTCATATTTCCCATTGCAAAAGATTTAGCAGTATGTAGGAAATCATCCAACATAGTGGGAAGAATATCTCTGAATTCTTTGTTTATATGGAATAAATACATAATATTATCATTTTTAAAATTTCCATATTTTATTTGAGTAACCATCAGTAGAATTTAATATTATAATTCCTTAGGAAAAGATTTGTTTTTCAGAAAAAAAGTTTTTTAAAAGTCTGTATGTTTTATATATAATGGGGAAATTTCCAGAGCAATCCGTTGCTGTGAATTTCCTGCTTTCATAAAAATCTGGTCTGTCTAGGGATTTACCTGCTTCCTTAAAGTTTCACTTTTATTATATAGCATTTAACATAAGTGACTCCTTTTTGGTTTAGTCTGTTGTGGATTATTATAGGATATCAATTCAAAGCAATGACTTTCAATATATATTATTTAACAGGATATTGGTTTTAATATTCTACAGTCTGGCAAGAAACAAACATTCAGCTGTTTTACAGTTTAAAAAATAAAATTAGTGCTGGGGCTGTGGCACAGTGGCACATCTCTTGCCTCACATGTGTGAGGCACGCGGTTTGATCTGTAGCACCACATAAAAATAAATAAATAAAATAAAGGCATTCTGTTCATCTACAACTACAAAAAATTAAAAATCAAATTATCTTCGAAAGAGACTACAATTTGAAAACCTGTCAAATATCTTGACAAAAAGAAAAAAAAATCTTTATTAATTAAATTATGTTGCCAGCTAATCTGTAATTTAGCCTAGGCAAAGGCAGTTTTTCACATTTAACTTGATACATTTTTGCTGAAAATACTTTTTAAGTACAATTTTCTTCTGGTTTCAAGTACCTTATAATTTCAAAGTTAGAAATAATGTGTAGAAGCTTCCTTTTCTTTACAAAGATATAGCGAAACTTATCCCTCTTTTGTTATTTTGGTTATTTGTTTTGTTTTGTTTGGGCATAATAAATAGATGGACTTTGCTATAGTCACAATGTTTAAAGTAAAGTTTAGTGCATAAAAAGAAGGAAAAGGAAGAAAGTTTTTAGGGAAGAGTATGCCACCATCTGAAAAATGGATGTGAAGGCTCTAAGATAACTATTTTTAGTGGTGGGTGTTCCTAATTAGAAGTGCTTATATTGTGCTGAATGTTATTTCCTTGGAAATGATCTGAAATATACTAGAAATGACATGTATTTATGAGTATTCTTGAACGAACAAGGTTTAAAGAGAAATGTGAACATATATAGAAAAGGAATCAAAATGAGAATAAAATTGAAAACAAGGCTATTTCTTTCCATAAATACTAACATATTTCACAACAAAGAGTCCTTGAATTAAAATAAAAGTGGCATTTTTGTAATAACTTAGATTCAATAATTCCATGTATTTTATGATGCATGAGAAATAATTTTTCTCATGATGGTATTAAAGAATTAACAATACTTGACTCAATAAAAATAAGGTAACAAATTTAAGGTATCCTTTATAGATACAATGAAGATCAATCTTGAAATATATTGACTATTGAGAGATTCTTGCTACAGCTTCCTTGTTAAATCTTTGTAATTTAAAGATGCTCTGATAAGCAGCAATCTGTGTATTTTTAAAGGCAAAAATGAACTAAGATCACAATCTGATTTGATTAATACTGTTTACAGTGAACAAGAACCCCCTTGAATAAAGCAGCCTCTGCAATCTCTTAATGTATTTTCTTGTCATCCTGCCCAAGTGATTTTGATGTTTGTACAGGGCATTTGTCATTACAAAACCTCTCCCTTATTCTTGCTGTATTACATATGTAATTCCCCACTTAAACAGAATTGGGCAGCACAAGTGAAAGTGATTCAGTTCAAGAGGCTATTGGCTTTGTTGTAAAGTGCCACGGATGTACCATTATTATATACAGCCCTACATTGCTTCTGATGTTCGGTAATTATGACCAGTGATATATATTATTGATTTTAAAGCAATTTAGAACTGGTCCATGTTCAGATTGGAGTAGCTATGTGCACTGTAATTGCTTTGGTAATGTGTCTGTGTTATATTTAAATGGCTAGGGATGGTTTTCAAGCTAATGAAAAATCATTGTTTGCACTTTTGCATTTCTAGTACTTCCTGTTATAAATGCATCTGCCATAACAGGAAATAATTTTCATGAAATTCCTTAAAGGATTATGCGACTGTTACTAGATTCACAGGATTTGTAAAGGGAATTTAGCCAAAAATAATAGTGCAACTCATAAAGATTATATGCATTATTATATAAAGGTTCAAATGGCCAACACTGCTCTTTTAGTTAGTGTTTTGATAGGATTTTTGAATACATTACTTATTTGATGTAAACTAATGAGAGTCAGTATTCAATAACATATATCCAGTTAAATATAATTTATGGTAGAATTAATATTTAAATTTAATGTGTTTCTAATAACTCGTACATACCATCTTTTCTCATTAATGTTCAGAAGCTAACCATTGTATTTCTTCATCATACTGTAATAAAATGTATTTAATATATTTCAAAGATAAAAAAATATTTCTCACAACCTTAAATTAGCATGTGTGAGATTAAGTGTTTAGAAAATATGCACACTTCACTTTTGTTTGTTAACACAGTGTTTGTACAAATCTCTACTGAAATTTTTAGTCATAAAATGATGTTCTGTTCAATATAGTGTTATTTTGTATACATAATATTTTTCTACATAGAGCAATAATTATACAGGTCTTTGAATATTAGAAAATAGTTTCTAATATCATAAAGCTTTTATTTAAAATGTGAATTTTCCAGACATTGCACAATTCTGTACCTCCTATAATATTGTGCCCAAAGGTCTTGCTAATAATATTCATTTCAATCATTTATGCAGTACCCATATAGCAAAACAAATGGTATAAGCAGAAGTTTTAAAATATCACAACAATTTTTATCCCACATGCAATTTCCTATAACATGTCTGTTATAAGAAATTCATCTTAACGGAAGAGACAATTAGTTTGCTGAATGACAAGGGGAAATGTCACTAGTGGCTGGAAACTGATGGTTCTATTCATTATTATATTGGCAACTCTCCTTGTTATGAACATTAAAAGTATCACTTTCCTGTAATTTAAAACTTCACCTGCTTTTCTCTTCACTGAAACATCCTAAATTCAGTTGTATATTGTAGTTTTACATGATAATTTTTGCTTTTGTTTCCTCACTCATTCTAAAGTGCTATATTAATCCCTAAAGTGTATTTTAAAAAGATCTCTAAAAACTACAAAACTGGAAGTTATATTGCTGACAGCAAATCCCTGAAGAAACTTTAAATTAGACATAGATAGACATTGCAGATGAACAATTTTAATCTAGTCCAAAAAGTAAGCCACCTTGGGGCTAGCAAAACTTAGAATCATAAAAGGAAATGCTCATTCTTGTTTTAGTTAAAATAGTAATTTTTTTTTAAAGAGAGAGTGAGAGAGAGAGGGAGAGAGAGAGAATTTTTAATATTTATTTTTTAGTTTTCAGCGGACACAACATCTTTGTTTGTATGTGGTGCTGAGGATCAAACCCGGGCTGCAGGCATGCCAGGCGAGTGCGCTACCGCTTGAGCCACATCTCCAGCCCTAAAATAGTAATTTAATAGTGTATTTTTATTAAAAATTTGTTCTGTAAGTGTCCATTCCATAGGCAACTTTCTAATTACATTAAATTTTAGGGAATTTTATGGATCTTGGAGGAGTGAAAATAAAAATTCATGTGTCAGTTTTTGTCCATGGTGTTTGTACCTGTAACTGAATTACCCATATTGTTTTAGGGTGAAAACAGAAATCATGTTATAGAATATGCTTAGATGAATACTTTTCAGTGGTAAATTGCTTTGTCTATCTAGAAAAGAAATTGGAAAGACATTGCTGTTTGCTTTGTTATTTTATGTTTTCTCACCATAATTATAGGTCATATATTTTATTCTGTCCTACATATGGGACAATTGTTAAAATATAGAAATTATGATCACTATAGTCTCACAATAAATGAATGCTTAAGTGAAATTATTCATTGTATGATAGAAAACACATAAGTGCATATCTCATGAGTCCTGTTGGAGATTTTTGAAGGAAGAAAGCAAGTTAGATGTTCCTGATATGAGAACTTTGCATACAAACTATATAAATTTTTAAACTATGTAGATGCTAAAATGTTGGCAGAAAATAAATTACCTGTAAATGTGCTCTTTCTTTGTGATTATAAGGAAGAAAAAATCAGTATTCTGTTATTTACCTTAAAATTATTGAGTTGTACAATTCAAAATTATTTTATATATCATCTGTCCAATAATCTCATTTAAAAAAATTAGGCTCAGAGAGATGAAATTACTTTTCTAACTAAATGGAACATAGATGCGCTAAAAGTATAATACACCCTTGCTATTGGTTTCAGTATACTTTCTGGCTATCTTGAGCTCAGCCTGGGAGCTAATTTCATTGCGATGTCATTTTTTTTGTCAAATTTTTAGTTTGTTAATAGTGCTGTGCCTGAAACATGTATGTGTGTGTTCCTGTGTGTGTATGTATGTACTCTTTATTTTAAAGAGAGAGAGAATTTTTTTTTTAATATTTATTTTTCAGTTTTTCGGTGGATACAACATCTTTATTTTATTTTTATGTGGTGCTGAGGATTGAACCCAGTGCCCTGCACATGCCACTTGAGCCACATCCCTAGCCCCTTTATGTATGTATTCTATAAAACTATTTTTAATAACATTTCATATGATTTTGAAGGACTCTTACTAATGAAAATCCAACAAACCATGTTCTTCGTGTTTTGCCCCTTTGGACTGAAGAGAGTCTGTACTCAAATACTTTCTCAAGCTGAATGGGAGAGGGAGAGACTTATTAGATGACATCATTTCTAGGAAAAATTTTTGTGTATAATGTCAAATCTGAGCATGTTTAAATCCACTTGGAGGGTTATAAGGCAGTTACAATATACAGTTGTAGAAATACGAAGCTCTATTTTATTTTATTTTCCCTATCTTAATCTGATACATGTTGTCTCTCTTTTGCACATTAAAATTTAGTTACATTAACTTTCAATGTATCTCTAAACTTGTTCAATACCTTGGAACACTATAAGAAATATAGACCTGAATTGACTTTTGTAACTCTTAAATGAGTAAGGAAAATATACTCTATATTTTTTCAGAGATTTTCCCAAAATGCTTTTCCACCAAATTTATTCAACAAAATATTGTATAACTTAGAATTAATTTTACAGCCATTTTTTACTCTTCTGAATACTTTCATCCAAACTTTGCTCAAAACACATGGAGATTGAAAGACACAATAATTTAAATTTTATAGGGAAATGGTTACTGCATTTTTTTAAAAACTGGGGATTTTTATTTTGAGACAGAATTTCAATAAGTTGCTAAGATTGGCTTTGAACTTGTGATCCTTGTGCATCCGTTTTCCAAGCCACTGGGTGGATTTGGGTTTTAATTCAATTGATATCTATTGTCATATGGATCTCCAGCCCCATATACTTTTGGTACCAATTACCTAGTCCTTAGAATTAGCTTAGCCACTTTCATGACTAAATGGTTGATTTCATAGGATAAACTCTTTCTCCTATTTTGTGTCATTGAAGCAGTGGGATATATTATATTTTGTCCTTTTTCAAGTATCACAAACATTTATTGAGTGCTTTCTATAAGTCAGGAAGGAATTTTTGCTAAACACTAATTTCACTGAATTCTGACCACCTGGCACTTTATCTGTTCATAAGAAATAGGTACTCAGAAAAAAAAATATTATAAACTGTTAACATAGTGATTGGCAATACAAATAGTTCCTATGATCAGGGACTTCACAATCTAGTTGGGAGCAAACCTATTTATATATAATTGATTTTAATTGGAATAGCCATGTTTTATACCAGCAGAGTATGAACAGAGGGCAGTGGAAACTCAAAAGTCTTGACTCAAAAGTCAATTAACTTAGGTTAGAGAAATTTATGCAAAGTAATTTCCATGATTCTATGAGTAACATCAAATTACTTCATATAATATATATTTTCATAAAAATATAGATATAGAAATAACATTAAAATACTTCTATATCTATTTCATCACCATAAGCCTACAAGCCAACTTAATTTCTAACTGAAAGTTGTGTTTATAATTTTCTCAAGATACTCAGATCTATGATGAATAAACTATTTCACTATAGTCTCATAGCTAATAGTAAATATAAATATTTAATAGAAAATATTAATTCTATGAATATTTTATGATTTATCTATGCCTTTATAGTCAAACAGAATTATATCTTTAAAATATATGCATATGAACATATGCATCTATAGAAGTTAAGTTATGATGTTGAATAGAATGTCAGATTCCTAAAGTAGAGCTCAAATAAAACTGAAAACAAATAAGAAAATACAGTAGTGCCTGTTTTAGCGTGTATCATAAGTTCATATTTTCGTGACTCAGAATCAGTGCTCAAACCTTGTTCCAGTATGGGGAAATGAAAACTTTAAAACATAAAGAAAACTAAGAATTTAACAGTGAGCATCCATATATCCAGCACCTAAAATCTATCATTAACATTTCATTTTAAAATGTGATTTTTGGGGGGTATTACATTTGTGGTCTAACAATCTTTTCTCATACAAATATGCATTTATAACACTGAGGACAGGAGTTGTTATTCTTATTTTGCAAATTAGGAAACAGATTCAGTTGACTATTTACTAGTCAACTGTCTAGCTCAGTTCTTTGAATTAACAGTGTATTTCCTAACATTGACTATACATGGGATTTCCCCCAAATCCTTAAAAATACTAATACCTTGGATTCTACCCTGGAAATTTAATAGATTTTATATTAGAGATTGTCCTTGTTGGTATTTTTTAAAATCCCCTACCTGTTTTAATATGTATTTAAGGTTGAGAAGCCAATTTAGATATTTAAAAAATAGTTGATCAATAAATATTTTTTAAATTTGTGTTTTATAAAAACAAATTTTATTGAGATTAAAATCACAGACCATAAATTCACTAATTTAAAGTGTATGTTTCAAATGTTCTAGCATATTCACAGAGTTTACAAACACCACCCTAGTTTTAGATAGAACACTTTATCACCCCCCAAATTAAACATAACTAATTAGCAGACAATTCCCACATTCCCCAAACCTCTCCATGCCTTGATAACAACTAGTCTATTTTTTTCACTTAAGATTTATATATTCTGGATATTTTATATAAAAGTGACTAAATGTGGTGTTTTTTCCTAAGTTCTTTCACTTAGCATAATATTTTCAAGATTCATCCATGTTTTAGCGTGTATCATAAGTTCATATTTTCATGACTCAATAACATTCTACTGTGAATATATTGTTTTTTCTATCCCTTCATCTGTAGATAGGTATTTAGATTATTTCTACTCTTTGGCTATTACAAATAATACTTTTCCAAACATTCCTTTTTGTACAAGTTCCTGTGTGGCCATGTGTTTTCAAATCTCTGAGTGTAGAATTGATGAATTATACACTAACTCTGTTTAATGTTTGGGATAAACTTTTCTAAAGCAGTTGCACTATTTTATATTCTTACCTGCAATAGTTGAATGTTCCAATTTTTCTATATCTTCAATAAAACCTTATTAATATTCTATTTATTGTAGTCACCTAAGTGGGTGTAAAGTGATATCTTATTGCAGTTTTAATTTGCATATTCATGAATGCTGTGGTGTTGAGCATAGTTTCATGAATGTTTTGGTCATTTGAATAACTTCTTTGGAAAAATGTCTATTCATAACCTTTGACTCCAAATAACTAGATTACTGCTGGATGTCATGGCACATGCCTGTAATCTCAGAGTCTTGGCACAGGAGACTGAGGCAGGAAGATCACAGGTTCATAGCCAGTCTTAGCAACTTAAAGAGAATCTGACTCAAAAAAATAAAAATAAATAAAAATGAGTTGGGGTTGTGGCTCAGTGGTAAAGTGCCCCTGGGTTCAATCCAAAATAAATATATAAACAAACAAACAAATAACTGGGTATTCATCCATTTAAAAACCTCTAAATTTCTTGATATATTCTGGATACTAGGTCCTTGTCAAATATATGATGTGAAAATATTTTTGTCATTCTGTGAAATTTGTTTTCACTTTATTTATGGTGTAAGGTGAAGCATATAACTAATTTTGATGAGATCAGATTTATTTATTTTCTTTTTGTCACTTGTGCTTTCAGTGTTATATCTAAGAAGGATTTGTTTTACTGAAAGTCACAGAAACTTACTGTCATACTTTTTGATAAATGTTGATAGTTTTACTATTAAATTTAGGTATATAATGTGTTTTGGGTTAATATTTCTATGTGATTTGAAAAGAGGGCTCAACATCAGTTTTTTGTTTGTTTGTTTGTTTGTTTGTTTTTTGTTATGTTGGCATTCAGTTTCTTTTAGCCCCGTTTGTTTAAAAGGCTAATATTTCTTCATTGAATTGCCTTGAAACATTGTGAAAAAGCAATTGACTACAAATGTGTTTACTTATAAATTCTTAATTATATTACACTGATGTATATATCTCTGTCTTATAGTCAGTACCACACTTTATTGATAACCTTGAAGTAAGTTTTCAAATTGAGAAGTGTGAGTAATTTCATTTTTGGAAGATCATTTTGGCTATTCTGGAATCCTTATATTTATATTTGAATTTTAGGACTATTTTGCCAATTTCTATAACAAAAGTACATTAGGAATTTGGTAGAAATTATGCTAAATCTGTAGACCAGTAATAATCATTTTGTTATTTTTCTTTGGCATCTTGACAATAGTAAGTATTCTGGTCTGTGAATATGTGATATCTTTTTATTTACTTAGGACTTATTTATTTCTGGAATATTTTGATATCCAATAGACAAATTTTGCACTCTTATTAAATTTATTCCTAAATGTATTATCATTTTTAAATCCCATTATAAATGGGATTATTTTCTTAATTTCATTTTAGATCGCTCACTGCTACTCTACAAAATTTACTTTTTTAAATTTGTTTTTAGTTATACATGACAGTACAATGATCTTGACATATCATACATTTTAATCAGATGAGATATAATTTCTCATTTTTTTCTGAGTGTACAGGTTGCAGAATTACATTGGTCATGCAGTCACGTATATATCCACAGCAATAATAATGTCTATTTTATTCTGCTGTCCTTCCATTCCCCACTTCCCCTCCCCTCCCCTTCCATCACTTCTCTCTACCCAATCTAATGTGACCCACTTCTTTTTTTTTCCCTCATATCGTCATACATGTATTCTGTATAATGATGAGGGTCTCCTTCCATCTTCCATTCAATTCCCCTTCTCCCTCCCTTTCCCTCCCACCTCTCTTCCCTATCTAGAGGTAATTTTCTTCTCATGCTCTTCCTCCCTACCCCATTTTGAGTCACCAGAATTTACTCTTTTCTATATCTAAGATCTTATCATTTTTAAATAGATTTTCAAATATGGATTCTGTTTCTGTTCTTTTCTTACATAATTGTTCTAACTAGATCCTCCAATGCAATGCTGAATTGAAGTGTGAGAACAGATATCTTTGTCTTGTTCCTGATCTTAGTGTGGAAGGATTTCAACTTTCATCATCAATTGTCATGTTAACTGGTTGCTTTATAGATACCATTTATCAAATTTATAGTAAATTTCTTTATAATCTTTTACACTTATAATTTTTATCACCAAGGTGTTTTGGAATCATTGCATTTTCAGTTAAAAACTTAATTAGCATTAGATTACTAGTGAAAATATGTGTTTCATTGCTCAAAATTCTGTACAAGCAAAACAAAGCAAAGGAAAGCAAAACAAAACAAAATCCTTATGAGACAAAATCAAATCCAATGGACATAACATTACATAATTACTTTGATTTAATTACTTTGGCTAAATGTAGAACTTTGATATAGGCAATTGATGGGCTCAAGGGAAACTGAACTCCTATAAAAATCATGATATTATTATTTTCAAAGAAACGTAGGTTTTGTCTATGTTAAAATCAATGAGTTGGTGCTAGGGTTGTGGCTCAGCAGTAGAGCACTTGCCTTGAATGCGTGAGACACTGGGTTCGATACTCAGCACCACATAAAAAAAAGAAATAAACAAAGGTATTTAAATATATATAAAAGTGGATGAGTATTAAACTTGCATTTATGGAAATGACATAGTCACTAGAATCCATGTGATTATTCAGGCAGTATTTAAGAAAACTGTCCATATAATTATAGTTACTGACTTACATTCTAAGATTATTTTAAATAAAATGCCCAAATAATCAAGAAATGTATCATTGATTCCTCAAGAAATTTACCTTAGTACATGAAAATTTAAAATTTTCATATTATTTTTTTGTTTTAGTTTTATCTATACAAGGTTAAGATGGCAAATTGAAATCGTTTCATTGTCTTATTCTTCCATGACCAGACAGAATATATCAAATTATATTTCCTGAATTTAGGTTGTCGCTGAAGAAATGTGTTATCTAAATAATGCCAGGAAAAGCATTAGTCTTTGTTTTCAGGAGTTTAAAACCATTAAGCAATGCTATTGACTTTGATTAGATTGCTTTTAGATGACATATCCTGACTCAAGAACTTATTACAGGTAGATATGTCCTGATCTCAGTGCTAAATGCTTGCTCAACCATGAATTAACCCCTAGTATGTGGTTTTATAGAAAGAAGATAAAAAAAAAAAGTGTGTGTGTGTGTGTGTGTGTGTGTGTGTGTGTCGCTTTTGTTGTTCCTGTTGTTTGAGGCAATCATAGCTTTAAATTTCTTCTTGTAATTTCTCAATTTGTTAGAAGAAGATAATGATATAATCTGATAAGACAAATAATACTATGTAGAGCATCTTTGTTTTTAAGCAGCCAGAATTGATCAGGTCACATATTATTTATGACCCCAGCAGACACTAGGGAAATAGTCACAGAGAAAAAGGAATATGGAGACCCTCTTTTCAATTTAATTGGCTTAAGTGATTTGTTTTCCTGGCAAGACTGATTTTAAATCCTAGGATTTCCAAATGCATTTTGCAGTTCTATCTTTTAAAAATGTAATGAGAAACAGAAATAAGGAAATCAATTGCTCATCTAAACAACAGGCTTTTGTAAAACGGCAGTAGAATCAAAGCAGACCTATTAAGGAAGGGATCAGATAAAATGATTCACAGAATCTTGGAGGGAAATCAGAGCAAAGAAGAAGGTACTTTTACTTCTATTGTGAATGGTTTACTTCCCAACAAGAGACTGCAGAAATGAGTTATTAAAAGGAATGTTACACAAATAAAATAAACCCGGTTTTAAATAGTTAAAGAGGATAAATGAACAAAAGATGGAAAGTGTTTCTGTTTGGCTTGGAGGAGAATGTGATGAGTTTACTAGCATCTTTGTTGATATTGAATTCATGCTCTTGAAGGGAAGACTATCTTTGTGGCATTTTCACTGCATGCTGATAATACTGATTGTGATGCTTATGAGAAAGCAGGGGATAGCTGAGTACTGAGGGAGCGTGATAAGTTCAGCTTTTACTGGGTCATGGATATCAATGGCATAGGTGTGTGAGAGGCAGGCAATATTAAGAATCAAATGTTAAATAAAGACCTAAGTAAAAACTGGAATTGTAGAGTTGAGAAGATTGCAAGATGAACCTAAGGGAATGTCTGATTAGAAAAGAAAGGAGATCAAGTTCTCTAGTGATGGCAGCTTTGGTGCATCCTCCAAAATTACGATACTTACAATGTGTAAGTTTTCATACCATCTACCATTCATCTATATTTCTGAGTCATCTAGAGTCTCAACCACTTTTTGTTCTACAAAGTATGCAAAGTTATAACTTTATAGCTACTAGTGCTTCAGTAATGAAAAATGATAGTTTCCCAGAAGCTATTAAATGTGGTTAGCCACAACAGAATAATCCAAAGAAACTTATTTCCGACATAAAAGCATATAAAATATAAAAAAACTTTTAAAATGTCATTTAATCATTCAGGGAGAAGAAAGGTAGATACCGTACATCTGCCACTTCCCTGAAAAACTGCTACAACCTACCATAAAGTTCAAATTACAGGAAAAAAGCCTGAATTTTCAAAAAAGCTATGAAGTGTAAGACATTATTTTGAATGAGTAATTAAACTGCCTACTGGGTATATAGAATTCAAATGGTAGGCACCTCTAGTGAAAAATTTCAAAATTTTTGAGCTTACTGCTAACTAAAGAAAGTTTTATCTCATACACAAAATAAATATGCACTTCCTAGGTTTTCACACAACTCTACAATGAATTAAAATTCCCAAATTAAGAACTTTCCTATCTATAATCCCAAGAAGGTAAATTATCCCAATTGGTTTCCTTTTTTCATAAAATATTGCAATTTTCCTATTTAACAATCAAGATGACCTTAGAAAAGTCAGAAAAAAAAATTAAAACTTTTGATTTATTAATGCCATCATTTTACCACAATGCACTGTGACTTTATGAACTTAGAAGAATAAAGCAAAGTGAACAAGAACATTGACATATGGATGTATTAACTGAACGTCACCCTAGTTTCAAGGTGTACTTTGGTTTTTAAGATGTATCTGGAAACCAATTTCTCCAATGGAGTCTGGACAAAATTACTAGATTTGGAGATATTTTGAGGTAATTGTTATTATTTGTTGTAACGGATTTGAATAGGTCATTAAGATATTCACTGAAAATGCCACAGGAATTTAATGGATTAGTCAAATCATAGGCTTGTAGATATTTTCTGGCAATGTGCTGAGTTGCTTGAAATGTAAAGCCTCCTTAATCTTCCAAGTGTAACTTTCTTCTATTCTTACAATACCTGCCAATGCATATATTCATTTAGTTTGCAATATATTAGGGAATATTATAGCTTCAAGAATGAGATCCAGATTCAACATGCAGAGCATTTGAAATCATATACATTTTGTAATTCAAACCATCTACTAATGAAATAGATAATTTTATATACTCAATGCTTCCTTTATACAAGGGTATCTAAGTACAGATAAACATACAATAAATTTCCCAAAATATTGTAAGCATTTTTTGAAGAAGGCAAAGGAGAGAAAATTGTATACATGGTGACATTATAATATATAGGTTAGCAGCCTATACTATATCCTTTGTGTTCTCTAGTCTATTTAGTACAAATATTTAGAGCAGGTTTCCACACTTTTATTTGGATTGAAAGTGAAGGACTCACTGTAAATAGCAGTTAGTTTCAGCTTTAAAGTACAAGGCAGTGCTTCTTAATCCAAACTTATTTGGGAGCATAGTACCTTATGTTTAAATTACTTTGGGAGAGTTCTTGGATAAAAAAAAAAATGATCCTAACCCTTTGAGAGCAGGGGTCAAACACTCAGCAAATAGGATATTCTGATTTTATCACACACACACAAAATATTTGAGGCTAGAATTATGAATTGAAATGGTCTATAACAATCACTGTAAGAAGGCCTATTTCCTAATAGGCAGTAAATCTTAAAACAAGTGAGTTGAATGATGAAGCCATTTTTAAGTTTGGTATGAATTGGCCAATTTTTTTCCCCATTTGCTCTGCCAATGTAAATTTTGGAAATGGATTTTCATGTGTTTAGTACTGGAACATGTGCAAATCTGATAGTCATTTTATGAGTTACATTCCTGAATTTTAGAGAAACATTCAAACAAACCCAGAAAACACTGGTTGAACGAATTTTTTGGTACATGATTTTAGATAATATGTAAGAATTGCATATGATCATAATCACTTCAAGATTCTTATTTATGTATATACATATATCTCTAAAATTTAATTTACTTATATAAATATTGAGAAGATTATTATTTATTTTGTAATATATACACAATGTGTAAAATGTTCTATATTTATTAGTGCTGAAGTATTTTTGTAGTTTAGGTACTAGCCACCACCAATGTCATCTACTTTTTAACCCCTGAATTTAAATCCATGGAATCTTCATTTGTTTAAGTATTAGAAACCTTGAATAATTAGTGGTTTGAGGAATTCAGTTTGATTTTCCTCCACAATTTTATTGACAAAAATTCACAAGTACAGAACCAAGAATATTTTTAACAGAAATTTGAAATTTACCTCTTTGAATAATAGGAACCTTTGGTAGATTGAGAACACTTAAATTCTTGCTGCAATCACAAAGATCCATAGTAATTCTCAAGATAATGAACATTGATAATATTGTCTGGATTTTTTTTTTGCTTATTATAAACACAGAACAGGGAATATTATTTAGTATACATGGATGGCTGCAGATGTTCAATTTATGTTCACTATTTGCATACATTTTTTCTACCTTCAAAATATTATAACCAAATTATTTCATTTAGCTATAGACATGAATAAAAATTAAAAACATAATTTATTTGATATTCATAGTCTTGTGATATTATTCTGTATTATTTAATGCAGTGATTGTCTCCATACTTTAACATTTTGAAAGTGCCAAAATGTTACAGTAAATTCATTCAATTTGGGAAATATATATATTGAAAAAAATGTTCTCTAAATTTACTATTTATGCTGCTTAAAATTTTTCAGATAATTATTCTACTTTTCTCTTCCCATAGCTTGTATTGCAATGTCTCTGTGTTCTAAGGCCTGTTCAATAATTCAAATATTGTTGACTTTAATTACGATGTACCAAGGGTAGAGGAAAAAATGTTCCTTTGTAACACAGTTATTTCCCAAGGTTGAAAATTTTCCATCTAATTAATATAATGCATTATATACCTTTATTACACATCAAAATATATATATTATTATTAAAAATAAAAGTTATAATGAAAATATTTTTGTTTCAAATTTAGTTCAGTGACATAGAACATGAGCAGGGACATTATTCACTGCCATTAAAATAATTATTATTTATAACACATGGATTCAGATAAAATGTTTTTAAAGAATAACTTTATGCTTTTCTCCAGCATATATGTTAATCCATTAGTTTATATGGTTAATTCTTCAAGACAACTAGCTTTCTAATAAATAATACCTGTCATGTAATTCTATGTGCAAAAAAAGGCAGAAAAATGAAACAATTTCACTAATCCAAATGATCAAATGATCACATTTCCTGAAATTTGTAATCAAAATAAGTAAAAGATGCCTATTTTGATCTTAAATTATCTGAATTATCATTTTAATTTCCATTTGACTTTGTACATGAAAAGAAGACATTGTGGACAATTTAAAGTAAGTGAACGTTACTAGTTATAATATGACATTTATAGAGGATATAAAGCCATAAAATATGTACTTGAATTCTCTAGAAGGCAAAATACATAAAGCTATCCTATTCTATTTTAGAAGCATTTTTTTCTTTCCCTTTGTGTAATTTTATATATCCATCACTATGTATAACAAACATGAATATCTTATCCCATTTGAATTTTTAAAAATGAATATAAAAATCATGTTACCACTGACCATATGGACTTGAGGATAATAAAGATGTGTGTTTCAATTGCTCAGTCAAATATTGGAGTGATGCAGAGAAATAAAGATAGTGAAATAAAAATGTTCAATTTTAATGAAAAGGTTTTGGTATAGGAAACATTTCTTCATCAGGGAAATGATTATTACTTTGTATATAAAGTGCTTAATGAAACAGGAAATGCTAAAAATTAAGTCCACACTTGCATTGCACCATCCTTTTGACCTAACCAAAAATGAAATTAGATATAATCCAAATGTAGGAATCTGAAAAATGTTTGGGGATGCTGTCGCAAAAGAATCTTTTACTCCCTCTAATCAGGACTTCTCCTTACCACTTCACCAAAGCAACAATCATCAAGTTCGACACTCTGTTATACTATCCAGTTATAAATCTTCAATTCTCACTTAAGCTACCAGCAACAGCTGGATCAGTAGATCACTAATACTAGAATAAACTTTATTCGGTTGGTTCCCTGGAGCTCACTCTTTCTTGTTGCTTTAACCTCAAAGCCATTTATTCTCAGTCTATTTAATGAATCTTTCTCTAAACATTACAGTGTCCCAAGGCTTAATTCTCAAATCACTTTTCTATCTAGTTTCAAGCTATGTAAAAAAATATTTATTTATTTATTTATTTATTTTTAGTTGTAGTTGGACACAATACCTTTATTTTATTTAATTATTTTTATGTGGTGCTGAGGATCGAACCCAGGACCTCATACATGCTAGGCAAGCACTCTACTGCTGAGCCACAACACCAGCACAAGTTTTAAGCTCTTAGTGAGCTCATAATTTCATGGTTTTATATATGATATATAGTTACATGAAACTATGAACTATGTAGATTATATATACTTGACCCCAAATGTTTATCCCCATCTCATACTTATCCTCAAACTCCAGAGATTCCACTTAGATGTCTTATAGGCACTATTTCTGTAACATGCCCAAGACTCAATTCCAGATTTCTTACTTCACAACCTATTCAAATTCTTTAAAATCCCAGTTGCTCTTCGAAAAACTTTAGGTCATTCTTGCCTACTGTTTCTTCTCAAAACACATCAAATTTTTCCACAGGTCTGATGGACTTTAATAGCCACTTGTGACTACCTCCACTCCTACTACTCTTGTGTGAACCACCACCATCTCTCTAGTTTATTAAAGTAGTTTCCTAACAGGTGTCTCCCCATTGGCAATTGTCCTGCAATGTATTTACATGACAGCTACAGAAGTCCTTTAAAAATTCAATTTAAATCATGTTATGACTTTACTCAAAAATTTCCAGTAAATGCTTTCAGAGTAAATGTTAATGTAATGGTCGGAATGACCATATATACTCCATCAGGCCTCGTGTGTCTTCTCTGATCTTATATGTATCTATTGTCCTTAATCATTTTGATGTAGCATTGCTAGTAGACACACCAGCCACACCAAACATGGGCACATGTCAGAAACATTTTTTTTTTCAGTTCTAACTGCCTGAGATTCTTTAGCTTCCTTCAGATCTCTGCTGCTTATGGTGTATATATGAGGTGGCACCCTAAAGTTCATGTGTGAGACAATGTAAGGAAGTTTAGAGGTGAAATGATTAGGCTATTAGAACTTTAACCCAATCAGTGAAATAATCCATTTATATGGGTAAACTGAGTTGTAACTGTAGGTAGGTAGGGTGTGGCTGGAGGAGGAAAAGGACATGTCTTTGCAGTTTATGTTTTGTCTGTGGTGAGGGGAGCTGTCTCCTTCTGCTTACTGGTGGCCATGTCCTGAGCTACTTTCCTCTACCACAGTCCTCTGTCATGATGTTCTGCTACACTTTGGGGACAGAGCATTGGAGCTGGCCATGCATGTACTGATTATGAAGCTGTAAGACCCAAATAATCTTTTCTTCCTCCAAAAATTTTCTTGTAAGGTCTTTTCATTGCAGGAGCAAAAAAAACCAACTAAAACACTGATTAATATTATTAGCTCATCAACAATAAGCATTCCTTCATCACTGTGTAAAACAGCCACCTAATTTCAGAATTTTTTATCCTCATTGTTTATCTGAAGATTTTCCAACAATACTGGTCATTATATCACCACTATATATATGAACTCCTTGTATTTAGTTTATAGTTTTGTTTATTACCTTTTACATCTCTTATAGGATATAATCTCTATGAGTGCAGAGTTTTTATAGCTTTCTTCATAGATGTATTCTAAGAATGTTGAACACTGTATGCCATATAGTAGTTATTCAATAAACTATTACAGAATAAATAAGTGTAAGGGTGTTCATCTGGAATATCATTGTCTTTTTTGTTCCACACAATTAACTGGTCTTGTAAATGTTTTATACATTTTTGAGCTTTGGTGAAGATGTAGATACTGCAAAAGCTCCTAAGTCTTCTTAGATCCTGACATATTTTCATTTATTGGTAGTCAGTGATTTCAAGGCTGTGTTTTTCATTTAAATTTTTCTGTGTCAGCCTGGTGCAGGTGCACATCTGTTAACCCAGTGGCTCAGGAGGCTGAGACAGAATTGCAAATTCAAAGCCAGCCTCAGCAAAATTGAGGTGCTAAGCAACTCAGTGAGACCCTGTCTCTGAGTTGATAGAAAATAAGGCTGTGAATGTGGCTCAGTTGGCAAGTGCCCCTTATTTCAATTCCTGGTCCCCGCCCCCAATGTTTTTGAGTCTAATCTGTTAAACTACATATCAGTGGTTTCAAAATATCAGTGTTTTGAGTTTAAGTAAACTTTTCATAAGTGTATTTGTTTTCTGTTGCTGCTGTAACATATATTGAAAACCTAATGACTTCAAACAAGAAATGTTCTTTTATATTTCTTGAGATCAAAAGTTGAAAAAATGGGTCCTATGAAGCTGAAATCAAGGCATCAGAAGGGCTGCATTCCTTCTGGAGACACTACGGGTAAAACTTTCTTCTTGACTTACCCAGCTTTTAGAGTCTGCCAGAATTCCTTGGATCATGGATACATCAATCTGACCTTTGTTTTTCTCTTCACATATTCTCTCACTCTCTTTCACTATTTCCTTTGCAAGGACCCTTTATACTACAATGCATCTATACTGTCAATTCGAATATAATCTTCCCACCTTAAGAAACTTAATTTAGTCATAGCTATTAAGTCCCTTTTGCTGTATCATTTAACATAATTACAACTTGGTGGGTTAGGATGTGGACTTTATTTTAAAGGGGAAATTATTCTGTCTACTATAAAGGGTTGGATTTTGAATGAAATAATTTTAAATTGATAACAGAAAACTTACAAAATCTGAACAAATAATGAAACAAGTCCCAAGGTAATGTATGAATCTCACTAAAATCATTACTTTTTTTGTATTGTTTATCTTATCTGCCAGTACTGTTGAAACAATAGGTGTTGCAAAGTAGTCAGTATGTCCAGACTTTCAGTTTAGCAGAGAAAGAAAATCAGAGACATCTGAAAACTTGTTTCAGAACATCATCAGTTCTTTGTTAAACACCATAAATGAATTGTTTCTTGTCTATGATGAAGGATCAAGTGACTATTATTTGCTCTAAACCTTAGCTAATCCTGAATATAAACATAATGATATTTGTTCTTTTCTGTATTATAATAAACCTCTAGATCATCTGTATTGATTTTTTTAAAATGCCTTTATTTTCTTTAAATTTTTTAATGTGGTGACAGAGATTGAACTTGGTGCCTCATGCATACTAGATAAGTGTTCTACCACTGAGCCAGAACCCCGGCCCATGTATTGGTTTTTATACTCAGTAAAACATAGGAATCAAAAGGTAAGGACTTTTGGATGAACTGCCTTGGTTAATGGAACTTATATAAGAACTGATAACAAAATGTTCTTAAAGAGCATAGGGGGGCCAAGTATATAGTTGAGACAGTTATCACCTCCTTCCAGGGAATGATTTACTATCATATTTACCCACTGAAGAGAGTAGTGATTCTTGTAATCTAAACTGGAGATGTCAAGAAAGCTGAAACTAGGAACTTTGAATGAAGTGATTGGGGAAATGATGAGACATGACTGTAAGTAGCTCTTTTTTTTCCAAATTCTTTCTTTTCTAGGCTCTTCCCTTAACAGTCTGCCCAGCCTCTACATTTCTCATTATTACAGTTACTCAATACTGTTTCCTACACAACTGCAAATTTACCAGGGATGAATTAGCATAATAAGGCATTGACATTTGAGGATAGATTAATCAAATTAAACTATTATTCACTAAAGAAAATTCTGACAAAACCAAATCCTAAGAAGATATATTGGAAATAAGAAAGGAAACATCTTGGAGATCTACTGAGGGAGAAAAAGCCCAAAAAGTGTATTAAAAGGATTGTAAAAAAAATCTGGAACAGCCATACAAGGACTTACTATCATGTTTAGAAGAAAATTACATCATTAAAATATGTAAAGGAGATTGTATAGGAGAAGTTTATTGTCTATTAATTTTCCTATTTATTTCATTAATTTTTTATATTTCTCCAAGGGAGACAATGGATGGAGTGAGACTTAAAGAACGTCTGAGACTCTAAAATTTTTAAAGTTACCACCATGGTGGCCACCCATTAGAAAGGGACCCTGATTAAAATAAATATATATCCTATGCTTGTATGATTTTATCACAATGGATTCTACCATCATGTATAACTTAGAAGAACCAATAAGATAAATTTTTTAAAGAAAACTATTTTCTAATGACAAAAAGTTAGTGTAAATATTTTTGCAAGTTTCTGCTCTTTCAACTTATTAAAACATACATGTTTATTAGATTTATACATAAAAGTAATCTCAAGATGAATCCAAAAGCTTTTGTTTTATGACTTCAGAGGAAGAAATTGAATATGTTTTTGCATTCATATGTGTCTTCAGTGCAATCACAGATTTGTGTGACTTTTATCATGATTATGTATACTTAGAATATAATTTACTATAGTCAATTTGATTGACACAAAACTATAATATAAGTAAATTTTAATTTATTTACATGAGTCAAATGCTAAAACCTGTAGTTATTGTTAAAAGCAGTGTTTATACATTAAATCATCTTAGTACTTGGCAGAAATGTGATTTGTTTTAAGTTTCTATCACAATGGTACTGGGGAGCAGTGACATTTATAATTTAAATGTAACAGTAAAATTGCATTTATTATCTATGCAAATATCATACAGATACTGAGATAACAGTAGTTAAATATTGTCTGAATATTGGCTCTGTGTAAGTCTGAAGGAAATTCCTCTGTTGATGAAGTTCTTGATCTAAAAATGCACCTTATTTAATTAGCAAATATTACTTCATTTTTATGTCAAATATTTCAAAAAGTATATATTACTAAACATATTATCTTCTCACTTTAATCTTAGTATATCACTTAATAATATCATTTAAAGTTTTATATCATGTTTTTTTGTCTGTTGTACTTTTTAAGTATAGTCATCTTCCCAAGCTACTCATTTATCTTCATCTCTTATTCTTAATACTTCTTGTTTTGGCTTTTGTCTATAAGATACTGAATATCACAATGAACATGGATAGAGGGATTTATTAATTTCTCATTGTTTATAGATCTTTGAGACTATGAAATTAAACAGAAGTACATTAAATATATGTATATAATGTGACCCAAAATCAGATATCACCTTTTACTGTACATCCTACGAATAAATTTGGCACATAATAGGTGCTCAGGTGATGTTACTTGACTAATTTTAAAAAAACATTATTCTATTGTGCATAATATTGCATGCCTGTAATCCCAACCACTTGGGAGGTTCTGGCAAGAAAATTGCAACTTTGAAGGAAGACTGGGCAATTTAGGAAATTCCTGTCTCAAAAATAAAAATAAAAAATAAAAAGAGATAGCGATATACCTTAATTGTAGAGTACTTACCCAGTAAGAATAAGAACCTGGATTCAATGTCCAGTACTGTATAAAATATTTAAAAATAAGAGAAAAATAAAAAATAAATAAAGTCCCTGTTTCCCCTAAAACTACAGTGTTTATATCAGGTGGTTAATCTCTGACAAATCAACCACCCATACATGTTGGTGCTCCTAGGAATGAATTAACTAGGAATGTCCAAGAAGCTAAAATAAACACTCTTGCTCCCAAATGATTGTCGATCAAAGTTATTACTTTTGCTTTTGACTAATTTGAAATAAATATTATTATTTGTTAAATACTAGAGATAAAGGCACATACTATTCTAATTGTTATGTACACAGAACTCTTATAAATCCATTCTCTTTATTAAGGGTAAATAAACTGAGATACAAGTATGTTAACTAACTTGTACAAGGTTTTACAATATATTAGTTTTCACAAATGGCATTTGAATTCAGATCTGTCTGACTTCAAAGTCTGTGTTCACAAATTCTACATTGTGACCTATGTACCTAAACTATTGATTAAAAATACTTATTACAAGTAAGAAATTGGTTAGATACGTAAAATTTAGTATATAATCTGTAGGTTCTGAATTAAAGACTTTTTATTTCCTTATGTCCTTAGAAAACCTCTGTTCAGCATATCATTTACTCATGTCAGGCTTAGGGTGAAATTGGCAGTTTACAAAATAATAACTTGAAACATTTGCTATTAATTTCATTTATTTCTCCAATCACCATAGCAGTCAATACTGCCAGGCAATTATATTCTCCCTTGACTTCAAAACGATTTCAATATACCTTACTCCTCAGCCTCAATATTCTTCCTTTGTAGGTGGTATATAGTTTGCATTTTTTAAATAAAATTTCAGTGAGTCTAGTGTAAATATTTCTTCATTACATTTGATAGGAAAATACTAATATAAAAAATGATAATAAGCTACTGATTTATAAATTGTTTGCTTTCTCAGAAATATAGACAAATCACCTTTACTTTTCCACCGTGTTAACTAGTCCTAATAGACTGCTTATTATAAAAGATGGGATAAATTATACCAAAGCACTTTTAATCTAGTTTTTCAAGTTTAGCACTTCTAGTAGAAAGACCTGATCATTCTCAGTATTTTTCTCATGTTTTTAATTTTTATTTTAGTGTAATTGTCAAAGATTTCTAATATCCTATACAATAACTAGTGCTAATTTTACTATTGTTGTATAAATTAACTCCCAATTTACAAATCCATTTTCATATTTGTTTGTGATTCTTTTTGTTTTGGTCAAGGTAAATTTGCTTTAATTAAACTAACATGGATTCAATTTTCTTGTTAGCCTTAAAATATTGTCCTTTTCCCTAGCTACTCTCCTAAATTAAATGGAAAATTGATCAGGGTTGGAGTGCAGTTACGTAGGCCACAAGTCATTTTTACCTATATTTTTTCATAGATGGTGAAATTTCTCTTTCTAGTACATATAATTAATATTTTCCCATCTTACTTACTAGATTTATTCTGTATTCCTTCTTATATTATTTGCACAAATTCTTAGCTATTGAAGTAGATTGTAGACCAATTCAAGTCAAAATACTTTCTTGGCATTTCATTCAAAATTTCTATAAGGACCTCTTGAAATTAAAAATAGATTCCTAGAAAGATCTCTTAGGAATTAGAAATACAAGGGCTTTAATATAATCATAATGCATATTCTTCAGGTTTCTACAAATAAGTCAGATTTACCAGTATTTTTGTCTAATATTTTTTAACTGTAAGAATCATCTTAAGTCAGTTCTTTATTGGTTTATTGATATCAACCAATAAATTAAAGTTATTTTAAGAAATAATATTAATGAATATCTCTATAAATATAAATCAGTTGATTTCACTCTTGACTTCTTTCAGTTCCTACTGGAAAAAAAACATTTTTAGAAACAGTAAACCACTAACTTTACCTATGCTCTAACATTATATAAAAACTTGGTAAGTATATAACAATTATTTCTGACTCATACTTTTAAACATGTTTTTAATGCATTAATAGCCACCTTTAAAGAATTATTACCTATTCAAGACATTAACGAGGTACTCTTACATACTATATTTTTAGGAATTTAGGGTAACAACAATGATAAACTAATTACATTAAAAACAAAATAAATGAAGTTTATATTATTTGTGTGTGGGTGTATGCATTTATCTTTGTTTGGGTCTAGTTCTTTAAAAGTATTGATGCCATTAGTTTGAAGTATTTGTGTCTACATTGAGTAGTAATGTTAAGTCACTCTCAGAAAGGTGTAAGTAATAAGTGGTCTAATGAAAAAGCAAACAAATTATTCTTTTAAGGTATGAAGCATAATTTACTGATATCTTTAAAAAGCTTTGCTGTTTAAAATAGAGAAGTTCTAATGATCTGATATTAAGTAAACTAATGGATTTAACTCATCTATTCATAACTCAACATTCTTCTACTGAATATTTGAAGCCCATACATTTAATACAGTTTCATTTTTATGGCATATGTCTTGATTGGATTTTAGCAGGATTATGTAAATATGAAAATATACATAGGGCTGGGGTTGTGGCTCAGTGGCAGAGTGTTTGACTAGCACATGTAAGGCACTGGATTCAATTCTCAGCACCACATAAAAATAAACAAAATAATTTTAAAAAATAGAAAAAGAAAATATACACAGAATCATGGTTTCTTGCTGTTATTTGTGTGCATTCATGTGCTAATAAGAAGTTTATTTTTAACCTTTAGTAAACTTAATAAAAAATGGGAAAGTGTTTTCCACTTGAAATAAAATTCATGAGCTGGAAATAAATATAAATCACCTAAGAAACAAAAATTATATACTTTTCCAGTAATGTCAGTGACAGTCTCTCCCAGGTGCCCTAAGCAGGCTACCTCATAGAGATATAAACATTGTATCTTGCTATCTAGATCTAAAGGCTTATCAGAATCAGAGCTCTTTATCGAAACATTAAGAAAGAGCTTTTGCAATGTGAAAATTTCAACATGTTTGGATAATCTGTGTGAAAAGCATTGTTCTTCTATGCTTCTATGGATGACCTCTTTGCACAGATGATAGCTTTATCCTTTTTCACATCATTATGTTTGCAAGGGGAAAATCCTGCTGTGCTACATCATAATAACATGTAATCTTCTTGCTCAGTTTAGCTGAGGTTTAAGGAAACTGTTCATAGAAGCTGTTCTTTAAAGCCTGATCTATAATTTTTCAGAATCACCCTAGCAGAAGAGCAGGGGGCTTTATAAGAGGGATACAACCATTAAAACTCTTAAATGAAGATTAGTTTCAAGTTTTACAATCCGATACCAAACCATCTGGCAAATCTCATGTCAGGTTTTGTTAAACCTCAGAGCTTTCTAAGTGTTAATTCATTCCTCTTCTGTAACATTTACCCTTCTCTTCATACATACAAACGCGCGCGCGCGCACACACACACACACACACACACACACACACACACTTGATGACTAAGATAGAAGATCCAATTAAGTGCTCCATGCTTGTTGATTTTTCCACCTGGTGATTTGTTAACCTTGAAGGCAATTTCAAAATACCTTTTGGCAGAACTATTGGAATCCTTATGGATAAGTGAATATATTCCTCCCAAATTATTCCTCTCTTTTCCTACATTTCCCTTGAGTCTAACTACATTCAATAGGAAGATAAATACTTTCTTGTGATGCCAAACCGCTTCAGAGGGACTCAGATCATTCTGGAAAATATTAATTTTACAATTGACACATAATAAATATGCACATTTGTGGAATAAAGGGTGATATTTAAACACATATATAATGAATCTTGATAAATCAGGATTTATGATTAGCATATCTTTCACCTCTAATATTTATCATTGGACAAGACCATAGAATAATTCGATTTTATTTTCCTTAAGACTTCATCGTGGTAGTTTTGATGATGGCAGTTATCCAAGAAAAACAAAAGTCTTAAATTGTAGTTTTAAGAAAAAAAAGTCTTAAATTGTAGTTTTTATATTAACCTGGTTCAAATCATCGAGAAATCATTCCATCCATGGGTATCAAGTTGTACTTTATGTTTAGAAATCCATGTCTTTTTTTTTTTTTTTTTGACAATAAAGATTAAACCCAGTGGTATTTAACCTCCAGCCACGTTCCCAGCCCTTTTTTTATATTTTATTTGGAGACAGGGTCTCACTGAGTTGCTTTAGGACCTCATTAAGTTGCTGAAGCTGGCTTTGAACTTGCTATTCTGCCTCAGCCTCCTGAGGCCCTGGAATTACAGAAGTCGGCCACCATGCCTGGCTAGAAATCCAGGTCTTTTGACAATAATTTGCAAGAAAGATAAAGCAACAACAACCCCCACACACACCAAAAAACTATGGAAACAATAAAGAATGATTAATCATAGGACATAGGTGGTTCAGATTCACAATACCCTGTCAATGCCAGAATGCTGATAAATATAGTTTTACATGTCCCTTTAATTCTGATGAATGTGTGTCAATTGCCCTGTGGACAGAAAATGTTAGAAAATTTGTATTTTCTTGTCTGGCCATGTAACTCAAAACCATGGTAATATTTTGGTTTATGAGTCTATATTGGAACATGTTACTCTTTGTAGCTTAATATGAATGTTTAAAGCTGTCATATTTCTTCAACTATACAATAATTTTAGGAGACTTAAGGACACTTGCAATGTTAAGCCACACATACCAAGTATCAAGCTCTAATTTTAAATGTATTCATTCCACTATCTCTCCTATGTGGCTCCACCCAAACCTTTCATTGATTTTTTCTCAAATATTTTTATTTGTTTTTCATGGACCATAATTTTATTTACTTATTTATATGTGGTGCTGAGAATCGAACCAGTGCCTTGCACATGCTAGACAAGTACTCTACCACTGAGCCACATCCCCAGCCCTCATTGATATTTTAAGTAAATTTACTTGTTGTTTTAAAAATAATTATCTAGCTAATACATTTTAAACTTTCAATGATCAATTTGAACTTAAATTTATTTTTATTATAAGCTTTCAAGAATTTGATTCCTATTGGTTGTCAAATTCTGAAGTTTTGAGGAAATTCTCAAGTTTATAATATAACTTTTTCTTTGGAATGTCAACTAAATTTACAAAATGCCTTATTTTTACCTGAGAACTATATATTTCAAGACAGAAAACAATTTTAAATTTTGAGGTGAAAGATATGCTAACCATAAATCCTGATTTATTAAGATTCATTATATATGTGCTTAAATATCACCCTTTATTCCACAAATGTGCACATTTATTATGTGTCAATTGTAAATGAAATTTTAAAAATGATAAATTTATAATCAAAAGAGTTCTTCCTTAACTAAAAATTATATAATAATTGGAAAAAGTATAAAATATAATATCAGGCTGGAATTGTGACTTAGCAAGAGAGCGCTCGCCTAACATATGCAAGGCCCTGGGTTTGATCCCCAGCACCACATAAAAATAAACAAATAAAGATATTGTGTCCAAATACAACTTAAAAATAAATATTTTTAAATGAAATGTTTACCTTTTCTATTCATTCTATACTTCTTCACCTATCACATTATTAGGCTATTTATTGTAACGACAGTGAATTTTCAATTTTTAGATATACAAAACACAAATATAAAATACTTGAATTTCTAATCTCAAAAATTTTGATTTGCTTCATAGTGTCAAACTGAGGAGAATTAAGGCTTATTTGTAAGAACAGAAGATTGTGGGGCCATTATCCTTCATAGGATAAGGGCCTTTCTATTCTATTAATGTGATAGTTTAATTTAGGAGAGACTGAGGGGGGCCACACATGCTTCATCAATCCAGATTGTTTCTGCTTCATGTTGTTAGGGAAGATATAGCCCTAATACTGAATGTCAAGAAGATAATCATAAAGTGCCAAACATTTTGTAGTAACTTAGTTTCACACAGTGATTACATAAGGTTTATACTATTACATCCATTTCAAAGATGATGAAATTGAGAGTCATCTTAAGTAACTCAAGAATTTCATAAAACTTGTAGACTGAAGAGTCAGATAAGGTATACAAAGGCCCTACATATTCCTTTGTCTTACCATATTGTTGAATAGATTTTAAACTTTTTAAAATACCTATCTTTTTCTTCTTAGATATTGCCAAGAAGACTTTAAGAAACATTAAGCAGAGTAGTAACTAATGAAGATTTTTTCTTTTTTAAGAAATTTATTGGAGTATATTCACTGCAATTAGAAAACATATGGGCTAGGGCTGTAGCTCAGAGGTAGAACACTTGCCTAGCATGTGTGAGACACTAGGGTTCAAACCTCAGCACCAAGTAAAATAATAAATTAAAGTATTGTGCCCATCTATGACTAAAAATAAATTGAAAAAAAAGAAAGAAAACATGCCTTGTAGGTTTTTTATAAAAATAAAATTTGATATTGTATTGAGGCTTTTAATGGAAATCATTCAAATCTATGTATCATGTACAACGGTAAGCAAGTTATACGTTGCATTTGTAATTTTGGGCATACTTTTGATGGATATTATTTCCATAGTAAGTACCATGAATGAAAGTAAATGAGAATGAGGGAAATTTTCTATAAATATTATCATTTATAATGAATTTAAGAGCATTTTGCTTTCATGTATAACTTATTTTTTAAAAAATTAAAAATTTTTAAAATGTAATCATTTAGAAACACAGTCCACATACTTACATGCCTTCATTTAATTCTGTCATTTGGATGTGAGGTGTACCCCCCAAAATTCCTGTTAATACAGGGATATTCAGAGGTAAAATTATTGTATTGTGAGAACTGTAATCAAATCAGTCCACAGTAGTTTAAATAGATAGATTGGGAGGGAACTGTGGGCAGATTGGTTGTGGCTGGAAGAGGCAGGTCACTGAGTGTGTGACCAATAAGGATTTATCTTCCCTGTGGCCCCTTACCTTTCTCTGGTTCCTAGCCAGTCATGAGTGGAACAGCACTTCTCCGCCACTCCATTCCACCATGAAGTTCTGTCTCCCCTTAGACCAAGAGCTATCAACTCAGCCCACCATGGACTGATCCTCTGAAACTATGAGCCAAATAATCTTTTCCTATATTAAGTTATTATGGGCAGGTATTTTGGTCACTGTGACAAAAATCTTACTAACGTAGTATGTATCGCCATGCTTGATATTCCACAGGATTCTCCAGAAAATGTCTTATATGCAGGTTTGAGAAGATTTGTTTTCTCTATCATGTCAATATGTCAACTATATGGCAATAAAATAGCAATAATCTATCAGTTAAACTCACTTATGGTTTTTGGTATCTAAAATATAGTGATGGCTGTGATAATTTTAAAATGTCACATCTTTGTAAAAACCTGAGATGTATATGATTACCTAGAAAATGGTATCCGACTTACATTCTACTGGAAAACCTGCCACATTTGAGAAAGAAATATAATTGCTGAATACATTGAGTCTTCTGTGAAATCTCTTCTTGATAGTTTTTGAAACAATAAAGTAATGTTGAGACTGCAATCAAAAGCATCATGATCTTTATTCTGACAATGATTTTCTTACCATTAGGTTTGAGTGGTAATAAAATTTCCAAGTAAGAAAAGAAATTTTGCATCCCACATTGCTTCTTAAAATGATTACAAAATTAATCTGGGTATATCTGGCCCAGTATCTTTGAGATTAGTCAGATTGAGGAATGCAGTTCATGAATCATGTCACTAAGGCTCAGATTCTGTGAGTCATTGTCAGGAAACAATTGAGAAGAACAACTAGAAGGACCTGCCAGATTTAGGAAGTTTGATTGAATTATAGTGCTTCATAAGCTTTTTATTTTTGCAAGGTAATTATATTTTGGTAAATGCATTTTACTCTTTTAGGTCACCCTTAGCAATCTCTTACTATTTTCTTGAAAGACTAAATCCTTTGGCAGCTAACTATGTTTTTCACCAATTTATCACAAATGCTATATCACTGTATATATTTTGAGCTAAACGTTTACATCCCCATAAAGGGGAATTTGCCTTAAATTTTCCTTACTTCTTGCTTTAGAAAAAAAGAGGGAGATTTCATAGAATTTGGGCATTTTCTCTCAATCAGTTCACTTTGTGAACCATTGTCTTCCCACATTCTCCACAAATAAAATTCAAACACATTATAAACAATTTTTATATTTTGAAATTAGAAGATCCTTAAAGGTAAAGTAATATAAATGGACACCTTTCCTTTCACTTATATCTATTTTTTAGGCCAACAGGGCATCACTGGTGAGACAATGTATTCATGCTTACAAGAGTTAATGCAATTTTAAACAGCATCAAATTCCCTTCCAATGTCTAAACTATGAACTAGTAATCTCTAACTTGGAAATAATAATGCAATCCAATATTTTATCTGTCTTCCTCTTTGAAATGTTATTTTTATTATTAGCAATAATGCTCCTGACACTTTTCAAAATTCTGTAAGATCATTGGTATGAGGCACTTCGCACTTTTTGGCACTGAGTATCATCTTAATATTAACTGGATTTAAATGAGCTTAAATCTACAAAGACTGTGATTATTATAAAGCATTTTACTCTTTTCCTGATAGCTTGACACCTAATTCCATAAAAGGGAAGATGCAGTCTCATTCAGTACATGGTACATATGAAGAAACTGAAATGTGTATCTGCATTTTATTTCTCAGGTGTCACTGATCAACCACATTTCATTATCTTAAAACAGTTAAACATAAATGTATTTGAACAATAAGATTTCCTAAATTTCAATTTTTCTCACTTGCATTATAGTGAATCCTCAGAAGTTCTTTATATTGGAAGCATTGTATGAGACAATTCCCTGGATTTATTCTTAGAAATATGAGGCTTTGGTGGGAGGGGAGGAGAGATGGGAAGAACATTGGTATGAATGGGGTGTGATTTTACCATCAAGTTGCTATTGTATACAAAATAAATTTAAATATTTTTTCTAATATTATTCTGAATATTGAAGCAAATTTTTCATTTTAGCCACCTAAAATGCCATCCATGATTAATACAATAGACATTAAAATACAAGCATTATGTATTTGACATAGGACAGACCAGATAGACATTGAATGCTCACGACTGACAAAAAATGTTTAAGTCAAGTGCTTAAAATGTGCATACAAAAGACAACTCAAAAAGACTTGTTTTATTTAAAAAAATTAAATGAAAGTTCTGAGCACAGTTCTGATAAGAAACCTCTATAGCCTATGACATGCTGCTCAAGCATATTTGAGTTTTTCTACTTTGCTTCCTGTATCAGTATAAACAGTTAATTTTGCAAGTCCATCTAGAGTATGAGCTTAATTCATTTTTGTACACATTTGTCCCCCATTCTGCTGCATCTCTTTTGGCATTTCTGTTCTCTGGGATACCTATTGGTTCTCTGTGCTTTAGACCATGTTGCTTGCTCACTTTGCCAAAAGAGACCACCATATGTTTTATCCAGTGCATCCAAAGTCTATCAGACTTTACTTATTTTAAGAATTATCCATTAATGACAGTTACTGCTATTTCTTCCCTTTTTGCCTAGTTCAGAGGTGAGAAATATTTCCCTTTAAAGGCCCAGAGATATTTTTAAAGCGAGAGAAAGTTAATTTTCACAAAATTTTTATTAATTAAAATAAAATAATAATTGTAATAAAGTATAATTTTGATGGAATACAGGTCTATTATGGAAATTAATGAACTTCTGTATCTCATCTCTGAAAATATCTTCTTACAAAGAAGGGAACTCTCAAATTCTAATATCAATCCAGGAGTATGTGATTTTAGTTTAGTATAAATGTATATATCTCTTAAAAGTTATTTGATAAATTATATTAGATTATTTTTTTGGCTTTGCCACTTAGCATATCATTACATTGAAGATTAGTAATTTCCAACTAAAAGCCAGGTAAATCTCTTAAATTTTATTTTGTCACAACTTATATCAGGATTGAGATACTCATATATATATATACACACACATATTTTTTTTTTAACCTTTGACAGCCTTGATATATATAAAGTAACTTGATATGACTTGTGATATGGAGAACTTGTCAAAATGATTTTACTGAATTGTAAGTTTCACATATAAGCACTCTTTTACCTTGTGATTTGTCAACTGATTTATTTAAAGATATTAAGTATGTACAAAATTTATTTTCTGAAGTGATTCAATGTTTGGTATTAATAGTTGAGGTTGCTTCTTCTCATTTAATAAAATCGCTATCTTGGACTTGAGCTCGAAATATCCCCATAAAATTTTGTTAATGTTAAGCAATCCGGCACTTATTTGGGAGGACAAGTCAGGATATTCAATTTGTCATTTTGATAAGTTAATACACCTGACAGTGATTTGTTTCGCAGAGTGAATAAAATTCACTCTTGACCCTATAGATTCAATAATACAAGATAGAGTAAAATACTTCCCACAAAATATGTTGATGTATGATGCAACAAGTAACCATAGACTTGAAGACCTCATATTTTCACAAAATTTTTTTTGTTACACTAAACTTATTTTTTCCCCACACATGTTTTAACAACTATCAGTCATAAAATTTTTAGTACACCCCCTTCAGTTATTATTGAATTTTGTGTTTTCTCAACTACTTTGAAAATGTTCTTGTCTATTCTTCTCCATGAAAACCATCCATAGATGCTAATTATTTAGTTGCATCAAATTTGGCATTGCTTCTTCACACAAAGAGCAACTGTTCATTGTTGATAAAATATTTTAACTCATGAAGAGACAATGAAACTTATTCTAAATCATTTACCCTTATTTTTTATAGCCACGATTGTAGTTGTGATTGATGTTCTCAACTTTTTGAGTCACTGTATTTGCCAAAAGGCTAATTTAAAGTTTATATTCTCTGAACACCTTTCTTCAGCTACTGTAAGCATACATGATTTAATTAACTCTCCACCAGAACTGGCTTTCTTTGTTTGGACAACAATTGGGCCTTTCAGAATTTAACTTTGGTCACAGCCTAATTTTTATTGCTATTTTATTTTTGTGAAGAAGTTCTGGTGTGATGAGATATTACATTTTAACTTTTTAGTTTTTGTGACTATTGCTTTTCTGTGAGTTGTGATATTGCAATGAGTGCTTAGTTTGCTAATGTCAATTTATATACTATCATTTTTTCACTGTTACTGTGTCATTGCATAATAAACATGACTTGTCATTTAAATTGGTAAGAGAATAATTTCTGCCCAATTGCTTTGAAGTTGTGATGTTCCAAGTTTGATGTTTTCTTCTTATTTTGACATGATGGGCATGCACTGGTAATAAAAATAAAGAAATAAAATAAACTGTCATAGTAATACATGTAGCACTTGAAACCCTGTCAAGTAATAGCTGCATCACTTCAATTTTTAGTGCTCAAAACAGCAATACAAAATCATTAGAGTGTAACATAAGGTCTTTGACACAACTACTCTATTTTGTTATATTAGCACCAAAACATCCAGCAGTCACTGAATCGGAATTCCTCAGCTTCTTTGAAAAATATTTCCTCTTTATGGATCAAGTAACTTCTTACCAAATCTATTCCCACATATTCCAAAATCTCACAGAGAAAAATTATGTATTATATTCTTTCAGTATATTAAAAAGAGGAAATATTCTATATCCTGAGGGAAAAAAATTAAATGTGTTACAGACATCATCTTTTTAAGATGCTTATCATTGTTCTGGGTTGATACTTTAGAATCTGTGAATTCATTGATAAAATCTTGGTTTTATTACATATATTAAATGCCCTTATATACACAATGTAAATTTCTATTGTAGCACACACAGGATAGATTTTAGGATGAGACAATTGTGCATTCATAAATATAACTCTTAAGGCCATTACATTGTAAAAGAATTGGACTAAAATTCTCTATACCTTAATTTGATTTATTTAAGTATTTTAAATTGTCTTCCACAACTTTGCATATACTTAATTGAACACTAAAATGTAACACTAGTACATAACTTTCATAAGAAAAGTATTTCATTTCTTTTTTATACTCCTTTTATTTTTAGTATCTAGAGCTGTACCTGGCACATTTTCACCTTCAATTATCTGTTTGTTGAATAAATGTGATGTCTCGAAAATGATAATTTACTCAAGCAGAATATTATCTATGTGTAATGCTTTTGTTAAATGCATTTTTAAACTTTTATCATAAAACTTAAAAGTACTTATTTCCCCCCTCTTTCTAAAGCCAATGAAGGAGGTTGTAAGATCTCGCACCCCCATGAAAGAGCCAACAACTGTTGAAATCTGGACTCATCCTCAACCACAGGTATGAATGAGACATTACTTATGATATTTTCTCCCTATTCCTTATGTAAGAAAGTTCATACTTTCCCTCTGAAGTTTCAGTATTTGAATCAGCTGGAAGTGACCGGTAATAGCTCATCAGAAGAAATAGTATGGAGGTGTATTAACATACATATGTACATAGGAGCCCTACAAAAATATGAAAACTCGAAGAAGGGCCAGATAGTTGTGACTTAAATACTCTCTTCATAGGGGAAAAGGACATAGGAAGGTGTATGCAATTTTAGACAAGTAATAAATACTTTTTAGGAGAAATGAATGGGTCCCAAGGACAGACAGTAGCCTGAGACAAAGTTGCTCTGAGTTATGGAAGAGGTGGACAAATTGCAATAAAGTGAGAGATAGAACTAAAGTGAGAGATAGAACTACAGTACCAACAAAAGTGGTTTTTTTTTGTTTGTTTTTGTTCTTAATTTTTTTGCAACTATAATCTCTCAGGAAACTGTAATAGGTACAGACATAGCTGGGCATGGTGATACACACCTGTAATCCCAGGGACTCAGGAAGCTGAGGCAGATGGTTTGTTGTGATATTGCCTTTTTCATCCCGTATGCTAGTAATTTGAGTTCTTGCTCTTCTTCTCTTCGTTAGCGTGGCTAAGGGTCTGTCGATTTTATTTATTTTTTCAAAGAACCAGCTTTTAGTTTTGTCGATTTTTTCAATTGTTTCTTTTGTTTCGATTTCATTAATTTCAGCTCTGATTTTAATTATTTCTTGTCTTCTACTTCTTTTGCTGTTGTTTTGCTCTTCTTTTTCTAGGATTTTGAGTTGAAGTATTAGATCATTTATTTGTTGTTTTTTTTTTTCTTTTTTTAAGGAATGAACTCCAAGCAATAAATTTTCCTCTTAGAACTGCTTTCAATGTGTCCCATAGATTCCGATATGTTGGGTCTGTGTTTTCATTTATCTCTAAGAATTTTTTAATTTCCTCCTTGATGTCTTCTATAACCCATTGATCATTAAGTAACCTATTGTTCATTCTCCAAGTGATGTATGATTTTTCCTTACTTCTTTTATCGTTGATTTTCAATTTCATTCCATTATGATCAGATAAGATGCATGGTATTATCTCTACTCCTTTATATTGTCTTAAGAGTTGCCCTGTGACATAATATATGATCTATTTTTGAGAAGGATCCATGTGCTGCTGAGAAAAAAGTGTAAATGCTTGATCTTGGGTGGTATATTCTATATATGTCAATTAAGTCTAGGTTATTAATTATGTTATTGAGTTCTATAGTTTCCTTATTCAACTTTTGTTTGAAAGATCTGTCCAGTGGTGAGAGAGGTGTGTTGAAGTCTCCCATGATTATTGTATGGTGGTCTATTAGACTCTTGAATTTGAGAAGAGTTTGTTTGATGAACATAGCTGCACCATTGTTTGGGGCATATATATTTATGATTGTTATGTCTTGTTGGTGTGTGGTTCCCTTGAGCAGTATGTAGTGACCCTCTTTATCCCTTTGGATTAACTTTGGCTTGAAATCTATTTTATTTGATATGAGTATGGACACTCCTGCTTGTTTCCGAAGTCCATATGAGTGATATGATTTTTCCCAACCTTTCACCTTCAGTCTATGTATGTCTTTTCCTATCAAATGCGTCTCCTGAAGGCAGCATATTGTTGGGTCTTGTTTTGTGAACCATTCTACTAGCCTGTGTCTCTTAATTGGTGAGTTTAAGCCATTAACATTTAGGGTTATTATTGAGATATGGGTTGTTCTTCCAGCCATATTTGTTTATTTATGTTACTAAACATGGTTTGTTTTCCTCTTTGATTATCCCCCCCCCCTTTACTGTACTACCTCCTGCTGTTGGTTTTCATTGATATTTTCCATTTCCTCTTCTTGTAATATTTTGCCGAGGATGTTTTGAAGAGATGGTTTTCTAGCTGCAAATTCTTTTAACTTTTGTTTATCATGGAAGGTTTTAATTTCATCTTCCATCCTGAAGCTTAATTTTGCTGGATACACAATTCTTGGTTGGAACCCATTTTCTTTCAGTGTTTGAAATATGTTATTCCAGGATCTTCTAGCTTTCAGAGTCTGTGTTGAAAGATCAGCTGTTATCCTGATTGGTTTACCCCTAAATGTAATCTGCTTCCTTTCTCTTGTAGCTTTTAAAATTCTCTCCTTATTCCGTATGTTGGGCATCTTCATTATAATGTGTCTAGGTGTGGATCTCTTATGATTTTGCACATTCGGCGTCCTGTAGGCTTCTAGGATTTGGGATTCTGTCTCATTCTTCAAGTCTGGGAAGTTTTCTCGTATTATTTCATTGAATAGATTGCTCATTCCTTTGGTTTGGACCTCTATACCTTCCTGTATCCCAATGACTCTTAAGTTTGGTCTTTTTATGTTATCCCATATTTCTTGAATGTTTTGCTCATGGTTTCTTAACAGCTTTGCTGAGCTGTCTATGTTCTTTTCCAGTTGAAATACTTTGTCTTCACTGTCTGATGTTCTATCTTCTAAGTGTTCTACTCTGCTGGTAGTATTCTCAATTGAGTTTTTAAGTTGGTTTATTGCTTCCTGCGTTTCCAGGATTTCTGTTTGTTTGTTTTTTATAACCTCTGTCTCCCTGTATAATTGATCTTTTGCTTCTTGGATTTGTTTATGTAATTCATTGTCGAAGTGATCTTTCATTGTCTGATTTTGCTGTCTAATGTCTTCCTTGAGACTCCAGATCATCTGAAGCATGTATATCCTGAATTCTTTATCTGACATTCCATCTGCTGCAGATATTACCTCTTCTAAAGTTGAGTTGACCTGCATTGCTTGTGGTCCTATCTTTCCTTGTCTTTTCATACTGATCGCATTTCTTTCTGCTTGGTGAAACTGTTGTGTTATTGATTTTTCCTCCTATATATTTATATTGCTCTTGTATAGTTGCAAAGTCTCCCTCGAAGGCTTTGGCGGTGGTTCTGCCCCTCCTCCAATTGGGGCAATGTGCCTACCACGCCGGCAGGCCGCTGGGCCTGTACTTTTCGTGGGCCTGTTCTTTCGGTGGTCGCAGGTCTGCCTACCTTGCAGGCGTGAGCAGCAGCTCTGCCCCTCCGCTGGCCGCTAGGCCTGTTCTGTCTGTCGGTTGCAGGTCTGTCTACCTAGCAGGTGCTGGTGGCGGCTCTGCCCCTCCCCCAACCGGGGCGATGTGTCTGGCGGGCCAGTGGGCCTGTTTTGTTGGTGGTCACGGTTCCGCCTACCTTGCACGCACGGGGGTGGCTCTGCCACTCCGCGGGTTGATGGGCCTGATCTGCTGGTGAGTCGCAGGTCTGCCTACCTTGCAGGCGCCCGGCAGCTCTGCCCCTCCCCCAACCAGGGCGGGGCGGTGTCTGGCCGGCCGCTGGGCCTGTTCTGTTGGTGGTCATGGTTCTGCCTACCTAGCAGGCGCGTGGGGCAGCTGTGCCCCTCCGCAGGTTGCTGGGCCTGAACTGCCGGTGGGTCGCAGGTCTGCCTACCTTGCAGACTCGGCGGGTGGCTCTGCCGCTCTGCGAATTGCTGTGCCTGTTCTGCTGGTGGGTCGCGGGTTCGCCTACCTTGCAGGCGCCCTGCGGCTCTGCCCCTCCCCCAACCGGGGCGATGTGTCTGGCCGGCCGCTGGGCCTGTTCTGTCGGTGGTCACGGTTCCGCCTAAGATGGTTTGATAATAATAGTATAGTTAGTTTATTTGTTTGATCAGTTACAGTTTTTCCTTTCAAAATATCTATTAAATGATTGTCTCTTTTACCAATGTTTAGGAGAGTTCTAGGATAATGGATTGAAACAAATTGAGAAATGTTACATAATATGGCAAATTTAAGTCTTAGTATAATAAAGCACAATTTGTTTGATGTTAATTAGGCAAATATTAGTGAAATCTCAGTAAAATAAATTAGGAGAAATGCATTTGAGCTTTTATTTTTAACATCAAATTATGAGGTAGTTTTAAAGAAACTAATTTCCCCCATTTCAATCAAGATAGCCCAAAATGTGACTAATAAATACATTTAAATTTGTTTTCCTAATAAAGGCTATAAGGGTACTTTTAAAAACTAATGTGAGGAGTCCAATATCTAAAAATTCTATGTCATTCAATATTCTATGTCTGGTTAATTTACTGTTGTTATGTTAATATGGTAAAAGTCCTGAATCTAATAGCTTGGGTGCTGGATGACTAGCCATAAATTGTTTTCCATCCAGTTATTTTCAAATATCATTGTTTGGGGCTGGTGTTGTGGCTCAGTGGTAGAGCACTTGCCTAGCATATGTGAGGCGCTGGTTTTGATCCTCAGCACTACATTAAAAAATAATAAAATAAAATATTATGTCCATCTATAACTAAAATAATTGAAAAACTCTATTGTGTGTTACAAGGGAAATAAATTCAGAAAATTTGATACATAAATAGAGATCTACAATATTAATGTGGAAAGAGAATCAAATTTGTTTATTATTTCATGTGTGCTTCTAAAATTCACAAAAAAAAACATGTGTTTTACAGTTATTACATCCTACAGTATTTCACATAGTTTATGCTCTTTGGTAGACTTATAGAACTATTTTTTTTAATATTTATTTTTTAGGTATACTGTGGGAAGAAATAATTTTATAAAGGTAAATTATAACATAGTATCTATCCAAATTATCACAAGTTTTAAATCATTCAACCTGAATTTGTTTTTTTGTCAAATTTCATATTCAGATTCTCATGTCTGGCACCTCTGATTTTTCCTCAAGAAAATTGGTGAAGAAATAGAATATGAGGTGAACCATAATATAATGACTTTCTACATTTTTATCCAAGATGCCTCTCATACGTTCAGCATCAGTTTTATTGACTCCTTGATGTTAAAACAAACAAACAAACAAAAAACTCTGAGTCTTTAAAAGTTTTGAAGAAAAGTACACAATATATTTTTCTTTTTATTCATTTATTTTTCACAGCTTCAGGGCTTGACACTTCCTGGGCAAGTACTGTGCGATTGAGCTACACCCTGAGTCTTATATAATTTTATGGTATATAAATTAAGGTCCCAAAATTTGGCCTACTATTGTGACATTGCTTATAACTGGTATAATTATTTAGAAGTCAGATGGAATTAAACATTGTTAAGTAACATATGTCCTGCATGAATAAGAAGATGCTCCATCAGTAATATTTTGTTTAGTCAAGTACTTACTACTGATTGTATTCTACTAAATCAAATGCAATATAATTTACTAATTTCTTACCAATTACTGATTTTTTTTTCATTTTTAACCAAGTTATAATCTCCATAGAGAATAATGGGTGCCTACATAGTGGTTTCTTTTTGCTCGAGGATCTTTTATTTCATAAGCCTTTTAAGTATCTGATAGCCTTGATTGTCCTTACTGCCTGAGGCTTCAATTGCAATTTGACATGCATTATAAAAGTGAAAAAAATTAAAAAGTTAAGATAAGCTGTATAGTGGTAAGTTACATTGCATATGCAGTATTACTATGCATAAGGTACAAATAGGAACTTTTCAAACTTGTTTTTGATAAATATTGTGCTGGACTCAGAAAAGTTTAAAGAAAATATTTTTTTATGATTGAGCTTTTATGCTTCTTTATGAAATATCTTATCTTCAAGAAGATATTCATTACTCATTTGGGGAATTTAAAAAAAAAAATTTCTGAGCCAGGTGTGCTGGCGCACTCCTGTAATACCAGCAGTTTGAGAGGCTGAGGCAGGGGATTGCAAGTTTAAAGCCAGCCTCAGCAATTTAGCAAAGCACTTAGCAACTCAGCAAGACCCTGTCTCTAAATAAAATATAAAAAGGGCTGGGGATGTGGCTCAGAGGTTGAGCACCCCTGGGTTCAGTCCTCAGTACCCCCTCCCCCCAAAAAAAGCAATTTTCTGAGAAAAGAAAGGACTAACACTAGAGTAATTCTGAAAATTATTTCCATTTCTCCATTGAAATCTTTAAATACATCAAACATTCAGATGTCACTAATTAGAATCCTTGATACAGGTAGTGAATTTGACAGTTTACTTTTAAACACATGGGCAAGTGCTACAGTTGTATCTTTTATAGCACAATGGTTCCTGGCAATAAAAGCCAACTATTCAACTAATTAAAGTAGTATGTGAACCATGAAATCATAGATCAACTTATCATATGGATAAAGTAGATCAAATGAGAGCGTCCATTTCCTTATAAGAGGAAATACATTTTTGTTAGTCTTAAGAAAATATTTAAATAGCTGGATTTGGTGCATAACTGGGATCATAAATGTTCACCAGGGAATACTGTAGCATTGGTAGAGTACATAGATGAAATAGAGAGCTGGTTTTTGGCCAGCTTTACATATGCTTTACATATGCTGAATGCATATGTCAGTTTGTCTGAGGCTCTTATTTTTTTGTAATGTGGCATTTATAGTGGCTTGATCTTTTCCCTTTTCATAATGAATTCTCCCTCCATTTTCCTTGCCTATGATTTATAGCAATTATAATGCTTAATGAGCTAACAAGTCAAAGCTGAATTATATTCTTTCAAATTGAAACAAAATAAAATTAGTATATTTCTTGCGGCTTTTCATACTTTTCTGACTTGTCAGTAGTAATTGCATTGCTTGTGAAAAAACTTTTGTCACTAAGATATTATTCTGATTATGAATATAGAAAATGTCTTGACTATCACTGCATTTCATAAAAAACAGATATTTTGTTATCAGATCTTATATTCATGGAAACATAAACAGTTCAGCATGATAGTACTGCAAAACTTAGGTAGAATGTTTGGCTTGTATACATTATACTGTTTGATTTTAATTCCCCAAATCTTATAGCCACAGCTAATGAATGAGTCATATATATTTAACAAAGACCATTACTAACTTTGACTCAGACAGTAAATAAAATAATGCAAAGCTGTTGAGTTATTCAAGAGAAATAAGGAAAGTACAAGTAAAGACTAATTGGAAAGGCTGATGGAAGGAAGTGAAATATTCCAATTGAATTTATTTATTTAATTTAACAAAACTTTTTGAGAGAGAGAGAGAGAGAGAGAGAGAGAGAGAATTTTTTAATATTTATTGTCTAGTTTTCAGCGGACACAACATCTTTATTTGTATGTGGTGCTTAGGTTCGAACCCAGCGCCCTGCGTATGCCAGGCAAGCGCTCTACCGCTTGAGCAACGTTCCCAGCCCCATAATTTAACAAAATTTTTATAAATTTACTATGTACAGTATAATCTCTTAAACAGTTAACTTGTTTAATTTTCATTACAAATCTATGCTTATTATTAAATCTATTATTACTTTTTTATTTATAAATAAAAAATAGTGGCACAGAAATATACTAGAATATATTTAAAGTTGAATGCATATTCCTTGTGTGTTACTCCAACAATCACTTTCCTAACCACTATGGGAAATTTTTTCAAGAGTGAAATGAAAGAATGGAGGTTAGTCCTGGGGACAAGAAATATTTTAAATGGAAGCTTTTTCCGATGTTAATCAAATATAATTTTCTGTTCAGCTAGAAGTATATTTTGTATACATTTGCACATGATAATGTAAGATGACCCCTTTATGATGCTAAAATGAAAAGAAAAATAACTGCAAACCATAAAGAATGTTGAAATAATTCCCCAAATGCAGTTTGTAGAGATGTTAAATCTACTATGATAATCTTTAATGAAAGTCTTTCTGCAGGACAAGAAAGGCTAATTAACAGTGATAGAATGTGAGAATTTCCACAGTTTTTAAAATTGCCTTCTAATCTTGGAATTATGACTAACAGGATCACAAATTCAATATGTTAACATCAAATTCATTTGATGGAGGAATTGCTACAATGATATATTTTATCACAGTACAGTTTAAGAAATCCACAGGAGTTTGGTTAATCAGTTTTCATAAAATATAATCAGCTCTTAAAAATTCTTTCATATGACCTACAATTGCTGACAAAGTGAGTGACACAAGTTTGGGTTTTTGTAAACACTACAAATGGAAGTTTTGATGCTCAGGTTTAGGGTCAACAGTGCTCTTCTTTAACAACGAAAACAAAATAGATAATTCCAGAAAATTGCCTTCCTAGAATATGCATGATTGAATCATCAAATATTAGACTATACATGGACAACCTTTTCTATTGCTATCAATGTGTCTATGGGGGTGGGTGGGGACCACTTGTAATGTTTTTTCATTAGTAACAGACCTATCCTGAAAAACGTTCACTGGGGTCATGAAACCACTTAACATTTTCCAAGTTGAACATTCCATTAACTATCTTCAATTGTCAGCCAGTTTCACATCACATGACATTTTTATAATGCTTTTAAGATACCCACTTATATATAAAAAAAAACTTTTCAAACCATGCATTTCATAATTCATGTTTTCCTCAAAGACTAGAGTACTTAATCTTTTTCTTAGAAATTCAGGATTTTTTTTGTTATGACTTCTCTATTTTGTAAGGAAAAACATATGTTCTAGGAAGTATAAGGTAACCATTGCCATGAAGTTTTGAGATCAGAATTTTTCCAGAGCTTAAACTGGAAACTTTAGAGAATTATTTTCATATTCGAGAGCTATTTTGTGAAAGGCATTAAATGCCAAGCCAAATTTAGATGTAACTCTTTACACAATAGGAAGCCTAATTTAAAAAGAAAATCAACATACTCTGATGTGACAACATTATTTATAAGTGATGGATGTTATTTTTAGACATAGGGAAAATTCTTAACATTGTTCTCCAACCAGAGACCTAAGATTTTGCCATTGTCCTTGACCTTTAGCAGTTTGAGTGCTTTACTTTTAATTATTAATAACTTTTATTTTTAACTGATTATTAAAGGCATCATACTAAGTGCTCTACAGTAATTATTTCCTTTTATTTTGTCCTTATAATAGCTTTGTTGAGATATCTTTTAGTTGAGCAAACTGAGCCTCAGGGAGGTTAAATAATCTAAATAAGATTGCACAGTTTAAAGAGTTAGATTAAAAAAAACCCTCTGATTCTAAAGTACATGCTCTTTGCTCAATCATACTTTCCCTCACATCTTGTCATATTCATACGGAATGGTTTCTCAGTGAACATATATCACAAGTATGATATGACAACCCTTGATTAATTTGGCATGTTAATAAAAATCAGCAACATCAAATATAGGTGTCATATCCACAAATGAAAGTTTTTGAGCACCCACAGCAGGTGAATATACAGTACAACAGATGGAGACCATTCTTCTGGAGCTCTTGAACCACAAAATATTGCAACCAACTTTGAAAAGAAGTTATTAACTATGGTGTTCATATCTACTATTTATTAGGCTTCGGAAAATAAATACAGAATTTACCATTCAGTATAATAATAATACAAATTGAAAAATATAAATTCTTTTTTTTCAAAAATGGGAAGAAATCAAAATAGTATACCCATATTATATGAATCATTTGTTTATATAGAGTTTTGGATTATGACTCATCAACTTGTGCCTGAGTCTTCTAGCAATGCCTAGCACCCAACTTAAAAAAAAAATTGTAATCACAGAGGGAGTCTTGTTGATCACACTGAAATCAAGGTGCTAAAAGCTCATCACTTGGTTTATCATGTGGAATCATAAGAAAAGCACTTTCACAGTGAAATGGAGGCCACCTGAGAGAGGATAAACACTAGGAATAGAGCTGGAACATCATTGTGATGAAGGTATGATCTTGAAAGGAGAGAGGCCTGTAAGGCATGGTAGAATTCCCAAGAGGGACTATGATTAATTTAGATTATCTTTCAGGTCCTGATCTGGTGGAGAAAGTCTATAGAAAAAAATACGTAAGCAAAGTTGATACTCATGGTCAAGCAATGATACTATCTGATTCTCTTTGCAGTGAGACTCCAACTAATAATTCTCCTATTAATATAGACAGAGCCTTGGACAAGTGATAAATTATTTGAGTTTGTTTCCACATTTGCAAGCTGGGTATATTAATATAATTTTCATATAATTTCTATGAGGGTTAACATAAAAAATCTTTGAAATTGGAATATAGTAGATGTTCAACAAATTTTTATTTTGTTCCAATCAATATAAAAATTAAAAATTATAGCAGGAAGCAGAGAAACCTCTAAGACATATGATTTGGGGAAGTAAAATTGGGTTAAGAAACAGGTACACTCAAGTATATATACCCACATAAGTGCATTAAATTTTGTACTTAGTAAGAATAGGAATCTTAAAGTATTCCAAGTGAATGGTGCAGATTGGATCTGGTCTAAAGTAGAGATGGTTTTTCACTCCACACAGTTGAACAAGCTGAGAACATTCACAAGTATCTATAGAAGGAAATTGGACAAGTCCCAGAGATATAATATGCCCTTGCCTTTCATTGATTTTGGCAGTAATTATCACAATGGAAAAAAAAGAATAAAATCTGTTTACCTTAAGTTTATATCAGTTTCTCAAACAAGCATAAAATTATATGCTAAAATACTTCATTTTTGCTGTTCTAAAACTATTATAAGCAAATTCAAAATGTAATCTTGGAGGACACACTGCTTAGATTGCTCAGATCTGTGGTAGCCAATATACGAATTTCTAATTAGTTTGATATGTCGGCTGATGTGATCTAAAGCTATGTAATAAATAATAAAAAGAAAATGGAACCATCTTAAAAACTGGATCTATTATATGATCTAATGATCATATCATTCTTTGATTTCCAGCACCACTGTAGAGCAAACCATTATTCTCAAAAGATTTTTTTAAAGGTATATACAATGATAGGGAGCTCCTTGGTATGGTGTGGAAGTATTTTTCCTCATGATTAGATTACTCAATCGGAATGTTGGATCTGTCATCCTGGGACTTATATCTTCAGGACACATTCTGTGTCACATGTAATAGTGCCAAATTGCTCTACTTAATGTTGTGCCCAAATGTCAGACAGGCAATGCTGGAACAATTTAGTAAGTTTCATGCTTCTGAGACTTTAAAGATTTTCCTATTTTTGTTTTGTTTTGTTTTGTTTGACTTTGTAGTATAGTCCTTCTCCCCTGCTGTTATTTCCTGCTGATAATTCCTATTAGTGAACATAGCATAGCATCCTGATCTTTCTGCAGTTGTCAGCCCTCCTCTATGATATAGTGCTTTTCTTTTCTCTTAACTGAAGTTATTGAAAATAAGGTAGGACAAGACTTTCTGTGCATATGGAAATTCTCACCAGGTTTTTACAAAGATCTTTGGTCATGTTTGGCTTACCCGTACGCATTCATAAGAGTGAGTTCCCAAATCTGTTTCATCTGTGTATTCTTACAGGATGGTTGCAAAACATATCACCTTGAGTGATGCTGTAGCACTTCAATTTCTCTCTCTTCTAGACTCATACTATTAGTCCATTCTCAAGTGGCTATTATTTTTCAGTCTATATTCCAACACAGATTATGGATCATTCCAACTTCAAAAGTCTTCAGTTGTCTCCCATTGGTTGTTCAAATAAGTTTATTTACATTCAGGACTCTGTTTTATCCCACACCTTTCATTCTGGTTTTATAACCTGTGAATTATATTTAATCCATACTTCAGTTCCAATCAAATTGATCTGTTTGTATTTTAAATTTCCCATTCATCCTTAGATATTTATTTGTATATATTTCTCCCTTCCTTCCCAGTCAGTTCTTCCTTTATCTTGACCTGTGTTTAATCATGGGCTTTAACTCATTTTAAAGGCACCCAACTGGCTATGAGTTCTCCATTCCTTTAACTCCTCTAACACTAAGTCTTCAGCCCTCAAAGCATATCATATATAGACTTATATTTGAAGTATCTGTGTTCCATGTTTTATTCCTCTACTGTAATGTGAGTTCTTGAGATCAGGGATGACCTTCAACTTAAGGCTTCATCCCTATCATAGTATCTTGCACTCATTATGTTTTACCCAGTGCCAGGCACAATATTCTTCTCTCACATAAGCAATGGTATCCACCTACACATTTTGTAAAGAGGTAATAATTCATCATTGAATAACAACTTGGTTTTGGTGTCTGCTAATTCTGGGCTTAAATACCAGCATTGCCACTGATTAGTTATATGATCCTCACTGGACTATTTAATAGCTCTGAGCTTTATTTTTCTCATTGGTCATGCAATAATAATTAAATTTATTTCATCAGGAATTGGTGGGGATTATATTAGATAACCTATACAAATCACTTAGTACAATGTTTGGCAGCTGTTTTATCTGTTGAGCTCTGAGCCACAAATCAGAATTTAATATTTTAAAGAAGTTTTATTTCTTTATCCATTTATTCTCAAAAATGTCTGTGTTGCTCTATTTTTAAACCTATGTCATCACACAGATAGTTTTATTTATTTATTTTTAATATTTTTTTAGATGTTGATGGACCTTTATTTTATTCATTTATTTATATGTGGTGCTGAGAATTAAACCCAGTGCCTCACACATGCTAAGAAAGTGCTTCACCACTGACCCACAAGTCCCTCTTTCTTCATTTTAAAGTGTCCAAAGAGAGAGATAACTTAGCATCCAAAATGCTTAGGTTATTAAACTCCTCCCTTCTTTGGCAATGGTAGAATGGTAGGAATTGATAAAACAAGTAACCCAAGAAGCAAAGCTGACTATTTGATTTTGTTACTTATCATCACTCCTGCCATCCTGAACTCCACCAGTGTCCTTGGTACATGAAGAAAAAAATTGAAACAAGATCAAATGTAGCCTTCTCATAATTCACAATAATGAAACTGTGGAACCCTTCTAGGTATCTATAAATGCATGAATGGATAAAAAATGTGGTATACATACACATTGAATTTTATTTGGCCATGAAGAAAAATTAAATTATGGCATTTGCTGGAAAATGGATGGAACTGGAGACCATGATGTTAAGTTAAATAAGTCAAACTGAGAAGGTCAAATGTCACATGTTTTCTCTCATATGTGGAAGCTAGAGATGAAAAAGGGAAAGAAAGTTGAGGATCTCATGAAAATCAAATGGAGACCAGTAGAGGAAAGGGACTAAGAAGTAGAAGTGGGGTACGGGGAGGGATATTGATCAAATTATATTGTTACATTGTGTGCATGTACAAATATGCAACAACAAATCCCATAATTATGTACAATTATAATGCACCAATAAAAACTTTGGGAAAAAATGTGGCCTCAATAAGACATCCTAATGAAAGATACATTTAAAAAATCAACTATAACTAATTTATTCAAGACTATCAAGTAACCTCTTAAAAATTCTATAAAACAATTTTAGAAGTGGGGTATTTCTAACATACATGTGAGCTATTTTTTATATTCTGTTTACTAAATGAGAAACTGCCTCCAAGGCATAGATATTAAAGTTAAACAAGCAAGATATTTAGTGATCTGCCTTGGTTCTTGTTGTGTGTACTGAGAGGGATATAATTGAGCATCTCTTTGGCCATTTGCCTTTGCCTGTACAAAATAATTGTTTCCTGTAAGAAACTTTTTAAATATTCTGATGCAAGGAATAGGAACTTGTAAAGCCTCTACATTATTCCCTCTGCCCATTGATAGTAGGGCATCCTGAAGAAGTATCTGTTTAAGGCCTAGGGATGGTTAAGTCAAGATGAATATTCAGTCACAAAGCTGTTTGTACTGACTCTTCTTCAAGGTAGTGATGCTTATGTTGGCTAATGTTGCTGAAATGCTACTGAAAGCAGCACTGGAGTCATTTTACCAGGATAGCGTGTCTTCTCTTTTTTGCTTTAAAAATATGGTAATGATACTATTCTTGGAAGTCCACAGTCCTGTTCCCCCGGAAGTTGAAGATTGTACACCCGAGAAACATTGAGGCAAGAGCAGAAAAGAAGATTTATTTAAAGGATAGAATAAAGACATATTTCTTGGGAGGGAGAAGGGGATCCAGACCTAGTACACCCCACCTAGTGGAGGGGGTGAATCTTGTCCTCTTCTAGTTTCCAAATTTCTTACTTCTAATGTCCCCTCCTTCCTATCCAGCCCATATGGACAGAAGGTGGGAAGGGGGTGATCCAGGGGTGTCTCTCCCAATTTTCCATTGTCTCCCCAGAAAAGCAGGAGGAGAGCTGCCCAATGGGGTACTCATTAACACCTCTTTGCCAGGAGGAACAATTCCCTGGAGGCAGATGACCTTGGCCACAGGTGAGGAGGAGAGGAAAGTGTCCTGAAGGTATTAACATTCCATTCCCTTTGAATCAGCTTCAATCTTCCCAACCTGAACCAAAAATCTATCTACACTAACTACCTGTCCTTTGTTCTTTTTTTAAATTGCTTTTATTTTTTAATTACATGACAGCGGAATGCATCACAATTCTTATTACACATATAGAACACAATTTTTCATCTCTGTTTGTATATAAAGTATGTTCGCACCAATTCATGTCTTCATACATGTACTTTGGATAATGATGTCCATCACATTCCACCATCATTGCTAACCCCCTGTCCCCTCCCTTCCCTTCCTACCCCTCTGCCCTATCTAAAGTTTATCTATTCCTCCCATGTTCCCCCTGCCTACCTCACTATGAGTCAGTCACCTCATTTCAGAGAAAACATTCAGCATTTGTTTTTTTGAGATTGACTAACTTCACTTAGCATTATCTTCTCCAATGCTATCCATTTACCTCCAAATGCCGTGATTTTATTCTCTTTTATTGCTGAGTAATATTCCATTGTGTATATATGCCACATTTTTTTTTAATCCATTCATTTACTGAAAGGCTTCTAAGTTGGATCCACAATTTAGCTATTGTGAATTTTGCTGCTATAAACATTGATGTGGCTGTCCCTGTAGTATGCTGTTTTTAAATACAGGAGAGAATGTATATATGAGAAGGAAATTATTAAAAACAAAACAAAAAAACTATAGATTTTTTTGATCCTTGAAGGTGTCTGACACAAATTTCTGAAAGAAAATAATTGAATTAACATCAAACATAACAACCTCTTAAAATTCATACTTAATCGCTGACAGGTGCCATTTACTCTGTCTAGAATGGTTGTATCTTGGCAAATTGGGTATGCTTTGAGTATTCTGTGGGTGTCCTCCACCCACACAATTGCTTTTCTTCCATTTATCCTTTGCATCACCTTTGAGTGTTTGGCATATTTGTTAATATGTAGTGTAAAAACATATTGGGCTTCTGTTGATATTTTTTCAATTGCGACAATTTTTAAAAGTTCCATTGTTGTTAGTTTAAAAGGGAGTTTTACAACATGTCAGATGCAAATTTTTTTCTTTTAATATTCTAATAAAAACATCTTTGAGAGTTGCTCTTCTGAGGCATTATAATTTACACCTGTACAAAATGCATATTGCTCTAAATGAAGGTAAATAAATTATTTGTACCATATGTCCAACTCTCTCTCCTTGTTTCACATTTTTCATTGTAAGCTGTTTGTAGTGTTTTTCCTTTGCTTTATTGTCACTCAAAACAATAATTCAAAGAAAAAAAGCATTTATTGAGAGGCTGATTCAGCCAAGTTCTAGGGCAAACAAATATAATCATAAAAAAAGAATAGGAAAAAATAGTATAGGCCCTATCTCGAGTAGCTCACAGGTTAGTAAAAATAATGTGCCAACTACTAATTATAAACATGATGGAAAATTAAAAGATGCTAAATGGTTGAAAAAGTAGCATGCTGTGACCATGAAAAGAAATTGATCCCATTTGACTTTAAATGGAGATCAGGAAAGATTTCTTGTTGATAATGGCGCTGAAATTAGAATTCAAAGATTAGGATGCTGAGGATGGGGTTAGGATTAATGACTTAACATTTTATAGAAATAAAAAAAAGCAAGCAGAGTGTTTTGAACTTTACAGACCTTCAATTTACGGTAATAGCTATTATTTTCCATACTCTTATAGGTAGTCAGTGGCAGAGTTGGAAACCAGATGGGGTGTACATTATAGCTCCACTTCTAAAGCAAAATTTTCTTCTTAAGAAGTTTTCCCTGATAAATAGAGTTGTATCAGTGACTTAAATTGAACTTCATCAATTTTAGATGAACTTGGATCATCTGTAGAACTTTCATTTTCAAGAACAAGTATGAGAGAAAAATAAAGATCAAAATGAGTCATGATTATTAAATGTCTTATTATTTTATTTTAAATTTATTTTAACTGATACCTAAAAACATAAAAATTATGCTTTTTTATGGGGGTTCTTAATCTAACTGTAATTTACTACCCATATCAACATTTATCTATCCTTCCTTCTCTTATATTCTATCCAGATTCTGGCAACCACCATTCTACTCTTTACTTCTATTCAACTTATATGAGATTTTTTTTTTTTTATGATTCCACACATTAGTGAGATCATGCAGTACTTGTTTTCCTGTGCCTGGCTTATTTAACTCAACATAGTAGTCTCCAGTTCTATTCACGTTTTTGCAAATGGCAGGATATGTTTATTTTTAAAGGCTGAATGTATTCCATTGTGCATATGCACCACATTTTCTTTATCCACTCATCTACTGAAGGACAAATGTGGTGTCTCCATTTCTTGCTGTTTTGAAGAGTGCTGTGTAATGAACATGGGACTGCAGATGTCTCTTTCACATTCATAATTCAATTTCTTTGGAAAGAGTACAAGGAGTGTCATTACTTCATCATATGGTAGTTCTGTTTTTTTTTTAAGAACTTCCCTACTGTCTTTCAAAATGTCTGTATTAATTTATACTCCTACAGGTACCATGCATGTGATCTCTTTTCTTCACATTTCCACTAGCACTTGTTATTTGTTCTCTTTTTGATACTAGTAATTCTCCCTGGAGTGAGGTGATAGTTCATCATGGTTTCAATCTGCATTTATCTGATGATTAATGATATAAAATTTCTAAAATATCTATTGGCTATTTGTATGTCTTCTCTTGAGAAATGTTTACATAGGTCTATTACTTATGTTTGATTGGTTTATTTGCATTATTTGCTACAGAGTTTTTTGAGTTCCTTATATATTATGGATATTAACCCCTTTTCTGCCATAAAACTTATAAATCTCCCATGCTTTGGATTGACTCTTTACTTTCTTGACTGTTTCCTTTGCTGAGTAGAAGGTTTTTAATTTGATGTAATCTCATTTGTCCATTATTTGCTTTTATTTCCTGTGCTTTTGGGATCTTGTCCAAAAATTTCTTGCCCATTTTAATATCCTGAAACATTTGCAGATTAAACAGATGCCAATAGATTAAAGATCAAACATCATACTTGATTGTCAAGTATTGAAAGGTTATTTGGACACAAATTAATATTTGCTTTCATTATTTTGTCCCAATACAAAATAACATTTTGGGGAATATGAAGACATATACATGCAAATGATGTTAATTACATGCTTTTAATCTCAAAATTTGATCATAGATGAAATGAAATATTTCAGAGATAAAGAGGCCAAAGCCAGTGAGCTTATAAGTGGCCTGTTTTTCCCTATTTTAAAATTAAATCCTTAGAATAAATTTTATAGCAGATAAAGAAATATCACCCAGTTAATCTATACTGTGAATATAATTTCAGGATGAATTTAGTTTTTTCATTAGTTAATTTATTTTAATTAGGTATATATTACAGCAGAATGCATTTTTGATTCATTGTACACAATTAGAGCACAACTTTGAATTTCTCTGTTTGTACATGATGTAGCATTGCACCATAAGTGCAGTCATACATGTACCTAGGGTAATAATGTCCATCTCATTCCACCATCTTTATGAATTTAGTTTTGATAGTGAATAGATGAAGTATACATTCTGTACATCAGCAAGTTTGAAAGTAATTTTACATATGTGTATATTTACATATCTGTCTTGTCACTCGTACTTACCTACTTTTATCAATTTACTTCCAATGAGAGCACTTATAACTCCTGAATCTGAATTTTATTCCTCATATTACTTTCCTCTACTTCTTTTATATCCTTTCATTGATTCAAGACAATATGCTAACTTTAGCTTCTATTTTCTAGATTTTTTTTTCTGGCATTGCTTAATTTCTCAAGATTTATAAATTTGATGTGAGTTTTAATAATTTTCAGTCATTTATATTCACCCAAGATTTTTTTCTAATGACAAATATATTCTCTAAGATAATGAGACAATGCTTCTGATTATGCCTAAAAGTCCTAAAGCTGTTGTTTCCTGTCATATGTTAATTTGATTTTAAATCTTCAACAAATAAATCTACCTCTTTTGTTCATTCAAATAAAATCTTGCAATTAGCTTGTTTTACCACTTAAACTTAAATAGTATTTCTGTGATCCTATAAAATGAAATCCATAATTTAAATTGTTATATTTCTGATTTTGTATTTCTTCAGGGTGAGAAACTGATTTGTGTGTTTGTGGGGATTTTAATGATTCAGACCTGGGAGCTTTAAACTCATGTTTACAATTTCTGAGATAATATAATGGACAAAAATTCTGCAAACATAAAGAAACTTAGAAAACTAAGCCAACATATCCATTTAACAATGAATATTGTTTTCTCAAAAAAATGAAAAGACATGTGTATACTTTATCAAATAGACTGTTCCTGAAAGCTAAACATATAACAAGCAGTTATATGAAGTAAGTTAAGTTCATACCATAATGAAATGAAAATGATATAGAGGGCTGGGGATGTGGCTCAAGCAGTAGGCGCGCTTGCCTGGCATGCATGCGGCCCGGGTTCAATCCTCAGCACCACATACAAACAAAGATGTTGTGTCTGCCAAAAACTAAAAAATAAATATTAAAAAAAATCCTCTCTCTCTCTTTCACTCTCTCTTTAAAAAAAAAGAAAAAAAAGAAAATGATATAGAAATTGATTGAAAAGGCAAGAAAACGGTTATATCTGCTATTGAATGATCAATTATTTTACCTTCTATTTAAAGATATATGTTCTTATCAACATACAGCCAAATTGTGTTGATCTAAATCTTTTTTAAATGTTTGTTAGTTAGCTGAACATTGATACTTTTGTTTAAGAAGATACCAGATTGTATTCGATTGTCCTGTAATACTCAAGTAATAAGTGTGTTTTGAATAATTGAATGATTTTAGTGACCTGAAGGGAATTGATGATGTTTCACAGATTCTCCAACATATATTTGTGGAGTACTTTAACTCTTGGCAAGACAGAAAATGGGTGTTTAAAATTTGAACATTAAGACCACAAGGTAAGGTCTACTCAAGTGATTTTATCTACATTTGAATCTGACAGGAACATTTCTGTGTTTGTTTCCTCTCCATTGAATTTTTTTTTTATCTTGAGGGAGGCAAGAGAATATATTCAGTGCCTTAAAAACTTGGATTTGCAAATAGACCTGGGTTTCAGTCTTAGTTTGATCCTTATTAACTATAAAACAATTAACAAATTAGTTTCTCTAAGTCTTGCTTTACTTATTAGTAAAATGGAGATGTTTCTACCATACCTATGGCATAGAGATATTGGAGAGATTCAAGTAAAAAATGTCTGTGAAGCATTGAGGCCAGTTCTAGGATACAGTCAAAACTTTAAAAGGGTAATTGTTTTTATTCCTTAATTTTTCATATTAAGGAAAGATATTATCTGGGATGCTTGTACTATTTATCCTCAAGGATTAGCAATAAATATTTTCCTTTGTTCCAACAAACCTATCCATGCCTTGGTTGAGGAGAATATATTCCCATTAAAAATGGCTTATCCCCTTTAATTAAGAGTGCTAAATTGTGCATTGTTGATCTAGGGTACTGTAAGATTTAATGTCTAGTGAGGCTGATGTGGGCTATAGCACTCAGTAAACACACTGAGAAAGGTGAGATTTGAGCTAAGCTTTAACAGATAGGTGTTATGCATATGGGAGAAAAAGAATAAGAGTAATAGTCTATTGGCTTGTAAAGTGGGAGATTGTCAATAGCATTACCAAAGATATAGCAGAGGAAACAAACATGGCATTTAAGAAAGAGGGAGTAGCAGTTAGATTATAAGGACAACATGCAATAGCTATCAGGTCTTCCCTCATTTTACCAAGGTCTCATTTTTCTTCTCAGACAATTCCCAAAGATGACTGAGTGGAGGAATTGCTGCACAGAAGAGTTTAAATTTGTTTTCTTCCCTGCTAAGTGATTCTGAAATATAAATGCTAACACCTAGAGAGTTGGGCTTTCAGCTTACTGTGAGATTTCATAAGGGAGTCATTAATAATGTCAGAATGCATTAACAGCCTAGAGAGGAGAGAAACTCCAGACTTGAAACTTTCATGACAGCACCTGAAATAAATTGTTAGCTAATATCAAAGGAGTGGCAGAGTTGACATGAATTTTTCTGGGTATAATTACATTATAACTTTTCCAATTTTATATTTAGTCTTTAGCTATGCAGGCCACTGACAAGTCTAAAATAAGATTTTATATGTATGAATTGAAATCAAAACAAAGAAGAAATTGTGCAAGTAAACAGTGAGAGAAATTATGTGATTTGGGTTTACATCTCACTTAAATGAAAAATAATTTTTGGGGGGTCACCCTTAGAAATGGGTTACAAAGAAAAGCCAAATGCTTTCTTAGATACAGTTCATAATAACTTATAAAAATGAGTTAAACTCACCCTAAGGATTAGAAACCCAGAAATGTCAATGACTTTATTGCTTTGAACTAATATCTGTGAATAACACTTGGCAATTAAAATTGATGGAGGGCAGTTGCTAAAAATTTGGATAATCTTAGAGTGAGACAGCATCTTATCTTTGTATGACAAAAATATCCTTGTTATATTTTGAAATATATTTATCCTAAAAATATATACAACATTTTTATGTATAATGATATTTAATAGAATATAATTGTCCAAGAAACATCGGTTGATTTTTTTCATGAATTTTTTATGCAAGATGAAGTAAAACCTAACTTTAAGACAGTTTGAACATACTTACAGTGTCCCCTAGAACTCAAGTTTTATCATTGTATTAATTTTCATTTATATATTTTAACTTTGTTTTCATGAATTTCTATCCATACATATGAACACACATCTATCTCTCATGGTATAAGACAAATGCATCTCTCTGCACAGAATTCCATTTAGTTTGGTGAATATGGGTGTTGCTAGAATGATCAGTAGAGTTGGTATGCTGGAAACTTGCCTCTTATTTTTCAGTGACAAAAAGATAACAGGAAGAAGTTGTTCTACAACTGCCAGAGCTATTGATAAATGTTCTGCTACAGTCAATAAATATTCTAGAGAATCCATACACTACAGGGAAGTTCCAATTTGATTCTCCATTTCTAGTCATACCACAAGAGACTATGGCACTGCAGAAAGGCCATGAGGTACATTTTTCATTATTTCCGAGTTTTACTTTCAGTCTGCCACAACCACAGAATACAGTCTAGAGTTACAAAACCTGGCCATAGGGAATTAGTGGTAAAATCATTGCAGTTTTTCACTAACATTTGAGAGTATATAGAGTGAAATTATCAGCTTTAGGCAGTTTTCAATAGATACTTCACTTTCTAGTAGATAATTTATGTATCACAGATAGCTTCACTCTAACTAGAAACAGAAAGAGAACTAGGTGTTATTTTTCTTAGTCTTTCATAGAAGAGAAGGATATTTTTTCTGTTGGTTTTATAAGTGTGCCCATTTTAATATAACAGAAGATAATTAAAAATAAACAATTTCTGATTATTTACTAATTTTAAAAGGAAGCTAGTGAGGAAAATTTTTCAGTCATTCAAAATTTGGTAATTTTTATGAGTAAAATTTGGTACTTTACATCTGAGGATCTAAGAGTAAAATTGCCTGATTATTTTGGGGAAAAAGCCATTCTTGTAAATTTCCATTTTTTCATGATTTTAAACAGTCATAAGAATGGGAGTTAAAAGCTGTCAATAGGAAGATAAGTAGGGGAACTGGGGAAATTCCCTTTTATATGTATTAATACTTATAAAAATAACCCAAAGTGCTAGGAAGAATATTATTCATATTGGACTTATAAGGTTACCACTAGGTTTGTATGGACACTTCGCAGTTCTGTAGAGATGTCATCATATACTGCTAGGATATAACTAGGCTTATGGCAATTTTAAGTTCTTTTTTTTTTTTTTTTTTTTTTAGAGAGAGAGAGAGAATTTTGCAGGCGAGCGCACTACCGCTTGAGCCACATCCCCAGCCCCCAATTTTAAGTTCTTATTGGCATAAGCTAGTAAGGTACACTTCTCCCCAAGGATTTTATTTGGCCAAGAGATGTCACAGTCATAATATTGAATTATGCAAATGTTATGGGGCCCTTCCATAGTCTCTTGAGTAGATATCTGAGCTAGAGAATAGAGAAGACTTATTTCAAGTCATTGTAACTATGTAGAGTAATTTGCATCTTTGGTCACCCTTAGAGTTTTGGGGAACTTCTTGGAGGGCAAGTATCCATGTAATGTTCCAAATGTTATACTAACTTTGCAAAGAATGATTCATGAATAAATTTGCAACCCATTTATTCTTTGACCATGCTCTCGATTTCAGCCATTATTATTGTATTAATTAATTGTTGAGTAGTTCTTTGATACAAAGTTTCTCTGGTTTTCTACATAGAACAGATTTGTGGCAGTGAATATTGTAAAACCCATGGTCACTGTTTTCATTTCTCTTCACAATAATGGAATAGAATGATCAATGGCAACTGAAGAAAAGAGAAGACATAAGACTTCTGTGAACCCTGTACAATTTAACAGTCCACTAGAACATATCGTCAGGAACTATACTCAACCACTAGATGGTGCACTCTGCAACTCTGTTAATTTCATATTTTTCTCAAATTTTGAAAAAAAAAAAAAAAAACCAAACACGTTGTTACACAAAATATTTACATGTTCTTCTAAAAACTATTAGAAATATGGAATATCTTATAGCAACTTTCTAAAGGTTAGAGTATACATCTCTTCTCATGAATTAATATGGGTATGTTGACTCTGGAGAATTACACTTGTTCATGCATACATGCACTCATTTATTTTTTTCAGATATTATCAATATAGGCAATAAACTCAAGGCTGAAAATGTATTTTAGAATCTCAAATTTAGAAGAAAAGTTGCTAGCTCTGATCTGAAAACATACGTTAAATATGGTCAGTACTAAAATTTGACTCCAAACCACCTTCTTTCTCATTGATACTTACCCATTGATTTTGTTGGTTCCCTGCCTCCTAAACTCTACCCAATGTCTCTTGGAGCCTAACTAAATTCTATTCTCTGCTATAATATCTCCTATTATAGACTATTTGCTTATATTGGTAGTATAATGTATAGTAATAACTCATGAACTTATCATGTGTATTTGCCCCTATTGTTACACATAGTAGCTAGTAATACCTAGTCTTCTCACTTTTGCTTTAAAATATGGAAAGCATAACATAACACCGTGCATAATATTTAATATTCAACTCCTCATAAATTATATGAATAATATGGCATAGATAGAAACTTAGAAGTTTCTCTTTGTGCTTTAATTGTCATGTAAATTCAGAACTAAGTTAATTGCTTAACCATAAAATTAAAATATCTATGAATTATGATAGTTTTCCTGTCTCAATCTCTGATGTTTCAATTTTATTATTTTTGCTTAATTTTAACCAATTTTATGTTGTACTTATTGTAGAAGGCTAATTGAAATCAATGTTGGAACTAATTTTATGACATGCATTATGGATGTGTTAATGTGCATGTTTGTTTGTGAATATATTTTAGTCTGTAGAAAACAATATTTTATTTATAGAAATATTTACTTGTGACAAACATAATGAAGAGTATGCATTAAGGCTACAGATATTCTCGAATGCAGAGTTGTTAAACTATCCTCAAGAATTTCAAGGGTATTTACAAACTTAACTAGTAATGGCCACTGCGGGGTCTTTGATGCAAAACTAGTCATTTTTAAATTATACATTTATTAAATATTTTTTACATTATACTTCATTCTCATTGTCATATTCATAGTTTTAAAAGAGCTATACTCACAAATGAAATGTAACTCCAGTTTTATGAGTATATGAAGACATAGTGATTTCAATTTTCTATAGCAATCCTGGCATGCTTTTAGCAGCTTCACTTTCATAGAATAATGCAATATCTCTAGAAGTAATATTTAAGAATGCCATCAAGGAGTCAAAGAAATTGATATATTTCAATAATATTGCTATAATTAACATCTAAAATGGTAGGACTTGCCACTTTCTAGAAAAATTATGTTCTTTTTAAATGCATCTTTTGTTTTATATTAGTATAAATTATACAGCATTGAATAGCATAATCTTTATTGTAGCTTGCCTAAGACATATGACAATAGTGATAGAACTAAAAGTTACCTACAATGAGAAGATTTTGAGTGGTAAGGGTGTGCAAATGAAGTAATAACTATAACAATACCTTTGACAAGGCAACAGTTTGGCAGGGTGGTAAATGAAAGGGTTCTTGCAATCATACCAGAACAGATACAGGGGACAATATCCATAGACAGAATTATGAATTATTGGTATATGGCTATATGTACTCAATGTATTTTTAAAACCAGATGATATAAAATATAACATATAAGGTAGATTAATCATGCATCCTGATAAACCCATTGGTATTTTTACTTTTTAGGTTGTCTCTTTCAAGTTACTTTTACACACTCACACATAAAAATGCACACAAATATCCTATAGTGCTATATGAAAAAGTTAATACAGTACTCAGAATATTACATTGCTTGATTTAGATGAAAAGATGACTAATATAGGGATTATTGTACTCAGCTTCAAAGCATTTCTCTTTTTCTTTTTGTTCTTTCCTATTCTGGGTATCTACATTTGGAGACAACTCTTATTTTCTTAAGTGATCCATGCAGAGGGAGCCAATGCATTTCACTCATGTCTTCAGAAGGTAGAATTTTTAAAATAATCATTTAAAACATGTCTAATTAAGATGCTGCACATTAAAATAAAATATAATGCCTTCTTTCACATGCTTTTTTAACTGTAAAGACAAAAACATTCTTTAATTTAGCTGATGCCTCCAAAATGTATTCCAATGTACATTTTACAGAAGAGGCTTCAGAAACAATTCATTCTTTTAAATTTTTTTTTCTTTTTATTTTTTTCATCTTTCATACATTTGATTCAAGTGAGTTATGCATTTCCATTTTTACCCCAAATACAAATTGCAGAATCACATCAGTTACACATTCACAATGTTTACATAATGCCATATTAGTGACTGTTGTATTCTGCTGACTTTCCTATCCCCTACTATCCCCCCTCCCCTCCCCTCCCATCTTCCCTCTCTACCTCATCTGTTGTTGTTCTGTTCTCTCCCTCCCCCACCCTTTCCCCTCACAACCTCATATATGTGATTTCGTATAACGATGAGGGTTTCCTTCCGTTTCCATGCAATTTCCCTTCTCTCTCCCTTTCCCTCCCATCACTCGTCTCAGTACGTTTGGAAAAAAAAAAAAAAAAAAACAAGATGAAGAAACTGCTTTTCAGAAAAAAAGTTTCAGAAGAATGGAATATTTCTAAATTGAAAGTTTATATGAATAAAATAGAAAAGAAATACAATCACAAATATTTTCCATTTTTAATATAGCCATGTTACAGTTCATGAATCTAATAGCTTACTGATAATGACTCTCAGTCATATAGTTAGATTTTCAGAAGTAACCCTAAGACTCCCTGAAAATTTGCATTGAATTCTAGCTGTCAATTGTAGGTTATGATTTCAGTGACAATATTATTTTTGCCAATTATTTATGTATGTTTTTTGACAAATATGGTTCTTTAATCTTAAGATAAATATTTTCTAATTAAAGTGATATAATGTAAATAATAAAAGGAAACTAAATCATGCTCTTTCTTTTAGTACATGTGTTCTTTTGCTTACTATAGCTGGCTTTTCTTCAATTGGACCTCCTCCTCCTCTTCTTCCTCCTCTTCTTCCTTCTTCTTCATCTTATAATTTTTATGATTGTATAAAACAACAATATTGGTTTGCAAGTCTAGGTTTAATTAGGTCTGCAGAGGAAGATTCCAACATTCAAAGCTGTCTTTAACTCTTTTTTTTATTAGAGGGAGAAAAAGAAGTAAGAGATCAACATTTTTTAAAAAATCAATTTAGAATCCCATGGAATGGTATCACATTGGGAGGAATTTGGCTTTGCCCTTACTTGAACTACAACACAAAACCAAATGAGTAGTGATCAAACAATGACTTGCAATACATCTCAGAATGGGCTGTTATTCCTCATGTACAGCCATGGAGAGAAAATTGATTTTCTTTTTCTGAAAATTTTGTTAACTCAGGATTGAATTCATGCTTTTTTTAAAAAAAATACAGATAATATTGGCTTAGATAACCTAACCAACTTTCACCACCAATCTATATATTGATATTCCATGTGCTAATAGAATTATAAGACAAATTTCATTATTTTTAGATATTAAGAAACTAACACAGCTTGGGATGGACTGCAGATGGACTTCCTAGCTTCCTAGCTTCCTAGCTTCCTAGATGGACTTACTAGCTTAATGCTCAAGTGTGTGCTTAGCACAATGCCCAAAGTTCAATCCTCAGCACCACAAAAATAATTTATAAAAGCTAACAATCTGTATTGATATTTTTATCACAGTTTTGTCAAATAAATCTGGAAGTTTTGTTAAGAATTTTAAATAGATTTATTATAACTACTTTGCAGATACGAAGAGCAAAGAATTCACGTGACAGGAAGATAATCATGTTTAGGCATTGTCAAGTGCAATCTGAGAAACCATTCCAGAACCCCTTCTTTAAGTCTGGGCTACATACTATTGATGAATGGGACTGGATATGCAGAGATGGGAAAGCAGTTTTTTAAATAAAAAATGATTTTGTAAATTTACTTGCATTATGAGAGATCAAGTATATAACCTCAAAATATTAATTTGTATACCTTTAATACTAATATTTTTAAATATGTAAAAGTAATCCTGTCTTAACCACTTAAATAGTTCTCATAATTCATTGGTATATTTTACCATTACTGCAATTCTATAAGACTGCCCTGATACTCCAGAAGAAAGATACAGGAATGAGTTTGTGACAAAAAAATGTATAGAAAATAAAGTAGATATATATTTATAAAATAAACTAAAAATCACTTCCCAAGAAACTAATAAGAATCAAGCCAGCAAAGCAGCCTGGTAGATATTGCTAGAGTGACATTAGTGATTTAAACAATAGCATTATATAACTCTCATTATTTTAAAAATCTAAGTAATAATAAGGCATTTTGAGAAGATTTCATTGTTCTTGAAAATTGTAATATTTCATTCCCATTTTTCTACTTTCCTGATTGTTCATATTATCATTTAATATTTTCTTCTACATTTTGTTTTTTATTGGTTTATTTATGTTTTTACTTAGTTCAATTGTGATATTCTTTTTCATTTTTCTAGGACAAAGAAGGAAGTATTTGGCTTTTAAAATGTATTTTTTAAAGTTGATTAATATAGTAAATATCCTTTACTCTTTACCTGAAATTTATAATTGGACTTAGATGAAAGAAAATAAATGCTATAAGGGTCACTAACATTATCAATTACTATAATGTTATCAGTACAACAGGTTTCAGCCTCAGATGGATTTGGATTGGAATCCTGTCTCTGCTAATTTTAGCCTTGTCAACAAACAAGTTTTAACTCTGTATGCTTCAATTAACTCATCTGTAAAATGTGATAGTCACATGTCCAAACATAGAGGTATATTTGGAGAATTTAAAAAGAAGTCCATGTAAGATTGAGCATAATGCCTGGAACATGGCAACTTCTCAATTAAAGTTCTGACTTTTTATCATGAATTTTCCATTACTGTTGTAGTACAACTTCCAGGAAAATAAATTCAAAATTCTCTTTAGGGGCTTATCCATACTGTCCTAATAGTTACAATGAATACTGTATTGCCTTACTCTCTAAAAGTTCCACAGCAGTGACTCTTCAATCTGGAGTTCTGTTTGGTTTTTGTTTCCTTTGGTTTCATTACTCATATTTAAGTGCTGCTGATGAAAAAAGGTCTATCATTTATGATATCGCTTATGGAAAAGAATGGATAAAACCAATCAGCAATTTCTTGGGTAGAATAATACAATAGACAATAGATTAATCTTCAGAAGAGTGATAAGTTTACCAACTGATGACATTAATCTGTTATAGAAGGCTCTATCTAATATTTTCATATTCTTAACTGGCATAAACAAAGTCTATCTCAATATTTTACACAAAATGTTCATAGACTTGAAAAGTACATTTTCTACAAGTTTTTACATCTTTGAATGAAAATAAAGCTTACCAAAATTTTGTTTCTAAGAATCATGATATACTTTCAAAATTTCAGGGATTTTTTGCAGTGCTGAGGGTTCATTGAACCCAGGGCCTCATACATAATATACCCAAAGGTTTTTTGAAAACTAAAAGCAAACAAACAAAAAGCCCTCTGCTTATTTATATTGCTTGGGGATTATAAGATTAAAAAAATTTCAAGAATTAATAATTTTAATGTGTGTATATATGTAGTGAACATTTTACATAGGCAATTAATTCTCTACTATCGTATTTATATACCATTGTCTTTGAGATTGCATCATATTCAATAGGTAGCATGAAAGCATGATAATAAATAGAATTCAGAAAGATCAACATTGAAGTTTTATTTCTCTCATTTAGAAGGTGACTGATTGGGATGAGTTTATCACATCTCTCATCTACACTTTTTAATTTTATATAATAGGAGTGGATTAAAAACTCTCTATTGGATTCTTGCAAAGATTAAATGAGATAATACTGATAAATACAAATTCGTTTATGTCTGACTCTTGTACACTCTAGGCATAACTGTTGATTAAAATATTTTTGCCTTTTTTCATCTATGGAATTGAGTAGTTTATAGCTGCCTAGACTTGGATAAGAATTGTGCTACACTCATACAGTTAAATGAATCATTCATATAAAGTACACATATAGTAACAGTACCTAATAAATAATAAGTGATTAATAAACTGCATCTTAAAAATATGAATACTGCACTTTCCTTATACCCACTATTCATCAGCTATTGGTAGAGTCTTGCATGAAATTTGGTCGTGGATCACATGCTCACAGCAAAGTATTTCAAACTTTATTCTAGCAAAACAAATTAGTTAGCTTTTCATGTTTCTTTTCCAATCCTTAGATATAGATGTTACATTTATACATATCCTTGAAATTTGTGTTTTATAAATCTCCTTTGCAGTCATTTCACTTCATCTCTCCAGATAACATCTTCCTTTATTTCCTCTCATCATTCATTGCTATCATATTTATTTTCCACTTATGTCTCATATATTAGATTTGGGAATAAGATTCTATGAAATTAGTGGACTGCTCCTTAAATATTTATTCAAGAAGATGAATTCTGTGTGCTGTGTTAAAAAATATATCATCTTTTATTCAAAAATAATTCTGTTTATCACTGACGTTTGGTCATTTCTTCTTGGTTATTCACATAGAAATTGTGGTACTGGGGTCCACCAGAAAAAGATCTGTCTAATATAGATGGTCAGTATTATTCACATGCCAAATTTAAAACCCTTCCGATTGAGAGATAAATCAATTTTAAATGGGAATCATAGATGCTAGGTAATATTCATGGGAAATTTCACTTTCTATCAATTTTAATATACCTATTCTTGAAAAGTAACATCAGTATGGATGTAGAAGAACTGCAGTTGAAATGTTAACTTTTGTCTATAAAACTCTTAAAAATACCTTCATTGAATTGTGCAATTCTGTATTACTGACAATACACATTACTCTCTCCAGACAATAAAGGAGATTGATGTTCCCACCTTTAGTTCATACATTAATTGACCCAACTGTCTGATTGAACCTTGAAATGTAATGCAGAACACTTTATTTCTATTTCATCATGCATTATACACCATAGTTATTTATTATCTTTCATTATATGTTTCAGTACCTTCTGCCACATACTGAAATGAATTACGCCTAAGATTAGTGAGTAGTACCCTTTATTTTCCCACTGAGAACAAAGCTTGTTGTTGTGAAGATTAACAAGCCTCTTCTCTGATATTGATTACCTTTTTAGATTTTTTCTTATTTCAAAATTCAATTAAGAGAATTTTCAAGCATACAACAAAGTTGAAATAATTTTATGGTGAATATTTGTATACCCATTTACTAGTTTTCCATGTGAGTTAATATGTTACTTACTGGCTTAAAAAATACAATTTTATCTCAAGTCTGTTATCTCAGAAGTTCAGGAGGCTGAGATAGGAGGATCAAGAGTTCAAAGCCAGCCTTAGCAGCAGCAAGGCTGTAAGCAACTCAGTGAGACACTGTCTCTAAATTATATACAAAATAGGGCTTGGGATATGGCTCAGAAGTCAAGTGCCCCTTAGTTCAATCCCCAGTTACCCCCGCCAAATACAATTTTATAATCTTACAGTTTCTGTAGATAGAAATTCAGGCATAGAATGAATTGAGCTCTGCTCAAGGTTTCACTTTGTTTAAATCAAGGTATTCACCAGGATTATGGCTCTTATCTGGGACCTGAGTTTTAAAATACATTGTTTTCAAAATTCATTTCTTTTCCTTTGCAGGACTGAGGGCCTCATACAAGGGAGCTATAGGCTGGGAACAAATATCTGCTCCTAGAAAACATTCACAGATTTCTAACCCATGTCTCAAAATGGGTAGCCCCCAACATGGATATTTGTTTTCTTTTATAACACCTACTCTGTGCCTTACTAATCTCCTTTTCTTTGACCAAGTGGAGAAAATTCTGTTTCTAAAAGTGAACCTGATTTAGGAAACCCAAAGGATAGTCTTTTATGTTATAAATTCCATATAATCATTTTTGATGTATCTCATCATATTGACAGGTTGTATTCATGTTTAAAGTACAATTGGTTTTATGGTTAGATATGAGGTGTCCCCAAAAGCTAATGTGTCAGACAATATAAGAAAGTTTAGAGATGAAAAATGATTGGATTATAAGAGTCTTAATCTGATCTGTACATTGATTCACTAATAGGGATTAACTGAGTGGTAGGTGTGTAGGGTGTGGCTGGAGGAGGTGGGTCAGTGGGGGGATGACTTTGAGTTTTATATTTTGTCCCTGGTGAGCAGAGCTCTCTCTCTCTCTCTCTCTGCTTCCTTGTTCATGTTGTGAGCTGTTTCTTTCCTTTATGCCTTCTACCATGATATTCTTCCTGACCGGAACAATGGAGTTGGCCAACCATGGAGTAAACCTCTGAAACCATGAACCAAACTACACTTTTCCTCCCTTATGTTGTTCTTCAGGATTTTGGTTATAGCAATGAAAAAAATGACTAAAACTTTGGGATTATACAAGAATAGGAATAATTGGGAGTAATTTTAAAATATTGTTTATCACAATTCACCACCTATATTCTGTGATTGAAACTATTCACAGATAAATTGAAGTATAAGTAGATAAGGTCAAATTTATCTATTACATCTTAAATTCCAAAGCTTGGATTTTAAAATAATTTTATAATTTAATAAGCATTGGTTAATTTTTCTAATCAAAACATTACTATAATGATCAAGTATTTGTCTCTGCAAATGGAAAGTTGTACAAATCTGATTTTAGAAGTTTCTGTAATATAAACACCAAGCTCATTTTTAGCATCTAATTTTTCTCTATCACTTAAAGTTTGATAATTATTAGAACTGTCTCCATGACAGGCAGTCCCAATTTTACACTGATCTAGGGTTTTTTTTATTAATATCAGAAAAAATCTTGAAATTATGCATAAGATATTTTGTATATGCATTTTTAATGCACTTACATTGCCTTACAAGAATGTTGCTTAGTATATATTCATGTGATGATACACAGGGACTGATGTTAAAATAGTAATGATAAAGTTGCACTGATTTTAACGGTATGCATTTAAATATAAATGAGAATAGTGATCCAAATAAATTCCATCATATTTTCAAAGGAGTTATTATAAATTAGGGTCACCTTGCAAGAAGTAATAAAGGAGATGAGTTGGCTTTGATGTTATTGAGAGCAAATACAAATGAATATAGTTCTGAAAAAATGGAGATACATATCTTATATTTTTTTTCTCCAACAAAATGCCATATAAAATTAGAAGGAATGGAAGAAATGCATCAATAAAGAAATGGTGTGCAGTGACTTATGAAAAACAATATATTCTTCTCAATATATCTAATCTTGTCACTAATGACACACATGAAGGGTATGCTACAATGGAGTCTAAATGCAATCATTTTCCTGATGAGATCTTTCCACTTTCTTAGTTAGACCTTATTTAATTTTCTCTTTTTTATTATCTTTTTTCATTTCTTTTAAATCACCAAGCATTACAGAAACTCTAGTTATGAAGAGGTTTGTTAAAACTGTAAAATGTGGACATCCCTACCAGTGGATGTGTGGTGCACCAGACATAGTGTTCAGAGTCAATATAATTTATCCTAGATGTGGAAACTTGTTGGCTCCTTAAAATTATACTTTTTCATGGTTAAATTTTGTAACTCAGAATGACCTTTTTAAAATTTTTTAAGCTGTAGTTGGATATAATACCTTTTATTTATTTTATTTTTTTAACATGGTGCTGAGGATCAAATCTAGTACCTCACACATGCTAGTTGGGCACTCTATCACTGAGCCACAACTCCAGCCTCCAGAATTATCTTTTTTAAGTTATAAGTTTTGTGGAGATAATTTTAGATATGCAGGAAGTTATAAGATAAAATACAGAGATTCCCTGAACCTTTTTCTTATGTTGTTTAACATCTTATACTACTGTAGTATAATATCACACCCAGGATATTGACACCAACTTTATTCAGATTCTACCAGTTTACAAACACTCATTTGCGTGTATTCAGTTCTATACAATACTATCACATTTGTATATTCATGTATCTACCACCACAGTCAAAATGTTGAACAATTCCATCACCAAAATCATCTCTCCTGTTACCCTTTTATAAACCATGCTCATTTCCTTCCTACTATCTTTTTTCATGCCCAAGATCTGGTCATCTGGCAACTAACTGCTGAACTGGCCCCCTGTTTCTCTCTAATAATTATATGTAATATAATATATAATCATAATTATATAATATATGATTATTATATAATATAATTATATATATAAATCCTTTTTGGATACTAGTGAAATCAGGTGTGCTCTAGCAGTGATATACACACTTACCCTTTTTATTTTTTATTTTGAGACAAAGTCTCATCTTGTTCCCCAGGCTGGCTTCCTATCCTTGAATTTTCAACCATTTCTCCTTAGCCTCCTTAGTCACTGAGATTACAGGTATATGCCACCATGCATAGCGGCAACATTTATAATTGTGAAATTATAAGAATGGATTATTTTAGTATATAACCATTTGGATTGGATTTTTTACTTTGGATAATTATTTGGGGGTTCAATTTCTCACTCCCTTTTATTGCTGGATAATATTTCCTGGTGTAATTGTACCCCAGATTGTCTCCCATTCACCCATGAAAGGGCATCTGTACTATTTCCTCTTATTTACTATTAAGAATTAAGCTATGAGTATCACTGTATAAATATTTGTGTGAACATAAGTTTCAGTTTGTCTAAGATGAATGTTCAAAAGTGTAATTGCCACACCATATAGTTAGTTTTGAAACTGCCAATGTGTTTTCCAGAGTGTCTATATCATTTTTCTTGCCATCAGAAGTGTATGAATGACTCATTTTCTCTGCAACCTCTCCAACATTTGGTATTACTCTTTTTTATTAATTTTAGAATTAAGATAAATGTGTAGTCATACCTCATTGTTGTTTAAATTTGCATTTCCCTGATGGCTAGCTTTGTTTTCATAGTGCTGAGGATTCAATCCAGAGCCTCACACATGCTAAGTAGGCACTACTGTACCACTGAGCTATATAACCTTAGCACTAATTATATTTGAAAATGTGTATGTACCACCTGTATAGTATTTTTGGTGAGACTAGTATATATTTTTAATCAGTAGTTAGCATTTTTATGCTTCCAAATATATGTATTTTGATAGGTGTATACCTGATTATTTCATTGTCTCTGGAGCCATCTCAAATATAAAATTATATTTTAAATTTCATGCTCATTTTTGATACATAGAAATGTAATTTTGTTTGGTGTGTTTGTCTTATATTGGGTAACATTGCTAAACATGCTTATTAGTTCTGGAAAAGATTTTGTTTGTTTGTTTTTGGTATATTGCTTGGATTTCCTGGGTAAGAAATCACATGATCTATAAAAAATGATATTTTTGCCATTTTATGTCTTTTATTTCATTATCCTGCCTTATTACAAGGCTAGAAATTCTAGTGCTATATTTAATAAATTTGCTGAAAGTGGATATCTTTGCTTTCTTCTCAATTATAGGAAAATAATGTTTAGTCTTTCCCATTAAATATAATGTTAGGTATTGATTTTTTTGGTAGATGCTCTTTCAATTGTAGAGGTAGTACTTGTGTCCTTAACCTGCTGTAAGTTTTCATAATGAATGTGTATTGACTTTGATCAACTGTTTTTTTTCTGCATCAGTTAATAGGCTCATATGATTTTTCTTCCTTAGTTTGTTAATGTGGATTATGTTGGTTTTGCGATGTTGAACAAATCCTGCATATCTGAAATGCTCTTGGTCATAGTGTATAATTCTTTCTATACAAAGTTTGATTTGATTTGCTAATATATTGTTTAGTATTTTTGCACCTATATACATGAGAGATATTGTTTAGTATTTTTCTTTTGTCTTTTTAGTTGGTATCTGGATAATAATAGCCTTATAAAATAAACTGATAAACATTCTTACTTTTTTTTCTTGGAAAATACATTTAAGATTGACATCAATTTCTCTTTAAGAATTTTGGCCAAATTCTATAGTGAAATCATCTAGACCTGGAGAGGTTTATTTTTAGGGGAAGTGGAACTTTTAAATTAAAAGTTCAATTTCTTCTTTAATGGTTTTAAGACTATTAAGATGGTCTATTTTTTTCTTGGTTCTATTTTCTAAGTTTGTAACTTTTTTTGTGGAATTTGTCAATTTCTTTCAATTGTCAAATTTATGAGTGTAAATTTGTTTATAGTGTTTCCTTATTTACTTTTAATGGCTTTATATTCTATAAAGGTGTTTTCTAATTCAGAACTGATATTAGTATTTTATATCCTATATTAATATTTTTCTGGGCCTTGCTACATGCTTTCAAATATTGATTTTTATCTTTTGTAAAGAACTAGTTGTGTATTACATTAATATTCTCTAAGGTTTTCTTATATTCAACTTCATTGATTTCTACCTTTATCTTTTCTTCATTTTTCTTACTTTGGATTTGCTTTACTCTTCTTTTCAAATTTCTTAAAGAACACACTTAGAGTATGTGTTTGAGTCCTTTCCTCATCCAGTGTAAAGAGTCCTATAAATTCGATCTTAGCACTGTGTTGACTGTAACTTGCAAATTTTGATAGGTTGTTTATTGGTTTTGATTTAGCTCAGTATATGTTTTTATTTCTTTGTAGATTTCCTGTTTGACACCCAGGTAACATAGAAGCATATTTTACATATTTAAATATTGTTCTTTTGCTTGTCTTTTACTGATTTCTAGTTTAATGTCATATAGTTAATCACTGAAAATTTTTAATTTTTAAACTAATTATAAATTGATATTTTTTCTCCAAATAGGGTCTATCTTGGTGACATGGTTTTGGGCTATTTAAAAATATTGTGTCTTCTGACCTGCATGGGTGGAATGTTCAATATTTCAATATCTCATTAATGCTATTTGTATCAATAAGACAGTAGTGGTTGATGGTGTTATTCATATTTTCTGCCTTTGGTTATTTTCTGTCTCTTATATAATGAGAATGAGATGATGAAATCCCTAGATATATTTGAGGATTTGTCAGCTCTATCCGAAAGTTTTGGTTCATATGCTTTAAGGCTTTTTTATTATACCATACTCATTTTTTATCTCTATGCCCTCTTATTAGATAGAGCCTTTGTTACTATGTCATACTTCTGTTTATCTATAATAACTTTCTTTCATATGAAATCACCTTATGTGTTATTAATATAGACATACTCATGATTTCTTTAGATTAATGTCTATATGAGATATATATATATATATATATATATATATATATATATATATATATTCATTCATTTAATTTCTACCTAAATCAATAATTTGAAGTGAGTATCTTATAAGCAGCATAGAGTTGGGTTGAGTGTTTGTTCTTTTTGGAAAACACTACCAATTTCTGTCTTTTGATTAGTTTTTTTTTTTTTTTATACTTTTAAAGTCAAGTCATTATTGATATGTCAGTTAGCTCAACTCTGCCATTTTATTATCTGTTTTCTGTTTTTTTTTCTTTGGCTTTAATTCTTCTGATTTTCTTTTCTTGTCTTCCTGTGGGTTACTTAATATTTTTGAGGATTTCATCTTGATTTATTTATATAATTTTTAGTATATATGTTTGTGTATTTTCTTACCAGTTGTTGTGAATTCACTTGAAGTCCACTTCAAGAGAAGTGTGGAAGCCTCAGATTCATTTAGAATCTTTTAGGGTTTTTTTTGTAATTTGAGGATATTGTAGGAATCTATATATCAAGATAAAATAGATGAGTCCCCTTGGGAAATCCACCTTCATGATCATGATGTCTGCAGCCAAGTAAGTATAGACTAAAGGACTTTTAAAGTTTTTCTACATGTCTGACTTTGTTTTTTTGAACAATCTTTCTTTTTAATCTGGAGAGGTTAGACTATTTATTATGTAAGGAACACAAATGCAATTAACAAAATATATACCATTGTCCCTTTTCAGCCATAAGAGAAGGCTCTTCTTGTCTCTTATTTTGACATATTCTCTATTCCAAGGTAATGAATGTACATTAAATTCTGCTCAGTTTAGCCATGACCTTAGTTGTAAAAACAATAGAACAGTGATAATATTTTAATGTTGAAAATGCTACTACTTGGAAACATGTCTTTGTGATAAAGAAATCAGTGGCAACTCACCTACCAATTAGCACCAGTGCTATTTGGATGAATCTTTTAGGGATTATCAGTCAGGGCTGACTGAGATTCATTTTCTGCCCTTTCTTGGAATAAAGGAAAATAATTAAGGTCGCCATAATAGTGGGAGAAAAAAGGTCCTCATGCCCCCAAGGGTAAATTTGACCTTCATCTAAATTAAACCAGATTTTGTTAGGGCATTTATACTGATGCCCTGATTTATTTCAAAGGTTGTTCCTATAACCATTTTTTAAGTTTTGCTATCTATCTGGTTAGTAGAGCTTATAAAATATTTTACTTTGTGCTGTTTTTGCTTGCAACAATTACTTTGTATTCAGGTGATGAATATGAATAGTAGATGGAAATTACATTTTCTTTAATCACTTAATAATTTGGGTACATGGTTAATTTGAAACATTAGATATATATCCAAAGGAATTAAACTGATTTTTAAATTAATCACTGCATCCTTAGTGCTGATGTTGCCTTTTTCTAACAATAGATCTAATCATTTCAAGATGAGCCACAATTAGAATGAATATGATAAAGAGCTCCTCATCTGGGTCAAGATTCTGATCTCATGAGCCTAAGATAGAAACCTCTGTTTCACTACCGATTTAACAGTAAGGACAGTACATTAAATCATATGGCTCTATAGATTTATAAATATTTAAAAGTCTTAATAAACTTAGCCTTTTGCTTTTGGACCATAGTCACTAGCTGAATAAAATGTTTGATTTTTCTAAAAATATATTTTATGTGCTTCAGGCAAACTGGATCAGTATTATACAGTTTTTTATAATTCATTTTCATGAGGTAGTGATTCACTTAGGATTCCAAAGCAAAAGTTTTCCCACACATAGTCTTTCATTACCTCTGGAGTTGCTATCACACATACCAGAAATTAATCGATAAACTCTTAATATTTTCCAGTAGCTGATTTGGTCAGTAGATTATAAAATACCTCCTAATGTATTATAGTCATTTCAAGGTTTCACATAGTGTACCACTAAAATAATAATGATGGCAATAAAGATAATTGCCAGTATTTTTGAGTGCTGACAAGGCAGTGTGTTAAGTGCTTTACTGTATCAATTAGTCCTCACAACCACCTTGTCATGTAGTTACCATTATTAATGCTGTTCTTTTCAGATAAACAGACTTGAGCAAAGTAGTTAGCATGACTGGGAAATTTACCCAAGGTCATGGCATTAATAGTGAGGAAATTATTTTGAGCCAGGCAGTCCACTTTCAGAGCTGAAGATCTTAAGTACAATTCCTGTTACCCAGTAGATACTCAATAAATACTTGTTGATTGGTAAAATTCCATAGTAAAAGCTCCCAAAGAATTGTAACTCTTTCTGTCTTCCAAAAATACCAATGATAAATAACCAATAATAAAAATAAAACTGCCCTGAATATAGAACTCTGCTGAGAATAAACTCAGAGAGATAAATGGAACCATTGGTTGTTTTATGTTGAATTGGAAGCTGAAAATAACAACTTCAATATGGTAAATTGGAAAAAAAATCTACTTGATAGCTTCACAAAGCAGTAAAATATGTACAAGCTTAAAATATTCTAGATACTGTAAGAGCTAAATACTGGGAAGATGCCTGAGGCAGATGAGCCTCTAGGGGAATGAAATACCTTTTTAAATAAAGCTCAGACCCTACCTTATGCAGTTTTAATGCAAGCCTTTGATAATTCAAGACTTTGTAGATCACTCAGGAGGAGTGCTTTTATTTCTGTCTCATAGAAATCTGTCAGCATCATATATATTGGAGTTTAGCTGTGGTAAATAATAAGATGTACCTTTAATTAATGTTCATTTTCTCTGCTAAAGCTGTAACTAAATATTTGTAAATTGTTCTCTGATAGATAAAATTATGCAACTATACCTCTATTAATGAAGAAAAACTGCTATTTCAATACCACAAGTATTATAAGGATCCACAGTCTTGCCTTTATTCCCTTATAGAGGCTGTAATCACTAGCTAGCTTAGTGAATGAAGGAATGAGGAAATGAATGAATATGTTAGAAATGGTGTATGAGATATGAATTCATTTAATGCAGTGTATTTCCCAGCTTTGTCACATTGGACAGTCCCTGCTACCTGAAAATGAGAAAGATTTTTGATTCTGGGCCTTTTCTCCATACATAGGACACTATCTTTCTACATAATGTATCTGAAACTGGGCAGAGAACTGAAATAAATAAATTGGAAATGTTGTCAATTTTTCAATGTAGTAGTTTGCTACGTTAGTAAGTAAGCTGATTAATACTCAAGGCTCCATGTTATGGAGTTGGATATGTTGCTTCCATATGTAAAATAACTTGCATAAGTAAAATTAGCTAAAATAAATCTGAATATAAATTTTTGAGGGAAAATCAACTTAGGAAACTCCACTAGATAAATACAAATGCATTTGCTTAACATAAAGACCAATACAAATGTTGTACTGCAGAAATACATTTTAATGTTTTTCTCTATCATGGATAATAATTTAGTAAGGAAACAAAGTACTATATAAGAAATATACAATATTCATGTATTCCCAATTATTCATACATGTTTGAAATATGCATCACCTAATTTTTCTATTGCTAGGTATTAGGGCACAAAACACATTAAATTCCAATAGAATGTATCTGTGTCTATGTGTTATAGCAGAACAATGTGAAAAGATATATACATCCTATTTACACCCTGGTTTTTGAAAATAGAAGAAATCTCAGTTCCTCAGTTTCCAAAAATGTTAATGTAGGTTAATATTTTTACCATAATTAAATATTTAAAGATTAATTGAGACAATGTATATAAAATACTAAATTCAGAAGACATTTAAAAATATTAGATGCCGATATTTGTTTTGGAGGGAGAGTTAAGAAGAACAGAGGGACAAGAAGAAAGGATTTTATTTAACTTCCAAAATAACCTCTAATAGGAAAGACATGGATTGTTATCTTTGTCCTCATTTTATAGATTAATAAACTGAGATTCATAGAAATCAGTGTTATGCAACTCTTTATTCTTTTTCTGTGTGAAAGCATTTTATCTACTCATTATAAAACCTAAAATGTTAGATTATAATTATTTGTTTCTGTGTCTGCATTCCTTGTTAAACTATGAGTTCCTTTAGAAACTTATCCCACTCATTTTTTTATGAAAAAATTTTATACATACTCCCAAATAGGCTCTTCCTAAATATTTCATAAATGAATGAGTGATCAAGAACTATAACCTATATCTAGTTATTCAAAAACTGGTGCTTTTTCCATGTACCATACTTACTTATCCATCCCAGTCATCCAGAAATGTGCATAATACCTAGAAAACAATGATTTGTGCTAAAAAATCTTTCAAAGCATTTTGGTTTGATAAATTCATTACCTGATAGAACAACCCATATTTTGACCTAGCCAGCTAGTTCTTTACCTGAAATGAAAACATATTATTTGGGATGTTTATATTAGCCCTAGGTATCCCAGAACAAATTATCACAAAGTTATATGGCTTAAAATAACATAAATTTTATTCTTTGATAGTCCTACAAGCTAAAGATTTGAAGTCACGGTATTCTCAGGGCCAGGTTCTCTCTGAAAAATTGTGGGAGGAATCCTTTCCACTTCTGGTTACACATGCAGTCCTTGACATTCCTTGGCTTATAGCTTCATCATTTCAAATTCTTCTTTCTTCTTCACCTGGACTTTTTTCTCTTTGAGAATCTGTGTTTCATCTTTTACAAGGTAATCAGTAATTGGATATGGGTTCCCCCTAAATCCAAGACCAATTAAAATCTGGATTCTTAGTTATCGTATATAAAGTTTCTATTTTCAAGTGAGGTCACACTTCAAGGTAGATGTGAACATGAATTTTTGGAGAACACTATTCCATCCACTACAGCTAGTCAGCTTCACTTTGGAGAGTTGAGACGCACTTGAAACCTCACAAATATTTTTTTAAAAATTAAAAATCAACTGGAAAAATGAATAGACCAGTTATGTAAGGCAGTGGTGGAGTGCTTGCCTAGCAAATGAATGTTAGGGTTTGATCACCATCACTGCAAAAAAGAAAGGAAGACAAAAGCAAAGCAAAACAAACAACAAGAACAAAAACACATAATGTGAAACAGATTTATCCTGTCAGTTTCCTTTTATAATTTGAAATGGGCCGAAAATTCCACAGAAATATACTAAAAGAAGTTCAGCATGGAATTGCTATTGGGGTTAGAACTGGAAGAATACATCAGAGCCAAGAACTCAAGGAAACTATATGACAATTCCAGAGGATAAAGTTTTTCTGACATAATAAATAATCAACAGACAACCCTAAAATACTGGTATTGAGCATTTTATAATTATAAATTCTAATTTAAAGCTAGGACATACTAATTGAAACTCAAACTTTAGAGATAGATTAAAAGAAATGTAATTATAATTTAGGTTCAAGACACTATCAGAAAGTTATAAACTTAACTAGTAGTTACATAGATTGACTATATTAGTGTTTAGCTTCCACTTGAAACCTGTGCTAGTAAGCTAGTAGTAGTATTTTAAAATACCCTGTCTATCCTGAAGTGTGATAGTTGGATTTTTAATTTTTATTTCTTTATCATGCTTTCATCTAGTATGAAAACTGGGAATTTACATAACTAACCAATCCAGTAGCTGTTGCACTTAAAAGGAATGCATTCGTTGTAGTAAATAAGAATGATCATTTATATTCTGTCATTTATACTCATAATCCCTTTATTGCTTTGATGTTCATTTTGTAAAGATATACAAGCTTTAATAGCCACAATACAACATACTCAGATTTTTCACATTTGCAAGAATGACATGTTAAAATGATCTGTAATTTAAGGTGATATGGGAGACAATTGCATACATCTTTGGTAGCAGAGCTATCTTTATGTAAAATTCAAATAATTAAAAATGAAACATTGTTTCTATTGACATAATATTTTCAGAAAGCAGATAAGTATGTCACATTGCTTTTTGTTACTGTCATGGTATAAAGATATTCTAGAGCAAGAGTGGGGTTTTTAATAAATCAAAAGGATTATGTGATAAAATGGTGCAGTTGTATTCTAACTCATCTGTGACTCCTGGTAAGAAGATAGAAGTTTATTGTCATCCATAATACTCTGCTCCTAGGTCATTTTGAAAATATTTTGACTTTGCACAGTTTTGTTAGATTGAATCCAGTATCCAGCTTGAAAAAAGCAAGACTTTAATTTCCCTTTCATTTTATTCTAGTCTGATAATTCATTTTATTCTAAATGAAAGGGAAATTAAAGTCAAATTCCAATTCAAAGATGGAGAGTCCATGAAACATCATTTCAAATACATTTAATCAAGTGTTCTTCATTCTTCACTCTTTGCCCAACAACTGCAATATCTTTGTCTCATTATCTCCTATCTCTTCTTTAAACTTTCCTTTCCTTCCCATTTTAACAGTGATAAATTGTAGTTTGGATTTTAGTACTTTGATAGCTATTTTTAAAAGTGCATTTTGCTTTAATTGAGAAAATTATATTATTTGAAATACATATTTCATTGATGGGGATTAATATCAAGAATTAGGCAACTTTTCAATCCTCTGAAAAGATAAGTTTAGCAATTTCTTGACTGGTACCTTAGCATCCTGGAATAGTTCATTTAAATCAGATAGTAGAATAGCCATATTACATAAATATATGAATATAACTAAATTAATTTTGAATATCAGCCTATAGTGTTTAAAAATATTTGGATAGAAAAATTCTTTGTTAAGTTAAAGAGTTAAAAATCAATTATCTTGGGCTGGGGTTGTAGCTCAGTGGTAGAGCACTTACCTTGCACGTGTGAGGCCATGGGTTTGATCCTCAGCACCATATAAAAAATAAATAAAAATAAAGATATTGTGTACATCTACAACTAAAAAATGTTTAAAAAATAAGTAAATAAATAATCTTGTTGGTGAGGATGTGGAGAAATTAGAACCCTCATATACTACTGGAAGGAATGTAAAATGGTTCAGTTGCTTTGGAAAACTATATAGAAGTTCCTCAGATTGTTATAGGGTTACTGTTTGACTTATTAATTTCACACCAAAAAATATACTTACAGCAAATAAAAACAAATATTCATATATAAACTTACACATGAATGTTTATAGCAGTATCATTAATAATAGCCCAAATGTACGATCCAAACATCCACCAATGAATAAATGTTTAAACAAAATGGTAATATTTGCAACTAAGTATTATTTAACCATAAAAAGTACAAATTACTGAAACATACTACAACATAAATGAACCTTGAAATCATTATGCAAAGTGAAAGAATTCAGTAAAAAAAGATCTTATTTTTCTATAAGAGGGACATTTATAGAGACAGAAAATATGTTAGTAGTTGCTTATATCTGAGGGCATGACTAGGAACATAAGGGGATGATAGTTAAAGAGTATGAGATTCCTTTCTGAGTAAAGAGAATATTCTAAAATTTGCTGCAGTGACGGTTACAGAGTTCTGAGTATACTAAAAATGTTGACTTCACAGTTTAAATGGTAGGATTGTATGACATTTAAATTATTTATCAATGAAGAGGATACATAAATTATCACTAATAGTAGATACCTCAAACAAGTAGCAGCTACTCTTTGAAGTACTAAATTTACCCAATTTATCCTCCTTATACATACTGTGAATTAGGAAATCCTAATTCTCCATTCTACAAATGATGGCACTAAGACAAAAGGTCAAAAAGAAACATTTATTAGGTAACAGATAATAAGGTATACAGCCAGTAGTTGAAGCCAAACAGTATGGCTTGCAAATTTATTATTTTAACTAATATTCATAATTATTATACCCTGGCTCTAATTATGTATAATCACAAATATAGAGGATAAAAGAGTATATTTTGTTCTTTAAATATGTCTGCAAATATTCATTGTAGGTCTCCATTATGCCAGGCATGTTTTTAGGCTTTGAGAATATAGCAGTATTCTAAATCCAAAATGATAAAAGTCCCAGTTGCCATGCACCTTACATTCTAGAATATTAAGAATTCAGTAGACTTGGTTTCAAACCTCAGCTTTGTCCCTCACAAATAGAGGATCTAAGTAGGTTTCTTAACTTCTTTGATATACATCTTTCTAGTATGTAATGTGAGAATGATATGCCCACAATCATAGGGTCACTATAAGAAGTATAGATGATATGTATAGAAGTATGAGATGATATAGGAAAGAATTTACTGGAATTCCTCTAACACAATAAATGAAATATAACAAAAACAGTTACAATGATGGTTATAGTTTTAGTGCTCCTATAATTGATATAATCATTGTCACTACCAATGGCACCAAAAATGTAGTTAAGTCATAGCTTTGATGTTTGAAGTAAATATATATTCTTCCAAAGTTTGCTTATATAAGAATATATAGCTACTTGTTGAACCAGAACTGAAACCTGAATCTTTTTTTATTTTTTTATTTTTTAGATAGAGAGAGAGAGTCTTAGAGAGAGAATTTTAATATTTATTTGTTTTTTAGTTTTTTCTGTGGACACAACATCTTTGTTTGTATGTGGTGCTAAGGATGGAACCCGGGCCACCCACATGCCAGGCAAGCATGCTACCACTTGAGCAACATCCCCAGCCCAAACCTGAATCTAATTTCAAATGTTCCATACTCTTTACTGTTTTGTAGACACTACCTATACAATCTTTATGCCAATCTTAAATTTAGGAAAAGCAGAATAAGGCAGTAGTAATGTCTAGATACATTTTGATAAATTTATTCTTCTGAAGTGGCAATTTACATTTTAGAAAGGAAAGACATAATAATCAAACATTCTGAGAAAGAAATTTAGGCTTGTTTGTTATTAGATTTACTAGTGGCTTTTCTTTAAAGCCACCAACACTCTGAGGAGATAACTGAATAAATCTCTGAAATATCATACCACATGTGTCCTTCTACCAAAACAAATAAACTTGAACATAGTAGTTATATGGTTTTAAACCAAATACAAATTGAAGTTAAAATTGTGACATTTTTCCCAGTTGCAGCATCTATGTACTTTATTTTTAAGTGCATATTGGAGAAAGGTGTTCCACAATGGGTGGTATCACACACTTTACAAGTTGCTACTTTTTCATAGTACACACACATACACACACACACACACACACACACACACACAAAGTTTCTTCCCCAGTTTCATGTATCCATTAGACAAATATTAAGGATCTACTATGTGTTCACAGTGATAAACATTTTCATTTTGATCATGACATTCAGAAGAGTTACCATCATCAGTACTGTGGGTCCTACAGAAGAGGGTCGATGACATTCTGGTGTTTGTTGTTAAATATTAATCATTAAAGGACATCTCAAGTTGATAATGTACATTGCACAAATATTTAATGATGATTGGTGCTTTATTGGGTGAGATGGCAGTCATCTTTTAAAGTAAATCAGCACTCATCAGATACACTGTTTCTTCTGTGCCCTCTTCTACTTTGTTTCTAATCTGCAGAAAGTGATTCAAGATAGGTTCTCTAGTAGGTTTCTTCCCCTTTCTGGTAATTGTGTGTATAGGTATAGCTTCCTTGACTTCCAATTCCAACTTTATCTCTTTCATCTATCATAAATCTTCTAATTCTTATGTTCAGAGGACGATCACACTGTAAGCAGAAGCAATGCACAAAAATGTCCTACTTGAAGCCAGAATTTAGATAATAGCAGTACTTTATACAGATAGGTAAAGAAAAAAGAGAAGTTATAAACCTGGGGATGGGAAAAAAGAGTATTCAGAGACTACACAATAGCAATACTATTTTGGGTTATAGATTTTATCTTTTATTGACCTCACCCTTTGTGCTTGTGGTTTGAATACACATACCCAAACAGACAAACATAATATGTCTAGTTCCCACTGATTACAAAATACATAGATATTGAGGAATACCAAAATTACTTGGTTTTGATTTTTTTAAAGTGTGTTAACAGAACTGCTGCATCAAAGCATACATGAATAATATTTCACTGTGGTGACTTACCTGACATAATTTTCTACTATATTGACTAATACTATGCAATTTTAAAGAGAAATTACTGAAAATTTAGGATATTCCTTTCATTGGGTTATACTTATGACATTAACAAACTTTGTAACTTCCCTTACATACTATATTTCATGTCTCTTTTTTATCAGTTATATTCATTTAGAACTCTCAATTAAGAAATTTAGTAGATGTGGCATTGTGACCTCCAAATGTTTACTATCCTTAAGTATTGGTTGTCATTCAATTTTTAATAGTTCACTAAATTCTTTACCAAGATAGAGATGATTAACATTTTTATACCTTTACTTGGCTCACTAAATATCTGAATGCTTTTGGACTGCTCAGTGATAAATGGTAAAACATCTAATAGCTAACATGTATTATGTTCTTGAAAGTAATTTCTACTGGAACAAATACAAAATGATCCATTATGATTTTACAGAATAGGTAATGGTATTTTTAATGTTGTATTTTTAGATATTGGTTGAAGTTTTAGGGATTTTTGGTCTGTGAGATTTTTTTTCATTTGGAAAATTAAAAATTTTAATCTGTTATTAAAACATTCTCATTCATAATAAAGAGAGCTTTAAATACTGGTTGGTTAAAGATACTGAAATGTAAGAACACTTTATTGGAAGATAATACTCAAGGTATTATCCTCAGGCTATGGCTTCACAGATAAAACAGGTTCTAACTTTGATCCATTGCTGATTGGATTTGATGAATGTAGATGGACCTTATTGATATCTTATGCTTAAAATAAATATACAATGTAAAAGAACAAAAAGTACAATTTTATTTTTAGGATGATTTTGGATACTCATTGCAATTTTAATTGTTTAACTCAATTATATTAAAATAAGAGAAAAATATATAGACTCTTGGTCAGGTAATATCTGATAAAACAATTAGATAAAAATACAGAGCATTTATCCTCATATGATGTTGGCTATGTTTCCCTTTTTATTTACCCCTATTTCAGAATAAATACTACCCTCATCTCAATTTTCTGATTCTTTGTACTCAACAATGCCCTCTAAAGAACTTTTGCCTTTCTGTAGAAAGGAAAAAAAATGAGTAGGAGGACTTTTGTGAATATCTACAAAAGGAGAGTAAATTTATAAGGACAAATGACCTAAATGTTTCTTGAATCTTAAAAATTGAAGTAACTTGCTACTTTATCATGATAGATTTAGAATGGATTTAGTTAAACAGAATAGAACTAAAAACCAATAAAATTGATAGAACATTTAGAAATAGTATCCTGATATAGTATAGATATTTCTAATGTTTGCTTCCAATTCATGAATTTCCAAGTTGGCTAGTTTTTGTTTTAAGAAATACATTCATGCTTGAAATAACGGTCCCTTCATTTAAAAATAGATAAGAAATAAGTGATTTCATAAGAAATATCCAATTGAAAGGATGCCTTTTCTTGATTAATGCCTATGTTGCCTAAGCATATAACTTAATTTTTTGATGTCAATTGAAGATTTTATATGTCACTTCATATTTTTGTATGAAATTGATAATGCTCTTATACCACTTCACTGAAACCACTGAAGAATCTAGAAGATGAAAGCATTTTGGGGAAAAAAAAGCATAGTATTGCACTGGAAATATTGACATGCTTTTTAAAGAATATGCATTTGCAGTAACCAAATTGTAGCTGATTTTTATTTTTATTTTTGTTTTTGTTTTGTTTTGTTTTGCTTCCCTTGCCTCCATTTTATCCCAAATCAGCGGAAATCCGAGGGGAAAAAGGCAGGAAAGGTAAGAGTGTAAATTTCAAAAAAAAATTGATTTCAAAATATGTTGTACCATTTTTTCCCCTTAAACTCCTGAAGTTACAGTAGTTACTCCATGGAGTTAAAATTGTAAGTATTTAAGATGACATATGTTATAGTTCTGCCTTAAAGAGATTCAAGCTGAGCTGTCTCCATATTTTGTGTCACTTACACAGTCCTGGAAGCAATTTTCAAGTCTTATTTCATTTTATTTTTCACCAATACTTTCTTTTCCCACTGTGCCAAAACAACATACTATAACAGTATCATTTTGTGAATGTTCCAGTAATATAGTTATTTTGTGATGAATTTTAGCAATTAAAAAGAAACATTCTTTAGTGACAATACACATTTTAGCAGTGATAGCAAAAAGTTAGTGAATATAAACCATGAGTGTATGTTAGGATCAGAGGGAAAAATGCTAGAAGTAAACAAGGCATGGTTAATCAGCAAAATTATATTCTTTGAGAAATGGGGCTTTAGAAAATCATCTTTCAATGTGAAAAAATATATGTGAGCACTGTTTTCTTTTTCTAATTATTTTTTATTTATACATGACAGTAGAATACATTACAATTCGTATTATACAAATAGAGCACAAATTTTCATATCTCTGGTTGTATACAAAGTATATTCACACCAATTTTTGTCTTTATACATCTACTTTGGATAATAATGTCCATCACATTCTACCATCATTTCTAACCCCATACCCCCTTCCCCTCCCGCCCCTCAGCCCTATTTAGAGTTCCTCTATTCCTCCCATGCTCTCCCTCCCTACTCCACCATGAATGAGTCTCTTTATACAGATAAAACATCTGGCATTTGTTTTTTGGGGATTGGCTAACTTCGCTTAGCATTATCTTCTCCAATGGCATCCATTTACCTGCAAATGCCATGATTTTATTCTATTTTATTGCTGAGTAATATTCCATTGTGTATTATGCCACATTTCTTTTTTATCCATTCATCTACTGAAGGGCATCTAGATTGGTTCCACAGTTTAGCTATTGTGAATTGTGCTGCTATAAACACTGATGTGGCTGTGTCCCTGTAGTATGCTGTTTTTAAGTCCTTTGGGTATAGACTGAGGAGAGAGATAGCTGGGTCAAATGGTGTGAACACTGTTTTCTAGAACAAAAAAAAAATTTATATTGGTAAAAATAATCTATTTCACATATATTATTAAATGTTTGTTACCTCCCAAGTTAAACTGTACCACCTCTAAAAGAGATTTTCAATACTTCATGACATGTTTTTTCCAACATTTTTGCCTTCTTAAATAAACCATATTTTGAGGTTGAAAGAACTGAGTTTCCCTTAAACTTTTGATGGAAGATATTTTGGAAATTCAATTCATTAAGCCTTAAAAAACTACTCATATTACTCATCAAAATCTTGCCATTACTGTTGCTCAGTTAAATGTGTATAATCTTTAAGATGAATTATCCTGTTCTGGTTTTATAGGCCAAATTTAACATTTGAAAAAGAACTTCCCAGAGGGTGATCTACGTTATGTCATAAAGGAATCTGTTACCCTGATGTGTCTTTATTAAATGTGAGGACTGCTTTAGAAAGGAATTTGACTAGAATGTCAAAATGAATTTGAATTAATGTTTGAGAAATAAACTAAAATAACAGCATTATATTTTAAAATCAATATGCTTTTCTGAGAGTTTTCAAATACCTCTCTAAATTATCTTGAGTAACACTGTGACCTGGGAATGATGAAGTTTTGAAAGTCAGCTCCACCCAGAAGGCAAAAGTTCAAAGAACAGTTCTCCAATTCAAAGCAGGACATCAGCAGTAATAAAATGTCACTGGCTGCTACTGTGTACTGTAGAATTATATACATACATATGTATGTATACATATTTAAATATATATATTAATATACATGCACAAACTGTGACATAAGGAGAGAAAGAGGCTTTACTGATTTTAGGTGTTTATGTCATCTTTGCATTGCTGTGAAAAAACATCTGACAAGAACAACTTAGAAGATGAAAGATTTATTTTGGTTCTCAGTTTCAGAGAATTCAGTCCATGGTTGGCTGGTTCTAAGGCAGAACATTATGACAGAACTGTGTGGTAGATAAAAGTTGTTCAACTCATGGTAGCTGGGAAGCAGAGAAAGGGACATATATAGTCTCCAAGACATGTCCACAGTGAACTATTACCTCCAGCCATGCTCCACCTGTCTACAGTTTTCATCACCTCTAAGTAGCCCATTCAAATTATTAATCCATGAGAGAGATTAATCCTCTAATGATGTCAAAGCCCTTATGATTCAACTTTGGAACATTGGTGCATTATATAACATATGATCTTTTGGGAGACATTCCAGACCCAAACAATAACAGTGTTCTAAAATTCTCAATAATTCTGGTAAATTTGAATATGAATCAATTGATCAATTATTTAAAATAATTGTCAAGAACACAAATATTGGAAAATTTTATCTAAAATAGTGAGTCTATATTTAGGAAAATATTTTATTAAGAAGTTAGACTCTGTATATAGCACTCTGGAATGAACCCATCCATGTTCCAACTCAGAAAACCTATAGATCACGATATTTCATTATAAAACACTTTAGTAAAAGTGTAAAAGTAAAAGCAAAACATCAATATAATCATAATATGAAAACCAATAGAAAGCAATGTTTTTGGGGATGATTTTTGTTTTTCAAATAAAAACAAACCTGAACTTACATATAGGAAGACTTTATTCAGAAGAAAGATTATTGTGGTAGGGGAGAAGGCTCCAATTGTGGAACTCTATCAGGTCACAACATCCAATAGGCAAGGTTTTTCTTTCATAAGTTCAGCAGGGGAGAACAAAGATAAACAGACTCTTAAGAAGAACCTGGACAAGCAAGAGAAATATTTATTGTGGTCCAATAGGAAAAGGGTTTTGCTGTGGTCCTAAGAGAAGCTAACAGACGATAGGGACACATTTTACTTTTTCATAGTTTGTTCAGGTTTGGGGTCAAGCCAATTTCAGGAATGAAAGAAATGGGACTAAAGTTTGATCAAGCCAAAAAGAAGGGTTAAAATTTGGCAACTGTGAACATTTGATCATTTTTTTTTCATTAGCTTTATTTTTCTATATTTATCCTTAAAAAATTTTTATTTGGGTATGCATGATAGTAGAGTCTATTTTGACATATACATACAAACATGGGGTATATCTTATTCTAATTAGGATCCCAGTCTTGTGGTTGTACATGATGTGGCAATTCACTATAGTGTATTCATATACATACATAAGAAAGTTATTTCAGATTCATTACACTGTTTTTCCTAATCCTATTTCCCCTCCCTTCCATTCATTAGCTTTCTGTAACAAAGTAAGAATGATGAAAATAAAAATAAATTACTTATTCTTTTCTCAATTCCACACACTATATGTGTATGCATATGTGAACCTATATATATGTTTATACATATATATGTTCTACAGTTATACAGAAATATAGGTGTATGTATATTGGTGAAGATATTTACAGGTATGTTTACATGCCTATAAATATGTGCATAATAATAAATATTTAATAGTGAATATTAAATATGTAAATAATAAATGTATGCATATTAGTCATCATAATAACTCTATAAACTCTTTACAGATGAGGAAAAGAAGGTACAGAGAGCTTAAGTGATTAACTTAAAGTTGTGGAATTATGAATAGAAGAATCAGATTTTGAACCCAGCCAGTCTGTCTCTAAAATCCTTGTTTTGGAAAGGAAAGACAAAAACTTGAGATTATAGAGCAAATACACATTTATCTCAAATACCTGTAAATTTTATTATACTTTTGTAATAACATTTAATATATTTAATGTTATAAGTTGATAAAGAGGTTTCTGAAAGAGAAATTATTTAAAAACCATTTTTCTGTCAACTAAATCCTGCCACAGATCCATCATCAAGCTGTTTCTACTAATCTATACACTTTCTAAGCCCAACCTGATATAATGTGGCTAGCACATACCATGGAGATTAGGTCTGTCCTCTGATGCCCTTTATTTTTGGTTCATTGCATTTATGTATACCTTTTGAAGGGTATTTTGGATATTAAATTCAAGAAGCTATAAACCTTAAATATATTAAGTGTCAGAATGTTCATTAACTTTGGATTTATTGCAAATGTTTCCATAAAAATTTGAATTAATCTCTTGAACCCCTGAACTTCACCTATTTAGTTTTTTTAAATGAATTATAAAATATGACTTTTATATTCAGTTTCCTTCAGATCTTAAATTTGTAAAAATGTAAGGCAACACATTATTTTAGCTAAGAATATAATATCTAGATGAGTACTTTATTATCTTTTAGATCCTAAAACTTCAAAGGACAAGAGAATTTCTCAATGGCTTCTCTGGATTTAAATTTAAATGACTTCAGAGGCCTTACCAAACAAGACATATTTTTAGAATCTGAATCAGAGGCTTAGGTTGCATAAATAGACACATTTTTCTACCTCCTCTTAAAAAGATATTTCACCAAGAACCTAGTGGCACATTTAAATGCTAGAATAAAAACAAATGCCACTCTCCACAGTTTTTTCTTTCTTTATCTGGTTGATATTCAGCTGGCTAATAGCTAATTAGAAGGAAAAATGTATTTCAACACACAGCTACCCTTGATATTGTAAGAAATATTTATGTTCAACTAAAAGAAGTACAATTTTTTGAACCTAGTTAATAGTGACAAAAATTCCTTATATAAACACAAACTTTGTAGGTTTAATCTACTAACCTTCTTTTACTTAGCATTTACCTGAAAATTTCCATATAGACATTTTTCTTAAAGATCCCTCCCCTCTTTGACTATGTCTGAGTCTAAATTGCCCTCAGGGTTTGCACAAATGGCTACACTTGTTAAAGAGTGTGTTCACCAAAGTGCTAAACTAAATATGGCAGAAACAGAACTAACTGAGATTCTCAAAGGAGAATGTTTCTCATTTCTTTGTATCTGCCTGAGGTGAATTTACAAAGTGGCTTATTTCTAACTAACATAATGGATAACAGTAGCTATAGTCCTATTTCAAGTAAAAGCTATTCTCTGTCATATGACTATCTTCTTCCAGATCTCTGTCATTTGTGCAGTCATTTGCTCAAAGGTTACATGAAGACAAGAGAGCTGGGCAATGAGAATTTTAGAGGGAATATGTATTATGATCCTCATATTGCTTGTGTCTCTAAAATACTTCTTTAACTTCTATTCTGTTCAACAATCCAGAAATGTTTGGAAGATCTTTCTTTAAAAAAATCTCTTGAAAGCATAATTTAGGAATTTGAGTATGGAATGGCACATTGAGATTTTTTTAAAAAAAAATTATTTCTAAATGAATCTAACTCTTTTGGTATGCTACTCAAAAGGTATATCCAATGTCTTGGCCCTTAATGAAAGATTATTTTCATGTTACTTTTTGTAGCATTATAATGTAGCAAATGTATGAGGCCAAATCTACAGCAATTATGAATGCAATTTCTTCTACTTCTTTTAGTAGTTTTCTTTATTAGCATTAGTGTAGTGTTTCTAGTGTTGTGGAAAAATTAAATTCCCTGAAGAGCTCTAATCTAGCATTACCACCTAAGGTAAACCATTTACCCACATCCTGTGTACATTCCCTAGATATACTCTTCTGGGGACATTGTATACAAGGTGCACTGTGAGGCCTTTTACACTGTTTTAAAGCTTTTTATTTTGTTTTGGAATTGATTTTTAATTCATCTCAATGGGCTGTGACTGAAAATTTGGTCTGTGGCTAAAAATGGCAAGCAATTTAATGGATACTTTTGATCCTTCTGTATTCGCCTTCCACACCTATTTCATGCTTATTGAAAACTCATGCTTGTAAATAACTTATTATTAACTGTTAATACCATCATAGGTATTTTGTACTGTATCTTTGCATGCTTTTTTTATTGATTCTCTAGCTCTTATATGTATGTATATATATATATATATATATATATATATATATATATATATATATGCATTCCCTGGACCTGATTTTCATGTGATTACACAGGTTTCAAGATTGTGAACAGAATCTTCACTATTTATGATCACAACTCTATTGCTTTATGTTATACTGTCTAGTTAACTTGAGCTTTTCTTTCATTTTCGAATCATTCATTTCCTCTCCATTTTACACACTTTGTAAAACACCTTCCTGGTTATAATTATCTATCTATTTCTTTATTATCCTTGGCTTCCTACATTGTTCACAGTACTGATTTACAAATGTGGATTGCCTTTACAGATTGTATTCTTCACAGGCCACTGAGCCCTATTTGGGGGAAAAATCCACAAAATTGTATTGAAAAATAAGTGTACTACATATTAATACCATTAAGCTACAATGGGACTCTAGATACTGTTCAGAAATCATTATATTTCTCTCTTATTAGTTTTTTCTATCCCATGCCTTGAATAACTGTCCAAACATTTTCAAACATCTTCTAATTCCTTTCCCAATACAAAGCCCTGAATTTTCAGTAGATTTACATTATTGTACTATCCTAAGACAGAAAGCATTTTTGTAACCCCAATATACTTCTGAGGCCCCTTAAAATCTCTCATAGATTCCTTATCAACTCTTTTAGTTCTTTAGTCTCTTTCTATGTTCCCAGGCTCCTTTTCCTTTAAAAATAGGGGCTGGGATTGTGGCTCAGTGGTAAAGTGTTCCCCTAGCATGGTCGGGCCCGGGTTCGATCCTCAGCACCACATAAAAATAAAAGTATTGTGTTAGGTCCATCTACACCTAAAAAACAAATATTTAAAAAAATAAATGAATGAATGAAATGAAAGTCATTTTCTAAGAAAAACATATTATAAAAAGTCACTCCGTATCTCACCCTCATTAGATTATATTTCCTTACTGCACATTCTCTGCTGTAATTGGTTATTTATCCCTCCAAATTGAAAGAGAAACATTATCATTTGCACAAGTTTCTCTGCTGAGTCCATCCAGAACTTTCTATTATTTTTGACATTTTAACTTTGGGTTCTTTTTTGATCTTTCTAGAAACCTTTCTGTGATCTCTCTGCCCTTTTTTACACAGGACTGTAATGTCCACACCTTGATTGTGTCATATTTATTAAGTACATATTTTTTTTGTATCTTAATTCCTAATACAATATCATATTTTATTTCTATCAATACTTGGTATGCTTGTTTTATTTTTAATATCCAAATTTTAATATAAGTGTAACAGAACTGGCTTAATCCAAAGGAAACTGATTTCTGATCTTCCAGCATCAAATGTATAATAGTCTACCAATGTAAAATCAATGTTTATTATATAGGTATTTAAAAATAAGTCTTTCAGGGTCCACTGGTTTCATGTAAAACAAATAAATGTGTATTGTGAATGATAAAAATTTCCTTAGATGCAATTCAGATAGTTGTAATCCTGTTTTATGTCTACAAAAGTATTCCAGGAAAAAAATAAATGCTAAGTGTTATTTTTAATATGATCTGATGTACTAATTATATTTTCAAGTGTTTTTCTATAACATCCCAATTGGTTGATCTGTTCAATTGGGATTCTTTATTTGTTTCAAAAAGTTTCTCTTTGATCTTTGGCAAAAGGGGGGTAGGGACTACATGATCACACCACATCCCTTCTTTTATCCCTTACTGAAATCTCTAAACCTCACATCAAAATATACTAATCTCTCATACCTACCATTGTCTTACTTTTCAGCATCAAAATCCACCCATTATATCTCTGAAAAACAGATGTTCTTATTCTGTTTGTGGCATTGTATTGAGCACATTCTGAAACAAAATCATCCATATTCATTACAGTTCTATGCCTTATTCTGAATATACTGGCAATAATAGCCTTAAAACCTTAAGTAAAATAAGTCAATGTTTTAAAAGGCATTGAAACTATATTTCATTCAAAGCAATAGAAAAGAGAAAAGAATTTTAAAGGTTTATCTGCATAGCACTTTACGTATTAAACAGGATATTTCCAGGTTTTTAGCTTTATAATATTGTTGAGTGCCCTTACAAATTTAGACTTTTGCATAAGTGCTCTTTCTATTGTCATAGAGTGGGCATTTTTCCATTCCTTTTTTTTCTATGCCATATGAATTTGAGTCAGTACATAATTCAGAATCCTTGGTGATAATATTTTAACCAACTCAATTACTAATAAATTGAAATTGATACTCCAAAGTATAGAGCTCTGAATAGAATTTTATCTTTGATATCAACCAAATGACTAAAATGATTAATTCTATACTAAATTTAGGTATTCATTACAGAAATGTTATCAAGCAAAGGTTCAGTTTCGAAGCACATAGAAGCCATTATTATGGCACTGGATTTTTACAAAAATAAAAATGCTTTATTGCATGGTCTATCAGCAAGGAGTCCAGCAGCTAAAAAGTAGCTCAAATGTGCATCCTGGATCAGTTGGTAAAGAGGGAATTTTTAGCAAAGTGAAGGGGAAAATTTTCTTGTCTATTAGATGACAAGAAAGAGGACTTTTGGGGCACCTTTGCACAAGCATGAAAATATTCATCATACCTCTTCATGGGATCCTTTCCTTTCCATTCCTTTCCTTTTCTTTTCTTTCTTTTATGGTACTAGGGATTGAACCCAGTGCTTCTATGGTTTATTCCTAGCCCCAGGGCACATGTTTATTTTTATGGGTAGTTTTTATTCTCTCTTCTAGGGATTTTCAGCTTGTGACACAGTAGTCATTGACAACCCAAACTGGCAAACATGATTTTCTGTACAGCATTTTCTTTTAAACCAGGGATTGAACCCATGGGTGCTTAACCTGTGAAGCAGCCATATCCTCAGCAAACCCCCACACTTTTCTTTTCCTTTTTGGTACTGGGGATTGAACTCAGGGGCACTCAATCTCTGGGGTACATCACCAGCCTTATTTTGTATTTTATTTATAGACAAGGTCTCACTGAGTTGCTTAGTTAGCACCTGGCCATTCTTGAGGCTGGCATTGAATTTGCGATCCTCCTGCCTCAACCTCCTGAGCCTCTGGGATTACTGGCATGCACCACCATGCCCAGCTACATGTCTGTTCTTAAAAAAAAAAATAGGTCCCAAACTGTCTGCATGTGGATTCTGGAAGACTTTCCTGAAAGACAACTTAAAATTTTTGATATTTAAGGAATATATGTCTAGTTGTGCCTAGGTCACAGCCAGTTTCAAAAAACAGTGACACAGATGTTTTCACTTCTATATTAATGATACCTTTAAAATGTAAAATGCCCCCAATTTGGGGAGAACAAATCAATTTAGTTTCACCTTCTTAATTCCTATCTTTTGATCTCTATAAGAAACTAACAGGGAGAGCCTTCCTAAAGGCTAAACATTAGATAATGTTTTCTAATTTAAACTAAATTAATGTCATAAATATTGGGATATCTGATGACCCCTCTTCTTTGGTATAATAAGTAAACAAACCATGTCTAATCCATGAAATCATATGGCTGGGCTAAGAATGGCTAGGATTTAGTTATTTCATTATCTCTTATTATGCCACCATTAAGAAGAGTCTTTTTCAGTACCTTTTGCATTATACACCATTGTGGGGAGAAAAAAATAACTTTCTCCTCCACCTTTCAGGAATTATTACCTGGGACTCTCTGTAACAAAAGGCAAACAAATAAGAGAAAATCAGAAAGTCAATAGCATGATTATCTCCTGTTTTCTTGTGAGATAACCTAGAGACATGTCCCATCTCTAACATGGATCTCAAAGAAATGGCTTGATTTCAGGCTTAAATACCATGATTCTCTGAAACAGAAAAAGAAGGATATAAGTAAAGGAATGGTTAAAGTTAGATAGAGTCAGGCATGGTGGTACATTCCTCTAATCCCAACCACTGGGGAGCTAAAGTAAGAGGATGTGGCAAGCTCACTTCCAGCCTCAGCAACTTAGTGAACCTGGGTTCAATCCCCACATATCTCTCTGTCTCTCTCTCTCTCTCTCCTCTCTCTCTCTCTCTCTCTCTCTCTCTCTCTCTCTCTCTCTCTCTCTCTCTCTCTCATATGATCAGGAAATCACCTTAAAACAAATAATGGTGGTATACTATGTATATTTAAGTCAATGCTTTCCCATTGATTAAGAGTCTCTAGTGATTTTTGTCATCCTTTTCTTCTTGGTACAGAGAGGAAAACATCTTTAAAAATGGAAATTTCCTTTATAGACTTAAATTTCCCTTGTAAAAGATTAACTTCTCAGAGCTTTTCCAGTGTCTATAGTTTCTCAAAAGAGTAACTCAAAACAATCCCTTTGCCATGAAGGCATATTTTGGAGCTGCATATTTTAATTTTTTACAGTTTTATTTTGGTGTGGCATGACCTAAATTACATCATCATGTTCTTTTGCAATGATGCTAGCTTTTCATAGCATTTTTATTTTGTGCTATGGATTGAATTTAGGGCCTCACACATGCTAGTCAAATGCTTTACCACTAAGCTGCATCCCCAAACCCCAACCCTCACAGCATTTTCATATTCATAATTTTGTTTATTTTATAGTAATAACATACTAGAATCTTTAATGTGTTCTTCCAGTGTGAAAAGCCCTTTGTTTTAGTCAGCTTTGTCATTGCTGCAACCAAACGAGCTGAGAAGACAATTTTAGAGGAGGACAAGTTTACTAGAAGATCATCATTTCAGAGGTCTCAGTCCATACATGGCTGACTCCATTGCTCTGGGTTGGAGGTGTGGCAGAACATCACAGCAGAAAGGTGTAGAGGAGGGAAGCAGCTCAGAACATGGCAACCACAAACCAGAGACAGAGAACTCGGCTCCTCAGGGACAAAATATAAACTCTAAGATCGTACCCCCTGTGACCCACTTCCTAGCTACACAATACTTGCCTATAGTTATCACATAGTTAATCCCTATCACTGGATTAATGCACTGATTAAGTTAAGGCTCTCATAACCCAATCATTTCACCTCTAAATTAACACCATTCATTCTTGTAAAGACAATTTATTACACATATGTCCTTCTAGTATTATGATTTTAGGTCCAGAACAAGCATATGTTAAATGTCCAGTGAAATGTTGTTTATAGATTAGACCCATAGAGGTGGGTGAAGTTTGGAAATATATTACTGATACAAATAGTTTATTTGTTTTTGTTACAAAACATTTGGATTAAGAATGCAATGTAGGTGCTGGGGTTGTGGCTCAGCTATAGAGTATTCACCTAGCACATGCAAGGCCCTGGGTTCAATCCTTAGTACCACATAAAAATAAATTTAAAAAATAAAGGTATTGTGTCCAATGACAACTAAAAATAAATATTAAAAAAAGAATGTTGGGCTGGGGATGTGGCTCAAGCAGTAACATGCTCGCCTGGCATGTGCGGGGCGCTGGGTTCGATCCTCAGAACCACATAAAAATAAAATAAAAGATGTTGTGCCCACCAAAAACTGAAAAATAAATATTAAAAAATTCTCTCTCTCTCTAAAAAAAAAAGAATGTAATGTTAAGTGGAGTCCTTGTTAATTGTAACTTAGAGGCCTCGCTTATCTATCAAGCACTTTTATAATAGAATATTAACATTTATTCTGACATGTGTTTTGCTAATAGATTTAGCAGGGGTTTTTGGGTCAAATATAGGAATATTAATAAAAGAGAATTGTTATTTAAAAATCTCATACTTATGATCATTAAATTAGTTATATTACCTTTGGTATATCTATTTGCATTCATTTACTTCCCATATATTTTCTCTTATCATACATTTAATTATAAAGCAAGGCATGACTCCCACTTAACTCACAGGTAACTCACAAGGAAATCTCTGGTAAATAATTATCAGGTGGCATTTTATTAAAGGATTGTAAATATACTAGTTAATTTCCTAGTCTTTTCCTTCAGGATCAATGTCAATCGAGTCTTCCTTGCTTATGTGAATTATTTTTAGTACTCATAAGTTTCTAAGATTAATTTTTAAGCTATAAAGGTATTAATGTGGTAAAGTCTACCATCTAATGTTGGGATATAGAGAATTAATATCTGAAGATGTCTTGTAATTTTCTGTATCCTACGTCTAACAAATCACTTGAAACTTAGTAAATATTTAATGAATATTTGTTGTCATTTATTTAATAAATACATGGAATAGTTTCTATGTGTCAGATCCAGTGCTTGCTGATAAAAGCATCTGAAGGAATGAGATAGATTTTTGTGACAGCATGGACCTTATTGTCCAGTAAAGTAAGCATGTAAATAAAAAATTAATTCTGCTATAATTAGTTTAATTCACTATTATAACCTACTATAGAACATTATTCTTAAATAAAACTAAATTCCATTTACATATACATATATTCTCAGTTGGACTTACTTATTTAGAGGTGATGGTTTCCATGAACTCATTAACATTTGTTTAAAATATATTGCATTTCTGTTTATACTCATGATTTAGAGCATCTGTATTTCAGTCTCAGTTTGTCAGTCATATAAGACATTGCATTTTTATTTTGTTCAAATGACATCCCCCTTCCCATTACACTTGACTCCTCTGAGCCTAAAGTATTAAAAAAGCACTATGATTTTATTCTGGTATAAAATGTCAGAAGTTAGTCTAAGACCAGTTATCACATAAAACACAAGAGATGACCAGGAACATAGGTAGTGGCCAAAAAGATTACTCTACCAACTTGAAAATATACATATGTAACTGTGAATGATATAAAACTTTCCAAAAAGGCAGCATATACTTTCAGTGTTTATGCAATACCTGGTACATACAACCAAATTAGATTTTCCCCAGTGTTATAATTTAGCAATAATTAAAAGATTCTGACAATTTTAGCCAATTTTAGCCAAGTCCATATATTAAAGATGACATCTATATAACAGCCATGATATGCATAATTTTCCATGTTTTGTTATTATTGAATAAGATGTTGAAACACTGTTTTTTTATGATACGCTTCCAATCAATATAAGTTTATTAAATATACTCATTTTTCACATATAAATATATGAGAACTGGATAACATTTCCAATATTTCCATGGCCATATTATAGGACAGTTAAATAAACAATAGCTTCTTTGGAAAGATCGAAGGAAAATTATCAGAAGAGGAAGCATCCAGCTGAAATTGGAGCATAATTTGGTGATGGGAGTGAAGTAAAGATAAATAAGTAAGAACCGATAAAAATGTAATATTGGTCATGCAAGTTCCATAAACTGATGATAGATATGACTATTTTTGACCCATTTGTAAAATGTGCAAAAAGTCAAGATTATATTTCTTTCATATAGAGTATGAATTGTGAATCCATGATCTTACTCTGCAATCATTATTGAAGTGGAAATTTTCATGAAACCCATATAAGTTTAAATATGAACAACGCCCCTCACATATCATTGATGTGTTCTTTCAAGTTTATCCTAGGAGGATTAGGTATTTTTTAATATATAAAACCTAAAGAACATAATAAATATTATCCTCTTATCACATACTATTTAACATATATACCTTTTTCACCACTAGAAGATAATGGATACTATTTTCTTTAATGCCAAAATTGTGGATCTAATCCATAACTTTTAAGAAGACACTTATAAAATCAGTCATTCTCTTCATATTAAAAAATAAATATCAAAACCTATAGAGATATTAATTTCTACATACACATCTAAAATTCTTCAAATTTATTGAGTTCATTTCATGTGCCAGAAAGTATATAAAGCTGTGATTTGAAGCCCTAGGGTGATTCTAGAGATAAATATCCAAATCAACAAATAAAATTTACAGGATAAAACAATCAGCATCTCCATATTTATTGATCATTATAATCATTACTATCACTTAAAAATAGATATTTTAAACCACATTTAACTAGGTTATACTGTATTTGGGATATAGGAAATAGTTGTTAATTTGCTTGCCACTATTTTTCCTGATGGTAAGAAAGTCTATATTAGTAAGGATTCATTTACCATTTTTATAGAAATAATCTTTCTTTATTGTTGTTACTATTCCCCTTCACTATTTGAGTTTATAGTGTTGAAACACTATTAAAGCTGAATGTACTGTACTTCTGAGTGATACATTTTCCTATCACAATTGTAAGTTTTCTGTTACATTACCTTTCTTTTTTAAAAAAATTTTTATTGTTGGTTGTTCAAAACATTACATAGTTCTTGATATATCATATTTCACACTTTGATTCAAGTGGGATATGAACTCCCATTTTTACCCCATATACAGATTGCAGAATCACATCAGTTACACATCCATTGATTTACATATTGCCATACTAGTGTCTGTTGTATTCTGCTGCCTTTCCTATCCTCTACTAAAGATGTCCAATATTGATGAGTCAGTGATTTAGTGTGGGCTTTATTTTGCTTTACTTTTGCTGTTTACAACTATATCTAGTTACTAATAACTATATATTCTATCCCCACGGTTCTATATCAAATTTCATATATCATAGTATTTTCTATTATGAGAAGTTATTATATTTTATGATCTCATGAATAATTTTGTATATAGAGTTAGACATACATATCTATGGGTTCTGCATTCAGCAACTGTGGATCAAAATTTTCAGAAGAGAATAGTGTCTTTATTGAATATATGTACACATTTTTCTTTTCATTATTCCCTAAAATAGAGTGTACCATCTATTTACATAATATTAGGTATTATGAGTAACAGAGATTATTAAAGTATATGGCAGAATGTGCATCAGTTATATGTAAATCTTGAACCATGTTATATGAATGAATTGAGCATTTGTGGATCTGGGCATCCTGTGGGTGTCCTGGAACCAATCCTCCATGTATACCAAAGAACAACTCTATAGCCCTATAAAATCTCATATTGTCATATACATCCAGTGTTTCTTAGTATGCTTATTCCATTTTTCAACCTTTTGATAGCTATAGAACCTCATAAAAATTATTTAATTGGAGCTATCTTAGATTTTTTAGATTAAAAATCTCCTTCTACTTGAAATTGATTATAGAATGAGTGAAGATGCAATTCTATTATTTCAATGTTCTTTCTCACTTTTGATGGACATCATAGTATTCATTAACTGATTTAAAGTTCACAATTGAAGCTAGGCATGGTGGCACATGCAAGTAATTTTATTGGCTTGGGAAGCTGAGTTAGGAGGATCGTAAGTTTGAGACCAGTCTCAGCAACTTAGTGAGATCTTGTCTGTAAATCAATGAATATAAAAATAAACAACATGAAATAAAAAGGTTTGGAGGTATAATTCAGTGGTAAAGTGCCCCTGCATTCAATGCCCAGTACAGAAAGAAAGAAAAACAAAGAAAGGAGGGATGGAAGGATAGACTGGTTTTGTAGCTCATTGGTAATGTGCCTCTGGGTTCAGTCCCCAGTATTCCTGAAAAACAATCTTTACGATTTAAAAAAAAGTTACTTTATGGTACTGAATAACTAAATTATCCACTTTTCCTCGTGGTCAAAATTTTGGTCTCTATACAAGCCCATGATGATGGAACTTGCTATTGTAAACTGCTGATTGTAATTTTTCCCAGTAAAATACAAACTAAGATACAGTACACTAGATCTATTTAGAGTTCTATAGGTAGGCAATTATTGTGCCAACTATTGCTGACATAAGTCAATCTATTTATGTAAATTTAGTGACCAATATAAAGTATTATTTATATTCTTCACATTTTGGAGAAACTAAGTTAATGTTAATCTACATAGTATATCATATTTTTTTCTGCTATATCTAAAGTTATATTTCCTAATTGTTTTATTTGAAAGAAAAAAAAAAAAAAGCTGGGGATGTTGCTCAGTGGTAGAGCAATTGCCAAACATGTGCAAGTCCCTGGGTTCTGTCCCCTGTACTGCAAAAAAAAAAAAAAAAAAAAAAAAAAAGGACAAAAAATATCAAAGCATCATGTATGGGATATGTATAAGACTGTAAGACTAGGTAAAATATTATGTATTATAAATTACTACTTATTTTTAGTGATTTTAAGTGTTTTAACAGAAACAAGGGTTTTTTTGCTATAAATTTCTTTTATAGATTAAGAGACATAAAATAACATATTTGAATTCAATATGAATCTCTAGGATTTGGGATAATTCTGGATTGGGGGAAATTATAATATTGAGTCTTTTTGAGACAGGTACACTAAACAACTTCCAATAAACACAGGATGGGAACAATTTTCACAGAGAGGCAGGGCCAATTTTTTTTTCAGAAACCTTTAAGGAAGCAAAAATTGTACACAAGTATGTCTTTATTGCCTTTAAAGTACAGTTTATTTTTTTACATTTGAACAGGAAATGTCCTAATGCAATATATAGATTTTATTTGGGGGATAATCTGGTATCAACTCTCAATAGTTTTTTGCAGAATCTGGGTAAAAATGAGCTAGAACTCTGGGGTCTAGTGCATAAAATACTATCTTTTCACATCTGGGACTACATTTCAAATTTAATCTGAAGTATTTGATGAGATATGCCAAACTGCCTGAAAACAATTTGGGAACTAGTGAACTGTAGTATCTGGAGGCCTATAGACACTAAAAGCACTATTCTTTGCTTTATCCCTCTGCATTTTTACTCCAAATTAAGTGCAGATTGCATACATGCAATCCACAGTGATATTTTAATGAAGACACAAACACAGATGCTTTTTATTGTGTTGAAAGATGGCATTTATTCAGTGCCTAATTTATTATTATTATGATATCAATATTCAATATAATGCAGATGTTATAGTAAAAGCCATGGTATTAGTTCCACATTATTGTAGAGTATGGATTTTCTGATAGACTGCAACAAACATTAATAAAAAATAGTAAGTCAAACTATGTAATAATGTATCTTTATTCTTTGAGTTTGGTCAGAGAACTGAAATTGAAAACAAGGAAATATTTTGATACAAATTGTCTATTTTTTTCTTCCTATATATGAAATATTCCTAAGAAAGAAATTTCATCAATGCTTAATCACACCTAGGTGGATTTTGCTTTGCTTCTTATTAATAAATCCAGGAAGAATTCTTTATTGTAGGTCTTCAAAATATACCAGCATTTCATAGAATCAGGCTTATCTCTTGATTGAGAGGTATTAATGTTTTGCACAAAGGCCATTTCATATTTTTAAAAATGATGTGGAAACTCAGGCATTGCTCCTCTTAATACATTAAATGAAATCTAAAATGTCAAAAATAAGTAAGGGCTGGGGTTGTAACTCAGTGGTAGAGCACTTGCCTAGTTCGCGTGAGGCCCTGGGTTCGATCCTCAGCACCACATAAAAATAAATAAATAAAGATAAAGATATTGTGTCCATCTACAACTAAAAAATATTTTTTAAAAATAAGTAAAACGAAAACCAAATGGTTATAGTAAATTTCTTTAAAAGAGAACAGCTAAGTTGGGTATGGTGGCACAGACCTATAATCTCAGTGACTGGGGAGGTTGAGGCAGGAGGATAATTAGTTCAAAGCCAGCCTCAGCAATGGTGAGGAACTAAGCCACTGAGTGAGATCCTATCTCTAAATGAAATACAAAAGAAGGCTGGGGAAGTGGTTCAGTGGTGGAGTGTTCCTGAGTTTAATCCCTGGTACCAAAAAAAGAACAACTTTATTGGTCTAAATTAAATGGGCTTCTATGTTTTCAAATTGATGTTTAGATAAAGGTAACTTTTACTAAATGATCTTCCTCGTTTCTAGTTCTGGAGATTCTCAATTGGAGAATTTAGTTTACATCTAAGGCTATTGAAAGATGAAAAGCTTACAAAGTAGCAACAACTGAATATCTGAAATGGAGTTTTGTAGGGAGATGTGGATTAAAATCTACAGACAGAGGTTCCTGTACAACACTTTCACATCTTATATATTAATTAATTTATTTATGTATTAATTTATAATGTTGGGGATTGAACCCAGCCCAGAAGTATTTGAAATAATCAAATGAGGTCTTTCTCTAACTCATAAAATAAAATGAATAATCATATTTATTTATGTGTCTTATTGGGTTAATGTAGTACTTATTTCATTGGGTTATTGTGAGGCTTAAGTAAGTGTATATTAAATAAGTTCATATATATAAAATATCTTTAACAATGTCTAGCACTTTATAGAAGTACTATGAAAGGTTTAATTATTATCATGTTTTTCAAGGTACTAGTGATCAAACCCAAGGCCTTGTGCATGATTGGCAAGCAGTTTATCACTGAACTGTATTCCTGGCCACTATTATCTCCATTATTAATTGTGGTAACTGTATTTACATGACTGTAAAACAATAGCCAAACTGTTAGCTTGATTTTGGAATTGACTTTCAATTAAAAACTAAACATGAAAATTTTGTGGCTATTTTACTTTTCCAAACATTTCCAAACATTTCTCTGTTTCAGTGTCCACCATCCACATTCTGTGTTTCCCCAAACCAAACCAGCATTTAATGCCTTCATTGAAAGTACCAGCAGCTCTGATTACTAGTTTATGGTACTACACTATTTGGACAATGGTCTGGAATACTGAATTTTGCTCTCCTCTCTTTTGCTTTAAGTTCTCCTAAGTCAACTTTTTCTTTCCCAATTTCTTCATGCTTTGCTCTCTAATTAATACACTGATAGTTAATTCCACTAGAACAATTCCATACTTTTGAATTCAATATATTTCTACTCTCAGAAATGTATTTTCCTTTTGATGAAAAGATTACAGAGACAAATATTAATGGTGACATGTGGGAATTTTTTCACTGTTTCACGAGCTCTGTAGATTTTCCTTTGAGTTACCAGAGGGTTTGTAAACTGTCTATAGTAAATAAATGTTTTACTACTGTCAAAAAACATTCTTAAGTTATTAGAAGACATTGAGACCAATACACATTTTGACTCAGTTATTTTTTAAGGATGTGTAGATAAATTCCAGACTTTAAAAACGTTTATTTTTATCATTTATCAAGGCAGACTATAATTCTTTGCATGTTTTGGCATTTGAATCAGTTAAATTTTATTGCAAGTGTAGAAAATTAAGTATTATAGCAAATGTATATAACAATATGTGGTTTATTTTATAAATTTGGTCTTAGATTTTAATCTTGCTCTGATTTTCTCAACAGCATGTATCAACTTTTTTATTGTACCAGCAAATAATTTAGTCTGAATTTCAAAAATATTTTAAGAAGATATCATGGAGATAAATATATTTTATTAATTCTAAAAACAATCAATTGATCAGCATTTCTATAATATGAAAGAGAAATAGATTAATGCTGTATTGAAAAGTATTGACTCTGCCCTTGATCCCACTATAACATCTAATTAAGTGCTATGAATCATCAACTGAATACTAAATATATTTGTTCTTAACAATGGACTGTATATTTTTTCTTCTACTCAATTTTGTACTGCAACTATCAAATAGAGTACTCACTAAATCTTTACCTGCTTCAATTTTTATAGGTGCTTTTTATCTACCTCATAGCTCAGTTCTATTTACTAAAATTATTTCAAGACATTACTGGAATTTTACTCATATGACTTTAAAATTCTATTAAATTATAAATTACTACTCTTATATCTGTTATGAATTACTGCAGTGAACTTAAAAAGTTTATTAAAATCATATATGGAAACATGTGTCTATCACATTCTCAGTAAATGCAATATGTAGCACCAAGGTTAAATGCTTATTCAAGTTGTTTTTTTCTTCTTTTTTTTTTTTTTTTTGTTGTTGTTGTTGTAAATGAAACTCAGTTATTCCAACTTGGCAGAGCAGGAAAGTACCTTTCTTCTCTCACATTTCTAATACTAAACCCTAAACCCAAGGAAGAGATTGGGAATAGGAATGTCAGGGATGGGGTATTAAATAGTGGGATTACATGATAAGTCAATAAAAGAGATTTTCTTTTTGTGAAGAAAGGATCTTTTTCACTATTAAAGAAGTAATTTCTTGTCTGATTCTCAAGTTGGAAATATGAAAGAGAATATTTTCAACCTATAGCCTTTTTATGTCATAATTACCACAATCATTTTTTTTATGATGAAGCTTTGCTTCCTCATCTTCCTCCAGAACTGACAAATGCAAGTAAGGAAAAGATATTTTCCAACACTTCTAAATGAAATTTATAGTGAATGCTGCCTATCTACACTCTTCTCTACTGCAGTATAGCAACTGTGATTTTTGGTTTGGGATTGTAGGTGGGATAAGAAGTAGCAAGCTGATTGGCTGGAATAAACTTGAGCCTTTTTAAAAATTTTATTTATTTATTTATTTTTTGGTATTGTGGATTAAGTGCCAAAAGTGGGAATAGGCCTGCAAGAACTATGATAATCCAAGGACATTTCTTACTCTTTATTCTCTTTTTCTCATGATTTACCTTTTTGTTTCTTTTCTTTCTAGTTTTCTGTTCAAAAGCCTCATTATTTTTTTGTATTTCCATATGTTTCTTCTTTTCTCCCCTTCTTCCCTTCCTCAACAAGAGGAAATTACTATGCACATGTTTAAATTATTTATTAAAATTTCTTTTATAGATATTGGATTGATTATGAAGAAGAGTGATGACTATAGAGAAAGGCACATAAAAGAATAAGGAAGATATTGTAGAAGGAGGTTTATCATACAAATTACAATCTGTAACTGTACAGAACTTCTGAATTATTTATGAAAAATTTTTGCTATGGTTTTAGTAACAGTATACTAAAGTGACAGTTTTATATCATAATGTAATTGTTTAAGAATTTTATCTATTTTTGGTGAAACAATGTAGTTTGGCAATGCATGTCTATTTTAAAGATATTCACACAAATAGTAGAGGAATTTTGGAAAATTTCCATTCTCTAGACAATCATCTATCTCAATAATCATTCCCAAAGTTTCAATCATTTATCTAATATAAATAATATCTCACTAAACATCATAGATTGTAAACACGTAAATATAATACTATTAGAGAGTAAGATAAGAAGGATTACTTTTTTTTTTTACCATCGTGTCAAAGTTATCAGTTTTTCATGGTGGAGGGTAAGGACTGAATAGAGAACAGGGAATAGTGCAGATAAGTTGAAGCTGGGGAAGCACAAAGAGTCATGCACAGGTCATGCCTGGCATACAAAGAAATGCTTCTAAGGAAATTATCTGGGAACCCACAACAATTGCACCAAGCTGATTAAAGATTCAATGGAGATGAAAAAACCTACTTTGCCAAATTTTTCCATGTTGTGCTAAATCTATTTAGAGCTAACAAGATGTTACTATAATTGTTTCCTATATGCATTGCAGCTTCTATTGTGTATATTATAAAACTTTATAGTATATAGGTGATATACATGATATATATATATATATATATATATATATATATATATATATATATATATCTAGAAACTAATTCTGATGTTTGACATAGTTAACTAAAACTTACTACTGATCATTTTGATAAGGTGTGTTTCTTTTTAATAAACTTTCAAACCCTGTCACAATTTTAAATGAACTATTTGTGGTCGAACCTCCTCGTAGATTTCTTAAAAAAAAAAAAAAGAAAGAGAGAAAGAAAGAAAGAAAGAAAGAAAAAGAAAATAAATAAATAAAGAAAAAATACCTACCTCTATTTGTGAGAATGATTTTTCATTTTAAATAGTGCCAGTCTATGTGTTTCTGTAACTGAAAGCTTAGTCCCTGTCCCCAGTGCACATTAATGCCAATTTAATAATGAGGACACAGTTTTGAGGAAAAGGAAAAAGAAGGTTTATTATTTTGCTAGCAAAGAAGAAACACTGGGGACTCCTGTCCCAAAGGCTGTGACTTCTCCCCATCTGGAAGGTCAGGGGGATTTTAAAGAGTTACATTCCAGGTGTGCTGCACTGTTAGGAGTACTAGGGGCCCTCATGGGGTGTTAGGATTCACTTGTTAATTTGGGAGATATTCACTTCCCAGATCCTCAGCAGGCATCTCCTTCCTGTAGTGGGTATGTTTAGGGACAATTACCTAGGGGAAGAAATGATAGCACAGTCTTCCTAATCTTGTGAGGGATGGGGTGAGGGGGGAGAAGAGATAGAAAAAAAAGTTCTTTTAAAAAATAATCCTTAGAGCAAGGAGGGTTATATTCAGAAGGTGAAGGAACCACAGTTATGTTTCTTTGAGATAACTTTTTTTGATTCCACATTAAAAAGGCTGGTAGGTGGAGAGATGGAAAAAAGAGATTTTGATTAAAAGGTACAAAGCTTCCGTTAGACTAGAAGAATAAGTTTTAGTGATCTATTGTACTACAAAATGACCACAGTTAATAACTTATAGATTTAATGCTGGCGAAAAGAATAGATTTTAATGTTCAAACTCTACAAAAATGGTAAATTGGTGAGAGGATGGATATGTTAATTAATTTGATTAAATCTTTCTACAGTGTATACATATGTCAAAATATCACATTGTACTCCATAAGTATATATGATTACTATTTGTCAACTAAAACAAATAAATTTTAAAATGATACCCAATACTAAACATACAGTTTTGAATATGAAAAATATATACCACTCTCAGCCCCTCAAGCAGGCCTTATTACATGTCTACAAGCCTAGTTCTTTTCTTCAAAATCAATACCCTAGTTCTATACCCTTTTGCTCTACCATGTTTATCCATATAATTAAGGTCAAAAGCTTAAAGAGGGAAAGGATAAAAAGTGTAAAAAGGAGAAACTAAAAATAGCTTTACATTGATTCTAATTTTTCCTTCATTACAAATGAAAAGAAAGAAAAAACACTAACTCGTGTTAAAGCATTTCATGGAGCACTTCTTACAAAAAAAGGAACATAAGTTATTATAGGCTATTATACATCTGATGTGACTCATCTCTCTGCTGTGTCAAACATCAACAGAGGCAGAACTGTAGTTACAAAAGTAGATTATAAACTGAAATACAGACTATTCACTTCAAGTAGTGTTCATCTATTGTGAAGCATATTTAGCCCAATCATGTATTAGAGAGGCTTTTTTGAGGTGTCTCTTAATTTATAATAAATAATAATCTGGTTTATTCCAAAATTTGAAATAGGCCAGATTATCGCCCCCACTCCTTTTTGAAAGCCTTTCTCTCACAATATATTTTACATGCTATGGGATTCTGCCTACTTAGGTTTCTTCATTATGATTTCATTCCTCATATTTGGGCTTAATTTTTTCTCTTTCAGTCTAAACTACACTTATATTATTTCCTCTTTTCAGTCTAAACTACACTTATATATTTAGTGACTTAAATAAAGAATTTGTATCTATTAACTATGGTCACCATTGTTATAGAACATTTGTGTATGGGAGGATAGATATGAGATGGGGGTTATTTGGCAAATTGGTTCCCCCCCTTGATTCCTCTAATATATCATTGTGCAGACATTGCCTTCTGTATGTAAACTGTATAGAATACAGGAGGATACTGTTCAAAAATTTTGGTCAGAATGTTTATTTTCACTAAGCTTAAAGAAGTAAACCAACAGCAAGCACCAAGTAGTGTAGAGTATTTTCTATGTTATCATATCAATTCAGGCTGAATTTTTCTAATGGACAATGAGGAAGGAATGTGAAAACATTTGAACAGGATAAGAAAACTAGGAAAGTAAAGAAGAGAATATATGTCTGGCATGTCCATTAGTGATTGGAACTAGATGGAAAATACAGTTAGTCTGATTTAATAATAGCAGAACTATGCCACAAATAAGGGCATCTGAAAATATAATTTACTCTCCTCCAATTAATTTGTGGTCAAAAGGATATGGTAAATACTGATGGTTTTTAGTTTATCAAGTATTCAAAAGTGTGAAGATAATGTTTTTCAAGAAAAACAAATATCAATTAAAATTTCACATATACTTGAAGAATTTTTAGGTGAAAACATGATATGATCTTCTAGGAATACATTGTTTCATTCCTTTTTGATATTGTTTGGCTTTGGTTTTTGAACATTTCTGATTGTCAGATATTTATAGACATTTGGGATATGCAGGCAAATACAATGTTTTATCTAATTTAAGATAGATTTGAAAATATTCATATGAGTCTGATCATTTCAAAATTTTGTGTAAAATAACTCATCCTTGAACATGTCTTTGAAAATGTAGTTACTGATTTAGATTTGTAAAGTAGAGTGCTACAGATTATTATTTATCATTTTAGGAGTTATAATGTTAAATTGTTTTTAGAACTTTCAATCAAGTTCATTTTAACCAGGTACTCACATAATCAATTTCTTTAACCTGAAATTTCAATAAAAAAACTATAACTGAGACAGAGAAGGCATTGCCTCTCTTTTTATGAACAAACATAAATGATGTGGGGCTTTGTGCTTTTTAGTATTCCAGAATGTATGAACACCACTAAATGAAAAAAAAAAATATTTATATATATATATAACTATCTACCATAGAGATTATTTGAAAAACATAAACTTTCAATAGAAAAAAATGTAGTTTGACATATACCTCTTCTACAGTTTGAATCTTAACTGTATCCCAAAGGCATATGGGTCAAAGGCTTGTTATGCAAAGTGAAACTATTGGGAGGTGCTGAAACCTTTAAGATGCAGGGCTGAGTGGGAGGTCTTCAGGTCTTGGTAGGCATGTACTTAAGGGAGATTGTGGGACCCCAGCTATTTCCTCATTCTCTTTTGATTTCTGGCAATGAGGAGAATGGCGTTTTCCTTCACATACTCCCCAACATGTCATGCTACCTTGTCTCAGGCCCAAGAGCAATGGGAACAGCTGAAACTTCTGAAACTATGAAAGAAATAAACCTTTTCTCTTTATATGTTGATTGTCTCAATATTTGTTAAAGTGACAGCTACTGTAACCTCTATGATTAAGTACTAACAGATGACCATATACATTCCAAGAAAACATGGAAAATATATTCTATTGAAAATTATATATAATATTTACATTAGCTTTATAAAACATATAAGCATAGAGTTAATCATGTGTTTCTGAATTGTGGATGCAAAGAACCATTTGCATTTTAGAACTAATGAAGTGGCTGATCTTGCTTGATCAATGTGTAAATAATTCTCATATTCTGCTGCAGGAAAAGAATATTTTGGAAAAGTTATTTAAATTGCCATAACATTCAACAGGTGCCTTTTTAGTGAAAACAACAGGAATTTATAAATTATAACTATCATTAATGGATTTGCTTGTCTTTTTTTTTTAATGCTCATCCATCTTTTAAGAATGGCAACATTTAAAATAGGCATAATCTATTTTCAAAGCCAGGAAATGGACATTGGTACAATATGATTAGTAAAATTATAAATTTTACATAGATTTACCAATTATTACACATACTCACTTTTGTTCTTTTTTCTTTTTCAGTGATAATGTGGTAAAAAAATTTTTTCTCTTTTTTTTTATTAGTTTCTCAAAACATTACAATGATCTTGACATATCATATATCATACATTTGATTCAAGTGGGGTATGAATTCTTATTTTTCCCATGTGTCTTTAAGGCATTTTACCTGTATGCTGTCTGTTCAATACTCTGATTTTATTTCTACTTATGCAATCTTTTCATTGAAATAATTTTTATGTATAACCTGATAAGTCAGATTACCATTGGTTGTATTTAGTTGAAAGAATTCAGGAGATCCTATAAAGTTTGGAATATAGAGGGTGAATTTAAAAAATTCCTCATTTAATAATCAAATGAAACTCTCACATTGGAAAACAACCTCCTGAGAAGGGGGAATATATATATATATATATATATATATATATATATATATATATATATATATATGTAATGTTCAAGGAATGTAATGTCTTTCTATCTCTTGCCATGCAATCTTTACTGTTGGTGCCCCACAGCATTGAAGCACTGAACCCTTCCCTGCTATCATTCACACATACATCCACACACACTATTGGGAGCAATAGACAAAGATGATAATTGCCTTATTATTTATTGGTATTCAAAGAACTGAGAAGTAGAGGAAAGAAAATTGTAGTGATAATCCAGCATGAATTATTCAGTTCCTTCAATTTGTTGACCTTAATGAATGCAAAGTGATTTGGACTAAGAGTAATTAACAAGAGAAAGCCTGCCTAATAAAACCAAGAAAGAATCATACTTGTTGGAGGAATCAATAACAGCCAGTGACTAAAGATCATAATGGAACCATTCAGGAATACAAAGGGCTCTTTGCCAAGGGAATTTTCATGCTATACATGTGTGCATTTGTGCAGGGAGTTTTAAATTCAACCTTTCAAAAAAGAAAAGAGAAAATGGTTGGTAAGTGAGAGGAAAGTAACAATTTGTTAAACTGACTAATACTATAATTATAACCAATGAATGTCTGTGCTGTGTCTGTAATAGCAATTACCAAACAATTTTAGGGAAATAACTGAATTAAAATTTGCATTTCCTTTATGGACTTTTGAACAATTTTATAGCTCTATGTATCATACAACTCTCAACTCATGGCTAAAAATTCTAAGGAAGGAGTAACATTTTATGTCCACTTATAAAAAGCTGAGCTGACAAGAAAAAACAAATCTTTAAACATGTGTGTGATATGTTACATTCCATAAGTTTCTAAAAACATCAGTTGGATCCTTCTAGTGTCTTTGAGTGGGCTAACAATGACCAAAGCAGTACTTAATCATGTGCCTGCACCAGCTAATGTTTGGAATAGAAAAGATTCTTTAACCTGGTACAGTGGCACACACCTATAATCTTAGTGGCTCAGGAGGCTGAGGCAGGAGGATCCTGAGTTCAAAGCCAGCTTTATCAACTCAGCAAGACCCTGTTTCTAAATAAAAGAAAAAAAAGGGCTGGGGATGTGGTTCAGTGTTAAGGGCCCCTGGGTTCCGGGTTCAGTCCCTGGTACATGGTACGGAAAAAAAAAAAAAAAAAGGTTCTTCTATAAAAATAAAGTGAGAATACAAATGAATTAACCATGACATCTCAATGACACAATGATGCCATTTTGATGCCAAGTATAAAATATTAGCTGAGGGGAGTAGTGATTGACATAGTTTTTTGTTTAAATAAAATATTCTAGCGTGACTAATAGTAAAACTTAAGGCAACATTGAATGAAACTTAGTGAACCACTTTGGAATTGTAATATAAACAATCACCTTTATAAACGTGAGTCCATTTCTATTCTATTGATAGTATGGATTTAAATGTTTCATTAATTACTTGATTATGTATATTGCATGTATATATTTTATTATAAAGATTTTGGAGCCCTCTAAGTGCCCTGTTGTTGCTATCTGCACTAGATGCACAAGGGAAGATATATTATTACTTTGAAAAGGCACAATGGCTAACATGTTTTCCTTGATATACAAAATTCCATCCAAATAATTAGTTGATAAATTACTTAGTTGTACTTAACCCTAATATATCTATCTTATAAATTAATTACAAAAAATGTTAGGCAAATACCTTTGATCCTTTAACATTTTTTTTTTTTACTTTGAAGTTATGACTACCATTTTATGGAAGAAAAAGTAAATCAATAACACTGGAAGCATTATATTTAGTGACAGAATTTGTGAATAAATAAAATAATTGATGCAATATACCTGTTGATGTATTAGGATAATCACTCATTGGCATAAAATATAACTACAAGTATATTAAATAGTGTTGGTATCAAATTAAATGACAAAATCAAACAGAATATATAATGGCAATATAGGTGTACAAAGTGTAGGATATTGAAATTAATCCCCTGATTAAGAAGAATAATCTGAAAGCTTTTTGGGAAATAAATAACTGCTACACATTTGTTTCTTTGTAATTTAAGTTCTCTTAAAATGTTAAGGGCTTAAAAACAAATTCTAATAAGATGGGAATTTGGACCAGAATTGTGTACTTTTAAATATAGTTCTCCTTATATTGCTATCTATAATATATTCTTATGCCAAGATAATATTTCAGTCATGTCATAAAAATAACAAAAGTATAATTAAAAACCAGAGAGAAGTGAAATAAATGGAACATTCTAATGAGAAGAAACTTAGTATGGTAATCGAATAAAAATCAAACACATTGAAGACAAAAGACTCAAAAGTTTTTATACACCTTAAGAAATAAAAGATCTTATCAGTTTATTTTGTTATAGGTAGACTTAGAATTGAAGGTTGAAAATATATATCATTTCTATGATCTCCTTTAAACGTAGAACTAAATTGGTAAACACATTTTCAAAGACTATATTGGCATGTAGAAATGCATTTGTGTCTCTTGCTATTAAACCTGAATTTAAAACCAGCAAGCTTTTCCCAAGTTGAACGGCTTTCTACAAAAAGTCTGACTAGCAATCCTCAAAATTATCAAGGTCATCAAAACATGGGAAGTATAAAAAAACTGGCACAGCCAGAATGAGTATAAGGAGATATATTGGCTAAATATAAAGTGGAATAATGGATAGAATCCTGAGGAATAAAAAAAAAAATAAGGAAATAAAAAGAATAAATTCATTAATAAGAGCACATAAACATTAGATGTTTGCTTTAGATGCCGCAAAATGTATCATGCTAATTTAAAATGTGAATAATAAGGTAATAGGTGTAAATTTTAAGAAAAATATTTATACTAGCTTGGTAGCTTTTCTGGAAATTTAAAATGATTCTACATCCTAGTTTGGAAGAATGCCTTAGTGTTTTCACTTGTAAACAAGGACATCTTCTCAGAGGACTATTGTTTGAAGGTACATAAAAATTGATTATTTCTTGATAGATTCAAGGCCCTACATAAACATATGTGTGCCATCTTTGGTATGCAGGATGCCACCATTAATTTTTTACACAATCAGCCATCTCACATTGTAAAAACTGAGAGATGCAGAAGTTTTGAAGTTATTTCAGCTTCAACTATTTTCAACTATCCTCATAAAACTGAAGCACTAGATACTGAAAAGGAAGTCATATATTGTGTTTGTTAATTAGTTACAAATAGGTAAATGTAGTTTGATGAATGGCTAATAAAATATTTATTCAAACAACAAAAATATTAAGAAAATCAGCACAATAGGATCCTAGCTTTTGTGGAGAACAAATACAAACATGAAGTGTGATAAACATGATAAACACTCAATTGTAAATAATTGTGGAATTCAGAAAGAATTAAAATGATAGAAATTGCCCAACATTAAATATGTGATGTCACAATATTTGTCATATCTAATGGTGAATGAGAATTAAATGAATCAAAAAAATAGAACTGATTTTTATATACCAATCTTGCAGTAACTTGATGAACTTTTTTATTAGTTCTAATTATTTTTAGTGGCTTCTTTAGGATTTTCTATACATGAGGTCATGTCATCTGCAAATAAAGATTAGTTTCTTTCTTTTTTAATCTGAGTGCATTTTATGTATTTATTATTTAATTATTGTTATTATTATTGCATAATTGTCCTGGCTAGATATTGCAGCAATTTTGAATATATGCAGCAAGAGAAGACATTGCTTTTGTGTTCCTAGTCTTAGCAAGAAAGCATCCAGTCTTTTACTGTTAATTATGGTGTTACCTATGTTTTTTTTTTTTTTTTTCCCCTAAATGTCCCTTATTAAGTTGGGGAAGTTTCTTTTGATACATAGTTTGTTGAGGAATTTTTCCACTAAAGGGTATTTTATTTTAGAAAATGTTTTTTCCCTGTATTTTTTTGAGATAGTCATGTACATTTTAGTGACACAACGTATGGTTAATTTTCATATCTTAAACCACTTTTACATAACTTGAATACATTCCACTTGGTCATAGTGTATATTTATTTATATATATTGCTGTATTTAATTTGTTATTTTTTGGGAGTTATCTGTCCATATTCATATTGGCTTACAATGTTCTTTTCTTTTGACAGTTTGGTCTGGTATTGAATTTAAGATAATATGGACCCATAGGATGAGTTAAGAAATGTTCTTCATCTATTCTATTTTTTAAAGAGTCTGTGAAGAACTGGTATTAATTATTCTTTCAATATTTGTTAGAATTCAATAGTGGAACCATCTGATCCTTGATTGGCTCACTTCTCTTTGAGTGGTACTCCTGCTTTAGGAACTGAGTGCTTAAGTAGTAGCAGGAGTAAAAAATAATTAAGGTTTCAATTCTTTGGCCTTCCTCTCTGAGTGTGAAATCATCACCCTATGAGTCTAGGAAAAGAAGACTGGGACTCTAGTTTTATTAGTGGTTATTTCCTCCAATGGGAAGCTGGGCAGAAAAGAGCACCATGTTCCTGCTTGCTACTGTATTAAAAGAGTTTTAATATCACTTATATGAGAGGAGAAAGGAAAGAACATATCTGCATGCAAATACCAGTGATTCTTATTCTCTTTATAGAGTTTTAGTAGGTTTTCTTTTAAATTTTTTTTTAATATTTATATTTTAGTTGGACACAATATCTTTATTTTACTTATTTATTTTTATACTATGAATGCTCTACTGCTGAGATACAACCCCAGCCCTTAGTAGGTTTTCTTAAATAAGTATTTATTCATTTGCTGATTATTCTAGAATCATTTTCAGAGACATCAAATGACTAATTTTTAGAACTTTTCCCAGTTTTCCTAAGGAGTTGGTTTTTGGAGCTCCATGGATATCCTGCTAAAAGTTGTTTTTTTTTTAAATTTTCATCCTATTATTTTAAGTCAAAACAATATAAATCAGATTATATTGGATAGATACTTTTTTTTTTAACAGGCTAGGGCTTAGGATATGAAGCTACTGCAGAATTTGAAGAGCCTTGTGTATCATAGTAACAAATATGAAAACTACTTTAAACAATGCAGTACTCTTGTGCCTTATGAGAACCCAAGATACATGATCAGTGTTGTGTTTTTAAAAATAATTCTAGCAGGTGTATGGAAGAGAAATTGGACTAAGCTAAACTCAGGCGTACATATTATTTTAAAAGCATAAACTCTTGACTCCAAGTATAAGAACTGATTATGAATTCAAGAGATGTTTAAGAGACAAAAAGTGTGAAATTACTGATTGAATAAGAAAACTGAATATAGGAAAAGTTAAAATCTAATAATGGAACAACACTTTGTAGTCAAGCTGTGACTTTACCATAAGTGAGACATATAGCAGCGAGAATAAACTGGAAGCAAACAGTAATGAGTATGGCTTTGGGGATACTCTTTTGTTGTGATTATAGAACAATGATGGTGAAGATATTTGGGAGACATCTAGAAGTGTGTTTCTTGAGACTTGAAGGCATTTGAACTTGGAAAGGAAAATGGGAGGCATGGTAAGATGTATAATATTTAAAGTTATTGGAACAGATGACATTACCCAAGTACACATTGAAGAGGAAGGAGGAGGCAGAGATTAAGACAATGAGGAGGAAGAAGAACAAGGAGGGAGGAGGAAGGGAGGAGGAGTGGAAGAAGGAGAAGAAGAACAACAATAGAACTGAGTGAAATTCTTTTAATGATCTGATTTGAAGAAGAGTCAGAAATTCTGTTCTCAGGAAAAATATAAAGTAGAACAGAGGAAAATGTCAGGATTATAGAAGTAAAATATGATTGGCCTTTCAATATAGAATTCTAAAATTCACTGGTTTTTATGTCTTCTTCTCTAAGATGATGATAATTTATATATTGTCATAGAGAAACTGCAATTGAGATAAATGTGAGAAAGATGAGCATTCTTGGCAGAATGTTATGTCCATATAGTTTTGTTTAAAAATGCTATGTAGCAACGATTGTGTTTGGTAATTTTATGTCTTGTGTACAGGTCCACTTTTATATCTCAAACTATGAATATATAAGCATATGTTAAGCACCTGAAATCGTGTGCTTAAATGTTTCTCAGGTTCCCAGATGTTTAAGAAGTGATATCTGTCAAGCCTAAAAAAGAGGAAAACTTTATTCTCATTTGAAAAGATTATTTTTACATAGTAAGAAGCTGCTTTTCTCACCCATGAAACTTACAACTAACAATATTATTTGACTAACAACTCACGATAATCCTTTATAATCCATTGATATTGGTGTTTTATAATCATGCCTTCTAAGATAAACAACACTTGAATGAGTTCAGATATTTTTCACAATGCAACATGAGTTTAAATGACTAAGTTGAGATGTTTTATGTTGTAAGCATGATGACACTTATTCCCAATGGAATGGGAAATTCTCTCAAAAATAAAAAGTGATTCAAGTTTACTGGAATTTATTAAATTGAAAAATTGCTGCACAAATGTTATTTTTATTATTAATTGATATGTATGTATAATATTGGAAAGTAATTCTCCAATGGTAGGAACATTCTACTATGATTTTATATCTTTCCTAATATGTTCATTTGTGACTCGTAAAATTCAATTTAAATAAAATAAAGGAAGACATTATAAAAGAAAAATATTATTCCTTGACAAAGATGGGAAACACTTAGAGATTATCTAGTTTACTCAATTCACATCAATTTTTCAGATGATGAAAATTTGGTTAAGGGATATTAAGTGAGATACCCTGGTTCACAAAATATAATATTTTCAGAAATGCGACACTGTACTTATGTTCTGGTTGTTTTTTACCATCACCAATATTCTTTCTACACTACTCCCCCTTATTTTAAAAATCATAATAGGTTTTCTTCAAAAAAGCAGTAAAATGAGATGCTACATTGACCAATTCTAGTGAATTTGAGATGAAAATAGGATAATGTTGAATTGAGATGACCTTAGAAAAATGACAATTTCCCAGTCCTCTTAAGATCACTCTGTTTGTGATAAATGTAATCCTGAAGGCTTTTTTTATTGTTTCCCAGGAGATGATTTAGGAAATAGGAATATTTGAAAGCAATCTGTTATACTCACATCTCTCTATCCCCAGCCAATTAAATAATTTTTCTTGTATTTTTATATATTTTACTGATTGCACTTAGAAGCAGATAACATCAGATACTATGTAAAACTTCTGAATAAATCCAGAAATTATTTATTATGGTGTAGCACATAGACACAGCCTACAACCTGTTGTATTAATCTGCTAGGACTACTATAACAAAATATCACAAACTGGGTGACCTAAACAATAGAAATATATTTTCTCACAGGTTTGAAGACTGCAAGTCCATATTCATTGGGATATCACATCATGGTTATTTTATGGTGAGGTCTTTCTTGCTAGCTTGATGCTTGCATTTGTGATTTTCAAATTTTCATCACTGTGACAAAAATACCTGGCATAAATAACTTAAAGGTGGAAGGCCTTAGTGTAAATCACAGTTTCAAAGTTTTCATTTCATATCCAGGTGGCTCAGAGGCAGAAACATCATAGCAGAAGGGTGTGGCAGAGAAAAACTGCTTATCTCATGGCAGCCAGGAAGGAGACAGAGAGAGAGAGAGAGAGAGAGAGAGAGAGAGAGAGAGAGATATTGAGATTTGTCCAGAGAAAAGTTGTAGTCCCCAAGCACACTCCCCATTTGACCTTTTTTACCCACAAACTATGCCCCAGTGCCTCCCAGTAATCGGATTCAGCTATCAATGGATTAATCCACTGATAAAGTCAGAGCCCTCATTATTCAAGCACCCCCTCAAAGACCCACCTCTAAACATTGGAGAATTAGGAACCAAGTGTTAACCAAGTGAGGCTTTGGGGAACATTGCAGATGCACACTGTAACAGTCTTCTTGTTCTGTCCTCTCGTGGCCTCTTTTCTGTTCCCAAGAAGAGTGAGATTGTTGATATTTTTCTCTTCATAGGAATGGGATCCAGCCCTTATGAATGACTACATTTAACCTTAAATACTTCCCTGAGGGCCATATATACCAGTACAATCACATTGGACATTAGAGCTCCAAGATATGAATACGAGGAGGATACACTTGAATTCATACTATTAAACATAAGAATTCACTGGTTTTTTTTCATTATCACCTCTGTGATTCATAAAGATTTAAATTGGAATCTATCTAGAGGAAGAATTGAGATTTTCTTGTGTTACTATTCAACTACCCACTACTTTTTTATTTCTTACTTTTTTGGTGTACTTACCCATAGCAATATATAACCAACATAAAGAAATTTTTAAAAATTTATGGAAAATTTGAACCAGTATAAAATGGGTGACGATGGCAGTGAACAGATTTTGTGTGTTATTTTTCTAATTATTTGTAACATTGTTACAAAGTGAGTTTGATTTCTTCTCAATATTTTGTAGACTTTGTTTGTAGTGATCATTCAGAACACAGTAAAAATGAAGAATGTTCCCAGTTGTGTTGGAATGTAATTCTACACTCTTATAAAGAAAACCTTTTTGAAACATACTCAAGTGTCTTTGCAGGCTGCTTTTATTTAAATATGAAGCAATAAGCACATACATTATTCAGAATGTTTGCATTACAGTTCCTAAAGAAGTCAGTTTTGTATTGTTTTAGTGATACAGAAGTAGAGATTTATGACTGTTAGGAAGGAAACTATTTCTGGAGAAAGAGACAGAAACAGATACAGACAAACACACTCAACCAAATAAAGACAGAAAGAGAGAAAATTAAAATCTTGTAATTTCAAATTAGTATTTATGATTAGCACATTGATATGGCATGGCATCAGTGTACCATAGTACTAGTTAGTTATCTCAGTGATAAAAAAAGAGAAAATTATGTATAAAGAAATAAGAAAGGTAAAAGTTAACTGAAGATAGTCCACAAATGCAAAACTAAACATGGAAAAATTGATCATTTTCAATATGTGAATATATTTCTTGATAATTTTTTGCATGATGTTTTTCAGGTATAAGATATATAACAGTAGATCTTAACAAACTATATAGTTAGAGTAAGAAATTGAAAAACTCAAACATGAAACAACCTGAGAGAAGGTCAATAAGTTGAGAACATTCTTGAAATCAAGAGTTGCATTACTGAAGATATCAACAAAATTAACAAATTTTGTCTAAATTTACTAACACATAAGGGCTGGGGTTGTGGCGCAGTGGTAGAGCACTTGTCTAGCACGTGTGAGGCCCTGGATCAATCCTCAACACCACATAAACATAAATAAATAAAACAAATATATTGTGTCCAACTACAACTAAAAAATAAATATTTTAAATTTACTAAGATATAAAGATGAGACTATAATAATGAATATCAGGAATAAAAGGTGTGAAAATACTACTAAGATTAAATAAATAAAAAGGATCACAAAAAGGTATGTTGTTAAACAACTATGTCAGCATATTAAAGTTGGTGAAATGGACAAATTTCTAGAAAAATACAATATCCCAAGCTGAATCATGAAGAAATATAACACCTGAATGGGACTACAACTATTATAGAGTTTGAGTTCATAATAAAAACTCCCAACAAATAAAAAGTAGAAAAAAAAAAAACTTTTGTCAAAAAAATACCAGAACACAGAATAACTTTACTGATGAATTGTATCAAACATTCAACATTACTCTGATTATCAAAATCAGATAAAAGCACTACAAAAAAAGCTATAGACCAATACCTTGATAAATATTGATGAACATTTTTCAATAAATACTGGCAAACCATGTTTGAAAGCATACTGAAGGCATTATACAGCATAAACAAGTAAGATATATTCATTGAATGCAATGATTTCCAACATATGAAAATAAACAGAATGTAATAGATCATATTAACAGAACAAAGAAAAACTAAAATGATCATCTTGATGTAGAATAGCATTAAATTAATGAGGGAAAAAATCAAAATATAGAATAGAAGGAAATTATTTCAATAAAATAGAGGCCACATATGAAAAAGCACAGCTAATACTATACTAAATATAAATTTCTAAATGATTTTCCTGTAATAGCATATGAATAAGACAATGGTAACTGCTCTAACCCTCTCTTATTTAAATATTTCAATGGAAATCCTTGGTAATTAGAAAAGAAAATGAAACAAAATGTATCTGGATTTTAGAGAAAGATATTAAACTGTCTCCAAGCACATTTGACAAAATCTTGTTTGTATAAAATCTTAGAAACCACAAAAAACCCCTTTTAAAATTAAAAAAATGAATTCAGTAAAATCACAGGATATAAAATCAACACCCCAAAATTATATTTCTATACATTAAAATGAATATTAGCTAGGTATGTGTGTGGGAACACACCTATAGTCCCAGCTTCCTGGGATTGAGGCAAGAGTATCTCAAGTTTGAGGACAACTTAAGTAACTTAGAAGACCCTGTATTAAAGAAGAATAAAAAGGGCTAGGGGTGTGTTTTAGTGACCGAGGTACTATGGCTACTCTCTTTAGTACCATTTTAAAAAGTTCAAGGGAGCTGGGGTTGTGACTCAGTGGCAGAGCGCTTGCCTCTCACATGTGAGGCACTGGGTTCCATTCCCAAGACAATAAACAAAGATATTTTGTCCATGTATAACTAAAAATATTTTTTAAAGTTCAAGTAAAGCATATATTAAAGGAATTTGAGTAACCAACACCATTTAAAAGAGTATCAATAAGAACAAAATACTGATTAACAAACTTAACCAAGGTAGTGGAAGACTTGAAGACTAAAAATTACAAAATGTTGTCAAAAGATATTAAAGATGACAACAATAAATAGGAAGACATCTAAGTTTATGGACTGGAAGATTTAGCCTTGTTAATATGTCAATACTCATCAAAGCTATTATAGGGGTGGAAATAATGACACATTTCCTGTCCATTGTAAGGATCATGGTCAGTGCTCCTATAACAAAATATAACAGTGTTACTTATTAATATAATGAAATTAATATAATGAAATAACTGAAATAATTAACTTTTAATGAGAAAAGATGTATTCAGTCTCACAGTTTTATTGGTTCCAGTCCATGATTGTTTTTTCCAATGTTTTGGGCCTCTGATGAGGAAGCCTATCATGGGAGAAGAACATGGCAGAACAAACTTATTATATCATGTATAGGATGCAAAAAAAGTAGGAAAAGGGTTGTAGTTTCACAATCCCCTTCAAGAGCATGCCTGAAACAACTCAAAGACATTCCATTAGGCCTCATCTCTTAAGGATTCTACTCCTAATAGAGCCACTGTGAGGACCAAGCCTTTATTTAACACAAGGGCCTTGGGAGAACATTCAAAATCAAAACTATAGCAACAGATTAACAAGGGTAAAACATTATAAATGTATTTGCTCATAATTTTTTTTTTGTGACATTGGGAAACTTCTGAAATGAAGAACGACCAAAATATCCAGTGAAAACTCATCTTTTAAAGATTAGATTTGATGAAAAATAGCCATATAGTAATATGATTGGACAAAATGGTTTCACTAATGGTAATAGACAAGTGGGGGACACCCCAGAAAAGCTTATATATTCAGCTTCTTCTTTTTGACTTTTCTGAGCTACATTCCTTTCTCTGTGTTGTGGTGAAGGACCCCTCTGGGATGAGGTTCTTATATTTTGTCAAGCAAGGAAGGTCAGAGAATTTCTTTTGCTAGCTCTTACACAGAAGGGCAGGGGGAAGTTAGCATAGTATTTCTAGGTTTTGTAGTTGTCTTTGGGGAGCGGGGGATCTAGTTTCTATGACCTACCTTGGAAAAAAAGAAATCCTAGTTTCTTTGATCTGCTTTGTGGGAGAAAGAAGTGTGGAAGAAGCAAGGGGAAAAGAAGATCAGAAAGACACTATTCACTTCAAAGTAATTAGCATGATAAAGTTCCATTGGAGTATTAATTTCTGAACACCAATATTATCTACATATTCAATTCAATCCTTATCAAAATCCCTGTACTGTTTTATAAAAAAAATCCCCCAAATCCTCTGGAATACAAAGATACCTTGAATAACAAAAAATAATCATGAAAAATAAGTTGGAGATCTCATAATTTCTGATTTATAATCTTGCTATGATGCTATAGTAATCAAAATAATGTAATAGTGACATAAAGATAGATGTACAAACCAATGGAATAGAGATTCCAGTAATAATTTGTCAAGTATATGATCAAATGATTTTCACCAAGGTTGTCAAGATCAGTTAAGGGAAAATATAGTCTATACAACAAATAGGTATAGAAAAACTGGATATTCACATGTAAAGGAATAAAATTGGACACTTACTTTATACCATAATAAAAATTAATTCAAGATGTAACACAGACCTAACCATAGGATGTAAGACATAAAATTGTTAGAAGAAAACATTACAGGAAAACATCATGGCTTTGCATTTGACTATAATTTCATGATTATGATTTCAAAAGCATAGTCAACAAAAATAAGGATCAACTAAAATTAAAAATCTTGTGCTTCAAAGAATACTATAAATAGAATGAAAAAGTAGCTTGTGGAATGAGAAAAAATATATATATATAAAACATAAATAGGAAAAGGAGTTGATACCTAGAATACATAAACAACTGCCACTCAACAACAACAAAAAAGGGCTAATCAACCCCATTAAAAATGGACAAAGCATTTGAATAAACATTTCTTCAAAGAGGACATAGAAATGAACAATACATACATGATAAATTGCTCAATATCATTACTCATTAGGAAAACACAAATCAAAATGACATTGAGAAACCACACTTGTGGGGAATGCTGTTATCAAAAAATAATGGAAATAACTGTTGATAAAGATTTGGACAATTTGGAAACCTTGTACGTTGTTGATGGGGTTGTAAAATGGTATAGCTGCTGTGGAAAACGATTTGGCAGTTCCTCAAAATTTGAACATATAATTAACCTGATTATACAATTCCTCTTCTGAATATAAACTCTGAAGAACTGAAAGAAGGAACTCATATAGATATTTGTACACCCATGTTAATAACAGCATTTTTACAATAGCCAAAATGAGGAAGAAACCTAAATGTCCATTGATGGATGAATATATAAATAAATGATGTTATATAAATTCAAAGAATATTAACTTTAAATGAATGGATTTCTATAATATGATACAACATGAACATGAAGGGAACTTGAAGATATAATGCTAAGTAAGTCATTAGTAAATAATGCCTAATGCCGTATGATTTCATTTTGCTCACCTAAACAGGTACCTATATGAGTCACTTTCTTAGAGATACTAAATAGAATGGTGGTTGTTAGAGACTGCAGGGAAGGAGGGATAGGGAGTTACTGTTTAAAGTGTATGAATTTTTGTTTGGAAAGATGAAAAATATTTGAGGGATGGAAGGTGGTGATATTCGCAAAAAACTGTGCATGTATGTAATGCTACTGAATGGTATACTTAAAGATGGTTGAAATGTGAAATTTTATGTTTTACATTTATTGCCACAAAAAGGTTAAAATTATAAATTCTAATGGTATATGTATTTTACCACAATTAAAAAAAAAAAAAAAAAGCAAAACGAAACTTAAACCTGTAACTCCAGACTGTGACTGTAGCTCAGTGGTAAAGTGCTTATCTTGCACATGAGAGGCACTGTGTTCGATCCTCAGCACCACATAAAAATAAATAAAGATATTCTGTGTTGATCTACAACTAAAAAATATTTTAAAAAAGAAAATAAACCAACCCTGAAACTCCTACCATGTTTAAGATTATATGGGACTTTCCCACCATGAAGGAAACAAAGGAAAGCACTTGTTTTCAGTGCACTCCTGACAGCCAGGGAAGATTTTCCAAGTCAGTGACAGGCAGAACAAATACTACCTGTAGAGCAATAGTTTTCTATTTATGAGCTACATTTTCATTGTGCTACTTTCCTAATATTTTTTCTTCATTTCCATATTAATACTTTAAAAATGTATTATTAAATTTTTCAGGAAAATAAAAGGGCAACTCAATCGCCAGATCCTGGGGATTCTATTATCCCTTGGTTTAACCATCATTCCTGTTTCTTTACTTGGATTTCCTGGCCTATGTTTCACTGCCCAGTTCACTATGGTGTTGTCTTTATTGTGCTTCTTGTTTGCTATAAACTCTTCTCTTCAACTTTCCTTTATGACCTGATAGCACACAACTTTGTCATTTCAGATATTCTCTCACATTTTGCTTTTTTGTTTAGTTTGTAATGCAAGAGCAGTAAGTAGGTTGGACTGGGAAAGTTATGTCTAATAAAATTTGCCAGTAGAACTTTTTAATTTATCAACATCATTACATTCTAAAATTTCTTTTTCCTTTGGAAAGTTGTATCCCTACTTGGTTTTGTATCAACCTTATTTTTTTATAAATCACATCCATTTTTTTTTTATTTTGAGGCAGAGTCTCAATAAATTACTCAGGGATTGCTAAATTGATGAGGCTGGCTTTGAATTTATAATCCTCCTGCCTCAGCCTCCTGGGCCACGGGAATTACAGGCATGAACTATCCTGCCTGGCCATTCAAACATTTTTGAGAAATAGTTAATGTGTAGGGTTTTTTTTTTTTTTAAATTTAACATATTGTAAATTTTAGTTGAGTATCTTCATTCCAAGTGAAATAATCTGACCAGTTTAATATGTTAAAGACCATTAAATCAATGAAAACAAATGAATTAATGTATTTCTCGGGCTAAGATTTGTGAGTTGCTCAAATTGTTATTTTTATTTATGATAACTTTTTTTAACTCTAGTAAACTTCCAGTTCCTCTTTCATTAGATGAAAATGAATGGAGAATAAACTTTGATATGTGAAACATTTAAGTACAGTAGAAATGGAAAAATGTGTTTGATATCAATCTTTCCAAGTTTATAAAGTATGAAATAAGATAATGCAAAAACTCATATGTTACATAGTAAGCACTCAATTATGGTAGGCTCTTTTTTGCTTTTAAATCAGTTTTATTTTTCACCTTGAATTCATTCGAGGTAGAACCACCTTTCTAAGAACGGATATATTCTGTATTAGTTAATTTTCAGTGTTTTCTAAGTAGTGCCATATATTTGCATTTAATATTTCTTGTCTTTTTAAAGATTATTTTGTAATCTTACATGATGTGCCACTAGAATTATTCTTTGAATATTTAATTTTTCAAATAAAAGGGGAAAAACCAAAGCACTAGTATTCAAATATATCAGATTGATATTGTTAAGTTAAAATAAAAAAAACCATCATATTTGGAAATTTAAAGTCAATTCACAAAAACGATTATACATTCTCAAGAATCACCATGCAATTAAATGTTTTTCCCAGTAGCTCATAGGACTTTCCTCCCATTACTATTTTTGCTTGCTTCATATATTCCAAAAAGTAAGCACTTATGGTGTATATGGCACAAATTTGTCTCCAACATTCAGTTTTATAATTTTACCAAGGGAAATTCGGGTGTTTTAATCACTATGGTGCTTTAAATGGGAATAGAATATATTTTGTCATTCTGTGTGTATTACAATATATATGAAGTATATAATTTGGAAGCAACAGAATATCAATATTATTTCCATAGAATAGGATAGTTTTCTTTGCCTTTTTGTGATAGAAAAGAAACATTAATTACTATTTTTTAGAAAATAGGGTAAAAAGGTCATCTTTTGAAAATCAAATATGTAAATTTTAGAGAGTGGATAATCTAAGCATTGACAAAACAAAAGTTATTGTTTTAAAGTATTTAGCGTAACAAAATGCAGTACAATTAAGTATAAAAACATGTCATGGTGTCCTTTGAAATACAAAAGTCAAAAGTGTCCATGTAGGGGCTGGGGTTGTGGATCAGTGGTAGCACACTGGTGAGGCATTGGGTTTGATACTCAACACCACATACAAATAAATAAATAAAATAAAGGTACATCAACTAAAAAAAATCTTAAAAAAAACCTGTCCATGCACTGATTCTTTCCATTTATGGTTATGAAACTGTAACATGATAAAGTAATTTTTCTAATTTGTTCCTTCCCTAAAACATAGCTGCTTAACAAGTTTTAAATGATATAGTGGAATGCTTGGCATTATGTGTATATAGATACCCCTTAGAAAACTTGCAGAACAAAATAGGAAAATTGAGAAACATCTAACATGATAGCCCTTAGAAAACTTGCAGAACAAAATAGGAAAATTGAGAAACATCTAACATCATAGCCAAATAAGTTCAGAAAGCTTAGCATATGGTATGAAAAAAAGAATTGTTTTTACTGTAGATGTTTCCTATTTAATAAAAGTTTTATTCCAATACAGCATTCCTTTAAAGTTGTCAAAATTATATCATATTTTTCAAGGTGCATGTTAGAGATTGGGTGACCTAGAATAATATTTTGACTAATCTACTACCCATGTTAACATTATCACTGACAGAATCACTGTATTATTTTCAAATATATAAGAGCACTGAAGAAAAACAAGAAGGACCGGTGCCTACCTCAAATAGTTCTCCATTTTTAGGAATAGCAAACAATTTTAAAACCTGAAAAATTTCAGTGGGATTTTCAACAGCCACAAATCATCTTAACAGTTTTAAATTTATATTCAAGTGGATTATTTTGCTCTTTGAAGAAGTCATTTTCTACTGTTCAAACTTACTGCTTTATGTTAGATCATTTTTTCCTGCTAATATAAGTGCTTTCTTTTCTCTTTCTACGGTCTCATATGCTTAACATTTATTCAGGAATGGAGACTTACTCCTGTGTGCTTTGGGGACAGGTAGTTATTTTTCAAATAGCTAAAGCTATTAATGATGAGCGAATGCTCTATTTCCCTGATGCTGCTCTCCCCTTATATAATGGTCTCTTTTTAATGGCTTGGTTGTTATGTATTGATCATTGTCCATGTTTTCCTAGCAAAAGGAGATTTTCATTAGTCTTAAGTTAAGAGGAACATATCTGTCTCTATGACAGTAGCCAAACAGGAACAAAGAACCTCTGCAGTCTGTAATTCCATAAATATGGGTTTTTTTGTATGTTGTGTGTGCAACAAAAAGATAGCTTATATTTAGGTAGTATCTACTATAGGATAGGGATATTACAAAGTTCTCTAGCTTGAAGTAGTATTTTATATCTGTATATAGGTGGAAAAAGCAAAACCATAGAAAGATTGAATAACTCAGCCAAAGTCACAGTCAGTGTCTAATGGAGAAGACAATCCTAAATTTACCTGACCCACCACCCTATTATCTTCCCACCATTATAGATTGCCTTCAAATTAAAGACAAGATTAAAAAATTCTTATAGCCTTTACATTCTTGTAGCTATGTAATTTTCTTGAATACATTATGATTATATCATTTACATTAAAATTCCACTGACTTCACACATGCCCCTTTGTGTTTACCACAAAGTTTTACTAAATTAGGTCATTTCTGTAAGTTTTATGCAATACCTAAAGCATTGATATGATCAATAAATGTTCATTACTTAAATGGGGCAGTAAAACTCTTTACCAGTCTATGAAGTTTTAAAAGTGCAATGTTCAGGGACCAGGTGGAATTAATATTTCCATGACAGCCTCTACAGGTCTGAATTTAAAAATGTTTAAATTTGAATGCCTTATATTATACCATGATTTGAGCTTCCATTTCATTTCTTTTTCTTTCAAGTACTAGCGCAAATTTTGAGATTCTCCATCCATGCCCCTGGGACGTGGATGCCACAGAAAAAGTGCAATCAATATGTATACCTCCCAGAGAGCCCTGAGCCAGTTGAATCACTAAACACCTTTCAAATCTTTGAACTTTTATAGATGCACATGGGTGCACAGTGATATTAGGCACACAAACTCTATGCCTTACTAAAATATTCTGTAACATGTACCATTTATTCACGCAAGACCTGTATAGCATGAAGTGCAGTAGAGGATTGGCATCTGTCTGTTAAATTTTAATGAGCAGAGAACCAGGTTAAATATATCAAACCCTCTTTTCTTAACAGCCGTTTTTTGTTTGTTTCATTTGCTAGCTATGCAGCTCGCTTGCTTATTAACTCTTGCTTTCAACAATTTCAGTGTCATAGAAATGAATAGAGAGCATTGAACTTACATTATAACATCCTTGTTAGAAATGACTGAATCGTTGTCTTGGAGCATTGATCTTCACTTATTGTTTCTATATTTTCTTAATCAAAATCAAGTGGAGAGTGGAGAAAATTACTCAGCCAATTAATAAAATGAGAATATACTCTATTTTATATTCTTACTCTTTTACACTTGTCAAATGTATAAAATATGTTTACCTTAATAGAAAAATTATTAGTATCACCCTATTGTCAAAGGAAGTATTGTACCCCACATATGCCTCAGTAATCAAATTTTATGAGCACCTTTTTTGTTAAACTTGGAATTGTGCTGGATATAATTATAAATTATAAACGAACAGGTCATATTCTTGCTTTAGACAAACAACAATGTTTAGTGTAGGAGGGAACTAGAGTAGCTATAGAATATAAGACAATATTTTTATTGATTTTTTAATAAAAGACAGCGGAATGTATAACAATTCTTGTTACACATATAGAACAAAATTTTTCATATCTCTGGTTGTATATAAAGTATGTTCACACCAATTTGTGTCTTTATACATGTACTTTGGATAATGATGTCCATCACATTTCACCATCCTTGCTAACCCCCTACCCCGCTCTCTTCCCCTCCCAACCCTCAGCCCTATCTAGAGTTTGTCTATTCCTCCCATGCTCCCCCTACCTACCTCATTATGAGTCAGGCACCTTATATCAGAGAAAACATTCAGCATTTGTTTTTTAGGGATTGGCTAACTTCACTTAGCATTATCTTCACAACACCATCCATTTACCTGCAAATGCCATGATTTTATTCTCTTTTATTGCTTAGTAATATTCCATTGTGTATATATGCCACATTTTTATCCATTCATCTATTGAAGGGCATCTAGGTTGGTTCCACAGTTTAGCTATTGTGAATTGTGCTGCTATAAACATTGATGTGGCTGTGTCCCTGTAGTATGCTATTTTTAAGTCCTTTGAGTATAGATCAGGGAGAGGGATAGCTGGGTCAAATGGTGGTTTATTTACTTTTATGTGGTGCTGAGGTTCCTATGCCACTGTTTTCCCCTTGCAGAATGGAAATATATACTAATATATACTAAATATATACTAAGTGTCATTATATATTGTATTTGTATATATATATATAAAACTTGTTTTATACTTTTTACAGAGACTCACAGAGTTTGTTTTGAGACTTAGAGGAGACTTTGGACTTAGACTTTTGAACTGTACTAAAACTGTTACAATTATAGGATTTTTGGAAATGGAGTAGAAGTATCTTGTGTTGTAAAATGGGCATGAACTTTCAGGGGCCAGAGTCAGAATATTATGGTTTAGATATGTGGTATCCCCCAAAAGCTCATGTGTTAAACAATGCAAGAATGAGAATATGATAGGTAAAATCTAATCAATGACTTAATCCACTGATAAGGATTAACTGGATAGGAACCTTAGGTAGGCAAGATGTGATTGGATGAGGTGGGTCACTGGAAGTGTGCCTTTAAGGAGTACATTTTGTGTTTGGTGAGCGAAGCTCCCTCTGCTTCCTGTCATGCATGAACTGAGCTGTCTTCCTCCTCCATAATGTTCTGCATCACCTCAGATCCAGAGCTTTGAGTCATTCAATCATGGACTAAACCTCTGAAACCATAAGCCCAAATAAATTTTTTTCTCTTCTAATTTTTTTTGTAAATATTGGCCACAGCAACACAAAAGCTGACAAATATTTACAGTGGTATAAAAATAGTTTTGTCATTAGAGGACTTCTTTATCATCTTATTCTACAATTTATGTATTCACATTCCTTCCTCAGATTTCTTCATCATTCTATCAATTCATTTGTTGAACGAGCTGTTGTTTTTATAAATATCCCTCTCATACTATTACCCAATTTGTGCTGTATCTTTATGTGTGTGTGTGTGTGTGTGTGTGTGTGTGTGTGTGTGCATGCACGGGCATGGGAGATTGGGGACTGAACCCAGAACCTTGCACATATTAAAAATGCACTCTATCACTGAGCTACAATGTTAGTCCCACATTATATCTTGAAAATTAAGTCAGGTCATGGAATTTACATAAGTTATTTAGAATATTTTCCAGTGTTCCATAAAACATCTTAACTATTCCTCAGCTGGAGTGATTGATAGGGTATAAAAAAAGGAATAAACATCCATAGAGCATTTTAAATCAAAATTTTAAATCTAGAGCAAATCCAAGTTATATAAGAGCTTCTATTTCTTCTAATATTTCAGTGTAAAAAAAAGCAACTTAGTGTAGTAGAAAGGCTCACAGATTTTGAGTTATAAGTATTTGAATTTAGCTTCTGAATATTCAATTCACTAGTTGCTTAAAATTTGACCTTCCCATCTAGAAATGAGAAAAATAATGGCAACTGCCTCCTCAGGTTATTGTCAGCATTCAATGTAATGATGGATTTGATATAACTCAATCTACAATAATTTATATCAAACATTATTATTAATAGTATTGATAATCAAGTTAGTAATAGTAGTAATAATAAAAGAAGTGCAATATTTCTGAAAATGTAAGCTTATTCTTTATTTATTTTTAGCATCTTTTAGTTTCTTTCGTTTTTACATGTGTAGAATTTGATGCCAAGTTATTAGGTCCTAAGAAAAATTTGGAGCAATCAAATTTGCACTACAATTCCCATGGGTTTAAAACCATCTTTGAATGAAATCATTCTATCAAAACACACCATATGAATACAATTTTTCTGCATGTTTTTATTGGCTGTGTGCAATTCAAAATTGAACTGTTTTTATGCTTGATTCAGGATTTGGCACATTTGCAAAAATTATTTATTTTAACTAAGTTTATCATGCTCTTTGACAGTTGTCAACAAGAAAAATCTTGCCCATGTAATTCAACAGTCAAAATCACATTAAAATATACAATAGTTATTATGAAATGGTTTTGCCTAGACTGTGATTACATAGCCAAGCTCAGCATTTTCTTTTGAAATACAGAGCCTAGGTAATTGATATTTGTGATAAAGAAAACATAGCCCACAATTGCATAAACCCTTTTGTGTCTCTTGTGGAATACTTTTTATGTTTGCATTGGTATGAGGTCAGTGTTTGACATTATCTTCATGAGTGTAGGGCATCACATTTATTATCTTGACACACTATAGTTTAGAATTGGATGGTTTTAATACCCAATTACAAAAAAACACCCTTTTTATTCTACTGTTTCTCTAATTATAGGAAATCTGGCTTTTCTAGAACAAAATAAAAAAAGAATATCATCCAAGGTGAAGGCAAAGAATTCTGTAATTGTAACTTTTATATCAGTTTTACTGGTCAGCCAGAGTGCAAGGAAACTGTTAACATCCTCATCAACCATAAAGGAAATCCATAGTCATTTAAAGACTTCAAATTCACTATACCACAAACAAATCCTGTTCATTGAATCTGGCTATGATTGTCTTTGTATAGAAAATGTTCTTAACAGAATAATCTATTTTATAAAAGTAACATTTTGCAAATAGCTTCATTGTTATGTGGACCTAGCTATGAAGTAAGCCAAAAGATTCCATTAGTTGTAAAAACAGTTTATGAAAATATTTATATAACTTAGACATCCATATTATTTTCTTTCTAAATGCCATATTTTGTGCTTTAGAACTTTGAGCAAGGCTTGTGATTATTTTCAGAGTGAGAGTATAGTTCATCTTCCTCTGTTTGTTGGTCATTTATTGTATATGAATGTTTACAGAGTACATCTTCAATCTATCTCACCAAATTCTTGATTTAGCTTTTGATTGTTCAAAATAAATATCAATGAATGAATTACTTGAACTTGAAGTTTTAAACATTTTGTGAGGGAACAAAGTATAGAATTAAATAATTTGGATTGAATATTAAGACCTAGGTGTATTTATTAATAGTAAATTAAAATTGGTAAATGTAAAATAATACTGATTAGACAGCAACATATTTTCAATGTATGTGCCAGTGAATACAGAATATATTTTGAAGTTTCACTATTTATGGCATTATAAGATATTATATGTTTTTTATGATATTATAGTTTCTTTCCCATTTTGCTAAGTAAACATCATAGTGTAATTCTGATTAGTGTTCATAGATGTTCCATAAGGTAATTAAAGTTTCCAGGCCACATCACAATTTCTACCACAATTAATGGATTTGGGGTACATTTCAAAATTCTTATGCAATGTGACATTATTCTATGCATTGAAACAAAGACAATAGTAGCCCTTTCTAACCATTCTCATACTGCTTAGATTTTTAGATGGTACACAAATGCAGCAGATGTCTATGATAATTGGCTATTGGGAAAAATAAAAGATTACGAACAACCATTGTAATAGACAAAGTTCTGGCTCATACTTGTCTGATTTTTGTAGCTCTCTATAGAATCCTACTGAGATTTATATTCCTTGTTCTCTGTTCCTGTTATAGAACTTGCAGTATACAACTCAAATGGACAGATCTAAAAAATAAATGATGATCTATCACTGTCTGTCTTCTCTCTCTCCCTTTCATACACACACAAGATTTTCTCAAAAATATCAACAGTATAGAGAATATATGACCCATAAATCACTGATATCACTAGCAAATAGGAGGATTCTAAATACAGTTTTTAAATTGGTTATCATGAATCATTGCACATAATAAATTATAACAATATCTGAAGATACTAGGACAGAAGAAAATTTTTTCTTATAATATCTTTATACTCATTACTTAACCATCATATTTTTCTGTTTCAGTTTTTTACTATATTACCATCAGGTTTTTACATTTTTGCACATGTAGAATGCAAAATATTTTCTATTTTTTTGTAATTTATAAAAGAAACATGTACACATTGTTGAAGCTTGGCCTTTTAAATTATAATTAATGTCTATACAACTTTCTAATGATATTACCTGATGGTAATTTACTCAGCAATAGAATATGTTTTTTTTTTTTTTTTTTTTTTTTTTTTTGTTACTAGGAATTGAACTTTACCATTTAATGTAAGCACTTAACCACTGAACCACATCCCCAGACGTTTTTTATATTTTATTTAGAAACAGGTTCTCACTAAATTGCTTTAGGGCTTTGCTACACTGCTGAGGCTGGCTTTGAACTTGCAATCCTCCTACCTCAGCCTCCAGAGCCACTGGGATTACAGGCATGTGCCACTGCACCCACCATAACATAGGAATTTAATGTTGCATATTTAACTTGTACATATACATATATTTACTAGAAACAAAGAATTAGAAATATTCAACATTACCTTGAGGATAACTAACTAATGACTACCAGAATTATATTGTCCAGAATCATATGTAATATTGTTCAAGTGGAAGGTGCCTATACCAAGTAAGTATGATGAAAAACACAACAGTAAAAGCCAGAAAACAAACAAAAAAACACACCAATGTTTACTCTGTAATTGCTATGTACTTTCTATTCATTACTTCAAATAATTCAAAATAATAAGGGAATGTGGACATTTTTGCTTTATTTTACATATGATGAAACCGAGGCTAAAATGGGTTAAGTGTAATACAAGAATATAGAAAAGAATCTGGGCTTAATCATAGAGACATGGATATTGTCTATGATTTTATGAAGTCATTAAATCTTTACTGTAATTTGATAAAGTTTATTCTCATACTAGTACAAACATATATGATACATCATATAAACAAGAAACTCTAAAAATAGTTTGACAAAGAAAAGTACTTACATTAGTTGTTTCCAGGGTAACAATATTAATTCAATTGCTAGCACAAAACTATTAATAATAATACTATTAATAGAATGAATAAGGCATATTGTAAAAGGAATATTGTCATTCTAAGGATAAAAGAATGACAGAGATTATGGAATTATCTTAAATTCAAATAATGATAAGAACCCTGAAATGATGAATGACGTATTCATTAATATTGTTTTACTTTAGTAAAAGTTTCAGCTTGCTGTTAGTCGTTGTATGTCCTTTAGATTTGAAATACGACTTATTTTAATTTCCAGATAGCCTATTCATTAGAAAGATATTAACTTAAAATTGACAAAATGTTTATATCTACTTCATTTAGTTGTTGAATAATAATATTATTGTTCCTAGGTTATATGCTGGCTTAAGCAAGAAACTAACCAATTAACAATCAAGTGCATTTTAATAAACAAATACTTCATAAAGATTTCATTGTGGAAAAGTCTCTTTTTTCATTTAATTCTATCATTATGCTTATGTGAACAAAATAAAAGATTTTTTAAAAATGGAATTAGGTCTTAAATAGACTCAAAATTATGAAGCATTATAAAAACTAAGCTGAAAAGATAGCAGGCTGTGATTTTTTTCTGCTATTATATTACTTAGGCTCATATTGAAACTGTTTTAGGACCAGAAAGATGGGTAACCCTAGTAAATTTATCATTTACCTCTTTTTATAATCTAAATAAAGAAACAATAAATCCACAGATCCATGTAGGATCCTGGCTTTCATGCATATTTCTTCCATGGTGACCTGGGGAGACCCTGTAAAGGATGTTGTTCTGTGTTTATCTTGGGGGTCTCATATATTCTCACTGAATTTTAGACATTGATATTCTACTATGAATACAGATGTTTGCCTCTAAAGAACAGAGGTTAGTAATCACTTATTAAGACTACCTCCCCCATTACATTCAGCATCATCAGATAGTATATTTAGGTCATGATCTAATCTCTGTTCATATATTCTGTAGTTATTTTTTATTATTTATTTTAATTAGTTATACATGATAGTAGAATACATTTATGTACTTTGATATATCATACATAGATGGGGTATAATTTCTCATTTTTCTGAGTGTATATGTTGCAGAATCATATTGGTCATGCAGCCACAGAAATACATACAGTAATAATGTCTGTTTCATTCTACTATCTGTATTTCTTTATTAAAATTATCTTGAGAATAGTGATTAGTTTGTTTCTACTTTAATCTGTTATGTTAGAGTGAGACTGGCTTCTAAATGATGGAGCATAAGAAAAAAATCCTTCATATACTTTTGTGACAAGTTGAAGTGTGACATTTTTAGCACAGTTAAGGGTTTTGACAACCTGTGCTAAAGTTACTGTTGCCTTCAGTGCCCTGGTTAGAGTGCTCAGGTCATGCATGAGGCCACTCCAGGGTACACACTTTCCTGCTTAAACGACAACCTGTTGCTGGAAGGCAGTAAGTTAATTTGGTGCTGCCCACAGTACTTATAATTCAACTTGGCTGAATTCAACTTGCTGAAGTGTCAATAGAGTGAACAATCTGACTTCAGAGGGCAGATAAATTTACCTTCATTTATAGCTTTAGAACTTCACAGCACTTTGCAGAATTATTGAAGTAACTTGGTGACATTCTTATATTTTTCTTTAAAGGCCTTTAGGTAACCTAAAGATAGAATATACTGACTAATGTTTATATAAAATATACGACAGAGTTAAGATACTAATGTAGAGAAGATAACAATATAGCACATAATAATATTATCATCATCACTTTGAGTGCTGTTATTAATATATTGCAGTTCTTTGCAACAAAGGGGTATCCAGCTGGGAAGGATAAAACTGAATAACTGACAATTTAAGAAAATGGTTTTCTACATTGACAATTTTGGTAGCATTAGATGGCAAAGAATTCTAGAAGTAACAATATTCTTATTTACAGTGCATTCTCTGCTGTTAAATCAAATAAATGAAAACAGAAAGGAACCCTTATTGTTTTCATAGGTATTATACATTACAAAAGCAGTAAACTATATGTTGCTGGGTATTAAACTCAGAGCCTCGAGAATTCTAGGGAAGTACTTTACCACTGAGCAGCATCCTCAACCTAAAATATAAGGTTTAAAATAGTGTCTCTAGGGGCTGGGGTTGTGGCTCAGTGGTAGAGTGCTCGCCTAGCACATGCAAGGCCCTGGGTTCAATCCTCAGAACCACATAAAAATAAATAAACAACAAAAAAATAGGCATTGTGTCCAACTACACCTAAAAAATAAATATTAAAAAATGAACAAAATAAAAATATTGTGTCCAACTATAACTAAAAAAATAGTGTCTCTATAGTAAAATAATCGTATCAAGGAAAACAACACTTTAATAAGTAAATTTTAAGAAACACATCATTACAATTTAAGTAGCAAATTTTATTTTAAATCATGGCTTACACAAAATTATAGAAAAAGAAACTGGCCATTTTCTCATCTTGTTTCAGTTTATTTCCTGTGAATATATAATGCAGATTATAACACCACCCTGAGTAGCCTTATAGCTATGGCAATTGCCACAGTCAGCAAAACCCTGACTTCTACTTTATTAACAACTTGATTCAGCAGACAAAGCCTGTCTCACCCTCCAGTGCATCCCTTAATCTAGTACCTCATCCCATGCTTTCATATGTTGCACAAAGCCGTCTTATATTAGTTTTATGCACTGCTTTCAAATTTTCCTCAGCTCCATTTCCCCATCGAAACTGAGGTGTTCCCACAATGTCCACTGTATTCTGTTGCTTCTAAGAGAAATTAATCCCACGTTGTAATGGTTGATGATATTGAATCATATTATCTCTTTCAGGTATCAATGAGCTAAAGCAAAAGAAAAATTACTATGGCAATCTATTTCTACATAATAAATCACTTCAAAACTTAGTGGCTAAAAGAACATTAGTTATTGAGTTATATCTCACAGTATCTATGGGTTAGAAATTTAGATAGGGCGCAGCTGGGCAGTTCTGCCTTGGTAGTCTCTTCTGTGCTTGCTTTCAGTTGATTAGAGCTGTAAAAGCAGGTGGCTTTTAACATTCTGCTCATGTCAATTTCAGGTCTTTGTATGTGGAGGAGTTTGGACTTCCTTGCAGAGTGCCAGCCTCAGTGTCATTAGATTTCTCAGGGGGAGCTGAAAGATCCCAAATGATTACCAGCAGAGAAGCTGGTGAAAGTATATAGCACTTTTAAGACCAGAAATTGGAATTCATGTAGCATAATTTCTGCAATATTATTTTAGAAAAAGCAGGCACAAAGTCTCACTGAGATTTAAGGGGAGGGAATACATACTCTTCCTCCTCATGGTAGAGTGACAAGTTTCTAGGATAACATGAAGGAGAAGTGATATCCTTCTAGCCATTTGGAAAGTACAATCTGCCAAAATTAGTAATAAGGACATGTTTTGTCCTTCTTTCTGTTATTCTCTAACAGACTATTTTCTTTTTTAAATATTTATTTATTTATTTTAGTTTTAGGTGGATATAATATCTTTATTTTATTTTTATGTGATGCTGAGGATTGAACCCAGTACCTCACAGTTGCTAAGCGAGTACTCTACCACTTGAGCCACAAACCCAGCCCCACCTAAGAGACTCTTTTCAAGTATTTTAAATCAAAATTAATATATAATGTAAAATAAAATGATAGGGAAATTAATTGAGTGACACTTAAGAGTCTTAATTTTTTATCCCTGGAAGAATTCCTAAAATATATAAATTTGGATTTGATTTTGCCATAATCAATGAAGACATTTTTAGCTATATCAATATAAGAAAAATCAGAATCTATTTCAAAAGTACAGAAAAATTATGAAAATTTTAAAAAATACGAAACTTTCCTCTTAAGATTTGCAAATGTAATACAGTGAAGAGAGGCAAAACATTCCAATATCAGTCTTCTCAGGTATTTGTTCTAATGGTCTCATAAACTAAAGCATACATATTCCATACATCTTTAGGTCATAATTACGTGATTCAAAAGCCATATCTTCAGGAAATTGTTATAGTGTAGAAATAAGGATATTAATATGGGACCTAAGAATCTTACATTGGAGGGCCTGAGGATAGGCTTAAAAACCCTTTAACATCTTGAGAGTTTGAACTATATATAATGATTCAAAAGCATCTGTTATAAACAATCTTATATTGATCTATTTTGAGGTTTTACCATCTTCAATTGGTATCAATTTTTTTTTGATTTGTCACTTGCATTTGAACTGTCCAATTGACTATATATTGAGCTATATTCTGAAACATTAAGAAGGTTTATTAAAAGGAATTCTAAAAAGGCTTATTTTAGATTACCTCCAAAGGTTCAATATTCTTTTTGTTACTTAAGATAATAACACATATTATCAAACAAATGATAATTGTCATTCTGAAAAGAAATAATTGACTTCACCATTTTACTTTTGGTCTAGCAGCATTTGATCTTGATTCTTTGTTTTTTAATTAAGTTATTTCAAACTTTCCCTAGTGTACACTTGATATTAGAAAATGGTAATATTTGAATGACACTAGCTTATATTATCAAAAGATATTTTGATTCTCCTTGGGGAACATTCTTTCCAATGGAAAGGTGTTTTCTTTTGAGCAACTAATGGTATTGGTAATTAAGATGTAAATGAGATCACACCTATGAATATTTCTTCCACAGAAGTATAAAATAAAATCTCAGATATATAATTTAGATGATTATGGAATTGTTTACATAGATTGCTCAATTTTTAAAGTTTTTAGAAGCCAAGATACTTTAAGGTAAAACTTACATTTAAATAAATGAAGTAATAAATCATTTACAACTTCTATCTCTTGCCAAGTTTGAATACCAGGGAATTGATTTGCCATCTGTTCCAAATAACAAACAAATACAAAATGCATATGAAATAATTTTTCTGAAGATATTATACATGAATGTTTAAGGATCCTGGTAATTCATAAATGAAAACAAGGTGATACCTACTATTTCCTTAGTTTGTTGTTAGGATAAAATTTCTAGCCTGTATCACAGGAAAGGAAGCCCAAGAATAGCACAGTTGACTCTTGAAGTCAGTTCCACTGGAACCGTATATTTAGGGAGGTCAAAATTGTCAGGAATCCAGGTCAGTAACTAGAGGGAAATTTATGGCATAAAAATCCAATGTCAGAAAATAAGAAAGGTCTGAAGTTAGCTAAATTTTCACAGTGAGAAAATAGCGAACAAAAGAAAACCAAGGTAATCAGGGGGGAAAAAGTAATAAAAGCATGAATCAATGTAATGGAAAGTAGAAAAACAATGAAGAAAATCAGTGAAACCAAAAACTTGTTCTTAGAGAAGAAGAATAAATTCAATTAAATTTTGCCTAAACTGATTAGAAGAAAGAGAGAGAAGGAAAAAATTACTATTAGCAATGAAAAAAGTGATATCAGTCCAAAGTATATAGACATTAAATGTATAAAAGAAGAGTATTAAAGTCCATACCTTATACATTTGACAAATTTTATGAAATGTGCAAAGTACATTAAAACAAACCCACCAAAGACCACTTGGAAAAGAAACTGAGTAACTCTATACCAATTAGAAAGAAATTTAATTCATAGTTAAATTTTCTCACAAAGAATACTCTAAGCCCAGGTGGCTTTACTAGGAAATCCCACGAAATATTTAAGAGCTAAATAAGATGAATTCTATACAGACTGAGAAAATTAAAGAGTAGGGACTATATCCTAACTCAGTCTTTAAGGCTGTAATTACTCCAAAACCATCAATAGAAACAAATGTTGGAAAACAAGAAAATTGATACACTAATAACCTTCATAATCATTGATGAAAAAATATTTTTTATCATCTTGTCTATACTGATACTTGCTTGTTAAATTGACTTTTCTTTTCTTTTCTTCTTTGAAATTAGGAATTGCAACCAAGGTCATTTTGCCACTAAGCTACTTCCCAGATGCTCCCTTTCTCCCACCTGAGACATGGTCTCTCTGAGTCCCAGGGGTTGAGCTTGAACTCATGATTCTTCTGCCTCAGCCTCCTAAATTGTCAGGATTAACTGTGTGAGCCACCACACCAAGCTAATATTTTGTGCTTTTTAAAGTTATAACAGTGTACAACATGATGCTTTTATACATGTATACATCATGAAATAATAAATACAGCTAGTTAATATAACTATCACCTGACATCATATATTTTTAGTGATGAGAAGACTAATTTATACTTTTAACAATTCTCAAGAATAAAATACATTATTATTAACTATAGTCACTATGCCATGCAAATCTCCAGAACTTATTTCTCCTGTTTAACTGAAATTTTGTACCCTTTGACCAATATCTTTCCATTCTTCCCTTCCTGTCTCTGTCCCTGGCAAACACAATTAATATTCTATGAATTCACCTTATTTAGATTCCATATAAAACTGAGAACATGTCATATTTATATTTCTGTGCCTGTTTAATTTCCTTTACTCTAATGTCCTCCAAGACTGGTTCTGTTTTTCCTACTTCCCCCCATCATATTCCTTGAACTTTAAAAATGTTTCTTTACATATTATATTTAATAGTGGGAATAATTTTTATACATTATTATGTTCATAATTTGGTGAACTGAGATGAAAATATCTTAATAAAAGTTTAGTGAATCATATTTGACAATATAGGAGATGGATACTATCTTGTGAACCAGTGATTTCCTAGGAAAGTGAGATTGATTTAACATTTTAAAATCAATCAGTGCAATTAATAGTATTAATAGACTAAAAAAAGGAAATTAATATGGGAATCTCAATAAATGTGGGAAACTAATATGACAGAAATCAACAATCATTTGTTATGGGAACTCTCAGCAGACTAGGAATACAAGAGAAAATTTATAAACAAAGGTAGTTTCTGAAAAAATTTTGGCTATCAACATACTAAATTATGAAAGAATAGATGCTTTCTTCCTGGGATCAGGAACTAGGCAAAAATGTCCTTTCACAACATTACTATTCAATATATTCTGAAGCTATTAGTCATTGTTAATGGTGACAAACAGAAATATTGGAAAAGGAAGAAGTACAGCACTTTTCACAGATGATGCAAATGACTGTAGAAAATGCTACAGAATATCAAATACAAAAGTTGCTACAAGTCATGAGTGACTTTTTCAGGGTTGTAGGATACCAGTGAAGGAACAAAAATAACAAACATATTTGAAAATTAATATTGTGACTGAGTTAAAGTGCCTATATTAAAGATGTATTAATGTTGCTATGATCAATATCGTGTGGTTTTGGGTAGAAGGTGACAAATAGATAAGTGGAATAGAAAACAGAGTCCTGAAATAGAATATATGTACACACACACACACACACACACACACACACATATATATATATATATATTTTTTTTTTCTTAAATGCACAGAAGCAATCCTGTCAATGAGTTGTAGTTTTGCCAATACATGGTACTAAATTGTGTGTGTGTGTGTGTGTGTGTGTGTTACTGAGGACTGAACCCAGGGCCTTGTGCATGTGAGGCAAGCACCCTACCAACTAAGCTACCAGCCCCACTAAAACTTTTGAATATCCACATATGAAAGAATCAACTTCAATTCATGTCTCACACCATATAAAATGCACAAAATTTAAATGAATCATAAAGTTAAATGTAAAACAGAAACCTATGACCTTTTCATAAGAAAATATGTGAGAATATCTTTCTAATAATAGGCATTCAAAGAACTAGTATTTTCTTGCATAATTAATTATAATATATTCCTTAACTAGGGTTTCCATTTATGACAATATCTAAAATTATAGACTATTTAAAAATGTTCTATTAATTTAGTTACAGTGAAATTACTACCATTTGCAAATAAACTTCTGAATATTTAAGACCTATGGTTACTTAAACTTCTTGGAAAAATGAAATTAATATTCATTTTAATAAGACTTATGTAAACAAAAAAATAAAAAAAATATAAAGCTGCCACAGTGAAGCACATCTGTAATCACAGAGGCTCAGGAGGCTGAGACAGGAGGATCCTGAGTTCAAAACCAGCCTCAGCAATGGTGAGGCACTAAACAACTCAGTGAGACCCTGTCTCTAAATAAAATATAAAATAGGTCTGGGGTTTGGCTCAGTGGTCCAGTGCCCCTGAGTTCAAACTCTGGTACCAAAAAAAAAAAAAAGAAAGTAAATCCTTTTCTAACAATTATTTCATTTCCCTTCTCAAACGTATTTATTTTTGGTATCACAGGACAACTTTATTGTTGAGAAAATTTGAGTTGTACTTTTGTCTTATTTCCTAAATGTGTGAGTGTGTGTGTGAGTGTGTGAGTGTACACCTGTGTTCATGCATAACATGATAACATGTGTCTCTTAAATGTAAAGGTTCTAAATGCTTAAGAAGAACATAAGATAAGGGATCTCTGGATGTTTGAGTCCCTTTGTTTCTTAAAGTACTGCTGTTGCCATTACTGATACATTTTTGTTTTTTAATAAAGGAACATTAATCAATAACAACAATTATAATTATTGGCTTTGATTTACAAATATGTCTTGACAGGCTCTGAAAGTAAACATTATAATCTATCCTTATCATAAGTTTTTTACAAAATACAATATTTATTCATTGGCAGCGAATTGATTGAGTAGACCAATGCTTCTTATAACATCAGCAGCAGAATCTAGCATCTGATTGAAAATACACATTCTCAAATTCTACCCCAGACCTACAAAACCTCAGTTATGAACCCCAACAATCAAAGTTTGAGATACCTCCTAGTTATTCTGATGCAAATTAAAGTTGAGAAAAATGTTGAGAACTTGAAGTAGATCAAGTGGAAAATCAACAACTTGGCTGTGTTTCTGGGCATTGAGAGTTGTTATGCAATTAAAAGTGTGTCACATTAATCCTAGAGCAAGAATTAGTGAGGGTAGAAACAACAGTGCAACATAGATATGTGGGGCTTTTGTTTAAAACTGCTAGAGTCTCATGCCCACCTCACTATGAATTAGTGATAAGAACTTAAAAAAGTTATATAAAATTTCTTTCTTTATTTTTTTGGTACCAGGGTTGAACTCAGGTGCATTTGACTATTGAGCCACATCTCCAGCCCTATTTTGTATTTTATTTAGAGATGGGGTCTCACTGAGTTGAGGATGGCTTTGAACTCACAATCCTCTAGCCTCAGCCTCCAGAGCTGCTGGGATTAGATCATGCGCCACTACACCTGGCTAATTTATTTAAAAATTCTATTTTATTTCATGGCTTGTATTTCATGGCTCTAAAATGAGCAAGATGATAGTGGCACCTGATAAAAAGTACTATGAGGATTATAACTGTTGGAGTTGCAGAAAATTTAAATCTAAGAAACTGCATGAGAAGATGTTTTGTTTTTGCTTTTATTGTAATTTCTGTTGTACAGCTGTTAATAAATGTCTATATATTGGCTGTGGAATGATTAAATCATTCATACCTGTTTGAGAAAGCATTCTGCATTAAAGAACTGTTTTATTAAAAAAAAACACCTCAATTTCCAAAAAAAATTGATTTGGAAGTCATTTTTTAATATTTGGAAATTCACTTCAAGTGAACTTTCTGGTGTATGGTCCTGTGCAATAACATAAGTAAAAAACTCACTTTGAAACATTTTTTGAGGGAAAATAGGAAAAGAGCAGACTTTTGTGGTCTGAATAAAAATTGTAACCAGCCAGTACAGATTACTAGTTTATCAGGTCATAATTTGCCCAATTTTCTTTAAATACATTCTGTTCCATTCAGTTTTTGGTAATTCAGTATTTACAAATTATTTTGGATATTTACAAAATGTAAAATTCAGTTAAGTGAGACACATTTATTAACATCTTTAATTATGGAAGAAACAGAGTACTTTATCTTCATAGAAAACAAGCAAATTTTCACTAGTGTTAAAGGTTCAAGTTGGAATCTACTACTGTAACTTTGTGCTTTTTAAATTCAGCTGCCTTGGACAGCTTCCATTTGTATCTGAGGCACTGAAAATAACATTTGCTTTCAGACTATTTTGTTCTGCCTCTTGGGGTCAGGGATTTAGGGTCATCAGTTGCAAGTTAGGAGAAAATAAAATTTACTCAATCCATTCCTGACATGCTATAACCCCTTCATTTCTTTGTTGGATTGAAGACGAGAAATTATTTTGCCAACATTGGATTCATGTAACCACCTTGATTATATGTGAAATCAATTTTTTGTAGCCCAAGGCATACAAATAACTATTTTCAATTCTAAATGAGTACCAAAATCCATAATTTTAGACCTCAATTGACTCTTAATCCAACATGAGAGATTGGTTTTCTATTTGTTTCACTTGTAGGTAGCTTCTTATGTTTAAATCATACTTCCATTTATAATCAGGAAACTAACAGTAATGTGCTCCAGGCTTTGATTACTGAAAGTTATCTGAAAATAAGTGAAAATCAAGGCATTTGTAGGAAATTGAAATCTATTCATTTTGAGCTAGCTTTGCATGCTTTCACATGTTTTCCAATCCATTGTTGCACTAGAAGCAACCAAATGATAACAAATCTTGAGAGTGAAAATGAGCTCCTCTCTAATCTGCAAGTATCAGATCAATAATGTTCCATCGGTTAATGGAGCAGGCCAACACTCTTGAGCTTTACAAACTGTGTGAAAATCACACTTACAATAAGAAAGCATCTACTAGAAGCATTGTACAGAAAAGTTTCTTTAAATGTACTTTGTTGGTGAGGCTGAGACTTTACTATAATGAGGTCATTTATTTATAGCCAGTATCTTTTAAATGTTTGTGTGTGTGTGTGTGTGTGTGTGTGTGTGTGTGTGTGTAGCTAGACAGATAAGGGTTATGGGTGTGTTTATAAAATATTTGCAGTTCAATTCACATTTGCAAGTGAATTCCTAAATACTTAAAATTGACAGTTAATATCTAACTTCTTTTTTTATTAAATATTTATGTTTTACCTTAATTGATCTCTATATGTACAGTTGGTGGCAGAAAAATAAGCTTAGACTTCCCATGTATAGTGGGTCCAGTAGTGATCATATTAGCAAATCTGTAAGTTGTCATTTACAAATTAATTAGTTATATTTTAAGCTCCTGTAGGTAACACCACAGGAGATAATTATCTTAGTGATTATCTTAGTGATTTTGCTTCTGGTCATTATATTACAGTAATAAGGTAACTGTCATCTACATGTTAGTCACAATTATATAATAACAACTACTGTCAGAAAATATTTTGATTAATTCTTATACTGTTTCTAACATGCAGGAAGTTTTTTTTTTTTTTTTTTTTTTTTCAATTTGGATCTGTCAAGAATATACACACACAAATTTATTTGGAAAAAAGGTACCTTTGAGGTCAAGTAAAATTGAATCTTGTGTTTCAAATCTTTGGAAGATTTCATTTCTACACTAAAATAGTTAACATTTATCAAATAAACCATGGGTACTCCATGATTCTGAAGTAATTACACTAATAACCTTATATACATTAAAAATATTGCCAAAGTATTTTATTAATTAATAATTGTTCATATTATCTTGACCTTGTAAATATAAAAATATAAAGTTCAACAACAAAAGAATATTTTTACACTAAATTAAATAACATATTCCCCATGGATTTTTTCTTTTTTTTTCTTTTGTTGACTTTTGCCATGTATGATGTAATGAAAACTGTATGCTGTACCAATATTCTACCTCAAATTCTCTCAAAATTTTTAAAGTTCCCAAACATTTATCACATTTAACAGATGCACAATGCATGTGAACAAGTTTATTAACATACTTATCTCTTTGCACTTGAGTCTCTTATAGTAAAATTTTGAGCCAATTAGTTCCTAGCAAAGTGTTCAACATAAATCAACTCAGAGCCTGAGTGCACATGAACTCAAGTCCACCAAATATACATGCAACACACGTTTTTGGATTTAGTTTCTTTTTATTTTTTCCTTTATTTCTTTTTTGGAGGAAAAGGAAAAGAGAAGGTTTATTGTTTTGCTAGCAAATGAGAAACATAGGGAACTCCTGTGCTAGAGGTGGAATCTGCCCATCAGCAGGAATAGGAGGCTTTTAAAGAGTTGACTCAAAGGCTACATTCCATGAGTTCTCTGTTGGAGTTGTAATTCACTTGATAATTTGGCAGACAGTCATTTCTGAGATCTTCTGGTTCCATCCCCAAAGTTTGTTCCTATGATGGGTGTGTACTCAGGGACAGATACTGCCTAGCATGGGGAAGAAAAGTAATCATATTTTCTCTGAGATTAGGGAGGGGGAAGAGAGCAGGGAAGAACGAGGAGAGAGGAAGAGAAAGAAACATGTTCATTTAAAAAATAAGTTGTAGTGGCAGAGCAGCAAGGGTTATATTCAAAGCTTAAAGTGGACCACTGTTATATTTCCCTACTATCAATTTCTACATTCCATACTATGGAAAAATGGGCTCCAAACTGCTTCCTGCTGAAAAGTTGGGGGAATTAACCTTAACTTTTTGTTCTCTATCAGGTGGGACATGGAAAGTTAAGGACATTCAGCATGAGAGCAGTCCAGAGGTCCACAGTGGCAGATGGCAGGTGGCTAGTCAAGGCATACAAAGGTCAGGGATCATGCTAAGACAGCAATAAAGTCAGCAAAACATTAATATTTTGTAAATAATGAGCACAAAACAATTAGTATTTCAGCCAGTCTCTGAAAATCATAAGGACAGTGACTCATAAACTTATCACTGAAAAACAGATCAAGTTCATCAATGTAGGAGTTTAGAAATATTTTTGTAGGTCTATGAAATCAGACTCAAAATATTTCAGAACAAATTTGTGACTCTTATGATTATTATTATTATGAAATCTCACATGTGAACCCTTCCTGTATAGCCTCCAGCTTTACTTTTGGTTGGGCTGACACAAGTGTACATTTTAAGTTACATTAACATTTTTTTCTTATAAATGAACATGTAGTACTATGCTTTTAGGCTGTATTCTCCTTCCAGATGTTTAAGACTAAGTTAGTGAAAACTGATCTTGTTCCTATCTTCTCTTAAGAGTCAATTGAGATTCTTCAGAGATTACTCTTAGGGACATATGTGAAGCCTTCTAGCTCTTTTAGCTTTCCTCTAGCAGTGGTGCCACTTTCCAGGATGGGTCAGAGTCTGGCTAACCATATATACCTCCTCTTGGAAGCATCAAGGACATTTCCATCTCCAATGACTCTCCTCTTTGCAGAATGTACACTGGTTGGCGTCTAGGGTCTTCTTGATCTCCCTGATCTGCAGAATGGGTGACTCACCAAAGTTGCAGGGTTCAAAGAGGGGTCCCATCATTCTCTGGGTCCTGGCTCAATGTAGAGGGCAAAAACCAAAACGTTGGTTGCTTTTTCCTTGGTCCATTTACTTCCTTAACTTTGGTCACCAAGTCTTTTTATTTTTTTAAATATTTAATTTATTAATTATTATTTTTAGTTGTAGGTGGTCACACTACCTTTATCTTGTTTATTTATGTATTTATTTATTTATTTATTTTTTGGTGATGAGGATTGAACCCAGCACCTGACACATTCTAGATTAGTGCTCTACCACTGAGCTACAACCCCAGCCCAACATTTTTTATTTTAAACACCCTGCAAACTAGTTTCACCAGTCTTAAAGAAGGAACAACAGGTTATAACTACAATATCTATAATTTTACAGATATTAATTTTGTATAATTTGGGTTAATATTAGTACTGGATGTCAGCATTATATATTTATGTTTGATTGTTTTTAGAAGCAGTACCTCTGCAAAACACTAAGAGGCAATAGTTATAAAGTTTAAGAGGAAAATACAAAATTAACAGAGCAAAAACATATTCAGTTTGTATAACAGCTACTAACCAAGAAAAATGACTTTTATAATCTTGAACTTTTACCTAGTTATACATTATATTCGCTGTTTGTTTGAGATCATAGTAATCTTTACAACAAAAAATCAATCTTTCGAACACAGCTTTAAATGAGCTCAAGTCTAACCTATTTTGGAGTCATTTTGATATGGGGTAGGTGGAGACAGAGCCTTATCTCAGGTAAGGTGGGGCTCTTTACAAATAACACAATACAATATTATATTTGAAACATGAATCTAAGAAAGGATAAGAGAGCTTTTAACTTTTTTGTGTGGAAAAAGAGCCAAATGCTTCCATATTTTACAATGTCACTTTTAAACAGATGAGCCTCTCCTTATTATGTTCCAACAATGCATTTATATTCCAATTCCAGTGTGAAGAGTAATACAAAATTTAATATAACTTATTTACAACAAGTTACTTTATACAGCTATAAAACATCAAATGACATGAATAAACGCCAAGCAAATTTGTTATTTTTATACTAATCAAAGATTTTGCCACAGATAATTTTAGTTCAGATAACACCAACTTGGCAAGGTACTCTCCTAAGCTTTACATTTAACTAAGTTTAACTGTTAAAGCACAATTTAGAATACAGAGTGTAAGGTAACAATAATTACAGGTCTGCATGTGTTAGCTAAAATTAAAGGATAACCTTAAATCTGTTATACATTTAGGAAACTGCTAATTGTCAGAAATTGACTTAGACAAAGCAAACAAATCTAAAACAGGTCTTAGAATGATAGTATGGCTCTTTTGCCACATAAAATGTATAAAAGAGAGCACATATTGAATATCTTGGCTGTAAACTTACATAAACTTTCATTTTAAAAACTTTTAAATATCATTTAGACAAAGACAGATATAATTTTCAGATGCATACATATACTTAGTCACATATATTTTTGAGTGTCAACAATATTATTATAACCTAAATAACAGTTGTTTGTGTAAACAGTAACAAAGTGATCATTTAAGACTCTAAAACAGGTCCAAACCCTAATTCCTTTTATATTTAGTTTCCCCAAGTAATAAAACCTAACAAATAGAGGAAAATTATCTCAATAGATAAGAGTAGATCAATGTTTCAGCCTTTGTTTCATATCAGTATATTAAAGTTCAAATAAGTTTGACTGCTAATTATAGTCAATTTAATCAAAAACACAATGTTTTTGTTTTGAGATTTACCTTCCCAAAACAGCCTGCTATTTAATTAAACATCCACAACTTAACATCCTTAGTTCTGTCCTCTTTCATCTGGGACTTTAGTCCAAGAATATTACTTTACCAGATGAAATACTTTCCCATGCAGAAATATTTCTTTTACCTTCAAATTTTCTGAACTAAAGTATATTTCCATATCTATAATTCTTTTATCTCTTCTAGTTTTGGAATTCTTCTTAAATTAATATTCTGAAGCAGTCCTTATGAATATTACCTGTGCATTTAATTTGCACAACAAATTTCATCACAGGAAAGGGTTAGACAATCCAGCATAAACAAAAACTGTGCCTAATCTTTTTCCTTCCAGGTTGCATTCAAGGGGTTGGAGCAAAGGATATTTTTTAGGCTGACCTGTCTCTATAATCATTATCATAATGACATCAACTTTAAGTGAGTTCTCCATTGTCAATTTTACCCAGAGGCTCATATTGGGTATTTTTCTTATACTAGGTATATTGATATGCAATGGAAGTGTCCCTGTTCATCCTTTCCTTTAGGTTTCCTTTAGATCCCTTTGCAGAGGCTGCCTACAAAACACAGGTTGGCCTTAGAATGTCTTTCTCTTTTCTGGGTCCAGATATTTATTCTGTTAATCTTCCCAGGCATTTAGTTTGATTTAGTTTGATGGTATACTATTATAGCAAAAACTGCCTTGCCCCAGTGATGAATATCCTCTGGCCAAATGGGGTGTCCCGTCAGAGCTTAAAAGGGGAGACTATTCCTGTCCCAAGGTAATAAACTGACAGTGTTGGAACCTACTGCCACATTCTTTGTGGTCGCCAGCTTCCACCCTCCATGGGCCAAAGAGGGTGGAAGGCAGAGAAGAGGCCAGGTTCTCTTTTGCCGTTTATCATAGCCCAGGCAGCTTTTCTTTTTTTTTTTCCTGAGTTTTGGGATGACGTCCTTGACCACAGTGAGATGATCTCCAGCTGCCTGGGCCAGGATGAGAAACAGTGCTGGGAATGCTAGCACTGAGTTTAAAAGATTTAAGTTATTTTAAACCTTTCTTCTGGTGTCCTGCTATCCTTGCATACCAGAGGCAGTGCCTTTTGGCACTTTCATCTTAGCCCCTGATGGTTGAGACCCCTTATCATGCAACTGCATAAATACCTGTACACACAGAATTTCTTTCATACACTTTGCCCCTGAGACACCAACTTCATTGTAAAGATTGTGTAATATAGAAAAACCATTTCAAGTTAAGATTGTGTTATAGGAAACCCTCTTTCTCTTAGACAAGCTTATCCCTATAGATGATCCATGCAGCCAAGATCTCTCGGATCAAGAAACTACTGGAAGATCAATGCAGCATGCCCATGTCTTAAAGGGCAGTAATAGCAAACAAAAACAAAAACAAAAAACTGACAAGAGAGGATCACTGAAACCAGGGCTGACAGATAGGGACCTTTAAAACAGAAAGACCTACAGGTACATATTTCTTCCACTTTGCTTTTGACACAGCAACTCCAACTGTAGGATTGTACAATAATCTAGAAAACTATTAAAAGTCAGATCATTACAGTAAAACACTATCATAGACAGCCCTTTCTTCAACTCATTTACCTCTGACAGAACAACTCCAATTGCAAGATTATACAAAAAAGAAGCATAAAGAGACAATTGGAGAAGAGCCCCAAAACCCTGGCTTACTGATGGGAACCTTTAAATTGACAGCCAAGATCTTTCCCAAGAGACTACCTATAGAATCGGGGCAGTACTGGCCATGTCTTAAAAGGGGCAGTAGCAGACACAAATAAAACAGACAACCAGAGGGAATTTCCAAGTCCAAGGTCAACAAACAGATGAGAACCTAAAACAGATCAGAAAGGAGTACATATCCCTAGGTTCTTAAGTCCTACTTTACCATGACTCCTACAACAGAGGCTCCACAGATGTCTCCAGAAAGAGGGGCCAGATGTTCCCACAAAGAGGAACCATATGTGTGAAATCAAGGGTCTCGGTTTGCACACTGGGGAACTTACCAAATGGCAAAAGTTGTCACTACTGAGTTCACCATCCTTTTTCTAAAAGTGGACCATGATAGAGCAACCTGTACTGTTCAGGAAGAGAAGGCAGGAGTTCCACAAAGCAAAAGGATATTCAGCAGCTGCTAGTGATCCCTCCATCCCTTCCTTTACTCACAGAAACAGCTACTCTGGTTCTGCTGAAGCAAATTCACCTGTATCCTAACTCTACTGCATTTGGCTCTTAACAAATTCCCAGAACCTTATATCCTTGGCATGAATGTGGGGTACCTTGAAAAGCCAAGCCTGCCCAAGAAAGCTGGAACAGGGTCTGCTCTCAGGTCCCATCTGCAGTGCCAAATTTGTTGCCTAAAGCTCAGTGCTTGTCCCTGATGCCAATCCAATAATGAGGAAACTGTTTTGAGAAAAAGAGGAAAGAAGGTATATTGTTTTGCTACCAAAGGATAAACACAGGGGACTACTGTCCCAAAGACTGTGATTCTCTGGATTTGGTTTCTTATGCTGCTATCTCCTAACTATTCCTACATATGAATGGGTATTTAGATAAAAATATTTGATGTCCCACCCATAGTGACAGTGGGTTTCTCAAAAAACAGACATATAAAAGTATTACCTTTTTCCAAAGTAATGCTTCTAATCCTATTTAAACTACAAAATTTTTGGCAGCAAATAATAGTACAATGTGTGATCTTTAGGTGATTGAAAGTGACTGGAGATATCTGGAACACCGAGGCCAGTTATGCTGCCAGGATGATGCAATTCATGCATTGAATTTTAAGATAGGCTGTCTGTATTGGTTAATTAGGCAACTCTCAAATGCTTTACAAGATTCCAATGTTATGCACTACTGGCATATTGATGAATTCTACAATTTCTCTTGTGAAGCAATTAGCCCTACTTGCTTATAGTAAATAATAAGTAAATGTGTGCTCTTATTCCCTTTGGAGTTAATAGACTTCATATAGTTTCAGCCATCGCATTAGTTTTACAGAGAATGCACTACATTGTTATCAACAACACTAGAGGAAGTTGTTTACGTGTATAGGTCATGCACTCATGCATGCAAACATTTATTGAATATCTTCCATTTATTCATTTTTCTCAGTCCTGCAATACAGAGTTTAATGGAATAAGGTCCTAGTTGGAGTGAAGTTCATAGGTAATCAAGAAAGACATGACTACTTAAACATGTAATAAAATGTAAATAAGTTGTGTAATAGTGATATTATGAGGGCCTAACAGGTAACCAAGGAGTAAGTGAGAAAATGTGTCTTAGTAGTTAGATTTCTTGAGATCAATTAGTATAACCAGGTCATATTTCTGAAAGGGCTTCAATGTTGGTAAATGTATAAAAGGTGGTGGTGATTTACTGTGGGCAAAATGAATACCTATATCTATTTATGTCAACCATTTATGAGAGTGCTTACTATGTTCAAAGAACCACATAAAGGAATAGAGATGTAATTGAAGACATACAAGCACAGAAAAAATCCCTTCAAGATATGAATATATAAATTAAATGTATACCCAAAAGATAAGGAAAATGTGGTTTTAAGAGTACAAAACACTTGCCTAATGTCACTCAGTGTTTTGCACCCTCTTATATCTATTTCCATCCCTAAGTAACTAGAACAATTTTTGCTTACCCAATTTTCTTTATAAAAGTTTGGAAATAAAAGACCTCTATTCACAAAATCAAGATGTAATTCATTCTTTTAGGGCCTCAACCAAAATTCAAATCACCTTTTCAAATAAAACAATAGACCAGGTTGACAACCTTTTTACATAGAAGCCTCATATTCAAGTAAGTACCATAAATAATCTATTTTATAATTCTTTTTATTATTTTTAATTTTAGAAAGAGAGAAAGACAAAGAGACTAGAAAGACAAAGGAGAGACAGATTAATTTCTTATTTCATAATTAGGCAAATTAATAAATTTAATTTCTGCTGTTTCAGAGAATTCACCCTTCATTCTGTATTGATTCCATTAATGCATGCTGGAAAAGCAAAGTGTATTTGCAGCTGAGGGTGGGTATCATATGTTCCTTTTTTAAACTGAGTGATTCAACACTGGAGACTGAAAGAAGAAAAGTATCTACTCAAAATCAGGAGATTATACATACAATATTTTTTTTCTTTTACCAAATGTTGGAATATTAGAAGTACTCTATCATCTACTGATTTTTTTTTCTCCCTTGGGTTGGTTATTTATTTATTTATTTATTTATTTATTTATTTATGTTGTACATTGCCATCTACAGCCATCAATTAGAGAAAATTCCATTCACTTAGAGACCATAGCAGTAACTTTATATAACATGATATTCATCTTCAAATAACATTTAAAGACAGAAATAAAATCATAAAAAATAATCATAAATAAAATATACCGAATCACATCAAATTGTTAATTTGCATTCCTACCTATTACTCTGCCCTGAGTGGCTGGATCATGTTAGTTGATGTTCTAAACCGTAGGTGTCAAAACTAAGTTTGAAGTGTGTAGTTTGCTTACTCTCTATTCCTAATCACTACTTGGTGGATTAAAGCTACACAAATGAATTTACTGACTTTGGCAAATATTCAAAATAAGATGTATAAAAATAATCAAGAGTTATATTATTCTATTTCTCTTTTCAGATAGATTATTGCATTACTTCTATCATATGCTCTTCAAATGCTGATTTGAATCATTTTCTTTGATAAATCGTTGACCAACTAAGAGAATGTTTCTAATTAAATTGACTTTTATTTAATCAGAATCATGATGAAGACTGCTGAAATTGGCATCGGGCTAAACACCTTTAGTTGAAACTTGAATTGTTGCCTCCTTTTAAATGTATAATAGACTTTCAGACTCGAAAAATTCATTTTCACAATGGGTTTGCATCAAAAAGACAAGGAATTTAGACTTGATATTTATCTTATTGCCCACATTATAGAGATTCAACCAGTTATTTCTGTAATCTATATTTATTTGTCCTTTGGACTTAAAGCTGGAACTCATTCATCATTTTCCAGAAAGTGTAAACACAGTAGATATTTTATTGATAGCTAATTATTTATTCCAGAGCACATATCAAAATAATATAAAAATAATGATACTTGTATTTTTTTTTTGCTAAAATTACTGGCTTTGCTGAGTGAATAACCAATATATCAAAGGAATCTTAAAATAAGAAATCTAAGAAGAAAATGAATAGAACTCATTTTTAAATCATTTTTTTTAGATTTCCAATGACAGGTTTTTAGATTTTTTTCTTTATTTAAACAGCAAGTATGGATGGGATACTCAGATGTGCATTAAAGACTTTTGATTCTATATTGTAAATGAATTTATCAACTCATATGACAGATTCAAGATTAAGTTCTGATACTTCCATGACATTTGAAGTAGACCATTTTTGTTGTGGAATAAATAAAAGAGGAAAAGTAAAGGTCATAGAATTCTTATCAGTCAGTCATATTGTCCTGTAAAATAGAAATGTCTGTTTAATGTCAGTGAACAACTCAGTTGGGGATTCATGGGTTATTTGTTGAAGCAAAGCATTTTTGCCTCATTTTACAGGTCAAGATTCAGAATCTTTAAAACTTTGCAATAATATAATACTCAATCACTTACTACATGAATTTTCTATACAAGATAAGTTATTTCTCCCTTTCAAGCTCCCCCTCCTATAATATAAGTAAATTCTTCATAGATCCAGGAAACTGAATCTTACTTTATTACCTAATATGAAAGTAAGGTTGTGTATTAAAATTATCAGTGAACAGAATTGTATGTGGAAGAGAAACCACAAAAAATATATATAATAATTTACAACTAACATCTAAGAATGGATCCCTGTTTATCTCTGCTTTTTACTAAACAATTATGCATAGCCAAATAATCTATTGGATTTTTTATTTGATGTTTAGTAATTCATTCTAATCAAAGGGGCGTCTGACTTAGTCCAACATCATGGTGACAGATTTAGGCAATTATTTAATATAGGTATAAATAATTCTGTAATTTATTGCTATGTCACAGTTTTTTATATGCTTATATCTATGGGCACTCAAACCTTAAAGATGACCTACAGCGTATTTTGCCCTAGACAAAGTACTGTGTCATATCCAATATAACCTGACATTTTGAAATTGGTTTCATTCTAATTTTCTGTTAACTAGAGGTAAGAACAATTAGGTTTTAAATGTTAGTCAGATTTCCATTATTGTAAAAATGTGTGTGTGTGTGTGTGTGTGTTTGTGTGTGTGTGTGTGTAACAAAACAAAAATGGTGGCTCCTGCCTGGAAGGCTGAGGCAAAAAGAATGAAAGCTTGAGGTCAGTTTCATCAACTTGGTGAGATGCTGTCTCAAATTAAAAATAAAAATAAAGTCAAGGGTGTAGCTGAGGGGTAGTGTACATTTTGTTCAATCACTTATACCACAAAAAGAAAAAAAAATAATCTGAGATAATCAGTTTATCAAGAGAACAGATTCATTTTGATTGACATTTTTGGAGATTTTAGTCCATGGTCAGGAGGACACATTTCTTTTGGGTCAGGGGAGAGGCAGCATAACATGGTGAGGAGCACATATTAGAGCAAGTGGGTCTCTTCATGGTGGATAAGAAGCAAAGAGAGATAAGAAGAAAACCAGGAGACCACAATCTCTTTAAGAGCTTGCCCCAATGATCCAAAACTACCCCATAGGCACCAGTTCCTAAAGGCTCTACCAGCTCCCAATAATTCTATGGACTGGGGAAAAAGCTTGTATTAAATGGGTCCTGGGGGACATTCAAGTTCTAAAGTGATTCATTTTATTAAATCACTGTCAAGGAATTCATTTGAACTAACTACTTATATGGTTTTTGTGCTAAAATAATATTTTCAATTATTCAGATATGCTTAAGATTACCTTTTATATTTTTAATTATGTATTTTGAATTATAGCTATACCTTGATCCCTAAATAATCTTTAAATTATTTGAACATATGAACATATTTGTGTATGTCAAGCTCAGCCATAAACCATATTACTATCAGTGATATGTCAAATTAATCAATAAACATATAAATAACTTCTTCATAAAGAAGTAACCCATTAAGTAATTTAAGAAATTATTGAAAATTAGATATCATTATATATATTCACATAGTCTGACTTAATGAAATGTTTTATGTTAAACATGACATTAATAGTTAATAAAAAGAGACATTTTTCCTCTTCAGATGATTTTACAGTCAAAAACAAAACAAAACAAAACAAAAAACACACCTGACAAAAGGCAAAGGAAGAAAATTGTCTAGAGAAAAAAAAAACACTTGAAATCATAATCCAATGTCTATGAGGCTTCTGGTACAAATTAATTTGTTAAGTATGTGTGTTAAGGAAAACAGCTGACTTTCAGGGACTTTAAATGATTTATATCCAGGTATATGTAAACAATATTATTGGACACACCACACTTTTATTGCTTGTAGCTGGGATTTCTGAATTTCTAGATGGTGTAGAATCATATCTATAGCTTCCTTTAAGATCTCATGGGTCTTTATTTTTTTTTTTTGTATAATAAATCTTCAGACAAGGCATGTCCTTATATTAAGAATAACCCAGGGCTGGGGCTGTACCTCAGTGGTAGAGCACCCACCACGTGTGAGGCACTGGGTTTGATCCTCAGCACCACATAAAAATAAATAAAGATATTGTATCTATCTACAACTAAAAGATATTTTAAAAATAACCCATTATAGTTTGTGGTCATTTATAAATTATAGAATAAACACAATAGATTCCACAGAAATAGTTGGGACTTTAATTTGTGAAGGATTTTATGGAAAAAAAAATGTAGTTGTAGATGGACAGAATGCCTTTATTTTATCTGTTCATTTTTATGTGGTGCTGAGATTTAAAACCAATATCGCACACATATTAGGCAAGTGCTCTGCCACTGAGCCACAACCCCAACCCTGAAGGAATTTTTATTATTGTCTCCAAGAGGCATAATTTGTGTCTTAATGCTACCCTCCATGATGAATATGGTTTTAGGTTGTGGAACATAGTGATTAAATGATACAGGAAGACATCATACATCAGAACTAGAAAGAAATAAACAAGAAAACAATGACAGATGTTAATTAGAGCCTCATTTTCACTGTCTGGTGTTGCGAGATTTCTTGTTAGTGTGGTATACTATAGAATCCACTCACCTCCACCAAATTCTGGCACTTATCTGTTCTTATTCACCATATTGTCTCCTGGATTCCTCAAGCTTAAACAAAGAGTTTACTTAAATAATTGAAGCATTTATGAGAAAGTAGTTTCACCTTTGACAATTTCTGATGGTAAGGTTGTTGGCTATCATGAACCAGTGATTCAGAATCTGGTTTGCTCGCAAAATCAAGGTGAAACAAGAATAAAATATACAAATAAATATATTTTGTAAAACAAGGCTCTTCTAAACTAGAAAATACATGAAGTAGGAGTCTAATCTTGGTCTCTTTGACAGCACAAGTCTAATATATCAATGACTTTTTCCTGACTTTTCCAAACCCTAGAGGGATTGAGGCAGTTCATCCATAAGATGATTTAATTCAGAAATCAAGCTCATTAAATGATATTAGACAAATAAAGTATGGAATACTCTTCGTAGCGCCAACAGGTTTCTGATAGGAGCTAAAAATTTATGCATTTTTGCTTTCCAAATGTGAAATATTCTTTCTAAAAATATCCATGGGCATCTGACATATATATGGGGATTAGTGAATAATTCCAGATCAGTGCATGTGGCTATGACTGACAGAGCTCACAGGATCTCAAATTTGATAACTTTTAGACTATGGTGAAATGGATGTGAATGCATATATTTAAATGTTGAAAGGCATTTCATGATTATTACCCAATTATTAGATGAAGCATAAAATAACAATTATAAACAATGATGATTTCTTGTTTGGATATTTAAAATTCAAGAATTATGAAAAATTATCTAATTCATGTTTCTTCTATGACAAATAATGATTAACTTTTGTGAATTAATGGCCAATTTAAAGCAAATTAATAACATTTGTTACAATATGAGCATAATACACTTTACTGCTTATAGTTTATCTATTTACCTTGACATATTTAGAAAAGAATTACCTCAGTGATTCTAACCTCTCCATGTTCAGTAATTTCTCAAACTTCCACTACCTTCCTTTAAAAATCAGTCAGCCATATCACTATTTCACTCAACTCACCAATTGCTTCCCATCTCTCTGAGTTGAAATACTTTTATCATGTCATATAAGTTCCTTTGCTATTTGACCTCTCCCTTTCCATTCCTTTTGTGACCTCTTCCCTACTAGTGTTTCCTTAACTACCTCCAGTCTAGCTATACTGGTCTGCTTACTATTTCTGGAGAAAACACCCAATAATTTCAGAGCCTTTGTTCATTCTATTCATTCTCCCTGAGAATACTTTACCACCAAGTAAGTGCATATCTATACATGGGCTAATGAAAATAATGGGCCAAAAAAATGGATGACAACTAATTCCTAGAACCTTTAAATATGTTATTTTATATAGCAAAGTAATCTTCACCCATGTGATTAAAGTTATAGACACTGAAATGTGGAGATTATCCTGGCTTATCTGGTGCCTTAGTCAACAGAATACCATAAAATGGTTAATTAAAAATGAACAGAAATTTATTGGTTCACAGTTCTCGAGGCTGGGGACTACTGGTATCTAATGAGAAACATTTTTCTACATCATTCCATGATAGAAGGTGGCAGTGAGGGCTAATTTACTCATGTAATATTTGCATTAATACACACATGAGGGCAGAGCCATTAGGCCTATATCACCTCTTAAAGGTTCACCTCAATAATATTAAAAGGACTCTTAGACTTTAACACCAGTTTGAGAGGGGTTATGTATTCAAACTGTAGCACCCAGGTAGGCCTGATAAGAGAATAGGAGTCTTTAAAAGTAGATAATCTTTTTCAGTGGTAATCAGGAAATACAAGGATTGAAGGAGATTTAGAGAAATTAAATGTTGGTGGATTTAAAGATGGAGGAAAGTGCCACAAACCAAAGAATGCAGCCAGCATCTAGAAGCTGGAAGAGTTAAGGGAAAGAATTCTCCCAGTAAAGTTTCCAGAAAAGAATGAAGCTCTGTTGACACAATGGTTTTAGCCCAGTGAGACCCTTGTTATGCTTCTGACCTACAGAACTTTAGTATAATAATATGTTGTTTGAAGGCACATTTTATAGTCATTTTTATAACAGCTATAGGAAACTTATACACTATACTCACTTTAATTCCTCACTCAAAAATGTCACATTTTCAGAAAGATTTTTTATTATTGGACCCCACTTAAAACTTTTACGTCCTAATGTTCCTTACATAGTTCTCTGCTTTATTTTTCTCACTGCACTTGGCAGTATCTATTATGTATCTTATACTTGTTTATATAAATATAGATATAAAATTATATTCCAGACTCATTATTTGTCTTTCTTCAGTTTTGGAAGACTAGTAAACTTGTTTGTTGTGTGTGTATTTAACTGATGTATCCTCACTGTGTAAAACAGTTGAATCTGGTTAATGAATATACATATACTTGCTATCTATTTTAATTGATGATTAAGTTACTTAGATAAGGAAATTTGAAAACTGACTCAAAAAGTGTATCATGTAACAAAACTGAAACTACAACTAAAATATTCTGACAAATATCCAAAAATATTTGCTATCCACTTCCTAAATTTAGAAAAATTTGTACTTCATTTGAATTCCTATAAACCTACGTATATAACTTGTAAATAAATGAAGAAGAACAGCTTATCAGTATGTGAGTAAAAACTGTAGACCTTTGACCATTTATTCTGTTATTACAGTTTTAATATGTTTTCAGTTGTAGATGAACACAATATCTTTATTTTATTTATTTATTTTTATGTGGTGCTGAGGATCAAACCCAGTGCCTCACTCATGCAGGGCAAACCCTCTACCACTGATCTACAACCCCAGCCCTATTACATTTATTTTTATGCTACTGTATTTCAAAACATATCCATCCCAACCATATCATCCATTATTCTATTTTTTTTTGTCCTGAAATATCTGTGCACTGATAGACAACAAAAATTGGTATGCTTCTCTAGGTTTTCCATTTCACTGCTGACAGCTTTTGAACTTAGATAGACTACTTTGCAATTCAAAGGGAAGGAAATGATTTTCGAGTTGATTTCAAACTTGTGGGTAACCTCTGTTCAGCAGAATGTTTACTTACTATGATCACAGTTCTATTGTTCTTCAGTCCTAAGAGACAATAATCCCTAATCAGGTACATCTGTTTCAAGAACTAAAATTACCTCTATTTTACAAGACTCACTTACTTTGAACCATCCTTTCAACTGAATTATACTCAAGCAAAGCTCTTTTGTGTTGGCTCCCAAATAAATAATTTCATTATTTTTTTACCTTTGGAATAATTTTCCCAACAATAACTCTTACCAGGCTTGACTAAAAGCATAGCCTAATTTAATTGTATATGTACTAATAGAGTTCAATTTTATTAAAATTTCCTGCTATATTACCTAAATTTACAGGGAAGGTATAATAATGAGTTTTCCTTCATTTCAAAATTCAAGATGATTAATTTTCTAAGATCTGTAACTATGCTAAATTATTTTATATTCACTGTGATCAATGTTAGAGTCTAATACTAAATATATTACTTGTATGTTTGCATGGGACATACTTGCCCTGGGCCAAATTTTCTCACGCAGTGATTAAACATTTAATGTTCATTTACTGCAAGTATCATGAGTCAGAATTAGATAAGGTGAGATGCATTTTTCAACTCACTTCATATTCTTCACTGTGACTGATTTCATGAATTTGCCTAAACTTTAGCTCCTGTGTTTGTGAGCACAGGAGAGTTTGAGTCATCCTGATTTACTAGTACAGCAACTATTAAATGTACCAATAAATTATAGGAGGTTATATTTCCTTAAGATTAATATTTCACTCCTAAACTTTGCTTATAAAGATTCATATAGTTTTGAAGAAGAACTTTATAGTATGTAAATGGAAATCCCTGTTATTTTCAAGAAGGAAGCAAATAACTCAATCTGACTAGATGACTACACCGTAATTGGACAGTGTTTTAACCAGCTTGTTCATTGTGGTAACCAAAAGACCTGAAAAGAACAATTTTAAGGAGGAAAAATTTGTTTAGGAGCTCATGGTTTCAGAGTTCTCAATCCATAGACAGCCAACTCCATTCCTTGGGGCCTGATGTGAGACTGATCATCATTGTGGAAGTGCATGGCAGAGGAAGGCAGCTGGGGACATGGCATCAGGAAGGAGAAAGAGAGAGAGAGAGAGAGAGAGAGAGAGAGAGAGAGAGAGAGAGAGAGAGAGAGAGAGAGAGAGAACGAGAGCTCTCCTCTGCAGGAACAAAATATTTACTACCAAAGGTGTGCCTCCAGGGATCTACCTCCTCCATCCACACCCTACCTGCCTACAATTACCACTAAATTATTTCCTATCAGAGCTTTAATTCACTGATTGGGTTAAAACTCTCATAACCCAATCATTTCACCTCTAACTTCCTTGCATTGTCTCACACATGAGCTTTTGGAGGATACCTCATATCTAAACCATAACAGAGACTACGTTATTTCTAATTGTTCCACAACTGACAGAGGAATTTTCTATTTTATCAACATAATCTTCTATTTCATTTGATAAAATATATTAATTTTGATGATGTGTATATTGTTTTGGTATATCATCTATTGCTCTTGCATCCTAAAAAGATTTATGTGTGTGCATAGAGTTCATGTATTCCTAAAGAAGCCTTGGAACCTTAGAAATGAAAGGCTTATTAGAAAGGGATCATAAGTTCAACCCTCTCATTTGACAGAAAACTGGTGGATGTCAAGTGAGTTTTGAATTATCCATATTTACATGAACTACACTTGGAATATGGAACTTAGATCTCTTAATTCACAACCTAGAGCTTTTTCTACTTCACAAAACTCCTTTTATTACAAACTATATCTTTCAGATTTTCCTTTGAAGACTGTTGATATTGAGTTATACATAGTCAAGGAGAAAATACAGTATTTGAATTGGCAGTTAAAAACAAGGCACTAAGAACATTCTCAAACATTAGTAGGTACCTACTGAAAAAGAGTAGTTCAGCAGCGTAAAGTTGTCTTGAAAAATGTGAGGTCAATCAATAAAATAATAATTATGGTCTTCTTTTGTGGCTTATAATATAGCACTAATGACTAATCTGAAAGAGAAACAACAACATGTTGTGAACAGTAGCAGCATAAATAAATATCTTCCATTTATACTACTCTGTAATTAGAGTTCTAATTAATTAGTAATTGTTATTGATTTCACTTTATAACAGGAAGTGCTATTCTAGCAATCTTTATCTCCCTTTCATCTGATAAAATCTATTATGATCACTTTACAGAAAAAAAAAGTTTGTTGAAAGAATCTTCTGTATTACAAATAATGGAAAAACAAAATTCTTTACTATACCTGAAAGATATAAATAAAAATACACATGTGATTCATAATAATGACATTAGTAAAATATAACACTGTGAATTTTATCATCATTTAATTTAAATAGTCATTTTTAATTTCTGAGAATCCTTGCATTTTTTTTAAAATCCCATTGATCTAATGTAGATATTTTATATTCAACAACAAGATCAGAGATATTTAATTTTGAACCCACTTATGCATTAGTACCTTAAGGATCTATTTGGAAGGATATGGAGGGAGTACAGATTTATATTGCGGTATTTTTGCACATTTGTAACTGAGCATTACCATCAAAGAAATGTTCTCTTATCGTGAGACTTTGTAAATATATGTTGTTTCATGAATCTCCATATATGTATTTTAAAATAAAAAAAAACTCTGTTTCTTTAAATATGCCCAAGTATTGCTGCTTTTAAAGCCTCATATTTCAACTGACAGAGCAGTGCATATGAATAAGGAAAGAATAACTCCTGTTGTCTCTTTTGATTAGACCACCAGGAACTCCTTCTATGTCAGTGCTCCTGGTAAATGCTTCAACTTTTATTCCCTAGAGAGAAACATAGGAAATAATTTGGAGAGCAAAGCAAAAGTTGTAACATTTTTTTCTGTTTCTTTGATGCACTAAGAATTCATTTACTTCCTTCTCAGACTTGCCTTGCTTTGCCAGTTAAGAAACTACAATTTATATTGCTTTATAAAAAGAACCATTAACAACATTAAAATGTTTCTTGTCTTTAAGAATGTGATATATAATTACCTAATACTAAATTCTTGAGAGGTAAATGGAATGCCAAATTTAGCTCTGATATGCCTGACTATATGTTGTATAAATGCCATTAACTATTGCAAGCTTTAAAACTGTTAAGTGATATATTCTTTAAAATATTCTCCTGTAGTTGCAACATAATTTTGAGTAGAATCTACTTGTAATAACAAAATTTTAAACCAAGTTACAATACTTTTCTCTTGGTTCAGTAAACAATAAATATATTAAGAATAAAATAGCATGAGTGAAAGTGAAAATATAAGTCTGATTGATGTGTGAGGGGATGTTTCCTTTTATAAATCAAGTAATGATATACATTTATTTGAATATCATTGTTATATATTATATAAATATTTGTATATCATTTTAATATGTTTTATATAGAGAGATAACTTATCATATATCATATTTGTCTATTTATACAATATACATTTTTATCTTTTGGTATAAAAATTTAAATAGATTAAACTACATCTCTCTCATCCCTAACAGGTTAAATATAGCAAAAATATTATGGAAGGGGTACAAAGTATTTTAGTAGGGAATTGCTGTAATCTTTGAAGGAGAGTCTTTGACCATGCCAGTTTCCTTCTTTATCTACTTAAAGTGAATGTCATCTTTAATTAACAATCCAGAGAAAACAATCCAGAGATGATCCACATAACTATACCCAGTCTAGGTCATTGGGGGACCATAATGGGGATTGGAATTATGAAAAGAAACAGTTAATGCTCTCCTTTCAGGAACTGTAGCTCCTGTGGAAAAGTGAAAATGTAGTAAACACTGAATAGTAAAGTCAGGTGACTCAGTTTGGAGCCAAGTTCAAAAACTCACTTTGATTTTTGATGGAGAATGGTTAATTGTTTTGCTAAATGAATCATGCAAAGTTCAGTTTTTCATAAGTGTGTGAAGTTAGATTCCTCTCAAAATAGAAAATGTAGACCATTACAATTCCTGATTAACCTTTGTTTCATTCTAAAAACACAGTTGGCATTTGGATACCAAAATTGAGAATCAAGAAAAATTTGCAAGTAAGTGGATGAAGTTGGAGAATATAATGCTAAGTGAAGCAATCCAATCTCAAAAAAACAAAGGCCAAATGTTTTCTTTGATATGAGGATGCAGATGCATAATGGTGATGGGTCAGGGAGCATGAGAGGAATGGAGGAACTTTAGATAGGGCAAAGGGGAAGGAGGGGAAAGGGGGGGAATGGGGTAGAAATGATGGTGGAATGAGTTAGAAATCATTACCCTAAGTACATGTGTAAGACACGAATGGTGTGAAAATATTTTGTGTACAATCAGTGTCTTGAAAAATTGTGTTCTATATGTGTTATATGAAATGAATTGCATTCTTCCATCATGTATAACAAATCAGAATAAATTTTAAAAAGTAATTGTATGCTTAAAATGATTAAGGTAGTCCTTTTCATGTTATTTGTACTTTGTAACACTTCTTAAAAAGCTTGCAGTAGAATACTACAAATGGTCAGTGAAGAAAGAGCAATATAAATTGAAAACAAAAAGAAAAATGTCTAATAAATCAAAGATTTTCAACAAGTTGTGAAGTAAGAAATCAGTTGGGTTTGTTAATCAAATATAAAATCAGGGAAATAGTGAAAGATAATTCCAATTAGCAAGTGTTTATATGCTATGACAGCACATCTAAAGTGATCTTTTAGAATAGTCTGGAGTCAAAATACAGTGAACTATCTCAGCAAACATCTAAAGAAAAGACATTTTAGATGTTTAGTACTTTTATTTAATGGAGACATGGTCATGCATATAGATGTCAGAAGATCAAATGGAGAAATAGCTTAACTATGCAAAAAAAGGGAATAAAAAGGAAGGATATATTTTTCCCCAAAGAGAGACAAGAAAATAGAATGAATGAAAAGACTCTGAAGTCTTCTTAAATGTACATGAGAGAAGATGAAAAAAAATATAAATTGTTTTAATATACTTAAATAAATAGTAGTCATAGAATCTCACAAATTTTGAGTGGCATAGGGTGAGAGTAGAGAGTTGAAAGAAATTTCATTAATTTCATTTTTACTTTTACAAATATTTATTGATTTCTACACAGTAAGCCATTAAAATTGTTCTGATACTCAGTATATAATGGCAAACAAGGCAAATAAAAATATCTACCCCCATGGAGGTAAACAACACATAATAAATAAATAAATTATATGATATATTAAAAGATGTTTATGTGTTACAGATAAATTAGATAGTTATAGATGGAAACAGTAGTGCCAGTGGGAGGTGCATGATTTGTTGGTTCTCTAATAGAAGGATTTAGGTATATAAGGAAAACAGTCATATTTGTATCACAAAATGTAGATTATGAATGAGATAATCATAATTATGTTATCAATATAGATGAAAGTTGTATTATCTTTATAATGCAATAAATTATACATAAAATTGTTTTACATATATTTAGTATATATTATATATAATTCTAAACAAATTATACATACTGCATGTAATTATTGTTTCTATATAAATTATATATATATATATATATATATATATATATATATATATATATATATATATATATATATATACATATATATATTCTTTCAATTCTTTGGAAAACATTAATTTATTATGATTCCTAGCAAGTAATAACTGGCTGAATAAACTCTGTCTTAAACTCCAGTGTAATTATTGTATGTTAATGGAAATATGACATTAAAGCCAATATTTATGTATAATGGTGAGTTATTAGTAATATTAGAATATTAGAATCTCCTTTCCTCTGAATCTCCTTTCAGAGGACCTCACAAATATATGCTGATGTGCTGATGAAGGAAAATCAAACATTCTTGGAAGAAGAATTATCTTATTTTTGTGATAAAGCATCACTTGTCACTTTCCTTTGAAAGAAAACAATAATATAACCCTCTATTTTAAATGGTTTCAAATAATATATTTTAAGAAAACTTGTACTGACTTAATAATAAAAGTGAATGCACAAATAGAATCCTCTTTTTATACTTTAAACATTGCATTATTTAGTAATAGCATAACCAATGAAAAACTCAGTTTTTTTTATTGGTTGTTCACAACATTACAAAGCTCATGACATATCATATTTCATACATTAGATTCAAGTGGGTTATGAGCTCCCATTTTTACCCCAAATACAAAATGCAGAATCACATTGGTTACACATGTACATTTTTACATAATGCCATATTAGTGACTGTTGTATTCTGCTACCTTTCCTATCCCCTACTATGACCCCTCCCCTCCCCTCCCATCTTCCCTCTCTACCTCATCTGCTATTGTTCAGTTCTCTCCCTTGTTTTTTTTCCCCCACTTTCCCCTCACAACTTCTTTTATGTAATTTTGTGTAACATTGAGGGTCTCCTTCCATTTCCATACAATTTCCCTTCTCTCTCCCTTTCCCTCCTACCACTCGTCTCTGTTTAATGTTAATTTTTTCCTCATACTCTTCCTCCCTGCTCTGTTCTTAGTTGCTCTCCTTATATCAAAGAAGACATTTGGCATTTGTTTTTTAAGGATTAGCTAGCTTCACTTAGCATAATCTGCTCTAATGCCATCCATTTCCCTGCAAATTCCATGATTTTGTCATTTTTTAGTGCTGCATAATACTCCATTGTGTATAAATGCCACATTTTTTTTATCCATTCATCTATTGAAGGGCATCTAGGTTGGTTCCACAGTCTAGCTATAGTGAATTGTGCTGCTATGATAATTGATGTTGCAGTATCCCTATAGTATGGTCTTTTAAGGTCCTCAGGGAATAGTCCGAGAAGGGCGATAGCTGGGTCAAATGGTGGTTCCATTCCGAGCTTTCTCAGGAATCTCCATACTGCTTTCCAAATTGGCTGCACCAATTTGCAGTCCCACCAGCAATGTACAAGTGTACCCTTTTCCCCACATCCTCGCCAGCACTTATTGCTGTTTGACTTCATAATGGCTGCCAATCTTACTGGAGTGAGATGGTATCTTAGGGTAGTTTTGATTTGCATTTCTCTGACTGCTAGAGATGTTGAGAATTTTTTCATGTACTTATTGATTGATTGTATGTCCTCCTCTGAGAAGTGTCTGTTCAGGTCCTTGGCCCATTTGTTGATTGGGTTATTTGTTATCTTATTCTTTAATTTTTTGAGTTCTTTGTAGATCCTCGATATTAGGGCTCTATCTGCAGTGTGAGGAGTAAAAATTTGTTCCCAGGAAGTAGGTTCACTATTTACCTCTCTTAATGTTTCTCTTGCTGAGAAAAAACTTTTTAGTTTAACTAAGTCCCATTTGTTTATTCTTGTTATTAACTCTTGGGCTATGGGCGTCCTATTAGGAATTTGGAGCCCGACCCCACAATATGTAGATCGGAGCCAACTTTTTCTTCTATCAGGCACAGAGTCTCTGATTTGATATCAAGCTCTTTGATCCATTTTGAGTTAACTTTTGTGCATGGCGAGAGAAAGGGGTTCAGCTTCATTTTGTTGTATTTGGATTTCCAGTTTCCCCAGCACCATTTGTTGAAGATGCTATCCTTCCTCCATTGCATGCTTTTAGCCCATTTATCAAATATAAGAAAGTTGTAATTTTGTGGATTGGTCTCTGTGTCCTCTATTCTGTACCATTGGTCCACCTGCCTGTTTTGGTACCAGTACCATACTGTTTTTGTTACTATTGCTCTGTAGTACAGTTTGAAATCTGGAATCGCTATACCTCCTGATTCACACTTCCTGCTTAGAATTGCTTTTGCTATTCTGGGTCTTTTGTTTTTCCATATGAATTTCATGATTGCTTTATCGATTTCTACAAGAAATGCCATTGGGATTTTGATTGGCATTGCATTAAACATGTAGAGAACTTTGGGTAATATCGCCATTTTGATGATGTTAGTTCTGCCTATCCATGAACTGGGTATATTTTTCCATCTTCTAAGGTCTTCTTCTATTTCTCTCTTTAGGGTTCTGTAGTTTTCATTGTATAAATCTTTCACCTCTTTTGTTAGGTTGATTCCCAAGTGTTTTATTTTTTTTGAGGATATTGTGAATGGGGTGGTTTTCTTCATTTCCATTTCAGCAGTTTTGTTGCTGATATACAGGAATGCCTTTGATTTATGCGTGTTGATTTTATATCCTGCCACTTTGCTGAATTAATTTATTAGTTCTACTAGTTTCTTTGTAGACCCTTTTGGATCTTCTAGGTATAGAATCATGTCGTTTACAAATAGTGATAATTTAAGTTGTTCTTTTCCTATTTTTATGCCTTTAATTTCTTTTGTCTTTCTAATTGCTCTGGCTAGTATTTCAAGAACTAAATTGAATAGAAGTGGTGAGAGAGGGCATCCCTGTCTTGTTCCAGATTTTAGAAGGAATGCCTTCAGTTTTTCTCTATTTAGAATGATGCTAGCCTGAGGCTTAGCATAGATAGCTTTTACCATGTTGAGGTAAGTTCCTGTTATCCCTAGTTTTTCTAGTGTTTTGAACATAAAGGGATGCTGAACTTTGTTGAATGCTTTTTCTGCATCTATCGAAATGATCATATGGTTCTTATCTTTAAGTCTATTGATGTGGTGAATAACATTTATTGATTTCCGTATATTGAACCAGCCTTGCATCCCAGGGATGAATCCTACTTGATCATGGTGCACAATTTTTTTGATATGCTTTTGTATTCAATTCACCAGGATTTTATTGAGAATTTTTGCATCTAAGTTCATTAGAGATATTGGTCTGTAGTTTTCTTTCTTTGAAGTCTCTTTGTCTGGTTTCGGGATCAGGGTGATGTTGGCCTCATAGAATGAATTTGGAAGAGCTCCTTCTTTTTCTATTTCTTGAAATAGCTTGAAAAATATTGGTATTAATCCTTCTTTGAAGGTTTTGTAAAATTCCGCTGTATACCCATCCGGTCCAGGGCTTTTCTTGGTTGGTAGTCTTTTGATGGCCTCTTCAATTTCTTCTTTTGTTATTGGTCTGTTTAAATTGTGTGTGTCTTCCTGACTCAATCTGGGCAGATTATATGACTTAAGAAATTTATTGATATCTTCACTATCTTCTATTTTATTGGAATATAGGGTTTCAAAATACTTCCTAATTATCTTCTGTATTTCTGTAGTGTCTGTTGTGATATTGCCTTTTTCATCCCATATGTTAGTAATTTGAGTTCTCTCTCTTCTTTCTTCTCTTCGTTAGCATGGCTAAGGGTCTGTCGATCTTATTTATTTTTTCAAAGAACCAACTTTTAGTTTTATCAATTTGTTCAATGTTTTTTTTTTGTTTCAATTTCATTGATTTCTGCTCTGATTTTAATTATTTTTTGTCTTCTACTATATTTTCTGTGGTTTTGCTCTTCCTTTTCTAGGGTTTTGAGATGTAGTTTGAGTTCATTTATTTCTTGTTTTTTTTTTGTTTTTTGTTTTTTGAAGAATGAACTCCAGGAAATGAATTTCCCTCTTAAAACTGCTTTCATTGTGTCCCATAGATTTCGGTATGTTGTGTCTGTATTGTGGTTTATCTCTAAGAATTTTTTGATTTCCTCTTTTATGTCTTCTGTAACCCATTGATCATTCAGTAACATATTGTTCATTTTCAAGGTGATGCAGGATTTTTCCTTCCTTCTTTTATCATTGATTACCAATTTCATTCCATTATGATCAGATATGGTGCATGGTATTATCTCCACACCTTTATATTTACTAAGAGTTGCCCTATGGCATAATATATGGTCTATCTTTGACTAGGATCCATGTGCTGTTGAGAAGAATGTGTATCCACTTGATGATGGTTGATATATTCTATATATGTCGGTTAAGTCTAGGTTATTGATTGTGTTATTGAGTTCTATAGTTTCTTTGTTCAGCTTTTGTCTAGAGGATCTGTCCAATGGCGAGAGTGGTGTGTTGAAGTCCCCCATAATTATTGTGTTGTGCTCTATTTGACTCTTGAACTTGAGGAGAGTTTGTTTTATGAACGTTGCAGCACCAATGTTTGGTGCATACAAATTGATAATTGTTATGTCTTGTTGGTGGATGGTTCCTTTTAACAGTATATAGTGTCCTTCTTTATCCCTTTTGATTAACTTAGGTTTGAAGTTGATTTTATTTGATATGATTATGGCCACTCCTGCTTGCTTCTGAGGGCCATGTGAGTGGTATGATTTTTCCCAACCTTTCACCTTCAGCCTGTGTATGTCTTTTCCTATCATATGAGTCTCCTAAAGGCAGCATATTGTTGGATTTGTTTTTTTTTAATCCAGGTTACTAGCCTATGTCTCTTTGTTTTTTTTGCATGGTAATGAGATTTCTTTTTTTTTTTTATTGTTGGTTGCTCAAAACATTACATAGTTCTTGATATATCATATTTCAAACTTTGATTCAAGTGGGTTATGAACTACTGTTTTTACCCCGTATACAGATTGCAGAATCACATCAGTTACACTTCCATTGATTTATATATTGCCATACTAGTGTCTGTTGTATTCTGCTGCCTTTCCTATCCTTTACTATCCCCCCTCCCCTCCCCTCCCCTCCCCTCTTCTCTCTCTACCCCCTCTACTGCAGTTCATATCTCCCCCTTGTATTATTTTTCCCTTTCCCCTCGCTTCCTCTTGTATGTAATTTTGTACAACCCTGAGGGTCTCCTTCCATTTCCATGCAATTTCCCTTCTACCTCCCTTTCCCTCCCACCTCTCATCCCTGTTTAATGTTAATCTTCTTCTTATGCTCTTCATCCCTACTCTGTTCGTAGTTACTCTCCTTATATCAAAGAAGACATTTGGCATTTGTTTTTTAGGGATTGGCTGGCTTCACTTAGCATAATCTGCTTTAATGCCATCCATTTCCCTCCAAATTCTATGATTTTGTCATTTTTTAATGCAGAGTAATACTCCATTGTGTATGAATGCCACATTATTTTATCCATTCGTCTATTGAAGGGCATCTAGGTTGGTTCCACAGTCTTGCTATTGTGAATTGTGCTGCTATGAACATTGATGTAGCAGTGTCCCTGTAGCATGCTCTTTTTAGATCTTTAGGGAATAGACTGAGAAGGGGAATAGCTGGGTCAAATGGTGGTTCCATTCCCAGCTTTCCAAGAAATCTCCATACTGCTTTCCAAATTGGCCACACCAATTTGCAGTCCCACCAGCAATGAACAAGTGTACCCTTTTCCCCACATCCTTGCCAGCACTTGTTGTTGTTTGACTTCATAATGGCTGCCAATCTTACTGGAGTGAGATGGTATCTTAGGGTAGTTTTGATTTGCATTTCTCTGACTGCTAGAGATGGTGAGCATTTTTTCATGTACTTGTTGATTGATTGTATGTCCTCCTCAGAGAAGTGTCTGTTCAGGTCTTTGGCCCATTTGTTGATTGGGTTATTTGTTTTCTTGTTGTTTAATTTTTTGAGTTCTTTGTATACTCTGGATATTAGGGCTCTATCTGAAGTGTGAGGAGTAAAGATTTGTTCCCAGGATGTAGGCTCCCTATTTACCTCTCTTATTGTTTCTTTTGCTGAGAAAAATCTTTTTAGTTTGAGTAAGTTCCATTTGATGATTCTAGTTATTAACTCTTGTGCTATGGGTGTCCTATTGAGGAATTTGGAGCCCGACCCCACAGTATGTAGTTCGTAGCCAACTTTTTCTTCTATCAGACGCTGTGTCTCTGATTTGATATCAAGCTCCTTGATCCATTTTGAGTTAATTTTTGTGCATGGCGAGAGAAAGGGATTCAGTTTCATTTTGTTGCATATGGATTTCCAGTTTTCCCAGCACCATTTGTTGAAGATGCTATCCTTCCTCCATTGCATGCTTTTAGCCCCTTTATCAAATATAAGATAGTTGTAGTTTTGTGGATTGGTTTCTGTGTCCTCTATTCTGTACCATTGGTCTGCCCGCCTGTTTTGTTGCCAGTACCATGCTGTTTTTGTTACTATTGCTCTGTAGTATAGTTTGAAGTCTGGTATCGCTATACCGCCTGATTCACCCTTCCTGCTTAGCATTGTTTTTGCTATTCTGGGTCTTTTATTTTTCCATATGAATTTCATGATTTCTTTCTCTATTTCTATAAGAAATGTCATTGGGATTTTGATTGGCATTGCATTAAACCTATAGAGAACTTTTGGAAATATCACCATTTTGATGATGTTAGTTCTGCCTATCCATGAACAGGGTATATTTTTCCATCTTCTAAGATCTTCTTCTATTTCTCTCTTTAGGGTTCTGTAGTTTTCATTGTATAATTCTTTCACCTCGTTTGTTAGGTTGATTCCCAAGTATTTTATTTTTTTTGAGGATATTGTGAATGGAGTGGTTGTCCTCATTTCCATTTCTTTTCCTATTTTTATGCCTTTAATTTCTTTCGTCTGTCTAATTGCTCTGGCCAGTGTTTCGAGAAATATGTTGAACAGAAGTGGTGACAGAGGGCATCCCTGTCTTGTTCCAGATTTTAGAAGGAATGCCTTCAATTTTTCTCCATTCAGAATGATGCTAGCCTGAGGCTTAGCATAGATTGCTTTTATAATGTTGAGGTAAGTTCCTGTTATTCCTAGTTTTTCTAGCGTTTTGAACATAAAGGGATGCTGTACTTTGTCGAATGCTTTTTCTGCATATATCGAGATGATCATATGGTTCTTATTTTTAAGTCTATTGATGTGGTGAATAACATTTATTGATTTCCGTATATTGAACCAGCCTTGCATCCCAGGGATAAATTCTACTTGATCATGGTGCACAATTTTTTTGATATGTTTTTGAATCCGATTCGCCAGAATTTTATTGAGGATTTTTGCATCTAGGTTCATTAGAGATATTGGTCTGTAGTTTTCTTTCTTTGAAGTGTCTTTGTCTGGTTTAGGAATCAGGGTGATGTTGGCCCCGTAGAATGAATTTGGAAGTTCTCCCTCTTTTTCTATTTCCTGAAATAGCTTGAAAAGTATTGGTATTAGTTCCTCTTTAAAGGTTTTGTAAAACTCTGCTGTATACCTATCCGGTCCTGGGCTTCTCTTAGTTGATAGTCTTTTGATGGTTTCTTCTATTTCCTCAATTGATATTGGTCTGTTTAGGTTGTCTATATCCTCCTGCCTCAATCTGGGCAGGTCATATGACTTAAGAAATTTATCGATGCCTTATTGGAGTATAAGGATTCAAAATATTTTCTGGTTATCTTCTGTATTTCTGAAGTGTCTGTTGTGATATTGCCTTTTTCATCCCATATGCTAGTAATTTGATTTCTCTCTCTTCTTCTCTTCATTAGCATGGCTAAGGGTCTGTTGATTTTATTTATTTTTTCAAAGAACCAACTTTTAGTTTTGTCAAAACTAAAAGTTAGCCTATGTCTCTTGATTGGTGAATTTAAGCCTTTAACATTTAAGGTTACAATTGAAATATGGTTTGTACTTCCACTCATGTTTATTTATTTATTTATTTTAGTTTGGCTAGTTTTTCCTCTTTGGTTATTTTTCTCCCCCTTTACTGAGATACCTCCCACTGTTAGTTTTGGGTGCTATTTTTCAATTCCACTTCTTGTAGTATTTTGCTCAAAATGCTTTGCGGTGCTGATTTTCTGGCTGCGAATTCTTTAAGCTTTTGTTTATCGTGAAATATTTTAATTTCATTGTCAAATCTGAAGCTTAATTTTGCTGGATACAGTATTCTTGGTTGGAATCCATTATTTTTCAGCATTTGAAATACGTTGTTCCAGGATCTTCTCACTTTCAAATTCTGTGATGAAAAATCAGCTGTTAACCTAATTGGTTTACCCCTGAATGTAATCTGCCTCCTTTCTCTCGTAGCTTTTAATATTCTCTCCTTGTTTAGTAAGTTGGCTATCTTCATAATTATGTGTCTTGGAGTTGGTCTATTACGGTTTTGAATGTTTGGGGTCCTGTAAGCTTCCAGGATTTGGCATTCCATTCCATCTTTCATATCTGGGAAGGTTTCTAGGATTATTTCATTTAATAGGTTGTCCATTCCTTTGGTTTGAACCTCTATACCGTCTTCTATCCCAATGACTCTCAAGTTTGGTTTTTTTATGACATCCCATATCTCTTGGATAGATTGCTCGTGAGTTTTAAGCATCCTTTCTGTGTTGACTATATTCTTTTCAAGTTGATAAACTTTGTCTTCATTATCTGATGTTCTGACTTCTACTTGATCTAGTCTATTTGTAATATTCTTGTTTGAGTTTTTAATTTGGTTTATGGTTTCCTGCATTTCTAGGATTACTGTTTGATTTTTTTTATAAATCTCTGTCTCCTGGTAGAGCTCGTTCTTTGCCATTTGAATTTGTTTATTTAATTCATTTTTAAAATATACTTTCATTGCTTGGACTTGCTGTCTCATGTCTTCTCTAATATTCCGTTCCATCTGAGTTAGGTACGCGTTGAGTTCTTTCTCTGTCCATTTTTCTGATGCCTCTAGGTCCTCCTGTAGATTTAACTTGTGCTGCATTGTTTGTAATCCTTTTTTACCTTGTTTTTTCATGTTGTTCACATGAAAAAACTGTGACTGCTGTGGTTTTGCTTTCTCCTATAAATTTGTTTTGGTTTTGTATGTCTCTGTGGTCTCTCCTTTGTGGTGGGAGACTATGCCTAGAAATGTTGGGCTTTATTGTACTTTAAAGCTGATTCATTCAATTCATAAAAGGCTTCCGGATTCTGTATGAATATAGTGATTTGTTGTTTGTTCTTAGGACTTTATGTTTAGGTTAGGTGCTATGATGGTATGAGGGTTAATATATCTTGACTACTTTAGAAGATTGCTCTACTGAAGGGGCATACTAACAGGGTGTTGGTAGTAGCTAGGTATTTAGGAGCCCTATAGACAGCCTCGAAACATTCACCTATTTGCATTTAGACAATTATACGTAATGGAAGACGTAATGCTTTGTATGAAAGTTGGGGGGTAGGGGAAGGAAGGTACTCTTAAAAATAAAGAAAGAAAGAAGGAAAAGGGGAGACAAAAAAAAATAAAATAAAAAATAAAATTAGGTCTTAGAGATCCATTTTCTTCTTTTCCAGTAGGCGGAGCTGTGCCCTCCAAGCCCAGCTTCTGCCCTCTATGTGTCGACAGCAATCCCTGGGAGTCTCTCAAATCTCTTAGTCCAGAGCCGTTTCACTTCTCCGGCCCCTCCCCCCCCTTTTCCTGCCAGCCAGCCAGGTCCTGCTCACCGGAGGCGGTTCCCCAAGGATCTGGTTACACTTTCAGCCCCACTGCATGCCCTATTTCCCGAATGATTGAGCACTCTCTCTTTCATTTATCTAAGCCCCAGTGCTGTGGGGCTGTGATCTGGGAGCCAACAGTTTAATTTTTCCGCACCCCTTTGGTGTGCACATCCTCAGAAACTGGCGGCTAAGAACTTGGGTGTCGCCGCTGGTGGTAAGGGAAGTTGGGGATCGAGAATCACCTCTGCTTCCCTTGGCCCCTACAGTCACGACCACTCCACTGGCAGTAGGAGGAGTTGGGGGTCAGTTGTGCCCTTTGTTTCCCTCCACCCCTACCATCACGCCCTCCCCGCTGGCGGTTGGGGGAGTTGGGGGTGGGGAGTCTTCTCTGCTTACCTCCGCCCCTACAGTCACGCCCACGTCACTGTTGGTAGGAGGAGTTGGTGGTCGGGAGTCCCTTGGCCCTTACAGTCACGCCCACAGAGAGATTTTTGAAGTTTCCTGTTGTTTGTGTCTGGTGAGGGTGTGAGTCACACACCTGCTAAAGTGGATTCTGCTGGAAAGGAATCTCGTCGGCCGAACTCTGGTGACATCACCTATCTGCTATGGTGGGCCCCAGGCTCCTTGCCAGTGTGTCTGAAGGGAGGGGTGGGACTGGCTTGTCTCTGGTCTGACCCAATCTTGGTTGGTTTTAGTTCCCGGTTCACTATTTCATAAAGGCTTGGTTAGAGTCCCTTCTTGGTGCCTGCTGAGCTGCGCCTCGAAGATCGTTTGCTGAGCCAGGTGGGCGGGGGCCATTCGCTGAGCTGCATGGGTGGGGGGCCGTTCACTGAGCCGCGCAGGCGGGGACGTTCGCTGCCCTGGGCAGGCTGGGGCATTCGCTGAGCTGCGCAGGCAGGGGCCATTACCTGAGCCGCACGGGAGGTGGCCGGTCAGTGGTGGCTGGCGGGTCTGGACCTCTGTGCCGCGTGGCGGAGATTCACTTGTCTGAGACAAACTGTCACCTCCAATAAACTTACTAATTCCTGACAGGTCTCCTTTCAGCGGAATTTTGCTAGAAGTTTCTCAGCAGGTAGAATCTAAACGTATTAATGCATCTCTCTGATCCTGTTAATGAGGAGGTACTGAAAGTGCTGCCTCTATGCCCGCCGCCATGTTGGGTCCTTAAAAAAACTCAGTTTTAAGTACATCTTATTTGTAGCAGAAAAAAATCCTTCAAAATTATTTTGTAATATTTAACAACTCAGATCCTAAATGACTTTATATGTTGTTATCTAAGGATCTGTTTGGACTTTTGTGTGTGCATGTTTGCAGCTTTTTCTCATGAATTGCTGCAACTTTCTCAATGGATTTTTGTCTGTATTGTTTCAAAGAATTATAAAATATAATGTCCATTTAGAACACTGAATCTGGTTATTAAGGTTTTAGTCTTTATCCAGACTTTTATTTACTTTCCAATTATTATCTCTGAAGGCATGGATTCTGATAGAATTCAAATAAATTAAAGTAAAATAGCTGGTAAAAACAGGTTGATTGCTTGTGTTAGTTCTTGAAAGTAATTACCTTTGAAGTGAGTTGTAAGAGAGTTACTAAAACTGTCATACTAAAACTGTCATAAATATGTCAGTCTCCATTAATTCTGGCACACTTTGAGATTGATTAATTTCACTTCAGACACCTTACCATTAATTTTCAGTCACCTTAAGCCTCTATGTCATGTAGTATACTACTTGGGCTAGCATTTAGTTTTCAATACCTCTTTGAAAATGAAATTGTGTAATATTTAAATTGCCATTGAGCTTATAAATTCAGGAGACAAAGAGGCCAAATGTGAGAATGTCACACTGGTAAAATTCAACACCTGGTAATAATACAAACATCCATCGTATAAATTAAAAGTGACATCCAGAGTGCAAACATATTCTCCTGAGATGATAGAATATTATCATAACAATCCACATTAGTTAGAATTAAGTACAAGCAAGGCATTTTTAAATTAGTGGTCCCAAAAAGGACACCATGAAAATTTTGTGTTCCTTGAACTCTTTTCCACTAAGAAGGTAATGACATTCATCTATTTTGAAAACTGTCATTAAGTGTCAGCTATGTGCCAGGCACCATGCCTTAGCATATGTATATTATAAACTGTTCTTTCCAATGAGAAGTATAACAGTTAAGTTGGAGAAGACACATGTGTAAAAGTATTCAGTCATGTATAGGTAGATGATAAAGTTATTTTCATTATCCATACATGTATATTCTCTTTTAAAAGTTAGTGCCTATATTTTAAGTAATGTTAATATTTTCTTTTTTAAAAAATATTTTTATCTGAGGATATACACAACACACACACACACACACACACACACACACACACATACACACACATATATATATATATTTATATTTATATATATTTATTTATTTTTATGCAGTACTCAGGATTGAACCCAGTACCTTGCATGTGCTAGGCAAGTGCTTTATCAATGAGCTACAACCCCAGCCCCACTGAGCTACAACCCCAGCCCCCTAATGTCAATATTTTCTAGGGCATCATATTGCCTTTAGATTGAATTCCCAGTATAAGCAGCCATTTAATTATTTATTGTTTATTATAATTATTGCATCTATATTTCTTTAGAGTGTCATGAATATTGATTCTTTTGTAATATGTTGCAATTGACTAAGAATAATACTTTACTTTGCGAGGGGAATACATATTATATAACTTGGATGTGTATGAAATATGACAATAGAAATAGGAAGATCCTATTCCTAGTTTTTTTCTAGAACCATGAACAAAGGCTGGTATTTCTGATGGCACTCTTTTATCATAGTGAATGTATTATAAATGCAATAGACTCAGGAGATTTCTATTCCATTCAAATTAAATCAGAAGCAATGTTAAGCTTCCCTGATAATTGTAAACCTGGTACAATTTATATTGCCATACACTGTAGGTATTTTCTTACTCAATTGTTTCATGTTCCCTGGGTACATATTTCATTTTGTCCTGATTTTCTTTCTCCCAGTTTCATAAATAAAAAACAAAAGTTCTTTAAATCAGATCGCTTTCCCGTTTTCAAACAATATTATCTGATACTGAGAGAACAGTGGTAAATTGGAACCACCAGATGATATCAATAAAAATAGCACATTCTTCATTTTAAGACAATAAACTTTGATTAAATAAGAAATAATAGTTAATATAGGGTATAATAAATTTCCTGTCTCCTTTTTCTTGTCACAAAAAGGTCAGATGTGGTTGCATACAGCTTAATTCCAAACTATTCAGGAAGATGAGGCAGAAGGATTCTATATTTGACATAGTCTCAGCAACTTAGAGAGGCCTACATCATAATAAGAACGACACACACACAAAAAGAATTAAGTTGGATATGGGACTATTTCATGATTTTTATGTCACTGTACTTGTTGTAATTAAAAAAAAATATGTATATATATATATATATATATATATATATATATATATATATATATATACTTATTACCCAATAACCGAGGTCATGCAGAGTTGATAATCTTCAAAAACCTATATGAACCTAAAATATGCTTTGCTATTTATTAGGAAGTTATCACATTAGGTACGTTATGGGTGTACTTTTAGTTTTAAATAAAGATTACACAACTATATGTATTCCCTTTAACTAACTAATATCAATTTGAATTTATCATATGGTAACTCATCTGGTATTTCTAACTGAATTGTGACATCTACTGTCATTTCATTTTCAAAGTTTAATAATGTGCTATTTTGATTTGTTTTATTCTTTCCTAGAGTTTAAATCATAAGGATGTCTGTATGTTTTGAAACAAAATGTTTTTCCTTTTGGAAAATCAGTTGGCAGTTGCATTTATTTATAAGAAATAAAAGTTACCTGTATGGTCTGGGGTTGTGGCTCAGTGGTAGTGCGCTTGCCTAGTATGTGTGAATCACTGGGTTTGATTCTCAGCACCGTGTATAAACGAATAAATGAATAAAGGTCCATCAATAACAAATAGAAATTTTAAAAGGTTAGCTGTTATTAGCTGTGCTGGGGTCATATTTATTCCATTAATCTATAGATGAAATTACTCCTAAAAGGACATGGAATGTTGTTGCTATCATGTCTTCCATTTCTTCCTAATGTAACAGAAGCACATTACATATACATGTAGTCTTCAGTTGTGCTAATGCACATTGTTTCCATGTCATGAAGTCATAGATTTCAGTGGCATTAGTTACATTAGAAGTGAAGTATAATATGATAAATTTTAATCAGTCTCTAGAGATATTTATTTGGAGAAATTAGATGCAACTCTGTAGGCATCTGACTTTTCTAGCTTGAAATGATCATATTGTTTTCTATGCATTTTATAATGGGGTAGAAATCAATTCTAAGATTGAAGTAAATATTTTATCAATTATTATATTATTATATTTGTGTATATTTCATCATGTACCATTGACAAATCATTAAAAATATAGTACTAATTAAAAATTTATTGTCAGATAAATTTATGAAAACTAGAAGGATAATAATGTCCAGTACCAAGTCATGATTATCAAATTTTGAAAATTTGCACTGTGACTATTCATTAACTAGTTTGAATTATCTGATTCAAGATAGTATAAATCAATCAGAGTGACTTTCTGATTTTTATAATTATATATTCACACATTGGTAATAGGAAATAAGAAAGCATATTTTGGGGTCTGCCATAAGGGAAGTAAAATTTTACCTGTACTCTTAGGATATTTCAGCATAAAATTTTTATGCAAATTGTACATGGCATGGGGGTCTTCATATGGAAATAAAGGCACAGGGACTCAGAGCCAAATGTTTATATACTGAATTGGACAAAGGGTAGTAAGTTGTGAAAATGTGGCAAGACAATATGGCTTGAGCTTTGATAGTAACTTGAATAAAGAAGTAGCTAAGGAGATAAGGATTATGTTGACAGATTTTGTTTATAAGGACTTTCCTCAACCTTTCCTTCATGATAAGACTACTACCTTCCTTCTGGTATAGGGAGGACATCTTTCATATAGGAATTTCATCTCTTGCTTTAAAGAAATAAAATGAAGGTCAGAATGAGCTTGTACCTGCTGTTTTTCAAATGCCTTTAGCTCAAAATAATTCTATGCCAAAGTGGCATATTTAAAAAAAGGTATGTTCTGCACTTTTTCACTGCATTAGATTTTAAAGCAAGCCAAGAGCTGGGTATGACTCTTAAAGGGATGCTTCCGAAACTTAAAATGTCTGACAGAAATTGTGAACTAGGCTTTACTTCAGTGAGATATTAACAGCTTATATTTTTTTCTAACAACTCACCAATAATCAAAAACCATACCAGAAGGTAATTATTTTAGATCTTTAGACATATACTCATATATTTTAAAGCTAAAAGTTAATTTTCATTAAGTTGTGCTTTAATGAATCAACTTTTTAACATAAGGGAGTATTCAAATGTGGAAAGTGAACTGGATTCATTTAATCTCATTCATCTGAATGAAATTACATCTTATTTTGCTGAGTCTTTATAGCATTCTTAATATTCCAAAAACCCATTTTGAGAGCCACTAACTTTAAGCATGTACTATTGATAAACCTTTAAAACCTATATTACTTATATAATATTTATTTTCAGATGAACTGATGAAAAGTAGAAGAGTAATAAAGTCTTACCTTGAGACATGACTATCAAATTTTTAAAATAATCAGAATAAAATTGAAGCTTATTTTTCTCAGTTTTCACAGCATTTATCCTATTCCAGGAAACTATGTTGTACTCCTCTGGGAATTTAAAAAACAATTACCTATTTATGTATGTTGGAATACAAAATTAGATTTCTTAAAGGTCTAGAATTCATGTCTCTATAGCAATAGTGGGTAAGGTTTTGAACTTTTTAGAGAGAGTTGTATTTCTTGAAGTAACAGAAGTTATAACTTGTGTAGGATATTTTGACATATCTTTTTTATCACCTAGTCTTCTTGTCTGTGTATATTGGGTTTTCAATTTTTTTATTTTTATATTTTTCTTTTTAAAAAATGAATCATAGAACTGACTGTTATGGGCTTTTTCTATTTTAAATGTGAACTTAAAAAATCAAATAAACCACTTAAAATCACATACCAAATTTTAAATTTCTGAAGATTATTATCAACTTAAATATTTGTAAGTTACATTGTGTATTGTTCCTTCAGTTTACTGCTTTAAGTCCGTTATTTTAATCTTTTTCTTTCATTCAAAACAGGTTTATACATTGCTTCCCAAAGATGGCTCATTCCTTGTCTCCAGATATTTGCTCTTAAGATGGAAATGATCAGATCTTTAGGAATATTTTAGAATATCAATGACACATAATGTTCCTTAAAATGCAGACAGGATGTAGAAATATCATAATATGCTACATTTCTAATTTGATAATTGATTCAGTTTGCATTCCTAACCCTGAAAAGTGACTCTTTGGTTCAGTTGAGAATAGTAGAAAGATCTTCTTGATCTCTTTTCATAAGTAATAAATTTATGTGAGCAAAGTCAGAATTCTCTGTAGACTTCTACAATGCTTTGATGGGCAGGGACTCAAATGCCTATGAAAGCATTTATTTATATTTCCAGTCCCTTTCACTTAACAGAGTAGCTACTATATTATTGACATTTAACAAATAAATCCCTTTCAATTGATTTGAATGGGACTTACTTAAAAATGATAAGTATCACCATGCATGAAACTTGATTCATATCTTATACATATTTAGAGTTTTATAAGGTTTATAACATTTTTCAAAAGGGCTATCAAATTGAATTATTAGTAACTATCTTTGGAATTATTTTTGTGAAGTCTCAGTGATTTTTGTTGGTGTTCTACTAATATAGGCATGAATAAACATATAGTTTCTTCACACAGCATTGGCATAGCAGAATTTTTAAGTGATATTAACTGTGAGTGGATAATTATGAATGTAATGCACTCCACTATTGTCATATAGGTAAGAAATATATTAAAAAATTGTGTGCCATGGCACACACCTATAATTCAAGCAACTCAGGAGGCTGAGGCAGGAGGATCACCAAATTCAAGACAAGACCTTCAATAATTTACCAGGAATTTACCTCAAAAAAAAAAAAACTATAAAAAGAACTGGGGATGTAGCTCAGTAGTAAAGTGCCCCTGGATTCTGTTCCCAGTATAGAGAAAGAGAGAGAGAGAGAGAGAGAGAGAATACATAGATGGAAGCAGGGTGTGGTGGTACATGCCTGCAATCCCAGAGACTTGGGGAGGCTGAGTGATGCAGGAGGATCATAGCAGATTAGTGAGATTCTGTCTCAAATTGAAAAATAGAAAGGACTGGGAATGTCATTTGGAGAAAAGCATCCCTGGGTTCAATCCTCATTATGAAAAAAGTGAGATTAAAATAATAAAATTTCTTTAAAATATTTGGGTTCAAGGGCTGGGGTTGTGGCTCTGTGGTAAAGCACTTGCCTTGCATGTGTGAGGCTCTAGGTTCAATCCTCAGCACCACATAAAAAAATAAATAAAATACTTGGGATCATTAAAAATCAAATAAAATGTACAATTCAAGAGTTCACATTTTTTGTTTGTGAAACTTTCCGTGAGTTCATATTTTTAAAGTTAGTTTGTTTTATTTATTTAAATTATTATTTTAAACAATGCTTGCTAGTGCTATTTAGTTAATGAATATATTCAATTTGAAGTTTTTACTTGTATAAGTTATTCTTAATATGTTTTGCTTGTTAAAAGTAATTTTAAAATAACCCCATCAGGAAAATAAAAAATATTTATGTGCTTAGATTTTTTAAAAAGCATCCTGATTGTATGTGTGTGTGTGTGTGTGACCACATGTACTATTCTATAACCTCAATTATCTCCTTTGGCCTTTCCATTCCCTATTAGTTCTGGAGTCATATTTTAAAATTGCTACATCACAAAATATTTTTCTATAATTCAGATCAGAATTAAATCTCTATTCAAAATTGTTCTTAAAAATCAATTGTGGGATGAGCAATTTTGTTTAATTGGAATTTAGATCATCTCCTATGACCAGATTCTAACCTTAGAGTTAGCCCTATTTTACACCAAATTACTTATATTATTTTCTCAAAGTACTGTAATTATTTTGCCTTAAAACCACAATAAAATTTGAATAGGTTCACAGATAGGCAATTTTAGAGGAGCATAAAAACTAGCCTAATTCAAACTGATACACTGAACAGATTTGAATTTTCATGATGCTATTGATCCCAGAATATCCAGCAGCAGTAATGTACAGCAAAATCTTCTTTTAACAATAGAGCTAAATTAATTCTTTTGTGCCACATTTTTATCTAATAGTTGCAAAATATTTTAAGTTGGGTGGTTGCCTGTGGTTTTTAAGTGAAGTTAAGTTTTGATTAGCAAAATGTTTTCCAGGGACTATTGTCAAAATGGAAGCTAATATTATGGATGTGCTACAATGTCTTTCTGTCAATACAAGAAATAACATTTGGTTCTCCATAACACTTTTCGCTATTTCTTGTTGTAAAAAAAAAAGCAAAAAACAATGAAATAAACATCTTCACTTGTTTATATCAATGGCATAATATTTCATTAATTTTAATTTGGACATTCTCATTAACAATAATTCTAAGTTTAGATATTATAAGTTAACAGCATTTTGAAAGTGCAAGCAGTTCTGACTCTTTGTTTACTACTAAGTCACTTATGTCTTACTTTAAGTTCTTGAAACATTTTTAAAATCTTTCAAAATATATACCTATTGTTAAGAATAAGTAATATTACATCATTTTTAGACATCCAAGAAAATATTCTACCTAATTGATTGGTACAATTATATTAATTCTGTGTGATGATCATTTACTGAACAATTATTAAGGTACAAGTGGGAATTGCAAAATGCAATTTTGAACTCTAATAGGAACTTCTCAAATCTAGAGATAACACTACTGCTTTAAACTTGTAAAATAAGACCTACTCGAATTTTTAGGATCTATTCTTTTAATTTATGCATCTTAAACCAAACAATAAAATGAAATTCAGAAATCATTGCTTTGGGAAGACTCACTGAACTTGAGTATTTGTTGACTTCAGTAATGGATCTGAAGTTATTATATTTACTTCAGAAATATAACAAATGAATCTGCTCCCTACATTATAGTTATAGAGCAATGTTTTTTTTTTCTTTAATACCATAAGACCATCAGATTTACTGCTATAATTTTGACATTCCTATGATTAAATGTGTCTTCCATATGAATAAAACCAGAATATTTCATTATGAAAACTGTACTAAACAATAATCAATCCTGGGCCTGGTTTGTAGCTCAGTGGTAGAGCACTTATCTAGCATGTGTGAGGCACTGAATTTGATTCTCAGCACCATTTTTAAAATAAATAAATAAATAAAGGTCCATCAACAATAACAAAAAATTGTAAAATAGTCCTTATTAAATATGCAATGTGCTGTTATTCTATCATGCACATACGTGTAATCTGAAAATGTTTTAATAATCTTATTTAAATCTACTTGGCATTGTTATTGATATTGCTTATCTTTAAACAGTACCATGTGTTAGTATGATTAAGCCATATAGAGATAATTTCATATCTTGACACTTCCCCCACATACATATTATTACAGTGGTGCAGCCACATCAATGTTTATACCTGCATAAATCACAATAGGTAAACTATCAAAGCAACCTAGATGCCCTTCAATAGATGAATGGATAAAGAAAATGTGGTATATATACACAATGAAATGTTACTCAGCCTTTTTTAAAAAGAATGAAATTATGGCATTTTCTGGAAAATGGATAGAGCTGGAGAATATCATGGCAAGGAAAATAAACTAATACCAAGAAACCAAAGGCTGAATGTCTTCTCTGTTAAGTGGATGCTAACTCACAATAAGGGCAGGGTGTCTAGGGAAGAATAGAGTTACTTTAGATGAGGGAAGTGAAGGGATGGAGAGGATATGGGAGCAGGAAGAATAATAGAATTTATGACATTATCCTATGTACATGTATGACTACACAACCAATAGTTTCTACATCATATACAACCAGAAAAATGAGAAATTATACTCCATTTATGTATGATATATCATACTGCATTCTACTGTCATGTAAAACTAATTAAAGTTAATTTTTTAAATGCCATAATCATCTCTATGTTTATAATGTCAGTTATATAATTTATAAAAATTGAACAGGGACACTTCCTAAGCACAATTTTTCTAACAATAGCGATCATCAAAGTGACTAAAATGGAAACTGATAAAACTATGTAGATATAGTAGCTTGAAAACGTGAAACTACAAATGTATCCAGAGGTAACTTTGCAAACATCTAAGGGAACCATATATTCATGTTTCAGAATGTGACTCTGATTTTTAACATAACCTTATGACTCTTGAGTGTTATAGAACTTAATAGATGAACTTATAATCATTATTTCCTTGATCAAAACAATGTATTTGTAATATACAAAAAGAGTATAAACACAGAAGAAATTATAGAAAAATCCATGATGTTTTCAAATTCCATGAAATAACTAATAGTATAAAGTATGATATTCTTTGTGATATATATATATATATATATATATATATATATATATATATATCACAAAGGGTTTTATATATATATATATATATATATATATACACATACACACACACATACACATAAATGTATATACATATAAGTGTGTGTGTGTGTGTGTGTGTGTGTGTGTGGTGTGTATGTTTGCTTTTTTTTTTTTTTTTCAGTTCTAGGAACTGAACCCTGGGCTTCAGACAAGCGCTCTACCTCTGAGCTACACTCCCAACCCATGTGTGTGTGTGTGTGTGTGCGTGTATGTATGAACAATAATGTTTTAAAATTTAAAATTATCAGTTCTCATTTTGTGGCTATACCATGAGCTGTCTTTGTTTGTTGGTCCCACAGTGTCAAGTTATCAAATGTGAATCAAAAAAATATTGTTGTAAAAGGAAATAGATGTTGTATATTTTTCAAAATAATGGTTTTCTAAAATTTTTTAAACAGAAAACAGTATGATATTGTTAGAATTTCATTACTGCAAAGTGATTAATTTATTTTCAAATACTAAGAAAAGTAGTCTTAAAAGTATTTAGAAAATTAACAAGTACATCCTGCTTTCTCATATGTATAGATATTTTATTTTCTGAAACTGTAGTCATAGGATAATGTTTTAGTCCATCAGGTTACTATAACAAAATGCCATGGGCTTAGTGATTTGTGAACAGGAAAGTTTTATTTCTCATAATTCTGGAATATCAGAAATTCTAGGTCAAGTTATTGGTAGATTTGGTATCCTGTAAAGTTCTGCTTCCTGGTTAAAAGCCAGCAATATTCTCAGAGTGTAGAGAAGGGTCATGTGGTTTCTAAGATCTCTTTTATAATGGCACTAACCCCATTCTGAGGGCTCTGTTTCTTTCCTCCTGACTTAAGCACCTTCCAAAAGTCCCATCTCCAAATACCATCACATAGGGACTAGACTTCAAAATATGAATTTTGAAGGGATACAAACATTTACTCTACAGCAGACCATATATCTACATGAACTACATGAATCCTAAACCTACTAAATCAGAATATTGGAAAGTTGTAATTCGGGATTCTACATTATTAACAAATTGACTTAAATTGTATGCAACCAAGGTTTGAAAACCACTGGATGATGCTGGTTGCAATAGATTGATTTTATCAAAATTGCATCTATTTCTCTCTAATTTACAAAAATAATGATAGGCCACCAAAGTAATTTTACAAAAGGTTCAAATAATATATTTAGGGTAAACACGTAAGATTGTTTTGAGGGTTTTAGAATTGGAGACTGAATTTTCCTAGTAGTTTTTATTCCCATTCTTAACTTAGAGATATTTAATGTATACAGTTTATAACTTCTTAAGCATAATGGAAAGAATAATGCCATATAAAACTACTACTAGAGATATAGCTTAATAATGGCTTTTTAAAAACTCTTTAAACTCTGGATAACTTTGATGTTCTTTTTAATTGTGTGTGTGTGTGTGTGTGTGTGTGTGTGTGTGTGTATGTGTGTAGGGAACATGATTGTGGTAGATGGTATGTTAGGAACGTTCTTGTTTGTATGTAAAATAAACAGAAGTCTGTTTTTAGTAAAATGCACCTGTATAAAAAGGTCTACGAATAAAAGACTACATCATAACTCTCGATACAAGTCGATTGCAGTTTCTCCTCTTTCCTCCCTCAACTATGTTTACCTCAACATTACTTGCTAGTACTTCCCATCATTAGCAAATACTGCTGCTGGAAAATGCAGATATTTTAATTCGCCCTTTGATTACCTATGGAGACTACAAAGCTTCAAATTTTTTAAGAATATAATAAGACAATAAGACTCAAAGGAAATATTGGTCTTCTCATCTAATATTAATATCCAGGAAGTGACACATTTTACATGAGTATCAGTTGTTTTTGATGTGCCAATAATATCAGGTAAAGAAGATTAAAAAAATGTTTCATGAACACCAAAATACATCTAACAGACATATATTACCAATATGTATAAACTCAACATATGGAAGAAATTACTAGCATACTACCTAATGTGCATAATACTCTCCAATTATTTTAGGAAAATATTTTAATATTTATTATTTTAAGGCTTTTTTCTCCCATCACATACTTTTTAGTGTGATTTTTGCTAACATTAAATGAGAATGTTTTGATCCAAGTGTTTAAATAATTGATGACGATGCCAGGGTTTTCCTCTTTCACTGTATCCTGTATAATTGTTCCAACCTATATAATTCAAGTCAGAAACCATCTGTTGCTTGAATAACGTTTGGTTTGCTTAAAGCACATCAATTAAACAGACATGTTGTGTAACTATGGCAATAGAGAAATTATTTTGCAAATAAAAAGAAGTGACACTAGAGATGAAGCAATACTCGAAATAAAACTTGTAGCTTCTTTCATGGACAAAAAGTTCAAATAATTTAACAACTAGAAAAAAATATTGACTAATATTCTAACAAAAGAATGAATATTTGTATTATGTATAATCTATGACTCCAGCATCTCCTAAGCTCATTTTATCACTAATTATAGATATTTTTAAATAATTTAAGCCTAACCTTGTTAATTATGCAAATACATTGCATGGACAAAAGAAAATTGTTAGGATGGTGAAAGTTTTGTAAGCCATGTCAAATTAGGATAGGAATTTTAGGTTGGAATAGGAAGATTGTACAAAGGCTTAATAATATTTAAACAATGGAAGGCATGTTATGTAGAAGAATCACATTTATTCTATGTAGCTACTGAAGGCAGATCCAAGGATAATTGGTGAAAATTTCTCCTGTCCGTGTTTTCGTTTCTAATAGTTACCAACCCTTCAAATGAACTGTGAACTGGAGTACCAGATAATCAAGGTTGTTAAAGTTAAATATAAAAGAAGAGTATAGTAGACGTGGTTACGAGCATGAACTTTGTGATAAATGTGTTGAAAATTCACTTTCCTTTATTTGTCCTTTATCTCCTTGTGTATGGCTATGATTTGGATAGTTGAGGCTATCAGATATCAAGGGTAGTTGAGGCTTCTGGATAATCAAGGTTCTTTGCTTATTCATAAATTTAAATGTAAATCACTAAACATAGTTGTAGTAGGTGCTACAACAAGGTAAACATTTCTTTTACCTGTTTATTTATTTATTTATTTATTTTTGCTTGTTTTGACTGATTCTTGGGGTTTTCATTGAGAATATAGTCTGGTTTTAGTTTGCTGCCTGCCTCTCTCTGTGCTACCTACCAGAGCTGCCTGGCAGACACCTGCCCCTCCCACCCACTGCTTTCCAAGCTGAGAAGACAGTGGACAGTGGCATTTGGAGCCCAATGACCTGGACATTCATATCCTAATCTCTTCCCAGCTATTCCCTCCCTGAACTCATTTTAGATAACACTATTCCTAGGGAGCAAGGTAACTGGAGACATCAGATAGCAAGCAGTAAGTGGCAGAGTGTGGGCCCAGTCATTACACTCCCTGTCCATCCAGGGGCCAGGTGATGTCATTTAGAAGAATCACATTTATTCTATGTAGCTACTGAAGGCAGATGTAAGGATAATTGGTGAAAATTTCTCCATTTAGTGTTTTTGTTTCTAATAGCTACCAACCCTTTAAATACACTGTGAACTGGAATACCAGATAACCAAGGTTGTTAAAGTTAAATATAAAACTTTTATAATATCTTAAGAAGTTACGAGTTTTATTTTGGGTAGTGCTTCATCTTTGGTGTCACTTCTTTTTGTAATATTTTAAAATATGTTGTTTTATAATACTTAGTGGCATGTTTGGACACATGCCAGTTAGTTTCAATGAACATTGATTTACTTTTGTCATATTTTAATTACTAGTCAAACTATTGTAGTTTTTCAAACATTTACACTAATTCTACTTCATTTTCAATGTTCACATAACTTTGGTAATTCCAAATTTAACAATTTATAATCTTCAACATTACTAAAAGAAGAAACTCCATCCTGTCTGTATGAAAATAGATAATTTCATTCTGATTGAACTGAATTTAATTATGACTCAAGGAAAAATATCCTCATATCATGCCATGTAATCTTCTAACCACCAAAAAATTATGTCTGACTCTTATACACACACATGCAAAATCCAAGTACCATGAAAAATTTTATGGCAGAATATTCAGAGCTAAGGAGACATTTGTGCATCATGAAGAACTTCCTGTACAGGCTAGTAATATGATATGATACATAAAAATAAGAAAATCCTAGAAGGGTAAAAAAATAACTCAGGAGCAGAATGTGAAAAGGAAATTGCGAAATGAGAAACTATTCAAATTTTATGGAACAAGAATGAAAAAATGATTAAATGGACTGAACCCCGAGTTGGAAAAGTAGCATGATTTCAACAACAAATTACAGGATCAAATAGTAAATTCCTGCTATAAAATAAGAAGGCCTGCTATGACATATGGGAATTTTTTTACAATAGTAATTAGGTTCTTCAATGGGTATATGAGCCGGTCATATAATGCAAATTAAAAATTTGAGTTGAGTTTCTAAGTTATTTTCACATTTTACTTTCTGATATGTTCAGTAGTTATAGATTCTTTGGCTATGCAACCATACTCATGGGAAAATGCAGAAATCCCTGATATCCAGAATGAAGCAATTGGTTATAATGGAATACAGGACCTCAAAAACTTAAAATATGATTAATAGGTTTATATTCTGAAAATTTTACATATAAATAAAAGAACCCTGCATGTATCAATCCTTAAAAACAATGAGGCTATTTATTATTACCATTTCTTACAAGACTTACTGGTGATGACAGTTTATCTAAAGAAAGCCTGTGTCAGAGTATATTAGAATTGGAGTCAAGGGGAGTGCAACATTGTAAAATAAGTTTGAAAACTTTGATAGGTAACTCCAATGAGCCTTTTAGAACATGATATTCAAACCCCCCATAATAAGAATCACAGGCTGGCCTATCTATATGGAGAGTCCCTGGTGCCAGGTTAACTTTTCTTAAATGTCACTTGCATCATGTTATGGAAATGTAACAATATTCTCCTGATTTTTAGTATGGACTTATGAGTTCCTGAGGTATAATGGACACAAAATATTTTATGTTTGATATTTTACCTGTAACTGATTCGTTTAAGCAATACCAATAGAGTTTATGAGTATTCATGTCCTGAAATTTTGATTAATTTGAGCTAAAAATGAGGTGAGTAGATTTTAAAGGGAAGCATCATGTGGGATTTCTCTGTTACTGGCAGAAAACAACTAACCATATAGGGAAGACATTTATTCATGAACAATCCATTATTTATTTTCATCCCATAAAGTCACCATTATAGACAGTAAATTTGTTTTAATTTGTGTGCCACAGCTTCCTTGAATGGCTTTAGACAGACAAATTATGACACGATCATTAACATAATAGCCTGTTTATACTGCACAGTGATCATCTTCAACACATAAATAATTATTTTTTTTCAGTAAGTCATAAGGAATGATTTTCATGAAATAGTTTATATATATATATATATATATATATATATGTGTGTGTGTGTGTGTGTGTGTGTGTACATATTAAATAAGATGAATATATTTGTGTTTTGAATACCCCTGTTTTATGAACCTGGGCAGAAAATAATACCAGACATGAAGTTTTCTTTCTTTTTTTTATTAGTTCTTTTTTTTTATTTCTTACATACATGACAATAGTGGAATGCATTACAATCATCCATGAAAAACTAAAAGTCAAATGAGTTAAATAAAGTTTCCAAAATTTGCTATAGAGGATTTATAATTTACTAAAGTTCATGCAATTATTTTATGTTCATTTCTTTCCAGAAATGTCACAAATTATTAAATGCAATATGAAATAGGAATAATTAGAGCAATGATGGGAAAAAGAGCTCAATGTTCTTATCTCATCAAAAGTCAAATTTCCAGAAGCCTTTAAACAATTTTTCAAAAATTAATGTCTAGTAGTTCTAATTAAGACAATATTTCATAGATATTTTTATAAAGAAGTGGACAACATAATTAGTCACACAAATACAAATATAGAGCTTTTTTGTGAATTCATTGAATAATAAAATCACATTTAATTGATTATATTTGCTTGCCTTCTACAGATTATAGAAATAGATAAAATAGTATAACAGACCAAAAAAATCAAATCCCCAATATATGGTTGAATATTAGATCATTTTGTCATAAAAAACATGACTGGACAATGCACCATGATGCACAGTGAGTCTCCTAATAATTGTTAAAGTTAACATAAGCAATAAGTCTTATTAATATGTCTGTGCTGTATTCAAACCCTCAAAATGTATATGGGAGGGGTTGAGGTTCTAGCACAGTGGTAGAGTGTGAGGCACTGGGTTAGATTCTCAGCACCACATAAAAATAAATAAATAAAATACAGCTAAAAATGTATATGGGAAAATGTCAAATGGACAAACTACATTTTAAGAATGAAGTCATGGTTGTACTGGTCGTGTCTTTATGTGCCTTTAGGAAAGGATAAAAAAAACAGTGAGCTGTGTTCACTAAAAGGGGTCCTCACAAACCCACTCATTTTCTTTTATCTGTCCCTAATGGAATTCAATTTATAAGTGTCAAAAGGGTTGGAGGTGAGTACACAGCCAGACTAATTATAGGTTCATTCCAGGGCATTCCTTTGCAATGGCTTTTAGTAAGTAACTAGCACAGCTGTCCTGGGATAGGATATCATTTTACTTAAATTGCCTTTCTATTTTCTGTGTAGATAAACAAGTGAACAGAAAACTCCATTTCCTTTACATCAAAAAGTAACATGTACTTCTCTACTTCAATTATTTGCCCCAAACATACTTGCTATCCACTGGGAATATCAATTGTTTAGATATATGAATGTTTAAGCAGCACATCTTAAATTTCAGATTCATTTTTTGTCACTAGTGCTTTCTTATTTATATATTCTATTTTCTAGATCTAATATTTTAAAATGCTTTAAATGATAAAAAGTATTTATATGCATGTGTGCACACATACAGACACATGTTAGACATATAACATTTTATGTGTCCAGAATATACATACTGAAATATATTACTTGAGTATTAACAGAAAATTAAAATATCCCTGAACAGTTACTTCTTGTTGTGAAAGCAATTATAAATTAGTCTCGTGCCAAACTGGTTTATTTAACACATATTTTTTTTCTTTATATGTTAAGTATTATTTTTGACTTTACATACAATAGATAATTGTAGATTCATTTCTAAACAATATTTTTTTCAGGCATTTTTAACAGTTGCTATTTTCCTGGTTCTTAATTTTTTAAAATTTTATATAGAAATCTTGAGGTAGCTGAAAACATGTTAACAATCAAATAATTTGGGGAATTAAATGACAGCCTAAATCTAAATAAGTTTCTGGCTTATGGAGAGAACAATCAAAACTAGCTGTGCTGGATTGACAAAAGTAGCCTTGTTGATTAGAGGTCTGCAAACTATGGTCTCAAGAGCTTGTTTAGTGCGTTGAAACTTCACACTGTAAGAAGCTAAGCTTTTTCTAAACTTGTATGAAACTGTTGCTTTTAAAGAATACAGCATGGGCTCTTATTTTGTTGCCCATGCTACTAAATATCTTTATTACTAATAATCAATAGGGTAACTGACAGGCAAAGGAATTCATGTATCTCAAAGCTCTCTAACATGACTAAATGGTTACCTGACTGATAGATGTAACTACTAAATATCTTTATTACTAATAATCAATAGGGTAACTGACAGGCAAAGGAATTCATGTATCTCAAAGCTCTCTAACATGACTAAATGGTTACCTGACTGATAGATGTAAATATAAAAAATCAGTGTGCCATTCGTATTATGGCTTTATTATAAACATGGTTATAAAATACATAAAACTTTTATTTTCCTCTTTTCAACATGTGTTTTTATATACAAAGATTAATAGAAAGAGGGATATTGAGTGACCAAAAGCACAGAAAGTGATTTCAGCTCTATAATTTTCCTAAGCAATGTTTTTTTTGTTTTGATTTTGTTTATTTGTTTGTTTTATACTGGGAATTGAACTCAGAGGCACTCAACCACTGAGTCACATCCCCACCCCAGGGTCTCACTGAGTTGCTTAGAACCTTGCTTTTGCTGAGGCTGGCTTTGAATTCTCAATCCTCCTGTTTCAGCTTCCTGAGCCACTGGGATTATAGGTGTGCACTACTGTGTCTGGCCTGAGCAATGTTTTAAATCCTAGAAGGTTCACTGTCGTTTAACCATATAACACATTCAGTGTCACTCTCCATGGCTTCCTTGTGATATAACACATACACCAAAAACATAATAAAACAATACAAAACCAAAAAAAACCTGCCTTCTGAATTTCTTAGTATAACTGTTTCAATAGGATTTTCTATTATTCAGATTATTTTCTGCATGACTAATTCTTCTAAGTATTACCTCAACATCACCATCCACTCCTTCTTAAAAAAATTATGATATTTGAATAAACATCAATATAAATTTATATTTTTACAAATATAAAATAAGCAGACTCTCATTAGAAAGAATGATTATATGATTGTAAACATATTCCATATATTATATATTACATATATATTAGTAATTTCTTCATATTTTTTGAAAATTTAACATATAGATAATGACTATGAATAAAGGCACACTCAAATTTGCTTCTTAAATATTATATATATCCATAAAGTTTATTATATATAATTACACTGAATAATGAAAACAAATATTTTCATATGTCCATTGGAAAGCATCTCTCAATGTCTAACCTGAATGTTTGAAAGCATTTTCATTCTGATATATGAATGTCTAGTACCTAAATTCATGTGACTTTTGATGTATATTAATAATTGTTTCTAATTGATATATTTCATGCTTCTAATAGTTTAGTATTTTGGTTTATCTGTTACATCACAAATCATGCCTATTTTGGGGAGAACATAGAAACAAATAAGTTTCTCAATTTTTTTTAGGTTAGGAATATGGGCAATGAATAGCAGAAATGACTATCTTTGCTCCAGAATGACTGGTACCTTAAATAAGTTGGTCCAAATTTTAAAGGTGGCTCCAATGAGGTTATCAGCAGGAAGTCTAAAACAAATTCTTCAAATACACATCTGACACCTGTGCTGGTGTGGCTAGAACAGCTGGGCCTCTCTGGGCAGTGTAATTTCTTCTTATATACTCATTCTACATGGCTGGTTGAGATTCTTCAGAGTATGGCTGTCTCCCAGTAGACAGACATCTTTCAATGTAACTTGTCTTCCCCATAGTGAGTAGTCCAAAGAAAGGAAGGCAAAAACTGTAAGGTTTGATTACACAGGCCTGTCTAGATTCATTGGGTGGAAACTATATAATGGTCTGAATAGCAAGAGGTAAGTTTCATTAGGAAGATTGTCTTCAGAGACTACTGTGTGTAGCAATATTGAAATGCAAATGCTGCTTCATCTGGTGTAGGTATCACCTTTCTTAGATGTCATAATCCTCTTATTTTTGAAATAAATGCTTTAACTTTATATTTTATATTCTGCTATTATTACCATCATATATATGTCTGTGCCTATATATATATTTATATATGCACGCGTGCACACACACACACACACATATATATAGCTTGTTTTTATAGTTCCCATCAACTGTTAAAATTGTTATCCATACCATGTGACTATTATTTGTTTGTGGTTTTTTTTTTTAAGAGTAAAATCAATTTAAATGAATTCCAATCAAATATCTTCCCTAAGATTATTCTAAAATATGATTTGTACTTTTAATTTTTAAGCCTACAGGATTAAGTAAATTTGATTTAAGTAAATTTGATTTACTGTTTTGATTTACAGAATCTTACAGATAAAGCAATATTTTTAATATTTATCCATGTTTATTATCTTAAAAAATGAATTATTGCTAAGTGATAGCAAAATAAATGTACATTTCAATGATGATCAGAATTTCCTATGTGCCCAAATACCTATAAAACCTGATAGTGTCATACTTTACAACAAGTTGACATTCTGAATTTGGATATGCCCTGTGTAGATACACAATAGAAGCAACTCTACTGCCTGGTGAATCAGGTTTGAACACAGATCTGCCTGTTCACAAAAGCCTGAAATTGTTTGTAACCCAGGATAATGTTAATATGGCTACACGAGATAGCTGAGATAATACATTTTCTAAATTGGATGCATTAAGCAATTATTTGGATCATTGCTGAAACCCTATAATTTTCTTTCTTTTTTTCAGTCCCAGCGACGTGTCACATTTCACCTACCAGAAGGCTCTCAGGAAAGCAGCAGTGATGGTGGACTGGGAGATCATGATGCAGGCAGCCTTCCCAGCACGTCCCATGCTCTGCCCCTTGGCTATCCTCAGGAGGAGTACTTTGATCATGCTGCACCCAACAACCGTACTGAAGGAGATGGCAACTCTGATCCTGAATCTAGTAAGTAATCAGTTTGCCAGTCTCTCAATATGAAAGGGTTTACTGTATTTGAAAGGGAGGGGAGATAAAAAAAGGAAAGACAGTGCAATGAATCTGACATAATTTTACTGTGTACATATATGAGTACACCATAGTGAATCTCATCATCTTGTATATCAATAAGAATGAATCCTATGTAAAATAAAGATATATTCTATGCTTGTATAATTATGTCAAAATGCATTCTACTTTCATGTGTAACTAAAAAGAACCAATAAAGAAACAAGTCAAACTGTCATGGCTGTAATAGTATAGAACAGTTTATTATGTTACTATGAATAATAACATTCTTAAAAGTAAACATAAAAAATTAGGTAGATAACTTATAGGCAGGAAGTGATACTATTCAAAAAGTATTAACTTAGCTATTCTAAATTAAATTTATCATGAAATGCATAATACTTTATTTGGACATAGGTGGGATTTTCCATTTATGTATACACATATATAATCAAACATTTTATTTTCTTTCATTCACTTATTTAAAAAATGGACTAAAATCACATACTGTTTAAAAAGATGTTCAGATTTGGTCTCCAGACAAAAGGTACAAAAGCTAAGCTTTACAAATTCCAAAGATCTTGAATTCTTAAAAAGGATCATGAATTAGACATTAAAAATTTCATTGTATTAATTATCATAAACATATAATGAGCATCCTTCTGCCTTATAATTTGAAGAAATAAAAATTGATAAAGTATACATGTCTTTAAAGATTATTAAAATTCCAAAAAATTATAATCTGTCCCAGATATTAATTATGCACATAAAATTGAGTATGGAGGGCTGGGGTTGTGGCTCAGTGGTAGAGTGCTCGTCTTACATGTGTGAGGTACTGGGGTTGATCCTTAGCACCACATAAAAATATATAAATGAAATAAAAGTATAAAAAATTGGTATAGAATAAAGAGCATACCATATATGTGATAGAGAAGAATGGCAGGTATAAAATCACGAAGAATATGAAGAAATGGACCAAGTAACCAGATAATCATATCAAATAAGAAAAATAATTTAAAAATTTTAAAAGGTTATATTAAGCATTATGTATTATATAAATTTAAATAAAACATCCAGATTTTAGAACAAAATGGCTTTCTTATCATTGTAAGAGAAATAAATTGATTAAACACCAAGGTATAACCTAAAACTAAACATACAGAATGAATGACAAATTAGCATCGACTTTTTTTTTTCTTTGCAAGTGTAGATGTGGGATACTAAAGGTGTTTACAATATAAAAGTACTAGATAAATTTGAGAAACCCAGTCCAAAAAGTCCTAAACATCTACTACTATCTCCATTTTAAATTTTATACTTAGAATAAATGATTAGTATTAATTTTCTTTTTGGGGAGTACTGGGGATCGAACTCAGGGGAACTCAGCCACTGAGCCACATCCCCAGCCCTATTTTTATTTTATTTAGAGATAGGGTCCCCTGAGTTGCTTAGCTCCTTCTTTTGCTGAGACTGGCTTTGAACTCTCAATCCTCCTGTCTCAGCCTCCTGAGCCACTGGGATTACAGGCGCACGCCACTGCGCCTGGCAATCAACATTAATTTCAAGGATTACAAATTGACTATAACATGCATCATCAGTTTACCTCATTTACATTGTACAATACAGCATAATAACTTTTTTTAGAAATACAGAGCTGTGATTATATAATTTACTACTATAATAACTCAAAGCCAATCTCTAATAAGAACATGGTTACAAGTAACAAATATGCATTAAGCATAGGTGTCCTTGATTTCTCCCCTTCATAAATTACCATTTTAATTATTGACCTATCAGACCATGTTAATGGATAAGAATAGAGAGAATAAGCACCATTTTTGTAAACTAGAAATAATTAATTCCTTTTCATATAACCTATGTTACAAAGACACTTTGATATAGAATTGCACAGCAACATTTAAAGAATAACTCAGAGTAAACATCCATGGTTCTAACCCTGAAATAAATTTTAAAATTAAATGAGACAAAATTAGAATATATTTGATAGTAATATGAAAATAAGTATACATTAAAAATTATAAGACATGTGAAATTCAAAATACCTTTGTTGAACCAAATTATATCTAGTATTAAAAGTTGTTTAAATTATTTAAATTCAGTATTCTTTACAGGAATTGATTTTATTTTTAATTAATTATGTAAGTATCATCAACAATGTATTAGCTGAAATACATACAGGGTTTTTTATTTTTATTTTTTTGAGGCTTGTTTCTCCTAGTGACTAAATATTTCTCTGCTCTAATCATATTGACACAATTATTTTGAGTGTGAGTTCTTTTATTGATATTTACTCCAGAGGATGAAGCAATTGTAAATTACAAGTTAATAAAGAACTATGATAAATAAGCTCTATTTTTTAAATGGAACTGGCCATAAGCTATAACATCAGTAAGACAAATACTATATTTTTAACAGTTATTTTAATAAGTTTATACTTATTAAACTGAATTTCAGTTTCTGCAAAAGGTTAACAATATTAAGTCAATGTTAAAAGGTTATTTTTTACCATGAATGATATTAACAACCTACTTTCCTACCAAACCTGAAACCTCCCTATAAATCATGTGTCATGATAATGTTTGGTTAGGTGTTCCATTTTTGGATGAGAAGAAATCTAGCATTTTAAGCACAGAAGCATAATAGTATTTTAAGCACAAGAGGCACAATATTTACCTTGAAGTGAAATTATGGTTTTTAATATAGCATACTAGTGAAATTTGTAACATAGTATGTGTGTTATATGTATGTATGTGTGTATGTATGTATGTATGTTTTGATTAAAAAGAAAGAAAATAACTGATGCAGAATTCACCAAAGCAAAGTAACTTCTTTAGGCTAATCTTCCAAAAGAAAGTCTAAAGCTCTGAAATAGTATACAATAATGAGCTTTGTGACATAGAGCAGATGTCAATAAACTGTGCAGTGTTACTCAATAGCACCACAAATAAAAATGTAAACTGTTGGAGGAAGTAAATGTTGTCCTAAAGCAATGGAATTAATTTATGCAGTTCCCATCTCATATTTTGAAATTCATTACATCCTCAATATGCTTTCTTTCCAACTAATGAATTTCCCAAAATAGAATATAATTCTGAAATCCCTTTTAGGTTCACAAAAACAGATCGAAATAGAACTTTCATGAATAAGATTTTCCCCAAAATTTTTGCTAGAGGGATTTATTAATACTATGTTAAAAATATAGTTCCCTGCTTGATAAGAATTGCAGATGAGATGAAGAAATTATCACAATGCATTCTGTAAAGTCTTTTGCTCAGAATACTAACTTTCCTTTTTAGATAAATGAGAAATAAGAAAGCTCAATACAATTTTTAATTTTTCAGGAGACAAACTTAATAAAAACATATCACTCCATTTGAAGGCTTTGTGAATTTTTAAATTTCACAACTGCAATTTCCTTACTTTGTGACATTCTATGCAATTTTGTCTTCTTAGGATAGCAGTCTCATATTCCAGACCATTCCTCCTACAGTAGCCCCAACAAATTATGTGTACCATTTAAAATGGACCATAGTCTTTGAAGTTAGCTAATTTGGTAAAAATAAAACCAAACAGAAACCTACCCCCAAAATAGCATTATTTGTTGTTTTAGTTTTATTGTGCATACTGTAACAAGTAGTATCTGGATTTCAAAGACTTTCTGGAGACACATTCATGGAAACACAGTGTATAGTTCTCATAAAGAATAGGGCATAACTATATTTTGGAAATTTTAGATGTTCAGTATAGTATTAATCTAGAGTTGTGAGGACCCTGTAATCCTTTGTAGTCTAAATATAATAAACTATATATGGCTCTATGTTCATGTCTATGTTAAAATACAATTTGAGAAGAGAAGATTTTAAAGTGTTTTCCAACTTTCTTTTGTAAAACTTTGTTCTGGAATTATAATTCAGAATTAGTTCTGAGACTCATAGAAATATTTGCAAATGTCTACCACATTAAACATCAGAGATTTATGAATACCTCATGCATATGAAGCCAGTGTTTGTGATTTTTTCGCCTTAAATTAAGAATATATTACTACTCTTTCGCTATGGATAAATCGGAGAGAAAAGGGTAAGTACTGATTTCTACTGAGCTACTGCCATGTTGTAATTTGACTGATCATAAATAATATCCATACTTCTTAGGAAGTGAAATGATGATATAGATGGGAAGTTTCTAAAGAGCCTCAAATCTGTCTTCAGTTTACCAGTGACAAATCATTTCATTTCTGAGAAAATTCTCTAAAAGTGAGGGGGAAAGGGACTTTGATTAATCAGTGTTTCAATTTTCTTCAACTGAAAGTTATGTCACCTGCATTTTTACAAACCTCTTCATTGGGTTGGAACTGTAGCTCAGAAGTAGCACACTTGCCTGGCATGTGTGAGGGACTGGTTCAATTCTCAGAATCACATATAAATAAATAAAGATCTATCAACAACTAAGAAAAACAAATTTAAAAAACCCTTTTCATTGGATATAGTAATTTCATACAGGAAGTCCCTCTATCTGAGAATGTTATAGTTATGTCATAGTCTTGTATTTGAGCCTAAAGAAACAAAATTTTCATCAAATTTTAAAATTATTTGTTAGTGTTTTTTCTTTCTTTATTATAACATACTCATTTTTGTGGTAAAAACAAAAGTCCCAAGAACATTTAAAGCTAAAGAAACTCTATATTTAAAATAAAGAGGAATATACTTTGTCATTTACTTAAAATTGATAAATCTGCTAAAGTATTTCTCAGGTTAGCATATCTGTTTAACATTCATTTTTATTTCACTAGATTGGGTTTGCTTAGCACTCTAATACACTACTAATTAATTCAAAAAAAGGAAGTAATTAATCTTTTCCTGACAACACACTTTGATTAATCCTGTACCATAATCTAATTAATTGGTATAAAAAGTGTGAGACCAATTTGATTGACTAGAGTACTACTCAGAGAAATGCTAAATTTATCGTGTTCTGTTAAGACTGTTGACATGAATAACACTAGGGTACTTTTTAGTTGAATGTTTCATTAGTTGAACTTCTAATTTTTAAAGTAGACAATTGATAAAATTAAAAAAGCCAAAAAATAAAAATACTAAAATTTTAAAGGGATCACCTAATAAAATGAATCCAAATATTTTTCCAGACAAATTTTGCAATATTAGTACCATAGGAAAAGCAGTGATCCAGAAGGATTGTGCTAGTCATTCAACTAAAAATTCAAGCAGAAAATATTATTCAACTTGTTAGAATAAAATTAATATTTATTTACATATTTAAGGAAATAGTAACACTTTCTAGAGAAAAATTCTGAAATTTTTCTGAATTCACAGGTTAACAAGTATTATATGTGTGTATGTGTGTGTGTGTGTGTGTGTGTGTGTGTGTGTGTGTTAGGTGCTTTTTGTTTGTGATTACATACAGAGGACATTCTCTCCATAAGCCCCCTAATATGTATTTAAAAGGCATTGCTGAGGGATGCCACATATCAATTAGCATATTACAATTAAACCACAAGAGAATGTCATCATTTGTTAATTTTGTTACATGAAACATGAAATATATTCAACCTAAAAAGAAGTTTTGTTCTTTTTAAAGGTTAATTATCCTGTCAGGCCAATTCTGTCTCTTCTGGCTATATACAGATGATACCAAATTATATGGCTAACCATTTGAGTTTTACACTATACAATACTGAGAGAGCAATATATATTCAGATAAACCACACTTTAAATTTTGATCTTTTTTCAGGTTAGAGATATGCTGTATAATACTCTCACCATACTGTGCAGTAGCCATAATTCACAGCTCCCAGTCACTCATAACATCACAAGAGTGAACTATTCAGGCTCTATAGTATAGTGTGTTGCTAAACTATATTCATTAGGTTAGGTATATAAAATATATATTTACTTACATTGTTTTCAATGTAAGGTGAATTAATAAGGATGAACTCTCATCATAAGTCAAGGAAAATCTGTATATGAAAGATTCTTTCTTAAAATTGTGCAATAGTCAGATTTTTATTGCTGTGACAAACACCTGAGGAAAAAATTAGAAAAGGAAATAATTATTTTGGCTCATGATTTCAGAGGATTTGGTTCATGGTCAGTTGGCTCCAATGCTTTGGGCCTGAGATAAGGCAAAACATCATGGCAGAAGGGAGCAACAGAGGAATGCTGTCAGCTCCTGGCAGCCAGGAAGTAGAGGAGACAGGGGAAGGTTTCAGGGACAAGAGCATGCCACCAGTGACCTCCTTCCACTTCCTCCATCCATGGATCAAATGTCTACAGTTTTCACCTCTTCCCTAGCAATCCATTCAGCTATCAGTGGGTTATACCACTGATGAGATCAAGCCCTTATGATCCTATGACTTCTCAAACTTCTCATCTGAACATTATTGCATTGTGAACCAAGCCTTCAGTGAATGAGTCTTTTGGGAACACTTTATACACAAACTATATTTATTCTTAGAGACCGCACCATAATGTCAGTTCATGGAGATAAAAGTAAAATAATTTAAATCATCACAACAAACATGAAATAATGTATTCCGAAAAATCAATATGCCATTATGTCTAAGGAATGATATTATCATTATCAATGATAACAGTTATTTGAAGAAAGGGGCCAAATGTAATGTCCCTGGGTGGTGGAGATGTAGGACAAATGCCTGCTAAATTTCCTTTCCTTGCAAACAGAAAATAATATACAGTTTTATGTTGATAATGAAATGATAAAAATTCCTTCTCATCTACTGATATTTTAATGTAATAATATCAAAGTCACTTTTCTTCCTGTTTTAGAGTAAAATTCATTACAATCATTAATATTTTTATGACTATTAGTTTATTTTAGACCCTGTTATTATATAAGTAATAATATTAGAAAAGTATCTCCATATAAATAGGTTAAAAGAATGAAGAGTTTAGCCATCTGTCATTGCTTGAGAATGTAAGATATACTTGATATTAATAGGTTTGTATAATAAATGTGCTTAGGCAGATGTAAACAGTGATCAAGTGGCAGGTGTTCTGTGATGTATATTAATTTTACCGCTTAAGTGGCATACTTTAGAAAAGTCAGTCTTTTTCTATCAAAGCTTATTAAAGTTTAAAAATATATCAAAATGAAAAATGTATGAAACAATCCTATCATATCTAACTCCCCTTATAAGAAATACAATAACAATATAGACCACTTGAAAAATATCTCCTAATTTGTAGTGTCTAGATTTTTTGAATGCAATGAAGGATTTGCACTAGAGATAATGTTTAAAAAAAAAGGTGCAGAGGTCATGGATCAAGATGAGAAGTATATCTTTAAAGTTGGAAACTTGAACACATTTTCAGCATTCCATTTATGTGACAGACTAAGATGAGTGTTTAGTATCTTAAATCTAATATGGATTAGATAGAGGTTTATCACTCAAAAGCAGGCATCTCTAAATAAAGCAATCTCTTATCTTGTCTTTTCTATTTGAAAATGACAAGCACTAGGAGGTTGGCACAAGCTGCCAATTGAAAACCAATGCCATAAGGTCTGTAATGTCAGTAAGCTTCGATAACTGCTTTCAGTGATGGAAAATAGGTGGCCTTTTCTTCACAATAAGCCTTCCTCTGCTTCTAAATTTTTATTAGGCTACCTACACCATATAATAATGTTCATTTGACATTTATGTTTCTAATATTTATGAGCCACAAGGCAATTCATTTTATGACCTTCTTCTGTCTTTCCTCTTTTTCCTTACCACTCACTTTTTTTTCTCATAAGACAAGAACATTTTCCATTTGTTCCTTTTTTATAATACTTGGAAAGTCAGTATAATCAGTAAATCAAGATGCAAGTTTTGGGTGTCTTAGAATATTTAGTGCTGTTAGTCACACACCAATTTCTTAAACATAATTTATAAATTTTAATGAATAAGGAGTATTCAATGATGTATGTATAATCTCCAAGAAACCTACTAAGTTATACAATAACTTGCAACTCTCATAATTGCTGGTTGACAACACTCAACATCTAGTGAATATGTCAAATAATTCATTAAATAATGAACAACTATGGACAATCTGTCTTACCATGATTTCTGCAGTTTGTTAATTTACATCTTTATTGAATGTTGAAAATGACTAATAGATACTAGAAGTGACAGTGTTTACTGAACAGATTTTTTCCTGTTTTAATGAGTAATCTGAGTTGTTTCAACTAAGTACATTATCTTCATCTGACACCTTATTTTTATAAATTTTATTTTGGAAAAAAATTGCAGGATATGTGAAAAAATCTTCAAAATAATAAATATGAAATTTGCCATAAAAATTATTTTTTTTTTTGTCCTGGAAAATTCTTTTCTTGTTATTTGTATATATCTCAAAAGCCATGACAATACTAGTAATTTTAAATATTATTTTTGGCTATCTAATTAAATAATACTTTAAAAATATGGATGCTGAATAAAAATTTTTATCATAGTAATTTATTTTGAAATCACTATTCATGAAATCTTTTCACTACAGAGCATAGCACACAATCTATGTTAGGCCATCCATTTATATAGTACGCGATTCTAATCCACATACTTCATTTAACTAGCTCTGTGACCTTGGATAGAACAATTAACCTCACTGTGTCTCCTTTCCTTAACTATAAAACTAAGGCATCATACTGATCTCCAATACACCTTCTAGGGTTATAATATTGAAACCCCAAATGGATTCCTTGTTAATGAATTCTTAAGATGTGGTCTTTTGTATTGCCTTTGAATTTTAGAGTTCTGAGGGACCTTGGAGTTCATTTAGTCTCACAACCTCATAATGCAAATGAGATAACTGAGTTTTAGCATTTTCAAGCTACAATTTAATATTCTAAACCAAGATTTGATGTTTATCATGTTCTAAAAGAGAAGAGTCACTAATGTTTGTAAGCAGCAACTTTTTGCAATTTAAATGAAGCAACTCATTGGCAGTAAATTAGAATATAATTTAAATAGTTATCATGGCCCAAGGGGAATCTTAGATCCATATGGAAAACATCTTGTATATGTGAAAAGTCCATTTACTGAAACAAAGTTTCCCCTGTAGAATATTCTACAACTAAAAGAGAAATTTGAGCATTATGAACTACTGATTTCTAAAATTACTTTGAGAGCTAAACAATGAATATTTTAGAGGAAAAACTGTATCCATGCCTAATGATAATGATCACATTGTAAAGAATGTTTACTGTTCTTCCTTGATATTTCAGCATATTTAAATAGATGTATATACTACATTAGAGCAACTTGAAATTAGAAATGAATTTTAGTAGTAAATTTTCCCTGAATATGCTGAAAAGTATATAAAGAAAATCCTAAATAGGATAAATTCAGAATCAATACATAAATATATCCCTTATCCAATCTGCTGTGAAGTCAATCTTTTCTCTCCTGAAAATCTTATGTCTTTGGTTCTGTGCTACTTCTATTGTCTAGCAGAATCATGAAGTTATAGTTAACAGGGTATTAATTTTGATAGATTCAATCTGACAGAGCTAATAGTTTGTCATATAGTCAAAATGTCTGGAATAAACATTATCATAATAGTCTTTTATGGACAATGATTAGTACTGGAGATGAAAGCACTATAAATACGGGAGTTAAAAATGAACTGCACCTTATGCAAACTATAATAAGAAAAAGTTTGTCTTACATATAAACTCTATTAGTTTTTTTATATTAATTGATGATTTCACAGAAGCTGATGCTCTAAATTGGGAATCTCATGCCAAAATATAAATATTTTGAGAAAAATACTTGACTATCTTGAAAATAGCACTGCTTACAGAACAAAATTTTCTAAGCAAATGAAAAATGATGAGTTTTAATTGTCTTTTTTTAAATTAATTTTTATTGTTGGTTGTTCAAAACATTACACAGTTCTTGATATATCATATTTCACACTTTGATTCAAGTGGGATATGAACTCCCATTTTTACCCCGTATACAGATTGCAGAATCACATCAGTTGCACATCCATTGATTTACATATTGCCATACTAGTGTCTGTTGTATTCTGCTGCCTTTCCTATCCTCTACTATCCCCCCTCCCCCCTCCCCTCCCCTTTTCTCACTCTACACCCTCTACTGTAATTCATTTCTCCCCCTTATATTTTTCCCCCTTTCCCCTCACTTCCTCTTGTATGTAATTTTGTATACCCCTGAGGGTCTCCTTAGAAGATTCTCCTCCTACTCTGAGGCTCATCAGTAGTGCATTGCAAGGCTCACTGAATGACTATAATTATTGTTTTAATGATGTAGTTTCTTAGGGTTGGGATTAGACTGTGATTCTTTTAGATTTATGCATGTAACATAATCTAAAACTGAACTGTATAATTCTTTCCTAATTGGTAGTTCTACTTAACTATACCATGCCTATCTATTTGGAAAGTGTGTGTACCTAAAATGCATAAGTGTTTCTTGGCATTGATTTGAGGGAGTTATCAATTTTACAAAGGCACATAAATGCTGTCTAAATTCTTTTAAAGAATATAGGAAGAAAATTTATCTTATTTTTTAAAACAATAACAAGAACTTTATGAATTCTTTGCCTAATTTATACTGTAGTTTAAAAGATACCATACTCATTAGAGATATTTTTGAATTATGAATGCACCTAAAACCTTCTCATTCTTTGGATCGATCATCTGCTTTTCATTCAGCTGTTTGTGTTTAATTGTTTTTCTTTCCACGGAAAATTTTCTGTAACTGCTACTTTTAGCAGTTAGAACTATTGTAAACATTTCTGGATTGCTAATGTTTTCTAGTGTTTCCCCTCCCTCTCAGAGTTAATGAAGATTTTAATTGGACAGGAAAACAGGAAATATTGGAAAATGTCACACAAATATCTGCTTTTATTCAAGTAGAAAATTGGATTTTCAGGATTCAACCAGAATTAAGACCAAATATTGAAATTTCAATTAAAGTGCCATCATATTGAACTATCAAGTCTTACCTTCTGAAAGAACTAGCCATTACATTTTTGCAGAACAGCTTAGTTTCTAAAATATAATATCTAAAATCCAAATATCATGGGGAAAGATCTTAAGTACACTGAGCCCAATTCAATACCCATGTAATTCTTTGAAATATCCCCTCAGGTTTTAAAGGATATGAACTGTAGGGAAAAAAAAAAAACTTTCATCTAGAAAGATCCCATAATGCCCAACAGTTTGAAGTGAATCTGTCTGTACATTATCACTCAAGATAGGGTAAAAGCAGACTCCTTTCGGGGTACAGAATGAAAGACCATTGCATAGGTGAAATTAATCATATACTTTAAACTGAATTCTCAGTGCTGCTTTAGCAATATTATTTTTACAAAAGGAAAAATAAATATGGCAGAGACCTTGTTTTTTTAAAGACCTTGAATTTATTTGTTTGTCCACTCCCAGAAAAACCTTTTTTTCTGAAATTAGAAAATTTTAAGTTATATAAAATTTTAAAAAACATTAAGTTATGTAGGATGTAAATATGCTTCACACTCCCCTATTTCTTTTCATTTTCATCTATAAAGGAGAGCCCAGTTTCTGTTATAATATACATAATTAAATAATTAATTTTGAAGAAAAGCATTCCAATGGAGTAGAGTAAGATTGCCTAGATTAGAGTCTCAGCTCTGCCCCATTTACAAGTGGTTTAGCATGTAGTACGATATTTCGATTCCCTGTGCCTCTGTTTTCCTTATCCTTAAAATGGAGATATTAGTTAAGCAGCTGCCTCAAAGCATTCTTGTACTAAAGGAATAAATTTTCATGTAAGAGTATATTTTCTGAATATAGACCTATGTTTACAACATTTAAAATATTTTTTCTTGGGCTAATTAATATTCTTAGGTCTTTTCAGATTTGTGACTATACAAACCACCTAGATATATTGAAAAACATGAAACTCCACAGTTGTTTTGAGAACTTGAGATTATACATTTTTCTTTCTTTTTTAAATTTAGTTTTTGGAGATTATGCATTTCTATTAAGCCCCCACTTGATGTCCCAGCTCCTGGTTGGGAATCACACTTTGGGACCTAAGTCTTAACCAATGTTTTAATTAACTGATCAAAATAAACCAATTGGCCATGATCAATTAAGGAATTAAATAACTAATAATGATCTATCAAAAAGCCTCAAACAATATTATTTTTATTTTAAGATTTATTAAATTTTACCATACTTGAGTTAATATTACACATGCCTGTGTGTACTATATGCTTCATACCAAGGTATAAAAAACATTTTAAAAAGCTTTGAAATTTTAGTGATTACTTGTTTGATGTTTTCAATAAACAGAATTCCTTTCCTTTCTGTCTCTACTGTCCCTACACATGTACATCACACATATGCATACAAAAATACAAAAGCACCCAAGTTACTTCATCTGACAATCATTATTTGAAAAGCAATACATCACAATAATACATGACCCATCTCATCTAGGCAAAGATAAAGGCTATTTTTGGTTTTGGTGTGCAACTATACACAAACTATTCATTTCTAAGAAGCTAATCAGGAGAACAACAAATAGGACTGATAGGGCATTAACAAGGTAGAGAACTAGTTGCATTGTCAAATAAAGACAATACATATCTTCTATGCATGTGAGGGGATTATGTTTCCTATTGCACACAGCTGATTAAGAATTCTTTTGGATCATTGCTAGTGTTGATATTCTGATTTCTTCGAACAATTTTCAGAATGGATAAAGTGAACAAAAGAAGCCAAGAGCATCACAGAAAATAGATGAAGAGACAGACATGTATTCCATTGAATGTGGGGTGTTGTACTGTTTTATTTGACTAGTTTTGCAAGTATCCAGAAAATTCTGCTTTTTGTGTAGGCCTATTGAGTCATAAAAAAGAAATGTTCTGTTGTTAAAGTCCTAATAGTTTTGGGAAGCATATTTGCTTAGCAATTCAATGTGGATGTATTCTATGATAGGAACTTTAATTGGGTAACTGCTGATTATGTCTTAGTTTTATTTCTTTCTTTATCTCATTGCTTACTAATATATCCTAGTTTAGTTTGAAAGAGTAAAGAATTATTGACTGATTATTTGTTCTTGCATCTTGTTTTATTATCATCATTCATTTTCTTTGTAATATCCCCCTCCCAATTTGTTTTACTAGGCTCTGTGCCTCAAGTCTAATGGACATAAAATGAAGGGAAGTTGTGCTTTTAGTATGCATGAAGTTTTCTGAATATAGATGCTTTAGGGAAATTGTAGGCAGATGTCTTTCCATCTCTTACAGTGTATGGCTTTTTCTATTACATGGCAGAAATCAAAGATGGCCAATTCTATTCAACACTGTAGCTTATTTGAATTAAAACTTCCAAATTTATTTAATATTTTGTTTAGTTCAAATTATTTTAGGATTCTCAACAAGTTAGCAATCAGAACTTTTTCCAGAAATTAACAGGGGAGTTTAGCAACAATAACAGCACCAGCAATTATGATCATATATTCAAAGTAAAATGTTTAGGTTTAAATTTACAGACTCCTTTCTTTATAAGTTGGTAGACTGATATTTTATAAGGAATATGTTATTGCTAATTTGTAAATCAGGATTACCCTCACACTCCATGGACATACATGAAAATAAATGTTACTTCTCATGGTATGGATTAAACATATTGAAGTTGAAGCAAAATAACTCTTAACAGCAAAGAATAATTAGAGTACTTGGTACTTTTATAACTTTATGAGATTTTCATAGAAATAAACCATCTTTAATATTGTGCAGACATGGATACTAATTTTTAGTTCTATTATAAGAGCATTCCACTGTGAATTTTAAGTATATTTCTGTAATTCTCTTTATAATGACCATATTATACAAGACCAAGCAATTTCTTTGTAATATTAATGTGATTTATTGCTAGTAACTCGCTGGCAAATTGCCATTTTTTCCTAAAAATATTTTGTGCATGAGCACAAACATATATTTTCCATCAATAAAAATTAATTTTAAAATATCATATCTTGAATTTAGTAAGGAAACTGCTGTACCTCTGGAATGCTGAACACCCTATCAGACTTCAGCCTGTGCTGATTTATAAGGAGCAATTATCTAGTGACAGTAGTGTTAGGCATGCACGAGAGTTCTTGAAGAAATGATTTGTAGTTTTGACAAATTAGTGTAGATCAGATGATAATCCCTCATTTGTATTCTTTTTCCTCTTCTTGAATCTACATCTTAAAGTAAATATAAAAGTGGCTTTTAAGGAAAATAATCATTTATGTGGAAAAGTAAATGGTCCTTAAATGGATACAGGAATTTATCCTAGTATCCTTCTTAAGTCCCTTCTTCCTTCTCTTGAGGGATAGAATAATTTCATTAATATCTACTTACTTTACTACTGCATATTCAGTGAAGAGAACATGCTTTAAGAATAAGAAGATATAGTTAAGATTCTGTTAGTAAATATTATTTAAGTCTATGTTATGTACTTACAAAATAACAAGTGTGGACTAGCTCTACAGCTTTTCAGTTCAGTTTTTCCATACATAACAATATATTGCATTTAAATAACAATTTTATAATTCTCTATTCTGGTATATTACATTAATTTGTTAATGTTGAACAATAACTATCTGTAATGCTTGTTGTTCATGCCAAATGATTGAATCAGAATCTTCTTTCTGAACAATAAAAATGGTGGAGAATATTAAAAATATAACTTATAGATGATGGTGAAAAGTTTAGAATATCTTAAAAAAACTCATCAGCTTAATACTGGGAGAATATATTATCCAGGTTAAGCCTCAAGGGAAATGGGCTCATGCATCGTGTCATTGCAACACTGTCTGCTATTTTATCAGAAATGCCTAAGGCTTTTTATGCCTTTTCTTTGGATATTTTTGTCATACACTTCTATGTTCCTTAGAATTTTTATTAAAAACCTTAAATTTTATAATTGCTTCTTGGGCAAATACAAGATGAGTAATAAACATTGTATTCTCAACTGATTCGGTTGCATTTCTGTTTTCTATGTTTATTATTTCTTACCTTTTCTAAAAGTATAGTCACATATATATCATCATTCAGAAATTTTTGATTAGTTGAAAAAATACTATCTAGTCAAATATTATGATGTAAAATATATGCTTTTTCTTCCTATAAAACTGTTGAGGGCTTATGCTTTCTATTGGTCAATGATAAGCCTTATCTCCATGTGAGTTGTTAAATAGAGATGATTTTTTCATTAGATTTCATTGGAGGTGGGAGGAAGGATGTATGTGGTTAAAGGCAAAGTTAGTTACATAGTATATTCTTTTTAAATACACTATGCAGAAACTTGCTTCATTCAGTTTAGAATTAGTAATAGTGTTTAATGATTGTATTTTAATTAAAATTATTGAATACAGGTAAAAAACCATAATGAGTACCCTTATGTGAACATAGATACTATCTCATTGGGAACAATTAAAAATTCTAGTTATACCACACAAATATACACAGGGATATATATATATATATATATATATATATATATATATATATACATATTTCAATAAAATTGTTTGTCTTGTTGTATTTCTGGAATGAGACACAAAGAAAGTTCTTATAAACCCATGGAATATTATATTAAAGACTTATACTACATATTTGGCATATCCTCAATGCGAAATCACTTTAATATAATTTTAAATGAATTTAATTTTTTTAGAAATATAATATATGGGCTGGGGATGTGGCTCAAGTGGTAGTGCGCTCACCTGGCATGCGTGCAGCCCCGGTTCGATCCTCAGAACCACATACAAACAAAGATGTTGTGATCGCCGAAAAAACTAAAACATAAATATTAAAATTCTCTCTCTCTCAAAAAAAAAGAAATATAATATATAATATGCTTAAAAATTTAAGTTTCTTCTTAGAGTATTAATATGACAATTATATTATTAATTCTTAATTGAATTTTAAACACAACACCTACCATATAAAGAAAATACAGTTGTTATTCTCATTTTCATTAATTTATTTTAATGGATCATTTTTTAATGTATATACTTAAATATCTTGAAACTTTAGTTCAAGTTAGGCCATTCACCATGTTTAAGTTCCAAGGTACTGTGGAGTTTTCTGTAGAAATTACAATGGCCTTCATATTATGGTAGGGTGTTTTAAAATCTGTGAAGAATTTCATAAAATATCTTTTATTTTTTTCAAAAGTGTACTGTATAATTATAGCTATTTTACCATTTATTCCTAACAACTCAGTATGGAATAATGAAATAACATTACCTCTGAAAGTATAGCTTATTTCTGACCTCAACAAAATTTATAAGGATGACCTCTGGGTGGTATGTCATAGGACTTAAAAATACTTATTATAATGCCTTAAATCATGTTATATGTAAAATGTGAATCTTCTGCTTATTTTGTAATTTGATAGAAAATTAGTGTCAGGGTTGGGGTGTAGCTCAGTGGTAAGGCCCTTGCTTAGCATGTGCAAGGAGGCCCTGGTTCAATCCTCAGGACTGCTGAAAAAAAAAAGAAAAAGAAAAAAAGAAAGTGTCAAGTTTTTACACTAATTAGAAATTTAATCTAAGATCATTTATAAATAATTAGAGAAATAAATACCTTGAATAGAAAACTTATTCTTTAAAGGAAAGAATAGAAAAATAAAAAAAGGAAATAAATATCATAGCTAAGATATACTTTAAGTATAATAGAAGTTATTCACTTCTTTTTTGTAAATGATATTTGGCAATCAAATTTCCTTCTGAAATTCTAGCTTATATTTTACAACCTAAATATTTATCAAAGGGAGAGATTTAGTGGGAAGTAATATTTTTACTAACTTATTTTACACACATAATAAAAATAAAATAGGCTCAAAATATGGGAAGTTATAAAACTAAATGCACTAGAATTCATAGATTCTACTTGAAGGTGAATAATACACGTAAATCCAAGAAATCTTACTATAATGATTCTAGAAATACTAATAATAGAGAGCTTCCAGAACAAAGTTACTTTGTTATAGCATAAAATGATAAACTATAAATCACTAGTAAATACAAGAAACCCATTTTTATCCAATTTAAAATTAAGAAGACATACTGAGGCGCTGGGGTTGTATCTCAGTGTTAGAGCATTTGCCTAGTATGTGTGAGGCACTGGGTTCAATTCTCAGCACCACATAAAAATGAATAAAGAAAACAAAGGTTTTGTGTCCATTAACCACTAAATTAAAAAAAAAAAAACATACTGAGACATTTAGATAGATTACTATCTGTCTTGAGATAACGAATCTTCTCAGATATTCAAAAATTTTCTGTTTTACATATGAACTTAAATCAGTGTGAATTATTTTCACCTAGATCCCCAATTATAAAATCTGCAAAGCTCCTAGTTACTTTTGTTGAAAACATTATGAATTGTTTCATGAGTTATTTTTATGTATGCCAAATATCTGTTTATATGTGTGTGCAGGGATGTGTTGAGTATTTACTTGGTATTTATTCTGTGGAATATAAATCCACAAAGTACTTCTTGCATTCCTCCCGTGAGTTTAAAAATAAATCTCTTCTGGTTGCTAAATCAAGTTGTAAATACCTCATTTATTCTGCTACTACACTAAGTCATAAGAAGAGAAAGGTTGCTTTTCCATATTTTACCTCTGGTCTCATCTTATGTCACCAACTGCTGATTATAAGTACTATTAGTGAAACAGAAATCAGCATGGAGCACTCGAGTTTCTTTTCAAATAAAGTTCTTATTTCAGCATTTAGTTTCCCAAAAGGCTTTTAATCAAGGTTATGGGAAAGTCCATAAACTTTCTGCTGAATATTTAACAAGCTGGAGGTCACTGCAAACATGTCTTATCAAGGGCAAGGGAAATAAGATCACAATCAGAAAAATAGAAGACTGGGAGATAAGCCATGCTTTATCTCCTAGATAAAAATCTAATAAAAAATCAAAGTTACTTGCATTTACAAGTTTCTTTTGTAGGATTTAATTCCTCATTTGAGCCATCATTTTCAAAAAATGGTAAACAGGACTAATTCATTTGATTCAATTCACTGGCTTATCTTTGAGATACTGATTGGAATTAATTTTACACAATGGTGATACTGGAAGAATTTAAGTAAAAAGACTTTAAAGTTAGACTGTTTAGTATTAAAAGCATAATTCCTCTTGATAAAAGAAGCTTTATCAAAATTAAATATACCACCAGGCACAGTGGAGCACACCTGTAATCCAAGCTGCTAGGGTGGCTGAGACAGGAGGATCATAAGTTCAAAGCCAGCCTCAGCAAGGTGAGGGTCTAAGATATTCAGTGAGACTCTGTCTCTAAATAAAATACAAAATAGGGCTGGAGATGTGGCTCAGTGGTTGAGTGGCCCTGAGTTCAATCCCTGTTTCAAAAAAAAGTTAAATATAGTTATTGTGATAATTGTACATTTTCTAACTGACCTTCCCTCTTTTTTTTTTTTTTTGTACCAGGGATTGAATCCAGGGCTCTTAAACACAGAGCCACATCCCCATACCCCTCCCCTTTTTTTGAAACAGGGTCTTGCAAAGTTGTTTAGGGCCTCCCTAAATTGTGGAGGCTAGCTTTGAACTTGCAATCCTCATTTCTCAGACTTATGAGCTGTTGGGATTACAGGTGTGTGCCACCATGCCTGGCAGAAATTTCCTTCTTTTATCAATACTTAAACCAAAAAGTTAACGAAACTACAAAACTATATTTTACTATCACCAGAATCCAAATTTATGAAAGAAGATAGCAACAGAGATTTTAAAATGCCCTTGTACTAAATATTTTCCAATATGAAGCACACCCAATATTGTTTAATTACTGAGAATGATGATAAATAATGAGAAACAGAAAAGTATGCTTTTTCATTTTTAGGGACACATAGGAATATTTTGGGACCCTTATGGTAAGGGCAAATTATGAGTCCATATATCATATGTCTATTGTGAGATAAGTGAATGAATGACTTTTTTACTCTATTGTCACTAGATAGGGAAATTAAGTCTTTTTCTGGATCACATAGAAATGTACTGAAATTTTCAGTTATATCTATTCTGTTGACTAATTCAGAACATCCTATCCAAGGCATTCAGCCTTAACATGTCTTCACATTTTGAGGTTAAAAAATGACTACTTTTTGTAACCTATCTTTAGTTACATGTGTTGAAATGGGAGTCTTATTATTTTTTAAAATGAAAATTTTGTCTTTTTAGGAAAACATACATAATAGGAGTTCAAATAGATGATAATTTATCACCTATTTCAGAAGAACTCAATGTACAAAATTGGCTACCAAGGTGTAAGTTGCCCATGAGACCTAACAAAGAGGCAAGCAGGACAAGGATTGCAATTTATTAGGTGCTTTCAGACATAAGTGTGTCATGGTAGCAGTAAAACAGGAGTATAACTGCAGCTGAGGCAGGAAGAAGGGGTTTATATGTTAAGGTAGATAAATGTGGCTCACAGCCAATGAGAATTTATCTGGGCTTTCTCATAAGCTATTAATATGCTAAATATTAGTTAAGAAACAGTCCTGAATATGGCATGAAATGTTGGGTTTTTCTTAAAAACTGTACCAATACTTTAGATTTTGGAATTGTGACAGAGTCACCTGGAGGGCAAAAATGACTCTTAAAACCAAAGGGGGCTGTAGTCCTGTGAAGCTGGATCCCTATACTGCTTTTTTGTTTACTTACCTTTGAATTCATAGCAGAGTTTATGTAGCACTGTGAATAGCTGACTAGGCATTAGATGAGTTAGTTTTATTTTTTTATTTGTTATTTTTAGATATACATGACAGTAGAGTGTATTTTGACATATTACACATGCATTTTTTAGTCAAATCACTAAATTTCACTCCTCATCTGTTCTATGAGTAAGGTAGGCAGATATTAAACAATCGACTTGATTATGCTTATAGTAATCAGATATGATCTGTTGCATTTGCTATAGGAAACATATAACAGAAAGATTTTAAGAGAGGTAGATGATTTGTTGTGTTAGAGCAATTTCCAATGCACTCTAATATTTTATATTAATGATATTACTTTCCCCAACATTGTCTATGAAGAAAAAGATGATGGGTGGTTGTGACTTGGAGGAAGGAATACACTCATGCTTGATCCAGTTTGTTCCTCTGATATATATATATATAATCACCACTTACCTCATTGAACTATTTTAAAGCTCAAGTAACATAAACAAGGCAAAATGCTTAGCATTAAATCTGACACATTATACATTTAGTAAAGTGTCAATATTAATAATGGATACATTTATAATCAAATTGAAGCTATGGACTCTTTCCCAGAATAATGCATATATATGTAATACCTCTTATATGATTTCATGAAATCTTTGAAGCCTGTGAAAAATTTTTTGTTGTATTCTCTTTTTCTAATTTTTAAATTTGTTTTAATTAGCTATACGTGACAGTAGAATGATATATTATACAAAGATGGGATATCATTTCATTTTTCTGAGTGTACATGTTACAAAATCATATTGGTCATATATATATATATATATATATATATATATATATATATATATATAGTAATAAGGTCTGTTTCATTCTACTATCTTTCCTTACATGTTACAGAATCATATTGGTTATATATATATATACACACACACACAGTAATAACGTCTGTTTCATTCTACTATCTTTCCTACCCCACACATCCTCTCCTCTCCCCTCCCATCACTACCCTCTTCCTAATCTAAGGTAATATTATTCTTCCCTAGTGCCCCTCACCCTATTGTAAATTAGCATCTGCATCTTAGAGAAAACATTCAGCCTTTAATTTTGTGGGATTGGCTTATTTCGCTTAGCATGATATTCTCCAACTCCTACCTTTTACTGGCAGATGCCGTAATTTCACTCTTCTTTAAATGTGAGTAATATTCCATTGAGTATATATACCACATTTTCTATATCAACTCATCTACTGAGAGATACCTAGGTTGGTTCCATAGTCTTACTATTGTGAATTGAGCTGCTATAAACATTGATGTGGCTGTGTCACTATAGTATGCTGATTTTAAGTCCTTTGGGTATAAACCAAGGACTGGGATTGCTGGGTCAAATAGTGGTTCCATTCCCAATTTTTGAGGGATCTCCATACTGCTTTCCACAGTGGTTGTACCAATTCACAGTCCCATCAGCAATGCATAAGTGTACCTTTTTCACCACATCCTCACCAAAATTTATTGTTTCCTGTATTCCTGGTGATTGCAATTCTGACAGGAGTGTGATGAAATCTTAGAGTAATTTGGATTTGCATTTTTCTAATTGCTAGAGATGTTGGACACTTTTTCATATATTTGTTCATCAATTGTATTTCTTCTTCTGGTGAAGATTTGGGCTAATGTTTTCTTCTATTAGGCACAGGGTCTCTGTTCTAGTGCTTAAGTCTTTTATCCATTTTGAGTTGATTTTTGTGCAGGATGAGAGAGAGAGGTTTAATTTGCCTATGAAGATTTTGATGTCACTGCCCCAACAAGAAAGGCAACAAATGTTAATCCATTCACATAAAATAAATTCCATTGATCATTTTGTATTTCCAGATCAATGCACTCAGGTAAATAAGAGATTTAGTTAGAATTATAGAATGTGATTTTTATTTTATATTAAATTAACTAATCAATTCTTTTCATTGAGACAGAACTTTAGTTGTAATATTTTAAGTGGATTTACTATACTTTCCATTACAAAGAACATTATTTTATAATTTAGAATAAACAGTAAACCATGTACAGAGGTACATACCCAGTAACTTGGTAGGCTGAGGAAGGAAGATCCCAAGTTCAAGACTAGCCTCAGCACTTTAGCGAGACCCTGTTTCAAAATAATACAAATGACTGGTGATGTAGCCTAAACAAAACAGCAACCACAACAAAACAACAAAAGAATAAACAAAATATGACCTAAATCCTCAGAACCAAGTTAATATCAGTTATATTAAAATAAAAATAATAAAATGTGGATATATAGTAAAACATTTAAACAATACTCTTAAGATATGAAAGGAAAAGTCAGTGTCTCCCTTAGCACCTTTGTCACTCCTCACAATTATTTAGGTTAATAGCTTTTTTTTTCTATTTTCTTTCCCCTCATATACATATACTAGTATTTATGCATATGTATATAAATGATATATAAAATATCACTCAAATGGGAAATGCTAGACACAGGTCTGCATCTTATATTATTCACTTAAAATACATTTTGCATAATTTATACATTTAAAGAAGGGATCTATTTCAGTATATTTAGAGGAGGCATACTGTTCTACAGAATTGAGGAATAATAATTGAGTTATAGCTTATTGATCACAATTTTGGCAGTGTGCAGGTGTCTGAGAAAACAGTCAGTATTCAATAAATATTCATGAATAGTCATTGTAATACTGTATCACTAGACAATCTGTGTGGAAACAATGGAAATGTTGGGTGAAAGGGTATGTGCAATTTTTATCATTAAATAATGGAATAATTAAGAAAAAAGAATAATAAAACATCATTGTATCCATCCTCTAATATTTTCTAAGCTTACTCTCTGCCACCACATTGCCATATTTTTTCTTAATTTTTTAAAAATTAAAATATTATAGATACAGTTTTAACCCTCTAAATACAACTTTATTGAAATTTCCAAGTTTTGTAGTTTACAGTTCTTCACCATTACAAAAACCACTTCAAAGAACACACTTATACATGTTTGTTGTTGCTTTTGTTGAAAGTCATGTTGAGTATTTAGCTATATTTAGAATTGTAGGGTTGTAGCAGATAAACATGTTCAACTATCTGGAGTCATTAAGCAATACATGAGTGTCTCTGTTGCTTAACATCCTATAGTCATTTGAAACTCAATAGTTTTTTTTTTTTAATTTCAATTTTTAAATTCTGATCTGTACAAAATGGCACATCATTTTGGCTTTTATGAATACTTTTATTGTTTAATTATAAGGTTAAGTCTCTTTTCAAAAATGTATTATTTATTATGGAATTTTTCTTCTGCTTATTATCTGTTCATAAACATTGCCAAGATTTTATTGGATCATCATTTTTTTCTTATTTACATTCTTATTCTTTAAATAAACCTTTTTATGTGTATGGCCTCTATCATCTTTTGATCTCCTATTCATCTTCTGTATGTAAATTAAAAATGTGTTGGTAAATATTGTTCAGCTTCCTGAGTTAAAGGGTGTACTCATTTGCAATCCCATTAAGTGTTTATGATTTTGCTCTTTTCCAACACTCTGGATATTATTAAACTCTAAATTTCGGTAAGCTGATAGATGAAAAAGTGTCTCAGTGATGTTGAGATATAGTTTCACTTATTTATGGATAAGAAGAGCATCTTAGCACATCTAAGCATGTGTTTAACAGAATGTTAGTTCCAACTAAATAAAATTTCCTTTATTATTATTACTTTGAAAAATATGATTTTTTATAAATTACTGCAGGTTCTTTTTCAACAACATTCTTAAAATTTTTCATTTATATCAGCTGGATTCACTAGACACAAATTTGTATTGTCATGCTCATATGGAAATGGGAAGAAACACCTGAAATATTTCTTTGCCATAGTTAACTGGAATGCATGTCACTGTGAGATATGCCTCATTTATTAAAATGACTAATAGAATCATGTTTTATAAAATCTCTCTATATATATCTTATGTATATAAAAGCATGGTTAAAATTGAAATTTAAAAAATACCATGGCTAAATGTATTTAGAGTGATGCAATTTAAGCCGCTAAGTGCTGACATTACATTAGTATGTGGTGTATTATATAGTTCATGAGAACTGAGGGTGGAGGGGGAGACATTGATTGCTAATTTGAAATGTTTTAAAGTATTTTGGTGTAATTTATTTTGCTAGCTTGACTTCCTTTGATTGTGGCTATATTTATTTTAATCATGCAAGACTAATTTGTGAGACGTTATTTACAAAACCAAATGGGGCTTTAGAATTAACATAAATTATGTGTCATCCAATAATATGTGTGATGTTGTCATAGTTCAGCAGAGGACAGTCTCAAATACTAACTCTGTCATGTACACATAAATACATGTACACCATACAATATTTGAACTAGATGTTGGGGTGATACTCTGTTTAAAAATCATCAAAATTATAAACTTCTTTCTCTTTTAATAATACTTAGTTAAGTTTCAAGAAGAAGGAGAATTATAAACTGCTGTTTTTCTTGTTAGTATTAATATTTTATTCAAAGGACAAATTCTAAGTTGATGACTAGACCTTGTGAATTCTATATACTAATATAATACAGTGTATATATGGCAAGGTGAAGACAATAAGAGAGAATGCAGTTTGACTGAAATGATAGAGGTATAGAATACTTTCAACCCCAATTCTGGATAAAAATATTTCAAATGCTATGGTCCATAAAATTGAGAGGTGTGTTATATTGAAATCATGCTTTATTAATAATTCGGTTAAAAGTAACTATAGGTAATTTGAGAAGATTTTATTCTTAAGTATATTTGATTGAAATTTCTCTTAGTTAATTGCTTTACTCTACCTCATTTTGCTTGGGCTTATTCTATTTCAATTAGTGGACTCTTAACATTTGTATTTACTGAAAAATCAATGCCAATAAATTGCTTTTTCAAGACATATGCTTTGAAGTGTGAAATATTTATCTTTCTTCATCACATTAAAAGCCTATCCTTTAACAGTTTAAAATAAATATATTTACAAAGAGGCCTGATGATAGCAAAGTTTAATCTAGAAATATGACCATAGTAATAATTGATTTAATTACTTTCAGAGGAATTTATAAGACCATACCCTGTGGGAATAAAGGTTTTCTTTTCCATCACCTCTCTTGTAATGGCATGAGTATAATTTGTCTTTAAAGAAATGTCCTTTATGCATTTCATTTTCCTGATCATTGTCATTGAGTAAATTGGTAGGAAGGAATATAATTAAGGAAGGAAATTACACTTAGTAATTACCAAACATGATTATTTCTTCTAGCCCCATTGTTTGCTGGGAGGCATCCCTCCAGGTGTGTAGCTAGAGATAGAGTGAATCACTTTTCTCAATACATTTAGGGAGTCATCATGCTTAGGGACAAATGTCAATATTTAGAATTAGTTGTACAGCAACACAAGATATATTCTTGTGATGTTTTCAATTTGAGTGTTAATGTTCACTCAGAATTGCCCTTGTGGTAAAAGGTAAGAGGATACTAAAACTATGGTTGCATGAAAAAGAGGATCAGAAATGAGACAAAGAGAAGATTATCTTTGAGGAGAGGTAGTAAACTCTTTTCACATACAAAGGAAAAATCTTTTTTGTGATTATCATTAATTTTTGCCTATTTGGCATAAAGAGTTTAATAGACTAAGAATCCAGAAACCTAGGCATAATAATTATTATTCTAAAATCCAGTAGGATATATCAGAAATTTATAAGCTCATATTTTGAATACAATATCACAGAGGAAAATACAACAATCTGCATAAGTAGTAAGGACTACATTCTTGAGTGATCTCTGGAAGATCAAGTGGCATTTAAGGCAATCGAGGGATACTGTTTTTCTATTAGGGAGAAAATCTCTGTCTTGGGGTTAACAATAAAAATTATCTGTAAACTCTTTTAAAAGAAATATAAATCCATATGTCATCAGGAATATAAAATGCTTAGTTCAAGAAAAGCCATTTGCATTCTGATATTAGCTGTGTAAATAAAGTCAGCAGATTACAAATAATTTCTTCTTTTTTCTTGGTTGTGTGATATCATTAATTTCCAAAGCTCATATAACACATGAGTAAGAAAGATTGTAAATTCAAGCATATTGTAAGAGATGATTGTTTGAGTAGTTTGAGTAGTTCAGTGCTATAAAGACACATTCAACTGATAACTGCCTTTTGGTTGAATAAATTGGCAGAAATCTGTGAGTATACTTTCTTAAGGGAAGCTAAGAGTTTATAGTAAATGCAAATAGAACATTCTCTTTCAGAAAGGCAGATAAACAGATAAACAGAGGGATATTGCTGTGAAATTTTGAGAGAGGGAGAGGGAGAGATTCCTATCACCAAAACATCGATCCTTCTTGGCTTTCTAATTACAAGAGAAGCCTTAAAAAAAAAAAAAAAAAAAAGATGGGATGAAAGTTGTTTGTAACATGCCTGACCACAGTAGTTTGCCTCCCTTTTGACTTTCTTAAAATGAGATTTTCCCTCGTTTTCTAGGCACCTATCATGCAATTGTCTTTCTCACAACTATTGAGGTTCATTGTAACATGACACTTAAATTGTTGATGATTTAATATATAAAAATTTAAAAATGATCTTTAAATAAAACAGTAGTGTGTGTGTGTGTGTGTGTGTGTGTGTGTGTGTACTGTGTTGGTCAGCTTTCCTTCCCTGTGACCAAAATACCTGACAAAAACAACTTAGAGGAATAAAAATTTATTTTGGTCCACAGTTTTAGAGTTTGAGTTAATTTTCAGCTATGTCCGTTGCTCTGGGGCAAAAGGTGAAGCAGAACATTATGGTGGAAGGGTGTGGTGGAGAAGCACTGCTGACCTCATGGTAGCCAGGAAGCAGAGAGAGAGAACAATAGGAAGGACTATAGGGTAGATGAATCCTTCTGGGACACACCTGAAGTGACCCACCTCCCCAAGCTGTGCTCCACCTGACTACAGTTACCACACAGTTGGTTCATTCAAACTAGGATGAACTGATTAGGTTATAGTTCTCACAATTCCATCATTTCACTTCCAAATATTCCTGCATTAACACAGAAACTTCTTGGGGACACCTAATATCCAAACCATAATATTCCATCTCTGACCCCCCAAAAGCTCATGTCCGTTTTATAATGCAAAGTGCAGTTAGTTTATTTTCAAATCTTCAGCATCTTAGCAGTACATTGTTGCTCAAAAGAGCAAATCAAAAGTCTCATCTGACACTCCAGGGAAACTCTTGGCTGTGAGCCCTATAAAATATCAAAAGCAAATTACATATATCCAATATACAATGGCACAGAATAAACATTACAGTTCTAATTGGGAGGAATAGGGAATAGAAAAAAGGCATCAGGTCAAAGCAAGACCAAAATCCAGCTGGGGCAAACAGATTCTATATCTCACATACAGCCTCTAGGACACATCCAGCTATTATGTGCTTTCAAAAGGGCTTGGGCAGATTAGCCCTTTAGCCTTTGCTGTTACAGTACACACAGGCTCTCTTTTAGCCTAGCTCTTTCCACATTCAGCTTCTTTTCTCAGCAGTCCATGCATGTTTTTTTTTTTTTTTTTTGCCAGAATATAACACAAGTGCCCTCTAGTTCAATTTCATATAGAATCCCCTTTTCTCTTTGAAATCTCATGAGCATAGCCATTACTGTTTGCATTCTCATCTTGTGAGTTCTCTGCTTAAAGCATTCAAGGTTTTTCCAACCTGCATCTCCAATATTTTCCAAACTCCTCCTGCAAACCATTTCCAAAGACTTCAGAACCACATCATCAGGTCAATCATGGCACCAACCCTATTTATTAATACCAATTTCTGTATTAGCTTTTCATTGTTGTGAACAAATTATCTGACAAGAAGAACATATTGGAGGAAAAGTTTATTTGGCTGTTTAAGAGTGAAAACTGTTTCAAGTTTGGTCCATGGTCTGCCAGTTTCATTGCTCTATACCCAAAGTGAGGCAGAACATCATGGTGGAATGGCATAAAGGAGAAACACCCTTTTAGCATCTGAGAAACAAAGAGAGATAAAGCAAGGGGGAGGGGCTGCAAGGAAGATGAACCCTTCTAGGGCACACTCACAATGACCTACCTTCTCATCCCCACTCATGCCTCACCTGCCTACACCTAGTTATTACCCAGTTGTTCATTTAAACTAGGATGCACTGATTAAAATTGCAGCTCTCACAATCCAATCTTTTCACCCCCACACATTCCTGATTTAACTTAGGAGCTTTACTACAAAGCCTCATACTCAAACCATAATACCTATATATGTACTCATATAAGTACATGTGTATGTATACATAATGTACAAATAAATATATATATATATATATATATATATATATATATATATATATGTTATGTAGTATACATGTACTCTATTTCTTTTAAAAAAATATAATATAGTCATACTCTTGGAGTTACCTATTATTGCCACAACAGAATTTCACACAGACTTGCATCTTTAGTACATGCATTTAAATATTTATTTGGTTACAGTGGTGAAAGGAATTACTTCTTGTTTATTTATTAGTTATTGCCTATTAACATGTGTTTTTATGATTCAAGGAACTGTGTGTGTTTGTGTATGTGTGTATGTGTGTGTATAAATATATTTTTAGGTAGAGAGAAAATTAAGTATACTTATTCTATGACAGGTAGCTAAGAGCTAAATAATACATATGATAAGTGATTTTCTCACAAAGATACTTGTGTTTGTCCTGAGAAACTGATTTAACTTTCTCTTTTGGATAACATGAATAATTTACCTGCTTATACTCTTTTTGTATGTGTTGTTTTCTAAAATTTGGCCCATATAGAACAAGGAGATAGCATTTAATTATTGCAATGCCAACATTTCTAGATTTGTTCAAATGTGTTTTTTTTTCTTTGCTAGTTTAAACTTTTTAACCTACTTCATTCTGTTGTATATTAGGTTCTTCCTTAAATGTTTGATTTTGGTTAATGGTGACAAAAATAATTTTGGTAGTTTGTAAGTGTAAAAACACACAAATCAATAGTAGATATCTGATAGTGTTCACACCCAGGAAAAATATGTGTCCTTCACTCCTTTAAACATTAAGTAAATTTGCATATGATTAATTGAATCTTTAAATAAAAACATTATATACATTCCATCTCTTCAATATCACTGGGGGAATTGCTCACACTGTGGCTTATCTTGTCCTCAACTAGTCATAATTACTTTATTGATAATCAACTAGATCCAAGTTTTCCCCTCCCTAATCCAGTCATGCTAATGTATCTTAGTTTTCCAAATTCTTGAGGAAGGGAAGAAATCACTAAGTAATAAAAAACTCAGGTCTGATGTTCTCTATTAATCGGGAAATTGGGTCTAGGAGAGAAAATGGAGAAGTAGAGGAGAATAGGGACATTGATGAAAATTATTTTAGTGTTCTGAACTTCCAAAAGAATAGATTAAAGAAATCAATTCAAATACAAATTTAATGATTTCTAAAATGATTCACATGATCCTTCATTTTTTTCACTCAAGATCCATCAAGGAAAGAACAGAAAACTATCATGCTAAGTGAAATAAGACAATACCAAAATACCAAAGGCAGAGTGCTCTCTCTGATATGTGGATGCTAATACACAATGGGAAGGGAATAGAAGTTCATTGGATTAGAAAAAGGGGAATGAAGGTAAGGGAGAGGGAATAAGACTAGGAAAGACAGTAGAATGAACTGGACATAATTTTCATGTTCGTATATGAATATACAACCAGTATAACTCCATATCAGGTACAACCACAAGAATGGGAAGTTATATTCCATGTATGTATAAAATGACAAAATACACTCTGCTGTCATGTATATATATATAAAGAACAAATAAAAATAGAATGAAAAAAAAGATCCATCAAAGTGCTCATTTGTTGGGGCTAAGGTTATGGCTCAGTGGTAGAGCACTTGCCTAGCATATGCCTGGCCCTGGGTTCATTCTTCAGCACCACATAAAATAAATAAACCAAATAAAGGTATTTTTACATCTACAACTTAAAAACTATTTTTAAAAAGTGCTCATTTGTGCATTTAATATATATTCATTTTTCAACTAATATGAGTCACATTTTTCTAAAACAAACAAAGCAAAAGCCAACATGTACCTCATTGAATTTACTGTGTAACTCTCCTTTAGTAATTGAGAGTTGTGTTTTCTCTACATTTATATGTAAGTTCATATTTACGATTCTGTTTGAAATGTAATTATATTTAAACATTCATATGATGCTTCCTCCTACTTCTGAAGTTTTCTATCCCTTATTATAGGGATGACTAACCTTCAATAAAAGATAATATATTTTCATTTTACAATTAAGTATAAATTTCTCGCATCTTATGTGTTTTAGAAGGAACATACACTTAGAAATACTGTTCTCAAAATGAAACATTTTTGGATTGCAGTTAGGCAAAATCTCATCTATTACTTAACAAATGGTATTTTTTTTTTACTAAATACTTAATAACCAAAACCATGAACATTCCTTAATGTAGAGCATGACATATTTGTATTTACTTTTATCAGTTTAAATGTAGTAACTGGCAGCCTGATAGTATGTTTAAAGTAAGTTTCTTTATTTTAGAGAAGTTTTAGATTTGAAGAATACCATGCTCCTATACATACTACACTACACTGAGTTTGTTGTTATTTTTTTGTTTGTTTGTTTTTGGTACTAAGGATTAAACCCATGGATGATTAATCACTGAGTCACATCCCAGCCTTTTAAAATTTTATTTACTTATTTATTCATATAATTGTTTATTTACTTATTTATTTAATTAATTATTTTTATCTTGAGACAGGATCTCAGTAAATTACTTAATGTTTTTCTAATTTACTGAGTGTAGCTTTGAACTTGTGATATTCCTAGCTCAGCCTCCTGAGCTCCTAGGATTATAGGTGTGTACCCCTGCATCTAGCTACACTGAGTTTTTTGTATTTTGTTTTTGGTACTGGGAAATGGATCCAGGGGTACTTAAGCACTGAGACACATCCCCAGTCATTTTTATGTTTGTTATTTAGAGACAGGGTCTGAGTTACTTAGGGCCTGGCTAAATTGCTAAGGCTTATTTTGAACTCTAGATCCTCTTGCCTCATCCTCCTGAGCCATCGGGATTACAAAGCGTGCACCACCATGCCTGGAAACACTGAGTTTTGATGATGATTCTTTCCTTAACAAAACGTTAATCTGGATCCTGAAACTTCTCCTAGATACAGCTGTGGGCTCTCTTAAAAAATCCAGTTGTAGCAAGAACTCTGATAAATTAGCAAGAACCTTTCATATCTATATTTGAAAACCCGCAATATTTGATCAGGGTTATTATCCTCTACCTCCCCCATGTGATTTCGGATAAACCTGACATGTCCTCAGCAGTAACCTTGTTAGGTAAGTTTAGCCAGTATCCTCCTTACTCCTGAAGTTTCATTTAAGTATTTTCTGTTCACTTTGTCCTTGGCTAAAAATTCCAACTTGCTTAACCTGTGTTTGTACTTGTGTCTAATCTCTCTACCCCACTGCAACCTCACTGCAGTGCTTTCTCTATCTCAATGTTCCTGAATGAAGCTTTACTGTGTTCCAACAGTATGGAATAATTTTATTGTTTAAGAGTTTTTCCTAGTATTAGCATATGATGTTTACATGGCACATACATTAAAGAGAGCAAATAAATATTGGATAATTCATTAAGTATAAAGTTCATGCTTTATTCAGATTTACTTCATTTTTCAAACTAGTGTCATTTTATGATCCAATATACAACCATAGATAGAGATATCATGTTGCATTTATTCATGTGTCCTTAGTTTCTCCTTGAATTATGTCAGTTTCTTGGACTTTCCTTGTTTTTGATGATTTCTTGAGGATTATTGTGCTGTTATTATATAGAATGCCTCCCAATTAGGATTTGTCTCATTTTTTTTTTAAGAGAGAGTGAGAGAGAGAGGGGGAGAGAGAGAGAGAATTTTTTTTAATATTTATTTTTTAGTTTTTTCAGCGGACACAACATCTTTGTTTGTATGTGGTGCTGAGGATTGAACCCGGGCCGCACGCATGCCAGCGAGCACGCTACCGCTTGAGCAACATCCCCAGCCCCTGTCTCATATTTCTTAATTTTTTTTTTCTCAAAATTGACTTTTCTGCTTTATACATCATAGACATTGGGACAGTTTTCAGTTTGGGTTATTTCAAATAATGCCATGAATATTTCAGTACACATCATTTAATGAACATATTTCTTTTGCATATATAACTACTAGTTAACTTGCTGGGTCATACCCCCATACCCACAAGTTCAGAATATAAGAAACATTATTACATGGTGTTCCAAATAGTTGACCAATGAATATTCACACCAGCAACATGAGAGTACCTCTTCCTTACACCCTTGCCAATATGTATTTTCTGTCTTATTACATTTTTTAAACTATTCTAGTGGTTGTGTAGAATTAACAATTTATCCATTTAGGTAAGTAATTTGTATTTCTTTGATGACTTACTTCATCACCTTTTCATGGGTTCATTAACCATCTAGATATTCTGTTGTGTGAAGCTTTTGTTCAAACACTTTATTTTTCTGTGATTTTGCATGCCAGTTTTTGTCAGACACTGTATTTATGAATAGCTTCACCTGTTTTCACTCTTTATGATTTATTTATTTGTTCCAATTAGTTATACATGAGAGTAGAATGCACTAATATCATATGTTAATGGAGTATAATTTCTCATTCTTATGGTTATACATGATGTAGAATCACACTGTTCAAGTAGTCATAGTACATACGGTAATAATGTCTGACTCATTCTACTATTCATCCTACCCTCATAATTCTTTCCATCCCTACACTCCCCTCTACCTAATCTAAAGTAACTCTATTCTTCCCTAGCCCTCTCCTCTTATTGTGACTTAGCATCCAGATATCAGAGAAAACATTTAGCCTTTGGTTTTCTGTGATTAGCTTATTTCATTTAGCATGATATTCTCCAACTCCATTCATTTACTTGCAAATGTCCTAATTTCACTCTTCTTTATGACTGAGTAATATTCCATTGTGTATATATACCACATTTTCTTTATCTATTCATCTGTGGAATTACACATAGGTTAGTTCCATAGTTTAGCTATTGTGAGTTGAGTTGCTAAAAACATTGATGTGGCTGTGTCCCTGTAGTATGCTGATTTTAAGTCCTTTGAGGTTTCTCTCATGATTTAGGAAGGAAGACTACATAGTGAAGGTACCATTTATATGACATCATATCAAAGTTAAACACTATCCACATGATTTATCACTGATGATATGGTCAGCTAGAACATAAAATTGAGATAGTGGTTGTCTGGTTCCACCACAGTAAAGTTACTCCTTTTTATCACAAGCCCACATTTTTTTATCACACAAGAGCCCACACTTCAGGTTGTCTTTCTTAAGGATAGGGTGTCTACATTAATTATTTGGCATTATCCTATAGGAGATTTGTCTTGACACTTCCATTTATTTATTTTTTCATTTCGCTGTTTTTATAATAGCTTGGACCATAGAATATAATATTATATTTTGGTTCACATTATAAATCAATACTACTTTATTTACTTTGTTGTTCAAATCATTTCACCTTTGAACACTGAGAATTCTTCAAAGTTGGCTTTTATGGCCCTTAGACATACTACATTGTGGGCTTCTGTGCCTTTCTTTAATTTCTGCAATTAGGAAATCTCTATGCATTTTTATTTTTTTCATCCTCTTTTTGTCTCTTTGCAATTCATTTTGGGACATTTCTTTTGAGAGTCATCAGATTCACTGATTCTTCCCTCAGCCATGTCCAGATTGCTGAAAAAAACCTTCAAAAGAATTCTTCATTTTTGCTGCATTGGCTTTGGTTTCCAGCATTTTATTTATTTATTTATTTACTTACTTATTTTCTGAGAGTTTGAATATCTCTGCTTCATTACCATCTCTTATTTAATGTTGCCTATCTTTCCATTATTATTATTAGCATATAAGTCATAATTATTTTAAATTTCCTGACAGATAATTATGATACCCGTGCCATATCTATGTCCAGTTCTGATAATTTTTCTCTGAAAACTGTTTTTACAATGGGTTTTGGCATCCTGTGTCACTTTTTATTGAAAAGTAGACAATAGTTTGAGTGTTTGTTATCGAAACCTAGCTTTATTTTTCTGGTTTAGTCTCCACATCCCCATGTTAATTTCATATTGTTTCACTAAAAACCATGAAGATTTGGGATGGGGTTGTGTCTCAGTAGTAGGGTGCTTGCCTAGCATGTGTAAGGCACTGGTTTGATTTTCAGCACCACATATAAATAAATAAAATAAAGGTCCACTGACAACTGAAAAAATATTTTAAAAATCCATGAAGATTATAAGCGATATTTAATTATTTCCAATAGCATAGGCAGTGAGAATTCATTAAGAATAGGCAACCTTTAGATTTATATGTATTTATTATTTCTCAAGTACTCAAAAACACTGACATTTCCTGTCTTTGAAAAGAATCAAATATTATAATTTGATGCACATATTTGTCTAAGAAAAGTCTTATTACCATAAAGTGGTTCAGTAGGCTTAGTTATACACAGTTGTTCAGCTCAAAGTCTCTGAATATAGCATGATACCTCATGGAATAGATCGGGTACTGGTTATTGTGGAAAATTTGGAAAACAGTGTAAACTGAATATTTAAGTTCTACAAGTAGTAAGTAACAATACAATTCCTGGATGAGCATGGTGGCATGCAAGCCTATAATCTCAGAAGCTCAGGAAGCTGAGGCAGAGGGATTACAAATTCAAAGTTTGCTTCAGCAATTTAGGGAGGCCCTGAGCATCTTAGTGGGACCATGTCTTAAAATAAAAAGAATAAAATGGGCTGGGAATGTGGCTCTGTGGGTAATCACCTCTCAGTTCAATTCTCAGAATCAAAATACTACTACTACTGATAATAATAATAAAAATAATAATAACAACAACAACAACATCAATGCCTTTTATCATGTACTTTTTGGGTTCAAGGAACAAACATTGTATCCCCAAAATATAATTTTATATCTCAATTTTAAAATTTATTAAACTGAGACTTAAAATTTATTAAACTGAGACTTTTTACATGAATAGATTACTTTTCTCTAAATAAAAGCACATTTTTGGAAATTATCTGTTCCAAATATTAAATATATTTGCTAAATAATCCAGAAAATAATATTTCACTTTAATAATTATGAAATAAAAAATTTATAAAAAAATCTAAAATATATATCAGTATTCATTTACATTAAAATAAGAAGTTATGTTGCAAACAACTTGAAGATATTTCTAATAGAAAATATTTTAGTGACTTTGAAACATTATTGTATGAAATTTAAGAAAAAAAATACTTGTTGTGTTTATCACTACAATGAGAGGTATGTTTGAAACTAAAAACAGAGCAGGGAGGACGAGCATGAGAAAAAGATTAACATTTAACAGGGATGAGAGGTGGGAGGGAAAGGGAGAGAGAAGGGGAATTGCATGGAAATGGAAGGTGACCCTCATTGTTATACAGAATTACATATAAGAGGATGTGAGGGGAAAGGGAAAAAAAATCAAGGGAGAGAAATGAATTACAGTAGATGGGGTAGAGATAGAAGATGGGAGGGGAGGGGAGGGGAAGGGGGATAGTAGAGGATAGAAAAGGTAGCAGAATACAACAGTCACTAGGATGGCAATATGTAAAAACATGGATGTGTAACCGATGTGAATCTGCAATATGTATACGGGGTAAAAATGGGAGTTAATAATCCACTTGAATCAAATGTATGAAATATGATACGTCAAGAGCTTTGTAATGTTTTGAACAACCAATAAAAAATTAATAACAATCATGCAAATTAAATTTAATGACAAAATTTAGATGTCAAAGATGCACTACTAGGACATGATGGAAGCAGTGGTACATTAGCCTCCAATATCTTCAACTGTTATGTGATACTGACACATAACAGTATCATGTTACCACATCAGTACATACATATTAGCTATTAATGAACTATAGTTAAAACATAATGAAGTATTTCAGAGGATTATGATTTTCTGGCTATTTTAATATTTTAATTTTTAACTGATACACAAATATATAAATGTCTTACGTATTAATGTGGTGCCAACTGAAGTTTGATATGTTTATATATATTGTGTAATGTTTAAATCAGGTTTATCAGATTTACCTTACCTTCCCAAATATTCAATTCTTCATGGTGTAAACTTTCAGAAACCGTTTTTCTCCTTCCTTCCTTTCTTCCTTTCTTCCTTCCTTCCTTCATTTATTTTTGTACTAGGAATTAAACCTAGTGGTGCTTAACTCCTGAGGTACATCCCAACCGTTATTCTATTTTATTTTGAGACAGGGTGTCACCAAGTTGCTAAGGACCTTGCTAAATTGCTGAGGCTGGCTTTGAACTCATGATCCATCTGCCTCAGGCTCCAGAAACATTAGAATTACAGGCATACACCACCATGCTTGGCTCTATCTTCTTGGAATGTATACTGCATATATTTTTATCAATAGTCTTCATATAATACAATAGAGGACATTTTTATTATAAAGTATTACATTTTTCAAAATAATCAATCACTCTTAGCGAACAAAAGTCATATGTTGCATCAGTATCACCTCAAATCTTGAATTCTAGAATGCCATTCTTATCCAAAGAATAACATAAGCCACCATAGTGGAATTTCTATTCACCACATTGGAATTTCTATTCTTAACTAAATCCACTGATTTTCAAATTAAAAAATACAAAATAAAAAATACATTCTGTTCTCAGCATTTACCTTTGAATAGAGTGTGTTTTTTATGTAGTTCAGGATCAACTTTCAATTATAGTAAATAATGCAAGAATAGAGACAAATTTTTTCTTCACAAGCATAGGGATTTTGATTGAAATGAATTTCTATTTAAAAATTTCCTATACTATTTAAACTTTGGTTCACTGAAGCAGATGTCATTGAGTGAAAGGTTCTATAACTCATAATTACCCATTTATAGCTCATTGAGATGAGAATGTGATGTATCTCATGAGAGTAGAATGCTCTACTCTGAGTTACATTATTGCTTTCAGAAGTACCACTTAACTTCCTAGAAGAGATGGTTAACCTCATATGGGTGAAAATATCTGTGACTATTATTTTGTCTTTTTAAAATAACTTCCAAAAATATTGTGGACCTTTACTTTATGAAAATAATGTACTTTTATGTCATTGAATAACAAAGAACCTAATTTTCACTTTTTTACATGTATAGATTAGTTTTCTCTAAATAAATGCACATTTTTATAAATTATCTGTTCCAGATATTAAATATATTTGCTAAATAATCCAGAAAATAATATTTCACTTTAAATATGTATGAAATAAAAAATTTAGGAACAATCTAAGATAAAGATCAGTATTCATTTACATTAAAATAAGAAGTTACATTGCAAATAACTTGAAGATATTTCTAATAGAAAATATTTTAGTGACTTTGAAACATTATTGCAAGGAATTTAAGAAAAAAATACTTATTGTGTTTATCACTACAATGAGGTATGTTTGAAATCTCAATAACAATCATGCAAATTAAATTTAATGACAAAATTTAGATTGGATGTGTGTTCCAATTGCTACATTAACTGGGAAAAATTATAAATAGCACAATTAAAATATTGATACAATTTATTGAAATTATATACCTCATTTAAATTAATGGAAAACACTTTTTTTCTAAAACTTTATTTATTAGGGAAGACTGAATATTCATAACTTTTCAATTTTGTATGATTGGGAAAATTGTTTTCTTTGTGTTTATATGAGAGCAAACTTTTAAAAAATTTCTAACTATGCTGTACTTACTGTATGTATATAATGACATTTTCCAAGTTATTTTAATCCAAAATATTTCTAATATTCTTACACCACTTAAAAATTTCAGGTATTGTGTGTGTGTATGTGTGTGTGTGTGTGCGCGCGCACACCTATGTACACATTTTGTTTTTCTTAATTCAGCCTATCAATATTTAGTGTACACAATGCTTGTAAATTCATTTAATTAGAAATGATCAGGAATGCACATATTTAAAAAGAAGATCAAGTCAAAATTGAGAATAAAAATTAGAAAGTGATGTTCCCTTTTTTAAAAATTTAAATGAGCAATAATTCTTTGTGAGCACATTAAACCCAGTGCTTCTATTAACTGAATATGTGTTAAATATGAACAAAAGTTGTACATAATATATTGGGTTTTTAGGATCCAATATACTTTATTGGCATCTTTTTTGTTGTTGTTTAACATAATTTCTTAATGATAGCTTTGGCATAATGGACAATTATTTCATTGAATACTTTTAAATGCATTTCATTCATTTTAGGCGGGACAAAGGTGCATGGCTAACAGAATTCTTTGTTTTCTTTTGTTGAATCTATTGTAGTCCTTTCCTGAGTGATGGTATAGTGTGCAATATGAATGGAACAACTGCCCTCTGTGGACAAATTAATGATTTGTTGAAAGAAGAGTCACAATAAATAAAAATTGTAAAAGAATTTAACAAATTATGTTATTTGAACTATAAAAAGCAAGTAAATGTTAGTTTAGCTTGTTACATTTTATATAAATAGGTATTTCCAAAGTGTCAATTATTTTCTTTTCTGTTGTATTTTTTTTTTCTAAAAGAGAACTAATGGCTTACCTAGCATATGGCTGCCAAATTAGAATTATTATTTTAGGTTATTATAAATTCAGTTAGTATTAAAACAAAAGATATGTGTTTTACCTTCTTCTTAGTTGACATGCCTCCCAATGATTTTAGTGGTTGAATTATTTTTCCTACATTCTAGACTTTGAACAAATCTTCTTATTACTTACAATATTGAAATAGAATGTTTTTCTAATTTTTTTTCTTAAAAGATACTTAATGACTATTCAGTGCATATTAGAAAAGTATATTGAAATACTCAGTTCTATTGTATACATGCAATTTTAAATATATTTCTGTTCTTTGATCATTCTAAAGGCAAAAAACAAATGGTTAAGGAGACTGTGAAACCATTATAGGCTGTGAATATTGCAGAGGCTTACTTGGTTGTCTGTAGTGTTTAATTACTATTGAACAACTGCCAAATCACTTTGGCTTACAGCCATGGTCATGCTCTTTCATTCTTCTTTTCTCCCATTCTTTTTTCTTTCTTTCCTCCCTTATACAAAAACCTGTGTTTATTTTCTGTACTAGAAAATTAAACATTGGCTAGCCCACTAATAACACCTGGTTTTCTGCATAATAGCTATTCAGTTTGCTTATTTTTAACATAGGTTTTTCAATCTAGTTGGATAAAAATTAGTTTTCAATATGATATTGAATAATATTCAACTTACATTCCATTGAAATACATTAGGAAACATCTGAACTACTTATCACCACTTGACTTCCAACACAATTCTATTGCTCCAAGCTAGCTCTCTTTATTATCTACTGGTTAATCTAATTATTTTTTTTTAACTAACTCAGTTTTAACACCCTTGATATCAATAGTAGTTTCTACTAGTTTTGGAGTTTCAATTTCTATTAAAGCTTGTTGTCTGCTGAGACAAACCTGCCAAAACAGAGCAAATTTTTTGATCATTATGACAACAATCAAAACTACAAACAGCCATGTAATCACAAAACCATGTCTGCACTTCAAATGTATCATGTGTCACACACTCCTTGGCCAGAAGCAACCACAGATATTATTTCTTGAGTCATTTCCTATATAATATTTTAGTTAGAGGTATACTATCATATTTAAATGATAGGTAACCCATATTTTGTGACTTGGCAACACTCTTTATGTATCTCCTCCCCTTTAATAAACATGGATTATTTATCTGGAGAAAGTGTTAGAATATAGCAACTTTTAGGAACCTGCCAAGCACTTTATGCACATTTTGGGTACTATAAAGTTCTGTATACTTATTCTTCTGCTGAATCCTTCAGAATATAATAGAAATCATTTTATTGTTGTAAAAATAAAAATTTTTGTGTCTTAAAACTTGTCAACAGATAGAAGCTTGCTAAATATATTATCTGTTGACCTTAAAATATGAATTTGTAAATTCATGTAGATGTAGTTATTTTTAAATATTAACTAAGATCAAAGGTTTTTTTTTTTTTTAAATATAATCAGGCCAATAAACCTTGGATGGAAGTGAGAAAACATTTCTTAACCTTGAATAACACAAGATTAGTCCCCATGAGATTTTTCATAAATTATTCATATTATCCACCTAAAATTACATCAAATTACCTTATGCTGTCTGCATAAGGGACTTCAACAGAAATGATAGCTATGTAAATTTCATTTTTAGTGGAATGTGGCATATTGAGAATAGTAAGAAAATAGCAGCAGAGGATAAAATTTTATGATCTATTTAGCAGGGTGTTTATAGCTTACCACTTGGTTTCCCACTGCAGTTTCCATATATTCACTTATTGTCATAATTCATTTAATAGTTTGTTTACTAGAGGAAAATTGACAGAGAAATGTCATTTCATAGAAATACGTTCTTGGAGCACAAGACAGAGTCTAATCAGTACAAACATCCAACTTTTCACAAAGACAGAAAAATTTAACTTGGGTTCTACTATTTCATTGTGAACATTGGCTGACATGCCAAGTAAATTTAAGTTTTAAAAGAAAGTTTATATTGAGAAGGCGCACAACACAGCAGTGAGAGGAATGAGAAAGTAAAAAGTATATATGAAGAAAATTAAGCAAGCTTATAGTACTATTATTAAAGTTTATCTGGTAAAACAAATATGTTGTTTTTTCCCCACTTCCTATTAACTTTTGATATTTGATATGTTAGGACTGTATTATAGTGAAGGAGGGGCAGTACTATCACTATTGAAGTCATGAAAGCATATGGAACCAAGCCTGTTACAGCTATCATTTCTTCTTTACAAAATTAAAATCAGATTTATTTACAACAGCATTCTATATATTTGAAGACTTGCATATTTTTACTCATTAGTGATCATTATATTCAGAATATTTTCATTCTTTTACAAAAGTTACGACCAAAACATTTTATTTTGGCATACATATAGAGACACCATTGATAAGGATTGATCATTTACACAATCTGAAATTTCAAGGGGTTTAAATTGGGTTTCTGTTACCTCCAGCTCCATACTAGGAGGCACCACCAATACTGTTTCCAAAGGGAGGGAAAAAGGAGTTATAAGGCACCATTAACAAAATACTTAAGTTTCCTACCAAATATAGCATAAGATACAAAACAATAATAAAACATTAGAGAATGGAATCCTATATGCTCCAAAGTTTTAATTTTACTTCTTCGAGATGCACTACAAGATCACACAGATTTGATAAGCCAAAACACACTTCCATGATCATGCATCATCCATCAACTGGCTTATATATTTATAGTGATTTTCATAAATTCTACAAAAATGGAATTAACTAAAATCAAATTGTTCTTTTGAAAGCACAAGATAGCTAAAAGCCTGATCATCTTTTCCACAGATTTATTTTGCAAGGAGAAAAACTAATCATTGCAATTAAGTGTTGCATTTATTAAATCCTGTGTATTGTTCCTTTTTATTTTATCCACGATGGTGTTCTCTAAGAACCTACTTTTAATTTCATAATCTTCCATTACTTTTTGTTTTCTATTTCATACATTTCTATTATTTTATAAAATTATTTCCTTCTTTTTACTTGCTTTGGGTGTTCTTCTAGTATCAAGGTGGAAATTTAGGAGATACAATTCAGAACTGTCTTCTTCTATAGTTTGTAGTATTAAATGTACTTTTTCTTTACTGATTTCATTGATTCTTAAAAATTGTGGTATGCATGGTTTTTACTCATATTCAACACAATGTTTTTCTAATTTCCCTTGAGACTTCCGTTTTGGCCTCTGTATTATATAGAAGTGTTTTGTTTGCTTATTCTTTCTAGTTCCGTTAGTAATAGTTTAATATATTTCAATGCCCTATCATAAGGATTGTCAAGTCTTCTTAGTGAATTAACACTTTAATCATTATACAATTTTTTCTATATCCCTGGGTGTCATTTTGTGCTTTGTAAACTACTGATTTTGAAATTGACTTTTCCATTTTGATTTTATTGTGGTTTGCAATGTGTATGTATCTTTTTCTATCTTTTATCCATTTAAAATTTTTGAAAAATATTTTTTAGTTGTAGATGAACACAATACCCTTGTTTGTTTGTGTGTTTATTCGTTTATTTATTTGTACATGGTACTGAGGATTGAACCTAGTGCCTCACACATGATAGGCAAGGGTTCCACCACTGAGATAAAATACTAGCTCTATCATCTTTTAGCTTTTAATCTACTTATATTTTTAAAGTTGTTTACTTGTTGACAGATATGATTGGGCCTCTGTATTTGTTTTGTTTAAGTCAACCTGAAAATCTTGTAATGGACATGTTGCATCTATTTATTGTAATATATTTATTGATGATTGGAATTAATTCTGTATTTTATTATTTGTCTTCATTATATTCTTCTCTTTTCTTCTTACCTTTTTTCTTGTTCCTTTTAGATTCTTTTCAACTTTAGGTGTTAACCTTTATTTGTGTATCTTGGATTATTTCTTACCGTGTGTTTCTGTGAGTGTGTGTGTGTATACACACATATAGAACTGTTTTGAGTATATGTATATATGCAGACACATATACATATACATATATATATCATGTCAGTATTCTCAAAAATTATATTTCATCACTATATAAAGTGTATGTTTTGTAACCATGTAGATTCATTTTATACTTCCTTACCAATTTTTTTTTGTAGATGTCATATGCCATATATATATATATATATATATATATATATATATATATATATATATAGTTGTTGTTGCTGTTTGTTTGTTTGTTTTTTAATCTTTTTGGTACCAGGTATTAAACTCAGAGGCACTAAACCACAGAGCCACATCCCAGTTTTATTTTCTATTTTATTTAGAGATAGGGTCTCACTGAGTTGCTTAGCATCTCTCTTTTGCTGAGGCTGCTTTTGAACTTGTGATTCTCCTGCCTCCACCTCCTGAGCCCCTGGGATTACAGGTGTGTGCCACTGTACCTGGCACATTTATATATTTGAGGTTAATAATCATACATAATTTAAGGACTTTAAGAAGATAAAATTGAATTTATTTTATTAATTTACTATTTCTCTTACTCTTTATTGCTAAATATCCTTCCTTTTGACCTTTATTTAAGTCTTCCATTGCTTAAAAATACAATATTTTATTTTTTTCTTTCAAGAAAGACATTCATTAAATTCAAGTTTATATTATTACTTTTCAGTCTGAGGTCTCTTACCAATGACTTTTCTGACTTTTTCCTCAGCTGAGGATGACTTATTTATCTTGTAAGATATTTTTTCTGTGGGCATACAATTTTGGATTATCAGTTCTTTTATTTCATCATTTTGAGATGCATTCCCACTATTTTCTGGTATGTGTGTTTTTTAATTATAAATCAATGCAGATTTGAATAGTTGTGTCCATTGCTACAACCTGCATGGCCATTAATTCAGGTTCCTGACTGGGAAGTGAAGTAATGGAGAAAAGACAAATAGACACACAAATAGAGAAAATGCTTGTTCCCAGTGGTTGACTCTTCTTGGTAGGGAGGTAGTGACACACAACAAGTTCAGCATGTTTATTATGCATGTCTAAACATCAAGATAATTTATTGTAAGAAAAATTTTTCAAAGTGAGAAGAACCAATGTTATGAATAAGAGCAGCCAGATTAAGATAATCAGTTTGCACCCATAACATTCTACTCCTGAGCAGTTGGCATCTAAATTCAAGATCAAGAACTGAATAAGCTTCTTGACTGGCACAGAACCTCCTATTAAACAGGGTATCACCAAAGCTACTGGGCAGTCTCAAATTGATACCTTCTCACCTAGAGTTCCCAAGATAGGTATCACCTCTGTCACAGCACAGTTCAAGACCCATAATATAGTCACCACTCTTGATAGTCCATAATCATATTTTTTTATATAGGTGTTTTCAGGATTTTGTTTTTAGAAGTTTGATTTTTCTCTGAGCTTATCATGATTAGAGGTTACTAAGGTTCATGAATCTGTTATCTCCTATATTTTATTAATGTAAACATTTTGTTTCTAATTTATATATATGTTTTTTCTGCACTGATTTCTTTCTCTTCTTTCTCTGTGACTCTAGTAATATATATCTTAGAACATTCAAGATTGCCCTATTTTTCTATAAAGCTATCTTCATCTTTTTCAATCTTTTTTCTTCTCTTTTCTTTAGAATTGATAATTTCTATTGATTAATACTCATGTATATTGATTCTTAAACTCTGCTGTCACCATTCTGTTATTGATTATATTAAATGAATTGTTTAATTTAGATCTTGGTTTTTCAGTTCTAACATTTTCATTTGATTATATTTTAATAGTTTCTATTTCTATGAGAGAAATAGAACTTGTGTCTTTTCTATTTATTCCATAAAGCTGTTACATATGTGTAATATTTAAGATCTTTGGCCATTACAATATCTGGGTCATCTTAGCATTGGCATTTGTTAATATTAGTTTTCCTTAAAAATAAATAATATTAATTCAAGACTTTGTATGTCAAATATGTAGTATAGTCTCTTGGTTCTATTTTAATTATCTTGATATTTTAAAATTTTTACTTCTTTACTTAGCAGGCAATTGTTCTAATCTCAGTTCTCATGATGTTTGGATTAATCCAGTACATGTGTGACTCAAGGATTAATCTCAGTTTAGGTTGTAGTTTATATTATAATTCAGTTCTTAAAACCCATTACTATCCTGCTTTGGGTCTATCTCTGGATGGAAGAAGTCAGCAGTGAGCCTGATATTTGTAAAGATTCATAGAATAAAGGGAAATCTTGTATTTAACATTTTTGTTTTTAGAAATTCTTACACATTATCTGAACTTTTACTGTCATTCTGGCTGGCCAGAAAATGCAATTTCAATTAACATTTTAGCATCCAACTCCACATTTCTGTCCAGCTTCACAATAGGAGCCTATATATCGGTAGCTCCATGAGACAAAGAAAAAAAAATGTATAGGGGAACTTATCTTTGAATGGGCTAATTTTGATTCCACTTCACATTTTTTCCTCTTTTTCTTTGTATTTCAGTGTCCTCAGATATTTGCTTTTTATATATTTTAATTATAATCAGTGGTAGTTATAGGCCATACTGGGCTTAATACCTTTTCAACAAAATTGGAATCACTTGAAGATAAGGTACATATCATCTAGTGTTTATGTCTATGTATGCAGTGAAGAAGTGTCTGGGCCTGAGAATTAGACCTGTGAGAAGCAGATGGTAGTCAAGAAGTATTGGTGTCTATGAGAATGGTGTGATACAGCTGTTTTTGCCAGTGTTAGAAAAAAATGCCAGCTGGTTTTAGTGGTGACTCCTGGAACAAACTACTATCATTAGCATGATTAAAAAGCATCTGGGATCACTCTTGTAGGATTTTGAGCAGATATGTTGCATAATATATTGAGTTTTTTGAATGTTTTCATTCATGCATTATAATTGTACGTAATAGCTTAGTTCATTTGGCCATTTATTGATTGGGTTATTTTATTTTTTGGTGTCAAAATTTGTGAGTTATTTATATATTCTGGATATATGTGAGTTCTTTATATAGTCTTGATGTATATTGTTCTTTATATATTAATACCCCGTTGGAATAGGAAAGGGCAAAATATTTATCCCATTCCAAAAGCTATCTTTTCATATTCTTGTTTCCTATAAGTGTGCAAAAGCTTTTTAATTTAAAATTACCCCACTTCATGATTCTGGACTTTATTTCTTTAGTTTTAATAATCTTTCTTTGTATTCATAGAGGTCCAGGGATTTAATTCAGGGGCACTTAACCACTAAGCCACAACCTAGCCCTATTTTGTAATTTATTTAAAGACAGGGTCTTACTGAGTTGCTTAGTGCCTCACTTTTGCTGAGGCTGGCTATGAACTCAGGATCCTCCTGCCTTAGCCTCCCAAGCCACTGGGATTATAGGTGTGCACCATCGCGCCTGGCTTAGTAGTCTTATTAAGGAAATTGATGCCTGAGATGATATGTTGAAGTGTTAAATCTGTGTTTTCTTCTAGAAGGATCAGATGGCTGTATTATAGTAATATAGATTTGACTATGTATCTTCTGTTATATTCTATTGGTTTTAATTTCTGTTTTTTTTTTTTTTTTTTTGCTAATACTATGTTTTTTTTTTGTTTGTTTGTTACTTTAGCTCTGTGATAGAATTTGAGAACAGGCATTGTGATACTTCCAAGGACTTGCTGAGGACTGATTTGACCCTTCTGGGTCATTTATTTTTTTCATATGAATTTTAGGACTATTTTTTTCTAGTTCCATGAAGAATGACATTAGTACTTTGATGGGTATCACATTGAATCTGTAGATCACTTTGGTAATGTGGCCTTTTTGGCAATGTTAATTCTGCCCATCCAAGAACACAGGATGCCTTTCCATATTCCAAGGTCGTCGTAAATTTATTTCTTCAGTGTTAATTTCCATCGTAGGGGTATTTCACATTTTTCGTTAGATTTATTCCCAACTGTTTTTGTTTTTCTTGTTGTTCTGTTATTGTTGTTGAGGCTATTCAGAATGGAGTTGTTTTCCTGATTTCTCTCTCAGAAGTTTCATTATTGGAGTATAGGAAAGTTGCTAATTTTGTATATTGATCTTATATCCTGCTACTTTGCTGAATTTATTTATTAGCTCTAGTCTTCTGTAGATTTATAAACTAGTTGTGAAATTATCAATGTTTTTGATGATACAGCAAATAATTTTTTTTCGAATACATTGGATACATGGTTAGAAACTAATAGTGGAATCATGGGTGACTATAATTTTTTGACCCGAGGTAATATAAAATTGCATTTATAAAATCGAGATAGTAAAGTTTATTGGGGAAAAAATTTTGAAGTTAAAATAAAAGTAAAAGTTGTGGGAGGCACATTGGGTTTGTGATAACTTAATCAGTTGCAAATTGAGATCATTTATATATATATATTATATATATATATATATATTCATTCCTGGAATTTCAGGAGAAATGGGTTGGAATTAAGAGTATATAGATGGGATATAAAACCATAGAAATTGAAATTGATCATCTAGAGAATTGTTACAGATGGAAAAGAGGATAGATATAGATATGAGGATTTATTTCTAGGACATTCCTATTCTCACAGCAGAACAGGTAAGAAAATCAATAAGTACACTGTGAAAAGGAAATATAATGTAAAATAAAAACTAATAGTGGCATACAAGGAGGCATATAAGGAAGTATTTCAAGAAAAGGGAGTATGATCAACAAGTCAACTATCAAGTAAAGAAATGAGATCTGTCAAGTAAAATTAGATCTAAGACATAACTTTTTGATTTTAGCAGCAGATATATTATATTATTTATGACCTTCATTAAGAACTTTCAGTGTAGTATTGAGAGTGAATGTCTGGGTGGTGTGGATTCACGAGAGAATGAGAAGAGAAATATTGGGTATGGTCAGTATGGACAATTATTTTGAAGAGCTTGATAAAAGGGGAGTAAAGGAATTATATAAGTTCAAGGAAGTATTTTTTTGGAAAAAATATATACTTGTAATTTGATAAAAAAGTATTACTATATTGCTTCTCTTAATGGTGGCTTCTTTTAGTGTTTTGACTATAAAGCAATTAAACAATCAATAAATACCTATTAACCTCAAAGTATAATGGAATTGACTAAAATGATCTGCTCCTAATAAATAGAGCGTAAGTAGTATTCATAGAGATAGAAGGACATTTTAGTTAGTTCTAGACTTCAGGCATTGCTCTAAGCAGTTTGAAACATTACTGTCCTATCTTCAAAGGGCAATGTAAGGTAAAGAAAGAGAGGTACCAGTATTGAATAAGAAAAGTATTTTCTTCAGTGTTATGAATACTACAATAATGATTTGAACAAAAATAATTCAGGACTACATGTTTAGGCCTGATATGTACATTTCAAAATAAGAAAGCTTTTGAATCAAGACTATATTATTCATTTAGATGACAGAAACATAGATAATAATATGAAAGCTTAATTTGAATAATATTATAATAATAGCAATGTATTCATGGTATTTCCTAAAATAATACTATTTTAGGAAGTTATTTAATATAATTCTTTTACATTCTTGATGTTAAAAGTATGGTGAAATAAAAAAAAATGATTGCTGCTTATCTTTAACATGCATTTTATAGATAATACTTTTTCCTCATAATCTAAGTTCAAACTATTCGAGAAAATGGGGTACAATTTTATTTAAAAGTGACCTTGTTAATGTTTTGTCCAAGTTTCTTTGTTTATAAATGTAGAAATTTAGATATGATGACTTGCCCAAAGTAACCTAGCCAATTTTGACAATGTTTAAATGTATCCTGTGGTTTTTATTACTCTTGATACTTTACTATGCAGAATTATATTAGAGAAAATAAACAAATTAGGAAAACTTTACCTTCTCTTCTTTCCTCTCTTCCCATTTACTACCTGCCTTTTACCTTTTCTTCTTTTTCTTATCTTCTTGCTAATCCATTTTAGCTTTAGTTTTTATTGTTTTTTAAAAAAGGGAATATTTAAGTGTTAATGAAGTGGGTTATGGTTGAAAGAAGAATTATTGTAGTATTTTCCCCATTTCTTTAACTTTGTACATGTACACACATATATACACTCACACATTCCTACTGTCTTTTGGAAGAATGAAAAAGCCATTTGGAATAATAAAAGATCTAAACTTCTAAATTATTTATAGTTTAAAATAAATTTCTATATTTAATAGAATAAAATAGATCAAATATCCTGGAAAAGAAAGAAACAAAAGTAACCCTACAGGTTTATTTCATAAACTCTGGATCAATCATGAGGTTTATGTTTTATGTTGATAATTGATCTATATACCCAGAAGTTAGTGACTTAGGTGTGCAAACAGGCAAGCAGGAAAGATTTTGAATTCTGCTCCTCATAGTTACCAGTTTCTCTTTGTAATTTGCAAAAGATTTTTTAACACCTCTGATCATCAGGTTGCTAATATAGAGAATAGGAATAATAATACTGCCATTTCATAAAGCTGTTGCTAACTTCGAATGATACTCCTGTCATAGTATAAATACTCCAAAGTGTTAATTATTTTTAACATTATTAATATTGGTTTTATTACCATTAATAACACTCTTTCAAAAAAGGAGATCATCCAAAAATTCATGGGCATAATAAGAGTCACTGATTCAGAAAATAGCCAAAAGTAATAGTTGTAAAGTATTAGGTTGCTGGTCGATTTAAAATTCAGCTAGTGACATCATAAATAAATGGGGACATGATACATAATCTAAAGAAATATTATCTTTCTTGTGAGACTTTTTGCATGTATCCATATTCCATCTGAAGGAATTCAATTTTTCTTATAATCAAATTGATCTTCTTATTAGAGTGTTTACCTATAATATTGAATTGGGTTTGAGACTAAAAATAATATGAAAAAGAATTATTTATGCAATTGAGTATTAACTGGCACCACTGTAATTTCTCACCCAGGTGTACAAATGATATAGCAGCATCTCTTGTAGGTGCAACATTCAGTCATAATAAAACTCAGAACATGTTTGTGCATCATAAAGAAAACAACACTGGGGCTGGGGATGTGGCTCAAGTGGTAGCGCTCTCTCCTGGCATGCGTGTGGCCCAGGTTCGATCCTTAGCACCACATACAAACAAAGTTGTTGTGTCCTCCGAAAACTAAAAAATAAATATTAAAAAATTATCTCTCTCTCTCTTTCTCTCTCTCTCTCTCTCTTTAAAAAAAAAGAAAGAAAACGGCACTGATTTTTCTCTGAGAACTGATAATCCTTATTAGCATGAATTGAACTGTGTATCTGTGTCCATAACTAACTGAGCAATGTGGCAGTGGATTGCTTTGTACACATCCCTGTGCTTTGCCTTATGTTCGCCCTGCTGTGCCTATTCCCTCTTCCAGCCCATCCACATGAGAGTGACTCCCCCTCTACCCCTGGTTTTCCTCTTTGGAGATAATGAAGGTAAGCAGGACCATGTGCAAAGCCAAAGTACTTGTCATAGTTTCCCTTATATATTATCTTTTTAAAAATTTCCTTCTGCACTTTTTGAAATTATAGGTAAAGCACTTTTATAACACTTTGTTGTGTGGTCCCTCCCACCTACAGATAGGACAGGTGGTCAAATGTCTAGCACACAATAACTTTTGTCTTTCTATATGTATGAAAATGTCTTTTTAATTTTTCGTATACATGAACCCTTATATATTTACTTATTTATATTTCTTTCAGTGATCATGCTTGCACTGTTGTGCCATCTGAAAATGTAACCTTTTAGCTTCTTTGATGGTATGATTAACATAAACTAAATAAATCCAGCTGTCAAAGCACCTGGGTATTTATAGTTTCACCCTCTCTTCTAAGGCAGAAGAGCTTTTATAACACATATGGTAGGGTGAATCTGGAGCAGATGGACTCATATTCTTTGGCTTTCAATAAGGCAAGAAGGGATAACATTGAATACAGCCCAGATACCACTCCATCGAGGGTGATGAATTGAATGTGTCCTGTACCAGATGATGCCTGGTTGGGGCTAAATCCATTGTAGATGCTTCAAAGCTGGTATTTTTCATCTGTGTTGTTCAATAAAAATAAAAATATTAACATATAAGGAAAATGATAAATATCTTGGCAAGAGTCAATGACTGAAACTGGCATAAATATCTTTTTGCTTATATTAAGGAGAAGTTAACTCAGTGCAATGTGATTTTCCCCTTTCACCTATGTGATAAAGCTTACCTTGACCAATAAGAAATGCCACATTTGAAAAGAAATTCCTGGGTGTGTAAAAGGCAAACTAAGATCTCAAAGTGACAAATTTTACCATGTATCATTGTATAAAAAAGAAACAATTCACGAAGTCTGTCAACCCTAGAAAAGCAGAGACTCCTACAGAATCACCCTGACCAGACAGCACAGATGAAGCAACTAGCAGGCTGATCATTAGTGTCATAGATCTTTGTTGTTTGTTAATAGTGTCTGCCACATATATCCTTTAGGGATCAAATAGGCCATCACTGAAAACCAAGGTCACAAAATTAGTGAGATTTTAGAATAATTTAAATCTGGACAATAAAAAGCTAGTAATCAGTAGTGATTCATATGCTTCTATATTCAAGCCTTTTACCATAGTGTTCTGAGTTTTACAGGGGGGAGAAATTAGTGATTTTCAAGGAGGATGAGGGGTGAGAATGCTCTTTCCTGCAGGGGAACATATGTCCTGATAAGTGATAAGCTTTTTCAAATTACACCTCATCACTACCTAAATTATCTGAAGGCACCAGTGGTATGATGTGTTGAGAATCTCTGACTAGTGAGCTTCACTGAAAGATGATAACATACTCATGATTATTGAGGTGGAAGACAGTTTGAGATGTAATTAATGAATTATCTTCTGACAAAATAAGTTTTCTTATAACTTCCAATATATTGTTAAACAATAGAGAAAGAAACTCCTTCCATTTCAGCAGTTTCCATCTGTGTAGAAGCATAAAGTATGTTTCATGTGAGAGTATGAGACTTACCATCTGCTTTAATGTCTTTGGAGAACAGTTATCAATGACTGCCTTCCAGGGTTAAAATTAATAGACTTAAGCCTATGTACTGAAAGCATCTTTAAGATTTCATCCATTGTGAACATATCCTCTAAATGGCATTCTGCCAAATTTCAGGCTGCCTTGAATTTTGTGACTGTTCATTCCAATATGCATATTTATGTTCTGATTCATTTTTGAACTTTTGTGTTCTATTTTTATCGGTATGATGGAGATAATGCTAAATAGGATTGAGAATAAAAATATTAAATGTGGAAAAATAAGAGTTAAGAAGAATAAATATACTATACAATTTCCCATGGCAATTGATTACATGTTTATTCAGTAGCTTGGCACAGTTGTTTGACTAAAATTTTGATTTCCAATGTCAATTGAGCAGTTTATTCATTTCACTTTAGAGTGTTCATTTTCTGTGATAAAAGCGATGTTTCTGGACTAACTGTCCAAGGATGAGGTACCTTTCTAATAGAACAGCTTGGTTTCAGGTAGTTTGGTCTTACTGGATGTAAATAACTTGGCTATGTGAATGAACTTTGACCATTTCTTGGAAAATAATTTGCATTGCAACTTAGATCAGTCATAAGTTCAGAGAAACTATTACAGTGTTAGAAAAAATATGTCTAAAACACAATAGGAGGAATAAAATTGTGTTATTTCTGTTGTGGAAGTTTGATTTAAAATATGCATTAGAACTATTCTGAAAATATAATCATACTGTAGTGTGTTGAATGTGGCTCATTGTCATTCAGTATTGAGGTAATAACAGAGGCAGTACTATATCTGGAACATAAATCCAAATAAGTCAAGTTTACAACATTGCATCCATCTGTTATGCATGATAGCATGTTTTTTATAATGTTGGTTTGTAAGTTAATGCATATTTTTATTTTTAAAACCTTGGCTTTAAAATATAATCACTGAGAGAAATTAATATTGAATTATAAGCTAAATTAAATTCCATTGTATAGTATGCAATATGCAGCTTTAACTAGAGGACTTAGTCTTTTTTTTCCTTTTGTTAATGGTAAAATTGTTAAAAAATAGAAACCAACCTCAATTTTATTGTATAATTTTGGCCCTTGGAAATAAAATTAATGTGCATGATTTTTAATATTCCCCCTCAGGTTATAATTTAAAAAGGTGAGTCTCCTTCATAATTTTTTAATGCTCATAGCTCTACATCTGCACAATTGTGAAGAAAATGTGTTGATATTTGAGGTAGTTTTATTAATGCATTTATAAAATTTACTCATAGGAACTTTCCATTTAAAATATTTGAACCTTATATAATTGTAATCTAAAAGGCGGGACATTTTCCCTAGATGATACTGCTGTCATTGAATTAGGATTATAATAAAAAGGAAATAGCAATGATTTCACAGAATTTTATTGGAGTTTAAGACTTACAAGAGAACTCAATGTCCAGTTTTGACAGAAACACTAGCATCTCTAAGGAAATAAGAAGAAAATGCACTTCAAATAACCAAAGTATTTGTAAATGCACAGAACATATATGTATTTGAGAAGGATTGGGAAATATAGGGGACACTGTCGTTAAGCAAGTATTATCTCACATGTGTAAGATATCTTTTAATTCAACCTTCAGCAATTTTAATAATATTATCTTTGGACAGTCTGAAAACAAACTACCAATCTTTTCATATCCTTTGTTACCTGAGAATCACCAACTTACAATATAGAATCAATGCAAACATTTGGAAAACTGCCTATAGCTAAAGAAGTGAATTATCTCTTTGTATATCACCTATATGGAAATTAATTTGTATGCCTCAGAATCAATCTGCTTTCCATTCCTCTGACTATATTAATAAGGTTAGAGTCCTAAATAATTTTAAAATTTTATTTAAAAAAAAATAAAGGAAATATTACTTTTAATCAATTTTCATTAATGTATTATAGTGAAAAAATAGTTTGTCAATACATTTTTATTAAAATTTGATTAGCCCCAAAATGCCCCATCTAATAAAAATGAATAAAAACATAATTCAAGGGCTGGGGTTCTGGCTCAGTGGTAGAGCACTCACCTAGCATGTGCAAGGCCCTGGGTTCAATCATCAGCACCACATGAAAACAAATAAATAAATAAAAATTTAAAAAGGTATTAAAAATAATAATTTCCATTAAAAAACATAATTCAAATAGTAACAACAAATTAGATCTTATATAATCATCATGATCCCTTTGAATTTTTGTATTAGAATTTTCCTTGTTTTTTTCTTACTTTTCATCTTTCTTAGCATTCATTTCAGGGTCTTGTGAAATTGTATTGTCACTTTTTAATTTTTAGTTCATTGCAAGTAGTGTGGCATCACTCTAGTGAAATTTTTATGGTTAATTTTTTTATATAACCATATATATATTTACATAGGTAGCTTTCAACACAAATGTCATTTATATTGGCTCAAAAAATCCAATTAATTCAACTTTAAACAACCAGATCTACTTTAAATAGGATATTTAAAAACAGTTTTCTCTTTTAGAATTTTATTCCCCAGCATATGATGTCATTAGATCATATCCTGTCTTCCTCAAAAGTGTCTCTTCCCTTTCTTTCTTTTTCTCCATTTCTCTGGGCAGGTAATTCAGTGCTTGATATATCAAGTAGGTGTGGATTAAATATGGGTAGTATATGCATTCAAAACTGTTGCTAAAGAAATTCTATGAGCACTCTTTGTTAAAATATAAGAGAAGTGTTTCAATTTAGTTGTCTAGAAATATGACAGTGAAATAAAATTAAAATATAATTATTTAACAAAATTAACTACTTTGTATGCTGACATCATTATAATTTTATTTCTAGTAGCAATGAAGTGTTATAATTAGAGCTCTGAATTATTAGAGAAACTCACCAAAAACTTTGGTTTGCAAACTTTCTAAAGTGTTCAAAATATATTTTTTCATATTTATGACTTAATTAAAATTTAATTTTGAATTGAATCATCTTCAACATTATTTCAGTTGAGATATAGTAAGCTCTGTTGTATTTTTTCAAAGCATATCATAAATCCATTAATGTAGATTTGTACATAGAAAATGTAGTTTGTTTAACAAGGGGCAGACAATTTCTGCACTATAAAATAGAGAGGGATTCATATTGGTATTTACTTTGATTGTTTTGTTTTCTGATTTTTAAAACACTATCCTTGTAACACTATTATTGTAACACTACAAGGGACTATAAGCCAACAATATATTTATCTGAAAAATTGTTCTATAAATCATTTGCCCTTTGATAGCTTCAATATCTCCTTAATGCACTTGTCCTGAACAAAAAATATAAATAGCTGGGAAATGAATAATGCTTATAATTTGCAGCAATAATAATGATAATAATAGTAATAATAATAAATAATCTTCAACCTTCTTTCTTGATTGCTTTCTGAAGGTGACATACATTTTGGAGGCACACTGTGGATGCTTATGTTCACACTTAGCAATACTCACTTTATCATGGTTTACATAATGTCTTATCAATGTATGAAGGAGATGGAAGGTGTCCTATAAACCCTATTCCATTTTGTTAGATTCTTACTCTGAGAACATCTATGTTAGAAGTAAAGTGTTAACAAAACATCAGTATTGTGAAAACTTGTAGATGATCTCAAAAAATGAAACAGTGTAGAATAGTGAAGGAAACATCAGTTTTGGAGTCAATCCTGGAAATGAATACTTATTTTATTTATTTTAAGTAGGTATAATAATGCCTACCTCAGATGGTAGGTATACAGAAAAAAAATGGTATAATGTATGTAAAACTCCTAGTTTAATGTTTGAAAATACTTGGTTACAGAGAATGATAACTTATTTTTGTTGTCTTTTTAAAAAATTTTGCTATATCAAGAGTTTGGAATACAGGTGCAACTTGACATCTACATGTTTTTTGAAGATCAAATAATACTGGTGAAGTCAATAGTGGGAAAACAGTGAGAAACATCTCTGAACACACAGTAGATTCCTGTAAGCCAAAAATACCCCAAACTATCTTATTTGCTAGAGTTAGCTTCATATTTGGGATTCAAGAACAATCTGGTGCATCATTTTTTCTTCTTCTAAGATAGCACAGCATAAGATTCCTACAGATGTATTTAACCTAGGTTTTATTTTATCCTTCTATCTATCCACTTATCTAGCCTATTTTTCTACTTACACATTCATGCCATGATGTCTAAATAGACTTGTGTCATTTACCTGTATGTCACTTAACATTTATTTTTAGCAAAAAGATGAATGAAAAGAATATGAATGAACTATCTTTCATAACAAAACATATATATTATTCAAATGTCACAGGAAAATTTTATAATTAGATGATGCTACTTTTTTATTGGCATTGCTTAAGGGAAATGAAAAAGAAAAAACATGTCAGTCTTTGGTAGAGTGTGATATCTTTACTCATAGTGGATTAAATTTAAATGTGAAAATGTAAGCTGAAATTTTAAAAACAAGTTCTAGATACCTTAAATGATAATAGATACCTTAAATGATAATACATAACCAAACACAAAATTTTAATTTCCTTATTTTTGGTATTTTGTCTAGTAGCAATTTAGGAAAAAAAATATCATCAGGAAAGAATAAAATGAAAACCCATTAATTCAGAATGAAGATAACCTGAAGGTAAAATTAAAGAATCTTCAATAATTTAGAAAACAAATTAATAGTGTCTTTTGTACAAAGAGGGAAACCTGTGTGAGATTCTAGGTAATTTAAAACAGTGTAAACAATAAATCTCTCATGCTAATTTGGATGAAATATGTATGCAGAACACTGAATGACAAAAATTTATAGATGAGCAAAAGAAAATGAGAAACAAATAGCTGATGTATATTTTCATTAGATTAAAACATACAGTTAGAAAACAGTCCCTTACAAAACATGATAGTAATGTGAGTTTTAGGAAGAACTGGACAAAACAATAATTCCAGAAACTAGAAATATCCATAAGATCTTCAGTTCTCCTGATTAAATATTCAGTATGTCAACATAGTATATGTTATAATCATTCATCTTGCTTCCATGGACCCCAGAACATAGTATATTTTCATTGTAAACTATTTAGGAAAGTATACTTCATAGCAATGTCTCATCAGAGTACAATAGGAGAGGCATATAGCACAAGGTATATACTCTGAATTTTTCAAAAGTGTATCTTGATACATTTTTGTTGCCTGTCTTTGAGTTACAATTGGCTCTGTGTTTGTATTTTTAATAAATAATATCTGAACATTTAGTCTCAGAGAAGAATCAACTACTTACCTATTAAAAGGTAATTTGCTGGTCATTGTGGTACACATCTATAATCCCAGTGTCTCAGGAGGCTGAGGCAAGAGGATCACAATTTCAAAGCCACCCTCAGCAATTTATTGCAAGCCATAAGCAACTCAGTGAGACCCTGACCCCAAATAGAATATCAAAAAATAATTGGGGATGTGGCTCAGTGGTTAAGCACCCCTGGATTCATTCCCCATACCAAAACAATGTAATGTCACAAACTGTTAAATCTAGTTAAAATACCTAAGGCTTGAAAGTTTCCATCTTCTATTAATCCTAAAATATTTTTTCTTGAGATTATGACCTGATGGTTTTCATCAAGGAGAGAGAAATCATCAAATGAAAATGGGGGTATGTGTGGTGGCAAGTAGTTTCAGGTTGGTAACACTGTATTTAATTTTCATATAATCTGTGCCCATGAGATTTAGCACAAAGTCAGGTCACCTAAAATGAATCCTTTTGATTATAATTAAAACACTTAATCCTTGTTACCAATAAATTTGTTGCATGAGCTGGAAACACAGGCTTTTAGATGACAATTTTAAAAAAATGGATGTTTGAAAACATGAAGAGGCAAATATGTTGGATGTGTATATGTTTTATACTATGACAGATCAACATCAAAAATAATAATGGATGATTAGCAAAATAGTAAGTGAGGAAGCTATCCATAATTATAATTAAAGATAAGTACATAATAATTTCAGTAAATTCCCTTCTTATTCTAAAAGTGTCAGTGAAATTTTATAGCCTCAGTTTTAGTGACTACCTATAAAGAAAAGCAAAATATTTAAAAAGTAAAAGTAATTTTAGTGAGTCAGAGTCTGATACTTAAGAATAATTCACAGTACTTAAAATATAAACATAAATGACCTTAATAATAGAGGGATAAATATGACTATAATTAATTTGTTAATTGTCCATGTGTGCCCTTGCTTCTTCCTTTAAACTTAGCATCTGCTCATTAATTAATTTTTCTGACTTCTATTAAGTGTATCACGCTTTAGCACTGTGCTATTATTGCCTTTGAATCTTTTAAAGATGCAAAAGAAAAGATTTCTCACATGAAATGGCCTACAGTTTTAAATGAAAACAGGAGTCCTGCAACAAATGCAGAATTTTTCTTTGGTGCTGTGAAATATATATTTTCTCTTCAAGTATTCTTTTTATTATTTTTTATTTATATATTATAGCAGAATGCATTACAATTCTTATTACACATAGAGAGCACAATTTTTCATATCTCTGGTTGTATATGAAGTATATTCACACCGATTCATGTCTTAATACATATTATTTGGATAATAGTGTCCATCACATTCCACCATCATTTCTAACTCCCTGCCCCTTTCCTTCCCCTCCGACCCCTCTGCTCTATCTAGAGTTCATCTATTCCTCCCATGCGCCCCATCCCAACCCCACTATGAATCAGCCTCCTTATATCAGAGAAAAAATTCAGCATTTGGAATTGGTTAACTTCACTTAGCATTATCTTCTCTAACTCCTTCTTTTTACCTACAAATGCCATAATTTTATTCTCTTTTATTGCTGAGTAAAATTCCATTGTATATATATGCCACATTTTTTTATTCATTCATCTATTGAAGGGCATCTGGGTTGGTTCCACAGTTTAACTATTGTGAATTGTGCTGCTATAAACATTGATGTGGCTGTGTCCCTGTAGAATGCTGTTTTTAAGTCCTTTGGGTATAAACCGAGGAGAGGGATAGCTGGGTCAAATGGTGGTTCCATTCCCAATTTTCCAAGACATCTCCATTTAAATTATTTTTATAAAAGAGAAAATATAACTAAATTAGTCTGAAAGAATACAAAGGTAGAAATAGACCCTAATAAAATTCTTGACTGAAGCATTGATTTTAAAAAGAAGGATATAAAAGATAAAAATAAAAGTTACTACAGGTATGGGTAACAGGTTAACAGCAATATGATTTATGTATATTGGAAACTATAAGGCAACAACTGCTAAATAATGGAAGATTGAATAGAAAATATCATGCATTCATCGTACTACAAATGAATGGCCTGCTGCGTGGTTTGAACTTAATGTGATAATTAATAAGGCAAAAATAAGAGAGAGGAAATATTTTAAAGCCTATGAAATTTGGTATTGTAAGGAAATTTAGAGGTCATATATTCTATCTTCATATGCAGTCATGCAGCCTAGTCTATAAGTGATCTTTTCCATAATCCTAATATAATGACAAAACTATTCAAATCTCAAAATGAAAGATGTCCTTTGTTGCCTTAAAAAGATCATGTATATTGCATCAATATATATACTTTACATATACAATGGAATGAACATATCTGAGTGTCATTGCTTCCACCCAATGCAGTTATTGTTAAAGGAATAGATTATTTTGTTGTGTTCGAATTTTTAAAAAAATTAATTATGCATAATTGATTGATGAACTTCATAACCTTCTACTTCAAAGTATGGTACCTTGGCATTTTTAATACTTTAAGCTGAAAAAATATGAGAAAACAGAAGAAGCAGGAAAATCATTCTTAACCACTCTCCCATTTCTCACATGAAGCAGGTCATGAAAGTCGGGACAATTATCTGTCTGTCCCCTGAATCAGGTCATAATATATTCATTAGAGAAGTATCCCATTATATACCCAGAGGAAAAGAACATGTTTATCTCAGAAAACAAAGTGGCACAGAGAAGACTCTGAACAAATGAACTTCACTGTTCCCTCCAGTTTATTGCCATTAGATCATATTCCCTTTGTCCAATCACATTTCTCCACAAATATCCACTTTTCATCAGACCTAAATATAAAAGTATACATTTACTTATTCCTTCATCTCCTTATTATTGTCTTCAGTGTCACTTATATTAAGTTAATCTGTATGTATTTCTCTTGTTAATATGACGTTTTGATATGTGCTTTGTCATGATCCTAAAATGGATGAAGAAAAGATGTTTCTCCTCTTCTACAGGATAAACCTGATATATTTATACTTCTGTGTTGTGACATTGTAGGTAGACATGCATGGGATTTTTAATGCTTTTGTGTTTGAAAAACACAAAGAAGAAACCTGGCCTTTCAATGAATATCAAGCTATGCATAAATACATAACTGAGAATTAATCTGGGTATTAGATGTGATTGTGAATTAATAGCTAATAGCACTTATATAATAAAACAGAGGTTTTTTTATTAGAACTGGCATAAAAATAAAGAAAAGAGGAGTGTCTTTAGGATCATATATCTGAAGCTAATAGCACCAAGTGGGCTACAATAATACAAATAATTTATCTCTTGTATTGTCCTAGCAATCTCCTTGTTTTATGGCCAATTCTAGTATATTAAAATAGGAGTCTAGTACTTACAAGGACAAAGAAATGTGACCTAAGCTTGAAGGAATATAGACAGATGACACATTGATTCAGAGACATAAGATCTTCCTCCGTATGATGACCCCAAAATGCAGTTTTTCTGGAAGTATGTGAATCAAGTCAACTTGCGTATGATATAAAAACATAGCATAGAAATATGTATATGGGAAAGTATTAAAAAAGTACTTGAGTTAAAAAATAGACGCAGGACATAGGATTTTAAATAAATGAAGAGACAGTTAAATTAGATACGATGCCAGTTAGTGAATTTTTGTTTATTTTTTTTAGTGTAGCACAGGACACCCCACACATTACATTTAAAGACTCATGCTCTTTAATAATTTCTTGAAGCATTTTTCAACATTCTGTGAATTTCTTGAGAGTTCAGGTTGAGATAGGTAAAGAGGCATCAGTGAAGAAATTCAACTCTTTCCCTATCTCCTCCCTCTACCTCTTCCCCTTCTTTTCTTTTCATCTACTGATGTACTAAGGACATTTTAAGCAAAATGAGTTCCAACAGAATGATACACTCAGAAACATTGGAAGATTAAAGATTTTTAAAACAATAAGCCAAAAGATGTTGTTAATTACAGGATATTATATAACAGCATTGAGTGCAAAAGTTACCTTTCAGAGACATTTCTTCTTAATAATTATATTTAATCATCATCCTGTGATAGCTAGTTTTTTTTAAATTTTAATTTCATTCTCTTTTATTATGAAATGCTAATTTGCTTTTTCCTTTTGGATTCTCCATAGTGAATATCATTTTAGCATCAAAAATGTTAACGATTAACTTTTCTTTTATAATCCATTCTTTCAGTGATTTATAATATGCAAGATATTATATTTTTAAATATCACAAAGTGCTTAGAAAAAAGGATAAAAAATACCAATTAATCCCAACATGGATTTCAATAATTCCCATCAGTAAAATTCTGAGAATTAACTTCAAAGTGTATCAATGAAGAGATTGCTTGGAAGCTACTTTATAAAGTTGGATAATATGAACTCTAAAATATTTAAATTTTAACAGTAAATCCACTAACATTTTAGAGACTGTCAGGATGAAAGATATAATATTCAGATTTTGGATAGAGATCCTCAAAGTGCTTATCATTAAATATAACCTTGATGTACTAACTATATAGAAACTTAGATAAATGAAATAATTAAATTAGATATGATTCAGGTTAGTGAATTTTTGTTTATTTTTTAGCGCAGCACAGGACACCCTAGCTAACATGATTTTTTCATCCACCAGTCATGTGTGATAAAACTAATTTATCTTCTCTAATGTGTTAAAATGAATGATTCTACAGGTAACCTTATTTAAATATCAACAAATTATAGCATAGATTTGAATAATGCCTCAAATTCATCTGGCAATAAAGAATTAGGTTCATATACTTTGGACCAAATTAGAAAGGTTTAAATTTATAAATAACAAATTATATTGAGCAGAAGATCTTTCGTATCTTCTATCTCTAGAAAACTAGGGTTTTTATTTTATTTTATTTTTAAATACATGACAGCAGAATATGTGTAATACAAAGTATTGTATATAAAGTGTGTTCACACCAATTCATGCCTTTAAACTTGTACTTTGAGGTTTTTTTGCATTATAATTTTTATTCACATATATACCACAATTTTTATATGTCTGTTTATATATAAAGTATGCTGACACCCAATTCTATTTTTCATACATGTACTTTGGATAATGATGTCCATCACATTCCACTTCCCCTGCTAATCCCCTGCCCAATTACTTTTCCTCCCACCCCTCTTCCCTATCTAGAATTCATCTAATTCTCCTATACCCAAAGGACTGAAAAACAGCATACTACAGGGACACAGCCACATAAATGTTTATAGCAGCACAATTCACAATAGCTAAACTGTAGAGCTAAATTAGATGTCTTTCAGTGGATGAATGGATAAAAAATGTGGCATATATACATAATGGAATTTTACTCAGCATTAAAAGAGAATAAAATGATGGCATTTGCAGATAAATGGATGGCATTGGAGAAGATAATGCTAAGTGATGTTAGCCAATCCCAAAAAAACAAATGCCGAATGTTTTCTCTGATATAAGGAGGCTGACTCATGTGGGGTAGGGAGAGGATTTGATTCTTTATAGTAAGATAGACCACTGGGAAAAATATGCTTAGGAGGTTATGGAGTCATCTCTTCCAAATATAATTGAAAGTAGGACTTGAAGCATTGTCACAAACGACTGAAATTCAGTCTTGCAGTGAAGAAAGAGAAGGATTAGGATAATTTCATGTTTGTTTCTATCCTTTGATTGCATGACAATTCTGAAAGAGTAAAACATGTTATCAAAAGCCTTCAATTCATAGAAGTTCTTAATTTACCCTCATTTTTTTGTCATGCTGTATGTTTTGCTAAAGCCAAGCCAGATTTTAATTTCTTTATTATTACTTAATAACACCTATATTTAACATTTGAGAGTCAACTTCAAAGTATCAAAAAGCAGAATTAATAAAAAAAAGAATAAGGAAGAATACTATTTTCACCCTGAATATCACCCTATATTTTTATTCATTTCTTATTGTATAAATTTAAAGTGTACACGTGATATTTTGACAATGATATACATTGTTAAATGGTTACTATAGGTACCAAATTAAAATAGCCATCATCTCACATAGTTGCTTTTTGTGTGTGGTAAGAGAACATAAGTCTACTGTCTTTGGAAATTTTCATTACACAATATTGTACTAGGGTTTTCTAGAGGAACAGAATCAACAGGAAGTACAATTATGAAAGGGAGATTTATTAGGTTGGCTTATGAGATTAGAAGCTGGATAGTCCACAATGGCTGTCTGATTTCCTCTAAAATGAGGAAAATCTTATTACATAGCATAGGCATTTTCTTTTGGCATTTCTTGTGTTGAAAACATGAACATATAATTACAGTCAACTAAACAGAATTAGGATAAAGCACATATTTGAAATGTACTAACTTTTAAATTAATTTCTAATATGGTAGTTTAAATCTTCTCTATAATAGATTATATTAAGCTATTAAATTGAATTTGTTTTACTCCATACTATTCTTAGATATTAATTCTCACCAGATATAGAAGCACAATAGCCATCAAACAAGAGAAAAAGGAGAAATTGGATCTCTTGTCAACCTACTAATTCAATATTTATTCCGTAATATGAGAGTGTAAATATTCAGTTTTCAATGAATGTACATGTTGAATAATATATACAAATATAATATTTAACAATTGTGGAAATTGAGGATTAAAGAAGGATATATTACTTGCACAGTTCATACACAAATGTAATAATTGGACATGGACTAAAACCCAGTCTCAGAATTACATTTAAATTTTGCATAAGACCTCAATTTTTATTGCACTCCATCCATTCTGCCAAGAAATATTCGGGAGGGCTGTTGTCATTCAATGGTTAAGCCCACAAAGAGCTCTGGAGTCATAATCTTGTTTGAATTTCAGCTCTATTATTTTATGTCCTATCTGAACCTCAGTTTTCTCATGTACTAAACATAAATTAAAGGCATGTCATGGAGTTGTTGAAGGGATAATTCATGAAAAAAGAGAGTTCTTGATATAGTCTATGTATAACAAACATTAATATATTATAGAGTTTTTCTAAAAATTGAAATTATACAATTGTGTTATTTTTTTAAAAATAACATTTCATATTATATTGAATAAAATATTTATTATAGAGTTTAGGAAATGACAAAGAAAAGTCTACTAGTTTATAGCCATCCCAGATCATCGGAAATATTTTTTTTTCATACAAGAATGCACTCATACAATCACACCAAGAATACAATAGCACAGACCAGAAATTAGAGGTAAATTTCATTCAGAAGGTTAACGTTCTTGGGTTAGAAATAGAACATTAGAGTTTTATTTACAAGTACATAACCTTATTATATTCCAATAGGAGTAACAAGTACAGTGGAAAAGTTATAGAACGGTGCATTAAAGAAATCAGAATGAAGACATAAATAATTTTAAAATTCATATATACCACATATGAGTATATGTATCTATACATGTATATACATATTCATGTGCATATATATATACTTGAAATAAAGTAGTGCACATTTATCTCCCTTTATTTTGATGTAGGGTCTTTGTCTTATACACATTAACTAATTAGAACCATGCCCCATTTTTATTCTATAAACCACATCCATAATACAGTCTGTGATTTCCAGTTCTTATTCCCATAAAATGGAATATGTAATTAAACACTCTTCAACTGCTTTCTGATTATGGGATGCTTCTAGAATTTTATAGTGCTTTTCCTGAACCTTCTGCAGTTCTCTTTGTGATAAGGATTTTTGCACTTTGCTCTTTACAAGACTTTCTGTAAAGTTCAATGCCATCTAATATATATATATATATATATATATATATATATATATATATATATATATAATGAGATAAGAAATTATCTCTATATTTTGTTAATTAACATATGATTTTAAATAAATTAAATAATTTCAAAAGCAAGATCAGCTGATATAAGCATCTACTTTTTCATAAGCATGAAACTCATTTTGGCAGCAGAAGTAAGTAATCATACATAGAAGGCAGCATCCTACTTGAGGTCATCCATCACACTGACTTCATTTAATCAATATGTTTTATTCACTGTGTGAATAATGTGATTTGTTTAATCTAGTGGGCTGATTAAGTACAGGTCCATCAAAAATTTCTAATTTCTTAATATGGTGGAATTTGCAACATCAGAATAAGATACACAGTTGTGAAAATTTTCAATTTTTGATCATTCTAATATCTCAATAATTGTATTTGCAGTCTGTGCATAACATTCACAGTTATCTGACTGCTACATGACAGCAGCATGAGTCTGTAATCACAGTTACAAATATTTGAATGAAAATAGGTGTTATGCATGGTTTTAAAACAGTTAAAATCAGAGCACCTTGGGTCCTTATGTGTAGATAAATTACCTCTGGGATTTTGTAAAAATTCAGGCTCTGATTTACTAAATATTATGTGTATTTTTCCACAGTAAAATACAAAGAATATATAGATGACATATCCTATCAATATAATCTTTACTCTGAGAGTAGAACCTGGAAATGAGTTTAAAGTTATCCAATTTTTTTTTAAGTATTGGAAAATTAGAAACTACTGATTGCAATGGAAAATTTCAAATATTTTCTAATTATTCACCATTTGAATTCTGGTTAGGACAAAATAAAGTTCTATCTTTGATTCCATCAATTTTTGTTAATAGGGAAAATGATATATATTTGCTTAGAGATATATTCTTTAAATTTTGTTGCACTCAATATAATTTAGAAATATTTTCATGATAAGAAAAGCAAAGAAATCTGATTAATTGGATTGGTATAGTAAAAAAAACCACAAACTTCTAACCTTCTGTTTTTTATAATTAAAATTTTAACAACCTGTTAAAAATTTTTATTAGTTGTTGATGAACTTTTATTTTATTTATTTATATGTGGTGCTAGAAATTTAGCCCAGTGCCTCACACATACTATGCAAGCACTGTACCACTGAGCCACAATATCAGCCCTTAACAACATTTTTTTGTTAATCACAAAATAACTAAGTGGATGCATTGAAACAAAAATTTTCCTTTAATTATATCAAGTTCTTCTTAAGCTAAATTCAATAATTTTTAAGGGTTAACATGTAGGAAACAAAGAGACAATCAGTAATTATTTGAATGGGTATTAAAATATGAACTGCTTAATTACATCATAATATTTTATTAATCTGCATGTATTTATAAAAGAACTGAGATGAAAGCTGAAGGACTGTTAGAAATGATATTTTAGTGCACATATTTGTGTGAATTCTGTTTATTAATAATATCTATGTGTGAATATGGTTAGACACGTCAATGGATACACAGATGGATAGGGATAGATATATATTGTATTCAGCATTAATGCTTTCAGAGCTTATTTATTTATGTATAGACTCATTTAGCAAAACAAAAAAATTATCAAAAGACCACTCTCAGATCCAAATGGTCTGGATCTAAATACTAATAGCTTTGAAAACTTGGGCAAATTTAATCACTCATTTTCTTTTTTTTGTTAGTGTGTTATAGTTAAACAATAGTTTGGTTCATTTTGACAAAACCATATATGCATGGAATTTAATTTACTCCATTTCTGTCCCCAATGATGCCTCTTTTCCTCCTCTCTTAATCACTCATATTCTAAGTTTTCTACCATCTAAAGTGAAAGCTTTCTGTAATAATGAAAAGAAGTTTAAGCTCTCACTCTAATAGTATGAGTACAGGAATGGTATTGAGAGCTGGACACGGTAGTGCATGCCTTTAATACCAGTGGTTGGGGAGGCTGAGGCAGAAGGATCATAAGTTCAAAGCCAGCCTCAGCAATTCAGCCAGTATCTAAGCAACTTGGCAAGGCCCTGTCTTAAAATAAAATTAAAATGGCCTGAGGATGTAGATCAATGGTCAATGACCCCTGGGTTCAATCCTTGGTAGAAGAAGGAGAAGGAAGAGAAGAAGAAGGGAGGGAAAGGGAGAGAAAAAGGAGAAGAAATGGTATTGAATAGCAGAGTTCAAAGCTGAAGATATCTAAAGATAAAATGAATATATATATATATATATATATGTATATATATATATTTATATATATATATATATATATACAAACACACACACACATATATATAAGAAACTATTACAATAAAATGGATTATTTGTCTTCTTTTACTTCTATATTTTTGTGTTTGTTATTTTCTTCTGTCCCTTTCTTACAAATTAGGTTATATACACAGTGAATGACACATATAGAATTTTAATTATGTTGCCTTTTTATGGATATGTCAATATTTATAACAGAGTTTGAGGTAGACCAGTTCGTCTCCTAAACCTATTGTATTTATGCAAATAGTAATGCTACCATTTATGCAGTATGCAAATTTATATTAATTTGGGATTATAAATTAATGATATAGACCAACTGACTTCCTTGATTGCTAAGTCAATGTGAACTAGTAAAGTGGTTTATTTTGTTGTCTTATTGGATGATAAACATTTCAATTGGACCACTACATTCTACAGCACAAAAACACGGAAAAACATAGCAAGTATTATAATCATGATTAACTATTCTGAATTTGATCTTAATTAATATTGTTTTATGAAAAATATAAGAGGGTAAATTATTGTCTTAGATATTTGAAGTATAAATGTGTATTGATGCCAAGTACAGTGGCACATGCCTGTAATTTCAGCTACTCTGGAGGCTGAGGCAGGAGGATCATGATTTCAAAGCCAGCCTCAGCAACTTAGTGAAGCACTTAACAACTCAGTGAGATGCTGTCTCTAAATGAAATATTCAAAAGGGCTATAAAACACACACACACACACACACATGCATTGATCTTAAAAGTTACATTAAGTTGTGGAGATTACATTACAAAGAAGCAATGTGATGGTAGATGATTGTAAACTCTTTGAGTTATCTTTCTAATCCATAGTCAAATTTATGCACTTAAAATTGCTGTCAAATTCAGTCATATAAATGGAATCTACATCAATTATTTACTCAACAGAATTAAATTATTTTTCTTGCTAATGACACTACAAATAATATTGTTTTTTACTTTCCTCAATTATCCAATGAATTATTTTTCAAAATATTTTTTCCTGCTAAGATAGTTTATGATCTATGTTTTTTGAAAACCATAGAAGGTACTTTTCTATTTGACATAGTTTTCAGATTATTCACTTTCTTAAATTTCAAGTTTATAAAATGATTGCTTGTATTTTCAAATCAGGTCTAATTTTATGGTCCTTTAACTCTTGTAATAGTTATATTGATAACATTTTCAATTACAGCCTTACCTACTTGTAATATTTATGTATGTTTATGTAGGGTTTTTATGCTTCTTCTAAAATTTTAAATATCAACAATAATTTAATAGCCTGATGTTTTATGTTCTGTATCTCTTTTATTGTAAAATTTTATTTATATGAAATATAATGAATAGGCAAATTTACTTATACATAGATTAATTTGGATCAATCACCTGTTGGAAAATGCCAACTCAATTGGCAATTTAGAAAAAAAGGAATTTGTAGCTGGCAGGATGGCATATGCCTGTAATCCCTGCGACTCAGGAGGCTGGTGCAGGTGAATTGCGACTTTAAGGCCAGCCTCAACAATTTGGCAAAACCATGTCACAAAATAAATGCTGGGTGATGTGGTGCAAGCCTGTAGCCTGTAATCTCAGAGACTCCAGAGTCTGAGTTAGGAGTATCACAAATTCAACCAGTCTCAGCATCTTAGTAAGGACTTCAGCTACTTCGCAAGACCCTGTCTCAAAATAAAGTATAAATAAAATTGTCTGGGGATGTTGCTCAGTGGTTACTGGATTCCATCCCCAGTACCTAAATAAATAACTGGATGGGAATGTAGCTCAGTGGCAGAGCAACCCTGCGTTCATTCCCCAATACTGAAAAAACCAAAAATGGCTTCTGAAATAAAATCATTTAGACAGCATACCAAAGACAAGACTGTTCAAAAATAATCTGGGACCATTTCCTCTATTCACTACAGTGTTCCCAATGTGTACCAAGGCCTGAAACATAATAAATAATCAATGATTGTATCTTAGTTCAACGAATATCAGAAATGCTTTCTTTTGCTGTTTTAGGTTTGGAAATTCTGTCCAGACAAGGTAGAGTAAATAAAAGAATTCTTTCTTTTATATTACCTAAATAAAGGATTTAGGTGAATTAAAGTTATATAGAATATAGCATTGGCATTGCTACATGATGAACAGGACAGGATTTCAGGTACTCTCATTGGTAGAAAATTCATAGTTTGGAAAACAAAGATAATGCTACTGAAGGATATTTTCTATGAAAGAAATGAGTAAACACAAAAGTCTAACAAGCAGGCCATTTAAATGGAACAGTGGCTAGATGTAGAAATGGACTAAAGATATTTCTTGTTTTTGTTCTTAGGTTTGGTTTTCTTTTTTACTGGACTAGAATGAATGTCGCAAGGTAATTGTGGCACATATTTTCACTCATTCAAAAAGTATTTATCAAGTGATGAAGGGAACTAGACATACTAGACACTATTTAATCTATTTTAACATAAAAATTTCCTGAATGTACTAGAATCCATCAGTTCTGAACAAATAGTTTTGACAAAAATTATTGTGAGGGGATTTATTATTGAATTATATGCTCCTGCTTACAATGTATCATTTTTCCCCAGACTATGATTGGCTTTTGATTATTAAAGGCCTAAAAATATTTTCACTATAATATGTTTTTTTCCTCACATCTATTGTCCAGAAAACATATATACTTTTTAGCAATTTAGGTTTAGCAATGTCAGTGCTACATTCTATATAAATTTAAGACACCTAAATCCTTTATTTAGGTTATATAATTAATTATAAATTATATATTTCAATGTCTCTCATTCAAAAATTTTGAACCAAAGGGAAAAGCGACTGCTGAGAATATTATGTGTATATGGTTAAAGGAGCTCATTTTTTAATTGAGAGGGCTTATAATAAGTTCTCAGAAAATAGTGATACTTGCACATAGTTTTATGTTGAATGAATAATGATGCATTACCTTTAGTTCTTTTTTATATGATCCATCTGACCATTTTAGGAGTAGCAAATATTTAATGGAAAGAATATAAGGTAATTAGGACATTCATGCTTATCTAATTCAAAATCACATCGCATATACTTTTATTTATTTATTTTTTTACATAGCATATTCTTTTAACTTAGTTGATATTTAAAAAAAAATCTCCCCCAGTAGGGAAAAAAACAATTCTTTGATTTTACTTAAATAGTATTTTCATATGTGCATATTTCTTTCTGACATTTGACAATTCTCTTATACAATTTCAGAGTACTGGGAGAAGATTAGAATAATTGATTGTTGTACATTAGGAAACTCACATTTTATTTTGGGTATTTAGCGGAATTTAAAACAATTCTCTTCTAATTTCTGTAAACAAAAGTACATGTTGAGCTGAAAGTTAATTTTACTTTAAAAAAAGAATCATTGGGTAAGTTTTTAGTGAGTTGTGATGATTCAAAATAGATGAACAATGGTAATTTCTCTTCATGGTACAGTAGAAAGATTTAAACTGAATAGGAAACTATTGCTACTTGGAAACCGGAATACATCCTCATGTTATATTTTATCCAAATGTAATAAACATTAGAGGACTGGATAAGACTGGCATTTTGTTTATTCTAATTTGATTTATATGAAAGAAAAATGTATTTTAGTTCATATTACACATATTAGAGCACACTTTTTCATATCTCTGGTTATATACAAAGTATATTAACACCATTTGTGGCTTCATACAAATACTTAGTGTAATGACGTCCATTTCATTTTTAATAAATGTATTGATTTGTCATAGTTTAGATTCTTGGGCTAATTTTCAGTCAGATTCTTAGTCGTATTAACCTGCATATTTGAGTTAATATTATATGGATTCCTCAAACTGGCTAGAAGAAACAACATTTTATGTTTGAAGATAGTAAAGAAGTAAAAGGAGAGATTAATACTTAGGAATTCAAGCAAATACAGAAACAAATTTATAGTATATAAAAAATTTATACCTTCTCCCTTGTTATGTAAAAAGTAGATCTTGAGCAACATTTTATCTCTTAGTGGTATGCTTTCCTTTTATAAATACCAAAAATATAATATTTATATTTTGAGCATCCAAAGAGCCATTACTTTGAATCTGTGTCTTTTAATCATGAAGTGCATATGATTTCTAAGGCAGATAGCATTTGGTTTATTCAAAAAACCTTTTAACATGTCTTGTGCAGTCAGTTAATCTGTCAGACTGATAAAATAAGTCCTCTGTACTCCTCCTCTTGCTGTGCATATAAGCTTTTATTTAATTCAGTTTGAAATAGCTTGCTTCTACTTTTTATTTCTTCTTCATGTTTGTAGCACTGTCTTCTATGCTTTGTTCTTTGCTGACATAAAATATTTATCAACATATCATCTAGGAAGATCGGTTCTCCACAGTAGATACCCAATATGTTTCACCACATGGAAAGTGTCTCTTCTTGTTTATTTCTAAAATCTATAGCCAAATTCCCATATGTTAGGTTTGTTCATTGATATTTGAAATGTAAAATTAAATTATTTTATGCATAAAATTAAGTGTGACTACTGCCATTCAATACTGAATTTTAAAGTCATTTAGATCTAAACTAAAGAAATGTTATACTTGTTTTCTATATCAAGAAAACATGGACTTGGAATTTATTTCATTTCATCCTTATAATTATCAAAATGGAAAAATAAGTGTCCAATAGTTGTTTTTAATATTACTTCAAAATAATGTCAGAATTATTAAACAACATTAGCCTAAGACTATATATTTGTATGTGGCCCATCATTTTGAGGTCCATTCCTTTCCCCAAATGATAAAATAAAACACCTAATCAGTTGGTTGCAAAATGAAAATTCCCCACAAACTTGTGTTCAAACTCTGTCACAGAATTCCCAATTTAAAAAAAAAAAAAAGAATTCCCAATAAATTATATATTAAAGAGAAAAAATATAAAATATTGGAAAATAAGTTAAAAATCTTCAGTCATTAAAAATATCAGAGAGTAACGCTACCATTAAACTGGCATTAGTTCACTGAGATTAAAAGAAATCAAAATTTTAGTTGATACTAACCTTGCAAATGAAAATATGAAAAAAAAATCATAAAGAGAATTATCAATTCAGATTTTACTTCCAACATTAAACTTTCCCTTTCCACAATTTATCTGCTTAAATGTGTAAAACAAAAATATTAAGATGTATATCATAAAATAATGAATCTATTTGGAATTTTATAAGTCATCTATAAAGATACATGTATCTAAATTAAACATTAACAGAAAAATTCACAATATACTTTTCATTTTGTAGTAAATTGCAAATTGAAATTAATAGTACATTGTTTTGGGAGAAATATATTTATGACAGTGAAAGACAGTTATTAAAACTAGTTCATGTATCCTAAGGATTTTGTTTGTAAAAATATATCAATTTTTGCAACTATAGACTTGATATAGATATTTTTAAAGAAAAATTATATCATCTATTTCTCTTTCTATTATGTATGCTATATGTAATAGAAATACATATAGTGTAGTTTTAATATAAATGTAGATCTGCATATACTGTATTATAAATCCTTCTCAAATGGAATCTCTTTGTCTTCAAGCTATGCCCTATGTTCTGTGTAAAGCCTAATATTTTTAGGGAGTCCTATAGTCATCCACATGGGCAAAATAACTTTAAGTGTTTTAGTAAAAGTATTATATTAATCTCATGCCTAGTTATGCTTTAAAGTTTTTAAATTATCTGTTTTTAAATTAAAGTGGATCATTAAATTAGTTTGAAACAGAATAAATAGATTGGTAAGAATATGAGGGAAAAGTTAAAAATATTTATTTAAAAAATAACCCGTCACAACTATTATGTACAACCATAATGTATCAATAAAAGCAAAAAAAAGAGTTGCTTTTTAGAGATTTGTACTTTATTTCTGTAGTTATAATTAAGGTTTCCCAGCCGGTATTAATGACAGATGCCTGCAAACTGAGAGACTCTAGGGGCTAAGGCAGGATGATCTTAAGTTCAAAGCCAGCCTCTGCAACTTAAGGAATCCCTGGGAATCTTAGAAAGACCCTACCTCAAAATAAAAATAAATAAATGAATAAAACTGGGGAAGTGGCTCAGGGCTAAAGGGCCCCTGTGTTCAATCTCAAGTAAAAAATTAAGTAAGTAAGTAAGTAAATATATAAATAAATATTTACCTCTGCTTTTTTTTTTTTTTCTGTGAATAGCCCAAAAATGTGTATTGACAAGCCATCCAGAGCTAATACTGGGTAAACTTATAAAAGAAAATTGTACCAAATTTCACAGGGAAGAGATTCTAAAAGTTAAACCATTATAACAGTGTGCAGATTGTACACTGTTACTTTTGAAGTATGTACTGTTTCAGCATTAAATCATGCAAAGGAACATACTTTAAAAATTAGTCTCTCTATGGACTGGAAGATCAGAAATACCACCAAGTCCTATTTTAAAAATGTCTTAAATTAGAATTCATACACTCAAGAATAGATTGAGTATTAAAAACTGTGAAATGTTTAAGAGCTACAATTGTTTCAAACATTTTAAGTAGCTTAGTGGCAGATTTCAGAAATATTGGTTTCCTAATATTTTCTTTGCCATTCTAAAATAACTAAGGGTCTAGCCCTCAATATTTTGCTTTTGGAATTTCACAATGTCATTAAAATTTATATATTATCATAACTGCTTCATGCACCTCCTAAAACAGTGTTATCAGGGCCTTAGGTGGAACTTTTCCGTAGAGGATGAAAGCATTTATATTCCCTAATTCCCATTTCTAAAACACGCAGAGTCCTTTATGAATCAGTTTTCTTAAGTTCCTTTTTGGAAATAAATACATTCTTTAAAAAAGAATTTCTCACTTAAATACTTAAACTAAATCACAAGAATAGAACAATTTTTCAATGATTAATAAAGTTAGATTGGAGAAAAATAGTTGAGAAAATAACACTATCACATAAGTCTTTTTCTGTAAAGCTATTCAATTGTGTATTCACAAAATTTTTCTTTGTTTTTATTGTTAGAATGAAATATGAATAGCTAAGATTTGCTCCATATGACTTTGAACCATTTAAAACACTAAGGCTATGGACTGGGGCTCTAGCTCAGTGGCAGAACAATTGCCTAGCATGCATGAGGCACTGGGTTTGAACCTCTCAGCACCACATAAAAATAAAAAACAAATAAAATAAAGGCATTCTGTCCATTTACAACTACAACTTAAAAAAAAAAAACACTAAGTCTGTATTTTGAGGTTGAATTTTTCACCTTAATTTTTTTTATTGGTTGTTCAAAACATTGCAAAGCTCATGATAAATCATCTTTCATACATTTGACTCAATTGGATTATGAACTCCCATTTTTACCCCAAATACATATTGCAGAATCACATCGGTTTCACACTCACCTTTTTACCTAATGGCATATTAGTGATTGTTGTATTCTGCTACCTTTCCTATCCCCTACTATCCCCCCTCCCCTCCCCTCCCATCTTCCCTCTCTATCTCTTGTGCTGTTGTTCAATTCTCTCCCTTGTTTCCCTCCCCTTTCCCCTCACAACCTCTTCTATGTATTTTGTGTAACATTGAGGGTCTCCTACCATTTCCATATGTTTTCCCTTCTCTCTCCCTCTCTCACCCCCCAATTGTCTTTGTTTAATGTTAACCTTTTCCTCATGCTCTTCCTCCCTGTCCTGTTCTTAGTTGCTCTCTTTATATCAAAGAAGACATTTGGCAATTGTTTTTTAAGAATTGGCTAGCTTCGCTTAGCATAATCTGCTCTAATGCCATCCATTTCCCTGCAAATTCTATGATTTTATCATTTTTTAGTGCTGCGTAGTACTCCATTGTGTATAGATGCCACATTTTTTTTATCCATTCATCTATTGAAGGGCATCTAGGCTGGTTCCACAGTCTAGCTATTGTGAATTGTGCCGCTATGATCATTGATGTGGCAGTATCCCTATAGTATGCTCTTTTAAGATCCTCGGGGAATAGTCCGAGGAGGGCGATAGCTGGGTCAAATGGTGGATCCATTCCCAGCTTTCCCAAGAATCTCCATACTGCTTTCCATATTGGCCTTACCAATTTACAGTCCCACCAGCAGTGTACAAGTGTACCCTTTTCCCCACATCCTCGCCAACACTTATTGTTGTTTGACTTCATAATGGCTGCCACTCTTACTGGAGTGAGATGGTATCTTAGGGTGGTTTTAATTTGCATTTCTCTGACTGCTAGAGATGGTGAGCATTTTTTCATGTACTTGTTGATTGATTGTATGTCCTCCTCTGTGAATTGCCTGTTCAGAGGTGAAAGATCTATACAATGAAAACTACAGAACCCTAAAGAGAGAAATAGAAGAAGATCTTAGAAGATGGAAAAATGTACCCTGTTCATGGATAGGCAGAACTAACATCATCAAAATGGCGATATTACCCAAAGTTCTCTACAGGTTTAATGCAATGCCAATTAAAATCCCAACGGCATTTCTTGTAGAAATAGATAAAGCAATCATGAAATTCATATGGAAAAACAAAAGACCCAGAATAGCAAAAGCAATTCTAAGCAGGAAGTGTGAATCGGGAGGTATAGCGATACCAGAGTTCAAACTGTACTACAGAGCAATAGTAACAAAAACAGCATGGTACTGGTACCAAAACAGGCAGGTGGACCAATGGTACAGAATAGAGGACACAGAGACAAATCCACAAAATCACAACTATCTTATATTTGATAAAGGGGCTAAAAGTATGCAATGGAGGAAGGACAGCATCTTCAACAAATGGTGCTGGGAAAATTGGAAATCCATATGCAACAAAATGAAACTGAATCCCTTTCTCTCGCCATGCACAAAAGTTAACTCAAAATGGATCAAGGAGCTAGATATCAAATCAGAGACACTGCCTATGATAGAAGAAAAAGTTGGCTACGATCTACATACTGTGGGGTCGGGCTCCAAATTCCTTAATAGGACGCCCATAGCCCAAGAGTTAATAACAAGAATAAATAAATGGGACTTACTTAAATTAAAAAGTTTTTTCTCATCAAGAGAAACAATAAGAGAGGTAAATAGAGAGCCTACATTCTGGGAACAAATTTTTACCCCTCACACTTCAGATAGAGCCCTAATATATAGAATATACAAAGAACTCAAAAAATTAAACAATAAGATAACAAATAACCCAATCACCTTAAATTTATATGAAAATTTAGGAGTTTACATTCTGCTTTTCCTCCTGGCATAGCTATGTTAGGACTTCTTACTTTTTTAGAGGCATTATTATTTTCAATTTGCCAAAACAATATTTTAATTGTTTTTTTTTAAAGAAAGAGAGAGAGAGAGAGAGAATTTTTTTAATATTTATTTTTTAGTTTTCGATGGACACAACATCTTTATTTTTTTATTTGTATGTGGTGCTGAGGATCGAGCCCAGCGACATGTGCATGCCAGGAGAGCACGCTACTACTTGAGCCACATCCCCAGCCCCACAATATTTTAATTCTTAAAGTATGCTCTTCTTTTATTCTTTCCTTAGCAGTTAGTGTGTTATGTGAGGAGTTGTTACATTTATTATTATATATATATATATATTTTTTTGATACTGGGGATTGAAACCATGTGTGCCTAACCACTGAGCAACATCCCCAGCCCTTTTTAAATATTTTATTTAGAGACAAGGTCTCAATAAGTTGTTTAGGGCCTCCTTAAATTGCTGAGGGTGGCTTTGAACTCTCAGTCCTCTTCCTCAGCCTCCCAAGCTGCTGGAATTGCAGATGTGCATCACTGCATCTAGCTAATACCAAGTTGGAATTTCTTAAAATATATATTGTAAAAACACTGATATTTTGATCCTTCCTGAAATAAAGAGTTGTTCTGGGCAAATAGGTGTGTGTACACACATTGTTCCCATATCTTCAAAATGATCAATAAATATTTCACAGTGACTTCTTTGCTAGAGAAAACTTGAATTCTAATTCTACTGCTAAATAATTGTGTGGGTCTTAGAAAGGTTGTTTCATTTCTCTTGACCTTATTTCTTAATGTATATACTGAGGATGCTAAATCAGATGACTTTCTAAATGATTCTGGTCATTTGCCTATATGTCTTTTGTATTCTAGATAAAATGCAATGTATTCTATGATCTTTGAAGCATGTGAATACTGTCAACATTTAAAAAAAAGATTTTTGAAAGTGCTTATATTTTTATGGTGGTACCAAAGATTTTCTCTAAATAAAAAGGCATAAAGTACAACAAGTAGCTATTGCACTAAAAAATGATGTGATCATTGGGAAAAATAAGCTAGCTTCAAGAATTGGAGCTGTATGAATCTAGGCTATGAAGATAGAGAAGCCATTTGATTTTATGCATGAGTATTGCCAACCAAAATTGTTAATGTAGAAAATGGTAATTGCATATTTACTGAAAATGTTTTAATTCTTCAGGTTTTAATTACCTCTGTAATAAAGTGAACACTATGACTTTAGCTGTTCTCAATATTGAAATGACTACTTTGAGTCAGTAGTATCCTATCTCTTACGACAAATTCTGACAGAGAGGGATATGATATAAATCTGAAATTTAATATACAAGAATGAAGAAGTTATTTTATGTTTGCAATATTTCTTTTATTGTAAATAAGATGCTCATTATATTAATCACCAATCAGCATTTCCTTTTGTGGAATTAACCTTTCAGACAATTTTAATAGAAAATTTTATTTCAGCTTCACTATTTTTGTAGTTCAGAGTCCCTGCAATCTACATAAGCACAATAACTCCACGCTTTTTAGTTTTGTAATCATCAGGAGAAGCACTGGGATGATTTGAATTTTATATCAAGAAGAATTTAATCTTTTTGGCACAAATTATAGAATATTTTAAATTGAGCAATACTCAAAGAAAACCATGTCTTGGTCTATTAATTTAGCATTACTGTATTTGAGTACATAGTTTTTATTTTTTCTGTACCAATTCTGTTCTATTCTGTGACCTTCAATACAAACCATGGAGTGCCTTGTTATAAGAAAATAAATAACAAAATTGTTCTCAAAAATTGGCTCACAATAATTTACAATACCTGTTAAGTTTCAGATTAATTGAATCTTGATTTATTAGATTTTTCTCTGTTCTAGGAAGTATAAAGGAAATTGTTCTGAATTGAGGAGGAAATAGATATATGTATATGCATAGAGATAAATACTTACATAAAATATTATCTTTCTGTTTATTGTAGTGGCAGATATATGATTTTTTTAAAAAGAATTTAAAAATTTCAATTCTTCTTTGCCCTAAGAGATGATGACCCTTATTTCAAAAAAGACTTTATTAGATATATCACACAACCTTAAAAATTGTACATAACAAAACAACTATAATTTTATTTCTATATTGAAGTAAATGGCAATTATACACTGATGCATGATATTTGATCAACAAATATTATATCAGAATTATCAATTTTTATGTAGTACTCTGTGACCTTTGAATTATTCAAGCATTATCTGCTTATCAGTAATTATCTTGAACATTGAGCCAGGTTTTTCTAATGCACATTGAGTATTTAAATATTTGTGTTAGGTTATGAAATACATATTAAAATATGTACGTTGGATAATATAGCATGTTTTTGTATTGTTCTTTTTATAATTTTTTGTGATACTTATGACTTAAATATAAGCTTCTTTTTAATTTAAATTATGTGTTGCCTTAATGTTTTAGTACAAAAACCCAATTATTTCTATTATTTACCAAATAAGATAAGTAAGTTATACATGTTGAAATTATTTTTGAACACTCACAAGAACTGAATGTTCAGCTTAGTGGTAGTCAGCTTACCTAAAGCATGGACAAGGCTCTGGGATCCATCTCCAGTATAGCAAAGAAGAAAAAAGAAACTTCAATTATGCTCAAATAAATCATTTATATAAGCATAAATTTTCATATTATCATTACAATTGTTTAAATAAAATAATATTTGGACTATTGTGTTTCCATTTATTAATTAATAAAATTACTTGTAATTTTTTCACAATCTGAAAACAATTTTTGTGAAAAGCAACTTTATTTTTAGATATATTTGTCTTCTATTATTTAAATTATATTTTAGTTACACATAAATATTATTATTTTTTTTAATGAGGAAAAGAAATTATATTTGGAATTCATTTCTTCTAGAGGAAAGTTCAAAGCTTTTGACATTCCTTTAGGGACATAAATATTATTATTTACATACTTATTCATAATATAGTTAATTGGTAAAATTTCATTAATTGGTAAAAATAATTTATTTTAGTCATATAATTCATGTAGACTTTTAAAAAAATAAAAAAAAATTTAGTTGTAAATGGACAGAATACCTTTATTTATTTATGTGGTGCTAAAGATTAAACCCAGTGTCCAATTCATGTAAGGCAAGTGCTCTATCAGTGTGCCACAACCCCAGCCCTCAAATAGACTATTGTATCTCAAAGGACAAGGACTGTGCTTATCTAGATGTTGCAAAAACATGAAGCAATGAGGATACTTTAGAAATGTCAATGACTAACCTTCAAATCATAATTAAAATCTCTCTGAAATTTGTAGATACTTTTGGAGATCAAATTTTGTTATGAAAGAAATCCTAATGATGAATGCATCTATGAATAACTGTCTTGAAATATAATAATACATATTCTGCCTTATATGGGAGAAATGGTTCCATTTTTTTGGCCATGTTTAAGTGATGAATTTAAGTGTTTCTTCAGAGACAATCTTGAAAGGTTTGTGCAGAATTTGCTTATTGTCCCAAATTTTAAGGAAAATTGATCAATATTTGATTTTAGTCATTCATAAGACAATTTTCACTTTTTAGTGTGGGAAATAAAGGTCTTAGACAGGTTTTGTAAATGTGGTTGGTTTATTTTTATTATTCTTATGACACTTGTTTTGCTTCTTTTATTTGTATTTCCATATCATTAAAAATAAGTCCATACCCATCACATTCATTTTTTGACCTTTTCTGTTATTAAATTAGAAAGAATTTTGATCTCTATGTTCTATATCAGACTGAAATTGGAGTTTTAAAAATGAAAAGCAAGTACTTTATTGCTTATCTGTGTAAAATAGTCTTTCTCTTTTCATTTAAATATATTTGAAAATTACATTTAAATTTTACAAGAGTTAATTATTTGTTGAAATAACTAAAATATTGTGTGCTGGTGGGAATATCATTGAAGGAGTAGATGATTGTATAATTTTATTTAGAAGATCAATTCTACCACAAGTGTCTTATGAAAGTACTGTTATTTTTCTCTTCTACTTTAGTTTTTATTAGCATTAAATTGCATTGCTAACAGAAGAAACACTTTGTGATGAAAAATAAAAGGTGCTGTGTATGTCAATGACAGTTAAAAACATTCAACAGTATTCTTTTTATTAATGCTTATGATTGTATAGAAACATTACTTTCATATTTTTACTCCTGTTTTTCTCTTGCTGACCTATTAATTTTCTATTAACATTTCATACATCTTTGGTTTCATAATAGTTCAATTTTATTCAAAGTGTATTTTAAACAAGTTCAAAGTGTTTATCGTTTAAGCTTTCATCCTTATATGAATGTTATTAAATGTATACTAAAATTAAAAAAATGATTAAGAAATAATTTTATGATTGACTTTAAAATTTCACAAAGAATGAACATCTGAGCCATCCATCCAGACTGATATAAATCCAGGTTTAAATAGACATCTATATGTTTTGTTTAAAAATAGACTTTGCTACTTAATTCCAGATCAAGCATGATCTGTTTGAAAGAAGTCACTTAGCAGTGGAATTTCTGAATTTATCTAGAAAATAATGATAATGACCCTTAATCTCTGATATTTTAATTGTGATAAAACAAAATAATTTTTTATTTGTGAAGACAGCTCTATCATAGCAAAAGTTTCTTAAGCCATGATAAGATTAATTCTATTGAGACACTTATTGTGTTAAGATCATTTCCATTATTTTTCCCCCATAATAATTTGGAGACAGAGCAATCTGTTAATCAAACCCATTGTTTTCCCTTTCACTACATTTCCAGTAAGTAGCAAGTTCCATAAGAGAAACTCATATCTCAATAGAGGCCTGTATTTCACCATCACAGGCAATGAAGCCAGAAATTGTAATGAGTTCTTACAAAATGTTGAGCCCCTAAAATACATGAAACACATGGCCTTTAGGGAAAGGACCAACAGTTACTCCAAAGAGGCCAGCATATGGCATTGGCTTGATGCAAATTCAGAAAAACAAATTACAGAAGACAAAGTTCATGGTCTATGCATCCTTATTTAACTCAGTCAACATGCCCTCTGTAAAGTAAGGTTGAAAATATGATGCAATATGTAACAAAATACATTATTTTGTTATGCTAAGATAATATGTTGTGAATAAGAGAGCTATTAATTGTGTCTAACTTTATCAAAATCTTGTTTTAGCTTTCATTCCTGGATTAAAGAAAGGTACAGTACAAAACAACACAAACCATAACCATGATGCATGTTTCATTTTAAAATGGACTGCCGATTTGTGTTTGTTTTAAAAACTCTTGACCTTTTCACTTGTCATAAAACATTGCAATTTCAACTGTTTGCTTCAAACACATTTCTAATATTTTTCAAATGAACAAATATGTGGGAAGCGTGCACAGCCAGTTGGATATCTTACATACCTGGATGCTTTTCCAAATTGTATGTCATCAGTCTTTAGATAGCAAAATTAATATCATCCTATAGCCATTTATTTGACCTATCATAGTTGCTTTCAAATTACCCCATGGACTTAATTATTCATTTTTTTCCACTGACAATGAAAGCATTTTCAGCATTTTGTGTGATAAAATTCTACTTTTCTGTATTTTTATTCCAATTTGATCTATAAATTGAATGTGCTATATACATACTAAACAAAATAATCTAAGTTTAAATTCTTTGTGAATCATAAATAATATGTAAGATGCATTTTCTTTGCCAAATTTTAATGTATAGTTTATATGTGAATACATAATAAGTTAAGGTTGAGAGCAGATTTCTTTAAACATGGAGTTTAAGCAATCAGTTAAAATGTGTATAATTTTATTGTGCTGATAAAATTTTTCATGCTACAGGATAGTCTGAATTTTCCAAATACCTTTATATTAATTATGTGTTGCATGCAATTCTTTATTGTCCACTTCATATTTGGGGATTCATCTTCATGTTGTTTCATTGCTATTTAAAACAGTAATTTATTTCACTTTGTATATTTTTCAACTGTAATTTGTAATCCATTGCTATTTTGATCACAGAGAAATAGCACTTATAGAATGAATCATCTTAAAATCAGTCATAAATCTGAATTGTTTTGTTTCAAACCTTACGTTTAATCATTAATTTTGAAAGAACTACACACGAAGAATATGCTGTATTTTTTGTTGTTATTTTAGATGATTTAAAATGTTGCTTTAGACTTTTTAAAGTGAGTTGGAGTATTTCTCTTGTGATCTTATATATTCAGTTCTAATATCCATGATAAATTTTTGGCTATCATTAATGTGATTTTCATTTTGTCTCACCACGTCTCAAAGAATTTTAGATACAAGATACTATTCAGGAACCATAGAACTATAGATATCTAATAGTAATGGGAACTTATTTGTGTTTATGGTGCAAAGTGTTTGAATCATAATTTTTAGAGTTACAGTGCAAAGAGCATTTGAAGGTGACTCAGGACACCATAAACTCTAATGACAGTCTTATACCTAGCTATATGTACATATTTAGCAAAGTTTTTAAACTCACAGAATCTCTACTTTCTTTGTTCCTCATTTTAAAAATTGTGGAAATCATGTTTATGAAACATGATAATAGAATTATAATAATAATAATAATAATAATAATAATAATAATAATAAAACCCAACTATAGCTATTATTTTAATATGTACAATATTCTAGACTTGGTAGCTAAATCTATGTATATTTTTAAAACTTATAGCATATTTTGGTGTAGATCTGTTGTTATTCACATTTTTTTCAGAGATGGAAACCAAAGCAATGCAAAGTTAATATTTTATTATATATATATATATATATATATATATATATATATATATATATATATATATAAAGTTAATATAAGAATTCATGCTATAATCTCTAAAGCATGACACCTAATTTAGAATACTATTAGATTATTTGAAATATCATCAATACACCACTGAGTAATGACAATTGCAATTAAACTCATAATTAAAAATTGGTTTATTTAATAATATATGTTTAGTATCTTCATAATATAGTTGGTCTCAGACTCAGAACTATACTGAAAAACAATAGTATTTTATTTTGTGATAACTTTTATATCAATTTTTGTATATACAACTTCCATCTTCAATTCATTTTTGGTACACTTGGTTCTATTTTCTCACATAGTACAGCTTCTTAAGCATTTTTCATATAATGAAATTTTATCTTAATAGGAAAAGTCATCTCTGACCCTAATGGTAATATTAAAGTAGGATCATTTCATTCATTCAGATTTGCATTGAGGACTGACTGACATACAGGGATGAAATTAAACAATTTTTCAAAATATGTGTGCTTTTTTTTCTCATGGTAAATTAGATATATACAGGCAAATGCTTAGAAGTAAGAATATGATTTCTACTTCAGGATACCTTGTTTGTCCCCAAAGAAAAAATTGCAGATATATACTTTTAAACTTTACACTAGTACCTGCTTTTTAGTAAAAATATATTTAGATACACTGATAAATTGATATTTTATTATATTTGCTTACAAGTGCTTTTTTTGTATGTTTGAACATGAGAGCAAGAGTTTTAGATTTGTCCTTACTGCTGTCATTGAGTTATGGTTTTCAAGCAGTAGAATGTTAACTGGTTTGTCTACCTGAAGTCATTTTTTTGTGCTCTCTATAATAATGTTTCAATTGCCCAAGCTGATTTTTAGCACATTCTCACAGTGTTTTAACAGAAAACCTTTCCCTTTGGCTCTCACTTAACCCGCAAGGGTCCTGTTCTTGAATTACATTCCCATAATTGTTAGTATTCAAGAGTCGGCTGTGATTTAGGTGTTCATTACTTTAGACTCTAAATGTTGAATTTGAGCCAGGGATAACTGTTGAGTAACAAGAGAGTGTGTGTGTGTAAGGGAAGGATTAGGGTGAGGTGAAAAGACGTAAGGAAGACTATGGGAAATTGATTTTTCTTTGAACCAAATGAATCACCTACTTATCTTCATTTGACTACTTAGTTAATAAGAATTTGTGAACACAAACATAATTCATTTTTGTGAAGGATAGATACACAGTTTTCCATATGTCAATTAGTAAGAAAAATAATGTCTTCTTACAGTGTAGTTTTTACATGACCAGGAGTTAATGAAAATAATATTAATTCCTTCATGCTAATTTTGTATATCCCCAAATTCTCACACCAAGGGACCAAATCAGTATGAGGTTTTGTTAGTTTTATTTTATATTACAAATAGTAGGCTATAAAATATAATATAAAATATTTGTGAAAGGAATTAAGTCTTATAAAGTATTAGCACTTAGATATTTTAACATATAAAATTGCTTTCTTCACATAATATATGACAAGTTAATTCTGCCATTTTCATTACATATTATACATTGACAAAAGGAGATGAAAAATGTGCTTCATAATAAAATTATCTTGCCTTCTAATTTTTTCTTTAAAAAGATAAAAGTAAATTTGATATTATTTATCATCCAAAAGTGGACTAGAGGAAAATAATTATCTTTTTGGTATAATGCAAAGTTATTGAAGTTACAAAATGGTTGCAGTACTTAGTAGTATTTTAATTCTGATAAAACATTTGGCATTGCTTTAAACGAGTATATAAAGTTTGAAGATAAAATTTGTTCTTCAAACTTCATGATTTGGACTTACGCTTGTCATTTCTTTTTGTTTCTTCATGTACCTGAAATAAGTGGCATTATAATTAACAGTCAGCTGCTTGTTAGCAAAAGTTTAAATGAAGCATAAACATTGTGTAATTTCTAAATACTTACCTTACATTAGCTACAAATTAGAATGGTAATGCTCATTTTATAAAGCATAATTTTAATATACATCATTTTCTGCTTTTATTGTTTTGATTGACTCTATTTGGCTGACAAGGTAAAAAATACAAAATATTACATTTGTTCACTTTTTTGCTGGTATCACATTAAAAGCTATTTTTCCCCCTTATAAATATCAAGAAAAACTGTGTGGCTTATCAGTACATCTCCTATGTCAGAAAAATATTAGTGTCACAATGAAACACAACTGATATATTCTATTATAAAAACATATCCTCCCATAAAATTTGCTTAAACTATTTATACAGTATTCTTAGTTTTCTTATACAAAAACTCATGTTAATAATATGAGCCTTTAAGTGGAGTTAATAAAGAATTGGCCTTTTTTAAAATCTAGAATTATGAAGGTATAATACTTGCAGCATGTCAAGATAAAATAGAATAGAGTATATAATTTAAAAATCCCTGGCCTATTTGCTAACCCATGATAGGCTAAGCACTTTTTTTTCTACAAGAAGTTACCTGTTTTTATTATTTCACTTCCCATATATTAACATTTTGCTTCTCCATATTTATTGAAATACCATACATCTTTCATGGCCTAATAGAGTAAAGCTTCAGTTATTACCCAGCTGAAGTGCTATCTTGGTCCAAGTGTCAATTTCATGTACAAGATTTCTAGTTCACATATTTTATGTATGACTTTATGCTATTTATATATGTACGACTAGGAAACTAGAGTGGAGACCATTTCTTACACTTGTTTGCAACGAATAGGTACTCAACAAGCATTTAAAGTGAAAAAAAAATGTGCTCAGAGTAATTAACTGGTCAATTAACTAGTCAATCATGACTAGCATTACTAGTCATAAAATAAGACCCATTCTATGGAAATTTAGTTATAGTTTGCTACTGATATTATTTGTATTACATTTTAGAGTATCAAACACTGTAAATACTAATCATTTTGCATATATTTTCTGAGACTTCTCCCAAATTGGTTATCTTACATTTTTCATTGTTTCAAATATTGTCAATTTTATTTTCTTGTAACTCAGCATTTTTAAAACATTATAAGTAAGCGATTGTCAAATCTATTAATTTTTAACATACTATGTATACAATTGACAGAATATGTGTCCCCTTCCCAATTCTTAAAATACATCTTTCACAATTCTGGAAAATGCTACTCTTTAATTTGTGCTGTTTAACTAAACTAACAGAATATTAAGACTTGTTTTAATTGCTACATTTGTTCACATTTTAAAAAGGTTTATCCATATTTTATATTCTTAACATTTGTTCTTATAAAATTAAAACACTAAAACCAAATATAGTTGCAGACAAAGGCAAAACAATGATCAAAAAGCAAGAGATCAATTATAATTTGATTTTTTAACATATCTATAAAACCAAAAGTAGCAAACCAAACAAATCATCACCAACAACAAATAACCATTTCAAGCATTGCTAAAGGCTGAATTGCCTTCATTCATGAAGAAGTTGTATAATAAATGCTTTTCAAGAATATTTAAAGTTTAATCTTTTCCTTTTTCTTTTGCATTCTTGGGGATTGAACCCAAGGCCTTCTCATTCTAGGCAAGTGCTCTACCACTGAACCATATCCCTAGCCGTTAAACTTTAAGTAAAAAAATGACAGATTCAGTGCTTATTTATCAATCTAATCTTACCTTTTTTCTTCATTTCGATCCTTTCTGGTAATTATTATTATTTATCTTGCTTTAAAGTTAGTTTCAAATGATAAATCAGCATCCAGAAGAATGTTAATTAATTTTCTGTTTGATTGGAAATAATCATAAAATTAATCACTTTTTGCTTATTATCTGGACCTACTATGAAGCAGATTTTTTTGTTCGAAATGAACTTTACAAATGGATAGTTTTTCCCTAGGATCACAGGAAGAATTGATTATTGAAAAGGTAACTTTTTCATTAAGTAAATTGTTGATCTGAGCCAGAAGTATTGAATTTCAGCTTATTTATTACTATTGATTTTGCTCACCATCATCAAATGGGAATATAATGGAAGCCACATGTGTAATTTTGTATTGCCCAGTGGCCAAATATTTAAATGTAAAAAGAATTAGATGATATTAAGTTCAATAAAATATTTTATTTTATTTTATATAATATATCTAAAATATTACCATTCCAACATGTAATTAATATATAAAATTGTTAAAGATAGATTTTCTATTCTTTTATATAGTGAGTCTTGAAATGTGGTATGTATTTTACACATAATAACACATCTTAATTCCAGCTATTCATGTTATGTTCTCAAGCAGCTATATATGACCAATGGCTACTGTATTAGCTTTTGATTCTTTTCAATTATTAAGGATCAACTGTTGGGTTTGAATTTGTTATACATTGCTTTGATATTATACCTGGATGCAAAAACAAACAAATGAAACCTTGAAATCCTTGAATTTATGCTTGCCCAACAATATTCCCCTTTCTGGCTTATCATAGTTGCAAGAAAAAAAAATTGAAAAAATGCTAGGCTTCAATCTAGGGTCTCACACATGCACATTCTACCACTGAACTACATCCCCAGTAAACTCTGGTTTGTTTTTCCTTACCATGAATGATGGTAGAAAGAAATATTGAATGTGAAGGAGAAAGGGCTGCATAGATCAAAGTTGACACTTTCAATTGCAGACTTTGTGTTATATCTTTGAGGCTCTTAAGAACCACGATTCATTTATTTTGCTCTCTTTGAAATACTTGAATAGATTACAAGAGGAGCCCTGGGTAAAGAACTCTGATTGGCACTAGTTAATCTGGAGGTTACAGAAGCATGTATTTTAGAAAGTATACTGTCTAGTGTTTTATAATAGCGGGATTTGTATCATTACCAGAATTTGGAGCCAGAAGTCTTTAAAATTTCCTCCTATTCATATAAAATGTTACATTTCAATGTTAATATATTATTATATAATTTAACATGTTAACATGAGTGTTAAGTACATGAATTTCTGGGAATGTTAAATAAAAGCCTATATCTTAAACAAATCTAATTATATAATTACGTATCTATGTAGTGTTCATGGTGATCATGTTTACAGGATGTATTTAGTAGACTTACTAATTATGGTATTAAATAATGCTGTGTGTAAGAGATTAAGGTATTTATTTCTTCTCTTAATAATCACTTATTAATGGTCCAAAATATCAACAAACTAAAACAGGAAATACCCTGCAAAGTGATGAAATGCAATTATTTTTATTAGGTTCACATTCAAGAAAAATTGATAATGCATTATATTCTTAAACACAATCAAATCTAATTATAACATTGCTAATTGAGAAAAATGGAGAAGACAGGATTTAGCTATTATTCAGATCCCAGTGAGATTTAGAAAATACATTTTAACAGTTTGCTGCTTGGAGAAAGCAGCCGTTGAGTGCTTTACACAGTTTGAATTTACACCAGATTAACAAAGTTATATTTTCTTTGCAGTCACTATTTGCTGCTGTGCTCCAAATTTAATAAACTAGAAGATGAGAAGGAAAAAAATAGGGAAGTTTATAGAACTTGTATTAAAAATTATCAAATTATATTCACTTGTGCCTTATTAAGCTTACTGTAACATACATAAAATGTTAACAATGAGAATATTGCTGAGCATGTAGCTTAGAGGTAAAGCATATGCCTAGCATGTGTGGATCCCTGAGTGTGACGGGAAAAAAGAATACTTTGTAAAATAAGAAAAAGGGGAGGTATTCCTGTCCGTGAATATCAGAATATGTAAACCTATGACAATAAAAACCAGTTGATGTAGTCATCTATAAGGAAACTGAGAGATCAATGTGGTAAAATAGAACTGAAGCCAAACATAAAACTTACATGAATTTGACATATAATTTAAAAATAATCTAAACTTGAAATAATCTTATGAATTACTAAGTAGCATTGTGAAAATTGACAAGATATTTTTAAAAGATAATTACTATAAAAATACAGGTCCAAGAAAATTAAATTTAAAAGCTGACTAAGACCTCAGGCCATAAAATTTAGAAGAAATACTAACCAATGAAAGGATGGTGAATTATTTAAATTTTATGAGTATCTGTAAAGTTAATGTCAAAATTGTTCTAGAATAGATCTAAAATAGTTTGTTGAGTTGAATTACTGAAATTAGTTCTCATGGTGATGATACAAAAATTATTGTTAATTTTGGTATTTTTGCCAAAAGTTTCAATTTTAGAGTGGTTTTGTTGTCATTAATTTAGATATATCTCTTGAAAGACTATAAAAGTTAGGCTATTCTAAACCAAGTAATAATTATTCTCTTTTCACTTTTAGGAATATTTATGTTAATAATAATTAACTTTCAATGAGCAGGTATAAAACATTCCTCATTTTTCACATTTCAAAGCATCAACAGATGTATGTAGGCACTTTGAAACATCAGGCTATTTTTAAATAAATGTTTACATGATCTCTTCAAACAATATTTGATCAAATTTGTTAGAATTTGTAGATGTAGGCGTTCTCTTAGTGTTAATGAACCTTGAATGCAAAACATTTCCTAGAATCTTTGCACAGTCCTACTTATTTCTCCCTTCCATTCCCTCTTATAATATATTTGATATATTATAACCATGTCTCAGGATAACATAAAGATGAATCTTGAATGCGATTTCTAGTAAAATTGTATAATAATTTAAAACATTCACTCGATACATTCAGAGGGACAGAAGTATAAAAGCAAGAATCTGGCTGAGTGAACCATTTTGAGAATGCACTCTTGCATGCCTGCTTTCAACATACCATATATACAAACAGAGATTTGATAAATAGTGGTATAAAGGTATATTAAGAATTGTAATGCAAAAAATTATAAATGTAATGCACTCCATTATTGTCATGTATGTAAGAAATAATAAAAAAAGTATATGAATAACTCCTTCATGAAAAATTGTAATATTACAATTTTAAACACAACTACTTTTTAATAATAAACACATTCTTCCACATTTTTATTTTTTAAAATTTTTATTTGTTCTATTTAATTATACATGACAGCAGAATGCATTTTGATTCATTGCACAAATGGAGCACAAGTTTTCATTTCTCTGGTTGTACATGATGTAGAGTCCCACCATATATGCAATCATACATGTACCTAGGGTAATGATGTCCATCTTATTCTACCTGAGGCTCCTAAAATCATCAGGATTTTTTTTTAAACTGCTTAATTTCCTAATCTAATTGTTTAAGTGTACAGTCATTTGCTTTCTTTAGTCATTTTTAACTGCTCTAATTTATTTTTTGAGGTTTGTGTTATGACTCTCCTAAACTTAATACTTTCCTTACTTACAATCTGATAGTAATTCAAAATTATAACTCAGTTATAGTTTGCTGGAATGAGTCATTAAAAATTACTCAGGATTTAATATATTTGTAAGATAAGCCACCAAGTTACAGCCCCAAGCCTTCAATATAATTTTTTTGGCATGGGGGTTCTAGGGATTGAACTCAGGGGTACTCAGCCACTAAGCCACATCCCCAGCCCTATTATGTATTTTATTTAGAGACAGAGTCTCACTGAGTTGCTTAGTTCCTCGCTTTTGCTGAGGCTGGCTTTGAACTCACGATCCTCCTGCTTCAGTCTCTCAAACAGCTGGAATTACAAGCATGCACCACCTTGCCCAATTTCAGTCTGATTTTTAATAATAAAAAATAAGTATCATTTTCACAATCAGGCAATAATATTTGCAATTTACATCCACGTGTAGTCTGTCTGATTTATGTATCTAATGTTAATTTAAGATTAAACATTAAACATAGTGTAAGAACAAATAACCGAGGTGGGATCAGACCTCAAAGGATGCAGGGACACCATTTATTAAGTGTGGAGTCAATCAGTCAGGCACTGGAAGTTCATATTTTCAGGGTAGAAAATGGCGGCTGGTTACAGAAGGGGTCTGTTCATTATAGGTTACAATGAAGGCGAATTAGTCATTGGAGACTTAAGTAGAACATGTTGCTTTGGGCAGTCAGGAAAAAAGGTGTGAAAGTCCAAAACTCATTGTTACTGGGAAGGGATGAAAATCCAGAGCCTGCCAGAGCTCATTGTTTATCTTCTTGCTCTGGGATCCATCATACCCAAGCTCACAGTTTGCTTTTTTCCACCAGGAATTATGGGCCCTGGGAAAGGGTGACAGTACTTAGTATTTTCCTCCACCATCCAGGATCCATTGTCCTGGAAAGAGATGAATGTTTGACTTCTTCCCCCTCCCTCTTCCAGGATTACACACAATCTATTTTTTTCTTTTTATACTTCAAAAATAATCAGGTTACATTTCCCTAAATTTTTATAACACATAACCAATCTCAAATTAAACGAATAATCTGGTTTTGTGGGGGTTTTACATGATACTGTGATAATCTAGATTTGTTTTTTTTTAATTATAATTGGACAAATTTATAAATTAACAAAGAAACATGAGTTACCATAATTTTATGAAGACAAAGAGAATTTTTACAATTTTAGAAAATGGTTTGACATTCCTTATAGCCAAATAATTTATTACTTTTTACACAGATTACAATCAGAGGTAGTGAAGGACTGCTAGGAAAGTGGTATTTTCTCCATGCTTTGGAATTTGAATTATTTCTTAAAGACAGTTCGTTCAGTGAGTGATATGGCTGTGTTGCCACTTGGTCAACAAATTGCCTCAGCCCTTTCACATGTGATGCAGGTATTGCTTTTTAATGGTCACTATGCATATAAATAATTTTGCATTGAAAGTGTGGTCAGAGTACATAAATAGAAAGTAGCTTTTCAAGAACTTATCTGAAACTATAACTTTAACTATAGACCCCATTCAGATTATATCATTCTTTTTGATAATGTTCTTTTTCTGTTTCAGAACTCAATTTATGATTAGGATTTAGACTTAGAACTATGATCCACTTTGAGAGCATTTTGAATATGGCATGAGGTAGGGTTCATTAGCATTCCTTTTCTTGTGTGGTTGTCTCAGCAGAATTTGTTGTAAAGACTGTTCATTATCCCAATTGAATTATATAGAAATAAAATTATATTTTAGATATATTTATAAATTAATTAAGCTTAAAGTTTCTAGAATTCTACCTCAACATTTGTTATTACATGGTTTTACACATTTGAAACTTATACTATTGGATGCAAATAGTGTTAAAAACAGTCAGGACAGAACAATTATCTTGCCTGGTATTCTGGGGCCTTAGGCAGGGGAAAATGCAGTGACTATCAGTGACATAATCGTACGACCTCCAATAGTAATATGAAGAGAAAGTGAATACACCCCATGACCTAACCAATATAAAATTAGGAATTTTGTTTATTTTCTTTCATTCTATTCTTTACTTTCTGATCAGAATTCTTCACATATTCAACTTTCGATATAATACTGTAGTGCCTAATATTTATAACTCCTTTTATCTGTCAGGTACATTGTTATATAGTTTGCATAGTTCCATGTTATGAATATATGGATATAATACATTTGGGAGTGTGAAGTAGTAGATATTAAGAATTTAACAGAGAAAGGCATATTACTTTTTAGTTTTAAGAATGTTAACCATATCCAAGAAATAAAAATATAATAATTATATAACTTAAACCAGTTAATGGCAATAATAATCTATAGATAATGCTATGCATTCTTTGTCTTGGGAATGAATCACTTACTGTATGCTTCCAGTTTTTAAGTAGCAATCTCATAGTTCAAAATCAGTCTACTTTATTAGAACTCCCCTTCCTATTCAATGATAGCCTTTCCAAAAGATACAATAAATGATAGAATGTAAATATTGTGGTAATTTGCAAAGCAAATTTTTTTTCTAAGACTATCAGGATTTTTAGCCCCCCCCCTCCCCGCCCTTTCCTCCTGACCTGCAGGAGAGATGGGGAAAGCACGCCTGCACCCAGCCCTCCCTCACAGGAGGACAATCAGATGAGCCATGGAGACCAGTCAAAGCAGGATCTCATTTATTGAGAAAACACACACAGCTAATATAATGTACAGGAGCCAATCAGGATAAAGGTCAGCAGGGTGGGGAGAATTCACATGTACACCCATTGTACAGGCCATAATGGGTGACAGAGCTGTCCACAAGGGCAGAAGGGTTCTGAGCCTATCCTAGAGGTCGTCTGATTTTTCATCACCACCCCCAGCACCGCCTCCTGGCTGATTCCAGGCGCCATCTTAGCCACACGTGGCCCCAGGACCAGGAAGCGGTAGCAAGTTAGCAAGTTAGGTTTCCTCTTGTCTGATGCAACATGCCCCACATGTTACATCATGCCCCACATAGGACAAATAAAATTCACCTGATTTTTCACTTATTTAAGATTCTTTTAATCATTTTAAACTTAAGAAAAATTTTATTCTATGTTTTATCACACAGAATAAGAACTATCTTTGTATAAAAAACTTATACATGCAATATTTCATTTTACCATTGCTTATAGCTTCAGAAAAAAATAGATTGAGTTATTTTTACTGTTTCTTATTTACAGTTTTGTGTAAATTCATATGCCAAGTATCTATGGAAATTCTGAGTCAGAGTTAGATGAGTGGGTTAGATGACTATACTACTGTGAAGTTATAGCACATGTGGGTGTGAACTTGAAATGTGTTCTGAGCTTAAAGTAGAACTACAGCACTTTGGACATAATGAGAGTATATGAAACAAATCTCTTTCAGAAACTGCAGTAAAAATTTGAGTAGGTAAAGGGATGAGGAGGTGGGGAGCCTATAGTAAGAAAACTATTATATAGTTGGAATCATCAGAGGTTATCCCTCACATTAAAACTTTAATTTGGAGGGTATAGGGGTAGGAAAGATGGTGGAATGAGATGGACATCGCTACCCTAGGTACATGTGTGTCTGCACATGTGTGTCTACATCACGTGCAACCATAGAAATGTAAAGTTGTACTGCAATTGTGTACAATGAGTCAAAATGCATTCTGCTGTTACATATACCTAATTTTAAAAAAAGTAACCTACCCTACTAACCCCTGATCTCAAACTTCAAGCCTATATAACTCTGACATAATAAATTTCTGTTGTTGAAGAAAAAAAAAACCTTTAATTTGATGGTTTTGTTTTTAATTTTTAATCTTTATTTGCATTTTTACTTTTTCCTTTTTATTTTCATTTTAAAAGAACATAAAATATAAAATTGTATACATTAACAATTTCCAAAGTGATTTGATACATGAATATATTGTACACTGTTTAAATCAGGCTAAATATATTTATCTCTTAATCATTTATTATTTTGTTGTGGTAAAAACTATCAAAATCCTTTCTTCTAGCTTTATGAAATGTACAGTATATAATTTATATCTATAGTCATCACACTCTGTAATAGCACACTGGAAATTCTTGCTCTTATCTAACTCTAGTGTTCATTGATCAACTTTTTCCCATCTATCCCCAACCCTCATTTTTACCAGAATTCGGTAAACATTATTTTATTCTCAATTTCTATGAAACCAAATTTCTAATTTCCACATATGAAGGAGGTCAGATTGTAACTGTGTTTCTATACCTCATTTATTTCACTTAAATATAATGATCTTGTACTTCCATCCATTCTGTCTCAAACTACAGGATTTTATTATTTGTATGGTTAAATAGTTTTCCATTTTGTAAATGTGCCATATTTTCTTTATTCATTCATCTGTCTTTGGCTATTGTGAATAAGACTGCAATGAACATGGAAGTGCAGATGTCACTTCAATCTGCTGACTTTTTCTCCTTCAGAAATATATCTAATTGTAGAATTTTTGGATACTATGGTTGTGCAATTTTTAAGAATTTGAAGAATGCCCATATTGTTTTATCTAATTTCTGTACTAATTTACATTCCCACTAACAATGTAAAGGTGTTCCCTTTTCTCCACATCCTTGACACACTTGTTATATTTTTTAAATATTTTTTTAGTTGTAGATAAACACAATATCTTTATTTCATTTATTTATTTTAATGTGGTACTGAGGATTGAACCCAGTGCCTCACATGTGCTAGGCAAGTGCTCTACCACTGAGTGACAACCCCAGCCCCTTTTAATATTAGCCATTCTTACCAGGGTAAGATAATATTCATTATGGTTCTTGTTTTGCATTTCCCTGATGATTAGTGATTTTGAGCATTTCTTCAGTCATCTGTTGGCTATTTCTATGCCTTCTTTTGATAAATGACTATTTAGTTCTATTGCCCACTTTTAAATCAGGTATTATTCTGCTTCTTATTCTTATTATTATTATTGCTATCTTTGGAGTTTTTGGAGACCTTTATATATTCTGCATATCAACCCCTTGTCAGATATATACACTGCAGAGAGTTTATCCCATGCTTAAGTTGTCTAATCATGGTTTCCTTTGCCGTGCAGAAGCATTTTAGTTGGATATAATGCCATTTGACAATTTTTTTGTTGTTGTTGTTGTTTCCTGTGCTTTTGGGTTTTTTGCAAAATACCCTGGCCCATGCCAAAATTCTGAAGAATTTCACCTATGTTTTCTTTTGGCTGTTTTATAATTTTAGGTAACACAATTAAATCTTTAATGTATTTTGAGTTGATCTTTGGTGAGAGTTAGGGATCTACTGTCATTCTTCCGCATATGGATATGTAATTTTCCCAAAATCTTTATTAAAGTGAATGTCCATTGTCAAAGAATGTTCTTAACATTTTTGTCAAAAATTATTGGGGTGTAGATGCACGAGTGTACTTCTAGACTCTCTATTCTGTTTCATTGGTCTGTTTTTATCACAATACCAGGCTGCTATGGTTATTACAGTTAAGTAGCATGTTTGGAGTTAGGTAGCATAATACCTCCTGGTTTGTTTATTTTGCTCAAAATGGCTCCAGTTATTCAAGGTTTTTTATTGTTTTATATAACTTTTATCATTTTCCCAAGTTTTGTGAAGGATGCCATTGCAATATGTTAGGATTTGCATGGAATTTGTAAGTTGCTTTGGGCAGTATTGACATTTTAGCAGTGTTACTTCTTTCAGCCCATGAACACAGGATGTTTTACAAATTTTGTGTCCTATTCAATTTCTTTCACTAGGCCTTTCTAATTTTCATTGTAGAGATCTTTCACTTCTTTGGTTAAATTTACTCCAAAGTATTTTTAATTGTTATTATAAATGGGCTAGTTTTTTTTATTTGCATTTCAGAAAAGTTGCTATTGACATATAGCAATACTATTGATTTTTAAAAAATATTTATTTTTTAGTTGTAGTTGGACACAATACCTTTATTTTACTTACCCATTTTTATGTGGTGCTGAGGATCGAACCCAGGGCCTCACACATGCAAGGCGAGCACTCTGTCGCTGAGCCCCAGCCCCTGCCCCAGCCCCAATACTATTGATTTTTAAATGTTGACTTTGTGTTCTGCAAGTTTGATGAATTGTTTATTAGTTCAAATAATTTTTGTTGGAGTTTTGGGGTATTTTTATACAGAAGATCATGTCATCTGGAAACAATGTCAATTCAATTCCATCCTTTCCAGTTTATTTGTTCTTTATTTCTTTCTTTTGCCTGATTGCTCTGGCTAGGACTTCCTTCCAGCTGGGAAAGTGGTAAAAGTGGAATCTTTTTCTTCTTCCTAATCTTAAAAGGCTTTCAGCTTTTCACCCTTCAATATGTTAGCTGATGACCTATTATAAATGGTCCTTATTATGTTGAGAAGTGTTCCTTATATGCCTAATTTGTTCAGCATTTTTATAGTGAATTATGCAGGATTTTTCAAATACCATTTTTGCGTTAATTGAGATGACCATTTTTTTTCCTTCACTGTCTTGATATAGTTTATCATGTTTCTTGATTTGGCTTTATTGAACCATCTTTGCATCCCTGAATCTCACTTGATTGTGTTGAACAATTTTTATGGTCCTGTTGTATTCAGCTTGCTAGTATTTTGTTGAGAAATTTTGCACTTACAATCATGAAGAATATAGGTGTGTAGATTTATCTTTCTCTCTTTGTTTTTTTGTGTTTTTTTTTGTATTTTTTGTATTAGGGCACTTGGTGATATTAAAAATGAATATATTATTGGTCTGGGATTGTGGCTTAGTGGTAAAGTGCTTGCCTAGCATGTATGAGACACTGGGTTCGATTCTCAGCACCTTGTATAAATAAATTAATTAATTAAATAAGGTCCATCAACAACTAAACAATATACACATATGTATTAAAAAATGAATATATTATTGATCAATGAGATCTTAACCTATAGATGATTTAGAATAAGATTCAGAATTTTTGAGTCAAATGCTGCTCACACTTTACAATAGTATATTTTAATATAATCCTCTTTCATTTTATCAGAATATGATTCAGCATACATTTCTATACACATTTTATTCATTTTACTTTCACAGAGTAACATGAACTTTAAAGAATATCTCTAAAACTCTTTTTACTTAAATTTAGACTTACATAGAAGAACAGTGTTTAGTTAGCTTTTTTGCTGTTGTGACTAAATTATTTGACCAGAAAAAATTTTAGAGGATGAAAAGTTTACTTGGGAGCTCATCGTTTTAGAGGTTTAAGACTTTGAAGGCTGGCTCCATTCATCAGTGCTCCAGGTGAGGAAGAATATTATGGTGGAAGAGTGTGGCAGAGGGAAGCTGGTCACATGGTGATCACAAAGGAGAGAGAGAGAGAGAGAGAGAGAGAGAGAGAGAGAGAGAGAGAGAGAGAGAGAGAGAGAGAGACTCCATTTGCTAGATAACAAATATATAACCCAAAGCCATGCCTCAGTTCCCACCTCTCCACACACACCCTACAACTTCAATTACCACTCAGTTAATCCCTACCAGGGGATTAATTCACTAATTGAGTTAATGCTCTCATAACCCAATAATTTCTCCTCTGAACCTTCTTGCATTGTCTCACACATGAGCTTTTGGGGGATATCACATCTAAACCATAACATACATCTTTTAACTTAAGAGGGTTTTATTCCATATAATGCTAATTTCATTTAGTGTTTAGAAGCTGAAGTCATGGAATCTTTCTCCATCCTTTTATTGAAATTTATTGCTTTTCTGTTTTTTGGGTCTTTTATGGTTTGTTTGTTTGTTTTTAAATATTGTGGATGGAACCTAAAAAGCCATAGGTTCTCTTGTCTTTTTAAAAGCTTACTGCCTATGTAGATAATCATCCCTTAATAACATATTTTTTTCAATTACAGCATTATATAAGTCATGATCCATTTAAATATTGTTCCATTTATACATCAGATTTGTCAAAGATATTGATTTTCAGGTAATTTTGTGAAATCAGTCTGCATTGCTGTGTTTAGCTCCAGTTATTCTTGTTCAAAACCAGTAAAGATGACAAGTAAACTCTAGGAAGCATGTAATTAAAGTGAGTTCAGACTTTTCATTGCAACATCTTTATCACTTTGTGTATATAAACATTAGTTAATTTTAAACCCCTCCCTTTATAAGCAAGTTTATCTTTTATTATATTCCTACTTTACCCACTTCATGGGAGAAATTATTTCTTTATAGGTAGAAATTTGTGTTAAACTTGTAAGATGTATTTGGTACTTGACATATTTTTTAATCCAGTATGAAATTATTTATGATTTTATATGATTTTTGTTAAAGAATGTGAACTCCTAAGGATAGAGTAACAAAATATTATAAGATCCAACTCTACATCTTCTAAGCATTATTGTTTAGGGGAGCATCTTGATTCACCAGAAAGAATACTAAATTTAATTTCAGAGATTATGGCTTGAAGTGAAATTAAGAATAAACTTTGCAATCGTTGTTGCTCAGTGGCAGAGCTCTTGCCTAGCTTGTGTGAAGCAATGTGTTCGATCTTTAGCACCACAAAAAATAAATAAATGAATAAATAAAACTTAAAAAAGAATACAGTTGGACTATCAGAGTATGTTTTTATACTTGTAAAAGTAATGTACAAGACACAAAGCAATATTAAATAAAAGAAATTGGAGATGATTGATTTAATATTTTGTTAGGCAAGGTTTTTCTTTTTTATTGCTACTAAGAATGGAATTTAGGGGTACTTTACCATTGAAATACTACCCAGTACTTTTTAATTTTTATTTTAAGACAGGGTATTTCTCAGTTGCTGAGGATCTCACTAAATTGCTGAGGGAGATGTCTGAATTACAATCTTCCTGCATTAGCTTCCCAGGTTGCGGGAATTGCAGACTTACACCACCACACCCTGCAGATAAATTTTTACTGTGCCCAGATACCAAAATGCATAGTAACATTAAAATAATACTTCTGCTTTTGCTTTTTCCATTCCCACATCCTACATACTGATTATTTTACTTAAAAAGAAAAGTACTAGGATTTGGAGATAATCTATTTTGGTGAACTTAATCTTCATTCACATATAAGCTATATGTACTTGACATCAAATCAGTATTTCTTACTAACAATAACTGGTGTTAATTTGATAAGAACAAGTTTTAGTTGGCTTTTTTATCCTTGGCCATCATATTCAAGTTCACAAAGCTATTTAGCTATAACAGTATAGCACAATTTTTATATATACCCTTAAAAAGCTCAACCTTAGATAATCACACCTTTAAGATCAATAAAGATTAAAATTTTGAGTTTATTGCTTATATTGATAAGCATATACATAATATGCATTAGGAAATATTTCATAAATTTTTATGAATTAAACTTTAAAAAGAGATTGTTTTATAAAATAGAAACAATATTTAAAAAAACAAACATATGATTTAAGACTGTAAATATGCATCTCTGAAGCACATTTTTAACTTCCATATTTTCATCAAAGGCCAATACAGATTTTCAGTGTTGCCTTTTAAAAATTATTTAGGCATATTTGCTTATAAAGATATGCCTGAGATCTTGCAAATAATTTTACATTTTTGTGCCTATGCTATAACTATATGAGTAAAAGTTATAAATATTATAGAAAACCATACTTGCAACAATTTCTCATTGGTTAAGTGCCAAAATTTGTTAATATTTTAAAAGATAATGGACACAGACATATAGTAGTTATTTACTTCAGAAAAAGATTAGTGATTAACGATTATGATGTAAGAAAAGTTTACATTTCATCTAAAACTGTTCATATTTTTTCATGTCATAAGCAAATTTATAAAAAAGAATAATCTCATCTTTAGTAATAAGAGAAATGTTAATATTGTAACACTATGGCATAATTAGTCATAACAATTAAAGCTATTTTAAGGCCTGAAAAAACACATTATCTACCTGAGACAATCTATAAATTGGTGTCAACATACTTTATATATAACCAGAGATATGAAAAATTGTGCTGTATACATGTAATAAGAATTGTAATGCATTCTGCTGTCATTTATTTTTAAATAAAAAAAAACTTTAAAAAAACAAACAAAAAATAAAAAATCAATGAAGTTTAAATTACTTGTGATAATACAGTTGATATTATTTTCTCCAAAGAAATAAACTTGGATAATAATAGAAAGATTGAAGAAATGGTCAATTAGGTTCAACTTTGAAGAAAATTTATTATTGGAAAAGAAAGTCTCATAGTTGTTGAAACTCAGTGAACACAGCAAAAATATTTAAAAATATGTAAAAAAGCCTTATTATCCTATTAAATGAATAGCTGAAAGACTTTTCATGCTGCCTATTGAATTAGCAAGTGCAACATCAAGTACTTTGATTGATAATGCCTAGCCAGTCAGCTAAGAGGATTTGGGTGGTTTTATTAAAGCTGGTTTGGATGATGAGGATAAATGTTAATTCTTTATGTAGAAGAACCCAAGGCTGAGACTTGCCCTCAAGAACTGCCTTTTTGCCTGGAGTGGTGGCACATGCCTGTAATCCCAGTGAATCGGGAGGCTAAGGTAAAGGGGATAGCAAGTTTGAGGCTAGCCTAAGCAATTTAGTGAGACCCTAAGTAACCTAGTAAGACCCAATCTCAAAATAAAACAAATAAAAAGCTCTGATGATGTAGCTCAGTGACATAGCACCCTGTGTTCAATCCCTGGTACCAAAAAGATTTTGAAAAGAACTTCCTTTTCCTTTGACAACAGACTAAATAGTACTGTCAGAATGTACAACAGAGTATAGAAACCAAATGCTAGTTATCTAGATGCATTTTCACCAGCTTGACACCAAGAAAATGAAATATTCCAATTGTTACTATCATTAGATAAAATAACATGTGGAGTATATATATATATATATATATATATATATTCAAATCTTGAGAAATATGTTTTATAGTTTTTTTTTAACTTCAATTTAAAAATAAAGGGGCTGGGGATGTGGCTCAAGTGGTAGCGCGCCCACCTGGCACTCGTGCAGCCCGGGTTCGATCCTCAGCACCACATACAAACAAAGATGTTGTGTCCACTGATAACTAAAAGATAAATATTTAAAAAATTCTCTCTCTCTTTCTCTCTCTCTCTCTCTCTTAAAAAAATGAATAAATGAATAAATAAAACATACACATGGCTTCCCAATTAGGTTAAACTATTATTTCCCCCAAATAAACAAAGTATAAGATAATACATATTACTTTTTAAAAATATTAATTGTACTATGAAGATGAGGAATATTCAATTGATTTAATGATACAAAAGGCATATTCATCAACATCTAATTTATGAACATCCTCACAATGTTTGAAAATAGGCTTTCATGGAAATAACTCTATGAAACACATTAAATAATAAGCAGGATAATATTCTAGACACTAATTCTTTCCCACATATCTTCTTCATGAGAAAATATTAGATACTGATATGTTAGAACTACTATCTGTAAAAATTTACATCACAAATTCTCAATATGTATAAGTTTTTTATTATAACAAATAGATATATAATTATAAAAGCAAAAGTTCATGATTATACAATAAAAAGCTACTTAAAAGTGAAATGAATATCAATCCCCAAATTAATACACCCTACACTGCTACATTCAATTTTCCATTTAAAAAAAATATATATACTAATTTTATTCCATCTGTTTTAAGCAAAATAGAATCATGGCTTATAACTGATTTATTTTTCCATCCTAATCCACTTTCTTTCCTTAGAAACATTTTTTTTATGAAAACATACCAGTGTAGCAAATAAACTTACCAAATATTATGTAAATTTTATTTATAACTACCTACTCAATTAATTGCACAAATTGACACCAATACTTTCAACATGTCTTTGAGTAATGGTTAAGGACATCTTGTAGTGAAGGATTTCAGTATATCTCTTAGAGATATTGTATTGTAGTTTTCCACCTGTCATACAAATCCAGTGTTATATTTTAAATTGAAGCATTATATTGTGTAGCCATGGAATGCCATATGATTGTAGATAAAGTGCTTTCCTTAGCAAAGCTTCAATGACATGAGTAATCTACAAATTTTTCAACTCTAAGAAATATACTATTTTTTTAAACTTGAACTTAAAAAGAAAAAACATATGATTTTTCAATTGGGTTATACTATTAAACATTTGTAAAGGATATAAGATGGAAAGGATCACAGAGCTACTACTTAATATTAGCTTTTTTCCTTAACGACTTGTGGTTCAGTTCTATTTGTTTACTTAATGTCTCTGGCAATCATTACCTGAGAATATCTTCAAAACAGAGTTCTATATGAACCTGCCCTTTGTAACTTCTTTCAGATGCTCAATTATAAAATTCCAGATTACCTTTCACTATCTAGTAATTACCTATACTATCTAGTAATGGCCCATAAAAAAAAAAAAAAAGATGTGTTAATAGTGATAATAGCATGATGATTCCTATTTTTTTGTTTCTTTTTTCTTCAGGCCTTCATGGGCAAATTTAAGATTCAGATTTGGACTGAGGTATAGCTCAATGGTACAGGACTTAATTAGCTTGTATATGGCCCTGGGTTTGATTCCTAACACTGAAAAAAATTCAAGTTTCAATATCAAAGTCTATTTGTCTAAAATGATAACTGCCAGCCACATGTAGTTACTGAATCTTTGAAATATTATGTTAGTTTGAATTTATGTGTTCTTTAGCTATAATATACATATGGGATTTTTAAGAAGCACATGAGATTTTAGGTATGTAAAGTACCTCATTCATAATTTTTTTTATTGGTTCCATTTTGAAATGATGACTTTTTGTATATGATATATTAATATCTACTATTAAAATCAATTTCACCTATTTATTTTAACTCTTCTTAAATGTGGCTACCCTGAAATTTTAAGTTATATGTATGATTTGTATTTGTAGATTTCATTATATTATTATTGAATAATGCTATTGCAAAGGAAAGGATGGGATAGTAAGGACTAATTGATCAAAAACAGGACGTACCCCAGAAACAAATCTAGAAATTACCTGACCTCACTGTGATCTTAAGAGTGTTTCTACACAGAAGAATGCACTCAAGAATGCCCCAAATCTGGAACACTGACAACATTAAATGCTAAGGAGGACAGGCAGCAAGACAAGCTTTCCTTCAATGCTGGGAAGGCAAAATGGTACAGCCACTCTGGAAGAGATTTTAGCAGTTTCTTATAAAATTAAATATACACTTACCATATAATCCAGTAATGATAATCCTTGATATTTAACCAAAGATAATGAATTTTGTCTACCCAGAAACTTGAACATGGTTGTTCATAGCAGCTTTAATTATAGTAGTCCAAACTAGAAGCAACAAAAATGTACTTCAGTAGGTAAATTGTTAAATAAGTTGTATGTTTACAAATGACATACTACTCATCATGAAAAAGAAAAGCTCTATCAAAGGCATTAAATTAAAAAAAGAAGAAACTTATATTTTGCCACATAGTATGTTTCCAAATATATGAATTTCAGGAATAGGCAAAGTTATGGACATTAAAAAATATCAGTGATTGCCAGAGGTTTGAGGCTTCAAGAGGGAAAAAGACAGAACACACAGTTTTAGGGCAATAAAAATACTGTGTATGATACCATAATGGAGGGTACATGTCATTATAAATTGGTACAAACTCATACAATGTACAATACCAAGAGTAATCCCTAATATAAACTATGAAAAAAAAAAGTTTTTCACTTAGAAGAAGAAAGTGCTTAGTAATCTTTTCCCCAGAGTTCTTTCTGCTAGAATATATTGCCATCATTTTGCATTAAGCAGGCAAATTAACTGCTTTTTGAAACTTAACTGTAAACATTTAAAATGACTTCAAAAATAAAGCAAAGCTTTTACCTATCTTACCAGTATTTTTTTTACTAATAATATTCACTGGACTGTTTACTTATCATCATAATCAGGATGTCTACAAAGTATCATGTTAGTATTTTGTTTTCTACAAAGTTAGCTTGAATTTATCTAATTCAGTGTTTCTCATCCTTTGTACTATTTTTATTGTGGACTGGATAATTGCTTGTTGTGAGGAGTTTTCCTACACATTTTAGGATAAGTAGCATACCTGGTTTCTATCCTCTACTGAGTAACACCAGTAAAACCATCATACCACCCCCAAATTGTGACTACCAAAATGTATCCAGACACTGCCACATGTCTCCTTGAGATCCAGTTGCCTTCTATAAGGATGACTGATAGAGTGCCTCATTTATCTTGTTTTTGAAATCATACAAGATTATAATACAATTTTCTAATATTCAGTTATACATTATTAAATATTTAGTGCATTAGCATGCCTAACTAGTGTATATAGAGAAAAATGGCAAAGGAAGACAGTTGTTTGTAAATGGTATTTAACTCTTAAATTATGAAAGAGAGTATGTCTGTTGTTCAATGATAGTCCAGTTAAAAATTCTGAGCCCTTACTATGTATCAGACATTATGGTAGGAATTAAGGTTCAGAAATACATATACTGTAATCTCTGACTTCAGGGGAGATTTAGGATCATACACTGACAATTTCAAAACAATATAGTAAGTGAAGATGTATGTAAAGGACATTGTCCTCTGGAGAAATAAGATTATTCTGACTCCTAGCCCAGACAACTAATTTTTTTTCTTTTTGTATCTTTAATATTGGCAAACTAATGATGTGTACATACTACTGACAAGAATACTTTATCTTTCAATGAACACCTTGTCATGATGTGATTGAGTAACCTTGCAATTAATCTCAAATCCTGACTATCAGGGTGAGACAGATTTTGTTAATTTATTATTAGAGCCATATAGCATGATCTTCTTCTTGGTTAATCTCTTAGCAGAAGTAACTTTGTTTTAAAGTGAAGGAGCATCTGCAGGTTGTGAGAAATGTTAGGAAGTTGTATTTGTGGGAAAGTTTTGTTTAGTGACCCGAGTATTAACAAAGAAATTTCTTTGCTAATTTCAAGTAATTTTTTTTCTAGAATTACTTGAATGTAAGCTCACTAAATTATAAACTATGACAGCAGAGGTCTTGTCTAGGATTTTCACTTATGTTTCCCAAGTGCCTATAACCTAGTACATAGAAGATTTTCAATAAATATTCATTCATTGAATTTCTACCTAATTATAGCTATCATAATATCCAATCTATAAAAGGGATATGCATGATAACTAAATTTTTGTTTTAATTTTTGAGCTAATTTACCTACTAGAAATCTCTAAGCATTAATTATATATTCATAAATGTTATTTTCTCTCTATTTAAACACACATATATATTTATTTCATATTTATGTGTGCATATGTATGTGTGTGTGTGTATATATATATATCATGCAAACTTAAGGAGGCTGTTGCTTATATTTTAGAATTCATATTCAAAATCTGGTCTACAAAAAAAGGCCAAATTGTTCTAAATCTAGTTATAACAAAATAATTCTTATTGCTCAAAAGCAGATAGACACCATGCAAATTCTCATATTCAGAAATTTTAATTGATTCAAAATCCATGATATATGGGTTCATCTAGATTATATCATTACATGAACAAGAAAATAGAAGGAATAAGCATGAATGAAATAACCAAATTTCAAGATGGCTATTTAGATTCTTATTCTAGTTCAACTTTTAAGAAATTAAAATGTGCATCTTTTCTAGATGATTTCATTCATGAGCTAATTTGTTTTTTTCCAAATAGCCAGATTCACCCTGACCCTGAATAAGGGTACAAACCCATGGTCATCATTTTTAAATATGCTAATAGCTGAAGATTATATCCAAACTGATGATTTAGCTTCCTTGACTCACAATTCTAACCTATAAGCATCAGAAACATTCATTTAACTTTTAGCATTATAATAGATTGACATTCTTAAGGATAGTTATAGAGGTATTATACTATCAGAAAGATAAATATGAATGAGACATTTCACTCACTTTTAGCCTTGGCTGGTTTACTCATATGCCTGAATAAAAGTGTGTAGTGGGGGGGAGGGAGGTAAAACTATGATATTTCTGGCATAATAAGTTGGTGAAAATCATGCATTATCAGCTGTGAGACAAAATGTCTACCACTGCCTTAAAAAAGAAATTAGGCTTAGGGAAGATGGTGACTTCATAGAGACTTCCACCTAAGATCCCAGAAATATTTATATCTGCATGCTCATTTACCACAGAATTTATTTGTCTATCATTTCTGTGACAACATTTCTTTATTTTTCTTCTTGGATACAACTAAATTTTGTGAGATTACTGATTACATGGGTAATTTTTGTTCATGTCCACTCCACTTTTTCCTTTGAAATTGTCATGCAGATAAAATGAGGACATAGCATACATCTTCTTTCTGATTCTTTTCTATCACAAATATACTTTTTTGAACCAGGGGTTAAATCCAGGGGCCTTTAACCACTGTTCTATAGCCCCAGTTGTTTTTTTTTTTTTTTTTTTATTTCTTATTTTGAGACAGGGTCTCACTAATTTGCTTAGGGCTTTGTAAATTGCTGGGACTATTTTTGTTTGTTTGTTTTGTGATGCTAGGGATTGAATTCAGGGCTTTGTGCATTTGAGGCAAGCACTCTACCACCTGAGCTATATCCCCAGCCTGAGACTGGTTTTTAACCTGCAATCATTCTGCCTCAGCCTCCCAAGTTGCTGGAATTACAGTGGTTGTCACCACATGCAACATCTATCAAAAAATTTCTTAAATTATAATCTATATCTACACTCTTTAACTCTCCCTACTTTGGGCCATTTCACTTATTGAAGTAATAGAAATTATGCTACAAAATTTATGTAACTATATGGACACAAACATATATATCCTTCAAATTGATAATATTCTCATATAGGTTACTAAACTAAACAATTTGATTATATTTGGTCCCAATAATTGTTAACTCTGGAATGTTATTTTAAGACATGTAATTCTGTAGTAATAATAAAATGCTCCCTCTAATATTGGTGACAAAGATAATATAATAATTTTTACAAATGAAACAGAAAATTATTTTGCTGATGAATAGAAACAATTCTTATAACTGATGCTAATAAATGAAGTGATAGTCAATATATTATTAGTGTGTCTGATGCTAAAAATCAGAACAAAAGAGAAGAGTTACATGTTCTCAAAGAGTAATAATGATATTAGAGACAAATTAGTAGAGAGGTAAAGACATGAATTATCTTTGAAGCATATCTATTAATCATAGTATTTACAGCACTAAACTTCAAATGTAGTTTATGAATCCTAAGCATTTATAGATTTTTTTCCTCTATGTATTTTTTCTTACTTTTTCCTCCTTATTTTTAGAGTGCTGAAGTCATCAGATTTATGTCAGTAATAGGTATTTGCAATTAACAAAACCTAGAGTATCAAGCTGGATGAGGTTTGACGTTGTGCACTTCTAGAAAGTAAATGGCTACATTCCATTTCAATCATCATGGAAGACCTATGTATTTGTAATGAACCTGTCACTAATAGAACTTAAGTTAGATGTCAGAGAGAGAGAGCCCAGAAATCACAATTCTCTATACAAGATATAGAATGGAAATGACATAGTGGCACTGAACTTGTGTGCATTGTCTCATTATCATGCTTGCCCTGGAGACCTTTGCTGTAGGAGACACACAAAAATTCAATCTCCTTTGAGCCATTCAGTCTTTGGCACACTTACTGAAATGACAACTAGGAGAGAAATTAAGGACAACAGTGATTTTTGATGCAGTCTTAGGGAATTTTAAGCTGGGAATTTTGACAGTTGAATGACTATAATTAACTATAAAAATATCAAATATGAAAACAAGACACAGGCTTTCAGGAGGCTCTTGTTAAGCTTCTCTTGTGATCTATTTTGTGATCTATTTTTATATGAGCAGAAACAGGTCTTACTTTCAAAAGGAAGAAAGAGTTGAGTAAAATATGAATGAGCACATTTTGTCTATTCAAATTCATCAAAAATGTCATATCAGTTCTTCTTACAATCCTATTTTGAATGTCATTAAAAAAATTTCAAAAAGGAACTAGAAAGAGAAAGAAAGCCCTAGGAATATATGCTTGCATGCTACAAAATAAATTATATTTCAGATATCCCATAATCCCTCTAGTATAATATTGTCAATAAGTGAAATGGAGCAAATAATGTGCATTCCTTTTTTTGTTGTATTTCTAGGACTATGTTGTATAGTCCAGAAGAAACATCATGTATTAAGCCAATTTAATTAATTAATTTATTAATTTTATTTATTTGTTTTTATATGTATTAAGATATACAACATGATATATATACCCTATATATACAAATATATAAGGTATCCAACAGATATGTATACATGTGTGTATATATATATATATATATATATATATATATGGCAAAATGATTATGTCAGTAATTCAAGTAAATCAACCTCTTATGCAATTCCATCATTATATTTGTTTGTAAAAAGTCATTTAAAATCTCTTGTCTTAGAAAAATTTCAGCATACTGTACACTTTTGTTAACTGTAGTCTGCATGTTATACATTAGATCTCTAGACTTACACATTCTACAGAACTGTAACTGTTTGCATTTTGGCTCATATCTCCCCATTTTCTCCCTGCCCTACCCCCGATAACCACTGTTCATCTCTACTTTCTATGTATTCAATTTATTTTTACATTTCATATGTGCATAAGATTTATTTCTTTGTATTTTTATTTTATTTTTTATTTATTAATTATTTATCTTGGTACTGAGGATTGAATCTAAGAGTGCTTTACCACTGAGTTATACTGCAGAACTTTCTTTTTCTTTTTCTTTATTTCTTTTTTTTTTTTTTTTTTTTTTTTTTTGATATGGCTCTTGCTACATTACTTACAACTAGTCTGTAACTTGCAATCCTTCTGCCTCAGTCTCTGGAGTTGCTGGGATTATAGGTGAGGCATGTGCCACCATACCCAGCATATATTTCTTTATGTGTTTGGCTTATTTTATCTCACAAAATATCCTTCAGTTTGACCTATATTGTTGCAATAATAATATATACTTTTTATGCTGAATAATATCATGAACTATTAAGTCTCAACTTATTATTATCATGAATAATACAGTTTATGCTTACAATATCTGTACCCAAATGTGAGAGAACTCTTTGTGTTTGAATTTAGTATAGCAAAATGCTCACTAATTAGAAAATTGCAGCTTTAGCAGTGACAAGTCGTACTCATTTTAAGTTTGCTTTTTGTCCTCAAATGTAAGTTCCTTTGGGTTCTTGTATTAACTGAGTTGTTATTAATTAGCTTTTAATTTTCATGTATTTATGTATTTATTTATTTTTGCTAATTGTTTCTGAGTCTCTTGGTACAACTCAAAATATAGAAAATACTTATATGTCTATGTAAAAATAATAAGCTACTTAAACTTTAATATAACCTACAACATATTATGACACAGTATTTTTACATTAGTAGTCTATACAAATAAGTTGCTACGATTACATTAGTTCAAATATGCATTTGCAAGCATAACAACTTCACTCTGACATTATCTTCCCTTCACAATAGCTAGATGCCAAATATCAAAAAATATATCTTTTTTTTTCACTTCAGATAATCATTTCATTTTGCTGTATCTCAGAATTTCTCAAATTTAGACATACTTTGTAGAAAGCTGTCTTTCCTATGCATTGGTAAGTTGAATGCAAAATTTCATTGTCTCATTGATTAGAAATTCTGGAAACAAAATTTTCCCCCATCTGGATGCATAATTTGGGAGAAAGTGTGTTTTAGATTTAATTCTGTGCATAAAAAGGAAGGGAAAGTACTTTGTTCAGATCATTAGTGCTAACTACACAAGCTAACACTACTAGGGAGGCATCAAACCTTCTTTTAAATTCTTCCCACAGAAAACATGACAAATATGACCAGATCAATCCATTTGTGTTTCAGTTAAACCATGAGCTTTTCTCTTGTTTAAAATTAAGTCTGTTATCCTGGTGAAAGTAAACAAAGGTGTTTTAATTATTTGAAGCAGCTATGTATTTTAAGACAATTAATTCTTTTGCCCTAATAACAGATTGGCAAGATAACTACATCAGCTTTTCACAAACTTCACTGTGCCTGGGCAGGAAACCTAGATATATGCATTCTAGTTCTTTTTTTATACCATGTAGTTTTAGAAAAAGTCTTCCAGATTGTATGTGGTTAAATTACTCTTCTGTCAGAAGAGGAAGATCACCTTAGATTGCCTAGATTCATTGCCTGGATTGTTGTGAGACTCACACAGGAGGCAAAAGACTCATTATGAAAGTTGAAATCATTATGAATATAGCTATATTTCTCAGGTGACTCACTTGTAAAGATATTCAAGCTTTTTCTAACCCTTCATATTTTTAAATTTTCAGTTCATTTTACATATTGGTATACTAAAAGGGTACTGGAGCTGGTTCATTAACATGAAAATAAGGACCAACCACTAGGTTTTCACTTTCTTTGAGTGCAGCCACGCCCTCTGAAAATTATCTGCATACAAAAACCTTGATGCCCTCTACATGTATTAATGGTGTCTTAAGAGTTGCTTCCCTGGGGAGCCAAAATAAGTTAGTGGGCTAGGCAGAATATTTAAGTATTTAAATCCCAGTAACTAGCTCATGTGCAATGTGTGCCCTTATGTACAGTCCTTAACCTTGCTTAGTTTCATCTGAAAAATGAGCCTGCAGAATGTCATTAATTAAGGCACCTAAAAATAACATTTTATATATTATATCACTGTGTAAAGATGTAGAGAAGGGACATAGAAACACATTTATCAATTTATCAATGTCATTTGTTAAATAGTATACATGAAAATATGAAAGCATTGGTGATGGAAGATAAATGGAACTTCTGAGCCATGTATTGGGGGGATTAAATTTTAATATAAATTTTACTCATTTTCCAATAGGTCTAAAGTGAATTTTTGTAACTTATCCACCATGTTACTATGTAATAATTTATAAAGGGGAAAAAGTTCTAGAATATGCAAACAACCTTATAAAGCACACTTAAAAGCCCATTATTTGATAGTGAATAGTGTGTGATTTCTCTAAAAATATGCAGATAATTGATCTATGTTTTCGTTCAAGAAGAGAATCACATGAAACAAACATTTGTTTTCTAAGTATTTTAAATTATTTGTGATATGGCTATGTGGATGCATATTACATAAGCTACATGGTCATAAATACAGATCACACTGAATAAGACTACAATAGTGTTCAGTGAAATATTTTATTTTGATTGTGAGGCTATTTTTTGGACATAACACCTTTATTTTATTTGTTTATTTTTATGTGGTGCCCAGAATTGAACCTAGTGCCTCACACATGCTAAGCAAGCACTTTACCACTGAGCCACAACCCTGGCCCATGAGGCTATTTTTTTTAAAAAACAAAAACTTCTGAAGTATCATTTCAGTTAGAATGTCAAGAAAAGATGAGTAATATCTGCTGTACAATATTTTGCCTACAGTCAATCAATGAATGATATTATACACCTAAAAGTTTGTTGAGAGAATAGATCTCAAGTTAAGTGTTTGGACCGCAATAAAATAACTAAAAAAATTGTTGGAGCTGGTTGTGGCTCAGTGGTAGAGCACTTGCCCAGCACATATGAGGCACTGGGCTCAATCCTCAGCACCACATAATAAACAAAAAAATTATTATGTCATAAATAAATGACAGTATTGGCACACTAACATGGTAAATAGGATAGTTAATATATTTGTCCTTTTCAAGTCTTACTAAGCCAGTAAGACAGACATCTAGTGTGCTCATTTCCAGTACAAAATCCATTTATAGGGCCAAAGAAGTTGAAGAAAGGTTTATCCAATACTTAGATTCCATATAACATAACAAACTGGGGACTTAAATAGTAAAAGCTACGTTTGTCCCTTGATTTTTTACAATCCTGTTATGCCAACAGTTTTTTAGATCATTTTCTTTTCCCAAGCTAAATAATATAATGCAAAGTAAAATGGGAGGCATCTGCTAAACAATCAACCACTCAAACACAAATCCTTATCAAAAAAATTTGTTTTACATTATATATTCCAAAGGTAGTTAGGACAACCACACCCTGAACTCATACACAATTCAACAATTCCCTTAAGTGAAATCAGGATCAAAGTATTGGATATAAAATAGTAAAATGGTATATATTGTTCAGACCCTTTTATTATAAAATGACCTGAAGATCATGCAAATACAGTCATTCCTAAGTTCTTTCTATGTCATTTATGATTCAAGAAATGTATTTTCTCCTGGCCTCTCAAAGGATATCAGTGCACCTTTGTCTTCTCTGCATGAACTGCCAAGCAGTTTTATAGATCAGAACATCTAGCCCCTGTTATGAGTATTAAATGTCATTGCCAGTTTATCCTATGAAAAATGAAGTATATGTTAGTGGGGCTGTCATAACACATGTATAAACAGTTTACCTTTCACTTTTTTTCAGGAGAGAGAGGCTGACATTTGATTTTTTTTAACCTAGTCTGTTTTCTCCAGTGAATTTTATAGGCCAGCACCAGTGTAATCCATACTTTCTCACTGAATACTGAATTTACATAATGCATTCAAGAGAATGAATTGATCTACATTTATGTCCTTTTTCTGAAATAAGGCATCAGAGCTGAATAGTGGTGGGAGCATTTTTTATCTAACATGAAGCATCAGTAATGCTTAAGACTTCTGAATGGTTCACTAGTATTGTCAGTACACCAGAAGTAACAATTTACACTGCTAGCTTCTTATTTTATGGTGTACATATAGTCACAGGGTATCATTTATTTTGTTGATAACTCTACAATGGATGCAAAAATACCATTACAATATATAGTATTCCCAATAAATATGTAATATAACTTGATACTATGTAAAGGAGTTTAAGGATGTTAAATAAATTGCTTATAAACAGTTGTTAAATGGAAAAACTGATATTTAAACCCTGTTTTGTTATGCTCTGTCCAAGCTCTTTTTCATTATACCAACTACATTTATTAGTAAGTTTCCTTTAAAATTTGTATAAATTCTTTATTTATTCATGCAGCTTGTTTCTCTAGTTGATATTATCTTGCATCAACTAATGCAAATTGCTTAGCATAACAAGTCTTCCATGATCTGCATCCTATTTCTCCATACTCATTTTTCCTCTTGTCCCTCAGTCCCAATTCTTTAAATAATACAAATAATTTAAAGTTCCTTAATGATTCATGTAACTTCCTATGTATGCTGCTATTCTACTATATTTGAAAATAGTTTGAAAACACTTCTCATCTTTCAACACACAATTGGAGTCAATATCTCTATAATTCTTTCTATGACTCCTTTTCCAACTAGAATTGAGCACTCCTCCATTGTGACCCCACTATATGCTATATGGACTCCTGTCATACAAGGTAACATTTTGTTATATATTTTAACAATTTTATTGAGAAATAATTGACACATTGCATATTTTCCAGATGTATTATGTGCAATTTATTCTTTTAGTCAGCTTTTTTTGCAGCTGTGGGGAAAAAAAAAGATATGACAAGAACAATTTAGAAGACAAAAAGTTTATTTGGCACTCATGGTTTCAGAGTTCTCAATCCATCTTTAGCCAACTGCATAACTCTGGGCCCAAGGTGAGACAAAACATCAAGGCAGAAAAGTAAGACAGGAAGGCAACTCAGGACATGACAATCAGTAAGCAGAGAGAGAGCTCTGCTCAACAAAGACAAATATGTACTCCAAAGTCATGACCCCAGTCACCAACCTCCTCTAGTTATATCCTCCCTTCCTATAGTTAATACCTATCGGTGAATTAACCCACTGATTAGGCTAAGGTTTTCATAACCCAACATTTCACCTCTGAACGTTCTAGTATTGTCATACACATGATCTTTTCTAAACATATCACATCTAAACCATGACAATAAGTTTAAACATATTTACATATACTTGAAACCATCCTCATAATTAAAATAGTGGACATATTTGTCTTCCCCCAAAGTGTACTCATGTTCCCAGCACCTACTACATTGATTCTAACAATTTATCAGTAAATATACACTGACTACAAGTAGTAAGTTTAGGCAATATATTTTTTAATATTTATTTCTTAGTTGTAGTTGGACACAATACCTTTTATTTTATTTATTTATTTTTATGTGGTGCTGAGGATCAAACCCAGGGCCTCACAGGTGCTAGGCAAGTGCTCTACCACTGAGCCACAACCCCAGCCCTAAGAATATAATTTTGTAGCATATATAATGTAGAATTTTATGGTCCATGGCATAGTTTAGATTGGTTTTAATACCTACAAATATGACAACTTGTAAAAGAATCTCTGAAAATTAGGAAGCACAGGAGACAAATTATCCATATATTTCTTCTACATTAAAAATCAAGAATTCCTCAAATATCCCAGCATTTGAGCCTGAACTGAGGAATTTAGTTTTTTTTAAACAGACTTAGAATATAGGCTGATTAATTATAAGATAACATTATAATCTAAAATGTGGTGATGAATGAAGATTAAATGAGTCTTATAGTCAGGGCATCTAGGAATTAACTGTTGGAAAAAAAAATAATTCTTAGGTTTCAGAGCTTCCTTAATAAACTCAGGTTGTATTATATAAAGCAGTCAGCAACCAAATAGGTGAAGGTAAATGTAGAAGCTTTTCTTTCAGATATGTGTACTCTTTGACTTTGGCACTTATATAAGGTATACCTGCTTTAAAAAATATTCCATGAGGGTGACAATGGATCTTGGAATATGGTAAGAATAAAGGTATATTAATGTAGTTGTTTAAGTAAATTTTTCCTCTCTGAGAGTAGGCCCAGACATAGAAACACATTTCTTACCTATGTTCACCTTTCAACTGAGTCCCTAACATGTTACAGTCCAGGTATTTTAAATAAATAAGAATTCTAAGAACTGCTATATTCTGGCCTTATATGGCTTTGCCACAAACTTCTCTAGAACATTATCCCTCCCATCCTCAAATCTCTTTGCCTAATTAACTTTCAGACTTCAGCTCTAATTTTGAAGTTATCTGTTGTAAAAAGACATTTCTGGATGAACAATTTGAGAGCCTCACCTTTGTGCACTGTAGAAATCAGAAGTATTATAGTTAAAGAAAAACACAGTCAGGTGATATTAAAGCAGTAGCAAAAACAGATTTTATTCAGGAACTGTGTCAATAGAAGAACACAGAACTCAGTTGAGAACTGGGCTGTTTTAAATACATCAAAGATAATCAGGCATTCATAGCAGGTTGTAGTAGGGTGGGGGTTCATGAATAGAAAATTACTAAAAGGAGACATCAAACATAGTGGAAAGTTTTGATAAATTGACATAATAGTATATTTGCAAGCCAGGTGATCAGAAATGAAGGATGGGTAATTCTTGCTAAAAGTTGAGTAATCAGGACTGAACACAAGGCCCAACCATTAGGTCTAGTTGAAAAGAGGACTTAGGTGTGACTAAAATTTGGTCAGTGTCAGTCTTCAATATTATCATAACAGTCATCACTCCACTGAAATAACATTTTTAAAAGTTTTTTTGGTGTTTTTTTTTTTTTCATTTCTCAGTAGACAAAATGCTTCAGGAAGATAGATATTCTGCATTCAATATTATCAAATAACACAATATTTAGTACATTCAATCAATAATTGCTAATCTAAAATTAATTTTAAAGTACAGAGCATAAAAAAAATGTAAGCTACTATTTTCCCACAACTATAGCTTTAATGGCAGATATGCATTAAGAATTAGATGCTAGAATTCTATAATCAAATAATAAATAATTCCAAGCATAAACATTTGACTCAATTTTTATGTGTATTCACCTATAGTAATTAAAATGGAAACTATAAATAAAATAAATAAACGAATAATGGGAACTGTTTAATCAATTATGTGACTTATACTAAAATTTTTAGGACTGCTTTGTTTCAAATAATTCTCATAACAGAATGATCTTGTTTACATGATAAACAAGGCTGTTTGGACTCAATAGATTTCCCTAGTTATTTGCCAAATATACCAGTATTCCATCTTATCAAAATTTTCTCCAGTATTATTTAAAAGGTTGCTATGACCTTCATTGCTCCATACAGATATTGTTCATTTAAGAGTAATATCTGCATAATGACAAAAAATATGATTAATTTGTACACTGTGGGAAAAGTTAAATGCCCAGTAAACTTTTTTTCAATTAATTGTTCATCATTCAATTATTTATTCATGCATAACAACATGTTACTTCTTAAACTACAAAATAAAACAAGTTTTCAGTAAAATCTAATGGTAATTCTGTAATTACATCATTATCTCACATATTTTCATTTAAGTGTACCCTGCAATATATTTCTTTTTATTCTTTTGAAGTTATATTATAAAGGAATATTCTTTAAATGACATTGCTTAGTTCATATTAACTTGAGTTAAATTAGTCCATTTACAAAAGTAGCAAAAGCATAATGGTAAATTGCAAATTTTCTGTAGCAAAGATACTTTCCTATTCAGACAGCATGGCATCACATATGGTATGCCAAATTACTCACTCTTTACAGACACCTGTGGTTCACTAACAGAATGTGCTGGATTATTGCTAAATATACAAACATTTTATAGTTTAAAACAAATCTGCTACATTTTTATACTAGAGGTTTTTTTTCCCTCAAATATCCCACTGCCTAATTTATTATAAACATAAACAGCCATGACACTAGGATGAAACTTATATCCTATTTATTCATTAGTCATACACTTAGCCTTAAAGTACACTGATAAACAAATAAAACAATGTAGTAATTATGAAATTTGCAAACAGGAATTGTACTTCATACTTGTATAACATACAGCAAGTAAAACTCTTGAAATGTTGAAAAGCTATAATCACACTCTTCTACATAAAATGCAACTCTAAAATAAGAAATGAAATATAAATATGACACAGTAACTACGAAATTCACAATGGAAGATAAATTTCCTTAACTTCAATAGTAGCACCTATCTTTCTTTCTTCTCTCTCTCTCTCTATTTCTCTTTCTTTGTTTTTTATTTTTATTTTCTTCTTACTTTCTTTGTTGGAAATTGAACTCAGGTCCTCATGTATGTTATGTCACTGTTCTACTATTGAGCTACATGGCAGCTCGGTAGCCTAATTTTTATTCCACTCATATTGTCATTAGCAATATTAGATATTGGTATATTAGATATACCAAAACTTGAAAAAGTGTGCTATATTCTTCAGTATGTTGACAATGCTGAGAATCAGCATAATTTTTCTAGCTGATTATTTTAAATATTCCTGAAAAGAAGTTTATAGACACTTACATTCCTTTAGTACCATAAATTTTTTTCCTTCATTTATTAAATGTTCTCTGATAAGTTTTTTATAATTACATTTATATCTTATCGTTTTACTTAAATATCTAAATTACTTTAATATACTGAAAAAACCTTCTAAATTCAAAATTTAGTACTTCTGTATAACTTGTCACTGTATCTATGTCCACGTACTTATAAGAAAATTTCCTCATTATCAATATGGCATCTGATTAATTTAGATTTCACTTGAGATTACACAAATAAATATGAAAAGAATAAATATATTTTTCTGTATTCATAAATTTGTTGTAGTACTTTTTTGCCTAGATAGAGGTTGTAAGAAAAGAAAAAAGAATACAATAAAATACCTCTCTTCATTTACAGTTTCAAAAAACCACTATGCAGTTATTGCCATTGCCATGAATAATGCACTTTAAAAATACTGAGAAAGAGAGGAATACGTAATTCCAATTATACTCTGGCCTTTACAATATGCTAGTTGTTCCTCTAATGTGATTAATTTTTCAATTGTGAATCCAGCTCTTTAGTATATTTATTTCGTAAGACATGTTCCTAGTGCAGACATTTTACCTCTAGAGAGGTTATCTGTTGATGATAGTTTCTACAGTTTATACAGCTTTTCTTATAACTGATACTCAAATAAAATGTTCTTTGAGACAAAAATTGAAAATTAGACTTAAAACATAAAAATGAAAATGTTTTAATGTGCGTTATTCCTCTTTCTCATACTTCTCCTTTCAATGTTTTTTTTTTAATGTTTCAAAAGGGAATGAAGATTGTCTTGTAGATATCTGTAGTTGAGTGTAGTTGATTGTGTTTAATTTTGAAAAAAAATAAATGCTTTAATCTAAAAAGGAAGATTATATCTTCTTCTTTTTATTATTCTGTACAAAATATCAATTTCTATTCTCTACCTGGAAAGGTATAAAATATAACAGAGAGGGTAAATATATTTCTACTTGGTTATCCTTGAGGAAAAGTAGCATAAACCCACCTTTTTTTTTTTTTAACTGTCAGGGAGCATTAAAGGAAGATCCTATAACTTCAAGAGGCAATATCAGAAACTTGTGAAATCATAGGTACCTGAGCAATGTAGGGATGATTTAGGAAGAAATTTGATATGACCATCAGGTGGGCTGGGGAAGGATTCTGGGAATCCAGATCAGAGTAGATATTTAGCAGTTTCATGGTTGGGTCTTCATAATATCTCTGAATGATGGCTGGAATTAAATGCCCTAAATCAGAAAACACTCAAATGCAAAAAAAAAAAAAAAAAATGAATTGTCAAAATTACATTCTGAAATTAAATCTTTGCCTTTATTTTATGGTTTATTATTGTTATTATCCTTCAATGTTGGTCCAAATTTGTGACAGCTGTCTAGTTCAATTATTTTGCAATTCGAAATACACATTTCTTTGTGTTATGTGCATGTTTGTGTGTATAGCACTGGGTATTGAACCAAGGACTTCATACATACAAAGCAAGTGATCTACCACTGAGCTATATTTTCAACCCTTTTCAAATTTTATTTTGAGACAGAGTCTCCCTGAATTGTAAGGCTGGACTTGAACTTGTAAGCCCTCTACTGCAGCCTAACAAATCGCTGGGATTACAGGCATGTGCCATTGCATACAGCAGAAATATACCTATTTAATTGAGATTAGTTCCTTAAGAAACTCACATTTATTCATTTACAAACAAGACTCCTTGCACAAATGCAGTTGAATCATCTACTTTTAATATGGGTATTAAATATTTGACTCATACCTAAAAACACTTATGTATAAACTGATGTTTAACTGATAGCATCATTCAAGTTAAGAGGCAAGATTAGACAAAAGCCTTTACTGAGGAAGCATTTCTGTGAGCTAGCATGATCCTACGAGCTTGGGGATTAAAATGAAACTAAACAGGAAAAATAATTCCAAAGGAAATAAGAATATTAACATTGATCTATAGGACATTTTTTTCACCAACATATATCAACCTTCTCAACATTTTCTTGATATTTTACAAATGATATAAAGCTAAAACTTAAATAAAACACTTTATTATAAATCAATACAAGAATAAAGAAAGTAAAATGACAGCAAAATTAAAAAATAACAGTGTACTGAAAAATTTTTTTCATTTAAAACTTAAACAGATTTTAAGTTACATAAAGAACATATAATTTTCTTATTTAATATTAAGAGCAAAAAACACAATCTTAAAACTTTTTTTTCTGCCTCAATAGATTATATATCACCTGGAATATGAGATGAGAGATTTGCCAAGATGAGACACTGGTCATTTATTCATATTGGCAATAATATACATATAATATATAAAATATACATATATAATAATATACATATAACCATCTATATAGCACACATATATAACCCTGAATATAACATATAACCATACATATATCACATATATATATATGCATGTTATTAATGTTGGCTACTGCTGTGCTACTATGATTATGTTAGACACAAACTACAGCTCATATGGATAAAAACACTTCATAGCCACCTATTTTTATTCACTTTTATAGCAATTTTGCAAGGAAACAAGACATCCAATTAAAACAGCAGCAAAGAAATAATTTACTAAGGTGAAGCTGAAGAAAGCAAAAGCAACAGCAGTTACAGAAAGTGGCAGTAATTCTTGAAGTTAAGCTGCTCTGTCACATACCATCAATTGGACCATTATCTGGTGCAGAAGAGCTATAATAAATTGTCAGATTTACTTCTTAGCTGAAATGAAGGGATAGAATTTGTGCAGTGTATCTAAGGTTAGGGTGAGGGTGAGGAAGAATGGGTGTATCGGATTTGTCCACGTGTTAACTACTATGATGATTGACACTCAGTGACTAGATGTATTGTTTCTTCAAACAAATTATATCTTGAGATTCTGGATATTCTGATTATTTAAGGACAAAAAGGTCAAATAAAAGAAAATGCTATTAATAGTGACAAGAAATATCTTTTTTTTTTTCATTTTTCAAGACCTCTTTTCTTGTTGTAATACTACAAAATGGTTTCTGCTTCAGATTTTCTTCTTCTTTCTAGATAAATATTATTTAAGAGCAGTCTATATTCTTATTAATGACATCTTCCTAGTTATGCATTAGAAGAGCTAATATAGCCTGAACAATATTTTGTTTATTTAATTCTTCTTATTTCACAAAGCCAATGTGTTTAAAGGAAAACAAAACATAAATAAAACTAAACTACAGGGCTGGGTGTTAGGTTATCTGATTTGTAGTTTATATTTGGGTACATAGGAAATGCTTAATAGCCATTAATTCACATCCTCTAAAATCTTTGAGATAACCTTTTAATTTTCTTAAGCTATATGCTCATTGTAGCCTTACAATTTCCCCTCTCTCTTTCCCCTAAAATTAAAGTAATTTAAAATTTTACAATTTAAAATAACAACATAGCATTATAATCAGAGTCCAAAAGTTATCACATATTTAATAATGTAACAATATATTGTCCTTTCAGACATTTTAATATATAAGCTTATAATTGTTATGGTTGTGTGAAAGTAAAGATGCAATATACAATTTGAGACTGAATGAGTTCAAATATTTCCTTGATACACAAAACTTAAATCTTGATGTAATTGGAATTTATTACTTATTGAGGACAGCATTGAGATATTTCACTATTAGTGACCATCTCCAGGCTTTTATATCTTGTCTGTACAGGTGCCCTAAGCTGAGTACTTTCATTCCTTAGTAATATATATTAAATGTTGTTTTCTACTCTCCCTTAACTTTTAAAAAACTTGTCAATAAGATAAGCAGTGGGGCTATGTCAACACGGTTAAAAGAATTAAATAAAAGGGCAGCAATCTTGCCAATGCCAGTTCCTGAATCATTTAAAGTAACTACCATTATAAATTAGGGGAAAGGCATTGTCTGAATTACACTGATATAAATTAGGGAAAGGCATTGTCTGTATTATACTGATATAATAATTTCTCAAATCTCTACTCTGCTTAAAATATTAAGATGCAACCTGAGGCCATTTAGTGCATTACTGCCAATTTTCAAGGCACTAAATTGTCCTGAAAAGGCCTTAAGAAGATTACTATGCTGCCAGAACAACCTAACTTTTATTACTTGGGAATGGTACAGGTATTTGGATTAATATTTCTAACAGTGCCTCCCTGTATTAATTAATTACCACGTTTTCAATTCTGTAAAGGATGATGGGACATAATGGGTTAACATACTATAGCTTGTTGGGTATTTCTAGAAGATGCACTCTCTTAATAGAATTCTTATACATTTTTGCTTTTTTTTAGAATGGAAAAATTCAGTTTGCATTATCTTAACTCATCTCTGGGTTTTTAAATATACCATCCCCAAACACATCAGATTCATTCTGCTTTTCAATTACCATGCATGAAAGGTATTCTGAAATTATGGAAATTCATTCTCAGGCTTTCAATTATCTTAAGTGTTTATCTCTAAGAAGTGCACATTTAGCAATACCTTTTAAAGTTGCTGAATGATCAGACCACAGACAGCAATACTGAATGTAGTTGGTGGTGCTATAGGCCAATTTCCCAAGATGTAATTTAGAAGTAGAAAAGGATAGTTGGTAGTAATTCCTGTTTCTCACTGGACTTTCTTTGCATGTGGCCAGCATACATTCCTGTGCAATCTCTTAGGGCAGATGAAAATTGCTACAATTTGTGATACGTGTCAGAGAGTCATTTCCATGGCAGTTGTATGATTTTAGGATTTTCAGTAAAATATATTGACCCCAGGAAGAGACAGTTCCAAAAAGCCATTAGAACATGTTACCGACAGTTACTTACCTCAAAAGGGAAAACAAAAACTCTTAAAGCTCATGATCACATTTGTAGGTCATAAAGGGACAAATAAGCAATATTAATGTGGCTGGGAGATTGTTGCTTCAGACAACTGGGTCTAGTCTTAGTTTGCACATTGTATTCATTAGTTGTTAGCCTACTTTGTAGCAATGCAAAGTGGATATAATTCTACCAGTTTTAATGAAATAATGTGTGCTCAAACATTAAGTGCCATGCTTGTTACAGAATGCTTTCCAAATTTATTGCAGCTATTGTTATTGCTGCTGTTAGCATTATTATTCTATAGATAGACAAAATGAAGCACAGAGAAATTAACTGAACTAGATGGATCTGAAATCCAGTTCCAATACAGTATAGTTGCAACTTGATGTATTTTGGTGACAGAGAACAAAGCTGGGCACTGCAATCAGCTTTCCCTGTGTTTTTAAAGACATAATTTAGCATAGTAGAAAAAAAAATCCTGAACTTCCACATTGAATTCTGCACTTCTTGATGTTGTGCATACTGTTATCAAAAGCTATCAAGCAACTTCCACACTCTTGGAAGATGAAGGCATGCCTAAGAGTCTGACAGCTCTAGCTCCTTGATGGCAAGTTTTGCAGAAATTCAATAAGGCCTTTATCTGTGGCATCACATAGTAATATCTAATGTTTCTCTGTGCATCTGCTTAACGATATTCCTTGAAATATGCATCATTATAATATGATACTGTGAGGAACCTCTTCTTTGAGTATGTATTATTACTTGCTGTTAAAGCAATAGATTACAAATCAGAATCTTTAGAAGCCTCATTATCCCTGAAACTGATTTCACATACCATCTGCTATGTGAAGGACATACTGACATAATAGTATATTTATCTAAGGCATCATCACATTCATGCATATACCTGTCCTTCTAACTCTGCACTGGAAAGCAAAATAATATTTTCAACATGGTTTGCTGAACTGAATCAGTGCTTCCTTTTGTGATAAAAAGATAGACACATCACATCACTGGAATGTGTAGCAGCTTTTTATGACTACAGCATTTCCAAGATTATTAGATGGTAGCTCACATATTAATTCTAGAAACTATTTAGAAGCTAAGTATAATTATATTAAATTCATCAGAATGTTCTTCCTCATGTTAAAATATTTTTAGAGAGTAAACTAAAAATGTCTTGGGGAAACTGGGTTTATGAAATATGGAATTGAGAAGTTTCTCCTGAGAACTAAATTATTTAGCTAGGATGAAATGACTAGTGGAATGTTTAAAGGATGATAAATGAAAGAAAGAAAAATGTTTAATTAAAACCATAGTTATTACCTTTCTATATATAGGCCACAAAATGAAACCATCACTTCATAGTGGATGTATAAAGTACTGAAACAATGGAAAAAGTGATTTTTGAGTAAATTTATTAAACCAAAGTATTTCGGATTATTTTGACATGTGATCTTGAAAATTCAATACAAAGTTAGAGAACATTGTATGGTGGTTATGACCATGGGTCTACAGTCTAAGTTACTGAATTGTTACTCTTATCTATGCAATTATTAGCTGTGTGGTGATAGACAAGTTACTTAATTGTGTGTCAACTTTTCCATCTGTAGAATAGAGATAATATTAATACTTTTCTCATGAGAATGCTTTGGGGATTAAATTAGAGGTGATGGATTATAATGTGTTTAGAAATGTACCTGGCCTATATTAGGTCATCATTAAGTTTCAGCTATATTTACAATGAGGATTAATTGAGATGGAGTGTTTGTAAAACACTTAGGAAAGTGCTTATTCCACACGAGTTGGTTCTTTTATAATTATAAAGTATACAAACAGTATATGCATATTCTTACTATTTTGTTAAGATTCCAAAAAATTAGTGAGTGCATTTTTAACATACACATAGACACACATCCCTCGCAACTTGAGATATTGCCCATCCTTTCATTAAAAAACATACACAAAGTAAATTGCTCTTTTAAGGAGGATGGTAAGAAAAAAGCATTTTTCATTAAAAATTAGATTAAAATATTACTACAAAAATACTAAAGGAACATTGGAAGTAAAAACAGAAATAGTTTGTAGAACTAATAAAAATAATGCACAATAAGGAATTTCTTAATGTTTTGTATAGCAGGGAAAATATGGCTACCAAATAATATCAAATTTCATAATGACTTTGTGGCAATAAAAAATTCTAATATATAATTATTTTATCTATTAAAGGTCTTAAACACTCAGCCTTGAAATAAGAGAGAAGCTTCTGAAAGTTGGCTTATTTAAACATTTTTATTCTTTTCACTTGAATTTTCCAGTTTAAAATGTATTTTTTTTCCTTTTGTATTCTTGTTCTCATAAAGTTCCTCACATTAAATTTTGAATATTTTGATTTTTATATTTTAAAGATTAATTGAAGTATAATTTTCATGTCATAAAATTAACCTATTTTAGTTGTACAATTCAATGATTTTTAAGTAAATTTATATAATTGAACAACTATCACCTTGATCCAATTTTAGTATATTTTTATCACCTCCTCCAACATTCTTTTTGCCTGCTCTTAAATCCAGGAAAGTAACAATCTGCTTTGTGTTTCTGTAGACCTATTCTGGACATTTAATATAGTAGAGTCACACAATATGTGATCTGGTTTCATTTATGTATAAGTTCCTATGTATAGAAACTTGTGTTTTAATTTCTCTTGGATATAAACCCAGGAGAGGAATACCTGGGTATAAGATAGCACTAGTGTTAACATTTTGAGAAAATAAAATTTCTTTCCAAAGCAGCTGTACCATTTTTATATTCCCACTAGCATATTGTGAATAAAGAAGCTGAATAAGATTAGATAAGGTTTAGTTTTATCAAATTTGTTTTATTTATAATTATTAAAGAACATCTTGCTTAACTGAAGTGATAAAAATTAATATTTATAAATCACCTTTTTCCTTCAAAATTGATTTTAACTCTTTCCAGGGTCATAGCTTTATCTTACATGGAAAAAAAAGAATCTTCAAGTGATATTATCAATCAAATATTATCAATTAATGGAAAATACAGACATTATGGCAAGTATTTCAGGGAAATACATGATGAACATTTTCTTTCATTTAGTCCTTGTTTCTCATTATTTTATAAAGAAGATCTTTGAAATGTTTGAAGTTAATGAGTTCACAATTTAATGTCCAAATGTTCTAATGTGTATTTAAAGAAAGGATAATTAATCAAGTTGAAATCTCTTTATCCACCATATTAAAAGGAATACTGATTTTTTCTGTACAATAGTTGTAATACATCCTTTAAATAAATATTACATATTTATCTTGGGTACATATGTCTAATAATTTCCATTGAAAAATTTCTTTCTTTTGAAATTATATCTAGAAAAGCAGCAAACCAAATTAAAAAAAAAATTGTTCTCTTGCAGATTGTTATATAGTTCATCATTTAGTAAATGTGTATAGCTCAAATCATGTTTAAATAAAGAGGAAAGAGTCAGATACATATATATTCCTATAAATTTATCTCTTTGCTGGGTGAGATCTTGAGAATTTCATCAGCCTTGGAACACAATTAGAGAAGTGATTGATTCATATCTTCTCAGCTACATGAATATATGCCTATTGTATTGGGTGGTTGTTAATCCTTGGCAACATGTTTGTGTCAACCTGTTTGCTGAGCTCAAAATATTTCTAGTCACAGGAGGTTGAAAATGCATGTAAATTTTAGAATAGAAACAGGAAGAAGATGGTGATTCTAAATAGAAAAAAAAACATGTCTAAACAAAAGTCTTGATGTGGAAAAATTTAGAAAATAAAAGATTCTGTGAAATATACTGGTGTACCACCTGGGGAGATGAAGAAATAAAATTGAAATCTTTCACCATGATTATAGTTTGACTTATGAGCATGTTTTTGTTGTTGTCGTTAACGGAAGTGGATCATGAGGAGAATATGATTTACCTTCCAAGGGAAAAAAGTATTTTGAAAAAAAGCCTTGCAGTTCACATAGTTTAACAACAACAACAACAAAAAAACTTTTTAAAACACACAGTGTCTACACTGATAAAAAAAAATTCTGAATGGAAATAAAAAGTATTGAATCATATAATTATGCTATATTTTATATAATCAGTTCATTATAAATACTTTGTTTAGAATTCCATGTTTACCAAAGATTCCCTTTCTGAAACATGCATTTGCATTCTCTTAATGAATATAATAAATTTCTGTCTTATAGATAATTATATGTTCCAACTATTTTCTTAATTCCTTACTTGATATAAAACAAAAGACACAAAAATAGAACAAAAATGGCAACAATCTATATCAGAGACACAATCATCTAGTTACTATTCATTTCAGAGAACAGTAACTTTCTCACATTTCCCATCTGCTATCCTCAGGACTGAGGGAGAAGATAGGGACTGACTTGGCAAGATAAGCACAAGATAAGGGGATCTATGTTAGGGATGACTGGGTGTTTTCTAACAGTGACTCTTGCTGAATAAGGGAATGACCTTTTGTGAAGGACTGTGAGAACCTAATCCTGGAATGATTTATATGAGTTATTGTCCAGAGTGAGTATAAACTAAATAATCTTTTACACTATCAGGGATTCTATTAACTCTGTTTTCTTTCAAGGGCAAAATGGAAAACTAATACAATAATCTCAATGATTTGAATTCTTTCCTATCATTCCTGTCTATTCCATAACTTTCCTCCTGACTTTTTAAAATTTTCTGCATATATTTTTTAAAAAATCGAAAATACCTAAAACAGAAAATTCAAATGTATGTATGTGAGTACATGTGAGTACACCAAGTTTTAAAAGTGAATTTTAATAGCATCAGAGATCTTTCTGCAGATCAATTAAGGCTCTTGAGAACAATAGTGGATAATCATGATATAACTACATTGTATTACCATACTTTTGATATAAACTTTCCTTAGCCTTTTTGATAATACAAATATGGATTGCTTTATGCTTAATGAAAAAAAATGTGTAGGTAAAAATTAATAACAATTAGTTTTCAAGTGAAATATACTACTCCAGAATACTATTCCCAAATATCTAACACAAGGAATATCCAGCTGTATGAAAAACACTGCTCATTTTAAGTGACAATTGTGTTTTTATTAAATTGATCTTACAGGAATTTTATTTTAATGTGTAAATATATACTGATTAAAATATTTGGAAATTAATAAAATTAAATTTACTTTCTAAATTATTCAATCAATTTGGACAGTCCTCTAAAGCACACTTCTCGTTTCATCTTTTTTTTTTTTCCCAACTACACTTTCTACCATGAAAAGTTATTGCCATAAAACTTTGGGCAAATCAATTGTTCTTGAGCAATGCTACCTGATTCCATTGACTTTCTGTATTTGTAATCCTTGTAATATGTTAAATTCATTTAAAGTGTACCATATAATCATTGAGTACTATGTTTTTAAAAAATATGTTATCAGGGTGCAATAATAATCTATTCACTAAGGTACACCTCTGTTGTTGCTTTTGTGAACGTTGCTTGTACTAAGATACAAGGATGATAGATTAATTCCATGTTCTTGTTCTTTCCTCATTGTCCACTCTCCTGGTTGTTTTAAAACAACTAGTATGTGAAAGCTGTCATCATCATATCAATATTTTTCAAAAGCAAAGATGAATTTATTTAATATCTGCCTTAAATATGTTCATTATAACTATTTGAATTCAACTGGACTTTTGGCTTTAAAAATATCTATTAACTCATCCAAATTGAGAACTAAAATGCTGAGACATATTTTATCTTTTTTGATATATCTTTCTTTTCATGTTTGTCAAAAATTTCCAATGACTTTTGTTTACATTTTTACCTACCATATAGATATTATAGACTATGTACTCAATAATACTAAGTTCAGTTATTCTGAACTCTATTAGACTCTATAAATTCAGTTCAGTTATTACTAGGGAGTCTGATTTGTATCAATTAAGTTGCATTGGTTTACCTTCTTAGGCAGTTATTTTAACATACCCCTCTTAATTATATGAAGGAACTTATGTTTTATATGCTCCACTTGGTCAAGTCATATAGTTTACTTGCTTGTATAAGTTTTATTTCTCAGTATTACAAAAAGTAGAATGATCAAGCCCCTCATGATTATATCCTAAATTGATCTATTGAAGATTTTCTGTGACCATGTTAACAAAAGCACACTTTTTTTTAGATACAGAGTAAATGTTTTAAAGAACATTCAATATGGCTTACAATTAAAAATCTCTTTCAAGTCCTGGTTCTGCTGCTTACTGTGTGGCCTTGGACAAGTTATTGTACACTCTGAACTCAATTTTCTCATCTATAAAATGAGGACCTTGATAGTAACTACTTTATTTGCATAATCATACATAAAATACCACATATAAACCACTTCATACAACTTATTGGCAGATAAAGAAACATGTACAGAGAAGCTAGGATACTCACTGAAGCTCATAGAGATAGAAAGTAGTGGAACTGAGGATTATCACATTCATAATTGAAGCAAAACTTGTATTTATTTTTCTATTATAGTAGAAAATAGGCTTCTTTATCATCTCCATCAAAACATAATAAAATACTGACCTCCTCTTTTCCCTGAATACCAGCTAAAATGTGCACTGTCTTTATTTTACATTCTAAGATAATACTACTTCCTATATTGTTAGGTGTTCAAGTACAACTATTATTGGTCTTTCCTTTCTAGAGATAAAAATGTCATTAATGACTATAGACTCATATATCAAAAAGACTTTTCAGTTATATAGTTCAATTTATAGTCAGAATCTGGAAGCAGAAATGCCATAATGCCATAATATTGTGTTTTTAAAATTTACAACAGGAAAAGATATCCGAACTATATTTCTATCATTAATTTTTAATAGTTCCAGTACATTCACATAGTATACTTTTCTTCAGCATGTTGTAATTACAGTGATACGTTTTCACTTTATCAGTCTTACTCTTTACCTTTAAACCATCCCCTTCAAAGACCTTTTAATAGTAAGTACTTGTTTCATTACTTGATTTTGGGGGGTATTGAGGTTTTGCCACCAGAGACGACAATATCATTAGCTATATTTTTGTAGATTCAAGTTTGTACCTTAGTGGTTGGGATATAATACTGACAAGTATTGAGCACTTTCTCTGCCCTGTAGGATAGGATAGAGGAAGGTCTGATTGTCTTTTAATTACAAATGACAGAGGGGATACATTTGGCAATTATATACAAATTGGAAAAAGATTCAGTGCAGAAAAATAAATTCTAAGAAGTACAAATCTTTTAAGGGATGGGGAAAAGAAATAGAAATGAATCAACATTAGTATTTATTTATTTATTTAGTTAACTAAAGTTAATGTTAGTTTATTGTATTTACTAGATCCTTTGATAAACAATTTACCCACATTTCATCTTATTTTCCAAACAGTTCATCCAAGAATAGGGATTACAAAATCATTGTTTAAGAAAAAAATTTAAGAGAAGGGGAGTAAGGTATTCTGAAAGATATAATTAACTTTCCCATGATGACAAATTATAAAATATAATTAGAGTTGGATCTATAAAATTTTATTCTATATTATAAAATATATAGATTCAAGGTCTCCCTGATGCAAATACTAATGTTTTTCTCAGAACTCATCAACACTTGGATGAAATGTATCCAAAAGTTTTTGTCAGCAGTTAAAATTCAGCCATTCTGAAAGACAGGCTTTCTGATACGTAAGTCATAGATAGGCCACTCAGAGAATGAGCTAAATATATAAGAAAGGAAACAGTCCTTCTGCACTATTTTAATGACCACTAATTAAAAGTTGTGTTTATAGATAATATGGCTGAAGGTAGCAAAATTAAAGTTCTCTAACACTGCTTTAGAAAACTATAAATTTGTTTTGACATGATTATTCAGTTCACATAGACATTTTATAAATATGCATATTCTTTAAAAGGTGTCTCATTTCAAAGTCTTTTCCTTCAGAATAATACCATAGCAATAGGCAATACATTTTGTCATTGCTATCTAATGTCATATAAACTTTTTTCAATGTCACACTGCTTTTTTGACCAAAATGATGATGTTTATTAGTTTGAGTCACCATTTTTGCTTACTATTCTTCCCACAGGCTTTATAAAATTATTTTCTAGATATATATGGAATTTGCTTCAAATTCAAATTTATCATCTCCATCAAAACATAATAAAATATTGACATCCTCTTTTCCACAAATGCTTTATCTACTTATTTCCTCATTATTTTCTCTCATAATTTGCTACATAACTGTGAGCTACACTTCCTTCCTACAATTAGTAAGTCTAATATTACTTGTTTCTTACATCTCAGAGGAAAAGATGTATTGAATGAAGATGGATGTTTGACAAAAATAAACGTTATCACAATCTTAAATATCCAACTACCAAAATTCACTTCCAGACTCAGTGTCAGGCATTTTCTCCATCTTTCTCTTCTCTAATTTGGGCACTCTTCCCCATAAAGTTCAGAGGGCCTCCTGAAGGGAGGGCTAATATACCATAGTGGTATGTAACTTCTCTTTTAAACACTTCCCAGGACAGAGATTTTACAGCAGTAAACTAATCTTTCAGGTACTTAACAGCTCACATAACCACAAGTTGTTTTATATTTGCTTATTTTTAACTCATGATCAATTTTTTTTTTAATTTCCAAATCCAAATCTAATGCTTGCCCTTACTCTTTATTCTCTTTTTATTATCCTTTGTTTTACAATTCATCATTCAATTATTTTTCCTTTATATTTTTTGATATCTGTTTTTCAATTTAAATAGACTGTTATTTTGGGGGGAAGTATTTGTTTTTGTTTTGTTTTGTTTGCATCCCATAACCCATCCAAACAAATAATTACATAATTATCATCACTTTGTTCAAAAATAGTGAATCATTGAGAAAAGTTTATATGACATTAGACAGCAATTTCAAAATAGGTTGCCTATTACTGTGATGTTGTTCTGAAGGAAAAGGCTTTAAAATGGCATGTTAGTCAGCTTTCTGTTATAACAAATGCCTCTAATAATCAACTGATAAAGAAAAAATGCTTATTTTGACCATGGTATTAGAGTATTCAGTCCATGATCAGGTGGAACCACTGATTTTGGGATTCTGGTGGAGTACTGAAAGGCAATGGCAGGGAGCACATGGAAGACCAAAACCATTTACCTATTTACCTCATGGCTGGGAATCAAAAGACAGCTAGTACAGAGAATTGAGGTCTCACAATTCCCATTGAGGGCATGTCCCCACAGACCTAAAGACCTCTTGATAGGCCTCTGACCTCTTAAAGTTTCCACAAATTCCCAACAGTGCTACTCTGGGAACAAATGAATCGTTGGAGGATACTAATCCAAACCATAGCATTCCTTGTTGACCTCTAAAAGATCATGCTCATCTTCCAGAATAAAATGCATTCGGTGCATCCCTAGGAGTCTTCAAAATCTTAACTGTTTCAACATTACTCATATTCAAAGTCTCCTCTGATGCTGAAGGCAAACTCTGAGCTGTGAGCCCCTTCAAGAAACAAAAAATCCAAATTATATTCTTTTAAGATATAATGGTACAATAGGCACATGGTAAATATTCTTATAAAAGAAGAAATAGAAAAATATTAAGGAAGGATCCAAGATGCAAACCAAGCAAGGCAAAAATTAAATCCTCAGTCTTTCTGTCCAGTATCCAGGCACACTATGTAAGGATATGGGCTTTGGACAATTTTGCATGCTGCTTTATAGCTTCCCTTGACAAGTTGTTTTAGTCAACTTTGTGTCACTATGTCACTGTGAGCAAAAGACCTGACAATAACCATTAGAGGATGAAAAGTTTATTTTGGCTTATGGTTTCAGATGTCTTAGTCCTTAGACGACCAATTCCATAGCTCTAGATCCAAGGGGAAGCAGAAAGGCATGGTAGAAGAAAGTAGCTCAGAACACAGACACCAGAAAGGAAAGAGGGGATGAGGGGATGGAGAGATAGAGAGAGAAAATGTAGATTCAAAGGCACACCATAGGTGACCTACCTCCTCCAGCCACACCCTTCCTGACATCCAGTTAATCTATATAATTGGATTAATCCACTGTTTAGGTTAAAACTCTCAAAATCTAATCATTTCAACTCTGAATGTTCTTGTATTGTCTTACAAATGAGCTCTTGGGGTCACCTAATATATAAATCATAACTTGGGTGTTCCATATTCCCAACATCTCTAAATTTCTGTAGTCTCTATTGCAGCTTTGTTTTTACTCCTGAAGTTTCAAGTACAGCTCTGCTGCGACCTACTTTTTAGGACTTGGACCCCTGAAAGATCTGTCTTGGCTTCCAAGTGTTATGCTCGAATTCGGGACCCCCTAAGACCACCAGAGACCCAAGATCAATGTAAGCAGCAAAGAGGTGTTTATTGTGAGCTAGCTCGGTCCTCCGCGCACACACAGCAACTGGTGACACTGAGAGGCCCCGAGCCCAGGGTTTGCAGCAGTTTTATACATTCTTTGGAGAAGGCAGGGACTTCACATACATCATAGCATCTCTTAGCAAATCATCACACACTGCGGGAAAATCAAATAACAACTCTAAAACATGATTAGCACATTCACTGGTGGGAACAAGTTGGGTAGGGGTAATTGGTCAGTACAAAAGGGGTATTCATTTGAACTGATTGGTTTAAGCCAAGAGGGGTGTACATGCTGAACTACATGGTTTCCCAACATGTTATCAACCACCATAAACTGGGAGGGTCATCTGGCATCCCAGGTATTTCCCTGTCTCATGCTGATTGGTGGCTGCTAGGGGGTTGCTATGGGTCCCCACCTAGCCTGACTGAGTCAGGGACACCTGGCACAGCAGATCTCTCCTGTTATTTGTAGATAAACAACTTAGCAGGGTGGGAATGTGCTTAGGAGTGCTCTGTGGGTTTTTCCAAGGACAAAGGTGATGTCCCTTCCTTGGACAGGCTTTGCTCTGAGATAGAGGCTGGTTTTTCACAAGCTTTCCTTTGAAAATTTGGTGGAAACCATTATGCCCCCATAACTCTTGCATTCTGCATGCATGTAAAATGAACATCTTATGGGTGATGATGACCAGATGTGTGTGCTGTTCCAGGACCTACTTCAGCCATTGTCACGAGTGTCCAGCCAGCTCAACAGGGAGAAAAGATTGCTTTTAAGTATGCAGAACATCTCAAGGCTCTCTTTTCAATGGAATTCCATTGAAACTAATTTGTATTTCTACACCTTTGAGCCTATGATGTTAGAGTGGGCTTTAGGTTCCTTCATTGCCCTTGAGGCATCTTTCTTACTCTCAGTGAAAAGCACTTGGTTTCTTAGTGCTAATAATCACACTCTTCTTAGCCAAAATATTACACGCTACTTTTCTGGGAAAAATGTGAAATTTAAAAATCTTTCTGGTCTGCTCTTTTTTTTTTTTTTTTCTCAGTTAAATTTGGCAAAAGGCAGCCAGTAATAATAGCCAGGCCACCAGAATAAATGTGTTGCTGCCTTGAAAAATCCTCCACCAGGCAAACGAGTACATCACATTTTTAAGCTCATCCTATCACAAGGTATCAGGGCATGGACAAAGTGCATTCAGTTATTTTTGCTATGGTATGACAAGATATCCTTCAGTCCAATTTCTGAGTGTCCTCATTCCTATCTGAAACTTCATCAGCCTGGCCTTTCCTATCTGCATTCTTAATAGCATTCTGGTCTTCTGAGCATCCACCAGAATCATCTATTCAGCACTTACAACATTCCAGGCTTTTTCTAGACCACATCTCTAAACTTTTGCAAATTCATCCTACAAACAAAATCTAAAAGCTTCTCTACATCATCATGTATATAGTCATAGTAACAATCCCACTTCTAGTCCAAATTTTCTGTGTCATCCAGATATTTGATACTACACCAAATATGTGAGATAAAGGATTTATTTTGGCTCACAGTTTTAGAGGTTGTCACTTCATGGGTGGGAAACTGAAGACAACTAGTCTAGGGGACTGGAGTCCCATAAACCCCTTATGGATACACTCCCAATGACCTAGAGACTTCCCATTAGGCCACACTTCTTAAAGGTTCTACCACCTCCCAATAACACCACCGCAGAAAGCAACACTAACCCAAGACTTTTTTCGGTGTGGGAGGATACATATCCAAAAAATAGCAATGTCTCAGTGTTGCTGCTGTTTGCTTGCTTCCCCAATGCTGAAGTATAACACCAAAGAAGCACACTGAGGCAAGTTTAGAGTGGAAAGTAGAAGCTTTATTAAAGGACAACAGAAAAGATTTCTTGAGGACCCAAGAGGTGGAGTCCATCCAAGGAGGAAATCTTCCCTCTTTTATAGCTAAGGTCTACTTCCAGCTTTCCCACATTCCTGTCTCATTCCTGTCCTTTGTTCTGTTATCTTGCAGTGATGGAATGTAGGTGGGAAGGCCCAAAGGATGGGGGACAGGTGGGCTGAAGGAGTAATCTGGGCAGGGAGGGCTTTTGGATTAACATCTCCTTGTTTGCTGGGAGCTGCTTCATTAACATTTCCTTAGGATGGGCTCTGGGCCTTGGCAACATTTTGAATTCCCCCAAATGCTACTCTGGTTTCCTGGATTCCATTCTCAATAATGGCCTCCATTTCATCTTCATCTTACTCGATATTAGACCCAGTTTACCTAACTACACTAACTACCTATCTTTAAATCTGACTTCATCAGTATCAACTTATTCCTTTATCTCACTCACTTTTGCCTAATTTATGTTCTGAGATATATATCTTTTCTATCTTTTGTCTTTAAGTTGATCTGAAATTGTGAATTGACATTTATAATATGGAGCAAACACAAAAAGCTATAAATCAAATTGAGCTAATATGGTCAAATCCAGATTGGCTCTGTTGCCAAAAGCTTGGTTCTTGCCCCCCATGCCAATTCAATAATGAGGACATGATTTTGAGAAAAAGGAAAAAGAAGGTATTGCTTTGCTAACAAAGTAGAAACACAGTGGAGAAACACAGCCTCTATCTCAGAGGCTTTGATTCTGTCCATCAGCAGGAACAGGGTTTTTTTTTAAAGAGGAGATTCAAAGGCTACATTCCCAGTATTTTCTGTTGGAGTTGTAATTTACTTGTTAATTTAGGAGATTGTCATTCCTGAAATCTTCTGATACCATCTCCAACATCTGGATTACTTATTGGTGCAGGTGTACTCAAGGACAGATAAATCCTTCTAAAATGGGGAAGAAAGGTAATCCTGTTTCCCCTGAGATAAGGGAGGGGTAGAAATTAGGGAGAAAGAAGGAGAGGAGAAAGAAACATGTCCATTTAAAAAATAAGTTGCAGTGGCAAAGCAGAAAAGGCTATTCAAAGCATAAAGTGGACCACTGTTACATTTTTATTCTGTATTGAATTCTCTGGTGTCCAAATTTTGCTTTTTGTCTTTTATTTCAAAGCTGAATTGTTTACCTACTCATTTCCAAGGTGGGGCTCCTACAAATACATATTATAGTGTAAATGAAGCAATAGTATTTATCTGACTTATCCTCTGACTTCTAACATGTTGTCATCCAATATGGATAGCAACTCCTGAATACCAGTTGCCTCATTCCCATTTTAATATCCTTACAGAAATATTTGTATTTAGTTTTTATTCAAACAGTAGTTTTCAGGGTCATTTTGACCCTTTTTTAAAATAGGACTAAATACTTATCAAATTTATCCTCTGTTTTGGGTTGTTTTTTTTTTCCCTCTCTGCAAAAAATACATGTGTCAGACTCTTGCTTTTTTGTCATGCATTCCTTTGAGATCTAATTACTTATAAAAATTAACTTATTAGCTGGATAGAAACTCAGAAACTATCATTTTTACAAGTGCACATGGTAATGCCTACAGTCTAGTATGTACAGGATTTGTGCTCATGTTTCTGACCATTATGCTGTTTTTTCTGCTATGAGGAACTCCATGACTTCTCATACTTGATCTCCAACTTATCAAAATATAAATCTGACAGTGGGAAACAACCTTATAAAGCTTTTTCTCACTCAATTAATGTAAAACAGTGCCAGAAAGGAGTCCTTAAATGGAAACTGAGGAGAATATTCATAAACTATTACATGTCTTCAATCAACCCACTAAAATGTACTTAAACTTAGTATCTCTGTGGTGTTATGATTAATATTAGCATATCCTTATTATCCATTTTGAATTCTCTTTTTATAACTTAGAACTTCCTTTTGGAATTATGTCTTCCTTTATAACTTGCTTAGAAACTGCCTGTTTTTATCCTTTATAGACTCAGGCAAGATGTCAAGAAGAAGATAAAAATAATTCAAGGTATTCAGAAAAGTGCTACTACTTGACATTACCAAAATAAGCCTTTTTTGAACATGAACTCATTATAAGTTTTTTTGCCAAACAGGTATACAACTGCTTATTAAAAGATTCATACATTATTTATCAACTTGGCCTTGAAAAAAATCAAAATATCCATTCTTGAGGCTAGTCTTGTTACCGCTGTTGACCTGTGACAAGTCCTTGCTTCCCCAGTGTTGAAGAATAACACCAAAGAAGCACGCAAGGCAAGGACAGAGTAGAAATTAGAAGTTTATTAAAGGATAGCAGAAAAGACTTCTCCTGGAGGAAGAAGGGGACCCAAGAGGTGGAATCCGTGGAAGTGCTGTTGTCTCCCCTTTTTATAGTTCTTTCAGTGACGGAATGTAGGTGGGAAGGCCTGAGAGGTGGGACACAGGTGGGCCAAAGAAGTAGTCTGAGCAGGAAGGACTTCATTAACACTTCTTTGGAATGGACTTTGGCCTAGGGCCTTTTCAGGACTTCATTAACATTCCATGAGTTGTCCTGCGTTTCCTGGAATCATTCTCAGCATGGCCTCCATTTTAGATTTCACTCAGTATTAGACCCGATTTACCTAACTACACTGACCACCTAACTTTAAATCTGGCTTCAGTCTGTTAAGTTTTAATGAATAATTATCTAAAAGAAAAATACTTGACTGGTAATGCAGCTTGAGTACAACATAGACTTCATTCCTTGAGTCATTTCCAAATCCTTTGTTCCATTTTTTTTAAAAAACTGAGAAGATAAAGTGTTACAAAGTGACCTAGGAGTTAATTGGGGTACAAGACTAAGAAACAGAACTCATGACTTGGACTGCAAATTCCCTGCTGTTCCCTGTAGCAAAATATTTCTCAGATGTCAGAATATAATGGGTCAGCATCTGAACTTGGAAGAGAACCTGTCCTTGAAATAAAAGTCATCCTTAATTCATCAAAAGTGTGTTTATGTCCTTGTAGACTAACTTTAGCATTTTCTTCCTTTCTTCTTTCACCACCTGTAACATTTGATATATAGTCCCAGTTCTATGATCATTAGTGGTTTTTGGAGTACAGTAGGTAGTGGAAGACAAGTGGGAAAAGTAGAAATCTGTAATTGATTCATGGAATTGAGACTTTAGGTGAATTGAGTTTTTTATGAGTCCAGCCCCACTTGCTTGCTTAAGAGCGCATATTTACATTAGGGAGTCATTGTTTTGGTCATATTATTCTTTGTTCTAGTTCATAAAAGTACACCATCATACTTTAAAACAAAACTTTCATTTCCTGAAAATGAGAGATTATATGCTCTAGAATTGGTGAGAGAGAAAAATATTTTACTGGAAAATCCTAAAGTTATCTGGTAAAAATTTAAAATGGGTAGATTTTACCCAGCCAGTATAAATGTATATGTGTTTTGTTCTAATAGTGAAAGCTGAACTTTTGATTTTTACTTGTGGCTAATTTTACATGCATAATTTCTAAATATTTACATTATTATGATTATGATCATAATTTCATCATTATTGAAATCTTTATATATTTAACTAAACAAGCAGTGTAATAGCTGATGCAATGTTTTTGACAAGCATAAAGTTTATAAAGGAGTTTCATTTAGTGCCTGATTAGAGAGAATACAAGATTGAAGTATTTTTATCATAAATCATAAATCATAGAAATGCCTCTGACAAATGACATGCATAAATGAAGATTCCATTTTAAAAATTAATCTAATATATAAAAATGAGATCAATACATGTATTATGAATACAATTTCCCATAAAGTATATTTGAAATCACTGGACACATTTATACTTTTTAAATTACACATGGTATTATCATATTTTTATAAAAAGCATGTTTTAAAGTATAGAACACTTTCACAAATTGAAAAGTTTTATTTAATGTTAATGGAAATTAGTACCAAAATTAATTTACTTTAAAAACATGTCCCAATCTAAATTTAAAGTGGAAGGACTTTTTCAAGATTAAATTATAAATATATTTACCAGTTCAGGAATCTTGGCCATAAAAATGTGTCTAATATAATTAAGTATTCCATGAGAAGGACATTGATTCATTTTTTCAAGGTTCAAATAAATTGTTTAACCCAGATATTTGAATTGCACTTCATTTAGAGAACTAGCTTCTTTTCTTTCATTCAGTAAGTAAGTACACATAAAAGCAAATTATTGATTTATAATGAAGTAATAAAAAAGTGCATGAGTGAGTTAAACAGACCGTGATCTAACAGAATTCCAAATAGCTGTTTTAGTGTGAAAAGCATTCTCTATTCCCAGATGAACTGATGGAAGTGAAATGCACTTCTAGCCTTAGATACTAATCAAAAGCAAAATGAAATTGATAAGTGGGGAACTAGTAATGAAAGCTGTCTCTTTGTTTTGCTAAAGGAACTCCCAAAGAACCAAATGTTATATAATGCAGGTAGAAAATTAAAAGAAGTTTTTCTTTCCTTTTTTTTTTTTTTTAATTTTTAATATTTATTTATTTATTTATTTTAGTTCTCGGTGGACACAACATCTTTGTTTGTATGTGGTGCTGAGAATTGAACCTGGGCCACACGCATGATAGGCGAGCGTGCTACCGCTTGAGCCACATCCCCAGCCCCAAGAAACTTTTCTTAGGAAAATTAAAATTGCATACTCCCACAAACACATGCACATTCCACATTTATTTTTAATGAGTCCTAGGTTGTGACAGGATTCTTCAGTGAAATTTCAGTTCACTTTATTTCCAATAACCCTGGAAGGACCATATCAATTTTTGTAAGAATTTGAATTATTATATAGTGTAAGGGTCCGGCGAAACGTCGGAGGAAGAGACAACCAAGAGACTGATTCATGCAATTGCAGAAGGGGGTTTATTGGGGATCCATTCCAATGTGCTGGGGCTTCTGGCCCACTCAAGAAGGGCGAGCAGCCCTGGGCAGGGGTTGAGCAGCGCTTAAGTACACTTCTTGGGGAGGGCGTGGGCTTTGCATACATCAGAACAACTCAGCATGAGGCACGGGAAAATTGAACAACAACTCTGAGACATGATTAGTACATTCATTGGTGGGAACAGATTGGGCGGGGGTGATTGGTCACTCCTAAGTGGGGTACACATTCAAACTGATTGGTTTTAGGGCCTAAATGCTTATGCGACAAGCTGCACAGGGCCCTAGGCTGTTAATCAGCTTAATGGCCAGTAGGGCGTTGTCTTAACTGCCTCAGGAATTTCAGGTTCTAGGTGTAGCAGAGGAACTTAACAATATAATGCCTGGTCTTTTATACTTTAATTCAGGCTTTGCAGCTAAGAAACTTTACCCTTTCAATAGTTAGAAACTCTGGGAAAATGAAGGGTAAAATTTTTATGTATTTTTGAGTTTCAAATAAAGAATATTCAGTTGTCTTTATCCTTAAAACACTACCTAGGAATATATACCGTAACTTGACTGAAGAAATATGGGTATCATCACTTAGATATAGGAAATGAGATCCAAATTAAGCCCTAGTATTTGTTGCATTATTAATTGATGAAAGATAAGATAAGATTGATAAAGGTCACAGAGAGAATCACTGCATGACACAATCATATTCATATACCTAAAAACAAAGGCAACAAAAAAGACCTATGTTAGATTTAGATTGCTAGCTGGACTGAAGGGTAGAACTTTTTAACATACCAGTTTTTCCTGAAACATTATATTTCACACTGTGGAAAGCTGCCCTTCTTATAGCTTTAGAGGTTGATTTTTTAAAAAAGAACACAGTCGGATTGATATTTACAAAATAGGCAGTTATTAGAGTGCAATCTGTGTTGATGTAACAAGCACAGCACCATTGCTTGTTTCTGGATGGGTTATTCATGGTATATGCATTAGTTAGAGTTTCCAGTGTTAATTTTGATTTTTTCCATGCCTGTAAATGTTGTTCTAACAGCAGAACACAGCTGTGATACATTTCAGAGAAATGCTAATCACAGTCCACTGAATCTGTATGTATTATTTCGTGTCATTACTACTCTCAAAGCATCCCAGGTTTTTATTTCTCTGTTATTTATTTGTGTTCATGAAACTTGGTAATGCATTGTAGACTTTACACTGTGATAATAAAGAACAAATACATGAGCAATAGCCAGTTGTGGCTCTTGCCCAAAGCAGCATTGGGATAAGACTGAATGTGCCAAGGATTAAGGAATTTAAAATTATGAATAATTAGATATTAGTAGCCAAGAATAGATCACACATCTTTGTTCTTTATGTTTTGTTGGCAGAGGATAAAAAAAGAATAAGCTTCCTCAAAGGCCTATAAGGCAAGACCAAATAGAAAGAGACAACCTCAAAGGTAAAAATTAATAAATAACAGTTGTCTGGTCTATTATGTTTAGGAATTAAAACTGAAAACTAAAATTATACATGGCCTGAGTCAATAATGTAGCACATCATTGATAATAGTTCTTCTCTAGGTTTGGTAGAAATTATAATTTAAAGTCACCTTATTCCTATATTTAGTGGAAATATATAGCCAAAGGGCTTCTTTATAAGATTCCATTCTTTACAGAGGTCTTACCTCTTGTTTGTCAAACAATACTGTAAAAAAAAATATGATAGACTTAAGGATATTAAAACAAGTGATTAAAGTACTCAGACACGATGTTTTCTAATAAGGAAAAATAATGTTTCAACATGAAAATTAGCATCCAATGTTGATGATCCTCAAAGATAAAAAAATACTTTTAAAAGATTAGTATGTTTTTTTTCTTTTTTCTTCAACCCCAAATTCAAAGCACATATTAGCCCTCTAATCTTCATCTGAGGTGAGGGAGTGAAAATTGTTCCAATGAGATTCAAAATCCATTAACATTATCTATTTTACAAGCTTATCTTGGCTCACTCCTCATTTTACTTGTAAAGTTTGTGAATTCAAAACTTCTTAAAACATGGGGAAGAAAGTATCTTCCCCAAACAAAAATGGCCTTGTATAATTGTTGTACAAGTTATAGAGTATTAAGCTTTTCCCCAATGACAGTTTCAGTGTATAGCTATCAGGCAAGAAAAATCTCAGGAATGTGTACCAGCAATGCTATCGCATGTTTAACATTTTCCTAATTAGTCACTCATGTCCTTTCAAAGACCCCTTAGCCTCTTAGTACAAAAGTTACAATAATACTCCATGGTGATTCTGTTGTAACAATAAGATCACAAACTTTAAAAAGGGTATATAAACAATGCCTCTGCCACAAGTTTCCAAAGATAGAATGTGATATCACTTGGGTGATGAATATCTGAATCAACTCTTTTTAGCTCAGTTATTTTTTAAAAATCTCTCTTGAAATTGATTACTATAGAAACGTTTGTATTAGTCATGGAGGTATCTGATTTAATCATAAGGTTTTTCAGAAGACTCCAAGAATTTTAAAATTTTCCTTTCTAGATGGACATTACTATAGATGGAGACAATATCAGTATGTCTTCAAGTTCATTGGACGTAAGTGTATGTATAGATTATGTGTGTGTTGTTCACTCACTCTGTGTGTATGTGTGTGTGTGTGTGTGTGTGAGTGTGTATACGTGTGATTTTCAAGTTAATGCATTAGCCCCCAAATTATTTTTCTTCTACTGGGAGAAACGTTTCTGTGGTACTCCCATACGTGAAAAAAACACTAGAAATGAAAAGGCTTCTTTGGATTGGAAAAAAAAATAATCAGTTCAATAGTAGTATAGCATTGATTTAAAATTGCATTTAAAAGTGCAGGCACAGAAAGTCTATCAACTCCTTTGAGGATGCTTCCAAAGATTTTAGGTTAAATATGATGTCATAAATTAAAATCAACACTAAAAATAAAACCCTATTGCCTATATACCTAGGGGAATAGGTAAGGCATTCATAGATATTATCAAAAATGCCTAACCTACCCCTGTTAACAGTGTTCTATTTTAAAAATCATCTTAGATGTCAAAATTATTTCTCCCATAAGTGAATATAATTTCCTGTGATATAAATCACTGAATGAAGTTTGTTGTTTAATGCAGAAGATATAAACTCTGTGTGCATACCTTTAGTTAATTTACTTGTTTAATTCATAAATATATTCCTGCATATGATTTGATTAAGCAATTTAGTATTAACCTATTATATGTATCATACTCTGAAAAATTGCTCAGCCAGATTTTATGAAAAAGTGACTTAGAAAATTTTTATGAAAAATAAAATAAGCAGGTAAATAGTGATACTAAGATGGAAAAACATCTAATTTTAACAATATTTTATAAACCTGAGAGCTTGACATGAAAAATATTAAGTGACTGACCCACTTATATAATCTTGCTCAGCTCTGAGCTTTTCTGAGTTTAGCAAAAACCTTATATTATCATAAAAATTAAGTCAATTATCTTTTTCAGAGAGAAAATCATGAAAGATCATGGCCTAATAGTATGCCTAAGGGACTAGAAATGAAAAGATCTTTGGGTTCATTAATTTCACTTATGTGGATAATACAATACCTATTTTTCACTGGCATTGTGAGGATAAATGAGATTTTTCTGTCATGCTACAGTAATATATTAGTAATTATACCATAGAGCCACCTTAATAATCATATTAACCTACTATAGGGACAAAGTAGACACGGGGGAATATGAGGTCTACTATATGGAATTTCATGAAAAGAAAGGCATACCCATAGAAATACAATTTTAAATGTGTAAAACCTATGCTACCTTAAAGGTACTTGGTCTGCCTTTTTTTCTGTTTCAAGTGTCCATTATTTAGATGACCTATAAAGAATTACTATTGATAAATATAGTGCTCATTTTTCCCAAGTGGCCAATAGATGGGGAGGGAGGACATCAATATTAAATTCTATCAAGACAGTGATTATTGAATCAACCTAAATTTCTAATACTCTTTTTCTCTTAAGAAATTGGGGACATAATGGTATATCTTCATTATTTATGTTAAAAGCTCTAATTTTCCTTGATTTTGTACAGAATATTTTCCTTATAATAAATACATTAACATATACTCTATTATTGTTATCATCAACTAAGTCTATACTGCACCTACACATATATGAAAATGGACAAAATGTAATTAGTTGGAATGAGTGAGAGAGAAAATAATATAAGAAATAAGTAAATTTTGTAATATGGCAGAATGTGATATGTGTTGTGGAAAAAAAGTTGTGCAGAGGAAAAAGGATTGTGAGTTGATTTTTTTAGGGATAGGTCTGTTCTGTCTGGGTAGGTGATCATATCTGCTAAATATAGTTCATAAATTTGACATTTATTTAGTCTATGCAACTGTTGAAAATATAATAAGTTATCAGACTCTGGTAGTAGAACATTTATAACTACTTTTTAAACAAAGGTATTAATACTATATTTCCAAACATTCCTGAACTTCTTGGATGGTATTTAAGTCAAGTAGTACAATAGTCTCTATAAAATAAATATAAAGATTGTATGAGCTTTAAGAAGCTATATTGTAGGATGGTAGTGTTTAAAGAGTAACATTTCAGCTAGCAATAATAGATAGTATTTTATAAGAAATTTATTATTAGATGTTATTGGGTGTCATTAATCAAGAGACTGCAGACCATATATCTTTCTTTATGAAACTGAACAGCAAAAGCCAAACTCCAATGTGAAAATATTAGGACATGCAAAATGATTATAACAATTGAAATTTAGAGTGAATATTCCAAATATGACTCTTTGCTACTATGTGAAGATAAAAATTGTATTCTGAGAGCTGCCATGGTTTCTAAAAGTATATCAATTATATTGTAGGAAGAGTATGATTTGTTCACATTAACATACTACTATATTTAGAATGTTTATTTAATAGTGATATCTAAAATTTTAATTGTTCAGATAATTTCAGAAAAATGTTAAGTACTGATATTGAAGAGAAGTGAGACTACCTAAAGCCTTAGTTGAAATAACTAATCTACCATATTCTACTTTTACATTTTAAAAAATTCAAGGCACCTGCTTTAACTTCACAGTCAGTGAATCGTGGAAAAATAACTCCCTTGGGGAAAATGACATGTTAACAAAAGCTTACAAGGAACACAAACTTACTGGACAGATTGAATGTCAAGCATATATAACAAAATACATTATAGTGACTGAATGTGAAGTCAAAGGAAAAATTCTGACATGTTATTTTATTCACCCATCCAACCTGAAATATTTGAGAAAGTGATTATGCCTTTTAAAATCATTTGTCAGTTTAATACTGAAAGGGTTGGGTGAACGTCGGAGGAAAAGACCACCAAGAGACTGTCTCATGCAACAGCAAAGGGTTTATTGGGGGTCCAGCATGCTGGGGCTCAGAGCTCACTTCAGAGGAGCAAAGAACAAAGAGCCCTGAGAACAACTTAAGCAGAGTTTATATACATTTTTTGGAGAGGGCAGGGACTTTACATACATCATAGCATCCCTTAGCAAATCATCACATACCGCGGGAAAATCAAATAACAACTCTAAAACATGATTAGCACATTCACTGGCGGGAACAGGTCGTGTGGGGGTGATTGGTCAGTACTAAGAAGGGGTATACATTCAAATTGATTGGTTTAAGCCCTGAGGTGTATACGTGCGGGACTGCACGGCTTCTGAGGAAAGGTGGTTGTTCTCGTTGAGCAACTAGGTGGTCAGGGGAGATTTTGACACACATCTAATGGGCAGTTCCGGGAACTGTTTTACTGCCACATGAATTTCAGGTTCCGAATGCAACTTAAAAACTTTTCAGGACAAACCTTATCCTTTACATTTCAATTTTTTTTTATACTTTCAATACAAAATAGTTATAAAGTGAGAAAGCTTGAGAAAAAAATTTGTGAAGTTAAGATCATTCTATGTAAGGGGAGTGTTCTCAAATATGAAAATAAATAAGAATATGATCCCATAATAAAACTGAATATGGAATCATTTATATTTTTGCATCAGTTTCTATTTGAAAAGTATTTTACTATGATCTAATTTATTTTTAACTTTATAATTTTATTGTAAGTTGTTTTTTGGACCCAATAAATCTATTGAAAATAAATTACCCAATGAAAATTATATATCCACACCACAAGCCAAAATTTTGTAACACAACACATACTTACCATTGCAATTGTGTTTGAATGTAAGCAGACTTTTACTGAATATTTGTAATAAAAAAATAATCTGTGGCTGTTTGTGTAATATGTGTATGGAACTGCCTATTCTTGTGATACCACTTAATGCTCAAATGCAAAGTTATTTTCCAATATGAAACTTTCAGTTTTCTAAGATTAATTCTTAGAGTTTATTTCCTTGTACATTTTATTTCTATTTTAAAGTTCTTATATAAAAGGACTTTTTAAAAATAAAAGACTTCTTTTCACTATGACAAAGCTATACAATACCACATGTAAAATTATTTTCATAATGTCTTTTAATTTAAACTATTTTACAGTTTTTTATTTCTATGTCAGAGAGCTTGTGTTTAACTAAATTTTATGTAATTCTTAAATACTGTATCCTCACACTATGTAATTATGTGAAACACGAGTGTGATTAAATTTAGCTGAAAAATACCTGAACTGAAAAATATGAGATTCAATACCTATTCAAATGAATTGTCCTTTACTTAATAAGTATATAAACATTGCTGAAATAAACCTTCTCTTTGAAAAAAACATTAGTTATAAATTTTGCAGTAGATTAAAAAGTCCTAATATAGTTGCTCATTAGGTTAGGCAGAAGCTGTGTGACTTGCCTGTAGTTATGTTAGCAAATATAAATATTAGTTCTGATGGTTCCCAAACTTCATGTGACATTAAAAGCTTTCTGTAATGCCATACTCTATATTTTTATTGATAAATAATAAGACTAATATTACCTTATAAATTTCCCACAAATTTTAATAAAATTACATTAAATATAATATTTTCATACTTTTTTCTAAAAAGCTCATAAAATTAAAAGACACAGTTTTATGGGCTAATAGTATATTATCAATGTATGATTCTTAAAAAATAATCTGGAAGGAGAAAATGATTTCAAGTCAAATAATATGTGAGACACAGAATATTGTCCTTTCAGATGAAAAAACTAAAACATTATTTTCTAAGAAATTATAAGAAAATAACTTCAACAAATGAAATATTTTTAACATTAAAATAGATTGCAATTTATTTTTTGGTGACTGGTATATTTTCTGAAAAATGTAAAAGCCTCTCTAGTGGCAAAAATCTACATAGTTCATTGTAGTTTTAATGAAAAGAATACATGATATTCTTTAAAGATGCAATAAAGAAAATATCATTTTACTCTCTGGAGAGCCGTCTTTCTAGATACTTCATAGTGCAGAAGAAAAATGAAGTGTTTCAACCAATTCTGTTATTAATGATCCTGAACAGGATTATTCATCATAAGGCATCAACATTCCACAGCATACAATTTCATCTTAAAAAAACTATATTCTGTAAATTTGGATTCTAAAAACACTCATTTGTACTTTTTAATTTAGAATATAAGAAGCTGGCGAAATTATCTGATTTTTATTAGTATTTAAAAGGGTTCTGTTTTTTTTTTTTTAAAAAAACATTATAAATTCACTCCTTAACTATTCTAAATATCAGAACAGCATAATCCTTAATCATATAATAGTATATAACCTTTAAAAATTGGCAGTGGTTCATACCTATAATCCAAGCAATTTAGGAGACTGAAGTAAGGAAGATTGAAGGTTAGAGTTCTGCCTTAGCAGCTTAACAAGACCCTGTATCAAAAATAAAAAATAAAAAGGACTGAGGATGTAGCTCAGTGGTAAAGTACTCATGGGTTCAATTCCCAGAATCACCTCACCACAAAATTTTCTTTTAATATGCTTTGGATCTTTATTTTTAATTTTTGTTTTTATCTTAATATTTTTGTGGTACTAGGGATTTAACTCAGGGCTCCTTGCATGCTAAAAAACTGCTACTACTTAGCTACATCTTCAGCAATGGATCTTTATTTTTTAAACATTCTTGTGACATTCTATTGTCAGGGGCTAGAAGGAAATTCTCCTTCAAATAATAGCCTGACAGCCCTCTGGGAGACATCCTGCAGCTACCTATCTCCCTGGAACATCCTGTGGTTATCAGGATCATCAGACACCCTGCAGCTGGCAGTTTTACCACCCACATCCAGCAATTGCTGATTAGAGAGCTTCCCCATCCCCAGCATATAAATACCCCTGTGTGAACAATAAAAGTTTGCAGCTTGATCAGAACTCCTGTCTTGCTGTCATCTCTCTTGTCCCTTCATTCCTCTCCACCTAGGTTCGCTGCCCACGTTGATGTGTCCTGCCTGACGGGACATTCTATGTATACATGTAAATTTCCAAATCATAATTAAAAGTGAATAGTGACATAAAAATTATTTGCATAATATAAAGATGATTTACATTTATTAACACAACATTAAATTGTTATTCAAATCAACAGTTTGACCCAACTATTTTGAAAATATAGACATGACAAGAAACTGATATTAGAACAATGTTTTCAATCCTACCTTCCCCATCCTAATCAGAAATTAAAATAAAATCTCTAGCTAACTCATTTTAAAAAGTTTCCAAATAGGCTGGCGGCTGTCATAGGAATTTATAAAATCGAAATCAGAGCCATTATTTAGAGACAAAATTTTGATCATTGTACATAGTCTAGAAGAATAGGGAGATATGTTATATAATACACAAGTAATCAAAAAGAATGTACCAGAAGGCAATCTTATGTTGAAAAGTTTGTGAAAAATAAGTTTATTAAAATACTAATCTAATTTAAAAGCCCCATAAAACTTTTTAAGTAGCATAGAAATGGATAAAAAGAAACAAAGAATTTTGTTAGTTTCTCATCACTAGATCAAAATAGCTGGCAAGAACTACTTAGATGAGGAAGGATTTATTTTGCTTCACAGTTGCAGAGGTTTCAGTGCATGGTTGACAAGCTCTAAGGCAGAGAAATAATGGCAAAAGGGCATGGGGAAGAAAAGTTGCTCCCTTCATGGCAACCTGGGAACAAAGATAGGGGATGGGGTGGTCTGGTCCCTAGTAACCTATTTCCTTCAACCATGTCCCACATTCCATACATTTCCCTACCTTCCAGTAGATCATTCAGCTATCAATGAATTAATCCACTGATGAGGTCAGAGCCCTGGTGATAACAATCACTCTGAAAAGCCTTACCTTATGCCAGGCAGGTTGGTGCATGCCTGTAACGCCCCCACTAGGGAGGATAAGGCAGGAGGATCGTAAGTTCCAGGCCAGCCTCAGCAACTTAGTGACAGTCTAAGCAAGTCAGCAAAATCCTGTTTTAAAATATAAAATAAATAGAACTGTGGATGCAGTTCAGTGGTAAAGTGACTCTTTGTTCAATCCCCAGTACCAAAAACAAACAAACAAACAAAAAAAGAAAGCAAAAAGCCAGGCCTCTAAACAATGCAACAATGCTGCACAGGGGACCAAACCTTGAACACATGAAACTTTGGAAGACACTTTACATTGATTTTACAATGGGATGAAATTTAAAAACAGCAGCTACTAGACATTTTATTTCCCCCTCTTAGATAAAACTAGTAGGTTGGATTCTGTGGGGCAGTCATTGAATACCTTCCTCATCATGGCTTTGGTTAAAGTTTAGGTATGATGTGTCCTCAGTAAGCTCATGTGACAGGTAATGGAAGGATATTTGGAGATGAAATGATTAGATTATAACAGTGGATTGATATATCTAACGGATTAATAATTTGGAAGGCCTACTGAACTAGGTAGTAATGGTAACTGTAGGGAGGTAGGGTGAGGCTGAAGGAAGTAGGTCACCTGGGACATGCTTTGAGGTTTATATTTTATTTTTTCTGTTCTGTTTCCCATCTGCCGTAATCTGGGCAGGTTTCCTCTGCCTTGCCCTTCCACCATGATGATGCATCTCACCTTAGTCCTAGAGCGGTAGAATTGGTTGAACATGAACTGAATCTCTGAAATCATGATGCAAAGGAATATTTTCTTCTCTAAATTATTCTTGTCAGATATTTTGGTCATAGTGACACAAAACTAACACAGCTTCCATACATAGTCATAAAAAAAAATGCTAAGATTTGAGCAGGTACAATTTTTTTTTTTTACTGATTTTTCCCGTTAGGCATCATCCATATATTAAATATCTGCCCATAAACTGGTTAAGTAGGGCAGGAAAATGTCTTAAAGTCGTATCCTATTTTAAGCCAGCTTTTTTTTCCTTAGGTACATATGTTACCTTTGGAGAAAATATAATTTTATTATCCTCCAAAATAGCATCTATGAAGAACATAGCCTTTGGAGAATAGAAGAAAAAATATTCACTATGTTCAACAAAAATTGCAGCAAAATATTTGCTGTTTAATTTTTCTTTAAGTAGAAGAACTAGAAAATTATTTGAATATATACTAAATTTAGTTAGACAATGAAGTACACAGAGAATTAAGCACAGGATGAATTATGGCTTGATTATTATTGCTTTGGTTTTGTTTTGTCCTACCCCCTTTGGTCTTTTCTTATATGAGTAGTTATCATTGGAGACATCTTAACATTTAACTATAGCATATGGTTTTATTTTAATTCATGAAATAGAATATGTCTGGCTAAAATAAAAACACCATAATCCCATGTTCTTGTGTTTCTCTAATACAGAAAATTTACTGATGTGTATAAATAATGGGTGTGATTTTTAAAAAGCAAGAAAAACTGATGCAAAGTTTTCAAAATCAATTTTGATTTCATGTCTTTACTTATTGTCCGAATTACAAGGTTTAGACATCCAGATTCATATTCCTCAAACTCTGAGCAGACTACATGGTTACCTGTCTCTTCCTATTGCTTTCACACAGATACTAAGACACTCTGAAATGGACAGATTAGGTATCGAGTAGTGTAGTTTTTAACAAGTTATTAGGAAAATTCTGCTACCCAAAAGCAGTCTTCCATGTGGTGATATGGATTAAAAAGGCCATTATGATTAAGAGAGAGGGAAATCTTGATAATAAATATGTGAGTTTTGTGCTTGGGATGACCACTAGGGGAGCATGTAATGATTTACTTCAGCACATATTATTTATTTTTTACCATATTAATTTACGATTTAGAGGATTTACTATTTGAAAGACAAGTAAAAATTACCACATAAGAGGTATGTAGCCTATCAGATAAGGATCTTTGTAAAACTGCATTCTAGTACCACAGAATCTAAGGGTTAAATTATTGAATTTATAATACACTTATATGCTTAGGGTTCTCTGTTCATTCGTATAATTTTAAATAAAGTTCTTGCATCAGAATCTGATAAAAAAAATCAGTAGGATGAGTTTAGAGGTATTATTGCATTCTAACATTTAAGAATATAAATTTAGGGCTGGGTTTGTGCCTCAGTGGTAGAGCGCTTGCCTAGCACATGCAGGATGATGGGTTTGATCCTCAGCACCACATAAAAATAAAATAAAGGTATTGTGTACAACTACAACTAAAAACAAATAAGCAAGCAAACAAACAAACAAACAAAAAGGAATATAAAATCATGGTCACACTTAATGGCATTGGTTTAAAGGTTACATTTTCTCTGTTAGCTTTTTCTCCTAAATTATATGACAGAGAGTAGAGAAATTATTATCACTAGCCTTCAGGCCCTATTGATGTCTATTTGCTTCATTTATTTTAAAGTATGTAACAGATAACAAATTCCTTTATAGTCAATTTAAGATATTATGAGAAGGGCTGATCCTTACATATGTAAGAGTCTTTTCTTTCTTAAAGAAAAAGAAACACAAAAGGAAAATAATAAAGTTTTATATTTGAAAGAATCTTGAGAATAATAGAATTCAAATTCCTTATTTTATAAATGAGAAAAGAGTCCTAGAGAGAATATAGCTTACTAACAATCACACATTTATTTAGTTGTGAAATAAGCTATTGAAATGAAAAGAAATTATGGGACATATTAATATTCAACTATGAAACTGGCTACATTCACATTAAACTATCTACTATCAGTGAAGACTACATTATTATGAAATTCAAATAATATTTTCCATCAACACATATGAAGGAGGAATCTTAGAAAATTCTCATTTCCACAATATGTATGAGAAATGATACTTTCAATAAATATTCTAAATGACATTACTAGTGCTCTTCTTGCTATGGATTCTTAAGAATGAATAATAAATAACTAGGAAATAATAGTTTTCATGTTACACAAAGAAAATAAGATAATGTCAATTCCCCATTTTCTTCTCTTACAAATCACAGATGTTACTTCAATATAACTGCAGATGTTATATAGTAACAAAGTATTTTAAATGATGAACAGAATCCATATTTATTTATATATTAGGAACTATGTAAAATTTGTAGGTGACCGATGAAATTTTATATTTCCTTGCATAATTTCAGATGGCACATTTATTCTATTACTATCTTCCATTTACACAAATATATTGCTTCTCTCTGAAAAAAAAAAATTGAAAGTGACCTTTAAGTACTTCCCTTAATATTGTATATATGACTTTAGGAGCACATAGACAGTGGATCATCAACTCAGTATTTAATTATTATATTATAAGGGCATGTTGCCCAGATGGCAAAAAGCTGACCTGTTGTTCTCTTCACTCTCTCTGCAGTGTTTCAAAACAGTGTCTTACAGTCCTCCTTGGAGTACCAATATCATTCACTATGACAAGAAGAAATTATATTCCTCTTCAGCATGGACATATTTATTGAACCTTTAGGGAAGCCTATCAAAAAAGAAGTAGCTTCTAGATAGATCTCTTAGAAAACACTATTGCAACCAGAAATTCTACATAATTCTCCTTTTAGGAATTGTTAACCATTTCTGTGTATCATAGTAACGTCTGGTGGTTTGTCAAGAACCATGAAAATTAGTGGTTGATTTCTTTATTGGTTCATAACTGTCAAGATTCCTGGATAAACTATTTAAAAATATGACATGAATCATAAGAATTAGTAACGAAATAAGTTACAAGATAAAGTATAGTGAAATTGCAGCAGATCTTTTGTAATGTAATGTTGCTTATGGCAATATTTATTTTGAAAAAAAATGATATTGAACTGCAGATTTTAGATTCTACTTCACACAAAGGAAAATTAAATTGTGATCTAAAGAAGAAATATGAGTGAAAATATCTTTCCTTCCTTCCTTATATCCCTCCTTGTTTCCCTCCTTTTGTATCTCCCTTCCTCCTCTGTCCCCCCCCCTTAACATTGTAAATGCTGCTAGCAAATTCCCTTATACTATAAAGATAATTAACATTTAGTGTTATTATTCCTTATCAAGGCTTTTAAAAAGTATGCACTTACCTTTCCATAAAATATAATAGTTAGTCTTTTACTTTTTTCCTTGATATTAAACAAATTCTCTCTTTGCTGCATAATTTTACCAGGTCTACATATAAATAATATTATAAATTAGACAAATCCTTGAAAAATATTTTATTTCATCATCATTGTATGGGCAGTAAACTCTGCAAGATTTTTAGCATCCTTTAAAATATCATTTTGGCAGCATAGAAATTACATTAAAATTCTTATTCTATATGTGTAAAGCATCAACATTTTCAATACATATAAAATATGATTAAAACTAAAGCCTTTGATTAAAAAATATGATCTGTTTTCCTCCTCCTCCATAATCCAATTTTAAATCTATGGAACACTGTTGAAGGGAGCAGCTCAGTCTCCTCCTAAAGTTTTATTTCTTTACTCTTTTCTCTAGCCTCCTGGCATCTTATTATCAGTGTTCAAAGTGACACTTGATGATGTTGTTTAACCTGTGATAGCACGATGAACATTCTCAAATTAATTTCATTTAACCTTATATTCCTCTTCAGCATGGACATATTTATTGAACCTTTAGGGAAGCCTATCAAAAAAGAAGTAGCTTTTTTCACTTCTGGAAGGTGAATCAAATTCAATATATCAGTGTCAAGTTTTCCTTTTAGCCATTCCCTTGTCCCAAGAATGCTATGGAAAGCAGTCTCCTTGAAAGATGAGAGTGGGGCTGGGATGGTGGCTCAGTGGTAGTGCACTTACCTGGCAAGTGTGAGGCATTGGGTTCGATTCTCAGCACCACATATAAATAAATAAAATAAAGATCTATCAACAACTAAGAAAAATAAATTAAAAAGGTGACAGAACCAAAACCAAACGTCATAAATTTTATTTGTACTGCTTATTCATAAGAGCAAAGAAGGAGCAAGTACACTTTCTTTCATTGACTTGATTGATCCATTGTTAGAGAATACTGCAAGAATTACTAGGGTTATTCAAATTATGTGAGATGAAGCAATAGTCAAAACATAAACAAAAATGTCAGGATGTTTTTAGAAATGTCTAGTCGATTTCCTTAATGTGTGGAAAAAAACAGACTGTAATTGTAATTAATTAAAATCAGTCTAATAGTGAACATTCTCTGTTTTAAAGCACATACCATATATATCTGACTACAATGGAATAAGATACTATGTTAAAAATCCTTCATCATATATTTTCACAAAGAACATTACAGAGTACTAAAATAATGTTTTTAGTACTTTATGAGGGACACAAAGCAGTGATTGTCAAATATTTTACTGCTGTATCTTTGTTTGGTTGTTTATTATTTTTCTATTGGTACTTAGGAATGAACTTATGGACACATATCCCCAGACATTTTTATTTTTTTATTTAGAGACAAGATCTTGTTAAATGGCTTAGGCCCTATCTAAGTTGCTGAGGTTGGCTTTGAACTTTCAATCTTCCTGCCTCAGCCTCCTGAGCCATTGGATTACAGGTGTGCACCTCCCCACCAGGCCAAATATCATACTACTGTTTACTACAGAGCTTCTCTCTCTCTCTCTCTCTCTCTCTCTCTCTCACACACACACACACACACACACGTGTGTGTGTGTGGTGTGTACATGTTTGACTTTGCTTTCTTAATTTAAAATTTAATATCTTGCAATGCCTTATTGTGAAAGAATCATTTATAGTTTGTAAAGACTTTTATATACATTATCTAATCTCATCTTGAGCATGAAATGGATTTTCATTTCATTTCATTGTCTGCTTATTTAGACAGTATTTAATTTGTGGTCAATATAAGGGTGTTATCTATACTACTTGAAATGAAATGACTCTATACAGTGTTTACATTGCCCTTCAGCTCAGTTTCTTAACGTGTGCAAATTAGTTGTGAAATAATAATATAATAAATATCTTTCCTGAATATCTAGGTTTTTTTCTGATTCATATAGTTGCAAAGAAGTAGGCATGACTGCTTTAGTATACATTCTGGAATTCTACATAAACTTCCAAAGCAACCTTTTGCATTATTCAAAACAGATATTATGTATGTGTTGTAGAACTGACAAAGAATAAATAGTAGAAACTTGATACATTTATTATCTCATTCTGCTATAGTAGACAGAATTTCTTCTTGATCCAGAATCTATTTAAACCCAGTGTAAAAGCAAACAACATTATTGTTAAAGAACAAGGAAGAGTCCTGCAATTCTAGATCAATCTGTATTAAAATTAGAATATTTCTTAAACATCAGCTACCCTGATTCTTCACATATTGCATCAAAGTAACTCCATCAACAAAGGAGAGTGAATCCACCAGTTTGAGAATATGAGAGTCCCTAAAAATGAAGTATTTCATTTAAGTGTCATGTTTTTAGTTGTTGATAAACAAGGAAGGATATTCTTCATATTTCTCAAAGTTTGTTATGCATTAACAAATGAGCACAACTATTTTATGCCACATTTTATGCATTTTACTTTCCTTTAATTAGCATCAAATTTATTGCATTATTTACATATGATTATTCAAATTTAGGCTGGCATTCAAGGCCTTCTTAGATCTAGAACTATGTTGGTTAAAACATTAAAAAACCTTTAGGGCAGGAGGGATTATATTAATTACATAATTAAAACATGGATATCCAACAATCACCCCTTCAGTTATCTTCCATTTCAGGTAAACTGACTATTGTTTAACCCAAAGCACTTCTCTACTCTTAAATTTCCATTAAGTAGTTATTGAAATACCTTCATGTATCTTATTATCTTTACCTAGTGTCCTATGATTTTACTTTCCTTGTCTCTTCTTTTATACTTTACGTTGCTCCAAAGGAACCAACTGTGCTTTCTTGCCTGTGGGCCTTTATAGAGGTCAGTCCTTCCCACTGCCAATGACCCACTTTCCAACAAAACTTCCATACTGTTTCTATCTTCACTTATTATCTTAAACTAAAAGACACCTCAATTCTCAAATAAACTCTTTATAATATAATTACTTTTTTACAATATTTGTGTTCTTCATGAGAATATCAGAACCTTAATAGTAGTGTTTGATGTTTATCTTTCTTTCTTCAATGCTAAGCACAATATTTGATGCAAGATAGCAGCTTCATAGCTTTATAAAAGCCATGCTGAATAATATTAGTCCCAAAAAGAAATATAAGAGATCAACTGGTACTACATTTTTTTTTTTAAAGAAAGAAAGTTAAGGACCAGACAGCAGAATTGATTTGCCCAGATTGTAAGGTTAAGACATTATTTGGTATGGAAAGGATTCTCTAATTCAAGTTTACAGTCTAAAATATGGAAGAAATATTTTGCCTTTAACCATATGTTTTAGAGATCCATGTAGGATTTCTCATGATGGTATCTAAACATTCAGATAAAAACATTAGGTTCATAATGGGGAGATAAATATTTTATGCTTCACCTACTTATCAACTGATTTGTAATTTTTACAAAAAAAATGTCAATTTCTTGGATATGGTAGTACTATTATTTTTATATAACCAAAGGGAATGTGAATTATATGTTTTGGAGACTTTGATAGCATATTTTAAGATTCATTCTGGGTAGCATTTCCGATGTGGAGAAGTCTGACATCTTAAATGAAAACACTCAAGAATTCAGAAAGTAGTGTTATGGCATTTTGTTTTTATAGCCATAATTTCCCTTATAGTACAACTGCTGGCTGTTTTCATAACATTTGCAGTAACATAACCTTTATTTGTTTTAGCAAGATTTTATCCTCATAGTTAGAATAATTATTAATGAGAAATCTTAATAAGTTATTACATTAGAAATCCTTGACATTTCGCTTTGCCAGAAGAAACTTACATATATCCTAGTTGACTCAGTATGTGAATATGGTCTATTTAAGCTGTCACTCCTTAATCATGGCATTGTACTTGTTTATACTTCTATTATACCACAAATTGAATCATTTCTTACCTGCACATTTCCTATGAACTTCTTCATAATACAGGAAATAAATTAATTTGCTTACTGGATACTATACTATCTTTTAAAAAATACATATATTATTATGAATTTTGATATAATATCAAGTATGAAAATATGCTAAATAGTTTTCAAACTATTTGAAAATACTATATACAGTTCACAGGGAAGCCACTACTTAAAGATTATGTTAGATCAAGGCTCAAGAACTTACTCTATGGAAACAACAACCAAAAAATTAAGGACATCTACCATTGCACTCAACTTGAGTGACTTGGTTTGCTTTATTGGTCTAGTTCATTTTATAGAATCAGAAACCATACTGGATACTCGTAATAAAAAGTCTTTTTTTCCACAATATGTTTAGAAAAGATGGAAATTGATTCGAGATGATTAACTTTTAAATTTGGATGTTCTAGAGACCTGTATTTTGTTTGTATTTGTGTTTTAGTGATATAACAATTATTGATAGCTTTGGGAGAACTCAATGATACCACAACTTGATTAGTAGTTCTTAATTAGCTAATCATGTGTATGTTTTATTTATGAATTGCCATATAAATAATAGTCAAGCATAAATATCTTTGATTGGTATTATGATTTATTTCCAGCACTGAACTTTTTTTTTTTTTTTTGGCGGGGTGTTACCAGGGTTTGAACTCAGGGGTGCTTGACCACTGAGCCACATCCCCAGCCCTATTTTGTATTTTATTTAAAGACAGGGTCTCATTCAGTTGCAACGTGCTTTGCCATTGCTAAGGCTGATTTTGAACTCCTCCTGCCTCAGCCTCCCAAACTGTTGGGATTACAGGCGTGCATCACCATGCCCAGCTTCCAGCACTGAACTTTTGAGATACTACAAGTCATATTATTAAATTCTGCTTAGAGTATAGACTGTGTAAACACCTATAAAATTTAATTTTTAAGCCAACTAAAATCTAAATTGTATACTACTTGCCAAATTGTACATTGGGAAGGTAGTTTATTGCCGCAGTCTGGCTGGGCACAAACCACGAGCCACTCACAGCTTGTAGATTCAAACAGCAATTCTTTATTCCCGAACTCACACGGGCCGTCTACAAACACGTTCTGGGGAAATCCACGTTCTCTGCCCAAATCCACACCTCCACTGGGCTTCTGTCTCCCAAATATACTGTCTGACCCTAAGAACTCAAGAGGAACTCAGGCAGCAGGATACGCCCTATTCTAAACGGGGAACACCCTAATCTCCTATTATGCTAAACCGGGAACACCCTAAACACGGATCCGCCCCGGTCCTTGAGCAAGGTCACCTTACATGCAATGTCCCTGCAAAATGTCCTATTTCCACGAGTCCTTCCACTAAAGAAACATGGGGGTATGCTGGCAAGGAAATTGTCATACCTACTTGGCTGATGGCTCCCAGCAGTTTATTTTACTTGTCATTAATCCAAAGTGATAAGAAGTAATTTAGGATTTATGTATGAGAACATTTTGGAATTTTGCAAAGAATTAGGAGGATTTTCCATCAAAATGTATCAACTAATTGTCTGCAAATTGTATTCTGGTTTAATTAAAAGAAGTGTGTTGGGAAATGTATGATAAACAATCATTTACACAATTAAGAAAAGCAGTTTTGTAATGTTATATAATGTGACCTGTGTAGCTAAATGTTCATGACTAAATATTACAGCTTATTAAATATATCATTTCAAAAATACAAACAATATGCTTAGCTTGTATTAGCCGAGGATGAATTTTAATGTCACATATTCTAGAGATCTTTGGAAAAGTTAATCTGGTGAATATCACTTTGTACAAAATATCTATATTCAAATAATGACAACAGGATTCCATAGGAAATGATCATTTAAACAAAAGCAAGTTAATTTTTTGTGGTAGTTGTTTTAATCGAAATGTTACCAAATAATCAGCTATACAAAATTCAAATTAATCCAGAAAACCAGAATAAGCTATTAAAATATTTAACTCTAGGAGATATAAGAATGTGGTGCTATTAACTCTAATTTTATATCATTTAAACATTAAAAAGTGAAGTGAAATATATTTAAGAATAGACAAGGACTAAATCAATGTCGAAGCATGACCAATGAATTTGTTCTATTAATATTTCATTTAAAACATTGAGTTAGCTTGACATATTTTAGAATTGTAATTAATGCAGAAAGAAGTGCAAAATACAAGTACACATGGATATTCAGTTATTTAAACAAACATATGCATCCACATCTGTCTAAGCACATTTTGATGAACTAAATGTAATAAAGAAATATTAGCTCTGAAGCAAAAATGAAATGAATGTTTTCTACAGTACATACATTGTTACTCAGAGGATTATGGTAAAACTAATGCTTTGATGACACCTTATTTATTACCTCCAAAATATGCCTACAATTCAACTGCATAAAAAGTGTAAATCGGCTACTTACACATTATCGCTTCATATTTTTAAAGTAAGTATTTATAAGGCAACTGAGCATTTAGTTTCTGTTAGCATTAAGTATCCCCCTTCTTGCCATTTAAAAAATGTAATTTCAATATTTTCTTGAGTTACGGCACCATATGATACTGGATTTTCTATGGTTTCCTATACTGCCATGTAGAGTATTTTATAAATTTCAATGATGTTTGATTAAATAACTATAATTACACTAGATTTTAAAGTCAGATTTGGGAACCAACCTTCACCAGGGCTAAGACCTATATATGAGAAATAATAAAGTAAGCCATAAATGAGCTCCAGATAAAACTCTGCCTTTTTGAGTGACATAGTGATTTTAAAGGGCTATGAAACTGTTTACAGAATATATTTAATTATATAGAATCTTTAAGTATAATTTTATTACTGCCAGCATCATTTTGTTATAATACTGGAAATATCATGCACTCTTTAAAATCATAATTGTGCAATGTATTTTATAATAAAACTGAGAAACAATAAATAATAAAACCTTCAGAGAAAATTGGACAGATATAGGACAAGTTATTTTACATCCTTATGTATGTTAATGCTGGTTATCAATTTCTAAGCTTCCAATGTAAGAAAAGCAGGTTTATAAAATTGTGCATTGTTTTAAAATCTTATTATAATAGGATGATTAAAAATTAAAATTGCATTCAATTTTCAGTGATTTTCTCAAACTCTCATAGTGGAAGATAGTGAAAATAAAGTATTTCAACCCTTTATTCAACTTAGGGAATTTTCACTAGTTAATTTTTTTCTTCCAGGTTCAATATCAATCTTTAATTTCAAAGGAAAGAAAGAGTGAAATGTTGTATGGTGCTAGTACAATTGATTTGTAATCATTGAGCCAGCGTTTTGCTAAAATGCCAAGAGCACAATATTTTGAGTAAAAAGCAATGAGATTTAATTCCTGTCTCTATCATTTAATAAGCTATTTGGCCTTCAAAATTTATTTAACCTTCTCATTTCAGTTTTCCCATCTAATAGATTGATAAAAAAAACTTATTTTACAGGGTTATTGTAAAATGTAATATCACCTGAAATGTTCCAGACACTGTGTTTGACATTTAGTTGATTCTTAATAAATGCTATTAATCTTTTATTGAGGGCCAACTACATGTTGAATATTGTGCCACACCTCTACATACACAAATATCTACTAAATTTTTATTTATTTGTTTGATGCATTAGTGCATGTTCATTGGTAGTATTGTAGAAAATATTAGCTGGTAAAAACATTAAAAATAAAAATCTTTTAAACATAACTACTGCTAAAATGTTACTGTGAAACTGACTTATTCAAATATTTTTTATAACAGAATGCATTTTTTGTTGGGAGGTTGGATTTGAAACATTGGGATAATATAGTATTGATATCTTCACTTTTTTTTTTTTTACTTAACATTATACCATGAGCTCTTCCAATGTCATTAAGTATACTTTTAAATGCAGATTTTTAAGTCTCTCTTCCATTGTATGCATTTCATTGAATTTTGCTTCCTTTTCAGAAAGTTATTATTTCACATTTTATATTCATTAAAAATATTGCAATATTTTGTGGTGTTTTCACATGTACCACATAAGTTTAACTCTAGTGGTAATCATTAAAGTTTTTCAGGAACCACAGATCATCAATAAACTTACATGAATGTACTTTTGTTTTTCAATAAAGGAGTTTAAATTTTGCCCCTTGCAATATGCAATAAAAATGTTTTCTTTAGAGCAGTATACATGTATATATTCTTATTGGCATACCTACTTAGAAACCTTAGTTGGTAGACATAATTGTCATTTCTTAGATTTATATTAATACATATTTTATGAAATACAATTATAGATATTATATCAAGAGAGAAAAGATGTATCATCCAATGTGAATCATTTGACTGTGTTAGTCTATTGATTAATAGCTTGTAACTCCCTGTGAATCAATGGTATTTTTGAACAGCTAAGTGTCAATCAAGTTGTTCCTTTGAGGTGACATTACAAGGCTATAATACTTCACTGTATGCAAAATTAATTCAGTGACATTAATGATCATTATAGATTCATGATGGGGGTGCAGAGGGGATAATTTTAAAAAATGTATTCAAATTCAACCTGCAACCTATTAATTTCATTTCTGTCAAATTTTCTAATTGTCCTTACCCAGAGTACTGCAGCCTATTATTTTTGCAATCTTCCAACTTTTGAACAGGCCATTTGGTGGGAAGCTACTCATAACTATGATAAATTATTCCCTAAAAGAATCAAAATATAGGGGTTTTGGTCATAGATCAATGGTAGAACACTTGCCTGGCAAGTGTGAAACATTGAGTTTGATCCTCAGCACAACGTAAAAATAAATAAATAATATAAGTGTATTATGTCCACCTACAACTAAAAATAAAAAAAAATTCATCTTTGCATATTGGATACATTTTTATGCATGCTTCAATGGAACTATTGGGCTGTAATAAATTAATAATATACATATAAAGGGTATTTGGGGAAGATTTTTTAGATTGGAAGGTAAATAATAACAGAGAACAAATAATAAACAGTTGGATAATATCACTTTGAAGGTATTTTTTATATTCACATTTTAATGGAATAATAGAGATAATAAAGAATTTCTTTGACAAAATTTTAGAACTTACATAAACTGCCTCACATTTTCCAGATTTATGGTATAGTTAATTTAAAGTTTTATAAAGTCAGAATTTCTCTTTTTATTCCCAAGCACATATGGTGAGCTTGCACAGAATGAGTGTTATAAGTACATCAGCTCCCATTTGTTCCTATGGAGTTTCATCAGAAACTTAAATTTCTATTTATGTTTATAAGGAGCAATGTATGTTTAGTTTTAATTTATGGCTTTTTCTAGGGTATACAAACCTAGTTGTAATTCTCCATTAAATTATACATTTCTATGGTTTACATTTTAGTTAGTTAAAATTTTATTCATAATTTAAAAAATGAGGACTGGCTCTAGCTCAGCGGTTCCTTCGATCCAAAACTTACAATCATAATTTAAAAAATGAAGAAAAAATTATTTTTAGTAACTAAATGTTAAATCAGCATTAAGGTATATATTTGGTGGAAATTATGAATATGATATTTGATATTGTAATAACATGTAATTAAATTGTATGTAATATATTTTCCATAACTGAAAATCATATGAAAAGAAAACATTACAAAACTATAATTCTTCACTGTAAGCAAAAGTAATTCAATGACCTTAATGATCATTATAGATGACCAATGTGGGATGGGACCAGTATAAATAAACTGGGTTTAATAGAATATTTGGAAACCTTGATATCAAACAAATGAACAATGAAACAAAAAAAAATCTCAGTCAAATGCATTTTGACATCATGTGAATAAAGGACTAAATTTAATCTTCAAATTAAACTTGACTGTATATATGTAGATAAACTCTTAAATGTAAATAAGTGTTAAAATATGACCTAAAAGTCATCCTCAAGATAAGTATATAGCTCAGTGGTAGAGCGTGTGCTTAGCATGTTGAAGACCCTGGGTTCAATCCCCAGCACTGCCAAAATAAAAAATTAAGGAAAACAGTTATCCTCAACACTCTAATAATTATGTGTACTATGAGATAGTGTTAGAGTTAAAGCTTAAATTGAAGTCATCTCAATATTAAACTTCTTATTGAAGATTATAAATTAGAAGTTTGCCTGTCATATTTCTTGATTTTATGAGAGTTGAGAGCAGTTATCAATATAAACTTCTTTCATATACGGTAGACATGAACAGCAGAGAACTGGCAAATACAACTTAAATTTACCAGTTTTGGCTTACATTGGTCAGAGAAGCAATAGGTTGCTTGACTGAATGGTGAGTACCAATTTCAAGAATGATTGAATTTTATGAATTTATATCTGAAATATACAAGGGCATTTTTCAGCAGATTATACATTATACTATTTTACTTGTATCTTAATTATCATTTAATCTCTTGTTGAATAATGGGAAATAAGAAAGTTGAGTGTAATTATTAAAAAAAGAAGTTAAAGAATTTAGAGAATTAATTAACCTTATTTTCCAAAAGCTTGGACTGCAAGTTTTGATGTTATTTTGAATATTGTATTCTAATAGGAATTCTAAAAATCATTCTTCATTTTCAAAATGTGAATCAAATGTTTTGAATGGCTAATATAATACAATGTATCACAAGGGAGAAAAACACTGAATTGAGAATAAGGAGAACTGGGTTCTTAGCCTGTCCTTGTAACTAAATAGATCTGTAAACATGGGCAGTTCATTTAACTTTTCTTGACCTTGATTTCCTATTATGCAATAATGACTAGACTAGTGGATCTTTAAGGTGTCTTCAATTCATTGTGAAAACAAGGGGAAAAAAGCTATTATTTCATTCAGGGAAATTGGAGTTCAAGGACAGGACCTGACCTAGCATTGATTGAACAATCTTTATAAAGTAAAATTGACAAACTCATCCTTGATATCTAAAACGGTATTTATTTCAAAATATATTGAAAACACATGCAACATTTATGGAATGATATTGATACATATTTACACTTCTAGTCAAAAAGGAACTCTGAAATTATTATGTATGAAAAGAAATCAAAAGAGATTTTCATCAAAATCCTTTAAATAAATTCAGTTACAAGTACAACTGTATTTTACAAATACCCATTTGTCCCTTAAATGTTCATATTGTATTAGAAATAATACAAATAACATAATAAGGGAGTAAGGTAAATTTCTTTAGGATTCTAATATAAAAGAAAAACAAGTAGGTTTTCTTTTATTTTAAGCATGTGCTTAAGAACAGAACAACAGAAATCACCAGAAGAATAAAAATTTATGTTCTTTTACAAAGATTTATCTTATTTAAAATTGAGCATTCCAAATTCCAAAGGAAAAACTACAGTTTACATTCATGTTCATGGAAAATAATGTAGTTATTACACTGAATGTAATTTATGTGTCTCATTTAAGATTTTAAGTTTTTTTTCCTGATACAATTGTAGTATTTTGAGCGCATGAAATCGTTCCTATATTGCAAACAGTGCAGCTGATTCCAACTTTAGAATAGTAATAACTTCTAAATTATTTACACCATAAAGTAGAAAGTTAATGTAAATAGTTTTCTTTTGAAAAGAGATTCACATTTAGGTGCTAAAAGCATTATTGTCATGGCCTGGGAAG